>NC_090444.1:678240312-679510312 GCF_031143425.1 Pleurodeles waltl
AAGGCACAGAATGATGTGATTTTGCTTTGGGTGCGCTACCCATCATTTTTATGCCCCCCCCCTTTCTGGGGGTGGGGGGCGTACCCCAAAAGCATAGGGGCAACAGAGGGAACTTAGGGGAACAGGCTTAGGGCGCTTTTTTATTACCTACCACAAGGGGGGCAGCACACAGACATACTGTAATTATGGTATTGAAAGAGGTGACAGCAAGGAGCACATGGTAAGACACGGCGAGGGGGGACAAGGCACCCCAAGTTTTTATTGCCCCCCCCAACCCTCGCAGGATCTGTTGATAGGTCTCTTGGGGTAGTTGCATTGAAAACAGATGCTTAAGACACTGAAGGGAACAGGAATGTTGACAAGTGTGTCCCCCAGATTTCTTGTGAGATACAATCTTCTTCATTCACTCACCACAAAGGAGCAGCCACAAAATGACAATTGCTGCGATGGTAGTACTGAAAGGGGCTTTAAAAGGTAGAGAACCAGAAGGAAGGCGAGTTTCAAGTGGCACTTGGAGGAATGGCCATCTGAGCACAGGTGGGCTACTAAGAAAGAAGGGGAAAAGTGGGTGAACAGGAAGCAGAGATGCCCGCTATGACAGCTGAGAGCATCAAAATTTGGTAAATAAGGCGGGTGGTTTGAGGAAGTAGTTGAATGAGTCAGGGAGACGGCGCATGTGGCAATTGGTTTGATGTGGCGTAGAGAATAATCATGGCATGCAAACTAGGCAGTAGTCCCTGAATTGGCAGCGTCTGCAGAGAGTTTGGGGTGCTCGACAAGTGATTTGTCCTCCTTGGATTGGCTATGTAATCTATAGAGGGAAGGTCACAGCTTATAGTGAGGCAGATCGTGTATATCAGTTTTAAAGAAGGGTAGTTTGAGTGTGCGGAGAGGGGCTGCAAGGAGTGGTAAGTCGAGCAATGTGCATCCAACTGGTCACTGCAGGCTGGACAGTGGCAAAAGCACCTGGGTTACTGGGAGAATTACAAATGGAGGCCAAAAGGAAGGGTGTTTATGGTCATTCAGATACTAAGACGGAACATTTGAGTGACAATGAGAGGGGGGTATTGAGAAGTGACAAATGGTGTCCCAGGGGTAGAGGTATGGGGATCAGATATTCCTGCTAGGGTGTAATGCCACCCTGCCCCTTTTTTTGTGCAGCCTGGTTCCCTCTCTAGTTTCTCTCCAGTGTCTTTCTATCCTGCAGATGATTAGAGCAAGCTTCCTAAAGTTTTTCTTGGCCTCATATCCCCAATTACGTGCATTACATGCCTGACCTAAGGATACTCCCAAAGAGTTGCTACTTATATTCTGGGAAGAGCCTCACTATTTCTGCCTATTTATGCAGCAAACAAGGCAAATCTTACAACCTGCAAAGTTGGAAGCTTTGAGATGAAGTAAAGGTTTTTATTTTGGGGAAAATGCTCTTCTATGCTTCTTCTCCCATCTGAAGGCCATTGGCTCCTGTTCTTCTCTCACGTGTCCTTTCAAAGAGACAGACGACACCCTCACCCAATCACTCAGCAAACATCTATGCTTTAACTCTGTCATTTTGCCGTTTTCCCTCCAAGTGCTCTCTCTTCCCCACAAATGCAGGATAATCTTTCCTCATTACTCATTCACTCGCTTATTGTAGTCCTCTGCTCTACAGGCCCAGCAGAGACCAACAAAGACAAGCGGCACGTCAGCAAACAGATTTAACACTTCTCTCTTTTTTTTATGGTCATACTGCTGCCCTCTAGTAACGCTACTTGGCAACTGCAGCATGATGATGTGATTTTGAAGGGGGCTGTCCTATGCAAATAATGTACTCCCATGCTTACTTTGGCCTGAGACATTCACAGGCTTCCATCATGATGTGGCCTCCAACATATGGTTTTCCGCAGAATTTTAAGCATGACAACTTGTCTTACGCTAAAGCTTTTCCCACTCGAAGGCCGCTCATGGGACAGCACCCTCATTTAGCAGGGTGCCAAATTGTCTCAGGTCTTCCTTTAAACAGAACATGGGCGTTCGTGGGCGTTCGTGGGCCTTGCTTGCTAGCTAAAGACTCAGCGCTGGGTTGTTTAAAGGCCGAGGGCCAGGCCAGAGCCAGGCCAGGCCATGCCATGCTAGCTGCTGCTTCAGGCATGATGCAGGCCCAATTAAGCACACGCCAGACTTTACCCTTTTCTGCCTCTTGAAAACCTCAACATGTCTGTTTTCTGATTGCACCTAATAAAGGGAGTTTGACCAGCTCCAAACTTTACCCATCATTTCGTGAGTGAGAGCTAACACTAGGACAATATGCCTAGCCAGCAGCACAGGCACTATCCCCCTGATTACACAGCTCTGTTCATACCAGAATGAAAAATCCCCACCACTCAACCTATTTTACTATTTGTGGGAGGGTTACCTCTGCTCAGTTATGCCCCTAGGCCACATTCGCGCTCCAAAATGCCAAATTCAAAGACAAAAACTCAATAGATTGATAACTGAAGACAATGCTTTACCCATATTTCACCTACTAATGAAGAAGGGGGCTGAATGGGAGTCAGGAGAGAAAATATTTATAATTTTCGGGCACTTGTGCAAAAAAGAGTGTCTGAAATTGCTCCTAGTTTTTATAAAATCAAAATATTAGTTAATGGGAAAAAAAAATAAAAAAACAATTTTTACCAGCCATGGCGGGATTCGAACCCTTGTCCTAGGGAGCTTGCAGCACCAGAGGCAGATGACATTACCACTGAGCCATTGCTCCTTGCTGGTAATCAGGGATTCAGGAGCATCTATAAGCTACATACAGGCCCCCTAGTCTACATGATACACCATAGCCATGATATAGGGACGATTGGAAATGATACAAATATGGAAGCCCATGTGGTACAGTGTGTAAGTTCCTGCCTTCCAACCAGGAGACCAGGGTTCAAATCCCGGGTTCGGCACCAGATGACTGATGGCTGATGGCGGTGAAGCAGAGGTAAGTCGATAAGTAAAATGTGTGTGGGTGTGCCTGGCTGGTGATTGGTGGATGTAAGAGTGGTTGGTGTGTAGGTGAAGATGGACCTGGATGGTGATTGGTGGATGGAGAGAGTGGTTGGTGTGTGAGGAGAGAGACCTGAATGGTGAATAACAGAGTGGTTGGTGTGACTGGGCAGAGTGAGGTTGGGTCCAGGCCTAGTGGGAGTAGAGTAGAGGGGAGGAGCCACAGAGGGGGAGTGTGAATGGGTGGAGGCAGAGAGAAGGGGGGGGGGGCATAGTTGGGGGAGGAGCCTAGGGATAGGTGGTAGCATAGAGCCTAGGAGGTACCAAGGGGAGGGGCATGTGTAGACAGGGGTGGGGCCACAGAGGAAAGGGAGGAGTAGGAAGGATTCACAGAAGTAGGCAGAGTCTGGGGCAATAGGTCAGGGGGCGGAGCATAGGGGAGTGAGGCCAACAAGGAAAGAGTGCCCCTCCCCCTTCAGCAAATAGAGGGGGGTGACCAGATAGGATGGGCACCACGGTAGTAGACCCCAACATTTTATGACTGACACCTCCCCCCCCAACTACAGAGTGGGGGGGGGGGCAAATTTTGGGGAGCAGAGTAAAAAAGGGGTGTTGGGGTGCATTACAAAAGAGGGGGCTAGAAGGCACAGAATGATGTGATTTTGCTTTGGGTGCGCTACCCATCATTTTTATGCCCCCCCCCCTTTCTGGGGGTGGGGGGCGTACCCCAAAAGCATAGGGGCAACAGAGGGAACTTAGGGGAACAGGCTTAGGGCGCTTTTTTATTACCTACCACAAGGGGGGCAGCACACAGACATACTGTAATTATGGTATTGAAAGAGGTGACAGCAAGGAGCACATGGTAAGACACGGCGAGGGGGGACAAGGCACCCCAAGTTTTTATTGCCCCCCCCAACCCTCGCAGGATCTGTTAGGAGGTGTCTTGGGGTAGTTGCATTGAAAACAGATGCTTAAGACACTGAAGGGAACAGGAATGTTGACAAGTGTGTCCCCCAGATTTCTTGTGAGATACAATCTTCTTCATTCACTCACCACAAAGGAGCAGCCACAAAATGACAATTGCTGCGATGGTAGTACTGAAAGGGGCTTTAAAAGGTAGAGAACCAGAAGGAAGGCGAGTTTCAAGTGGCACTTGGAGGAATGGCCATCTGAGCACAGGTGGCCACTAAGAAAGAAGGGGAAAAGTGGGTGAACAGGAAGCAGAGATGCCCGCTATGACAGCTGAGAGCATCAAAATTTGGTAAATAAGGCGGGTGGTTTGAGGAAGTAGTTGAATGAGTCAGGGAGACGGCGCATGTGGCAATTGGTTTGATGTGGCGTAGAGAATAATCATGGCATGCAAACTAGGCAGTAGTCCCTGAATTGGCAGCGTCTGCAGAGAGTTTGGGGTGCTCGACAAGTGATTTGTCCTCCTTGGATTGGCTATGTAATCTATAGAGGGAAGGTCACAGCTTATAGTGAGGCAGATCGTGTATATCAGTTTTAAAGAAGGGTAGTTTGAGTGTGCGGAGAGGGGCTGCAAGGAGTGGTAAGTCGAGCAATGTGCATCCAACTGGTCACTGCAGGCTGGACAGTGGCAAAAGCACCTGGGTTACTGGGAGAATTACAAATGGAGGCCAAAAGGAAGGGTGTTTATGGTCATTCAGATACTAAGACGGAACATTTGAGTGACAATGAGAGGGGGGTATTGAGAAGTGACAAATGGTGTCCCAGGGGTAGAGGTATGGGGATCAGATATTCCTGCTAGGGTGTAATGTGCCACCCTGCCCCTTTTTTTGTGCAGCCTGCTTCCCTCTCTAGTTTCTCTCCAGTGTCTTTCTATCCTGCAGATGATTAGAGCAAGCTTCCTAAAGTTTTTCTTGGCCTCATATCCCCAATTACGTGCATTACATGCCTGACCTAAGGATACTCCCAAAGAGTTGCTACTTATATTCTGGGAAGAGCCTCACTAGTTCTGCCTATTTATGCAGCAAACAAGGCAAATCTTACAACCTGCAAAGTTGGAAGCTTTGAGATGAAGTAAAGGTTTTTATTTTGGGGAAAATGCTCTTCTATGCTTCTTCTCCCATCTGAAGGCCATTGGCTCCTGTTCTTCCCTCACGTGTCCTTTCAAAGAGACAGACGACACCCTCACCCAATCACTCAGCAAACATCTATGCTTTAACTCTGTCATTTTGCCGTTTTCCCTCCAAGTGCTCTCTCTTCCCCACAAATGCAGGATAATCTTTCCTCATTACTCATTCACTCGCTTATTGTAGTCCTCTGCTCTACAGGCCCAGCAGAGACCAACAAAGACAAGCGGCACGTCAGCAAACAGATTTAACACTTCTCTCTTCTTTTATGGTCATACTGCTGCCCTCTAGTAACGCTACTTGGCAACTGCAGCATGATGATGTGATTTTGAAGGGGGCTGTCCTATGCAAATAATGTACTCCCATGCTTACTTTGGCCTGAGACATTCACAGGCTTCCATCATGATGTGGCCTCCAACATATGGTTTTCAGCAGAATTTTAAGCATGACAACTTGTCTTACGCTAAAGCTTTTCCCACTCGAAGGCCGCTCATGGGACAGCACCCTCATTTAGCAGGGTGCCAAATTGTCTCAGGTCTTCCTTTAAACAGAACATGGGCGTTCGTGGGCGTTTGGGGGCCTTGCTTGCTAGCTAAAGACTCAGCGCTGGGTTGTTTAAAGGCCCAGGGCCAGGCCAGAGCCAGGCCAGGCCATGCCATGCTAGCTGCTGCTTCAGGCATGATGCAGGCCCAATTAAGCACACGCCAGACTTTACCCTTTTCTGCCTCTTGAAAACCTCAACATGTCTGTTTTCTGATTGCACCTAATAAAGGGAGTTTGACCAGCTCCAAACTTTACCCATCATTTCGTGAGTGAGAGCTAACACTAGGACAATATGCCTAGCCAGCAGCACAGGCACTATCCCCCTGATTACACAGCTCTGTTCATACCAGAATGAAAAATCCCCACCACTCAACCTATTTTACTATTTGTGGGAGGGTTACCTCTGCTCAGTTATGCCCCTAGGCCACATTCGCGCTCCAAAATGCCAAATTCAAAGACAAAAACTCAATAGATTGATAACTGAAGACAATGCTTTACCCATATTTCACCTACTAATGAAGAAGGGGGCTGAATGGGAGTCAGGAGAGAAAATATTTATAATTTTCGGGCACTTGTGCAAAAAAGAGTGTCTGAAATTGCTCCTAGTTTTTATAAAATCAAAATATTAGTTAATGGGAAAAAAAAATAAAAAAACAATTTTTACCAGCCATGGCGGGATTCGAACCCTTGTCCTAGGGAGCTTGCAGCACCAGAGGCAGATGACATTACCACTGAGCCATTGCTCCTTGCTGGTAATCAGGGATTCAGGAGCATCTATAAGCTACATACAGGCCCCCTAGTCTACATGATACACCATAGCCATGATATAGGGACGATTGGAAATGATACAAATATGGAAGCCCATGTGGTACAGTGTGTAAGTTCCTGCCTTCCAACCAGGCGACCAGGGTTCAAATCCCGGGTTCGGCACCAGATGGCTGATGACGGTGAAGCAGAGGTAAGTCGGTAAGTAAAATGTGTGTGGGTGTGCCTGGCTGGTGATTGGTGGATGTAAGAGTGGTTGGTGTGTAGGTGAAGATGGACCTGGATGGTGATTGGTGGATGGAGAGAGTGGTTGGTGTGTGAGGAGAGAGACCTGAATGGTGAATAACAGAGTGGTTGGTGTGACTGGGCAGAGTGAGGTTGGGTCCAGGCCTAGTGGGAGTAGAGTAGAGGGGAGGAGCCACAGAGGGGGAGTGTGAATGGGTGGAGGCAGAGAGAAGGGGGGGGGCATAGTTGGGGGAGGAGCCTAGGGATAGGTGGTAGCATAGAGCCTAGGAGGTACCAAGGGGAGGGGCATGTGTAGACAGGGGTGGGGCCACAGAGGAAAGGGAGGAGTAGGAAGGATTCACAGAAGTAGGCAGAGTCTGGGGCAATAGGTCAGGGGGCGGAGCATAGGGGAGTGAGGCCAACAAGGAAAGAGTGCCCCTCCCCCTTCAGCAAATAGAGGGGGGTGACCAGATAGGATGGGCACCACGGTAGTAGACCCCAACATTTTATGACTGACACCTCCCCCCCCAAACTACAGAGGGGGGGGCAAATTTTGGGGAGCAGAGTAAAAAAGGGGTGTTGGGGTGCATTACAAAAGAGGGGGCTAGAAGGCACAGAATGATGTGATTTTGCTTTGGGTGCGCTACCCATCATTTTTATGCCCCCCCCTTTCTGGGGGTGGGGGGCGTACCCCAAAAGCATAGGGGCAACAGAGGGAACTTAGGGGAACAGGCTTAGGGCGCTTTTTTATTACCTACCACAAGGGGGGCAGCACACAGACATACTGTAATTATGGTATTGAAAGAGGTGACAGCAAGGAGCACATGGTAAGACACGGCGAGGGGGGACAAGGCACCCCAAGTTTTTATTGCCCCCCCCAACCCTCGCAGGATCTGTTAGGAGGTCTCTTGGGGTAGTTGCATTGAAAACAGATGCTTAAGACACTGAAGGGAACAGGAATGTTGACAAGTGTGTCCCCCAGATTTCTTGTGAGATACAATCTTCTTCATTCACTCACCACAAAGGAGCAGCCACAAAATGACAATTGCTGCGATGGTAGTACTGAAAGGGGCTTTAAAAGGTAGAGAACCAGAAGGAAGGCGAGTTTCAAGTGGCACTTGGAGGAATGGCCATCTGAGCACAGGTGGGCTACTAAGAAAGAAGGGGAAAAGTGGGTGAACAGGAAGCAGAGATGCCCGCTATGACAGCTGAGAGCATCAAAATTTGGTAAATAAGGCGGGTGGTTTGAGGAAGTAGTTGAATGAGTCAGGGAGACGGCGCATGTGGCAATTGGTTTGATGTGGCGTAGAGAATAATCATGGCATGCAAACTAGGCAGTAGTCCCTGAATTGGCAGCGTCTGCAGAGAGTTTGGGGTGCTCGACAAGTGATTTGTCCTCCTTGGATTGGCTATGTAATCTATAGAGGGAAGGTCACAGCTTATAGTGAGGCAGATCGTGTATATCAGTTTTAAAGAAGGGTAGTTTGAGTGTGCGGAGAGGGGCTGCAAGGAGTGGTAAGTCGAGCAATGTGCATCCAACTGGTCACTGCAGGCTGGACAGTGGCAAAAGCACCTGGGTTACTGGGAGAATTACAAATGGAGGCCAAAAGGAAGGGTGTTTATGGTCATTCAGATACTAAGACGGAACATTTGAGTGACAATGAGAGGGGGGTATTGAGAAGTGACAAATGGTGTCCCAGGGGTAGAGGTATGGGGATCAGATATTCCTGCTAGGGTGTAATGTGCCACCCTGCCCCTTTTTTTGTGCAGCCTGGTTCCCTCTCTAGTTTCTCTCCAGTGTCTTTCTATCCTGCAGATGATTAGAGCAAGCTTCCTAAAGTTTTTCTTGGCCTCATATCCCCAATTACGTGCATTACATGCCTGACCTAAGGATACTCCCAAAGAGTTGCTACTTATATTCTGGGAAGAGCCTCACTAGTTCTGCCTATTTATGCAGCAAACAAGGCAAATCTTACAACCTGCAAAGTTGGAAGCTTTGAGATGAAGTAAAGGTTTTTATTTTGGGGAAAATGCTCTTCTATGCTTCTTCTCCCATCTGAAGGCCATTGGCTCCTGTTCTTCCCTCACGTGTCCTTTCAAAGAGACAGACGACACCCTCACCCAATCACTCAGCAAACATCTATGCTTTAACTCTGTCATTTTGCCGTTTTCCCTCCAAGTGCTCTCTCTTCCCCACAAATGCAGGATAATCTTTCCTCATTACTCATTCACTCGCTTATTGTAGTCCTCTGCTCTACAGGCCCAGCAGAGACCAACAAAGACAAGCGGCACGTCAGCAAACAGATTTAACACTTCTCTCTTCTTTTATGGTCATACTGCTGCCCTCTAGTAACGCTACTTGGCAACTGCAGCATGATGATGTGATTTTGAAGGGGGCTGTCCTATGCAAATAATGTACTCCCATGCTTACTTTGGCCTGAGACATTCACAGGCTTCCATCATGATGTGGCCTCCAACATATGGTTTTCAGCAGAATTTTAAGCATGACAACTTGTCTTACGCTAAAGCTTTTCCCACTCGAAGGCCGCTCATGGGACAGCACCCTCATTTAGCAGGGTGCCAAATTGTCTCAGGTCTTCCTTTAAACAGAACATGGGCGTTCGTGGGCGTTTGGGGGCCTTGCTTGCTAGCTAAAGACTCAGCGCTGGGTTGTTTAAAGGCCCAGGGCCAGGCCAGAGCCAGGCCAGGCCATGCCATGCTAGCTGCTGCTTCAGGCATGATGCAGGCCCAATTAAGCACACGCCAGACTTTACCCTTTTCTGCCTCTTGAAAACCTCAACATGTCTGTTTTCTGATTGCACCTAATAAAGGGAGTTTGACCAGCTCCAAACTTTACCCATCATTTCGTGAGTGAGAGCTAACACTAGGACAATATGCCTAGCCAGCAGCACAGGCACTATCCCCCTGATTACACAGCTCTGTTCATACCAGAATGAAAAATCCCCACCACTCAACCTATTTTACTATTTGTGGGAGGGTTACCTCTGCTCAGTTATGCCCCTAGGCCACATTCGCGCTCCAAAATGCCAAATTCAAAGACAAAAACTCAATAGATTGATAACTGAAGACAATGCTTTACCCATATTTCACCTACTAATGAAGAAGGGGGCTGAATGGGAGTCAGGAGAGAAAATATTTATAATTTTCGGGCACTTGTGCAAAAAAGAGTGTCTGAAATTGCTCCTAGTTTTTATAAAATCAAAATATTAGTTAATGGGAAAAAAAAATAAAAAACCAATTTTTACCAGCCATGGCGGGATTCGAACCCTTGTCCAAGGGAGCTTGCAGCACCAGAGGCAGATGACATTACCACTGAGCCATTGCTCCTTGCTGGTAATCAGGGATTCAGGAGCATCTATAAGCTACATACAGGCCCCCTAGTCTACATGATACACCATAGCCATGATATAGGGACGATTGGAAATGATACAAATATGGAAGCCCATGTGGTACAGTGGGTAAGTTCCTGCCTTCCAACCAGGCGACCAGGGTTCAAATCCCGGGTTCGGCACCAGATGACTGATGGCTGATGGCGGTGAAGCAGAGGTAAGTCGGTAAGTAAAATGTGTGTGGGTGTGCCTGGCTGGTGATTGGTGGATGTAAGAGTGATTGGTGTGTAGGTGAAGATGGACCTGGATGGTGATTGGTGGTTGGTGTGTGAGGAGAGAAACCTGAATGGTGAATAACAGAGTGGTTGGTGTGACTGGGCAGAGTGAGGTTGGGTCCAGGCCTAGTGGGAGTAGAGTAGAGGGGAGGAGCCACAGAGGGGGAGTGTGAATGGGTGGAGGCAGAGAGAAGGGGGGGGCATAGTTGGGGGAGGAGCCTAGGGATAGGTGGTAGCATAGAGCCTAGGAGGTACCAAGGGGAGGGGCATGTGTAGACAGGGGTGGGGCCACAGAGGAAAGGGAGGAGTAGGAAGGATTCACAGAAGTAGGCAGAGTCTGGGGCAATAGGTCAGGGGGCGGAGCATAGGGGAGTGAGGCCAACAAGGAAAGAGTGCCCCTCCCCCTTCAGCAAATAGAGGGGGGTGACCAGATAGGATGGGCACCACGGTAGTAGACCCCAACATTTTATGACTGACACCTCCCCCCCCAAACTACAGAGTGGGGTGGGGGGGCAAATTTTGGGGAGCAGAGTAAAAAAGGGGTGTTGGGGTGCATTACAAAAGAGGGGGCTAGAAGGCACAGAATGATGTGATTTTGCTTTGGGTGCGCTACCCATCATTTTTATGCCCCCCCCCTTTCTGGGGGTGGGGGGCGTACCCCAAAAGCATAGGGGCAACAGAGGGAACTTAGGGGAACAGGCTTAGGGCGCTTTTTTATTACCTACCACAAGGGGGGCAGCACACAGACATACTGTAATTATGGTATTGAAAGAGGTGACAGCAAGGAGCACATGGTAAGACACGGCGAGGGGGGACAAGGCACCCCAAGTTTTTATTGCCCCCCCCAACCCTCGCAGGATCTGTTGATAGGTCTCTTGGGGTAGTTGCATTGAAAACAGATGCTTAAGACACTGAAGGGAACAGGAATGTTGACAAGTGTGTCCCCCAGATTTCTTGTGAGATACAATCTTCTTCATTCACTCACCACAAAGGAGCAGCCACAAAATGACAATTGCTGCGATGGTAGTACTGAAAGGGGCTTTAAAAGGTAGAGAACCAGAAGGAAGGCGAGTTTCAAGTGGCACTTGGAGGAATGGCCATCTGAGCACAGGTGGGCTACTAAGAAAGAAGGGGAAAAGTGGGTGAACAGGAAGCAGAGATGCCCGCTATGACAGCTGAGAGCATCAAAATTTGGTAAATAAGGCGGGTGGTTTGAGGAAGTAGTTGAATGAGTCAGGGAGACGGCGCATGTGGCAATTGGTTTGATGTGGCGTAGAGAATAATCATGGCATGCAAACTAGGCAGTAGTCCCTGAATTGGCAGCGTCTGCAGAGAGTTTGGGGTGCTCGACAAGTGATTTGTCCTCCTTGGATTGGCTATGTAATCTATAGAGGGAAGGTCACAGCTTATAGTGAGGCAGATCGTGTATATCAGTTTTAAAGAAGGGTAGTTTGAGTGTGCGGAGAGGGGCTGCAAGGAGTGGTAAGTCGAGCAATGTGCATCCAACTGGTCACTGCAGGCTGGACAGTGGCAAAAGCACCTGGGTTACTGGGAGAATTACAAATGGAGGCCAAAAGGAAGGGTGTTTATGGTCATTCAGATACTAAGACGGAACATTTGAGTGACAATGAGAGGGGGGTATTGAGAAGTGACAAATGGTGTCCCAGGGGTAGAGGTATGGGGATCAGATATTCCTGCTAGGGTGTAATGTGCCACCCTGCCCCTTTTTTTGTGCAGCCTGGTTCCCTCTCTAGTTTCTCTCCAGTGTCTTTCTATCCTGCAGATGATTAGAGCAAGCTTCCTAAAGTTTTTCTTGGCCTCATATCCCCAATTACGTGCATTACATGCCTGACCTAAGGATACTCCCAAAGAGTTGCTACTTATATTCTGGGAAGAGCCTCACTATTTCTGCCTATTTATGCAGCAAACAAGGCAAATCTTACAACCTGCAAAGTTGGAAGCTTTGAGATGAAGTAAAGGTTTTTATTTTGGGGAAAATGCTCTTCTATGCTTCTTCTCCCATCTGAAGGCCATTGGCTCCTGTTCTTCTCTCACGTGTCCTTTCAAAGAGACAGACGACACCCTCACCCAATCACTCAGCAAACATCTATGCTTTAACTCTGTCATTTTGCCGTTTTCCCTCCAAGTGCTCTCTCTTCCCCACAAATGCAGGATAATCTTTCCTCATTACTCATTCACTCGCTTATTGTAGTCCTCTGCTCTACAGGCCCAGCAGAGACCAACAAAGACAAGCGGCACGTCAGCAAACAGATTTAACACTTCTCTCTTTTTTTTATGGTCATACTGCTGCCCTCTAGTAACGCTACTTGGCAACTGCAGCATGATGATGTGATTTTGAAGGGGGCTGTCCTATGCAAATAATGTACTCCCATGCTTACTTTGGCCTGAGACATTCACAGGCTTCCATCATGATGTGGCCTCCAACATATGGTTTTCAGCAGAATTTTAAGCATGACAACTTGTCTTACGCTAAAGCTTTTCCCACTCGAAGGCCGCTCATGGGACAGCACCCTCATTTAGCAGGGTGCCAAATTGTCTCAGGTCTTCCTTTAAACAGAACATGGGCGTTCGTGGGCGTTCGTGGGCCTTGCTTGCTAGCTAAAGACTCAGCGCTGGGTTGTTTAAAGGCCGAGGGCCAGGCCAGAGCCAGGCCAGGCCATGCCATGCTAGCTGCTGCTTCAGGCATGATGCAGGCCCAATTAAGCACACGCCAGACTTTACCCTTTTCTGCCTCTTGAAAACCTCAACATGTCTGTTTTCTGATTGCACCTAATAAAGGGAGTTTGACCAGCTCCAAACTTTACCCATCATTTCGTGAGTGAGAGCTAACACTAGGACAATATGCCTAGCCAGCAGCACAGGCACTATCCCCCTGATTACACAGCTCTGTTCATACCAGAATGAAAAATCCCCACCACTCAACCTATTTTACTATTTGTGGGAGGGTTACCTCTGCTCAGTTATGCCCCTAGGCCACATTCGCGCTCCAAAATGCCAAATTCAAAGACAAAAACTCAATAGATTGATAACTGAAGACAATGCTTTACCCATATTTCACCTACTAATGAAGAAGGGGGCTGAATGGGAGTCAGGAGAGAAAATATTTATAATTTTCGGGCACTTGTGCAAAAAAGAGTGTCTGAAATTGCTCCTAGTTTTTATAAAATCAAAATATTAGTTAATGGGAAAAAAAAATAAAAAACCAATTTTTACCAGCCATGGCGGGATTCGAACCCTTGTCCTAGGGAGCTTGCAGCACCAGAGGCAGATGACATTACCACTGAGCCATTGCTCCTTGCTGGTAATCAGGGATTCAGGAGCATCTATAAGCTACATACAGGCCCCCTAGTCTACATGATACACCATAGCCATGATATAGGGACGATTGGAAATGATACAAATATGGAAGCCCATGTGGTACAGTGTGTAAGTTCCTGCCTTCCAACCAGGAGACCAGGGTTCAAATCCCGGGTTCGGCACCAGATGACTGATGGCTGATGGCGGTGAAGCAGAGGTAAGTCGATAAGTAAAATGTGTGTGGGTGTGCCTGGCTGGTGATTGGTGGATGTAAGAGTGGTTGGTGTGTAGGTGAAGATGGACCTGGATGGTGATTGGTGGATGGAGAGAGTGGTTGGTGTGTGAGGAGAGAGACCTGAATGGTGAATAACAGAGTGGTTGGTGTGACTGGGCAGAGTGAGGTTGGGTCCAGGCCTAGTGGGAGTAGAGGGGAGGAGCCACAGAGGGGGAGTGTGAATGGGTGGAGGCAGAGAGAAGGGGGGGGGGCATAGTTGGGGGAGGAGCCTAGGGATAGGTGGTAGCATAGAGCCTAGGAGGTACCAAGGGGAGGGGCATGTGTAGACAGGGGTGGGGCCACAGAGGAAAGGGAGGAGTAGGAAGGATTCACAGAAGTAGGCAGAGTCTGGGGCAATAGGTCAGGGGGCGGAGCATAGGGGAGTGAGGCCAACAAGGAAAGAGTGCCCCTCCCCCTTCAGCAAATAGAGGGGGGTGACCAGATAGGATGGGCACCACGGTAGTAGACCCCAACATTTTATGACTGACACCTCCCCCCCCAACTACAGAGTGGGGGGGGGGGCAAATTTTGGGGAGCAGAGTAAAAAAGGGGTGTTGGGGTGCATTACAAAAGAGGGGGGCTAGAAGGCACAGAATGATGTGATTTTGCTTTGGGTGCGCTACCCATCATTTTTATGCCCCCCCCCCTTTCTGGGGGTGGGGGGCGTACCCCAAAAGCATAGGGGCAACAGAGGGAACTTAGGGGAACAGGCTTAGGGCGCTTTTTTATTACCTACCACAAGGGGGGCAGCACACAGACATACTGTAATTATGGTATTGAAAGAGGTGACAGCAAGGAGCACATGGTAAGACACGGCGAGGGGGGACAAGGCACCCCAAGTTTTTATTGCCCCCCCCAACCCTCGCAGGATCTGTTAGGAGGTGTCTTGGGGTAGTTGCATTGAAAACAGATGCTTAAGACACTGAAGGGAACAGGAATGTTGACAAGTGTGTCCCCCAGATTTCTTGTGAGATACAATCTTCTTCATTCACTCACCACAAAGGAGCAGCCACAAAATGACAATTGCTGCGATGGTAGTACTGAAAGGGGCTTTAAAAGGTAGAGAACCAGAAGGAAGGCGAGTTTCAAGTGGCACTTGGAGGAATGGCCATCTGAGCACAGGTGGGCCACTAAGAAAGAAGGGGAAAAGTGGGTGAACAGGAAGCAGAGATGCCCGCTATGACAGCTGAGAGCATCAAAATTTGGTAAATAAGGCGGGTGGTTTGAGGAAGTAGTTGAATGAGTCAGGGAGACGGCGCATGTGGCAATTGGTTTGATGTGGCGTAGAGAATAATCATGGCATGCAAACTAGGCAGTAGTCCCTGAATTGGCAGCGTCTGCAGAGAGTTTGGGGTGCTCGACAAGTGATTTGTCCTCCTTGGATTGGCTATGTAATCTATAGAGGGAAGGTCACAGCTTATAGTGAGGCAGATCGTGTATATCAGTTTTAAAGAAGGGTAGTTTGAGTGTGCGGAGAGGGGCTGCAAGGAGTGGTAAGTCGAGCAATGTGCATCCAACTGGTCACTGCAGGCTGGACAGTGGCAAAAGCACCTGGGTTACTGGGAGAATTACAAATGGAGGCCAAAAGGAAGGGTGTTTATGGTCATTCAGATACTAAGACGGAACATTTGAGTGACAATGAGAGGGGGGTATTGAGAAGTGACAAATGGTGTCCCAGGGGTAGAGGTATGGGGATCAGATATTCCTGCTAGGGTGTAATGTGCCACCCTGCCCCTTTTTTTGTGCAGCCTGCTTCCCTCTCTAGTTTCTCTCCAGTGTCTTTCTATCCTGCAGATGATTAGAGCAAGCTTCCTAAAGTTTTTCTTGGCCTCATATCCCCAATTACGTGCATTACATGCCTGACCTAAGGATACTCCCAAAGAGTTGCTACTTATATTCTGGGAAGAGCCTCACTAGTTCTGCCTATTTATGCAGCAAACAAGGCAAATCTTACAACCTGCAAAGTTGGAAGCTTTGAGATGAAGTAAAGGTTTTTATTTTGGGGAAAATGCTCTTCTATGCTTCTTCTCCCATCTGAAGGCCATTGGCTCCTGTTCTTCCCTCACGTGTCCTTTCAAAGAGACAGACGACACCCTCACCCAATCACTCAGCAAACATCTATGCTTTAACTCTGTCATTTTGCCGTTTTCCCTCCAAGTGCTCTCTCTTCCCCACAAATGCAGGATAATCTTTCCTCATTACTCATTCACTCGCTTATTGTAGTCCTCTGCTCTACAGGCCCAGCAGAGACCAACAAAGACAAGCGGCACGTCAGCAAACAGATTTAACACTTCTCTCTTCTTTTATGGTCATACTGCTGCCCTCTAGTAACGCTACTTGGCAACTGCAGCATGATGATGTGATTTTGAAGGGGGCTGTCCTATGCAAATAATGTACTCCCATGCTTACTTTGGCCTGAGACATTCACAGGCTTCCATCATGATGTGGCCTCCAACATATGGTTTTCAGCAGAATTTTAAGCATGACAACTTGTCTTACGCTAAAGCTTTTCCCACTCGAAGGCCGCTCATGGGACAGCACCCTCATTTAGCAGGGTGCCAAATTGTCTCAGGTCTTCCTTTAAACAGAACATGGGCGTTCGTGGGCGTTTGGGGGCCTTGCTTGCTAGCTAAAGACTCAGCGCTGGGTTGTTTAAAGGCCCAGGGCCAGGCCAGAGCCAGGCCAGGCCATGCCATGCTAGCTGCTGCTTCAGGCATGATGCAGGCCCAATTAAGCACACGCCAGACTTTACCCTTTTCTGCCTCTTGAAAACCTCAACATGTCTGTTTTCTGATTGCACCTAATAAAGGGAGTTTGACCAGCTCCAAACTTTACCCATCATTTCGTGAGTGAGAGCTAACACTAGGACAATATGCCTAGCCAGCAGCACAGGCACTATCCCCCTGATTACACAGCTCTGTTCATACCAGAATGAAAAATCCCCACCACTCAACCTATTTTACTATTTGTGGGAGGGTTACCTCTGCTCAGTTATGCCCCTAGGCCACATTCGCGCTCCAAAATGCCAAATTCAAAGACAAAAACTCAATAGATTGATAACTGAAGACAATGCTTTACCCATATTTCACCTACTAATGAAGAAGGGGGCTGAATGGGAGTCAGGAGAGAAAATATTTATAATTTTCGGGCACTTGTGCAAAAAAGAGTGTCTGAAATTGCTCCTAGTTTTTATAAAATCAAAATATTAGTTAATGGGAAAAAAAAATAAAAAACCAATTTTTACCAGCCATGGCGGGATTCGAACCCTTGTCCTAGGGAGCTTGCAGCACCAGAGGCAGATGACATTACCACTGAGCCATTGCTCCTTGCTGGTAATCAGGGATTCAGGAGCATCTATAAGCTACATACAGGCCCCCTAGTCTACATGATACACCATAGCCATGATATAGGGACGATTGGAAATGATACAAATATGGAAGCCCATGTGGTACAGTGTGTAAGTTCCTGCCTTCCAACCAGGCGACCAGGGTTCAAATCCCGGGTTCGGCACCAGATGGCTGATGACGGTGAAGCAGAGGTAAGTCGGTAAGTAAAATGTGTGTGGGTGTGCCTGGCTGGTGATTGGTGGATGTAAGAGTGGTTGGTGTGTAGGTGAAGATGGACCTGGATGGTGATTGGTGGATGGAGAGAGTGGTTGGTGTGTGAGGAGAGAGACCTGAATGGTGAATAACAGAGTGGTTGGTGTGACTGGGCAGAGTGAGGTTGGGTCCAGGCCTAGTGGGAGTAGAGTAGAGGGGAGGAGCCACAGAGGGGGAGTGTGAATGGGTGGAGGCAGAGAGAAGGGGGGGGGGCATAGTTGGGGGAGGAGCCTAGGGATAGGTGGTAGCATAGAGCCTAGGAGGTACCAAGGGGAGGGGCATGTGTAGACAGGGGTGGGGCCACAGAGGAAAGGGAGGAGTAGGAAGGATTCACAGAAGTAGGCAGAGTCTGGGGCAATAGGTCAGGGGGCGGAGCATAGGGGAGTGAGGCCAACAAGGAAAGAGTGCCCCTCCCCCTTCAGCAAATAGAGGGGGGTGACCAGATAGGATGGGCACCACGGTAGTAGACCCCAACATTTTATGACTGACACCTCCCCCCCCAAACTACAGAGGGGGGGGCAAATTTTGGGGAGCAGAGTAAAAAAGGGGTGTTGGGGTGCATTACAAAAGAGGGGGCTAGAAGGCACAGAATGATGTGATTTTGCTTTGGGTGCGCTACCCATCATTTTTATGCCCCCCCCTTTCTGGGGGTGGGGGGCGTACCCCAAAAGCATAGGGGCAACAGAGGGAACTTAGGGGAACAGGCTTAGGGCGCTTTTTTATTACCTACCACAAGGGGGGCAGCACACAGACATACTGTAATTATGGTATTGAAAGAGGTGACAGCAAGGAGCACATGGTAAGACACGGCGAGGGGGGACAAGGCACCCCAAGTTTTTATTGCCCCCCCCAACCCTCGCAGGATCTGTTAGGAGGTCTCTTGGGGTAGTTGCATTGAAAACAGATGCTTAAGACACTGAAGGGAACAGGAATGTTGACAAGTGTGTCCCCCAGATTTCTTGTGAGATACAATCTTCTTCATTCACTCACCACAAAGGAGCAGCCACAAAATGACAATTGCTGCGATGGTAGTACTGAAAGGGGCTTTAAAAGGTAGAGAACCAGAAGGAAGGCGAGTTTCAAGTGGCACTTGGAGGAATGGCCATCTGAGCACAGGTGGGCTACTAAGAAAGAAGGGGAAAAGTGGGTGAACAGGAAGCAGAGATGCCCGCTATGACAGCTGAGAGCATCAAAATTTGGTAAATAAGGCGGGTGGTTTGAGGAAGTAGTTGAATGAGTCAGGGAGACGGCGCATGTGGCAATTGGTTTGATGTGGCGTAGAGAATAATCATGGCATGCAAACTAGGCAGTAGTCCCTGAATTGGCAGCGTCTGCAGAGAGTTTGGGGTGCTCGACAAGTGATTTGTCCTCCTTGGATTGGCTATGTAATCTATAGAGGGAAGGTCACAGCTTATAGTGAGGCAGATCGTGTATATCAGTTTTAAAGAAGGGTAGTTTGAGTGTGCGGAGAGGGGCTGCAAGGAGTGGTAAGTCGAGCAATGTGCATCCAACTGGTCACTGCAGGCTGGACAGTGGCAAAAGCACCTGGGTTACTGGGAGAATTACAAATGGAGGCCAAAAGGAAGGGTGTTTATGGTCATTCAGATACTAAGACGGAACATTTGAGTGACAATGAGAGGGGGGTATTGAGAAGTGACAAATGGTGTCCCAGGGGTAGAGGTATGGGGATCAGATATTCCTGCTAGGGTGTAATGTGCCACCCTGCCCCTTTTTTTGTGCAGCCTGGTTCCCTCTCTAGTTTCTCTCCAGTGTCTTTCTATCCTGCAGATGATTAGAGCAAGCTTCCTAAAGTTTTTCTTGGCCTCATATCCCCAATTACGTGCATTACATGCCTGACCTAAGGATACTCCCAAAGAGTTGCTACTTATATTCTGGGAAGAGCCTCACTAGTTCTGCCTATTTATGCAGCAAACAAGGCAAATCTTACAACCTGCAAAGTTGGAAGCTTTGAGATGAAGTAAAGGTTTTTATTTTGGGGAAAATGCTCTTCTATGCTTCTTCTCCCATCTGAAGGCCATTGGCTCCTGTTCTTCCCTCACGTGTCCTTTCAAAGAGACAGACGACACCCTCACCCAATCACTCAGCAAACATCTATGCTTTAACTCTGTCATTTTGCCGTTTTCCCTCCAAGTGCTCTCTCTTCCCCACAAATGCAGGATAATCTTTCCTCATTACTCATTCACTCGCTTATTGTAGTCCTCTGCTCTACAGGCCCAGCAGAGACCAACAAAGACAAGCGGCACGTCAGCAAACAGATTTAACACTTCTCTCTTCTTTTATGGTCATACTGCTGCCCTCTAGTAACGCTACTTGGCAACTGCAGCATGATGATGTGATTTTGAAGGGGGCTGTCCTATGCAAATAATGTACTCCCATGCTTACTTTGGCCTGAGACATTCACAGGCTTCCATCATGATGTGGCCTCCAACATATGGTTTTCAGCAGAATTTTAAGCATGACAACTTGTCTTACGCTAAAGCTTTTCCCACTCGAAGGCCGCTCATGGGACAGCACCCTCATTTAGCAGGGTGCCAAATTGTCTCAGGTCTTCCTTTAAACAGAACATGGGCGTTCGTGGGCGTTTGGGGGCCTTGCTTGCTAGCTAAAGACTCAGCGCTGGGTTGTTTAAAGGCCCAGGGCCAGGCCAGAGCCAGGCCAGGCCATGCCATGCTAGCTGCTGCTTCAGGCATGATGCAGGCCCAATTAAGCACACGCCAGACTTTACCCTTTTCTGCCTCTTGAAAACCTCAACATGTCTGTTTTCTGATTGCACCTAATAAAGGGAGTTTGACCAGCTCCAAACTTTACCCATCATTTCGTGAGTGAGAGCTAACACTAGGACAATATGCCTAGCCAGCAGCACAGGCACTATCCCCCTGATTACACAGCTCTGTTCATACCAGAATGAAAAATCCCCACCACTCAACCTATTTTACTATTTGTGGGAGGGTTACCTCTGCTCAGTTATGCCCCTAGGCCACATTCGCGCTCCAAAATGCCAAATTCAAAGACAAAAACTCAATAGATTGATAACTGAAGACAATGCTTTACCCATATTTCACCTACTAATGAAGAAGGGGGCTGAATGGGAGTCAGGAGAGAAAATATTTATAATTTTCGGGCACTTGTGCAAAAAAGAGTGTCTGAAATTGCTCCTAGTTTTTATAAAATCAAAATATTAGTTAATGGGAAAAAAAAATAAAAAACCAATTTTTACCAGCCATGGCGGGATTCGAACCCTTGTCCAAGGGAGCTTGCAGCACCAGAGGCAGATGACATTACCACTGAGCCATTGCTCCTTGCTGGTAATCAGGGATTCAGGAGCATCTATAAGCTACATACAGGCCCCCTAGTCTACATGATACACCATAGCCATGATATAGGGACGATTGGAAATGATACAAATATGGAAGCCCATGTGGTACAGTGGGTAAGTTCCTGCCTTCCAACCAGGCGACCAGGGTTCAAATCCCGGGTTCGGCACCAGATGACTGATGGCTGATGGCGGTGAAGCAGAGGTAAGTCGGTAAGTAAAATGTGTGTGGGTGTGCCTGGCTGGTGATTGGTGGATGTAAGAGTGATTGGTGTGTAGGTGAAGATGGACCTGGATGGTGATTGGTGGTTGGTGTGTGAGGAGAGAAACCTGAATGGTGAATAACAGAGTGGTTGGTGTGACTGGGCAGAGTGAGGTTGGGTCCAGGCCTAGTGGGAGTAGAGTAGAGGGGAGGAGCCACAGAGGGGGAGTGTGAATGGGTGGAGGCAGAGAGAAGGGGGGGGCATAGTTGGGGGAGGAGCCTAGGGATAGGTGGTAGCATAGAGCCTAGGAGGTACCAAGGGGAGGGGCATGTGTAGACAGGGGTGGGGCCACAGAGGAAAGGGAGGAGTAGGAAGGATTCACAGAAGTAGGCAGAGTCTGGGGCAATAGGTCAGGGGGCGGAGCATAGGGGAGTGAGGCCAACAAGGAAAGAGTGCCCCTCCCCCTTCAGCAAATAGAGGGGGGTGACCAGATAGGATGGGCACCACGGTAGTAGACCCCAACATTTTATGACTGACACCTCCCCCCCCAAACTACAGAGTGGGGTGGGGGGGCAAATTTTGGGGAGCAGAGTAAAAAAGGGGTGTTGGGGTGCATTACAAAAGAGGGGGCTAGAAGGCACAGAATGATGTGATTTTGCTTTGGGTGCGCTACCCATCATTTTTATGCCCCCCCCCTTTCTGGGGGTGGGGGGCGTACCCCAAAAGCATAGGGGCAACAGAGGGAACTTAGGGGAACAGGCTTAGGGCGCTTTTTTATTACCTACCACAAGGGGGGCAGCACACAGACATACTGTAATTATGGTATTGAAAGAGGTGACAGCAAGGAGCACATGGTAAGACACGGCGAGGGGGGACAAGGCACCCCAAGTTTTTATTGCCCCCCCCAACCCTCGCAGGATCTGTTGATAGGTCTCTTGGGGTAGTTGCATTGAAAACAGATGCTTAAGACACTGAAGGGAACAGGAATGTTGACAAGTGTGTCCCCCAGATTTCTTGTGAGATACAATCTTCTTCATTCACTCACCACAAAGGAGCAGCCACAAAATGACAATTGCTGCGATGGTAGTACTGAAAGGGGCTTTAAAAGGTAGAGAACCAGAAGGAAGGCGAGTTTCAAGTGGCACTTGGAGGAATGGCCATCTGAGCACAGGTGGGCTACTAAGAAAGAAGGGGAAAAGTGGGTGAACAGGAAGCAGAGATGCCCGCTATGACAGCTGAGAGCATCAAAATTTGGTAAATAAGGCGGGTGGTTTGAGGAAGTAGTTGAATGAGTCAGGGAGACGGCGCATGTGGCAATTGGTTTGATGTGGCGTAGAGAATAATCATGGCATGCAAACTAGGCAGTAGTCCCTGAATTGGCAGCGTCTGCAGAGAGTTTGGGGTGCTCGACAAGTGATTTGTCCTCCTTGGATTGGCTATGTAATCTATAGAGGGAAGGTCACAGCTTATAGTGAGGCAGATCGTGTATATCAGTTTTAAAGAAGGGTAGTTTGAGTGTGCGGAGAGGGGCTGCAAGGAGTGGTAAGTCGAGCAATGTGCATCCAACTGGTCACTGCAGGCTGGACAGTGGCAAAAGCACCTGGGTTACTGGGAGAATTACAAATGGAGGCCAAAAGGAAGGGTGTTTATGGTCATTCAGATACTAAGACGGAACATTTGAGTGACAATGAGAGGGGGGTATTGAGAAGTGACAAATGGTGTCCCAGGGGTAGAGGTATGGGGATCAGATATTCCTGCTAGGGTGTAATGTGCCACCCTGCCCCTTTTTTTGTGCAGCCTGGTTCCCTCTCTAGTTTCTCTCCAGTGTCTTTCTATCCTGCAGATGATTAGAGCAAGCTTCCTAAAGTTTTTCTTGGCCTCATATCCCCAATTACGTGCATTACATGCCTGACCTAAGGATACTCCCAAAGAGTTGCTACTTATATTCTGGGAAGAGCCTCACTATTTCTGCCTATTTATGCAGCAAACAAGGCAAATCTTACAACCTGCAAAGTTGGAAGCTTTGAGATGAAGTAAAGGTTTTTATTTTGGGGAAAATGCTCTTCTATGCTTCTTCTCCCATCTGAAGGCCATTGGCTCCTGTTCTTCTCTCACGTGTCCTTTCAAAGAGACAGACGACACCCTCACCCAATCACTCAGCAAACATCTATGCTTTAACTCTGTCATTTTGCCGTTTTCCCTCCAAGTGCTCTCTCTTCCCCACAAATGCAGGATAATCTTTCCTCATTACTCATTCACTCGCTTATTGTAGTCCTCTGCTCTACAGGCCCAGCAGAGACCAACAAAGACAAGCGGCACGTCAGCAAACAGATTTAACACTTCTCTCTTTTTTTTATGGTCATACTGCTGCCCTCTAGTAACGCTACTTGGCAACTGCAGCATGATGATGTGATTTTGAAGGGGGCTGTCCTATGCAAATAATGTACTCCCATGCTTACTTTGGCCTGAGACATTCACAGGCTTCCATCATGATGTGGCCTCCAACATATGGTTTTCAGCAGAATTTTAAGCATGACAACTTGTCTTACGCTAAAGCTTTTCCCACTCGAAGGCCGCTCATGGGACAGCACCCTCATTTAGCAGGGTGCCAAATTGTCTCAGGTCTTCCTTTAAACAGAACATGGGCGTTCGTGGGCGTTCGTGGGCCTTGCTTGCTAGCTAAAGACTCAGCGCTGGGTTGTTTAAAGGCCGAGGGCCAGGCCAGAGCCAGGCCAGGCCATGCCATGCTAGCTGCTGCTTCAGGCATGATGCAGGCCCAATTAAGCACACGCCAGACTTTACCCTTTTCTGCCTCTTGAAAACCTCAACATGTCTGTTTTCTGATTGCACCTAATAAAGGGAGTTTGACCAGCTCCAAACTTTACCCATCATTTCGTGAGTGAGAGCTAACACTAGGACAATATGCCTAGCCAGCAGCACAGGCACTATCCCCCTGATTACACAGCTCTGTTCATACCAGAATGAAAAATCCCCACCACTCAACCTATTTTACTATTTGTGGGAGGGTTACCTCTGCTCAGTTATGCCCCTAGGCCACATTCGCGCTCCAAAATGCCAAATTCAAAGACAAAAACTCAATAGATTGATAACTGAAGACAATGCTTTACCCATATTTCACCTACTAATGAAGAAGGGGGCTGAATGGGAGTCAGGAGAGAAAATATTTATAATTTTCGGGCACTTGTGCAAAAAAGAGTGTCTGAAATTGCTCCTAGTTTTTATAAAATCAAAATATTAGTTAATGGGAAAAAAAAATAAAAAACCAATTTTTACCAGCCATGGCGGGATTCGAACCCTTGTCCTAGGGAGCTTGCAGCACCAGAGGCAGATGACATTACCACTGAGCCATTGCTCCTTGCTGGTAATCAGGGATTCAGGAGCATCTATAAGCTACATACAGGCCCCCTAGTCTACATGATACACCATAGCCATGATATAGGGACGATTGGAAATGATACAAATATGGAAGCCCATGTGGTACAGTGTGTAAGTTCCTGCCTTCCAACCAGGAGACCAGGGTTCAAATCCCGGGTTCGGCACCAGATGACTGATGGCTGATGGCGGTGAAGCAGAGGTAAGTCGATAAGTAAAATGTGTGTGGGTGTGCCTGGCTGGTGATTGGTGGATGTAAGAGTGGTTGGTGTGTAGGTGAAGATGGACCTGGATGGTGATTGGTGGATGGAGAGAGTGGTTGGTGTGTGAGGAGAGAGACCTGAATGGTGAATAACAGAGTGGTTGGTGTGACTGGGCAGAGTGAGGTTGGGTCCAGGCCTAGTGGGAGTAGAGTAGAGGGGAGGAGCCACAGAGGGGGAGTGTGAATGGGTGGAGGCAGAGAGAAGGGGGGGGGGCATAGTTGGGGGAGGAGCCTAGGGATAGGTGGTAGCATAGAGCCTAGGAGGTACCAAGGGGAGGGGCATGTGTAGACAGGGGTGGGGCCACAGAGGAAAGGGAGGAGTAGGAAGGATTCACAGAAGTAGGCAGAGTCTGGGGCAATAGGTCAGGGGGCGGAGCATAGGGGAGTGAGGCCAACAAGGAAAGAGTGCCCCTCCCCCTTCAGCAAATAGAGGGGGGTGACCAGATAGGATGGGCACCACGGTAGTAGACCCCAACATTTTATGACTGACACCTCCCCCCCCAACTACAGAGTGGGGGGGGGGGCAAATTTTGGGGAGCAGAGTAAAAAAGGGGTGTTGGGGTGCATTACAAAAGAGGGGGCTAGAAGGCACAGAATGATGTGATTTTGCTTTGGGTGCGCTACCCATCATTTTTATGCCCCCCCCCCTTTCTGGGGGTGGGGGGCGTACCCCAAAAGCATAGGGGCAACAGAGGGAACTTAGGGGAACAGGCTTAGGGCGCTTTTTTATTACCTACCACAAGGGGGGCAGCACACAGACATACTGTAATTATGGTATTGAAAGAGGTGACAGCAAGGAGCACATGGTAAGACACGGCGAGGGGGGACAAGGCACCCCAAGTTTTTATTGCCCCCCCCAACCCTCGCAGGATCTGTTAGGAGGTGTCTTGGGGTAGTTGCATTGAAAACAGATGCTTAAGACACTGAAGGGAACAGGAATGTTGACAAGTGTGTCCCCCAGATTTCTTGTGAGATACAATCTTCTTCATTCACTCACCACAAAGGAGCAGCCACAAAATGACAATTGCTGCGATGGTAGTACTGAAAGGGGCTTTAAAAGGTAGAGAACCAGAAGGAAGGCGAGTTTCAAGTGGCACTTGGAGGAATGGCCATCTGAGCACAGGTGGGCCACTAAGAAAGAAGGGGAAAAGTGGGTGAACAGGAAGCAGAGATGCCCGCTATGACAGCTGAGAGCATCAAAATTTGGTAAATAAGGCGGGTGGTTTGAGGAAGTAGTTGAATGAGTCAGGGAGACGGCGCATGTGGCAATTGGTTTGATGTGGCGTAGAGAATAATCATGGCATGCAAACTAGGCAGTAGTCCCTGAATTGGCAGCGTCTGCAGAGAGTTTGGGGTGCTCGACAAGTGATTTGTCCTCCTTGGATTGGCTATGTAATCTATAGAGGGAAGGTCACAGCTTATAGTGAGGCAGATCGTGTATATCAGTTTTAAAGAAGGGTAGTTTGAGTGTGCGGAGAGGGGCTGCAAGGAGTGGTAAGTCGAGCAATGTGCATCCAACTGGTCACTGCAGGCTGGACAGTGGCAAAAGCACCTGGGTTACTGGGAGAATTACAAATGGAGGCCAAAAGGAAGGGTGTTTATGGTCATTCAGATACTAAGACGGAACATTTGAGTGACAATGAGAGGGGGGTATTGAGAAGTGACAAATGGTGTCCCAGGGGTAGAGGTATGGGGATCAGATATTCCTGCTAGGGTGTAATGTGCCACCCTGCCCCTTTTTTTGTGCAGCCTGCTTCCCTCTCTAGTTTCTCTCCAGTGTCTTTCTATCCTGCAGATGATTAGAGCAAGCTTCCTAAAGTTTTTCTTGGCCTCATATCCCCAATTACGTGCATTACATGCCTGACCTAAGGATACTCCCAAAGAGTTGCTACTTATATTCTGGGAAGAGCCTCACTAGTTCTGCCTATTTATGCAGCAAACAAGGCAAATCTTACAACCTGCAAAGTTGGAAGCTTTGAGATGAAGTAAAGGTTTTTATTTTGGGGAAAATGCTCTTCTATGCTTCTTCTCCCATCTGAAGGCCATTGGCTCCTGTTCTTCTCTCACGTGTCCTTTCAAAGAGACAGACGACACCCTCACCCAATCACTCAGCAAACATCTATGCTTTAACTCTGTCATTTTGCCGTTTTCCCTCCAAGTGCTCTCTCTTCCCCACAAATGCAGGATAATCTTTCCTCATTACTCATTCACTCGCTTATTGTAGTCCTCTGCTCTACAGGCCCAGCAGAGACCAACAAAGACAAGCGGCACGTCAGCAAACAGATTTAACACTTCTCTCTTCTTTTATGGTCATACTGCTGCCCTCTAGTAACGCTACTTGGCAACTGCAGCATGATGATGTGATTTTGAAGGGGGCTGTCCTATGCAAATAATGTACTCCCATGCTTACTTTGGCCTGAGACATTCACAGGCTTCCATCATGATGTAGCCTCCAACATATGGTTTTCAGCAGAATTTTAAGCATGACAACTTGTCTTACGCTAAAGCTTTTCCCACTCGAAGGCCGCTCATGGGACAGCACCCTCATTTAGCAGGGTGCCAAATTGTCTCAGGTCTTCCTTTAAACAGAACATGGGCGTTCGTGGGCGTTTGGGGGCCTTGCTTGCTAGCTAAAGACTCAGCGCTGGGTTGTTTAAAGGCCCAGGGCCAGGCCAGAGCCAGGCCAGGCCATGCCATGCTAGCTGCTGCTTCAGGCATGATGCAGGCCCAATTAAGCACACGCCAGACTTTACCCTTTTCTGCCTCTTGAAAACCTCAACATGTCTGTTTTCTGATTGCACCTAATAAAGGGAGTTTGACCAGCTCCAAACTTTACCCATCATTTCGTGAGTGAGAGCTAACACTAGGACAATATGCCTAGCCAGCAGCACAGGCACTATCCCCCTGATTACACAGCTCTGTTCATACCAGAATGAAAAATCCCCACCACTCAACCTATTTTACTATTTGTGGGAGGGTTACCTCTGCTCAGTTATGCCCCTAGGCCACATTCGCGCTCCAAAATGCCAAATTCAAAGACAAAAACTCAATAGATTGATAACTGAAGACAATGCTTTACCCATATTTCACCTACTAATGAAGAAGGGGGCTGAATGGGAGTCAGGAGAGAAAATATTTATAATTTTCGGGCACTTGTGCAAAAAAGAGTGTCTGAAATTGCTCCTAGTTTTTATAAAATCAAAATATTAGTTAATGGGAAAAAAAAATAAAAAAACAATTTTTACCAGCCATGGCGGGATTCGAACCCTTGTCCTAGGGAGCTTGCAGCACCAGAGGCAGATGACATTACCACTGAGCCATTGCTCCTTGCTGGTAATCAGGGATTCAGGAGCATCTATAAGCTACAGACAGGCCCCCTAGTCTACATGATACACCATAGCCATGATATAGGGACGATTGGAAATGATACAAATATGGAAGCCCATGTGGTACAGTGGGTAAGTTCCTGCCTTCCAACCAGGCGACCAGGGTTCAAATCCCGGGTTCGGCACCAGATGACTGATGGCGGTGAAGCAGAGGTAAGTCGGTAAGTAAAATGTGTGTAGGTGTGCCTGGCTGGTGATTGGTGGATGTAAGAGTGGTTGGTGTGTAGGTGAAGATGGACCTGGATGGTGATTGGTGGATGGAGAGAGTGGTTGGTGTGTGAGGAGAGAGACCTGAATGGTGAATAACAGAGTGGTTGGTGTGACTGGACAGAGTGAGGTTGGGTCCAGGCCTAGTGGGAGTAGAGTAGAGGGGAGGAGCCACAGAGGGGGAGTGTGAATGGGTGGAGGCAGAGAGAAGGGGGGGGGCATAGTTGGGGGAGGAGAGTAGGGATAGGTGGTAGCATAGAGCCTATGAGGTACCAAGGGGAGGGGCATGTGTAGACAAGGGTGGGGCCACAGAGGAAAGGGAGGAATAGGAAGGATTCACAGAAGTAGGCAGAGTCTGGGGCAATAGGTCAGGGGGCGGAGCATAGGGGAGTGAGGCCAACAAGGAAAGAGTGCCCCTCCCCCTTCAGCAAATAGACTGGGTTGACCAGATAGGATGGGCACCACGGTAGTAGACCCCAACATTTTATGACCGACACCTCCCCCCCCCAAACTACAGAGTGGGGGGGGGGGGGAAATTTTGGGGAGCAGTGTAAAAAAGGGGTGTTGGTGCATTACAAAAGAGGGGGCTAGAAGGCACAGAATGATGTGATTTTGCTTTGGGTGCGCTACCCATCATTTTTATGCCCCCCCCCCTTTCTGGGGGTGGGGGGCGTACCCCAAAAGCATAGGGGCAACAGAGGGAACTTAGGGGAACAGGCTTAGGGCGCTTTTTTATTACCTACCACAAGGGGGGCAGCACACAGACATACTGTAATTATGGTATTGAAAGAGGTGACAGCAAGGAGCACATGGTAAGACACGGCGAGGGGGGACAAGGCACCCCAAGTTTTTATTGCCCCCCCCAACCCTCGCAGGATCTGTTAGGAGGTGTCTTGGGGTAGTTGCATTGAAAACAGATGCTTAAGACACTGAAGGGAACAGGAATGTTGACAAGTGTGTCCCCCAGATTTCTTGTGAGATACAATCTTCTTCATTCACTCACCACAAAGGAGCAGCCACAAAATGACAATTGCTGCGATGGTAGTACTGAAAGGGGCTTTAAAAGGTAGAGAACCAGAAGGAAGGCGAGTTTCAAGTGGCACTTGGAGGAATGGCCATCTGAGCACAGGTGGCCACTAAGAAAGAAGGGGAAAAGTGGGTGAACAGGAAGCAGAGATGCCCGCTATGACAGCTGAGAGCATCAAAATTTGGTAAATAAGGCGGGTGGTTTGAGGAAGTAGTTGAACGGCCATAGGGCACTTTTTTATTACTGACCACAAGGGGGGCACCACACAGACATACTGTAATTATGGTATTGAAAGGGGTGACAGCAAGGAGCACGTGGTAAGACACGGTGAGGGGGACAAGGCATCCCAAGTTTTTATTGACCCCCCCCACCCTCGCAGGATCTGTTATGAGGTCTCTTGGGGTAGTTGTATTGAAAACAGATGCTTAAGACACCGAAGGGAAGGGGAATGTTGACAAGTGTGTCCCCCATTGTGTGGGTACTTTCTTGTGCGATACCCTCTTCTTCTTTCACTCGCCACAAAGGAGCAGCTTCAAAATGACAATTGCTGTGATGGTAGTACTGAATTCTACACAATTGTGCTTAGCTTGCTGCTCCAAGGATTCAACCATCACTGCTGAGGTGTCACCTGGAAACCTGAAGGAATCTACAAAATCCTGGAGCATCTCCAGCCTTCTGAAAATTGCCAAGAACCTCACTCAGAGTGAAGGTATCACTCTCCTGCAGGCAAGGAACCCGTGAAGTCCAGTAAAGTTACCAGCTGCTGACCAATGGACTGGACGCAGCAGCCTAGCCAAATTCTGTACAATAGCCGTTAAGGACAAGACTAGCCACCGTGCCAAGTTTGGTGGCACAGCAATTCCCCAATGCTGTGGTGTACCACTACCCGGGGTACTGGACCCCCAAACGCCAGACACCCAGAAGCAGAGTCCACTCCAGACTCCCAAAAGCCCAGAAGCAAGCACCAGACAAGGGACTTCAGGACACCCACAAAAACTGCCCAGAGTGGCTCTGCTGACCTGCGATCCACCCTCAAAGTCGCCTGCTCCTGATTCAAGTACTCCAAGATGCACGACTCCTGGCTGACCTATCTGCACTGCATCTGGCCTCGCTGGACCCTGCATCAACCAACCAGCTGTGCTCTAGGGGATCCTAACCCCTTGCAACCTCTACGCTCCAAGGGGACCCAGCGGCCCTACCTTGAATTACAACTTTGCAGTGTGTTTCCAAGTAGTCCCTTTCTCCTTGGGTGCCAGTTCCTAGACCTTCAGCCTCTCCTCCTACTTGCACTGGGATCTGCCCAACATTCTCTGGCCCATTGGACACTCCGATGAACTCAACCTAAATATATAAGGTGACATTTATGAGAGCATTGCCTGATTTTATGTGCATTTTTTAAGTTTTTCCCATTGATTCCTATGATGCATAATTACGCACAAAAAGAGAAAAATTTCTAAATTTGGAAAAATCATAAGAAAATAAGTAACACCGTACATTGATGACCTTGGTCTTAAACATTTTATAAAAATCTGAAGTATTTTTGTAAATTGGTCTTGGGTTATTCTTCAGAGTGTGTGCCCACATTTATTGATACTGTGAGTACAACAAATGCTTAGCACATCACCTAGATTAGAATAACTGCTTACCCACACTACCTCAAAGATAGAGCATTAGGTTGTATGCTTTGTTACCTGTGGATACCGAAGTGGCGCTGCTTTTGACTCTCTGCACAATGCATTTTCATATAATATATAGAGAGCCAGCCTCTTACAAAAGGGTTCCTCTCGGAACCGCTTTCATGGTTAAAAAAAGATATGCTGCATGTTTGTATATATGTAAGAAAGACTGCATGTATGGGTGACTAAATAAGTGCATGAGTGTGTAGGGGTGAGTGACTGAGTGCATGAGTGCATGTATGAGTGAGTGATTGAATACATGAGCCGTGCATGGGGGACTGAAAAAGTGTATGAGTGTGTGTATGGGTGAGTGAGTGGACACATGAGTGGCTGTATGGGTGAGTGACTGAGTGCTTGAGTGACATATGGGTGATTGACTGAGTGTATGAGTGCCTATATGGGTGAGTAAGTGAGTTTATGAGTACATGTATGTATTGGTGAGTGAGTGCATGAATTGCTACATGGGGGACTCAAGGAGTGTATGAGTCCATGTATGGGTGAGTGAGTAAGTGAATGAGTGCATGTATGGGTGAGTGGGTGCAAAATGCATATACAAGTGAGTGAGTGAGTGTAAGAGTGGTGTATGGGTGATTGAGTGAATGCATGTATGGGTAGTTGGCTGAGTGTATGAGTGCATGTATGTGTAAGTGAGTGCATGAGTAGTGTATGAGTGGTTGAGTAAGTGTATGACTGCATATGTGGGCAAATGAGTGAGTGCATGTATGGGTGAGTGAGTGAGCACAACAGTGCATAAATGAGTGAGTGCATGAGTGGTGTATGGGTGATTGACTGAGTATATGAGTGCATCTATAGGTGAGTGAGTAAGACATGAGTGCTGTATGGGTGGTTGACTGAGCACAGGAGTTCTGTATGGGTGAGTAACTAAGTGCATGAGTGGCGTATGGGTGATTGAATGCATCAGTGTGTGTGTATGGGTGTGTCAGTGAGTGTATGAGGGGTGTATGGGTGACTGGGTACATGAGTGGTGTATGGGTCAGTGAGTGAGTGTGTGAGTGGCGTATTGTGATTGAGTGCATGAGTGCATGTATGGGTGAGTGACTGAATGCATGAGTGGTGTATGGGTGACTGAGTGTATGAGTGCATGTTTGCATGAGTGCAAATATGGATTCATATATGAGTGAGTTAGTGGGTGCATGAATGGCTGTATGGGTGAGTGTGAGCATGTGTGAGTGGTGCATGGGTGACTGAAAGAGAACATGAGTGTGTGTATGGGTGAGTGAGTGCATGTATGAGTGAGTGCAACAGTGTGTATATAAGTGAGTGAGTGCATGAGTGGTGTATGGGTGATTGAGTGAGTGCATAAGTGCATGTATGTGTAAGTGAGTGCATGAGTGGTGAATGGGTGACTAAGTGTATGAGTGAGTGCATGAGTGCTGTATGGGTGAGTAACTGTGTGCATAAGTGCATGTATGGGTGACTGAGTACATGAGGGGGGTATGGGTCGGTGAGTTAGTGTGTGCATGGTGTTTGAGTGATTGACAGAGTGCATGAGGGCATGTTTGGGTGAGTATGTGATCACATGAGTACATGTATGGGTGAGTGTGTAGGGCATGATTATCTCTGTTGGCAAATGATGGGTACATGAGTGCATACATGGATGAGTGACTAAGTGCATGAGTGGTGTATGGGTGATTGAGTGCATCAGTGAGTGTATGGGGGGTGGTGTATGAGTGATTGACTGAGTACATGAGTGGTATATGGGTCAGTGAGTTAGTGTGTGAGTGGTGTATGGGTATATGAATGCATCTCTGGGTAACTGTGAGACTTCATGAGTGCTGTGAAGATGATTGACTGCATAAGTGTGTGTATGGGTCTGTGAGTGAGTGTGTGAGTGGTGTATGGGTGATTGACTGAGTACATAAGTGCATGTATGGGTGAGTAAGTGAGTGTATGAGTGCATGTATAGGTTAGTGAGTGCGTGCATGAATGGTTCTATGGGTGAGTGAGTGGGTACATGAGTGGCTCTATGGGTGAGTGAGTAAGTGCATGAGTGGTGCATGGGTGACGGAAAGACTGTATGAGTGCATGCACGGGTGATTGAATAAGTGAATGAGTGCATGTATGGGTCAGCACTGAGAGCATGAGTGGTGTATGGGTGATTGATTGACTGTATTAGAGGAGTGTGGGAGATTAACTGAGTGCATGGTTAGGTGAGTGAGTGACTATTTCCTAAATATAACGTCTCTGTAACCTTTGTTTTTGGGTGAATTTCTACTTTTTTAAAACATTATGTAAAAAGCTGTGTGCAATAGATTTTGGGAGAGTGGAGGAGTGGAAGGCAGGGCCTGGCCTGACATTGCACAGAACTCATCTAAGCTTTTAGTCACGTTATAAAGATTACTATAACATGGTCTTTAAAAATACTGTTCATGGATAGCTCTAAGCGATATGTGTGTGGTTCAAGAAGTGTTTTGAGACATTGATCTGCAGCCACTATTGAAAAAGAAAAAGAAGATAAAGATATGTTAGTATTTAATCTTCAAAGTTACACAAACATAACAGTACACATTGCTTATACTGTAAGATTATATTACAATGTAGTAAAAATATAATTTTCATTTTTTCACTGTTCTCAGCTTTTATACTTCTTCACAGTGAACAATGGTTTGTATAAAGCATCATCTTCAAACAGTGGGGAAAAAAAATCAATGGATCGTAAACAAAAATGCAAACCTGCACAGTAGATAACTACAAATAAGTGATACTATGTGTTGCTCTCACTACAATTCATTACTTAGTGATTTTTTATACTTACTACAGGAATCTTAAAAAACATCTCTTAAAAATATGATTTATATTATTATATCTGGTACAATGTCACAAATAAATATGAAACACTCTTCAATTCAAGAGATCCTTTTGAAAACATCATCCCTGGTAGGCCAAATGATGTATACATTGGTAATGATCCATGTACATAAAATCCCATGCAGTACTTTTTTTCCACAATTAGGACATTGAAGTTTAGTTAGAGAAACAAAAGGGGACAATTTTGTAGTTTTTAAGGCAGTTAGAGAGAAAAATGTTATTAACATATTAGTGGCCTAGAAGTTAGCATATGGTGACTAATTAATCTACATTGAAAGCCTAACAAAGAAATTAACACGAGTTGTAAAATGTGCATGCTTGAATGATGGTGGACCATGTGGCCACCATTCTTATTTAGCACTATGTTTTAACATGAGAGTTTTGCATTTATATTAAATGAAGTACTAATGTGAATTAATGTTAAGAGTGTTCTTTAGATTTGGAAGTACTAAATGAATATGAATTAAAAGCACTCATATTGAATTAATGAATTGTTTAGTAGGTTAAATATTTTCAGACGTTTTGGTCAGTCTATGGTTTTTATGTATGTTTATAACTTAGTTTTGCGCATCATATATGTGACATTGATTTTGGGTTTGTAATAGAGCTTTGAAATTTTATTCAGTTTTGAGTTTGATTTGGTGTTAAATTTTTCATGGTGTTTAGAATTGTATATGATTTAAAGTTATTGAATTTTGATTGATTGATTCTGACTACTACTGTAGAGAGCAGAACATCTGTCTCGGGACGCAGCAACGAGCCGCGGTAGTAGGGCACGCCACGCCCCTGCAATTTACTATTTTTATGGAGGCCCCAAATTGGGCATGGGGCCTCGACTCATTAAAGGCACGACGCGCCCCTGCTAGTTTTTGCCTCCCTCCACTCTCCATTCCCCCCACTTACCTTCTGCTTCTTTTTTCTTTCTTCTTTTCTGCCTTCCTCGTTTCTGTCTGAATTTATGCCTTTCTTTAATTTTCATGATCCTTTCTCCTTCCCAGCATGCCTTCCTTCTCCTTGCATGCCTTTGGAACCTTACTTAACATGGTGACTTTCACTATAGGTTTCTATGTTATGTTCCCAATCCAATATGGTGTCTTTTACTTCCTGCCTGTCACTTCCTGTTCTTTGGGTATATAAGGTGTGTGATTCCTGTTCTCTTTGCGGTGCAACATTTCCTTGGGTGTTGATCTTCGCTCCTGTTCTTCTGCGTCAGATATATGTTTTCTGAGCCTGATCCAGCTTTTTTATTTGTCATTTTTGTCTTTTGTTCAGATTTACTTTTTACTTTTTGTTTTTGTTCCAGGAGTTCCTGTTTGAGGTTTTTTTCCCTTGTTGTTTTTTTTTCCCTCTGGGACTCCTTCTGGAGGGCACAGACTGCCTTTGGCGTTCCCTCCGTCAGAAGCACTGTGGCTACCAGAAAGGGCCGCCCCTACTTGGGTCAAGGCAGAACCTATAGGAACCAAGACCTCACCACATTTCCAGTGGGCCACAGACATGGACTATGAGTAGGTCGTGACAACTACCCTCTTCACCAAACATTCAGACAACCTCCATAAGTGAGAATAGTGATGGTGTCTCACTTGCGCATTTCTGGTTATTGAACCCAGAGCAGGAAGAAAATCTTCCCAGCACAATGCACAAACAGCAGTTTTTGGTTTCAACTGCTGTAATTGCAGTATGCCCATTGAATTTCAGACTTTAATTTAATTAAAGAGTGTTTTATTGCGTTGTTATATTAACTCCTTTCTGGAATATAAAAGGACTAGTAATTTTTGAAGATCTTTTTTAAAAACATTACACAAATAGGCTGAATAATGTCTAATAAAGACGTGAACCACGTAGATAAAAAACTATGTGCCTCTTCTTTAACCAGAATTCTTCCTTAGAACTTCAGTTGAAGAAAGAAAAGATATGAGTTTGGTAGTTTGAATGGAAGTTTTGGTTTGTATTTTAGGTTGATGCAATTACATTCTGTCCATCTATTTTCACTCCTTAAATAGACAGAGTAGTGTCCTGAGGTTGTATTAACTCCTTCTTGAATGATGATAGCCAAAGTAGTAAAGGTTCTTCCTGAAAGTGATATTTGTCCAGCTTTGAAGTTTGTAATCTGAGTTTCCAATTTGGAACCATCTGCTCTACGTCACTGCAGCATTACTATGAGGTATTTTCCAAATGTTTGTCGAAACAATATAGACACAACATCTCTACAGTATGCAGATTGGGCATGTCATATTTTAGTTAGCATTTCGGTTCAATTTGTCAAAAGGCACAGTTTTAGAATCCGGAAATATTAAGTAGAGAAATTGTTTAGAATTGATTACAGTACTAGATGAGAAAGAGCAATCTTCACAGTCATGGCTCCATTTGTAACTGACCCCAATAAATCATTAACATTTACTTCTTCTTGTTTTAAGACTCCAAGGATGACCATAATAAATTCATGCGCATCTTGCTGAGTATTGAGTGTAAATATTGTTGATCCAGTACATGTATCAAAAAGATGTCGGATTCCTGAAACAGAATGTATTACACTTCTGTCCCCCATTAAATGTTGCAACCAATTTTATAGTGCAGAACAGATTCTCTTATCTGAATTTTGTTCAATTTAATTTACTACTTGTGGTAAATGGAACAGCCCATTGAGAGCAATATTTGCATAGCAGTTGACGCCTGAACTGTTTTCCGAGTGGTAACCTTATAATGGTATACTGCCATATGGCCGCTCCGCGGTCGAAAGAACGCTGGGGCCATTCTGACTTTCCCGCTGGGCCGGCGGGCGCTAGCCAATATAGCGCCCGCCGGCCCAGCGGGAAAGAGGCCTGCAACACTGAAGCCGGCTCCGAATGGAGCCGGCGGTGTTGCAGGTGTGCGACGGGTGCAGTTGCACCCGTCGCACTTTTCACTGTCTGCTAGGCAGACAGTGAAAAGCATACTGGGACCCTGTTAGGGGGCCCCTGCACTGCCCATGCCAGTGGCATGGGCAGTGCTGGGGCCCCCAGGGGCCCCAGGACACCCATTCCCGCCAGCCTGTTCCTGGCGGTAAAAACCGCCAGAAACAGGCTGGCGGGAAGGGTTGGTCAGAATCCCCATGACGGCGCTGCTTGCAGCGCCGCCATGTAGGATTCGCCCAGCCGGGGGAAATCCGGCGGGAAACTGCCGGACCCGGTTTTCCGACCGCGGCTTTACAGCCGCGGTCGGAATGGGCTATGAAGCACCGCCAGCCTGTTGGCGGGGCTTCAGTCATCCGTGGCCCTGGCGGTCTTGGACCGCCAGGGTCAGAATGACCCCCTTAATCTCTGCAAAGAAACTCCTTGTGCAGCGAAAATAGACGCACAGCCTGCCAGAATTGACGCACACCCTGCCCAGCAGTGAGAAAATCACTGCATCGCTGAACCGGAACAACGCAAGCCTGGCTTCCCAAGTGGAGATCGACGCAATGCCAGCGTTGTGACCGGAACTTTGACGAACAGCCCACCGGATTGACGCATCACAGATCTGGAACGACGCAGCCCGACTTCCTTGGAGAGGAATCAACACAGCGCCAGCCGTGCAACAGAAATTTTTCCGCATCACCCACCAAATCGACGCAGCACCTCTGACTTCATCCAACATGCCCAGGATTTCCACGCATCGTCCTTGGGCATCAAAAGACCTGCATCGCAAAGATGATTCAAGCCTGTGCACCGGGATTTGACGCAAAACCCTTGATGCCTGGAAAGGAATCGACGCATCATCTGTATGCACCCGGAAATCCAACACACACCCTTTGTTTCACCACGCATCTTCTCCTCTGCGGTCTTCGTGCATGTAATTTTGACGCGAACCAGGTACTTTGTGCTTGCAAGAGACATTTGTTGCTTTTAAGAACTTAAGAATATTCTTATTGATATCAACGTGATATTTTCAACAAGAGATTATCAAATCCTGCTTGTCTTGACCTTAATTTAATCAGATAAATAACTTATATTTTTCTAAATCTGTGTGGTATCTTTGTATGGTGTTTTCACTGCTTTTTTGCATGATTTATTGCACAAATACTTTACACATTGCCTTCTAAGTTAAGCCTGACTGCTCAGTGCCAAGCTAGCAGAGGGTGGGCACAGGATAATTTGGATTGTGTGTGACTTACCCTGACAGGAGTGAGGGTCCTTGCTTTGACAGGGGGTAGCCTGACTGACAATCAAAGACCCCATTTGTAACATTGTTGAAATAGATTTTCGGTTCCTTTTATTAGATAGATGCAATACTCTCAGGAATTGTGAACACCAAGCATAAGAATGTCTCAGCACCCTCATGCATAGCAAACACAATTGGCAACCTTTTCAACTTTGCAGTACCTGTTACTGTGGAAGGCAGCGAATAAAAACATACCTTTAATACTTTAGTTTTCTAAGTTCACATCTAAATGGTTAGTATGTGTTAACCCTTTCATGCACTTTTCTAAAGAAGCCCAATATGGTAGACTTTTTGTACATATTTGCGTCTTAATTGCAATCATTGCAACAAATTCATGAAAAATAGGGTTTCAACGTCATATGTAGCTTGATATTTTTATGATTTTAAAGTTCAGTACACTTTATTAGCAATCCCTCACTAGGAAATTAAACCCTTATTCAACAACAATGAGTCTAACCACATTTAATTTCTGAAAACGGCGAACTCTCTCTTTAACATCCTTCCCCCAATACACTCTAAGCACAGTCTTCATAGCAACACACTACAACCAGTAGGTCACAAGTTTTCAGCACATTCTAGAAGGGACAAAGTGGATACAAAATGAGCTGCAGCAGGTGTGGTGTACTGCTTGAAAAGCATGTTAAAGTCTGTAGTACAATTATTTATTTTACCAGAGCAAATCATAGATCAACTTACTAATCCTTCCAAGACACTACCTACTTTTATTCTCAAGCACATTCACAGCATCAAATCAAATATATATTTTTTAACTGGGGCAGATCTCAATTTTAACCACCTTTCATTTTCAAAACTGCCTCATTCAGCCCCAGCCCTTTCCTGTCTTCTACTGCTGCTTCACGTAAAAAGGGTTAGTGTGTGAATTGTTGGCCACAGCAATGACTTTTAGGCTAGGAAGGCAGCTATAAAGAGTGGTATTGTCAGAGACTTGGGTGTGCCTAATGTGGACATTCATTGGATTGGCCAGAGAGGGTTAAAGTGGTATTAATTGCTCCCTTTGGTTTAAACCATTGTGGATTCCCAAATCCCTGACCTCATGATTGTGCACTGTGGTGGTAATGACCTAGGCACAATGACTGGGGTAGGACTCGAAATCCTAATGAAGGATACTTTTGCACAATTTATGTCAGTTTTCCCTCACGCTGTCTTGGTGTACTCCAACATATGCCAAAGACAGAAGTGGAAGTGGTCAAATAACTTCAGTCCACAGACTGACAAAGCCAGGAAACATGTTAATAAACCTGTTTCTGCATTCCTCAAAGACCATAATATGGCCTGTTTCTACAACAGCAACCTACACTTTGACATGGATGGTATCTATAGAAGTGACGGTGTGCACTTCACACAGAAAGGCCACTGGGTGTTTATTTCCACTCTGAAACTATGCATCCGGACTTACATGTAGGTGTCACATAATTACAATGAACACAAAGGCTTTTCTCAGGGCCATGCTATTGTTCAAAATGTTTGTAAATTTTCTTCATTAAAATACCTTTTCCCCATTTTTTTAAAAATATTTCCAACAGCGTTGTGATCTTTGTGACATAGTCGTGACTACGCAAAACAAAAGAAGGCATGCAACAGACACCAGTCCATTCAAAATGCATAACTATATGTATAAGATTTTCTTTACCTCACACTATGGACATCACTTTCTAAATACCTCTATAAACACATCTATGACTCACTGAGTGTGTCTGGGGCTGCATGTATGAGAGTTTGAGTGAGTCTGTCAGTGGGTGCATTACTGTCTCAGAAGCCCTTTGAGTAGGTGTGTAATTGTCTGTGTGGGTCTGTGAGTGGGTGCATGAGTGTCTGAGTGGATGTGTGAGTGGATGCGTGGGTGTCTCTGTTAGTGGATGTGGGAGTGTCAGAGTGGCTCTGTCTGTGAGTGTGTCAGTGTTTGAGTGGGTCTGTGAGTGTGTGCGTGCAGATCTAAGTGCATCTGTGAGTGGATGAGTGACGATCTCAATAGTTCTGTGAGTAGGTGTATGAGTGAAATTCTGGGTCTGTGAATGGATGAATGAGAGTCTGATTGGGCCTGTGAGTGGGTGCATCAGTATATTAGTGGGTCTGTGAATGTGTGCATTAGTGTCTGAGTGGGTCTGTGAATGGGTGCATGGGTGTCTAATTAGGTCTGTAAGTGGGTGCATGAGTGCCTGAGTGGGTCTGTGGGTGGGTACATGAGTGTCTGAGTGGTTCTGTCAGTAGATACTTGAGTGTCTCAGTGGGTCTCGGAGTGGATTCATGAAGGTCTGAATGGGTCTGTGGGTGGGTGTGTGAGGATCTCAGTGGGTCTGTGAGTGGGTGTGTGTCTGAGTGGGTAGGTGAGTGGGTGCATGAGCATCTCAGTGGGTCCATGACTGGGTGCATCAGTGTCTGAGTGGGTCTGTGAGTGTGTGTGCAAGTGTCTAAGTGTGTTTGTGAGTGAGTGAGTGCCTGAGGATCTAAGTGGGTCTGTGAGTCGGTGCATGAGGGTCTTACTGGGTCCTTGAGTGGGTTCATGAGTTTCTGAGTGCTACTATGAGTGAATGAATTAGTGTATGAATTACTCTGTGAATGTTTTTTGTTGCTGATAATCGCAAATTTGTCACAACTTTACACAGGGTGTACCTCGCTGAGGATTGCAGCATTTACACAAATATCACGCATTGTGAAAAAATTAATTTTAAGGTCATAATTTCACCCTGAAAGACCACGATATCACAGCCCTAGGGTCAGGATACCTCCACCCTGACCCCTTATGCCACTTTTCATTTTATTTTTCAGAGCCCAAGAACCATGTCCCATTACCTAAAATGGCGGCGGCAACTTTCTGGTCAGGTTGTGGCCAGCCAATCACAGTATTCCTGGTGGCACGGACATTCACGAATATGCCGAGATAGCCACGAAAACGTTGCAACAAATATGCAGCCCTAGATACACAAATTTATTTCCCCTTTAGTATCTCAAAAACTACTGAACAGATTTAAACCAAATATCCAAAACCATAATCTGCGTACCGAAAACTCACCTTCTACCAAATTAGGTGTAATTCTGTCCAGTGGTTTGGGGCTGTAGTAGTGTTCAAAACGTCTATATGAATTACCATGGGAAATGCACGTTTTTTGACCACCCCCCTTTTTCTCAGCCCCCACTTGTCAGATCACCCAGAAACTTTCCATGCACAGCAAAAAGCATGGAACACTTTTTTTGGGAAATTTCATGAAGATTCATCTAACTGTGCCAAAGATATAGGCAAATCAAAAAATGATTTTTCTTTGAAAACATGGTCCTAACTATAATTACCTACATATACCTATTTATATCTATCAACAGTAAATATTATTTTCCGCAATCTCCCCAGCTGCCTAAATATTACTTTATTTAAAGTTACAAAAGTACAGGTGTGACCAAAGCATTCAGCAACAGGCTTCTGCAGAACCATAAATGTTTTTAAACAAAAGTTACAATTACATTGGAGTCAGTTACAGTCAGGTGAAAATGTCAGTTTCAACGCATTTTAATTTTTTTCTAGTGAATTTCTAAGTTGTTTTTTTTGTAAAGTAAGAAATTATTAATTTACATGCCTCATTTGAGATGTCATCACTGATGTCATAAATGATGTCATAGAACATGCCATTACTGATGTCATATGCGAGGTCATAAGCAGTGCATGGGGGAGAAAGTTATGGTTAGTACTGTTAACTATAACTGGTGAATTGCTGTGTTTTTGTAGTTCAAAACATTGATGTTAATCTTCCAACTATAATGTTACTTTAACCTTTGGTTTTCTTCAGGGACTATATATGACTGACAGCTGTGCCAGTATTGACGCCTCACCAATGGCGTGTCCTCAATACACACAGTCCTTCTATCCATTAAGGAAGAAACAGGCACTTCATATGCATGCTTAGTGATATCTTTATTAGATAGAAAACAGGAGTGTGTTTCAGCACTATCATGCCTTTCTCAACCTGCAAGCTGCCATTTTGCTGCTACATTTAAACAATCACATGATATCCATGCCACAAATCACCCAAACATAACCCAGAACAAAACGTGTTTTTCAAGAACAAAAACATTTTCTCTCTACAATTTTCTCAAAACCTAAGTGTTGCAAATGTATACATTTTCCTTAGCTGGCAGAGTTTATGTTACTAAGCTAATACACAGAAAATGTTTTCTATTTCTAACCGAAATTCCACATAACGATGTTGATCCATCACACAAAATCTATCCATCCCTAGTGGGCAGCTCCAGCTTCTGATTTTGGCTGCCTCACTCCTCCTTGCCTTTGCCCTGCCCTAGTGGCCTAAAAATGTTTCGGAATATACAATTTTTTTCATAATATCAAATCATATTTCACTGAATTATAGCCTTTATGTTTCTCTATTCAAATATACAAAAACTTCTTTTTGCTATCATATCCTACCCAGACTGTGGCACCCAATAAGAGATTTTACTGCACTGCCTCCTTATCAATAACTCAAATCTCCACGAGATATAAATAGCTCCTTTGCCCATTCTGGATATCGAACTCCACCAACTTTGAAAAACATTAAAAACACCATTGAAATCAGCAAAATGACTCACTTTTCCATGATGATAGAAGGAGCAATATTCTCATCTCATCAATATAGTGCTTCTTCAGGGGACCACCTGATCTTATGTTTCATCTACCACTTCTCAGAGATGCACATGTAAACTCCTTTCCACAATTTAATCCATTTGGTTCCTTACCATTGAATGTTAGTATATACTTTGACTCTAGGATTCTTAATATTTTCTCCCTATCACCTCCTCGTGCATCCTTGGCTTTTTAAGATTGGCTGTTTCACTTCCATGAACTTCCTGAAAATGTCTTGCTAGAAGTTGGATTGTGTCTCTGTTCTTTATAGCTCTAAGGTGTTTCAGTATCCTTCAGGGGTCTTGTAATATGGTACTCCCAATATATACTTTGAGACAAATACACGTCAATATATATACTACAAACACACTCTTCCAAGTGTAGTGCTTCCTTATCATGTGTCTTATTTTCTTCCCCTATTGTACTTCAGTTATGTGCTCTCCATTTCTACATGCTTTAACCTTGGTTCACTTCACAAATCCCTCTCTAGGTTTTAACCAGGTTCTTTCCTTCTCCACCCTGATGTCACTCCTGACCAACATATCTCTCATGGATTTTTCTTTTCTGAATGTAAATTCTGGACATCTAAGCATCTCATCACCAATTTTGGGGTCACTTTTGAGAAGGTGCCAATGTCTACGGAGTACTAATCTGACTTCTTGGTGTGGTCTGTTGTATGTAGTTATGAATCTCTGGTGTTGTTTAGCAGAATCTTTCTTCTTTCTTCCAGTGAACAGAATGATTTCTCTATCACATTTCTCAACTTTACTGCTGGCTATATCTAGAGTGGCATCCTTATAGCCTCTTTGCTTCAGTCTCTATAACGTCACTCTTTACTCTCCTGAAACTTTCAGTGGTGCTGCAGATTCTTCTAGCCCTTAAGAGCTCACCATACAGGATACTTTCTTTGAAAGGTACTGGATGGAAACTATTAGCATGTAAAAATGCTATTATCTGCACTAGGTTTTCTAAACAGTATGGTCTCCAATTTCTGCTGTTGTACATCCAAGAATGCAATTTCCAAATTACTTATACTACTAGTAAAGTTCAAATTCAAATCATTCTGATTTATCTCTTCCACAAATTGCTCAGCACTCTTTGTATCGCCTTTCTAGATAACAAATGTGAATCTGAGACATAAGGTTAGATTAGGGTTCCAGACATCAAAGGGAGGGCTATTGAGCACCTGTTCCTCCCACCAGCCGATATGCAAATTTGCTTAGCTAGGAGTAAAGCTGGTACCCGTTGCCGTCCCTCGCAATTGCTCATATATCTCGTTAAAACAATACCTATTGAGTTTTAGACACCATTATATTATTCTTAGTATTGTTTTGCTGGGTTTGCAGAACCTAATTGGCCTTGCTCTCAAAAAATACTCTGTAACTCTAATCGCATCTGCATGGTGAATACTAGTATACAGCAATGTCATTCCAACGTCACGTGGAGCATATCTTCTTCCCAACTAATATCAAAGATTCTTTTCAGGAAGTCTGCGTTTCTTTCAAGAATGAGGGAAGATTTTGTACTAGGGGCCTCAGAAACACATCTATATATTGTGATACATTTTCAAACAACCCCTCCTGGGCAGCTATGATTGGTCTACCTGGAGGTCTTTTGGCATCTTTGTGAACCTTTGGGCTCAAGTAAAATACTGGTAGTTTGTGGCAATCTACCTTCAGATAACTGTATTCATTAGAGCTTATCAGTCCTTGTGTACGCCATTCCCTCAGCTCTTGTGTATATTCTAACTCCACTTTTTTGAAATGTGCATAACCCACCCTACTATAACAGGTAGTGTCATTCAGCTGTTTAAATGCTTCTGTCATATAGGCTTCCCTTGACCAGAGGTCTATGGTATCCCCCTTGTCTGAAACTCTCACTGTAACTTTTTTTTTTGCTGCTACTTTCTTCATTGTATCCATTAACCCACTCATATCATCATAGAAATTTATCATACTCATTATTCTTAGTTTTCTAAATTATTTCATCACCACCTCTGCAAACTGGTCAATACCATCATTGTTGTTTGCCTGGATCTGGGTTTCAAAGCTGAGCCCCCCCTCTTCAGAGACCCACGGCCCTTCTTTCTCCAATATTTTCACCATGGTAGCCTCATCTATCTCTGTTGAGCCATCATTTTCTAGTTCTAACAATTCTTTCATGAAGTACAAATCCCCAATAAGAAGCTTGTTTTGTGTCACCTCAGTTTCTATTACCATGGTCTGTAGTTTTCTCATTTCGCTTTGTTTATGTAACTTCATCAAATTTGATTTCCTTGTAAAAGAGATTAATTCTACTTCGTACGTAATCAAAGTTATTCTTACTGCAGAAAGAAAGAACCAACGATAAGTTCTTTAAGTCTCTGTTGCTGAGTGTAATTTCAGATAGATTTATTACCGTGTTTTTATCCATCAGTATCACTTGTTGCTCCTGGTCTTCTTTCCTAGGTTCTCTTCTCCTATTTCTTTTGTTCCGGCCCCTCTTTGTTTTTAACTCTGCCTCTTCCTATTTTTCTTATTGCACCTCATCTTGGCCTGTGGTTTGTCCTCCTGTCCTGTCATAAAAAAACAAATTCCTCCTGCAATGAAGCACAACTTCCCACTCAACTCCTATCTTTAAAATCTGTGTCAGAGCTGGCATCTGTGCTCTTCTCACTCAGTGAGAAGAGCATATGGAGTGCCTGTGTCTTCCTTAAGGGACGGAAGGATTGTTAATAGAAAGATAGATAGATAGATAGATAGATAGATAGATAGATAGATAGATAGATAGATAGATAGATAGAAATTCAAATTCCTCCAGCAATTAAATATGACTTCTCACTCGACCCCTATCTTCAAAATCTGTGTCAGAGCTGGCATCAGTGCTCTTCTCACTCAGTGGGAAGAGTATACAGAATTCCTGTTTCTTCCCTAAGGGACGGAAGGATTGTGTACATAGATAGGTAGATAGATAGATGGATAGATAGATAGATATAGTAAAACATGCTACAGCCTAAACGTGCCTAAACTTGAAATAATCATGTTAAATAAAAACATATATAAATCTATTTATCACATAATATTTTAATACAACAGCACAACAGCTTTCTAGCAGGCTAGTGTACTAAGAACAGATATTGAAACCCTTTTTAATTTTAATGCACACACAGATATTGAAACCCTGTTTTATGTTATTACACACAAGAAGAAAATATGATTCTTAATGCCACAAAGAAAAGCTACTTAAACACACAAAGATGACTACCTACCCTGGAACTGAATTGTACTTAATTTTAGGGAGATGTGAACGTGTAATTCAGGAAAAATACCATCATCCACACTGCACAAGAGGCAATGACTACAGTGGACTGATTCATCAGTCCAGCCTGTATGCTGTGATGGACAGAAGCAAAATGTGAATGACAGTTGAACAAGCTAATGGAGGAAGAGGGTTGACCCAAGACTCCCCAGAATATATGTATATATAAATTAATAAAAATGTTCTGATTTTTTATTACATGTGGCTGGCATAACATTTGAAGTTGCCTCTAGGCTACACCTAAAAAGAGCACACAGAAGCAGCCCACTTTACTGAACTAACTGTGTATGCATAGTATATGCATAGGTAGTGGGCATTTTCAAGTAGTCCACCAATCATATAATCAGACAATATTGGTAAGCAGTATTGGTGTTATCCTCACAGATGAAGAAGAAATATGCTCTATCACACAGCCTCCCTATCCAAGTCATACATATCAAAACAAATGTGACAGCTAGTCGAAAACTGTTATCAAACCCTTACTGTAGCATAGGTTTCAAAAGATAATGGATAAGAACACTTAACCTACATTTTTCTGGCATACTTCATCACCGGTATCCTTCTCTTCTCCTCGCAGATGAGTACCATGGGGATGGACTCAGAGGCATATTTATACTCTGTTTGCACCAAATTAGTTTCATTTTTTTTTACTCTAATTCGGTGCAAAACTAACTCTATATTTATACTTTGGTGCTAGACCCTTGTGCGCCAAATTTATGGAGTTAAAGTCATTTTTTGAATGTGGAGACCTACCTTGCCTTAATGAGATGCAAGGTAGGCGTTCCCGTGCAAAAAATGACTCTATGGCCTTAACGCCATATTTAGGGGCATATTTATACTCTGTGGCATATTTATACTCTGTTTGCACCAAATTAGCGTAATGTTTTTTACTCTAATTCGGTGCGAATCTAACTTCATCTTTATACTTTGGTGCTAGACCCGTCTAGTACCAAGGCCCTGATTTATACTTTTTTTACCCCACATTAACACAATTTTTTTACGCAAAAGTGGCGCAAACGTACAAAATATTGGCCCTTGTTTATACTTTTTGCTGCAAAACTGCACTAACTCAGTTTTGCACCAAAAAGTTTAGCACCGGCTTGCTCCATTTCTGTGCACCAGCCGGGCACCATATTTATGGAATGGTGCAAGCTGGTGCAAAGGGTGGGCTAGAATGAAAAAAAATTACTTTAGTCGGGTGGGGCTAGCAGTATAAAATAAGAGGGTTTAGCACCAAAAAATGACTTTAGGCAGGTTAGAGTAAAAAAGAAAATGACTCTAACCAGATTAGCATCATTTTATGGTGCTAAACTTACCATGCCACATCACTCCTGCCTTAGAAAAGGCAGGAGTCATGCCCACCCCAATGGCCAGCACAGAGGTCATGGCCATTGCACCCTGTGCCATGTATGGGGGCCCAGTTCAGGGCCTCCTATGGCACTTTAAAAAATAAAATGCAATCTTACCTGTACTTACCTGGGATGGGGTCCCCCATCCTCTGCAGTCCCTCTGGTGTAGGTGGGGGTGCCCCTGGGGCCTGGGGAGGGCACCTGTGGGCTTATTCCATGGTGTTCCACCATGGAAATAGGCCCACAGGTCCCCTAACGCCTGCCCTGACCCAGGCTTTAAAAAAATGGGGCAAAGCAAGCTTTGCCCCATTTTTTGACCCCTCCTCCCTCCCTTGCACCATTTTTGCATGGGAGTATAAATATGGCGTTAAGGCCATAGAGTCATTTTTTGCACGGGAACGCCTACCTTGCATCTCATTAAGGCAAGGTAGTTTTCCACTTCCAAAAAATGACTTTAACTCCATAAATTTGGCGGTTGACAGGTCAACCACCAAAGTATAAATATGGAGTTAGTTTTGCACTGAATTAGAGTAAAAAAAAAAATGACGCTAATTCAGTGCAAACATAAAAAAATTATGCTGATCTGGTTAAAGTCATTTATTTTGACTCAAACCTGCCTAACTTCATTTTTTTTTAAGCTAGCCTACCCTTTGCACCGGCTTGCACCATTCCATAAATATGGTGCCTAGCTGGTGCTAAAAAATGGTGCAAGCCAGTGCAAAACGTTTTGGTGCAAAACTGCATAAGTGCAGTTTTGCACCAAGAAGTATAAATAAGGCCCTCAACCTTTTGAGGGAGCGCATTATAAGGATAAACTGGATCATTTATTGGCTCCAGATACTTACCTCTGGGTAAGTCCAAAAGATATCCATTTGATTGATGGTTACCTTTAGTTCAGGTAAGGGGCCTTTCTCAGTGCCCATTTGGGTCAATGGCCTTTATCAGGGCTAAGTAGATTCCATCCAAAAGGGCATATATCGTCATACAATCATACTTTAAGTAGAGACTCTTGACTCTCATACCTTTGATAATTACAAATGTTGATAAACTCTTACTTGGGTTAAAATTCAGTTCATGATGATGGGGCATTTCTCTGTAAGCAAACTTCCATTAAGAGAAATATGGAAATATGGCAGCATAGTCGCCTATTGCTCCCTCCATCTGCCACTGTCAGTGTACACTATAGGTTTGATAACAGTTTTCAACTATAAGTCACATTTTTTATGATGCATAATACTCGCAAGCCCCCATCTATGAAACCGCTGAAACAAAGATAATTTACTTTGCAAAAAGGGATTTATTGAAATACAGCTGGTAGCAATGAACAATATGTTATCACAGCAATACTGTGCTGACATCAAACATCAATTTACCACCTAGAAAATTGAAAATACCCTGATTGACATTACTTTCAACAAAATCAAATATACCTGAATTAGCTTACATATCTATTCCCTGGTCTGGTACGCTGTCTTTTTGTCCCTGGTGCATGTTACGTGGCAAACAAAGTAAACCCAGTGGGTTAATACACACTGTTCTAGGAAAATGTCATAAATCTGATATGGCATGATTACTTGTAAGTTCAGAAAAGATTTTTAGGGATGCACAAAGAATCACAGTAGTACTTTTGGAAAGCTACAATCCTTTCCTCATGCACAAAAATTAATTTTGGAGACACATGGTGTTGGTATTTGTCTTTTATCATTTGCGTATTCAATGTAAACTATATGTATTGTATTACAGCCCTGAAGAAGTCCTATGTTGAAGGACAAAACACGTTGGCTGTTGCTGTTATGAATATACATATTGTTGGAAAAGACAAAGACAAGATTTTTATAATCTCACATTAAAGGATTGGACTTTAAAAAAAAAAAATGTTTGGGGGGTGGTGCACTATCATTATTCTTAACTATGTTTTTCCCTTTTTCTAAAAGGATTACACCTTAGCAGCTGGTGTTGGTCTGAGTGCACACAAAGGTTAATAAATCCTCTTTGAATTTTCTCATACTTGTAGTAACATTGGGGTAGGTGCGTTGATTATAAGCCTGCTGTTGTTCAGTTCTTAGAGGACATAATTGAATAGTAACATTGATGATACTCCTTCTAATACAAAAGTTTTAATAACAGACTACAGGAAATTCCATAGATTAGGGTTAAGCTATGATAGGTGATTCCCTCACACACTGATGATGGCTACTGTGTGAATACATAGCATTCTCTAACTTCCATGGTATCTGTATAATCATATAACAACTTATAATAAACATTTGTGGATTAATCACCTCTAGACCAATCAGTGTGTAAATAGTTCTCATTATTGTAAAGTATATCTGGGTCTGCTAGGGGATTTGCTAAATTCGAGGCACTTGTAGATTGGACTTTCTTTCAATCACTTGTGAGTAGGCTCAATCCAATGAGCAACAATAATCATGATAACTGTCACAACCACTAAACCTATACATATGTATTTACACTTACTACCTCTATTTCTATTCAACTCCATGAGTTTTCTAATTTCAGACCAAAATATTTGAATCCAAAAATTTAAAATACAAAGTGGTGTTTTAATATATTACTGTCTCTTTTCAGTCCTTCTTGTTTGTGACCAAAGAGAAATCAAAAATATCATCTTAAAAGTTCAAATTATTCAAAAAAGTTCCTTGATCTTCTAGAAAGTTAAAGTGTTTTTTCTACTTGCAAAACATCAAAGCTTCTACTAAAAGTTCAAATGTCTGTAATAAATGTACAGCTCATACTCACTAATAATCACTTCCAAAATGTAATGTTCATGAAGCCGCAATGAGATTTCAAAGTTCAGCTCTACTGTAATTTCAAATTCAAGAATATTGAACAGGATTCAAATTGTTAACGCAAAAGGTTGCAAACTTCTTCTCCCAGTTATTGGCAGAAAAATATATTCATTCAGATGCTAAGTATATTCGGCTTGGTAATCTCTTTGTCTTTGATCTTCTGTTTACTCAGCCCTCAGCCTCACTGTCACTTTGACTTGTGTCCTCAGTTTCTTCAGGAATCGTTTGAGGCACTTGCACTGCTGGCACTGTTTGTTGACTAGGCCAATTGTCTCCTGGTACAGCTCTTTTACTTTAAGCAACTGGTCCTTCATCAGCATCTGAGCTTGCATGTGTCAACTGATTCTATCTCAACCCTTCTGTACCAACCACTGATATCCACTCGCTCAAACCCCCCTCAGACCGTAGTTGTGTTGTAGCAACCACTTGTCTAGCCCCAACAGCTTGACTAACCTGATTCCTCTCATTCACAGTAACCAAACCTTCAGGGACAGGTGCTTTGCGAGTGTGACTAGCGGGTACCCAGTTAAGGAGACTAGTGCACTTCACAGCTGTAATAGTTACAAAAACTACCTGATAAGGGCATCTCCAATGTGGTTCCAAGTATGTCTTTCTTACATGCTTTTTCACCATGACCCAGTCACCTGGACATAGGTCATGGCAAAGCTCCTGCGAAGGCTGTACTGTAGCTTCTCCAACATGATGCGACAAAGAACGCACCACGTCACCAGTCCCTTGCTATGGCCCAGCACCAAGCCATCTGCAATATTGACAAGCACATTTGCAGGCACAGCTGGCAACCTCATGGCCCCCCATGATACTTTCATAAGGGGACAACCAGTCTTTCTGTTGGGTGTACTGCGCATACTCATCAAGGCAAGTGCCAATACAGCTGGCCATTTCAAAGTGGTGTATGCACATACGTTTGCCTGTCTAGACTTTGGAGAGCCATTAACTTGCTCTACCAACCTGGAAGCCTCTCTTCTGTAACTGCAATGTAGTTTTTGCTCAACTTGCAATGCCGCATATAGTAATTGAAGGACCTCACTATTAAAGTGTGTCCTTCAGTCTGACTCTAGAGAAGTCAGGAATCCAAACATAGGAATACGCTTCCTAAGTAACAGCTTCACTACTGTGAGACTGTCATTTCTCCTGGTCAGGTAAGTTTCAACCCAATGAGGGAAAATGCACACAATGACTAAGATGTATCTCAGTCCATTGCACGCAGGCAGCTCTTTCAAATCCAACTGCATCCTGTTGAAGGGTTCTCCTGATCTATCTATGTGACTCAGTGTGAGAACTGTGCATTTTCCTACATTCTTCCGCTGGCATGTGACACACATGTGGCACACAATGTCTGCCATTACTCTGAATCTGGGGTTAAACCATGTCTGTCTAAAGGTTCTGACCATTGCATCTCTATCTATGTGTGCCTGTCCGTGATAATGCCTAGCCAGAGGTGACAACGAGCTATTTGGCAACACTGCTCCTCCATCACTACTTGAAACACAAATATCATCTTCATCTCTCTTAACACATCCTGCTCTAACCCAACGTTGCTGTTCCTCTTCTGTCACTTCCTTCTGCAATCTTTTGACTTCTTCCCAAGTATCAACAGCAGTTAACAGGAAATTGTGATTTGTCTCATCTTGTGTGTCATTGTTCCATTCTCCACGAAAGGAGGTATGACTTAAGGCGCAATATCTCGCCACCTCATCAGCATATGTATTACCTAAGGTTACATAGTCAGTGTATTTTTTATGTGCTGCATGTTATGTCAGCAGCCTTTGCAGGCAACTGTAATGTATTTAACAGACTGAAAATCGCATCACCATTGCGGTTGGGGGATCCAGAGAAGGTCATGAACCCTCTCTGGGACCACAACTTTGTAAAGTCATAAATAACACCAAACTCATACTGACTATCAGTGCAAATTGTCACTTTCAGTTCTTCAGAAACACAGCATTCTCTAGTAAGATCAACTAATTCAGCTACTTGGACAGACAAGCCTCCTAGAAGCCAGAAAGCTTCAATCACAACTGAGACTGTGCAAACTGCATTACCAGCTCTCAGTGTACCATCATTGTCTCTTAAACAGGAGCCATCAAAAAACATGACAGAGCCATTTTCAGTGAGGGGAATGTCTTCCATTTCGGGTCTCAGTTTGGTGCACAATGCAGTTACATTGAGACAGTTATGCTCAACCTCATCCACCATTTCACTTGCCTTTGCAACAGGGTTTGGCAACAACATAGCAAAATTCAAAACTGTACATCTTTTCAAGTTAACATTTGCAGCAGCGAGGATGACCTACTCATAGCGGGTCAAAGGTGCACTGGACAAATGCAGTGTTTTTGTTCAGGTTAATAATATCTCCACGGAGTGGGGTACGAAAACATTCAGAGGGTGACCCATAACAATGCCTATGGATTGTTCAATGCTGACATTCAAGGCAGTGACTGCCTTCAAACAACCAGGCAATGCTGAGGCCACAAAATCAAGTGTGGTAGAAAAATAGGCAACAGGTTTGTTCGCATTTCCGTGCAGCTGTGTTAAAACTGAGAGAGCACATCCATCCCTCTACAGCAAAGCAAAGAAAAGCATTTGTTATAATCAGACATTCCCAGAGCTGGGATGTGACATAAGCTTCCTCTCAGCTCTGTGAATGCACTTATGTAGTTGTCATCCAGTGGTACCGGATCAGACACATCCTTGTGTATCAGCCTCTGTTAAGGCTTGGCCAAAATGGAAAAGTTTGGAATCCACTTGCAACAGTAGTCAACCATTCCTAGGAACATTCGGACTTCTTTCTGAGTGGCGGGTGATTCATTTTCATGACTGCTGAAATTCTTTCTTATGACACCTTCTGCACATCTTTCTGTGGTGACCCAAGTAAATGACTTCTTTCTGGCAATACTGTAGTTTTGCTGGGGAAACGTAATGTCAATTTTCTCCTTAATAATTCAAGAGAGCAATTGCGTCTCTCCTGCATGTTTCTCAGAGTGTTTGATGCCACAAATAAATCAACTATGTACTTCACTAAAACTGACTGATGAGGCATTTTAAATGACCCCAGATTATTTTTCAAGAACTGGTTGAAAATGGACAGACTCTCGGTATACCCTTGAGGAGCTCAGCACCATGCCAAAACACAACTGCAGATTTTGAACGAAAAGAGGAATTAGCTTTCCTCATGCAATAGTATGGAGAAAAATGCTTGGCACAAGTAAGTCACGGTAAACCATTCTGCTTCACATGGGATTTGGAATAAAATCACTGAAGAATTTGGTACCATGGGACAACATGGGATGACAATCTCATTGATTTTTCTCAGGTCCTGGACTGTGCAGTATTTTCTATTGGGCTTCCATAATCCTAGAATGGGAGAGTTATATGGACTTACCATTATCTCTTTCAAAATATCTTGTTCAATTAAGTTATTAATCAGGGGAGTAATTCAGGCAATTGTCTTGGGTATCATATTATACGACGGTGTTTTTTAATACAATGCATTTGGCTTCACTGTTATTTTTATAGGCTAAGTCACTTTGATGAGTCCTATTTCTTTCCTGAAAAATCCCAAACCTCAGGTATCACTGTGTCTTTCAAATCTTTGGGTAAATCATTACATGTCAACATTGGGTACAATGTGACACTTGGGTACTGCTTCACAATCTTAAAGGCCTCATCTTCATCATTTGTCTGTATTGCGATTCCTCGGGTTTGCATCTAATGGAACAATTTAGCTTACACAATAGGTTGCGCCCAAGCAAGCTTACTGGACTTGAATCGCAGACCACAAATTTGTGTTCATCATCAACTGAACCTATTTTTATAGAGACAAATTCTGTCACATGGTTATTTAACTCTTTATTTGCAACTCTTACAACTTGAATTCTCTTTCCTGGAAGTGGCAAATTTGGAACTTCTGCTGTTCTGACAGTGGAGCGTGTAACCCTAATGACAACCAGGAATGACACATTGTGACCCATTATATTAGCATTTACATAAGGACCATGTTGATCTACTTTTAAGGATGCACCTAGCATGCAATCTTCATCATCTGAGCTATCAATTCAAATAATTTCTAAAAATTGCTCCTCACTCAGATCCATTAAAGGAAACTGTGATGCCATCTGATTCACATTTGCATTCACAACTTGATTTGGGTTCTGTTGGAGAAAAAACATCTACTGTTGAGTAATTGGGGCTTGCGGTAGCTGCATCTTCTGTCCTTGGGGCACTTTTACATTCTGCACTTGAGGTCTTTGAACTCTCTGAATTTGAATCTGATTATTGCCTTGTACTTGAGCAACTCAACTCCATTATTTGTATTTGAATTGTTCACATTAATAAGGAGACACTCCCTTGACCAATGACCCAAACTACTGCATGTATGCCACAGATTTGTCCTCTTCCAAGCCTGGACGTCAACAACACTGCCAGTCTGATCTATCTAAACACCACATCCTCTACCTTTAAGCTGGATAACATTAGTTTCCTGCTGTTGTACTCTGTGCATGCCACCAATGTTCACCTAAATCTGAGGGCTTTGACTAGCTTTCTGAGCAGCTTTCAATTGCATGACCATAATTTTCCCATTTAACCATTTTCTGCTTCAATTCCAATTCATCACTGCAATATTTTGCATACCCCAGGATCTCATCAGTTTGTTCTGCCAACAGATCAAATGCTGCTGAATCATCTCTCTTATGTCTGGTGTCAAGCCTTGCTCAAATATGAACATGAAATGACCCACATCTTTAGCACCTATTGTTTCAGTGCCACTGTGATGTTTGCAAGCCTGCAACAATCTTTCATAGTATGCTTGAATAAACTCATTCGATCCCTGTGCAGCCCTGTCAATCCTCTGCCAATCAATACCTTTCAGAGACACCTTGTTTTTCAGAAACACAATCACATTGTAATACCTTTTCATTACGTCTTAAGATGGTGCACCTGTTACTGGATCTCTTGGAGGTTCTCTGTCTAACCAATCAACATTGACTTTGCATTCAGTCCACAAATCACTCAGAACCATAATGTCAAACAATGTATTCAAATCATACCACAGGCATTTAAAACGTTTCACAAACGTGTCTGTCTGCTTCTACCATTCCACTGGTTTCTCTCTCAACTTGGGGTAATCATTGGTGAATGACAAAATAACATTCCTACTCCAAGGCACATGAACATAACCGCCACCTGGTATTTCTTTCATAGGAAGCATTTTTACATTTGCCTCAGTCTGATTTGCTCCTGCCAGAAACACATTTGCCTTCACTTTCTTTGGATCTTTTTTCCTTGCCCATCCCCCTTCCCACTTATCTATAGCTTCCCATTTTTTAATGTATTTAATTTATTCTTCACTATGCATTTTCATTTAGGAGATCTTATGTTGATTATATGTTTTGTGCTAAACTCCAATCTATAACTTCTCTATACGGGCTTTGATTTTTCCAAATCCACATCGTATTTTTCAGCTATTTCAGCTAATCTTTCATAAGCCTGTCCTGCACGTTTAATAACATCTTTGCACATGAACCGTAGGTTCATCTTCAGTAAAAGTCCTCAATTGAGCTGTGTCTAACATTCCTAATATCATTTCATTTACTTCCAATTTTAGTCTGGGCACACTTATTGACCTACCTCTCTCTGGGGTCTCTTCTCTTCTCTCATTGCAATTAATTACATATGTTGCAGCATCAGGACTCACATTATTTAACCAATCATTTAACTGTGATGCAGTGAAATCTCTTAAGCTCACAGAATTATTCTGGGACATCTCTGCTCCTAAAGGGCCTATGGTTTGCTGATTCAGGATATCGGAAATATGCATGTTCTCTGGCTTGCAGAATGGCATTCTCCCTTGTGGAATACTGCAATTAACATTTGCCATCTGCTCTGGGCACAAATTTGATGAGGCTGTCTGAGAAAACCTTGCATCAGGAGTGAATCCTGTCTGGCTTTTCATTGGGTTGGATCTGCAATTCGTGTAGGGGTCAGCAGTACCACAAGAGAACCTGTTCTCTCCATCTCTGAGTTGTTATAATATACTGATCTCTGTAAACCATGTAGGGACCTAACATGGGATGTAGCTGATGTGTCAGGAAAAGTCAGACATTTAATGAATGTGCATTGCTTCCAGACCTACATGAAGCATGCACGGGAACAACAGGACCTATCGTTACAAGAACTGTTAATGCATCTGAACCAATATGATATCTCTGATTCTGAGGAATTGTCATCTCTACACTGTCCTGTTAAGACAGTACTAAAGTTCTGTCCTGTTTCACTCAGTGAAATATTTGGCTTTGCCTGATTTGGACTAACCATTGGCACAGTTAGATTTGAAACAGAATTTGGCAGAGGAGGATTCACATAAGATAATGCATCATCAAATTCACGTTAGGATTTTTCATAATGTAATTCACAGTAGGGCTCTGTACAGACTGAACTATGTTAGGTCAGAACTGACTGACTCACTACAGGACGTTGTGTCACTGAATTTGCAGGTGTAACTGGTATTATCTGACTCAGGGTTTGTGCAACTAGACTTTGGGCACAATCTGTTACATTTTGTGCAGCTTCACTTCTTGCTCCTTCCTCAACTGAATGATATGGAGGTGGACGATTTAACAAGATCTGATTTATAAACTCATCTTCCAAATAACTCTTGTATATCACTATCTTTTTCTGTTCAGTATCTGTTGTCTGTTCTCCTTTACCAGTATTTCTCTTATTCTTAGTGCTTTCTCCATCTTCACCTGAAATAGCTGGATACATTCTAACTCCCTCAATTTTGTCTGCTCTCCAAGCTTTCTGCTCTGCATCCCATCTTGCCTTGGTAAGTGTATTTATTGTTTTCTGTGTTCTGTTTTCATATCTACTTCTACTGACATGCTATGAGATCCCAAATACCAAGGGCTTCAAATTGTGTGGGTCTTGGAGGCAGTTTCATCTCACAAAAAATATTTAAGTTAAAGGTTCCATAATGGGGAAATGCTAATACACCTTCTTTTTCAGTAATTTTGCACCATTGTTCAAGTCACAAACATGCATGAAATCCTTTTACAGACAACATATAATGACCTGGAGTACCTTCGGGTGGGGTCTCTCTCTAACTGGAATAAACACATCTCTTCCTAATGCACTTTCAACACTTTGAAAATGATTCAAAGCAGGAAGTAACTTCAGTCCCACAATATTTTTCTTTCAATGTTCTCAACCAATAGCAATGTGGCACTGTCCACCAATACCAACACAGCTTTACACCAACCGATCTTTACTAGAGCAGTACACAATGATGTCATAATCACTTCTTCAGCAACACATTCACTTCACAATTGTCTCTCACACAATCGCCCACAAAACCTAATGCACAATATTGTGAGCAAACAGCAACAACCTGTCTGCACACTACAGGACAGGAACTCAAACACCTCAAAGATGTACGGAGATACACTTTCCGGTTGTAGCTTTCACAATTACACAACAAGTGAAACTTGACCTGCAATTCTCACTCCGGTTGATACAGATCCTCCATGTGCACTCAGGATTCCCTTAATACCAACCAAATCTCACACCCATTCAAGGAAAACTACACTTGTGCGTTATCCCAGGATCTGAGGCCATTACTGACCCATCAACAACAATAGCAGCCACTGACATTTTTTAGCAAAAAGCACCACAATCACACGATTACAAAGACTCCACAAAATACTTCACAACATCACACTTTACTGCAATTTTCAGGCCAAAAGCAATGCAAGCGGAAAACCCTATTAATACTCACACATCTTTTCAGAATGAACCATGGGACAGAATTCAGGGTGGGCAAAATGTGGACTGGGCAATCGCAAGGGACCAATTCAAGCTCCCTATCACTATACTTAAATGGTTCTCCCCCCTTGTGCGACAACCCATACCTCTTTTACCAGATCTGCTGGAGCATTTTCATCCTTCAAAGGAATCAATGCTCAATGAGGTCAATGGATCTTTGGAACCAGTATAAGGGTGTGGGAGAACCAAATAATAAGTTTCAGTACAATCCAATTAATTTACACAGTATGACTCATGTGGCCATACAAGGAAAACTTCGGTCAGGAATAAAGTTACGCGGGTTTTATTACAAACTTAAGCTCAAAGCCATATAAGCAATTCTCAAGACAAAGTTATAAAGAGACAGTATCTCCAAGGGTTGACCAAGGCGACGAAACAGGTTAAGGCAAACTAACATTAAAAGAACTAGACACTCTACAAAGATCATGCAATAACATCAATACGATGTACAGAAAACAAGCGCTGCACAGCTTGAATAAGAATTAAGGCAATTTAAATCATCTGAGTACAGTTCTCTGGGCAAGGGTAGACCCTATGAATTAGACAATTACGGATTAACATGTGCTGGATGAAACACATGGGCAAAACACAAAAAGCACAAAAAGGACAAAAAGAATTTGGAAAACAAAAATCTTGGAGATCAGGTCACTAACTAGAGTGGGCAAAAGGTAAATAAAAAGGGAAAGTGTCAGCACATCAGAAGCTCGGTCAAGAGTCTTCTTGGGGTTGAGGAAACAATCTCTAAGTCTCTGCAGGGCATTTCAAAGGGGCAAGGGCAGAGAATAGAATACCTCTAAGCAAAAGGAATCTGCTGCCTCTTTTTAGGGAAGGCCTTCCAACCAAAGTCCAGCTGGGGAATGGTATATTAAAGTTCATAGGGGGAAATGATTCATCAGCTGCTCAGTCTACTTGACGTTGAAGGGGGAACATCCAATAGAAATCGACCATGCAGCTCCAACTTGAAGCATCTACATACTTTTCCCAGGGTTGTCATGAGAACGGTGTCCATCAGTGTTCTTCCATGCAGGATTGCAATAATTGTATATACTGTCAGTCCACAGCCCTAAATGTTCCCTCTTCAGTGGCATATTGTCACAACTCCCCATGTGTAGAACAATAGACATCTTTTACAAAACTAGTCTTCTCATGGGAAACGGAGTCTGAAAGAAAGGTAGATGTTAGCAAGATTACTTGATATTTTCTGCACAGTCACGAATACAGGGCCTTGGAGGCCTCACTTAGGCTAATGCAAATGAATTTAAGCAACACATTAATAATTCAAATAAAACACATTTTAATACACAAACTATACATTTAGCATTAATAATTCTTCATTAATGTTAATGTTACAATAATTTTAAAACAAAATAACTTTGTCATAGAACTGTATTTGTCTATCTCTGCATATGAATATATTGTTTCCATGCAGACTATTAGTTTAAACTCTAAAATATAACATAATGACAGACTAATTCTCCAAACATGTAATTAAATCTTGATACCACATGGGTTTAGACGTACATAATGCATGAACAGTCAGGTATAGATTATCACTGTGACATGAGGGACAATACTAGGATTTCGGCTACATCAATAGTCAATGAACAAAAATGTACAGAGCTAAGAAAAATATTTTCCCTCTGGAGTTACCCTACCCTGATTCTCTCCCCTGTCTTCCTTGGAAAGAAACTTAGGGCCAGATGTAGGAAGCCGTTTGCATGGTGCAAATTGCGAAAATTGCAGTTTGCGCCATGCAAACAGCCTAACGCGATGCTCATTCACAAATTGCGAGTCGGTACGGACTCGCAATTTGTGAATGCGACTCGCAAATAGGAAGGGGTGTTCCCTTCCTATTTGCGACTCGCATCGCAATGCAGAATTGCTTTGTGACCGCGAATGCGGTTGCAAAGCAATTTGCAGTTACCACCAGTGTCACACTGGTAGTAACTCATTCGCAAAAGGGAAGGGGTCCCCATGGGACCCCTTCCCCTTTGTGAATGTGGGCATAGAGGGTTTTTCAGAGCAGGCAGTGGTCCAATGGACCACTGCCTACACGGAAAAAACGAAACCAAATGGTTTCATAATTTTTTTCATTTTGCAACTCATTTTCCTTTAAGGAAAACGGGCTGCGAAATGAAAAAAAAAACTGCTTTATTGAAAAAGCAGTCACAGATATGGAGGTCTGCTGTCTTCAGCTGGCCACCATCCCTGTGAGTGCAGGGAATCGCTATGGGGTCGCAAAATGCAACCCACCTCATTAATATTAATGAGGTGGATCTTTGTGACCCCATAGCGATTCGCAGAAGGTGTCTGAGACACCATTCTGCATATGCTTTTGCGACTCGGAAATTGCGAGTCTCACCGACTCGCAATTTCAGAATCGCAAAAGCATATCTTGCTACATCTGGCCCTAAGTCCTGTCATCAACAGGAGCAAATTTACATTTATTTCCACAGTGATAAGAGATATGTGAATATCCACAAAGGAACACGTTTGTGGGAATTATCCACTGCTATGACTAACAAGGGAGTGTCAATAAACATATTGTCATTAAACATAGAAACATTATTGATTCCAACCTGGGATGTTATTAATGAGTGTTTCGTTTTGTTATCTGTGTTAGGCTCATTAAGGCTTTTGTGTAATTGCATATTCTGTCTGGTTTCTCTCTAATTTAAAGGTGTACGTCACTCATCGAGAGAAGTGCAAACTTGTGTTGTACTGTTTTTTGTATTGTATTGTATTGTAATCGTATTTAAATAGCGCATACTACCCCTGACGAGGCGTTGAAGCGCTTTTCAATGAGTAGCACGCTACTCTGGAACCCAACAGGAATTAGTGATGGATTAGTATCGTTAAATAATGAGTACAGTTTTAGTATTATTATGAGTTAATTTGAGATGCGGATATGAGAGTTTGTTAGTTAGATTGACTGGAGTAATGGAGGGGTGGAGGAGGAAAGAAATCCAGAAGTGTTAATTGGGAGTATATCCTTCATTTACTCAACCCAAAGGCTTAGGATGAGTAAAGGGGGTGGAGGGGGAAGAGTATGTGGAAGGGTTAGGGAGAGCATAGTAGCAGGGTGAGATAAATGCAGGAGAATTGAGTAGGGTTGTGTGGGAGGTCACAGTAGTAGAGTGAGGTTTGGTGAGTTAGATGTGGAAGCGGAGGGAAGAGCTTAGGCAGAGATATTTAGGAGATGAATGTGGTAGAAGGGATTTGGGATGAGTCAGAGAGAGAATGGAGGATAGTTTGATAGAGACATGACATAAGAGTGATGAGTAGATAAGTGTGATAAGATAAGAGCAGGAATTCATAGATATCTAGTATAACAAGCCACCCAGGAGCCATGCAATGATCCACGAACATGCCAAGCACAGAAACAGCATATACACATACATACATACATATATATATATATATATATATATATATACACACACATGAATACACACACATATGTACATACAATACATAATTAGAATCATGGGTAAAAATACTTAGTCAAACAGGTTTAAAGAGTGTGTGTGTATTTTATTGTTATGACATAGTAGCAATTCATATTTTCTAAAGAACTATAAATAAATAGAAATATACATATAATCTGAAAAACATATTTATCAACATAGGCATATGCAGTTCATAGTTGTTTGAATAAGGTGGTTATGAAGGAAAGAGCCAACTCTTGAGTAGTTTTCTGAAGACAAGAAAGTTATCTGTGGCTCTTATAGTTGGGGGTAATGAATTCCATAGTTTGGCTGCTTGGACGGAGAAGGATGTACCACCTATAGTCTTTTTCTTGTATGGTGGTGTTCTAAGGCGGGGTGCCAATCTTGAGCGGAGGGTTCTTTGTTGGATGTATTTGGTAATTTTCTTTCTGATAAAAAGCGGTCCTGTTCCATGTATAGCTTTGTGGGTGATACAAAGCAGCTTGAAAGTGCATCTTCTGGCAACGGGTAACCAGTGTAGTGCTCTCAAGGCAGGGGAGATGTGGGCTTGCGGCTTTATATGTAATAGTAGCCTGGCTGCGGAATTCTGGATACGTTGTAGTTTTTTCATAACAGATAGAGATGATCCATGGTAAAGGCTATTGGCATAATCCAGTTTGGATAGTACAAGCGAGATAGTAGCTTGCACCTTGTGTGGAAATCCGAGGTGGGGGAAGATGCGTCGTAAATTCTTTAAGGAGATGAAGCTTGTGCGTGCTAATTTGTCCACTTGGGCATTCATAGTTAACTTGGAATCCATGGTGATTCCTAGGTTTTTAACTTCCTTGGATAATTGAGGAGATGGTCTGAGATCGTCAGGCCAGACGCACATAGGGTCATAATTTTTCCAGTCACCACATATGAGTATTTCTGTTTTGGAGGTATTTAGTTTGAGATGGCTCCAGGTCATCCACTGATCAATGGCTCTGAGGCAACTGAAGATTTGTGAGTTTTCAATGTTTTTGGGGCATTCTAATTTCAGTAGTATTTGTGTGTCATCTGCATAGTTGTAGCATGTGATATGGAAACCATTGATCAGTTCTGGTAATGATATCATGTAGATGTTGAAAAGCAAAGGTGAGATGATTGACCCTTGGGGAACCCCTGCTTTTGTGAGGTAGGGTTTGGAGGAGAAGGGGGGCGAGTGGATGATATTCGATCTTTTTTGAAGATAGGAAGTAATCCAGTCGAGAGCAATCCCTTGTATGCCGGCTTCGTGGAGTCTTTGAGTTAGGGTGTCATGGTCAACCGTATCAAAGGCAGCTGACAGGTCCAAGAGAAGTAGTGCAGCAACTCCATTTCGGTCGACTGTGTTTTTAAGATCGTCCCAGATTGCCATGAGTGCTGATTCAGTGCTTCTTCCTGGGCGGAATCCAGTTTGGAAGTCTGAAAGTATAGAATTGAATTCAATGAATTGTGAAATCTGGGCGAAAGCTGCTCTTTTTATCAATTTGCCCAGGAAAGGTCCATTTGTGATTGGTCTGTAGTTGTTGGGGTCTTGCGGGTCTAGGTTTGTTTTCTTTAATAAAGGTCGTATGTATGCCTTTTTCAGGTCTGCAGGAAAAGTTCCTGAAGTTAAAGAGTTGTTGTTGATTCTTCTTACAGGTGTGGCAGCAGAAGTAGATAGAAGGATGTTCTTGAAGATTTGTGGTGGGCAAGGGTCAGAAGGGCAACCAGAAGGTCTGTTTGCTTTGACCAAATCCATAAATTGATCCTGGGATATTTGTTTGAAGGACTGTAGAGGTTGGGATGGCTTATTCTTAAAGTGTATTTTAGGAAAGGGGTTGGTGCTGATGTTTTTCTTCTGTTTTAAATAGGAGTCCAATGTGTCTGCCTTGGTTGTGTAGTGAGTTGCCAATTTGTTTGTGAAATCTTGAGTAGTGGGATTACTTCCTTCCATGCATGTAGGTTTTCTAAATTCATTGAGAATTTTATAAAATTCCTTGGTTGTAGATAGAGCATTTAGAATTCTGTCTGAGTGGTATCTTTTTTTTGCTTTTTTGATTGATGATTTGTATATCCTGTTAAGTTTGTGTAGCTGCAGTTTGTCTTGACTGTTGTTTGTTTTGAGCTAGGTCCGCTGCAACTTTCTGATTTGTTGCTTTATCTTTTTAAGTTCTGTGTTTCTCCAAGGTGTTGGTTTTCTTTTGTCGTGTTTAGTTTTTCTGAGTGGTATTAGGACATCAAAAGTTTCCTGTAGCCACTCATAAAGTTTTGGTACAGAATTCATTGTATCTAGCTCTGTGTTTGCTGTTAGTTGTGTTTCTAAGTGATCCAAATTGAGTTTGCTCCATGGTCGATAGGTGTATGTATGTAAGTAGTTGTGGGGTGTGTTGATTTGTGGAGTTGTATGTCGGAAAGTTATCATATGGTGGTCTGACTAGGTGATTGGCGTGATGCTATGAATAGTAACTAGTTCAGGCTTAGCAAAAATGACATCTAGGATGTGACCAGCGATGTGTGTGGGATTGTGTACAATCTGATGTAGGTTCAATGTGAGTAGGCCAGTGGTGATAGCTTTTGGATGGGGCATATTGGGTTTGTCAAACCAAATGTTTAGATCCCCAAGAATGCATAGATTGGAGTATAGTGTAATAAGGTTTGAGACTGTGTCTAGAAAAGCATCTGGGAAAGTGGAGTTGTTAGGTGGAGGTCTGTAAAAGAGGAGAAAGTTACAGGAGGAAGTTGGAGTAGGGTGGCATCTGGTAAGGAGGCCTTCACAACCTTGTATGGAGATGTTATCTGTTTTACTGAAGTTCATTGCCTGTTTGAATATAATAGCTAGTCCACCTCCTCTCTTGCCTATACGGTTTTGAGTGATGGTTTGATAGCCCGGAGGAACGGCTTTGTGCAACACTGGTGCCATGTCATCTCCCAACCAGGATTCAGTAATGAATAGTAAATCAGGTTGTGTGTCTGTGAGCAGGCCGTAGATGTGGTGCTTGTTTTTTTAGAGTGATCGAGCATTTATGAGCTGGCAGTTTAGAAAAGGTGTGTTAGTGGTAGTGTTGTTTTGTTTAGTAGAAGGGTAAGTGGTGTAATGGGAGCTTGAAGCAGGAGTGTTGCTAGTTGTGATAACTGTTTGAGGCTCACAATAATCTTGCTTTTCAACATAGTGTTCCTCTTCCAGCAGGTTAAGGAGGCATTTTGTTGGGTCTGTGTGTGTGGGTGGTGGACTTGGTGGCTGAGAGAGCCATGAGGAGTGTAGTGTTTTTTGTAGGGTAGTTTTATTATGTAACAGACAAGGGGATGCAAGGTTGCTATGAGTGGCATGTTTTTTATTTTGTTTGCGTTTGTTTAGTGTAGATGGAGCATGGGTTAGGGGTGATGGAGGAGCATGTGGATCATGATGTAAGGCTCTAAATTGTGCAATGGAGGAGAGGCGATTGAATGAAAGTTGCTGGGTTGGGGTGCTTGTGGTAGGTGTTTGTGAAGAGTGGGGGGGTAGGAGTGGAGATAGGATGGAATTTGTATTCTTTGTGTAGTCCTGGGGGTGGGAGTGGGTATGACGATGAGTGTAATGTAAGTTTGTGTTGCTTTGATGTGCTGATGTTTGTGGTGGGTATTGTTTTTGTGGAATAATGAGAGGGGATATTGGTGTAGTTGTTTTTGGTGAGGGATTTGTATGTGAGTTAGTGCTGCTCAGTGGAATTTGAGTGTTAGATGGGGTGTTGATGTGTTTTGGAGATGAATGTACGAGGTGTGTAAGAGGTGATGGGTGTGTGTCAGGGGAGTTAGCATTAGTTGCGATGACCGGAAGAGGTAATATGTGTGGTGGAGTGAAATGTTGGGATTGTATGGTTGTGTGTAATTGGTGAAGAGAGGGGAAGAGGGTTTGTAGATGATGTGTTTGAAGGCAGGGTTTGGGCATTGTTATGATGACAGGTGGTCTGAGTGGAGCGAACAGCGGATAGTGTTGTTGGTTAGTATGAGCAGAGAGTGTGTATCTGGGAGACTGAAACTGAGAAAAATTGATGCTGTAGTTTTGTATTGTGTGGGTGATGGCAGGTTGTGTTAGTGGGAGTGGACAGAGTAGTGTTGGCTGTGAGAATGCAGGGGTTTGACTGTAGTAGTTGTGGGGGGTATGTGTATATGTGTTGTATGTAGGGTATTGTGATGGGTGATGGGGCAATGCAATCTGTCTGTGGTCAGTTTGTGATGCATGAGTTAGATGTCTTTGTAGAATATGTGTTTGCATGTTGAGGGATGTGTAGGGGCTATAACCATTCATGGTCATATGTGAATTGGGCAGCATTTCTGGCCCTAGTCCCTCCCTGTCCCGAACAGGCCCAAACAGACAACTGCCCTTGTCCTCTCCGCCCTTTGCTGAGACGCCCTGAATCCTAGCCTTTTATAGCCCTACTGGCCAATAAGAAGCTGGTCCTAACCCTAGCTAATCCTATTTCAAGCCCTGATTCAACCAACTAATGGGAGACCCAGCCCTAATCACCAATCATAGTCCTATTCCTGACCACCAATCACAGTCCCAGCCCTAGAACCAACAGCCAATCAGAATCTCAGCCCTATCCACCAATCACAGCCCTAGAACCAACAGCCAAACAGAATCCCAGCCCTACCCACCAATCGCAGCCCTAGAACCAACAGCCAATCAAAATCCCAGCCCTATCCACCAATCACAGCCCTAGAACCAACAGCCAATCAGAATCCCAGCCCTATCCACCAATCATAACTGCAGCCCTGGAGCCAGCAACCAATGAAATACCGTCTCCCAACAACCTATCACAACAGCATATGCAACAACCAAAAGGAACTTATATAAGGAGCAAGTTAACTGAACTCCAGTCCCTGTGGTCAGGGGGAAAGGCAACTGCTGCTCTATTCAGAATCTCCTTGGATACAGAGAGGCTGAATCCACACTTCCAAGCTAGCAGAGTCTACGTTCCAGGTAAGGGGGAGATTGTTTAAGATACAAACACTCAAATAGTGCTGGGCGCACACTCTAAAATCGGGCTTTTTTAAAGGCAAAAATACAGGGGGGCAGACAGTTTTTAAGCACAATTTAAATCACACAAACAGATTAAAACAGTCTCCTAAAAAGACACACTCTGCAAGATGTATGTAGCCTTTTTACTTAGGAGAGAAAAAAGGGGGGTGGGGGTGCCACAAACTAGCAAGGCAATTCACACAAGTCACGGCAAAACGATTTTCAAATAAATACCACTTTAAAAGAGGCCAGGCTGCCTGAAACACAGAGATTCCACCGTAAAACACACACAGATAGCTGAAACAAACAATTTGGAACAAATAATACTATTTACCCAGAAAAAATCTCTGGGCTCCTTACCTAGGTCGTTTTGCAATCCTTGAACACTGGGCTGTATCAGGACACAGGGGAGATGCACAGAGGCTCCCAAAATGGAGGTGGCGGTCTTGGGCTTCCCTCCACAAACTTAAGGGGCCAGAGCAGGTGGGGGGGGAGGGTCTCAGGTGCAGCAGGGACTTAGGGTACTGCGTGATTTGCAGCTGCTCTGGCTCCTGTGTACTCTTCCAGGATTTCCTGCCAAGCCTGGGTCCCCGACACTCTAACCTGCAGGGCACAACCTTCTGAGTTGTCCTCCGGCGTCGTGGGACTCCCTTTTGTGACTTCGCGTGGACTCCGGTTCACTCTTCTTCCAAGTGCCTGTTCAGGACTTCTGCTGGTGCTCCTCATCTCCTCATCCAAGTGGCGACATCCTGGTCCCTCCTGGGCCACAGCAGCATCCAAAATCCCTAACCGCGACCCTTGCAGCTAGCAAGGCTTGTTTGCGGTCTTTCTGCGTGGGAACACCTCTGAAAGCTTCTTCACGACGTGGGATATCCATCCTCCAAAGGGGAAGTTCCTAGTCCTCTTTGTTCTTGCAAAACACCAAGCTTCTTCCATCCCGTGGCAGCTTCCTTGCACCCTCAGCTGGCATTTCCTGGGCTCCTGCCCACTCTTGACACTGTCGCAACTCTTGGACTTGGTCCCCTTGTCTTACAGGTGCTCAGGTCCGGAAATCCACTGTTTTTGTATTGCTGGTGTTGGTTTTCCTTGCAGAATCCCCCTATCACGACTTCTGTGCTCTCTGGGGGTTGTAGGTGCACTTTACACCTACCTTACAGGGTCTTGGGGTGGGCTATTTTTCTAACCCTCACTGTTTTCTTACCGTCCCAGCGACCCTCTCAAGCTCACATAGGTTTGGGGTCCATTCGTGGTTCGCATTCCACTTTTGGAGTATATGGTTTGTGTTGCCCCTATACCTATGTGCTCCTATTGCAATCTACTGTAACTTTGCATTGCTTGTATTACTTCCTTTTGCTATTACTTGCATAATTTTGGTTTGTGTACATATATCTTGTGTATATTTCTCATCCTCATACTGAGGGTACTCACTGAGATACTTTTGGCATATTGTCATAAAAATAGAGTACCTTTATTTTTAGTATATCTGTGTATTGGTTTTTCTTGTGATATTGTGCATATGACACCAGTGGTATAGTAGGAGCTTTACATGTCTCCTAGTTCAGCCTAAGCTGCTTTGCCATAGCTACCTTCTATAAGCCTTAGCTGCTAGAAACACCTCTTCTACACTAATAAGGGATAACTGGACCTGGCACAAGGTGTAAGTACCTCTGGTACCCACTTCAAGCCAGGCCAGCCTCCTACAGCCAGGGTCAAAGGGCTTCTTTCTGTGGCCCTTCTTACAATCCTCTCTCGGTTTATCACACAAGGTCAACAGTGCTGGCGCTGTGAAGCAGACCCAAAAAGCTGCACTTTTAGGGTTTGCCTAAACTACCAATGATGATGTATCTTCTTGCAAGAAAGGGAAGGGCATTCCAGTGCTTGTCAGCAAGCAGGGAACAGCATTTGCAATGCAATGGGTCTTCCATTTGCTTGAGTTAGAGCTATTAGCGTTGTAAATTCCTAACTGGACGTTTCTTGCCACAATTTGAAAACGTAAAGTAGAACAGTTGACATAAGCAAGCAGATTCAAAGCATCATGGCCGCCATGAGCGAGAGCTCGAGAGAGACGCAAAAAGAAAACAAGGTTGCTCGCAGTCAAACGTATCGGCAGACGTGCAATCATCCATGTAACAAGGTCCGTGGCCAAAGTGGTAACAAAACTGCCTCAAAGAGGGACAAACGTAAAGCATTAATCAAAGATGACAAAGGATATTTGAAAGGCAAGCCCATGAACGAGGGATAGTTATAGACATGCGGTGGGCGTGGTTAAAAGCCCACATAGATACCCAGACGTCAGAAAAGCAGGCTTTCGCGCTGCTATGCTTGACCTAAAAAGCAGATAACTGGCCCATGCTCATCTGAAATGTGGCAAGATCAAATCAAGATTAAAAGTCGAGTGAAAATGAGGATTCAGAACATATCTTAGAAAGGTTTTCTGGACATGGGCATGGCCTAACTTGGCTACAGTTTGGTTAGAAAGGCAGAGCCTTGAATAAAATTATTTTTAGCAATTAGAAAGAAGCCAGTGGTACTTATAGAGAGTAACGTGCCCGTGTCTATAAAACAAAAAATTATACAAACTGCAATGTTGTGTTTCACTTGTAGTCGAGCTAACAACCTTTTTAGGCACCAATATTTAGACTGTTGTAATAACCAAGCACAGAAATAATCATGGCTTGAAAATCTCGCTTCTGGCACTCTACGGGTAGAAAAAGAGTACTTTAGCATTCTTAAAAAAAAAAAAAGAGAAAGCATGCAGACGTTACCTTGTTTACCTTTGCTTCTTTAATAAGAATATTGTCAATGCACACACTAAAGTCGTTAACAATAGGAATCTGGGGCTGCTGGAGTACCCAGATCGGGTGGCCACCAGTCAGCTAACCAAACTGTTCTGGATTGCCCCATAACAAGCGCCTTGGCTTGATGTGTATTCAGTTTCAGGGCATTGTTGTTCCTTCATGTGACCATTTCTGGTCAGTAGCATCTAAGACCTGCCTGTTGGATTTTTGCTTGCCCACCGAGCGCAACGATTAGTTTTGTGTCATCAGCGTACATCATGAAGGTGTATCTGAAGATCAAATCAGCTTAGCAAAGAAGAAACTCCTATGTTAAACGAAGTAGGGCTCACTGTGGATCCCTGTGGAGCTCTGTGGCCTTAAAGTCTAAGAACGAAGGGGTATTATTAACTGCTGGTCCTACTCTGTATGAAGGACATTTGCCAGTCCACAGAGGAGCCCCTGGCACCAGCCCAGGAATCCTGATCTTTATGGGTTCATGGTGTCGAAGGCAGCGAGCAGATCCAACAGTCATCAGTTTTGTTATAAACGCAGGTAAAACGCACCCGTATACCCTTCACAGACATGGAAAAAATGCAAAGCGCAAATAAGTAACAAATTACCACACATATTCATTCATATATCCTTACAGAAACCTTCCAAGACTGCAAATTTCAAGGCAAACTATTAACTGTTTCTTCAGGTAATTCGAAATATCTTTGAATACAAAAACTTGCTCCCTACAATTATGTTACTTGGTTTCAGGTTTCATGACGGACTTCTCTTTCCCCCAGCTACGAAGCTGAATGTGGGCCGAAAATATATTTCTGCTACTGAGCAAACTGCGATCTTGCTACTAAACATCCCAAAAATATGCAATTGATCACCCGACTCTAGGCAGATTAGGCTAAGAGACAATTGAGAGCCAGAAGAACTATTTCTCTAGACATAGCTAAAAGCAGGGACTCGAGTATTATGTGAATGTGAGACTGAGGTGTTATATCCACAATTACGAACTTGTGCACTTGCCACATAATCCATAGTCTACTGCGTAGATTGAAGCTAATATAAAAAATGTGTTCCCAGCTCACAATCAAAAGTTACTAAAAGCATAGTGACACGTGTGGTACTGCAGTGAAAGCCCCTTCGCATAGCTGACTGGCCATCTTTCAGTACCGTATAGTTGTATTTAGGTGTTAAACTCGTACTAATGAGGTGAAACGATGGCCTAGGTAGTGTTAACGTGTGACAATGGCAAAATAATCAAGTAATATTGTCACAAAATGTGCTGCACTATGCTGTATAATTTTCCTTTTCTTTCCAGATAATTCTATCACAATGCTGCATAATTTAATTGTCTACTGCTGCGATAATTTCAGTGTCTGTGGCCATAAGACATGGATCCAATTACCCACCTCATTTTGAGATGCACATCCACCTCAGACTACTTACTAGTAAATGTATTCAGCCACACTGGTATATAATATGTTTTATTAATGGAGTAATACTAAAAGTGTTTCAAATCAGAAGTTATGGCAAACCTGAACATTAATCTAATTAATAAAGCCAACTCCTCATCCGACAGCTCATAGGGAATATCTTCCACTCATCTTGGACATATTTTTCATGCTTAATGCAAGACGTTTTAATACATCAAATATTCGAGCAGTATACCCTTTATTGGTGCGCTCTCTGAATACCAATGTATGTACTAGCAAGACTAACAAGCAAAACCCCCTCTAAGCCTAACCAGGAAGCTACGAAATTGAAGACAATTTCCTCTACAGGCAATCCCACCCTCGTTCTCTTGTGCTGAAATCTAGAGAAAGCCATCCAGTCCCATCAACCTCCTTTATGTCTTCAAGCTCCTGATGAAAAGCTGGATTTCATCAGTGGGATAAATGGCGAGATCCCCATAGGGGCGAATCTTCTCCATCCAGCACTCATAGGCCTGACATAGGACAAAACTGTTGTTTCTATGTACATATATGTGCATATATTGATGGTCATGCCTCCTACTAATAACTATAATAATAAGTGGAAAGTCAACATTTATATAACTATAAGTTAGTTACAGTTATTTGAAACCATAGAAATTGTACCACAAGATAAATGTGCACAGTAGACCATGTAAATGTTGTCGCTTCAACATACATATGGATATTTTAAATTTTTATCACGCATCAGCTGTGCAAGTATATGTATCTATAAATTATTTACATTTTGCTATTTGAATTTTTTTTTAAAAAATCCTTCTGTCCTTCCCATCCTTCCTCTCTCTTTCTCATCCCAAATCTTTTTGACTACTATGAACTGCCACACATCCTTGCCAAACTTCACCCCTCCTTTTTGGTCATGCAACCCAACTAACAAGCACAGGTGACCACCAATTACAAAAAAGCTTACTACTTTCCATTTTTAAATCCATTCCTATCATTCTATCCTTGCTCCAAACTCCTCTATTCAAATCCATTCCTAGCATTCTATCCCTACTCCAAACTCCACTAAACATGCATGAAATTAAGAGCACAACCCTAACACAACTAATGCACAAGAAAAAAAATTGTACTAGTTACTAATCCTGGGTTCCAGAGTAGCGTGCTACTTGCCGAAAAGGCACTTCAATGCCCCACCAGGGGTTGTAAACGCTATATAAACAAATTTACAATTTACAATTCTATTTAATTGTATTGTTATTTATGTAAAGCTTTACATACCCCTTGATCTGATACCCATTATCATACATGTGTAGTCACACACACACACACACACACACACACACCCTCACAGTCACTACTAAACACCAGTGTACACAATCAGACAACTATGCACATCTTCATACACGTACACACCATAAGGGACTTCCACACCATCAGACATCCCCAAGCACACCATCACAAACCTCTCAAACACACACCATCATTCACCCACACCTATGATCAGACACCCATATACATGATCACCCACACATTATCACACACCCATGTATACCACATGACACCCCAGTAAATCACCTGAGATTCATGCATTTCAATAGACACTGACACACACACACACCAATATATCGATCTAGGCACCCATGCACTTGACTGACACCCATGCACACAGCCACCCATGAACACTGTCAACGCACACATATACCCAGACACCAATGCATGCCATTGTCGCTTTGCCTGAGATTTATGACACTAGCTCTGAGTACTGGGTTATAAAGTTCTGTACTAGAAGATTGGTTAAAGCTTGATAAACTTCTCAAGTCTTCCTTTATCTTCTTTTGCCCTCTAGGTGTCTGGAAGTCTGGACCGCCAGCGGTACAAGCTATGCTCCCTCGGAGCATGGATAGATGCTCCAGCACTGCCATGTCCTCCGTAGCTCCTGCACTTTCCTTAAAGGGCTTGGTCCACCTCATGATGATCAGAAGCTCCTCCCACTTCCTGTACGATTCTCAAATGGAAACAGGATTTCCTGTTTTCCCTTGAGCTACTGCCTGACCTTGTTGATTGCTTGTTTTTGGCTTCCCCTGAAAGCAAAAAACAGGCTGTTGAGTCTTTCCTGGGACTGTGTTTCGTATTGGACCATGGTATGTTCAGATGAGTCCACCTGACTTTCCTCTTCTCCCATCCCATCCGACTACCAACAAACACTGACCCACACTCAGACATCTACAAATATGATTAGACATATTTCTACACAATCAGAAACACATGTACACAATCAGACTTCTACACATAACAACAGACACCTTGGCATGCCACAAGAGATGAACGTACAACAATCAGCCACCCAAACACACTATCAAATCATGTACATAATGAGTTAACAAGGACACTTTTAAAAACATTCACACACTAGTAGAAACCATCAGACACCTTTATGCACCATCAGACACTGACAAACCCTCAAGCGCCTATGCACATTATCAGAACCCCTTGCACGGCACCTACATACCCACATGCTCACACACCTTTGCACAGTAAAAAATGTTCTATACCCACAGCCAAAATGCACACTCCCTATAATCTCCCAGATTTTATGCCATGTGATTAGCATCTCCTGAAGTCCAAGGACAGACATTTCTTGATTTAGGGGTTCTTCTGCAGTGTATGGGGTCTCTGAATGTGTTGCCCACTGACACTTGGCAGACCATGACAGTTTACTCACCTGTGGCCCCATACAGCAGACTAGCTCATGTGTTTGTGCAAGTACAGTTCTCTGGATTACAGCACCAGTCGATGGAGATGTTTGTTAGTGTGAGAAAAGGCCTCTTTTGTCATGGTTACCCCCCAATTATGGCCTGGTATTTGATGTGGTCTCAAAGTTGTTAGTGCCTAGGGCCTCTGCTAACCATGTTCCATGGGCCAGATCTCTTTCCCAAAGCTGTTGTGATGCATTGGCACAATTTGGCAATGCCTTTAGCTGCCACTATAAGTCCCTAGTAAATGGTAACTATGTACCCAGGGCATGGGGTGCTAAGGGAAGGCCCCTGAGGGTAACAGCATAGATTGTGCCACCCTCATGGGCCATGCATCCAGATGCACCCAGCACTGTCATTGCAGGCTGAGTGTCCTAGTGCAATCCTAAAATACAGACTCAACATGGCACATAGCCAGTGTGCCCTGTCCTCTACACACTACATACAATATAGGTAAGTCATCCCTCTGGCAGGCCTTCCAGCCCTAAGGCAGTGTGCACTATACTGCATGTGTGGGCATAGGTGCATGAACTATATGCCCCTACTGTGTCCTTGCCAAACCTGGAACATGGCAAGTGAACAGAACAGCCATTTTAAATGCAGGTGCTGGACACTGGTCAGTACGAGATTCCCAGCTACATGATGGCTACTCTGAACCCTGAGTTGTTTGGTATCAAGCAATTCAGAATGATAGATCCATTCTGGTACCAGCATTGTATTTATTGCTAAGTGTACCCAGGGGCCACTTTAGAGGTGACCCCTGCAAAGCTAACTAACACTGGCATGGTTGCTGGCCGGTCACAACCAGCCTGCCGCCACCAGACAAGATCCTGGAACCCTGGGGTGAGAGCTCCTGCTCTCTGGGTCCCAGAACATGGCGCTTCCTGGGTAGAGGTGTCACATCTCCCCCTTCAGGAATGTGCACTGCCTTGCTAGTGAGCTTCTAAGGGTCTACTGCCTTTGAAACTCGACCTCCATATGTCCACCCCTGTTGCAAACCCCCACTTTTGGCAGGAGCAACGGCAGAAAAACACACAAAGGACAGTAGGATTGGACAGCCTCAGCTTGTACCACTTCTATGGTGGTGCATGCAAGGTGACCCCTCCATTTCATTTTCCTCCATCTTGCATGGAAGATAAATAGCCAATCAGGTGTAGGGAAGTGTCCTCTGCCCACAGTAAGTAGCTACTTAGTGGGTGTAGCCACCCTAAAGGTTTCTGTAGAGACCAATAGTACTTTGGGCATGAAGTAATGGAACAAACTTAGGGTCTGATTTTGAGTTTTGTGGATGGTTATTCTGCTGCAAATGTGACATAATGCACTTGTTATAAGGAAGGCAAGATGTCTCACATTTGTGACAGAGTAGTCCATCTACCAAACTCTACATCAGACCCAAAGACTGTGGCCCTCATAACAACCCTGGCGGTCAGCGTTAAAGCGGCAGTAATATCGCCAACAGGCAGGCGGAAAAAAAAAGGAATCACGACCGTGACCGAAACCGCCAACATAGACAGCCACTTTAACACTCCGACCGCCACGGCAGTACAAACAAACAGCGCAGTGGTCACCACCAACAGACAGGCGGAAGACAATGTACCGCCCACACTATTATGAGAGGCCAATCCGTCACCTTTTCAGGGGCGGAACCAACGCGAACAAAAACACGGCGGAAACAGGACTTGGAAGGGAAAACACTCACCTCTCTACACCCCATGAGGAACCAGGACGCAATGGAGCCAGAAATCCAAATACTCTATGCAATGGAATTCCTGCTCCTCTATCAGGAGCAACAAAGACGGCGGCGACGACCACGGTGAGTACTGTACCTACAACACAGGGGACGGGGAGGGAAAAGAGAGTGACACACACACCCAACACGCAACACCCCCACCCCCACACTCACCCACAGCAACATACACACAAATACATTCTACAACATTACATTTACGCCCCCCACACCCCCTCTTCAAGAACACAAGGACAAAAGGAAATGAGTTGAAAGATTGTAATCATGAAAAAACCAGTAGTCAAAACTCGAAATACAGTATATACAATTATGTACACCAACTACACAAGTCCGGATAGTGCATCAATAATTGTCCGTGGACCACTGGGCCCAAAATACATGGGAGAGGCCCACACTCGATCAAACGGAGAGAACACTGCAGGGGCATCACTTCGAAATGAAACATGCACCTCAAGGGGAAGGGGGGGCACCTCAGCTGGATGAGTGCACGATGCCACTGCTCCACGAGGGGGCTCCATGCCCACTGCTGTATCCTGGGGAGTGCAAAGCCACAGTCTCTCAAGTCTCTCCAGTGGGTGGTTTGCCCACTGCTTTATCCTGGGGAGTGCAAAGCCACAGTCTCTCAAGTCTCTCCAGTGGGTGTTTTGCCCACTGCTGCATCCTGGGGAGTGCAAAGCCACAGTCTCTCAGGTCTCTCCAGTGGGTGGTGTGCCCACTGCTTATTCCCGGGGAGTGCAAAGCCACACTCTCTCAAGTCTCTCCAGTGGGTGGTTTGCCCACTGCTTTATCCTTGGGAGTGCAAAGCCACAGTCTCTCAAGTCTCTCCAGCGGGTGGTTTGCCCACTGCTGCATCCTGGGGAGTGCAAAGCCACAGTCTCTCAAGTCTCTCCAGTGGGTGGGTTGCCTACTCCTTTATCCTGGGGAGTGCAAAGCCACAGTCACTCAGGTGGATGCCTATCTCCACTGGTTCTGGAGGGGGCTTTGTGTCCAGAGTGCTTCATCCTGCCAAGGACAGAGGTAGTGGATGTGATACTCCACTGGTTCTGGAGAGGGCTTTGTGCCCAGAATGTGTCAACCTGCCAAGGATTGAGGTAGTGGATGTGATACTCCACTGGTTCTGGAGGGGGCTTTGTGCGCAGAGTGCTTCATCCTGCCAAGGACAGAGGTAGTGGATGCCTTTCTCCACTGGTTCTGGAGGGGGCTTTGTGCCCAGAGTGCTTCATCCTGCCAGGGACTGAGATAGTGGATGTGATACTCCACTGGTTCTAGAGGGGGCTTTGTGCCCAGAGTGCTTCATCCTGCCAAGGACAGAGGTAGTGGATGTGATACTCCACTGGTTCTAGAGGGGGTTTTGTGCCCAGAGTGCTTCATCCTGCCAAGGACTGAGGTAGTGGATGTGATACTCCACAGGTTCTGGAGGGGGCTATGTGCCCAGGGTGCTTCATCCTGCCAAGGACAGAGGTAGTGGATGCCTTTCTCCACTGGTTCTGGAGGGGGCTTTGTGCCGAGAGTGCTTCATCCTGCCAAGGACTGAGGTAGTGGATGTGAAACTCCACTGGTTCTGGAGGGGGCTTTGTGCCCAAAGTGCTTCATCCTGCCAAGGACAGAGGTAGTGGATGCCTATCTCCACTGGTTCTGGAGGGGGCTTTGTGCCGAGAGTGCTTCATCATGCCAAGGACTGAGGTAGTGGATGTGAAACTCCACTGGTTCTGGAGGGGGCTTTGTGCCCAGAGTGCTTCATCCTCCCAAGGACAGAGGTAGTGGATGTCTTGCTCCACTGGTTCTGGAGGGGGCTTTGTGCCTAGAGTGCTTCATCCTGCCAAGGACAGAGGTAGTGGATGCCTTTCTCTACTGAAGGTGTTGCATCATGGAAGCTGCCCAGGCTCCTGGAACTGACCACCAGGCTCGGTCGACTGACCACTGGGGATGGCAACCATGTCTGCGGTGGTGCCACTGGCTCAGGATGTCACGGGGCTGCTGGCGGTGCTTGCGGCGGTGTCAGTAGTGGCGGTGCTTGCGGCGACCTCTGTGGTATTGGTGCTGGCAGAGGACTCTGTGGCAGCAGTGCTTGCAGCGGCCTCTGTGGCATTGGTGCTAGCAGCGGGCTCTGTGGTGGCGGTGCTGGTGGCGGACTCTGTGGCGACAGTGCTGGTGGCGGTGCTGGTGGCGGGCTCTGTGGTGGCGGTGCTGGTGGCAGGCTCTGTGGCGGCGGTGCTGGTGGTGGGCTCAGTGACTGCAGTGCTGGTGGCAGGCTCAGTGACTGCGGTGCTGCTGGTGGCGGTGCATGTGGTGGTGCAGGTGGCGGTCTTCTCCGCCGTACCGGTTGGCGTCGAAGTGGACAGAAGGTGTGACACTGGTCCCATAGTCGGTGCCACTATGTCCTCTCCTGACCTGCCCTTGATTTTCTGGCCCTTCCATACCTTGGACGGTGGCGCAACTGTCTTGCCACTTTCCCCTTTTGTTTTCCCTGAGCCCTTGGTGGAAGGTGTTTTCGCCTTCTCCCTATGGGATGTGGGCAACTTTTTTACTTTCGCAGGTGGCGGAATGTCCTTCCCCTCGCTCCGTGGCACACTGGCTGCCCTGATGCTTGGCACACTCCAAAAGCCCGCTGTTGCTGGGACCACTGTGCCCGGTGATGTGGTGGCTGAGGTGCTGGGTTGGGACCTGGAAAGCCTGGCTCTAGGGGACGGACTGGGGGAGGTGTAGGGAAAAGGTCAATGTTAACCAGGAAATTTCTTTTACACTCACTGGGACGGGTAGATGGAGTGGGTTTGGGAGTGGAGGAAGAGGTAGTGGTTGTAGGAGGTGTACGATTGCTGAATTTGGGTGAAGGTGCATGGGCTGGAGGCTGTTGTGAGGTGGATGGCTGTTGGGTGGGTGGGCTGAGAGGACACAGGGGATGTGTGAATGGTAGAGGGGGTGGTGAGTGCACGTGAGCGGTGTGTGGTGATGGGCGTGCTGGTGATGGAGGTAGTGGCTGAAGATGTTGTGCATGCAGGTGTGAGTGGAGACAAGACGAGGGAGGAGGACGATGTGGAGGAGGGGGACACAGTGGAGGCAGTGGGTTTTGGTATGTCTGCATGGGAATGATGCTTTTGTGAGTGCCTGTGGGATGTGTGGAGCTTATGTTTGCCTGAGCCACCCTTGTGTGATGAGGTGTGTGCATGCTGGTCTGATGGTGTGCTTGAGATAGGCTGAGGTACAGGGGATTGGGTCTGGGTGGAGGAAGTTGGAGGGGGAGGCTGGACACAAGGACAATGGCTGCCATCAGTGCTGAGGCCAGAGCCTGAAATGCTCTCTGTGTACGGCTGCCTGGCCAGAATGAATGCCCTCCAGGTATGCATTTGTTTGTTGCAAATGCCTCTCGACACCCTGGATGGCATTCACAATGGTAGATTGCCCAACAGTGAGGGATATCAGTAGGTCAATAGCCTCCTCACTGAGGGCAGCAGGGCTGACTGGGGCAGGGCCTGAGGTGCCTGGGGCGAAGGAGATGCCTACCCTCCTGGGTGAGTGGCCACGGGACACACGCTGAGGGGGTGATGGCTGTACCTGTTGATGCGGGGGGCACAGAGGGGCCCGCCACCGCAAAGGAGCTCCCATCAGAGGAGGAGTCGCTGTCGCTGATGTCACCTCCTGTCCCCGCCGTGGAGCTCCCCTCGCCCTCCGTCCCTCTGGTGGCTTCAGACTCCGTTGTCTCGCCCTCCAGGGCCAAGTGGGATGCAGCTCCCTCCTGCTCCGGTGCCACTGCTCCTCAGCCTGATGATGCTATTGCACACAAGAACAGGGAGACCACAAAAAGGGTGGGGAAAGACAGAAGAAATACATGTTCAGTGCAAGCAATACCACTACCCTTGGCGGGCACTACAGACACAACAGCCCTCTGCACTACGCCATGCACTTAGAGTTCCTAGCTTAATCACATGCCCATTTGGTACAAGGCCTATGCCCGATTGCTGCACACATGGAAGTCACAGGTGTAGATGGCTCTTACCACTGGTGGGGTTGGGGTGCCAAATAGCCTGCCTCACAAAGGGTTCTTGCCTACAAAGCTCGCCCTGGCCTAGGGTAACCCACTGCCCACCTCCCCCACCCAGACACCTCGCAGTGCGCACAGAGTCAGATGGATGTGACGGTACTCACCCCCTTGTGGCTGCTGTGATGCCCTCAAGCGCCCATCCAACTCCGGATACGCCACCACCAGGATCCGGAACATCAGGGGGGTCATGGTGTGACGGGCACCCCTCCCACGTTGGGAGGCCATCCCCAGCTGGGCCTCCACCGTCTTCTTGCTCCAGCTGCGAATGTCCTCCCATCTTTTACGGCAGTGGGTGCTCCGTCTATGGTAGACCCCCAGGGTCCGGACGTCCTTGGCGATGGCACGCCAAATATCCTTCTTCTGGTGGGCGCTGACCTAGAGGAATAGTACAGGGGAAAAGGAAAAACTTTAACTGTCCAGACCATCACAGTCATTGGCCCACGTTCCCACCCTTGCCCTGACGCACATACACACACCATCTGCACATGCAGGCCTCAGTTCCCACCCCCATGCATCTTCCATCCACACCACTCCAAACAGGCATTGCCCATGCAGAATGTGTACCGTCACCGCCGGCGTACATCGTCATTGGCTCCTGGGACCCATAGGGTCCAATGTTAACCAATGCAGGATTGCGCCACGGTCTTTGACTGCCTACCAAGACGGTGTAGAACGCCACCGCAGTTACCTCATATCCCCTTGTCCCACCTTACAGGTCAGGCAGCCGCCATTTCGGGGGGCCACATGGCATTAATATTAACTGCATCAGACCTATCTAGGGCTTGCATACACACAGTAACAGGCACATTGCGGATTTACAAATGTTTGCTAATGATATTTAGTACTACCTCAGTGTTGGCTGACTCTCTGCTTGCTGTTTTCCTCCATAGGGCATGTCTGCTGGGGCAGGTGGTGAGATGGCGGCATTCTCCGGTGTACAGACCGCTGGAGGGCCTGTCGACAATGGAAGAGAGACACGTAATAGTCAGCTACAGACTTGATTGGGCAACAATCCATGAACTGTGTGCCCAGTTGGAGCCAGACCTGATGTCAGCAATCCACCATCCCACAGGAATCCCCTCTCTAGTTCAAGTCCTGTCATTACTCCATTTCCTGGCAAGTGAGTCTTTTCAAACAACACTGGACATTGCATCAGGGATGTCCCAGCCTATGTTCTCAAACGTGTTGTCCAGAGTGTTGTCTGCCCTGCTTAAACACATGCGCAGCTACATCGTTTTCCCTCAGGTGGAGGATTTGCCTACAGTGAAAGGTGACTTCTATGCACTGAGACATATCCCCAACATCATAGGTGCCTTTGATGGGACACGTGTGGCCTTGCTACCCCCGCAGGAGTGAACAGGCGTACAGAAACCGGAAGAGCTACCATTCAATGAATGTGCAGATGGTGTGTTTGGCCGACCAGTACATCTCCCATGTGAATGCCAAGTTTCCTGGCTCAGTGCATGACGCTTACATTCTGAGGAATAGCAGCATCCCTTATGTGATGGGGCAACTCCAGAGGCACCGTGTGTGGCTAATAGGTGAGGACAAGGACCCTATACCCTGTGAATAGTTGTCTGGGTCTGGGGTTGTCCCTAAGGGTTAGTGTGTGTCTAACAGTTGTCCCTCGACATTTGCAGATGACTCTGGGTACCCCAACCTGTCATGGCTAGTGACCCCAGTGAGAAATCCCAGGACAAGGGAAGAGGAACGCTACAATGAGGCACATGGGCGAACTAGGAGAGTGATCGAAAGGACCTTCGGCTTCCTGAAGGCCAGGTTCCGGTACCTCCATATGACAAGTGGTTCTCTCTACTACTCACCAAAGAAGGTGTGCAAGATCATCGTGGCCTCCTGTATGCTACACAACCTGCCTTTGCGACGACAGGTGCCTTTTCTGCAGGAGGATGGTCCAGATGGAGGTCCTGTGGCAGCTGTGGAGCCTGTGGCCAGTGAAGAAGAGGAGGCAGAAGAAGAGGATATCGGCAACAGAAACAACGTTATCCAGCAATATTTCCAGTGAGACACAGGTAAGATGTCACTGCCTCACACCTCTCATACAATTGTTAGACCCATCATATGTCTGTCACTTTCACCCAGTGTTTATTTCAGTGCCAAATAGTGGAGGGGGTTGTAAAATGGGCAGGGGTGATAGTGGAGGATTGTCCATGGCAGAGTCCATTCTATTTGTTTCACAGGTGCATTGTCCAAAGGGGCAGAGGAAGTGGAGCTAGGGCAGTTGATGGATGGACAGGGTGACGAAGTGGGACAAAAGGATGACATTCAGGGGGGTCTCATTTCCTGGCGGGGGTCTTGGCATTGTTCTCTGTCTTTGTCCTGGATCTCAGGGACCATTTGCGGGGTGGTTCTCCTTCTGCAGGGGGTGGGGTGCTGGTGTCGTGGTCCTGTGGCGCTGCCTCCTGTCCACTAGCGCCGGCGGAGGTGGTGGGCTGTTCATCATCCAGGCTAGTGTCAGGGGCCCCTTGATGTGCCACAGTGTCCCTCCTGGTGTTCACAAGGTCCTTCAGCACCCCTACAACGGTGACCAGGGTGGTGTTGATGGATTTAAGTTCCTCCCTGATCCCCAGATACTGTTCATCCTGCAGCCGCTGGGTCTCCTGAAACTTGGCCAGTACCGTTGACATCGTCTCCTGGGAATGATGGTACGCTCCCATGATGTTAGAGAGGGCCTCGTGGAGAGTGGGTTCCCTGGGCCTGTCCTCCCCCTGTCGCACAGCAGTCCTCCCAGTTCCCCTGTTTTCCAGTGCCTCTGTCCCCTGAACCGTGTGCCCACTGCCACTGCCTCCATGTCCCTGATTTTCTTGGGGTGGTGGGTTTGCCTGGGTTCCCTGTAGTGGTGGACACACTGCTGCTTGAAGTGTCCTGGGGACAGAGGGATGGGCCCGCTGGGTGGGTGCTGTGCTGGTGTTTCCTGAGGGGGGAGGCTCTGTGGTGGCTTGTGCCAGTGTGAGGGGAACCGACTGTCCCGAGGTGCCAGATGGGCCGGTCTGGTCATCTTGATCCAGTTGGACAGAGCTGCTGTCATCACTGTGGGCCTCTTCTGTGGGGGGAGTGGACAAGTCTGGAACCTCCTGTCCGGTGACGTTGTGATGTAAAGGTATGATTATTGCATCTGTGTGTGCCATCGTGTGCAATGGGTGGGTGACCCTGTACTCCAGTGCTTGCATTCTTGTGTAGGACCGGTTTGGGGTCTGTGTGGGTATCTATAGTGGACATGCTTTGGTGATGGGTGTCCATGCTTTGGTGTTGCATGCAGGGCTTGGTGTTGGGATGTGTGGGTTGTGATAGTGGGACATTTGTGAGGTGTTGGAGTGATGGGGGTGAGGGTGAAGGTGGGGTATGTGATAGCATGCAGGTAGGGTGGTGGATGTAATAGTTAAGGTTTGACTTACCAGTGTCCATTCCTCCTGCTACTCCTGCGAGGCCCTCAGGATGCAGTATAGCCAAGACTTGCTCCTCCCATGTTGTTAGTTGTGGGGAAGGAGGTGGGGGTCCGCCGCCAGTCCTCTGTACTGCAATCTGGTGTCTTGAGACCACGTAATGCACCTTCCCCCGTAGGTCGTTCCACCTCTTCCTGATGTCATCCCGATTTCTTGGGTGTTGTCCCACTGCGTTGACCCTGTCCACTATTCTTCGCCATAGCTCCATCTTCCTTGCAATGGAGGTGTGCTGCACCTGTGATCCGAATAGCTGTAGCTCCACCCGGACGATTTCCTCCACCATGACCCTGAGCTCCTCCTCCGAGAACCTGGGGTGTCTTTGCCGTGCCATGGGGTGGTGTGGGTAATGTGTGGGGTGGTGTATGGGGTGATAAGTTTGCTGATATGTAGTGGGGTGTTGTGTGAGGTGCGTGGAAGTTATGTGGGTGATGGTGTTGTGTGCCTGTGGATGCTAGTGTTGATGATGGTGGTGTCTCTCTCTGGCTTTCGTCTGTGATTTGTAGTCGTAAGGGTTTGTGGGTGATGTGGGTGTGTGTTTTATATTGTATTGGGTGTGTGGGAGTGGTGTGTGTATGTGTATCAGGTGTGTGTATTTCGAATTGTCCAATGTGGTTGTGTTTTGTAAATGTGTGTGTATTTTGAGCGCGGCAGTGTGTATCGCCAATGGAATACCGCGGTTGAAAGACCGCCGCGTGGATTCGTGGGTCGTGATAGTGTGGGCGTATTCCTGTTGGCGTGACGGTGGAGGTTTTGTTATCGCCAGTTTATCACCGACCTTTGGAGTGGCAGACTTGTGTGGGTGTCTGGATTTTGGCGGATTCCGAACTGTGGGTCATAATAGCTTTGGCGGAATTCCGCTGCCTTGGCAGTGTGGTGGCGGTCTTCTGCACGGCGGTAAGTGGCTTTTACCACCTATGACATAATGAGGGCCTATGTGTCCTTTCCAAGACAAATGGCCTATGTAATTAAGGACTGAGGACGTGGCCTAAAACATGTTACCTAATAGGTAACATAACTTCCTGTGCTGCACAGAGCATGCCAGCTGACTAGCATTGGAGTACCTCTCTGTGAGCTTTCTGTTATTGCATCCAAACATATCACTCAATAACCAACGTGCCAACAACAAGTCAGACCTATTAGCTTTGCCAAAGCCTCTTAAACTAAATGCATAAACTAATGATAATGTTGTGAATAATTAGAATAGAAAATGTTTAATTTGTGAAAACATGGGACTGACTTAAACGTTGTGGAGGTTGTGAAATGGGCAGTGCTCTCCAGAGTTTAACAACCACTCTTGCTCTTTTGTTCACACAAATTGCCGTGCAGTTGCTCTGTGAAACACTCTCATCGTTTTTCTCCCATCATCTTTCTGAAATCCTCCATCTGCATATTTCTCACATAATATATTTCCTCTTCAACACCGTCTTTTCATTTGTTGCTGTCTCACTGACAGACATTAAATGTAGGGTGGGGTGGGGGCGGGCCATAGGGAGGAGGAGTGGATGGCACTGAAAAGTGCGTATGTCGGTTTGGCTGGCCAAACCGACATGCACACTTACATTTCTCCAACCCTACTGTGATGCACAGCTGGGTGGAGAAATGGCACAGGCTCCCTGTGCCTGAGTGAGCGTCAGCCCAGCCCACACAGGCCAATTCCAGCGGAGCTCTCATGCTTGGAATAGCATGAGAGCAGCGTCTGGATTGTTAACCTATACTTTTGTGGTGACTGCCGGGAGGAGAGGAAGCAGGTGGCAGCGGGACCAGGAGAAGCAGTGGGAGGTACGTTTTTAAAAAATATATATTTTTACAACCCTCCCCAGGATCCTTTTCTGAAACCCCCTCTCCCCATCACTTTTGATTGCCGGCAGCTGCCAGTGCCTTTATGACCTACTGACAGGCGCTGTGAGAACCTTGCATTGCCGTCAACCTCAACGTCAGAGCGCTCAATCATGACTCTTTATTAACTCTTACCCACCTGATCCCACAGAGAAACTACAGACGAGACACTTCTTGGTAAGCACAATGTATTAATATACTGAATTTAAAAAAAAACTGCAGCAAGAGAACATTGTAGAAAAAAGCAAACACTCTAGGGGAAGACAATTAAGCAAACGTGAAATGTAAAACAGAGCAACCACACTGACATGAATTACTTTAATGGTTTTATAGTCATTGCTGAGATACTGATCTTGAGCAATCAATCTGTGTTTTTACCTGTAAAGTTAAGAACCTTCATATAAGGCCCACTAGGAACCGGTTTCAAAGTCACTTTTTACCGCTAGGTCTGACACCTTGAGAGACCTGCCCTAATTATAGCCCTTAGGCAGTGATAGTTTTTGATTTTACCGAGCTTTGTGTACCAAAAAATCTCCATGCACTGTAAGAATGTTGGATGTACCTGACTATGAGTTTTTACACTAACCAATTAAATGGTACTTACTAATAAGTGTTTATTACTACCCAAAGCAACCTTTTTAAAGCAACATTAGAATAATAAAAGATGAAGGGAAAACATTTTGGTTCTAAAAGTATGCCTAGTTAACATGCAGCTCTTTGATGTAGGGTTATAACTCGCAAGCTATATGACAAGGGTCTCTGCAACAAAAACATTAAACAACTGAGCTTTCTACATAGAAAACAAACCAGGGATCTGTATGTTGCAGGCTCTGCTTTATACAAGGGAAATTGATGGTCTATGTTATTTTATGATGAGTCAAACCTGTGTCTAGACTGCACACATCAAAGCACCACTGTACCTTGAAACTTGCTGAGTACACAACAATTTCTGTAGCAGGTGCCTTAACTCCATAAGGTATTTTAAAACGCATCCTATTTTGACCAGTTAAGTAAGCCAGAACAGAGTTACTATCACATTTATCGTGTAAATTTTTTGAGGCAGAGTTTAAAAAAATAAAATGTATGCAGTCAACCTGTGGCCTTTTCTTGAGTAATTAAGCTGACGTTAGCCTCTCTAGTGTCCGTTTTTAAAATACATTTTACTCTACCAAGGTAAATCTGCTTCCTCATTTGCATACCTGACAATATGCTTTTAAAGAAATTGACAACATAATACTTCAACAATTTCCCAGCCAATTCAGTTTCTTCAGCCATGAAATTAAACAGCAGTTCTCGCATCCAAGCTTTCTGGTGTCTGAAGTGCTGCTCCAAACATCTTTATGCAGGTGTACTGACATTTTGCGTTATGGATGTGCCACTTTTTTGGTGTGGCCATGATGCACTTTCAGGATTTACAAAGCCACATAAAGCCCGATTTGCATAGAATTTGTTATTTTTAAAAGTAACCTAATGCAGCACATAGTGCTACCTCGTGTTACTTTGCATCAGGAAGGCAATACGTGTGTGGAGCACAGATGTTCCCATGCATCCACCCATGTATTTTGATAAAAACTCAGATTTATGAAATTGTAAACCTGCTCCAAAATGGCGTGCCTACTCGAGGTTGGAGTAACAAATATTTTTATTTCTCCTCAATACTTCCCCTTTGCACGTGTGCGGCACACATACAAATAGGAGTAGGACTCTAAGAATAGTTTTTTTGCACAAAGTTAACTCTGCCTGCACAAAACTATTCTGACCACAACACAAGTACCCCTTGCAACGTGGCACAAGGATGCCTTTGTTGGTACTTCGCTTCCTTAAGTGCGCTAGCATATGGAGAGATCAGAAGTGCACCATGTCTTAGTACATAGGGTGCATTTCTGCTCACTCCCTTCCATGCAATGAGCTGCATTGAGTGAAAGTTTAGTAAATCTGGGCCTCTATATCTAACTTGCCGAATAAATAAAGATTGTAACTTGGCTGATATGGAAATTAAGTCTTACACAGTCAAAGTAAATACAGATGCCCCTTTTCACACAATGAGATCAAACACTAGCGTTGGCTGCTGCAAATCTCAAGAGGGGGGTGGGGATAGGGTGGGGGAATGGGTGAAATAACCAAAATAATTTAAAAAATAAACTTACCTTTTCCTGCCACCGCCGGCTGCCTAGCTCCTCTCTTGATGGTGTTGGTGTCCCAGCAGTCCCTGGGACACCAGCACAGGCTCCCCAAGCAATCCTGGTCTGGCTCTCATGCTATACCTAGCTATACTATGCTATAACTAGCATGAGAGCAGAGCCAGGTTTGGTGTGAGCGGCTTGTTCTGCCGATCAGACACTGTGTAGGAGTCTGTGCAGTTTCTCCAACCCGGCTGTGCAACACAGCTGGGTTGGAGAAACTTAAATGCCCTGTCAGTTTGGCCTGCCTGAGATGGGCAGCCAAACTGACATCCACATTTAGTGCACTGACTCCACTCCCTTCCTCCCTGCTCCCATGGACCATCCCTACCCTTCCCAGCTGGCTGAGCCAGCAGCTGAAAAATAAAACAATCACAAAACATCCTTTTATTTTTCATCTGCTGGCTCTTAGCCGGGGGGGGGTGGGTGCTCCTTCGCCATTGCGAAGGACCTGCCCCTGTCAAACGCCTACAATCACAATCACTTAAAAGCCCATTTCATACTCTTGGAAACACAGTTTCGCACATGAACACGTGAGAAACATTCTAACAACCATAACTTCGCTCGAAAACTCAAACACATTTTGCTTTTACTTTCCATCCTTCACACAGGTAACAGGTGTTGACCGCAGTAGTACCTGTGATGATGGTCCCCTTCTTGTCCCAAGAGAAGTTCTGCTACTTGAGGGAAGAAAATTAAAAAATGCAGGTACTCAGTGCCAATGAGTAACAGTCCATTTAAAGCACTGGTTGGGACTGCTCAGACCCAGTGTGTGTTTATTCAAAAGGGAAGGGACTAGCATGCCCTTTCCTCTGCTTCGTCATGTGACAAACAAATGGACGTCCTAGCGAGGCACGCTGAAATGACTGTAAAGATGAAACATCCCATTCAAAGTTGTGGCCTTTGCTACAAATGACATGATGAAGCCTGCAGTTGAAGTGCATTAAAAACACAGAATGGGAACTGCATGCCTGAGAGCAATGGGGCATGGCCAGGGTCAGTGAGCATGGGGAAGGCTTGCCTAAAAGAACAAAATATTCTGTAACTATTTTCTTGGCCTTTCACTTTCAGGAAACTGCATTTAAAATGACACACACCTGCTGAAACAAAACAAAATGCAGGTTAAAATGGGAAATGTACTCTTTTAGGTTATGAAACCTTTGTTGGTTAAACTAATCACTGTAGATGAATGTCCCTGTAACCAGAGAGCCACAGATAAATCATGGTTGGTGCAGTAGGGAGGTGTGACTTGTGTATTTTGAATGTTATTAAGTCGAAGCATTTAAGAGAAAGAACTATGAATATGTCATTATTTTAAAATTCCACTACACACAGTATAAGATAGACGGTGCCAAAATGCACAAAACATTTTGGTTTGGGATATAATGTTTTTTTTAAATACACATTTTAGTAATACATAAATTGTATCTAGTGCAAACATGTTTTATAAGTGTCGATTAAAAGCAGGTACTGTACAGCTCAGCTACTAACACCCTTATAATACCGCTCAAAGAAAATAAATCTTTAATATCAGGAAGCTTCAAGTGACTCCATCAATTTAAGCCAATACCAGGTTCCAAGCAACATTTACAATTCTTAGAGGCAACAGGCACCCTAGCAAGAAGGCTTGTTTCTTGTTTGGCCCTCCTTCGGGTTCACAGCAAAGTAGACTTCCTGCCTTTCATTTCAGCTGGAGCATCTCATCTGTTGTAATTAACCGTCCTGGGACGGTTGGCCTTGCATAAAATGTAGGGGAACTGTTTTTGTTAAATTGAAAAAATTGTCAAATTGTGCCCCACAGATCCTGCCCACTTCGACCTTTTGAGGAAGCTCACAGAAAACCTGCCACGCCGCAGTGAAGGCATTTTGCCCCTTTGACATTTCCTCTGTCGGCTGCAGCATAGGGGGCTGGTTTCAGAGCAGGATGGGCTGCCAGGACCCAACTTTTTCCCCTGTGGCCCCATTCTAGTTGCCGCCTCCTGCAGTGTGGGGCAGTAGTTCAATGAAAATTGATAGGGGTCCTCCTACAGAATGTTGTGAGTGTCACTTAGGCTTTCACATAAACCTATGGGCCTTATGCTAAATGGAAGCACCTTAAGGGATGGGGGTGCCCCTGTTGTACCCCTGTTGTGTGGCCCCTTGTGCTCAGAGGCCTATGTTATTCTCGTTGTGGAGTTAGTTTGGATATTTTTCGAGGGCTAACTTTGATTTTCAGTCCAGACCTGGGAAAAGCATGGCAAAATAGTGGGCTTCATAGAGATTCTAAGCCGCTGAACAGGCTGGAGTTTTGAAATCTTGTACAGTGTTATCCCTTTAGAGAGGAAACTATCATATAAGAGACCAGACCAAAAATAGAGCCAATATTTTTGGCTCTAACCTGACTCGCACAATTCTTTGACGCACCACCCCCATTCGTCCCTACACCTCCGCTGCCCGGTTAGAGTCATTTATTTTAACACTAACCAGGCCGCAGCGCCGGCTAATGTCATTCCATAAATGAGGTGCCCGGCAGTCGCGTTAGCCGGCGGTAAACTTTTTGACGCAAATCTGCCCTAGTGCTGATTTGCGCCAAAAAGTATAAATATGGGCCTCAATGTTATGCTTGTAATGTGGAGTTCTGGCCAAATTTCGCTAAACCATTGTGCAGCGGAGTTTTTTCTGCCATGCGGCTCATCAAAGGTAAGTAGGCGAGAACTGACATCCCCTAGTGCGATTTTCAGGCACCAGAAGGACACCCAGCAAGATTTTCCCAATGCTGGCGGTCGAGGGTGAGATAGCTGCCTCTTGAGTAGAAAGTCTACTTGAGCAGCAGGCAAAAGAAACTCTGGTGTGCTGTATGATATTGTTCACGCTGCCAGTGCTAAAAATCAGTGCAAGCAGTGCCACATGCTGATTTCTGCCTGTTCACTGAACTCAGAGGAATCTCACTGAGTTTTTATGGAACTCCGTGAGTGCTGCCCATTACCATGATGGATGTGTCTCTCGTTGCTTTACTTATTACATGCTACCAATGCAATAAGTATGCACAATTAAAATGTGAAGATTATAAGATCGCATGGTGACCAAGTAGAATGGCAAACTATGAACTCAACAAAATATTTATAGCGTTTACAATGAGGATCAAATAAAATAGTGCAAGCATTTTTAAGGGATCAGTTATTCTGGTGTCAAAATACAAAGCTCACACAATGCAGAACCTAAAAGGTCAAGTGATTGCTCAGGGCCTTTCTTCTTTCTTTACGAACATTCCTGTGCATCTGTAGAGCACGATGTAATTAAGGTAACTCTGCTCCTGTCATTAGAGTGCCTAAAGTTTTTCACGGAAATGCAGAAGTGCTGCATTTTCAAGCTGTGCTTTGAAAACCCTTTGCAAGTTTTCTTTTCTGTTGAGACAGACAGTACATTTGAAAGGGTATGCAGTGCTGCTAACTATGATGCAATATGTAGCCTAAAGGATCACTCTTACCGTAAAAAGAAGCAGAAATATTCCATCAATCACAAGTGAATGTATCTATTGAAGTATAGTTACTATGAAGGCCCTTCCGAAAATACGTCAATTTCAGGGGCGTACCTCAGTCAATAATGTTAGGGAAGTATGAGTCAGAGACTTCCCAACAAGCAACGTGGTGCACCCAACTAAAATAGGGAGGGCTGGGGCCACTGGCCAGGTTAATGGACAGGGTTAGGGACATTTGTTTTGAGTTATTTAGAAAAGTAGAGCTGGTCAGCCTAGGACCACGGTAAGATGGTCTGGATGTCTTGGTCTGCTCTAGTCAACTTTATTCACACAGCACTGAAGGAGAGGGAATCCAAGGAGAGCAGGCCTTGTACCAGCACATGCCTAGCCTTAGCAGACCAGGTTTGTGGAGGGCAGTGAGAACTGAGCTAGTATAGCCCATGAGTCAAATCCTGTAGATCATGGGGGAACACACTTGCTGCTCACTGTCAAGGTAAACTGTTTAGAATCCATACTCAGGTACACATCTAGGACACTAGCAAACAGGTAAACCTTAGCATGTGTGCCTAATGCTTCTAAGACAAAGGAAGGGCATTTGCAAGTTTCCCTACCCAAGCAAACCATCAGTGGTGTACGTGTCCCTCATCTAAAAGGCATAAACAGTGCAAATTCCCTCCTTCATAAACAAGTATAACACAGCAGCTTGAGTGCAAGCTTCACTTTCTCACTGGAAAGCTATAGCATGCTATCTACAGTTTAGCATCCAATCCTCACAAGGTAAGTACAGCACAACAGCAGAGGTGCAAGCTTCTCCCTCACAGAACAGGTACAGTACACAGTCATCAGAACAAACCATCCTCACATAACAGATACAAGTGGACATCAGCAGTGCAAGCGCTGTCTCACAGCACAGCTACAGCATGATAATAGCAGTATAAGCCTCTCCCTCACAGAACAAGTACAACTGGGCCTCATCAGCCCAAGCCTGGCCCTCACAGAACAGGTACAGTACACAATCATCAGTGCAAAGCACACTCGCAGAGCAGGTACAACTGGGCCTCACCATGCAAGCCTCTCCCTCAGAAAGCAGGTATAACTGGGCCTAACCAGTTCAAACCTCTTCCTCATAGGCTTCATCAGTTCAAGCCTCTCTCTCACAGAGCAGGTGCAACTGGGCAGCAGCTGTGCAAGCTTCTCTCTGTCATGAACAGGCACAGCATGATAAAAGCATTAAAAGCTTTTCTCCTTGACAAAAAAAGTTCTCGCACTACTTCAGCAAAACCAGCTTCCTATACATAATATGTACAGCACAGCCTTCCTCAAGAGTGCAAACACCCTCACCTGTTTGATGTGTATGCTGCAGTATGGCTGTGTGGATTACTAAGTGTATGAGTGGCTGAGTGGGTTAACAGTTAAATGTGGATGAGTAATTCGGGAGTGAAATACTGTATTGCTATGTGAGAGGGTGGAGGAGTGGGTGTTAGAATAGTGGAGTAAGTTGGTGGGCAGTTGGAGGGAATCAAAGGCGTTTTGGCTCCTGAATTAATATTTGGATGATTGTTGAATTTGTGTGGATGGACAGATAGATGAGTAGATGCGTAGATGCTGTTGATGAAGAATAAATGTTAAAAGAAGACGTCTGTGGATTGATGAGTGTTTGTGAACATGTGAGCCATGGTCAGTTTGTGCATGAGGGATATATGTATGCCTATGGTGTGCGGGTGGATGTATGTGTGGACAGATCATGTGTGCCAATGTGGAGATGGATCCATGTACCTTGATGCTGTTGTGCTTGGAGCTTCTCCCCTTAGCACATGGTGAGCTGTACAAAAGGGATTGGAACCTTGCAGGGCACTTACAACCGCTTGCAGCTCAACAAAGCACTGTAAATTATTGTGGTGGAACAGCACCACCATCTAATACTATTTGGGAATCCTGAGGCTGCAAAATGATTGTGGTTCTTTTGTGCACTTATATGTCATACCCCAGTGTTAGAAGATTCTGAAAGCAACAAACATGATGTCTTTCATTTGAAACTGTGGCTCTGACACTGCTGGCAGTAAGATAGCAACTTTACAAAAAAAAACTCATAACTTAAAGAATAGAAGTGAGCCAGCTCAGAATGGGGTACTATATCTGGTAGCACTGGGTTCAAATGGGGTGACATGCACATTCCAGGATGTGAGACATCTCAGAATGAGGTATAATACGCAGTAGCACTGAAACAAATGGAGTGACATGCATATTACAAGAAGTGGGCCGTCTCGGTATGAGGAACAACATGCTTTAACAATGAAAAAAATGGGTAATGCATATTCCAAGAAGTGAGACATCTCAAAATTTAGGTAACATTCAATAACACTGGTGTTGGACCTGACCCTTTCTGCAGGATCATCCCCAGACTGAGTGCCTTACTCCTCCCCTTTTTTCTGACCTTGTTTCTGTTGGCTTTAAGACTCTGGGCACCTTACCACTGCTAACCAATGCTAAAGGGCATGTTCTATCAGCTTAAAACATGATAACTTTGGTTTATCCACAATTGGCATATTAAATTTACTTATAGATCCCTAATAAATTGCACTAACGTTGCCCAGGGACTGTAAATCAAATGTTACTGGTGGGCCTGCAGCCCTGATTGTGCCACCCACTTCAGTAGCCCTTTAAACATAACTCAGGCCTGCCACTGCTGAGCCTTTATATGCAGTTTTAGACTGCCATGTCTATATGGCAAGACAACTAACTTGCCCGGCCCAAATCTTCCTTTTTAAACACATATAACTCACCCTCAAGATGGGCCCTGGATAGCCCCAGTGGCAGGGTGCAGTTTATTTAACAAGTTGGACATACATTTTCACATCTTACATGTCAAGGTAGTGAAGAACTCTTAAATTAGTTTTTCACTACTGCAAGGCCTATCTCTTCTATAGATTAACACTAAGATTGTTTTGTTATATTTTCTAAGTGTCATTTCCAATTGGGACCAGATAGATATTTCGAGTTTGGTGTCTCTGAACTCACAATTTAGAATTGCAACTTATGATAAATGGTAAAGTTGTATTTTCTTTCTTTAACCATTTTGTGCCTCTGTCTGTCTCTGAATACACACCTGAGTGGGTAACAGCTGGGCCCTTCTGCATTCCCTCTAGACATCCACACACAAAGGGAGCTTAGGTGTGCCAGATGGACCTTCCACATCCTGATGGGCCATTAACATCTTCATGGGTCATTTTGGGCAGGAATGGAGGGAGGAGCTGACACACCTGAATGGTCTGGGTCCTGAGCCTTCAGAAAGGGCTACATAACCCCTTGTAGTGTGCCTGGGGCCAGGATAGGAAGGGAGGGGACTTTGTGCCCTTCAAAGATGTCTCTTTGAAGTCTCCCCCACTTCAAAGGCACACCTGGGTATAAGTATTACATCTAAGACCTCACCAAATCAGCACACTTCTGGCCCTGAGGACATTCCTCCAGAAAGAAGGACTGCTGTGCTGAATAGGCTGTCTCTCTGCTGGAACTCTGGAGGACTTTGCTGGACTCCTGCTTTGCTGTGCCTGCCTTGCTGCCTGCTGTCCTGCTTGCCTGGGAGTTGGAAGGACTAGACCTGCATCTCTACATCCCCAGAATGAAAGTGACTCCAAGGACGTGCTGGCTTGGCTCCTGTTCTGAAGTCTCAGGGACATTGTAGATAATAATTCACACTATGTTCAGGTCTTTTATCTGGGCCTGTTTATATTTTGAAGAGAAAACCTAAAAAGAAGAAACAAAAAAAAAGAAAACATCCCTTTTCTCGCCCGCCCCCCTTTCCGTACCTGGTTAGGCCACGCTCTTCCTAGAGCGTGGCCTGCTTCAGCGTGCTGCTGCCTCCTGATCGCCCGGTCCGCTGTTTGGCTGCTGTGTCAGTGCGGAATTGTCGTCTTTCCACGTCGTGGTCAGCTCGTCCATCTTCCTCCGTTCCTGCGGTGGCTGCAGTGGCCTTCCTCCCTCCTCGATTTCCCGGGATTTATTAAGCCCTGCAATATCTGGTGGCCCGGCGATCCTCTGTATTGTGGAAAGAGCTTCCAGGTCAGACAAGGTGGCTCCGGAAGTACGCCCGGTGCTGTGGGCGTCCGTGGACGTACCCCCGGGGCATCTGCGGGTTGCGTCTACGGAGGACACCCCGCTACACTCTGCTTATTGGATTTTTGCCATTTTCGTCTTGTTGTACTCACACAAACAGACTCTATTCTTCTAGCTTGATGTGGAGTATTTTTGTTGTGTTTGTACTTTGTTACTGTTTAAAGTGTTGCACAAATACACATTGCCTCCTAAGTTAAGCCTTGCTGTGCTCTGTGACAAGGTACATGAGGGTGAGCACAGGTTAATTTTTGGTGTGTAACTGACTTACCCTGACTAGGAGTGTGGTCCCTACTTGGACAGGGTGCATACCTATGCCAACTAGAGACCCACTTTCTAACAACAGGTAAGAAAGGGGGTGAAATACACATTCCAAGAAGTGAGCCTTCTCAGAATGAAGTACACTGGTAAAAAGGGGGATGACAGGCATATCCCAAGAGGTGACCCATCTTTGAAAGAGGTATAACAAGTTATAGCACTGCTAACAAAAGGAGTGATGTGCATATTCCAAAAAGTGAGCCACCTCAGGTTGAAGTATAACATGAGTTAGCACTGAAATAAACTTATGATATGCAGGTTCCAAGAAGTGTGTCGTCTCAGAATTAGGTTCAACATGCGGTAGTACTGGTAACAAGGGGGTGACATGCACATTCAAAAAGTGAGACGTCTCAGATTGATGTACAACATAATATAGCATTGGAAACAAAAGGGGTGACATGCATGTTCTAAGATGTGTGCCATCTCAGAATGAGGTATAACATGCGATAGTTCTAAAATAAATTTGTGACATAAAAATTCCAAGAAGTGAGCCAATTTTGAACGAGGTATAGCATACAGTGATATGAAAATAAAGGGATGGCATGCACATTCCAAGAAGTAAGCCATCTCAGAATGAGGTATTACATGAAGTGGCACTGAAAATATGGGGGTGACATGCACATTCCAATATGTGAACCACCTCAGAATGAGGCATAACATGGGGTGGTACTGAAAAGAAAGAGGAAGACATACAGATTCTGAGAAGTGAGCCATCTCATAATGCAGTATAACATGCTGTGGCATTGAAAATAGAGTGATTGACATGCAAATTCCAAGAAGTGAGCCATTTCAGAATGAGGAATAACATGAGGTGGCACTGGAAGTAAAAGGGTTGACATGTACATTCCAAGAAATGAGCCATCTCTGAATGAGGTATAATGTGGTAGAACTGAAATATAGGGTGGTATGCACATTCTGAGAAGTGAGCCACCTCAGAATAAAGTAAAACATGCAATACCAATTACAATAGAGAGGTGACATGCACATTTCAAGAAGTGAGCTATCGGAGAATGAGGTATAACATGCAGTGGCACTGAAATGAAGAGGGTTGACATGCACATTGCAATTCTTAGATTGCATAAAAACAACTGTGACTCCAACCTGGGTGTTTACCAAGTTACCAATTATCAGAACACTCTTTATTTACAGCACTTAGGAATGGGTTAGCATGAAGTGCTATAAGAACGAACCATGTGTATGCAAAGTGTGTACCTGCACTTATTTGCAATGACACATTCAGCATATTGCAGCATAGTGCACAGAATTAGAGACACAACTTTAACTGCTGGAGCCTTGTGCTTCTGTGCCCGAGCTCCATACCCAAGTCATGACAGGACGTGGAGTGAGTGATAGGAAGGGGCCCTCTGCCCCATTTATAACAGACATCAGGGCCTGACTGGAACTGCGGGCCCTGACTCGACTATGGAAAAGTTCAGGGGGTGTTCCATCCCATACATCCCTTCGGGACTATGCTCCTGACCAAGTTACTCTAATGATGTAAATAGCTCATTGTTTTATTTTATTGTGGTAGTGGAATACTAGGGGCCATACCTCCTCCTACTGCATTGTGGTAGTCTCTCATGCTATTGTTGGTGTGCAAACCAGTTTCTCATAACCGTATCAAGAGCATGCCAATGGCTTGAACCTGTAGTGGTGTGGTCCCTACACGGTTTTGGTGCTCCCTCAGTGGACTGGCCTCTACTTCTGTTGATCTGAGATCAATAACAGGAGTTGTAATATTCTCTGTATGTATGACAGACAGGGTTCAAGATTTTCATGATTTATTTAAAGAATTGTTGAGCAAAGTACAAGAAGTATATCATAAGCATGGTTGGCAATAAAGAATACTGATCATAAGTACAAAGAAACTCAGTGTAGTTCAACGCAAAATCTGTCATAGATTCGCCTTACAAAAGTGGGAATGAGGGCCCTAGTTACAGAGCGAAAGTACATCCTTTTATAGGACTTCAGACAAAATATTTCATACATTTCTAAACAGGTTCATGGTTTTGAAGAGATACACCAATAAAGAACAAGAATAAAGAACAAACAAGAAGTAATATTTTACAATAGAATACATTCAAGGATTCTCTCATAATACTATTACATTGAATTCAGTTGATCTTACAGTTTATTCAAGCACTGTAATCAACACACAGTAAAAACAATAGTTTGAGACAGTTGGGATGTCCTTGTTTAGGTACAGCGTGGTGGGAAGTCTCTGAGAATACTCACCATGTCCTAGAGAGAAGAATGCAGTTCTATTTTTAGAGCAGAAAAATAACAACAACGATTAGCTGGTGTGATGAGCATCATTTCAAGTGGGGAGACAGTACATCTTTGATTATGTCAGTGAAAGTTCAATTTCAAGCATTTTAGAAGTGTAGAAGGTAAAACAACACTCACAACCCCTCCCCTCTGATGATTTCTAACTCATTACGTCTACACATTTATTACAACACAGATTGCATCAGCTTGGGGTTCTTCTACTTTGATTCTCCTTTCGTAGAGTTCACTTTGCATTTCTTCAACCTTTACATCAATTCTTTTTCTTTTACTTTTTGTCATTGCTAACAGCTTCTTATACCCACAACAAAACCCATTGCCTGATGAAATTTCTTTGCAGAAATTTAGGGAAACAAACACACATGCAACACCAATTAGTATAATCAAGAGAGTAGTTAAAAGCTAATTCAGTATTCCTCCACCTATACTTCCCAAACATTCATCCATCGTAGCAAATCCTCTTCCAATATATCCAAACACTGACCCTTTTCTTTCCCCGGCATCTGTCTCTTCTAATTCAGTTAATTCATGTGTGATATTCGTATTAGATTAGCAACATAACTATTGAGATGACTATCTGTTTTCAGGATGTATGAACATTTCCAGCATGAATGACCTTGCAGGCTCCAACTTCCTTCACAAGCCGCAAATCTAGTGCAAGGCGGTTGTGCATGAGCATAGCTCTCGTAGCAAGCAATTCTTTATCTAATACAGTTAGTGCTCCTGCTGTATTAGTAGCAAGCTGGTCTACTAGCGTTGATAGCTTGCTCATCTTACAATCTTTCAATGCAACTTCTATAGAAGGTAAAAGTACTCCAAAAATATCACTAAGGATCTTCTTAAAGCTCTGCTTACTTTGTTTAATGTAGTGATCCAGGGGTTAGTCTAACTCATTAGTATGATATATTCTGGGGAAAGAGTAAAGCTGCATAACAACTGTCTGCTTATTTATGAATAAAGTGGAACAGCTATTATTAAAAGGGAGTTAGCCGAAAGCAGTGAAAAGAGATGGCATGAATCGTATAGAAGTGTATTTTAGTTAGAATTATTTGTCATAGAGACTGCATTTTAAACTGTTTCTGACTGTACAAGAGGATCCCAGTGGCACATTGTTTTAAGTATTTTTTAATACAATTATATCAGTGTACATGACTTTAGACTGTCTTCAGGGTGTACGATTAACCTTGGGATTTTTAAGACTGGTATCTCTTCTTTACGTAGAATATAAATTGCGGAAATGTAGATTGGATATTTTTACAACCCTGAGGAATTCAGGGAAAAGGTAGTTTGGGTGCCTCAGGTGGGCATGCATGCAATGTAGATAGAATGTTATTGTATTGCAGGTTGACTCTGGGGAGGATTTTTCCATGTGTGTGGATTTTAATTGTGGATGCTTTTTATTACCAAAATGAAATTATTTGCTTAACAACTGCCTGGCCAGTTATATGGTAATTGGAAATAAGCCAACTTACCACACACATATTAGATGCCTTTTATACTCAACTCTAGTTCATCAGAAGCCCTGCTTTTAATCAAATACCTATTCTCACATTCACTCCACCCTAGTGTAGGTGACTGTCTCTCTATGTATTGTGCAAAGCTAGACACACTGTGCAGAGAGTCCGGGCAACCACATGTTGGTTTACAGAGGTATAACTAGACCACCTAATGCTCTAATTTTTATGGCAGCTTGGTCGAGCAGTTAGGCTACTCTTGGAGAAGTGCAAAGTATGTGTTGTACTCACATTATCAATAAATGAGACCACACACTCAAAAGAATAACTCAAGACCAATTTACAAAAATACCTCAAATTTGTATAACATTTTTAAGACTAGGATCATCAAAATCGGTTAAGTACTTTTTAAGTTAAGAATTTTCAAAGTTTAGGAAATGTCTCAGTTCTGTGCGTAATAACGCACCATAGGAATCAATGGAGAAATACTTTAAAAATGTATATAAAATCAGGCAAAGTGTTTACCAATGTCTTCTTTTGCAGATAGGATGAGGTCATTGGTGGGCCCTCTGGACCAGCTGGAGAAGTTTGGGCGGCTCCAGGTTTCAGCTGGAGCAGCTGCAGAAAGTTAGTGGAGCTGGTGCCCGGCCACTGCGTGGGACCACTTCGAAAAGCACTGCACAGGTGGACTTCAAGATGAGTCTGGCACGTGCTCTTGGAGTGTCAAGGTTGCAAGGGGCGGGGGACCCTTAGAACACAGCTGGATCTTCGTGCAAGACACAGGGGGGCAGGGTGCAGAGTGGATCTGCAAGCCCAGAGCTCTGTGCAAAGGTACCCTTGGAAGCAGGAGGTAGGTCACGTTAAGGGTTGCTTGCTGGTCAGCAGGGGAACTCTGGTGGGAGGTCCTGGTGATTTCTAAAGTCCTTCGACTGGGGCTCCCTCTTGGTCCTTTTTCAGTCCAGAGTGGACTGTCCTTCTGGGTGTCTGATGTGAAGTAACCAGTACCCGGGGGTATTGCACGGTTTGGCCACTGGAGGTCGTAGTGCCCTAAACCTTGGAACACTGGTAGGTTTTGTCCTTGCAGTCAGTCAGATGGATTTTGGTCTGGCGGCGGTGTCCGGTTCCTTGGTCAGCAACCGGTCAGTGAAAAGGACTTCACTGGTCTTTGTTGTAGAAGAGTGATGCCTTCAACCTGGAGGGAGATCTTCAGCGATTTTCAGAAGTGTGGAGGACCTCTGGGGGTTTTTAGAGTCCATCCAATATCCGAGCAACCCCTCATTGGCGACTGTTGAGTCCTGGATGCTGCAGGCAGGCTTTGTCACCTTCTTCTTGTTGCAGCAGGACTTCAGTTCTTGAGCATTGGGTCTTCTTTGTTGCTGGTCTTCTTTTGTCCTTGGAATCTGAATATCTGGTCTTGGGGTGCCCACTAACTACTGTATTTATTGGGCGTTTACGAGAGTACCCAGTAGTGACCAATGGGTCATCTACCATAGGGTGGCTACCCCAACTAATTGACCTTTTCCTGTGGGCTGAGGTCAGTTCCCTACACCTGATTGGCAATTTTCCTTCCACGCCAGATGAAGGAAAATGAAACAGAGGGGTCACCTCCCATGCAACACCTTTGTGGTGGTGAAAGCTGGGGCTGACCACTCCTCCCGTCCTTTGCGTGTTTTCTCGCCTTTGCTCCCGCCAAAAGTGGGGGTATGCAATGGGGGCAGCCATCTGCTGCTAGCAGCAGGCTTGGGGTCAAGTTCCAAAGGTGGTAAGCCCTTTGAAGCTCGCTAGCAGGGCAGTGAACATTTCTGAGGAAGGAGGTGCAACACCTCCACCCAGGAAGGGCTTTGTTCTGAGACCCAGAGAGCAGGAGCTCTCACCCTTGGTCCCAGAATTTTGTCTGGAGGTGGCAGGCTGGTTGTGACCAGCCAGCCACCATGCCAGGATAGTTCATTTTTGCAGCAGATACCTCTAAGTTGTCCCTCGGGTATATTTTGCAATAGATCCAGTACTGTTACACAGGCTGTGTGCCATGTCAAGTTTGCATTTTAGGATTGCCCAGGACACTCAGCCTGCAATGGCAGCGCTGGGTGCATCTCGATGTATGGCCCTAGAGGGTGACACAATCTGTGCTGCTGCCCTCAGGGGCCCTGGGTACTAAAGTACCATTTACTAGGGACTTATACTGGCAGCTAAGGGTGTTGCCAATTGTGCCAATGCATCACAGCAGTTTAGCAGTTTTGTGAAAGAGATCTGACCCAGGGAATCTGTTTAACAGGGGCCATGAGCACTAACAACTTTGAGACCACATCAAATACCAAGACAAAAGTGTGGACTAATCATGACAAAAGAGACCTGTACTCCCACCCAGTACCTCAACAGTGTTGTTCCACTCCTGCTTTCTTATCATACATAAAGGTCCCTTTTTAGCAATGTCAATGCTCAGTCTTGGGGATGGTTTTCTTACAATCTCTGTTGCCTTCCAAATAAAGTGTTTGAAACAAATTTTCTTTTTGCCTTTCTCTTCATCTGATCTTTTAAGTCAACAACAAAAACTCTTTCATCCATGCTAATCCTATAGGATGCATGCTTTGATTTGTAGGGCTTGAATTAGTCACAGAAGTAAAGAATTTCACCACATTCTCACGCTGATCCCTGAATGTAAAAGCCTTGGAAGAACGATAAACATTTTTAGTAGCCCACAAATACATATTGGCATCAGTCACAATTGGTACATTTTCTAAAGGCCTATCATAATCAGAATACAACAACTTAATAGAATTCTGTAGAAAGGTTCAGAAAGACAGCATAACAAACAGAGTAAGACAGAGGCAAAAGAAAATATGCCACCCCTTTAGCCACAGGGGCTGGAAGATAGGAACAGAAAAAATAGTTTTCTATCTGCATTACTTTCACATACTTGGCTATTATCAGTACACATTATAACTAAAACAATCTCATGATGCGAGACGTGTGAATTTTTGTCTTCCTGCTCTGGTTAACTGAGAATCAATCTAATTGAGGTGTTTAATGGAGTAAGTATAATCCCATGACCCAGCAAATAGATGTCTGAGAGCTATGCAGTCATACCACCTCGGATTTCCACACAAGGTGCAATCTACTATCTCGCTTGTACTATCCAAACTGGATTATGCCAATGGCCCCTACCATGAATCATCTCTATCTGTTATGAAAAAACGACAACGTATCCAGAATTCTACAGCCAGGCTACTATTACATGTAAAGCAGCAAGCCCACATCTCATCCGCCTTGAGAGCACTACACTGGTTACCCGTTGCCAGACGATGCACTTTCAAGCTGCTTTGTATCACCCACAAAGCTATACATGGAACAGGACCGCTTTTTATCAGAAAGTAAATTACCAAATACATCCAACAAAGAAACCTCCGCTCAAGATTGGCACGCCGCCTTAGAACACCACCATACAAGAAAAGACTATAGGTGGGACATCCTTCTCTGTCCAAGCAGCCAAACTATGGAATTCATTACCCCCAACTATAAGAGCCACAGACAACTTTCTTGTCTTCAGAAAACTACTCAAGAGTTGGCTCTTTCCTTCATAACCACCATATTCAAACAACTTTGAACTGTATATGCCTATGTTGATAAATATTTTTTCAGATTATGTGTATATTTCTATTTATTTATAGTTTCTTTAGAAAATATGTATCGCTACTATGTCATAACAATAAAATACACACACACTCTTTAAACCTGTTTGACTAAGTATTTTTTACCTATGGTTCTAATTATGTGTTGTATGTGCATATGTGTGTGTATTCATGTGTGTGTGTGTGTATATATATATATAAATATATATGTATGAATGTGTATATGTTGTTTCTGTGCTTGGCATGTTTCGTGGATCATTGCATGGCTCCTGGGTGGGTTGTTATACTAGATCTCTATGAATTCCTGCTCTCATCTTATCACACTTCTCTACTCATCGCTCTTATGTCATGTCTCTATCAAACTATCCTCCATTCTCACTCTGACTCATCCCAAATCCCTTCTACCCCTTTCATCTCCTAAATATCTTTGCCTAAGCTCTTCCCTCCGCTTCCACATCTAACTCACCAAACCTCTCTACTACTGTCACCTCCCACACAACCCTACTAAATCCTCCTGCATTTATCTCACCCTGCTACTATGCTCTCCCTAACCCTTCCACATACTCTTCCCCCTCTGCCCCCTTTATTCATCCCAAGCCTTTGGGTTGAGTAAATGAAGGATATACTCTCAATTAACACTTCTGGATTTCTTTCCTCCTCCACCCCTCCATTACTCCAGTCAATCTACCTAACAAACTCTCATATCCGCGGCTCAAATTAACTCATAATAATACTAAAACTGTACTCATTATTTCCCGATTCTAATCCATCACTAATTCTTGTTGGGTTCCAGAGTAGCGTGCTACTCATCGAAAAGCACTTCAACACCTCGTCAGGGGTAGTAAGCGCTATATAAATACGATTACAACACAATACAATACAATACAATACAATAGGAACAGAAACAGCAATGGCCAGAGCTGCAAGTAAGAATTTGCAGTGTTGCTGCTCCATGCTAGCTCAAATCAAATCAAGGAAATGAATTGAAAATTCAAGATGAAGCAGTTGGGGCCAGATGTAGGAAACTCCCAAATTGCGACTTTCAATTTGCGAGTCCCTGCGACTCGCAAATTGCAAGTCGCAATTTGGGATGCAGAAAGGTGTCTCAGACACCTTCTGTGAGTCGCTATGGCAATTTGCGACCCCATAGCGACTCAGGGCACTCACGGGGATGGAGGCCTGCTGGGAACCGCAGACCTCCATGTCCGTGACTGCTTTTAAATAAAGCAGTTTCTTTTTTTCAAAGTGCAACCTGTTTTCCTTAAAGGAAAACGAGCTGCACTTTGAAAAATAAACCGAAACCTTTTGTTTCGGTATTTTTCAGGGCAGGTAGTGGTCCATTGGACCACTACCTGCTCTGAAAAATTATTATTAGGTCCAGTCACAAAGGGGAAGAGGTCCCATGGAGACCCCTTCCCGTTTGCGAGTGGGTTACCATCCACTTCAAGTGGATGGTAACTGCGAGTCCATTTGCATACCACTGCGACTCGCAAATAGGAAGGGAACACCCCTTCCTATTTGCGACTTGGAAATGCATTTTACGAGTCGGTTCTGACTCGCAAAATGCATTTCTACATACCAGATGGGGTTTAGCGACTCGCAAACGGCGTTTTTCGCCGTTTGCGAGTCGCTAAACCTTTCCTACATCTGGCCCTTAGTCCTCTAATCTCTACTGTATCGTCAGTACCCTATCTCCAAATCTACAGTGGTTTTTATTTTGTGTCAAGTGGAGACCTACGGCTCTAAGGTCCTCTGTCTGTTACGCTAGCTCTCAAGTCATCCTTTTGAATCTTTGCCAGTGATTCGCACAAGTGAGATCCTTTTGCAGTTGTCCTGACCTCAAGGAGGCTTGTCAATGTCGCTGAGACAGACATCAGATTCAACATCGAGTTTTGTTGAGATAGGTCCAATGTGGGCTTGCATTCTTTTGAATGGCTTTCTCTCTCTTTTGGGTAATTTGGAATTTGTCAAATCTATGCTCTCATCCATAAAGTCAAGCTGTTTAGCATACTCTGTTTCTTCTAACTTGCTAACTTCCCTTATTGCCTCTGATCTTTTTTGATTTGTCAACAGTCTCTTTTGGCTTGAGTCGAGCCAAGATCCTGAGAGGTGCTTGTGATCTCTGGCTCTGATGGGCTCTGATGGGCTCTGATGGGTCCGACTGACTCTCAGAGGTGGAATCTTCTCTGGCATCCTGAATTGCGGTTTCAACTCCGACAACAATAATTTGGTGACTGTCACATCTCCGGGTGGAATATGCCTCGACCCAGCAAGAAAATAAACACAAATGACAAGGATGTACATCAGCTGGTTACAATTGGGCAGCTCCACAAAATCGATCTGGAGACAGCTGATGCGACCATCAGCCTTCCCTATGTGGCTGATGGTCACCACAACCTGTTTGCCCACATTATGTTTCTGACAAATAGCACAACATTGACACAAACTTTCAGCCATTGATCGAAAATGGGGATTATGCTTAACCAGTTAAAGGTAGACAACATCCCATCATTGCCTATATGTGTGGGACCATCAATATGGCAGGTAACATTGAGTTCTGGAGAACTAGCTCCCTTTCACTGGACACCCAAAGGTCACGTGCATCCCTTACACATCACGTATTTTCCCATTTTGCTTTCTCTATTTCTGAGGCAGTGTGTTGCAGTTCCCTCAGCTCAATGAAAATGTGAACAGTGTTTAATAGCATACTTGTCACAGTTTCTACTTTGCATGGCTTATTCATGTAAAAGGTGCTGGACTCATGAGCACAATATCGGTCAATTTCATCCGCATATTGGTTGCTTTTAGAGATGAAATCATTGCCGCTTTTGTGTGCAGCACACTTCACCACTGCAATTTCGTTCAGCAACTGTAGGGCTTCCAATAACTTGGAAACATAAAACCTGTTTCAGATGGAAGACCCAGAAGAGGTCACGAATCCCCTCTGCGACCTTAACTGCCCAAAGTCGTGCACAACCCAAACCCATACTGGCTGTCATTGTAAATTGTGACTTGTGAGCCTTCTGATATACAACAAGCACAGGTAAAGGCAATCTGTTCAGCCACTTGGGCAGATGTTACATGGCACAGGTAATATGCTTCCACAATCCCACTTAGAGTGCACACAGCATAGGAGGCTCTTAAAATGCCATGTCAGTCTCTCAAACAAGACCCATCGACAAAAGCAGATTCAGGAAGGAGTACATCCAGTATGTTGGGTCTTGGTTTTATGCACAACTCACACTCAGGCAATCATGGTCAAAATCTCCATCTTCATCTCCTTCTGGGGTTGGCAACAAAGAAGCAGAGTTTAGGATGTTAAATCGTCTGACAGAGGTATTTCCGGCCACCAAAATGATTTTCTCATATTGAGTTATGTGGCTGTTTGCCAAATGCTGAGTGCATGTACGAGTCATGAGGATTTCACCTCAATGAGAGACCATTACAAATAATAGGGAGCCCATCACTATCCCTTCTGTTTGCTGAATGCTAAGGCTTACAGCTGCAACCACTTTGCGACACCCAGGCAATGCTGCAGCTACTCGATCATCAGTAAGGGAAAAATACCAGATGGGGCCTTTTAGCCCATATTTATGCAAACGCAGTTTTGCGTCAAAAAAGTATAGCCCCGGCTTGCTTTATTCCAGGGCACCAGCTGTGCACCAAATGTATGGAATCCCACAAGCCAGCACAAAGGGTGGGCTAGCGTCTGGGAAAATGACGTTAGCCGGGTGTGGGTGGTGGTATGGGGGAAGGGGGTATTGCACCAAAATAATGACACTAGACTGGTTAGAGGCAAAAATAAATGCCTCTAACCAGCATGGCATCATTTCCTGATGCAAAACCATCCATACCACATGAATTCTGTCTTAGAAAAGACAGGAGTCATGCCCACCACCCCAATGGCCAGCACAGGTGGACTAGTGTCCCCTGGGTGTGGCCATTGCACCCTGTACCATGCAGGGGGCCCCAAGTTGGCCCCCAATGACAATTTAATTTAATAAAAAAATACTTACCTATACTTACCCTACTTACCTGGGATAGGGTCCCCCATCCTCCAGTGTCCCTCTGGTGTGGGTGGGGTTGTTCCTGGGGCTTGAGGAGGGCACCTGTGGACCTATTCCATGGTATTCAATCATGGAAATAGGTCCACAGGTCCCCTGACACCTGGTCTGATGGGAACCCCTACCTTGCATCTCATTGACGCAAGGTAGGTTCACGCATCGAAAAAATGGTGCAAACTAAAATATTTTGACGTTAGACAGGTCTAATGTCAAAATATAAATACAGAGTTAGTTTTGCGCCAAATTTGCATAAACAAATGATGCACATTTGGCGCAAATGGAATATAAATATGCTCCTTAGGAACAGATTTATGGAAAAGTGGCGCAGCGCAGTGCTGCGCCAAAATTGGCAGCGCCGCACTGCCTCACATTAGAAGCGCAGGGATGCGCTGTATTTAAGTGAATATGGCGCATCCTTGTGTTGTCCTTGCGCTGGCGCTAAATTTAGCTACCAGCACCAACACAGCCATCCTTGCACCATCGTGCAAGGATGTCAGAATGCAGCACGCATAGAAAAAGCAAATAACGAGAAGGAATAAAAGTATTCCTCCTTGTTGCGCCCTGCTAACACCACCCCTGGCGGTGGCGTTAGATTTTGGCGCTGCCCCAGGTTTACAAAATTTCATAAATCTGAGGCAGTGTCAAAATGCAATGGTTGATGCTGTGGCACGCCCACAGCAACACCCATTGCACGGCCCTTCCATGCACAGTGCTGCGTGGAAAGGGGCCGTATTTCCAAGGTGACGTTAAGCCACAAAAAGTGCTTAGCGCCACAGGAGCGTCATGAAAAGTGACGCAGCTGTGGCGCTAGGAGCCTATAAATATGCCCCTTACTCTCTCTTTGGGTCTGTCAAGGCAATCTCAAGGCAAAAGAGCACAAATTATTTTGTGTAGTCCGGCATTCCAAGAGTGGGTGCGCTGCAAAGTACATTGTTAAGCTCCTGGAAAGCTTCAATGCTTTCTTCATTCCTTGGTACTGAGTCACTGACATCAGTGTGCCAAATTCTCAATCACTCTCCGTTCCAATCACACTGTCCCTTTATTGCTGTGTTCACTATTTTCCCACCAATACCAGTGTGTCTCTGTCAATGGTCACCCTATTGCAGCGCCACTACAGTGTTCGCCAGCCAATCCTTGCGTAGCACCAAAATGACACAACAGCTGAATACAGCCAGGACTTCCTCAGCCACCCATCACAGGCCTTCCTTCCTCTGCGTCATCTAAACAGAAACCTCTATAACAGCAACAAGACTACCTACTCTCACACAACAGTAGACTCTCGAACCGCAGGAGTCGCCATACTCAGTGCCCTTACTGCCGTGCACCTATGACCCGCCACTAACCTCGATTAATGCATTCACACAATAGAAATGTGTTATATGTATGTAACCAAGTACTAGGTGCAAAGTTCTAGATTGTGGAATGTTTGTTTTCAGGTGTACTGGTGACTCGCAGCGTTTGAGGCTACGACAGTTGGCTGGCAGTCCTAACTTTGGACGGTTGTGAGGACACTGGTGGTGAATTTTACTGTAGAGAATAAAACTTCTTGGATATATTTTACTGTGAGTCATGTTTCTTGATGTTGCATGACACAACATAACTTGGCGACGAGTTGGTCAGCATTGGTTTTCGAACCTACATGTCGAAGATATTTTTCAGGCTGATTTGGAGTCCTCGCATGCCAAATTTTCCTTTGTCTTGTTGCTGGTGGGGTAAAACGATTTGTGTGGAAGCTTGCAAGTTGTCGTGTTGATGCTGTGAAGGGGGCTACTTGGTGCCATTGTGTTACTGTAGTCTGCGCATGCCTACAAGACAAGTATAAACCACTGGAGTCCTGTCATTGTGCTGCTGCGATCTGCGCATGCTTACAAACTTCAAGCACCAACAGCTTTAAAGAGAACATCATATGACGTGGTCAGCCATTTTGGAAGCAGAAGTTTCAAGAGTTACAGCGACAGGCACACTTTTGACAGTGCCGCGAACATGGAATTATACTTTCAGCAATAGACGCACTTTTCTTGCCTATTGCATACAGTTGGTTACATTTAATTGTGGTCAAGCTTTACAGCGATAGACACGCTTTTTGGCCTGTGCTGTGAACATTGAGTTACGTTTTCAGCGATAGGCATGCTTTCTATGCCAATTGGATACAGTTGGTAATATCTACTCATGGTTATGTTTTTCAGTGACAGGCATGCTTTTTGCCTCTGCCACAAATATTGACATACATTTTCAGTGATCAGCACGCTTCCTACGCCTGTTGTAAATAGTGGGTAACATTTACTGGTGGTCAGGTTGTACAGTGACATGCACGCTGTTGTGCTTATTGCATCACATTTGACATTTGAAATATTTTACTGTGGTGGAAATTAAAAAAAAATTGCAAATTGGGGAAAGGTATATGTAAACATGCAAACAGCTAATCTTCCTTTAACTTTTCTTGCAGAACCTTGTGTGCCTACGTTGAAGTGGCTGACCTGGTTCAAAACCTTTGAAAATTATTTAGTAGCTATTGATGGGTTGAATTTCTCAGTCGCAAGAAAGAAAGCAATTTTGTATAATTGTCTGGGGCCGGAGGGTCAAAGGATTTTTGAGCATCAACCACAGTTATCTCCTCCTTCTTCTATGCAGTGGGATGTATTTAGGAAAGCAGTAAAAAGGCTTGACAGTTATTTCAAAGATGATCTGAATGACATTGTTGAGAGGCATACGTTTCTCACAAAGAAGCAGTTTCAACATGCACCTATTGACAATTACCTAGCAGAGTTAAGAATCTTGGCTTCCACATGTGAGTTAGCTGTTAATTGCTCTGACAACAGAATTCAGGAGAACATTTTGTGTTGCAGAAATCCCACTTTGGGGGAGACAATGGAGATTGCAAGAGGGGTTGAACATTCTGTTATGGCTTCCAGAGAGTTGAGTAATTAAAAGATCGCTCAGACAGATAATGTGGCTGTAGGGGCACTGAAGTACAAACCCTCAAAGAATGACTTAGGTGAACAGAAGAAGGGTAATGGGGTAACAACTTGTTTTAGGTGTGGCTCTAAATCACATCTGGCAAATGCTAAAAATTGTCCTGCATTAGGCTAGGCATGTGTAAAATGTAAAAGAATTGGACATTTTGCACATGTTTGTAAGAACACAGCTAAAGTCATGTTATTTGATTCACAATGTTCAAGAGGTGTGAATCCTTTGATTTGGCAAATGAGGCTGATGATTTGAATCTTGAGAAGAAATGTGGGTTATCCATTAACATGTTATCATCACCTCAGGAGGCAGAAGGTGGTAAGTCACATAGGTGGTCATTATGACCCTGGCGGTATTACAACCGCAGGGCCAAAACGACGGGAGCACCGCCAACAGGCTGGCGGTGCCTCCTGGTGTATTTTGACCACGGCGGTAGCGCCGCAGTCGCACCGCCGGGGCCGGCGGTTTTCCGCCACAATGGCCCCAGCGGATGTAATCCACCAGGGCAGCGCTGCTTGCAGCGCTGCCCAGGGGATTACTAGTCCCCGACAGCCAGCCTTTTTCTGGCGTTCTGAACTGCCAGGAAAAGGCTGGCGGTACGGGGAGTCGTGGGGCCCCTGGGGGCCCCTGCACTGCCCATGCTACTGGCATGGGCAGTGCTGGTGCCCCCTGACAGGGCCCCATGCGGCTTTTTTTACTGTCTGCTGTGCAGACAGAGAAAAGCGCCATCGCACGGCCGCAACACCGCCGGCTACATTTGGAGCCGGCTCATATGTTGCAGCCATGATCCCCGCTGGGCCGGCGATCGGAAACCAGGTTTCCGCCCGCCGGCCCAGTGGGGATCTCCAAATGGCCGCGGCGGGGGTGCGGCCGCATTGGCGCCCGCATGGTGGTCAGATCTTGGCGGGCGGCTAATGCCGCCCGCCAAGGTCGTAATGACCCTCATAGTAACAAACGTCCTGTCTGTGAAGTGACAATGGGAGACAATGTCACGAGAGTCACAGTGGACTCAGGGTCGCCCATTACGATAATTTCTGAGAATTACCTATTGTAGGAGGAAGGGCATCACATTGTATACACTGGACATTAAAACTGTTGCATTTGGGGGTCAGGAGATAAATATGATCGGTTATTTTGAAGAAAAGATTCAGTTTCAGCACAAGTGTATTCATACAAATGTATATGTGGCAAAGAGAGGGTACAATATTCTGGGGTGGAGAGATCAGGGTTAGTTTGGAATGGTACTCAAACCTGGTACTAATTAACCAATTGCCTTGGTAGGAAATATTGAAGTGAAAGCAGACTTGTTGAAAAAGGTTCTTAAGAAACATGAGACCATTTTTCAGGACAAATTGGGTATGATGAAAGGTTTCGAACATAAGATCATCCTGAAACCTGATGCTGTTCCCATTGTTCATAAAGTTTGAAATGCCCTGTTAAGTATTAGAAGGAAGTTGAAAGAGCACCTTAAAATTCTCTGTGATGATGGTGTCATTGAACCTATAGATTCTTCCTAATGGATTTCACCTGTTGCAGTGGCTCTTAAAAAAATGGTGGCCTTAGTAAAAAATATGGTGACCTTAGACTTCTTTTTGACTTAAGGTCACTTAATAAAAATAGACAAGTGGATTGTTTTCCACTTCCCAGAATCCAAGATATGCTAGCACAAGTGGGAGGTGTAAAAGTTTTCAATACCATTGATTTGAAAGCAGCTTATCATCAGGTGGAACTAAGCATGGAGTCTTGTTTCCTAACGGCGTTTGTTACACCCTATAGAGCATTTCGTTTCTTAGGCATGCCATTTGGTTTAGCTTCAGCAGCAGTATTCCAGAAACTCATGTATCATCTGTTTGGGGATCTGAAAGGGGTGTTGACTTATCAAGACAACATTCTAATTGGTTCTGATTCTATTGATGAGCATTTGCTGAAGTTAGACAAAGTCTTAGGAATATTAAGAGATCGTGGCATCACAGTAAAAAAGGAGAAGTGCAAGTTCATGGTAGACACAGTAGAATATCTGGGTCACAGAATTTCGGATTCAGGTATTTCACCCAAAAAGGATCTAATTTGGGGAATTGAGAAATGTGCATCTCCTAGTAACACATATGATTTAAGAGCATTCCTGGGTCTTTATGAATATTCTGCACGTTTAGTCAAAATTTTTGCATTACAATCTGAGGCGTTGCATAAATTGTTGAGGAAAGGGGGAAATTTGTATGCGAAAGTGAGCAAGAAGAGGCCTTTTGCACACTTAAGGTGCTTATTTGTTGGGGTGCCGGCTTTGCAACCTTACCAAGACAATATTACACCCATAGTAATGGTTGATTAGAGTGGTGTAGGATTAGGTGCTGTTTTGAGCCAGTTAGTTGATGGTAAGGAGAACACAATAGCATTTGCGTCCAGGAGATTGTCAGAGGCTGAAGTAACTTACAGTACAATTGAAAGGGAGGTGTTAGCTTGTGTGTGGTGTGCTCAGCATTTTGCTTTATATTTATAGGGTAGGAGGTTCATGTTGGTTACAGATCACAAATCTTTGGTTTGTTTGTGGAATTTTAAAACATTTAGTAAGACCTGCCCCAGATTAACAAGATTGTTATCTAAACTTTATGATTTCAACATTGTGATGAAACATGTGGCTGGGAAGGAGAAATGCAGGGCAGATTGCTTATCCAGATGTCCTGTGGCTGAGTTTGAAGTTGAAAATTTGATACATCAGGAGGAAGTAGTAATTGGTGCAATTAACGGGGTGAGTGTATTGGAGGGTGTTATTTCGCAACATTGCTGGAAAGAATTTGCGAGCAGGGCACGTGTCAGGTTGCTCTTGCAAAACACATCTCAGGTAGGTGGTCTAGGGAAGGATCATTGTCTATGACCTTGCAACCTTATTTTAAAGTTAAGGAAGTGTTGAGGGTGGTTGGGTAACGAAGGGAGAGCGTTTAATCCCACCTGTGGGTTTGAGAGGTAGGTTAATAAAGTTGGCTCACGATGGTCATGTGGGCATCACTGGTACCAGGAAACGTGTAAGGTTGTACTATTGGCGGCTGTGAATTGACACGGAAATTGAGGTTATGGTGAACAGTTGTAGAAATGTGCTCCAGCGGATAAGAGATTCAACGCTCACAATGTACCTTTGTGCCCAGTGCAGTTTCCGGAGGAACCCTGGGAGAAAGTTGGAATGGATTTCATAGGACCCATTGGAGGTTTTTGTGAGGGCAAATGTTTTATGCTAGTGGCAGTAGAATATCATTCTAAATAGATACATTATAGATACATTATAAGTTCTTGACAGAGCCAAATGCTGAAGGTGTAGTGACATTTTTAAAATAATTGTTTTGTAATGAAGGGATACCAGCATTTGTAGTCATGGACAATGGTGTACAATATGTGTCATGTATGGTGGAAGGATTTTTGGGAGGGTTGGGTGTTAAGCATCTCACTACTGCTTTGTATAGTCCTCAGGGAAATGGTTGGTCGAGAGAGTCAATAGAATACTTAAGGAGACCATTCAGATAGCCAACACTTCAGGTAGATTGGTGCAGGATGCAGTTGCGGAAAGGATTTGGTGTTATCATAGTACGCCACATGCTACCACAGGTGTATCGCCATTTGTGCTGTTAAGAGGGAGGCATTCAAGTAATGAGTTATCTCTGACATGGGTGGTTCAAGAAGCTAAAGTGAATGACAGAATTCCTACTTCAATGCAAATTAAAGCAAGAGTTGATGAATCCCAAGTTGCCAGCAAAAGGCAGTATGATTTACTTAAAAGGGTGAGTGAGGTGCATTTTAGTATAGGTGATAGAATTAAGGTGAAGAAGCCCAATAGGAAGGGCTGTAAGGGTTCTAGATGTTTTCCTGAAACTAAGGTGGTGTGTGTATCCAGACATGCAGTTAAGGGGGAGAATGGGAAATAGTGGTACAAGAAAGGCATTGTCATAATCCCAAGTCGCAGTACTTCTTCCCAGATGTATGAATACAGGTCTTGTGGGCAAGTTTGGTGAGTGTGGTGGATACTTGAATGCCATGAATTCGCTTCAAGGGGGTGATTACTTTGACAGGAATGAGAGGCAGGAAGGGAGAATTAGTGATGTGGGTGAAGGAGATGGTGATGCACCCCCACTGCCACTGATTGAAAGGAATACAGCTATGGTTGAAGATCCAATGGTTGGGGTTAGGGACAGCACAGGGAATGTGCAAGACAACCTCAGAATTGATCCTGTGGATGTTGATAGGGAGGTGACTAATGCAAGTCTTAAGAGGATGAAAGGGAGACTTAGAAAGTGCATCAATAAATCTAAACATTTGAATGATTATGAAATGTTTTAAATTATAGGGAAGAAATATAAATAAAATAACAAAATAACTGTATCGAAGTAGATTTAATGGTATGTATTCTTGTGTGAAGGTTGTAAAGGGGGAAGATGTGTTATATGTATGTAACCAAGTACTATGTGCAAAGTTCTAGGTTGTGGAATGTTTGATTTTAGGTGTACTGGTGACTCAGCGTTCAAGGCTACAACAGTTGGCTGGCGGTCCTTGCTTCGGACGGTTATGAGGACACTGGTGCTGACTTTTACTGTGGAGAAAAAAGCTTCTTGGATATATTTTACTGCAAGTCGTGTTTCTTGATATTGCACAACACAACATAACGTTATGTCCCTATCATGGTGTGACTGATAGCGCATCACAGTACACCTCACTTTAGCAGACAAGTTCAACAAATTAGTCATCTATCTCTCTCCACTTTATACCGTACATATAATAACTCCCATATTTGGCAGATTAAAAAATCAAATGATATCATCAAGAATGCGCTGACTATGATCCCCACTAATTTGAGTTCAACTTTGTGTGGGTAATAAAAAACATATCAGTGAGCAATAGCATGACAAAACTTGATATACAAGTTAAAATACAGGAACAATTCATCTTCAATGAAATTAGTAATAGGAGGTAAAATACGTGTTAAAATCCACAAGCTACCTCATGCATACATATAAAACCAACTCAATGGGACAAGCTGTTAAATCCAAACTGGCATATGCTTACGTAAACTAATCAAATATTAGTGCAGTGTACAGAATTTAAACTCCCTCCAAGACTGCGATTTGAGAAATTTACAAGACACGTCACTAAATACAAGGTACATTTGAAAAAATAATGTTCATGCTAAAATATACAGGCAATTCATCTTCATACATCTTCAAAACTAATTCAATCACCAACTTTGAGAAATATTCCTCTGCATTCTATAATACAACCACCCCTATCTAGCCATAGCCACCTCACTTATGTTCCTTGGTTCATTGAGCCCTCAAACTCATCATCAGAACATGGATTTAAAACCAACTCAATGTGTCTAATAATTAACAACAAAGTGCTGTGTGCTTATGTAAACCAATCAATTTCCAGTGATGCAGCATACAGCTTTTAAGCTCTTTACCAGTCTACCATTTGCAAAATTACAGGATACACCATTAATTGACAGGTAAATATGAAACCCAGGATAAGTGTTATTACATGTTCCTACAGTATATCAATCGCTCTCCCGGTCTCAGACATTGGCTATGACCCTTAACACTGATTAAAAGTGTAATGGTACTGTGAAAATTGAGGGCGGAGTGGAGCCATATTCAAATTGTGTAGTTAAATTCTTGCTAAATCCACAAATGTAAGCAATCAACAAATTAACTGTTGACCAATGCACTGTACAGAAACACTCATTGCTTCATCCTTATTCCCTTATTCCCATCCACTCAAAACATTTACAAAGAAACTTTCTTCTAAGGTGCAGAAGGTATGGGCAGATACAGATAACATGTGCAAGAGACTCCTTGCAATATCCACACCCCACGCATCATTTGCATGAGACATTACATTTCCAGGAAGCCAAATCTCTAACTGGAACCAGAAAAAACCTACATTTTGTATCTGTGTCTCACATATCAGCCTTCATGTTCAAAGTGCGATAAGGTTGGGAAGAGGATGAAGTATATGTTGATATGAGAAGCTGTGTTCTGGGTAGTTTACCCATTGCCTAAATATTATGCATACATGAGTATTCTATTACCACCAACTTTGCTTGGGTTTTAAAAATATGATATGCAATGTTGTTGTTCTTACAGTCCATTAAATAAAATTGTATTAATATTTTCTCAAGTTAGGGAATGCTATTGTCAGTGTATGATCTAGGATCTGCTAAATACTCTATCCAGATCAAGTTTTATAATGACTCCCAAGGCCATTCCTTCATCTACAGCAATATTAGATGAATATTTGATGAATTGTAGGTCTAATACACTTGATAGATTAATCATTCCAAACTCCAGTCTGAGCTGACTCACTGGTGAACTCTTGGGTAGCCAAAACACAGATCTAATTGCACCTGAGTGCAGTTTCACAGGACCTTTGTGCAACTTATAACCCAAACTGAAAACCTGTATTAGAGGATTGGTGGCTCTAGCTTTGCTCTGAAGATTTCTAATGCATGGGTTCCTTTGGGGCTATTTAAACTTCTGTTGATTTTCCTCAGTTGGTTTTGCAAGTAGGATGCATATATATATATGCATTACACTGAGCTGATATTTAAACCTTAAGTCAGAATATTGCCAAGCTCCCAGGCAGAGATAAGAATCAGTAGTAGAAATCAGTTGATCTACAATCATCCCCAAAAACCAAGAGCTAAAGCCACATAACAATTGTTCTCAAAATCCGTCCACTGCACTCCACTGCAAAACAGCTACTACAATTCCCAACATAAATTGCCTCACAGTTCGCTTCTCATTCATTATTCACATTTGGACAGATCCCTATTGATACTCATGTTGTCTTTTTCCAGGCATCTCGTCGTCCGGAGCAAGGATCAGGTTGGGACTGGGTCACTTTGAATCTCAGCAGAAAACTGTCTGGAACATGAGGGTACATTAACCTGTTCTATAGCCAAATGGATTGTTTTATGCTGACTGGGTCCAAATGGAACCATCAGTTCTTCTACCAGGTCTATCTGCACACAAACCAGTTTCTCATAACCTTATCAAAAGCAAGCTAACAGTTCTGACCAGGAGTGGTGTAGTCCCTATACACACGCTGATTCTCCCCAAGTGGCCCATCTCTACTTCAAATCAACAATAGGAGTTGTGACATTCCCAGTAAGGATGACAGACACTGGTTGAGATTCTAAGGAGTTTATATTAAGAATTATTAAGCAAACTACAAGAAATATATAATATGCAGGGTTAGCAATAAAGAGTACAGACAATAACTACAAACACCTCAGTAAAGTTCACTGCAAAATCCAGCATAGATTTGCCTTACAAAAGCTGGAATGGTGCTCCTAGTTACAGATGAAAATAATGTCCTTTTATAGGACTTCAGACAAAGCATTTCATACATTTCTAAGTAGGTACATGGTTCTCATGATATTCATCAATGAGGAACAAGCATGGAGAAACATTTTACTACTGAATGTATTCAATGATCCTCTCATAATACTATTGCATTGAATTCAGTTGCTCTCACAGTTTATTCAAGCACTATAATCAACAGATTGTATAAATGACGGTCTGGGACAGTTGAAATGTCCTTGGTTAGGTACTGTGTGGTGAGAAGCCTCTGGGGATGCTCACCTTCTCCTGGTGAGAAGCTTGCAATTCTTTATTTAGAGCTGAGAAATAACAATAACCGTGTGGTGTGGTGCAGCATCATTTCAAGATGGAAGACAGTACCTCTTTAGTTATGTTAGTGCAAGTTCGATTTAAAGCATTTTAGAGGTGTAAAAGAAAAAGCAACGCTTACACTACACTTGTCTTAGTTCTGTTTGCCCAATCCTCGGCGCGGCCCCAGTCCTCTCCTATTTCTATCATGCTGAAGAGTCAGGGTTTATTTGTCTCCTGTGACTTTATTTGGAAACCTGATGCATAAGAAAGTGATGTACTATTGTACTGCAAGGGTGTTTTGTCAACTTTTGGCAGTGCTGCAACAGACTAGCTCAACACTTCCGGTGAACACAGAGCTGAAGTACACATTCTGTTTTCCATTACATACTGCTTCTCTCGTTATTTCCTCACCTGGGGAGGAGCTTTGCGACGTCAGAGGGTAACATCCGATAATTCAACCATGCATTTTGTGACAACGGATAATTTTATACGTCTGGAGCCTCCTACAAGAGGACTAGTCAAGACTGAGTATCTGGTTGAGGCTGCTTGATGCCAACAGGTCAGACCCAACCCAATATAGGAGCCATTGTAGCTGAGATTTGAATCTAATCAAAGGTGGCTTCTGGGTGCAACCACACACTTCCTGTCAAATGGGACTTTTTGATACTGTATAAGGCAGTATTTATTGCAGATCCTTGCATTACAATTCTTCTGGACTTGTTTCAGTGGATTTGTTGACCACTTGCCTTATCGTTAATACCTTGCATTTTTTCTCTGTTTCATGAGTTACTGGCTTTCTTCAGCTACTCTGCTGCCCCTTTCAGCAACAATTTGAAAACTCTGCTTGTCACTATAGCATCACGTCTGCGGTATGTCCCATCTGTCTTTTCTGCCTCAGTATTCTTTTTTTGAGTTTACATGACCCACACTTGCTCCAAACTTAGACTGGCATGCGCTCCTCTGTATGAAATGCTAAATTGCCCACTCGGTATAAAGTTGTCCACTATATTAATAAATAATCCTTTAAGGAAAACGGGCTGCAAAATGAAAAAAAAAAACTGCTTTATTTAAAAAGCAGTCACAGACATGGAGGTCTGCTGACTACAGCAGACCACCATCCCTGTGAGTGCAGGGACTCGCTATGGGGTCGCAAAATGCGACCCACCTCATGAATATTGATGAGGTGGGTCTTTGCGACCCCATAGCGAGTCGCAGAATGTGTCTGAGACACCATTCTGCATCCGATTTCGCTCAGACTCGCAATTTGCAAGTCGCAAAATCGGATTTTGCTACATCTGGCCCTTAGTCCTACAGATTTCCTTGCCACGAGTGCAGAAATCCCCAGTAGTAAATCTGAAGCAAGGGGAAGAAAGGATTATCTACTACAGATTTCCATTCCACAATTGCTGAAATCACCAGTAGTAAATATGAAGCAAGGGGGAAGAAAAGATTTACTGCTTTTGATTTCCATATCACAAGTGCCAAAATCTCCAGTAGTAAATCCAAAGCAAGGGAAAAGACTAGGGGTTACATGCCATCAGATGTGGCTGCCATTGAACTGGGGTGGTGGGACGGGACGGTTTGCAACGAGATTTAAAAGATAAAAACTCCTTCAATGGGTGATGCGTTCATCTCCCCCTCCTTTCTCTTTCTGTTCCTTGGTGCGTACAGGGTCCCATCCAATCACAACGCTGCTGTCACCAGCATGGCCTGCTTAGCCGCTCACACTGAGAGGGGGAGCATGGGCATGTTCTTTACTCGGCTGTTCAATACAGCCGGGTAGAGAACATGCAAAGCGCGAATGTCTGTTTGGTCAGCCCAATATGGCAGGCTAAACAGACATGCGCATGGTGCATAGCACTCCTTCGGCCCCCTCCCTCCAGTCCAGCCTCGCCCAACCCCTTACTACAAGGAAAAATAAAATGATAATAACGTAGTGTACGTTATCATTTTATTTTTCCTTTTTTGAAAATGCAGTGGGGCGATACTCCTCCCCCTTAGCTGAGCCCCCCCCCCCACATGCCATGGTTAGCCTTTTAAGTTTGTGACGACTCACAAGAAATTTCAAATTTGTGGGCATTGACAAGCGGAAATCTGACCTTTTTCCACCCTGAAAATAGTTGGAAAGGTAATCTAGCCAAGTAACTATCCTTACAGGATGTGAGAGATTATGGATCACTCCTATATTTGCTATGGCTTTAGGGAAAAGGCTATTTCTAGTAGGAAACAAAATGTACCATGCATAGAAAAAAAGAAAAAAAATTGGATTTACACAGAGGTCTCTATTACCCTCTTCTTAAATCTACACTATGTACAGTAGATATCCATATCAGAGAACAGGAACTAGTGGGAGATATCACATGACTTTCCCAATAGCGCAGATGGAACCCTGCACCTGGTGCAGCTTTACAAGGCACATTACTGCGACTCTTCGTGAATTCCAACAAGCAGTAAATGCGCACCTATTCTTGGGCTTACTTTGACGGGTGTAGGTTTACTAAGTGTTATGTCAAAAGGCACCTTCCTACTAACTTTTGTTTAATGTGTTCTTATCATGTGTTTTCGTCTGTAACATGTGCGTTTAAAATGAAACGCTGTCAGTCATGTTAACAATACAGTTTTCTTATTTACAAAAATGCTTTGAATATGCCTTCTATCGATGGAGGTTAATATTCTCCTTAATATGCTAAATGGCCTTAAACAATGCACTCAGTTAAAAAAGAAATTCTGGATAGTTACATTCCATGCTTTCCGGGGTACTTTACACACCTATAGTAATTATGTTAATTGCTCAGAGAAGTAATTACAATCAGTATGTAAACCCCAATAGCATCCACACTTGAGGGCTTCTCAATTAAACTTCTTAAAGAGAAAAAGGTTGAGTTGAAGGGCGTCTGTGCTTTAACAGTCCCAAAATATCTTCATATAAAACAGAAAACAGCCCATAAGGAAACATATCACTTACAAAATTGTCATACGTTTATTGTATTATTTCAATAAAATATGAATATTGCAACAAAATTTCTTATACAAACCAGATTTAAAATCCTGTTACAACAAGGACTTTTAAACATGAAGTACTGCATCGGGTTTCAAAGGAAAAGAAGTTACAGTCGTTGAGATCTATTCATATGTTCAACATGATACCACATATAAAGCTAAAACCTCACCAACCAAGAGAAGACTAATGATGATCAAAGATGTTGCTGTTTGTTTGCCAGAGGTGTCTGTCAAGCAAGAGGCTGGCCTGACTGCCAGAGGTGGTGTCACCAGTCTCCCAGCAGCCAAGCCCACAATGGCTGATTGGAAGTAGTGTATTTTTTCAACTTCAAATTTCAAGAAAGAAATCCAGCAAGGGGATTGTGTGAGTACTAGGTATGTGAATAATCTGGAAGGGCTCCACGAACAAGTTGCATATTTTTCTGATGATGTATGTCAACCTGCAGTTCCGCCGGGTGTGCCCTTAAACGTTCCCTCTCTTGAGGTGAAGGTACAAATAGCATGGGTATTAAGGAACCAAGGGCCAGATGTAGCAAACGTTTGCGACTCGCAAACGGGCCGATTCGCAATTTGCGACAGTGCAAAATCGGAAATGGGATGCAAAAAGCCCATTTTCGACTCGCAAAAAGCGATGGGACCCGTTTGCGAGTCGCATCCATTGCGACCCCATTTTGCGACCCGCAAATTGCAAGTCGCAATTTGCGAGTCGCAAACCTTATGCAATTGCAACTCGCAAATTGCGACTAGTCGCAAAAAGCCCCGTTTGCAAGTCGCATTTACCACTAACTCAGAGCAGGTGGTAACCATTACCAAAGTATAAAAGGAGACCCAGAAGGCATCTGGGTCACTCAAGATGGCGGACATATACCTGATAGCAGTGAGGAGGACAGTCTACGCAGCCCAGCAGAGGAGGAGGAGGGGCCACAGACAGGAGAAGATATATAGAACAAGGCAGACCCTTTTCCAGCAAACTGAAGAGGAGATCTATGATAAATACCGCCTTAGCAGCCCTGCCATTCTAGAATTAATAGATTTACTAAAACCACAGCTAGAACACAAGACTCTGCGTGGCTGCGCCATCCCTACGCATGTGCAAGTACTATGCGCACTGCACCTCTTGGCCTCAGGGAGCTATCAGGGGGTCATTGCCGTGGCAGGTGGGGTATCCCAAAGTGCAGTGTCAAGGTTCCTCAGGGCATTCCTAGATGCCTTAGTAGCGCACAGGTCTCAGTTCATATACTTACCAAGGAATGAGGCAGAAATTAACAGCACAAAGCTGGACTTTTACCGCATTGCCCACTTCCCCCATGTCATTGGATGTGTAGATGGGACACACATTCAAATATGCCCCCCGCTAATCTGGAACATATTTTCCGCAACAGAAAGTGTACCCACTCACTCAACATACAGGTTGTTTGTGATGCCCATTACGTCATCACGGACATCGTAGCTAAGTTTCCAGGCAGTACCCATGACTCATACATTTGTAGACATAGTGGGATACATCAACGCCTGGAACGTGGGGAGTTTGGAGACGGATACCTCCTAGGTAGAGCTGCATACACCTTGCAGACATACACACAGGTCACTGTGCACGACTATCTGGACTTACTAACAGTGTACTTTTGTGCCCAACAGGTGACAGTGCATATGCTCTAAGGCCATGGATCATGACTCCATTTTTAACACCCAGCAATGATTCAGAGAGGCAATACAACAGTGCGCATAAGAGGACCAGGAACCTCATAGAGCGCACCTTCGGACTCCTGAAGGCAAGATTCCGATGCCTCCACCGCAGCGGAGTCGCCCTCCAATACACCCCCATTACCGCTTTCAAAATTGTGGTCGCATGCGCCATCCTCCACAACATAGCCACCCGACGTGGGCTACCTCTCACCCCTGCAGACCCAGATCCTGATGATGAAGAGAAAGAACAACCACATCGCCATCATGGGGATTGGAGTCTAGCTAATCAAGGCAGACTGAGACGGGACCACATTGCAACGCAATATTCTGGACGGTACGTGTCAACTCCCACCATACTCACCTATTAACCATTTGTTAAGTGGAACAAAAATAACTGTTTTATTAATGTCATGAAGAAACTATATACAAGTTGAAATTGTCCATGGGCAGGAAAATGCCAACCAGTCATGTGGCACATTAACGCCATGTGCCACATGAATCTGTCCTGGCTGTTATCTATGATCTCCTGCCCCTCCTGCCAGCCTGGCTGGTCCCTGCTGCGTCCATGGTGCTGTGCCTACCACTCCTCAGCACCCTACTGTGAGTGGCAGAGACACTGCTCACTGTTGAGCCCTCCTCCCAGGTGTATTTGTTAACTTCCTGGCTGTGATGTCATCATCATGTGCCAGGAAGTGTTTCCAGGGTGTTCTGGTATGCTCTCTGGAGTGTTCTGCTGCATCTGCAAGCAATTTTGAAGGTATTCGCAATTTGCGACACCCACTCGCTAATTGCGAGTTCGTTTTTGCACACTCGCAAACAGCGACCTCGCAAACTGCGGACTCGCACACAGCGTTGCGAGTCCGGCTGCGAGTCGCAAAATCGGATCGCTTTTTTTTCTGGCATTCCAATTTGCGACTCGCATTTTGCGAGTCGCATCAACTCGCAAAATGCGAGTCGCAATTTTTATTTTTGCTACATCTGGCCCCAAGGCTTAGTTGCAGATCCTAGTGAGCAACCATAAAATAGAACAGGCCATCTATTTAATATACTTGGTCCCTGGCAAGAAAATCTTTTGGACGATCAACATTAAATTTACCAGCTCCTATAGACGATATATAGATCAACTTAGAATTTATGTAGAAGTATGGGAAAGTACTATGGGTGTTTTAGCTGGATTGGATAAAGCAGTTTCCAGATTTCCGTGCTGAGAAATTTTGTGAAAAATGTCATGTTTAGTGCGTGTGACAAGTCAACACTTTTAGTGCAAGCACAAAACACAGACCAGCAGGTTTTCCTCATTGAATGCAGCAACATCTAAGCCCAAGAGACAGAGATGGCTTAGTGCATCGGTTTCAACAGGGAGGCATAATACATGTACACTCTTTAGTGGTTTGCAAATCATTCTGGGGTTATGATGGTAAGTGTTCATGCGGATTAGGAGTGGTTTATTTCCAATAGGAATAAGACGCAGGACCAATAGACACCTTTGTTGCTGGAAGAGTTTATAAACGAAATAAACTATACATGGTGGCCATTTTGGAAACGGAAGACTTTCAGTTCTGCAGACTGCTTGCGAGAAACTACACCTTCATTGTTAACATTTATCTTTTTCAATCCATAGGTTTTGACCGACTTTGGGATCCAGCGCTTGGTAAAGTGGTGTCACTCCATGTATGCGCATTGTAAAACCACATAGCTTTTACTCTGAAACCAATCCTTTCGGTTACAGACATGACCTACCAGAAGGCCAGAGCACAGGCCTGAGACTTAAATATGTACACTATTAAATCTGTAAGCTCCTGTATGAAAAAAGTACATGCTGTCTGTGAAGTTACATTGATCTGGGCAGTGTAGTGATATATAATTTCTAATGGTGAGAAACCAGAAATTGTCTTATGGATCACCAGGCAAGCTGACAACTTGAAGATGTGTGCTTACTTTTGGCAAAGTCTTTAAAAAAAATCTGATTCATAGCTTTTTATATGTTAGCTAATCATTTTATTTTCATTAAATCTGTTAAATATTATCTGAAGCAAACAAAACTTTCATTTCAAACATCAGCTTTGGTTTTTGATAAATGGACGATTGTTTGTTATATTTTGGAGCCAGGAATAGCTTAAAAAAACAGCATTGGTAAATGCATCAGGTTTCACCAATGTTATTAATATATATACTTTTTTTTTTTACATTTTAGCTCAGTGAGTAGAGGAGGATGGATGGAGGAAGCAATACATAGCGTGAGGAGGAGGACTGAAAGGAGCAAGCAAATTATAGATTGGGGTTTAAAACAACATGAAGAAGGAGTGAGGGAGGGAGGTCGGGGACCATCTTGGGAGACTACCAGGAAAAAAGTTTGAACACTGCAAAAAGATAAACAAGACAGTGCTTGAGCGAGACAGAATGTGCAAAGTTCAGAATAGAATGGTGTGTTTGGAATCCACTAGTTAGTAGTGGGGGGAGGAGCAATACTGAGGGGAAATTACAGAGTGAGCACTGCTGAATAAAGGTGCTTCATCACGCACCTTTAACATGCAGCTAGGTGCGTGAGTGTCTGAAAGGAGACTCCCTGACTGGACCTAAGGTACAGAAGGTTTAATCCCCATACCAAGTCACAAATAAATCACCCTTACGCAGCCAACGTGCCTTCTGGGGCAGTATTTAACACACAGCACTGTGAAGCGAGTGCTTACAGTGTTGTACGCACAAACGTGTGATAATAGCTGATTGACAACTTCAGGCGATCTCCCGCTTTACCTTCTGCAGATCATGGTCCGTCGGTGCCCATAGATGGACTTCATCCAGGGCGCAGGAGATCGGGCTGCTCCCGGCAGATGTGCACGTGTATGACCCTTACATTTTTCTCATTAGAATCAGTGGTAGAGCAATGACTCAGTGTGAATGTCAGTCCCCATTTCAAATGCAAGTGAAGGGAACCATGTGGAGGAGGAGGATAATAAGAGGAGATGGGAAATGGGAGGGCAGTCAGCCTTCCAGGGGTAATTTAACAATTAATACAAAAAGTGAGATGGGTGGAGGGCAAACAAAGCAAGCGCTGTGTAGGCAAAACCTAAAGAAATATTTCTACAAAAGCGGATGAAAACAGTACTTGGGCCTCTGGACACTGATAAGAGCAAACACACGAGGAACAAGGAACAGGCATTGGCAAATGCAGGAAATAGTATGCCACAGCCAATAGAGAGGAAGGAAAAGTAAGTGGTAAGCACAGGAACCAATGAAAGCAGGGGTGGGATGGAATCCCCTTTTAAGATTTATATTGAATACAATAGCTTTCACAAGCTCAGCGTAAAATCTGTGCAGGCGAAACCTAACAAGCACAATTGCTGTGCAGGCGAAACATAATAATTACTTTTCATGGGTCAATCAGGTCGCAGTAAATGCTAACTGGGAAAGGGGCAGGAAAGTTGTGTAATTGTTAAAAGGATTATCCACTGCTTTGGGAGCTGATGTTGACTGGGTAAGTCTTTTTCTGTTTTTGAAAACTTTCTTGATGCTGGACACTGAAAGAAGAGGGGCTCGTTTATGTCACAAGTAAAGATGTATAGCCAATGTTCTTTTGAAAGGACACTATTTACTTCCTTTTTTTCTTTCAGATGTGGTAATAAAATACAACAGGGTATCAACAGTAGATAGAATGTTGCATCATAGGATTCCACTTCCTGTTTCATTTTCTACCCCTACTCTTTTCCACCCCACCTCATCCTGATCTTGTACCCAAGCTCTGAAAATAGGTTTGGCAAACCATCTTGGCATTTTCATTTGTTTTTTTAATATAACATTTGGACACAAGAAAATGTGTAGTAGTAATCATAATAGTTGTGTTAAAACAAAATCTGCCAAAAAACAAAAGGGAATAGAGTTCTCCATTCAAGTTTCTGCAGACACATCTCAGTGCAGGTGTTTCTGACCTGTACCCCCTTCCCCCTCTGCAAGGGTGTTTCACTGTCAAAAGAGATGTTGTTCATTTTCCCTACCCATTGATTTCCATGAGCCAACTCACTTCGAACCATGTACTTTCTGTGAATAGCCACTGTTGGAGAAAGACACCGTTTTCAAGCAGGAAGACATCTGCAATATGCAATCTTACCCAGAAGTCTTAGTGAGATTTGTACAGTTGGAAAGTAAATCCAACAGAAAATGAAATATAGGCAGAATTAAATAGTCATCAAGTTTTCCTTCACTAGAAGAACTGAGACTTTGCAATGATGGGCCTTATTGATTAGAATGCACTGGGAGGGCTACTGAGTTGTGTTTCATTTGAAACCCAGACCTGAAGGCTACTGGTGTGTCTCAGTCCTGCTCTGAGTGCTGCCACATTGAGGTTGTTTTGCATAAAACTGTTCCCAGTACCAATACCTACCAGAGGGAGGTGACTCGTGCAGTAACATGCTGTTTGATGAACAGTTAAGAAGGCACTGGTCTTTAAATGTTATGCTGCAAACAAGTTTGGCACTTAGTACCAGTAGTGCTCTACTGAAGAGCTTGTACAGAGCAAAACACCAGTGTCTTGTGCTGCAAAAATGAAATTTTGGAAGAAATTATTTGTTAGCCCTTCATACATTTTATTTCTCATTGATATGTTAAGATACAATATCTTTGCATTCCATCAAAATATTTGCAATTGTGGTTGATTTGCCATTATTTCTAAATTTGCATTCTCAGCATTAGATTTGATTGTAACGTTTTTCAGTATTCCTGATTTCTCATTGGATTCTAATCCAACACTTTCAAGTATTTATTTTTGCTGATGGTCATTCTGATTATTTTTGGTTTCCTTTTAATGTTTTTAATCACCCAACAACTGTGAAACTCCTTAGATGTTTTGAATTTTTTTTGATTTATTGGTTAAGTGGTTAAGAGGAAATTGGCAAGGCAACCTCACGGCCTAGTTGAAATTATACAGAACATATACCTTAATTCACATTTGTGACTTCACCGGATTCGAAGGCATGCATGTAAGTTGAGGTGGTGGACAGGCAGGTTCAACTGCTAATTCATGTGTAGAATAATCATTGATTCAGCAGTATGACCAAGGTCTGTGGAAGCAAACCTCAAATCTAAAGGAACTTCATAGCTGTATAGCATGTAAAACTTGGACAGAATTCTCTTCACTACCAGTCAAACTTTTGGCTAACCTAACACTGAAACACCTGAAGAACAGAGGTGGTAGAGTGTGTGCACTATAAGAATTGAGGTGACAAACAGTGGGAGCAGCTTTGGCTAGAATCGGAACAAAATGGCAGATGGGCCTTGGTGAACTACTAACAGAGGCACACTAGGCATGGATGTTTGCTCATACAATTAAGATTTATCTGAACAGGCGATCAAAGTTAATCCCCTTCAGATATGCATACATTACACTTTCGCTGTTAACATTAACTTTGTGAGGCCAAGACATCATAATAAGTGAAATGAGAGAAAGGGCAGAATATTTCTTCTATGTGTTATGGGTTGTGAAATTCTGGGCAGGCAGAATATTTTTGGGGCTCTATTTCTCTTCTGGAATCAACAAGCTCAAGGATTACTACCAGTGTAAAATCTGAGGTACGGGGTGACTGAAATAATCAGATTAGCACTAATAGAACAATGGACTGGAACTATAAAGAATGGAGCCAGGATCTGTAAAAGTGGGCCACAGACTAGAGGAATTGAAAGGAAATAGAAGTCAAGTGTGAATGAGAGGATACAATATGCACTACACACGCGACCAATTCTGCGGCAAAGTGAACTTGTCTTGTGATTTGAAGCAGCCAAGACAGGATACAGAGGGTCATCAAAAGGGTTATATATAGATGGACATTAACTGGTATCCAAATATAACTCCACCTCATCAATTAAAAGGATGAAAAAGGGTTTCTGCAGATTATATGGTGTAGGTTCCAAGAACAACTAGCAAGTGTAGAATGATACAGTTAACCAGGATATTGCTGCTTATACGATCTACAGATTATGAGATGGAAGCTTAATGTTCTGTCCTGCCAAGTTTACGTAAAGTTAATTTTTAGTGTAAACATGAATATGGAATAAAATATGTTAACAAATATTTACTTGCTTTAATTTTGAGGAATCAACATGTGTCGGTATGATGTGGCAAATGTATTCTGAAACAATGAGAGGATAGGGTAGCTGCTGAGTCACTAAACTGACCTATTACTTAGGAAGACTTAAAAAGGCACTAAACATATTAACGAGATGTAGGTTTTAGCTAGAGCTTCCTCAAACAGTCTCTGCCCCGCTCCAAATGATCTTCAATTTTTTCATTTTTGTACAAACACTTTGCACCATGGAATCAATGTTGGTGGGTCCAAGCAGAGGCAGGGAGCGAAGAAGATAATAACTGCTGTACCAGTTCTGCTCTCTATGTTTTTTACATAAAATATGTTGACTTTCCCACAACTTTGTGTGTGCCTCTGGGACGTCTCTTTGTTCAACAAGCCAATAAGGCGAACATGATGAGATACTTTCAAATTAGCAAGCTGAGGAGGATAAAGCCTATAACTCATGAGGACAAGTGCCCTGGTTACTTGGTACACCAACTTGCCAGGTACTTCAATACATTAGACCTTAAATTAACTTATTGTCAAACTCAGTTGACCCCCAAGTGTAGGCATATTACAAGCTTCCTTAGCCCAGAAATAGCATTCAGATATACTAGCATGCTGTTTGGGTTGGTCCAGAGTCTTGTTTTTCCACATGCTCATGCACAAGTAGTTTTGACACATAAAGGGTGTGGTGGCCTACCAGGATAATATCTTGATTTTTGCTAACCCGATGACCAAGCATAACAGAAGTCTTGAAACTATGTTAACAATATTTCAAGAAACATAATTTAATGAAATTAAAGATGTTTATTACCCTAAGAACAAATATCAACTGTTAATTTATTTGGTTTTATGAATTTCATTCAAGATTTTCTAATCATTTTTCTTCTATTGATTTGCATTTAAGTTAAGAATGCTGGTAAAAGGTTTTAATTGTGGTGCTCAAGTGATCAAACAAAAACATTTAGGTGGTCTTTACAACCCTGGCGGTCGGTGTTAAAGCGGCGGTAAGACCGCCAACAGGCCGGCGGAAAAAAAATGGAATTACGACCGTGGCGGAAACCGCCAACAAAGACAGCCACTTTAACACTCGGACCGCCACGGCGGTTCAAACAAACAGCGCGGCGGTCACCGCCAACAGAAAGGTGGGAGACAGTGTACCGCCCACAGTATCACAACCTACCAATCCGCCACCTTTTCCGGGGCGGATTCACCGCAAACAAAAACACAGCGGAAACAGGACTTCGAAGGGAAAACGCTCAACTCTGCACACCCCACGAGGAACCAGCACGCCATGGAACCAGAGCTCCACATTTTACCAGCCTTTATCTTCTTGCTCCTCTACCAGGAGCACGAACGCTGGCGGCGAAGACCACGGTGAGTACTGCACCTACGATACAGGGGAAGGGGAGGGAAAAAACAGTGACACACACATGCAACACACAACACCCCCACCCTCACCCATGACAACACACACACTAATACAGCATGATACATTACAGTGACACCCCTAACCCCCCGGAAGAATGCAAAGACAAAAGGAAATAAGGTGAACGATTGTAATATATTAAAATTCAGTAGTCAAATAATATACATACACTATTTACAAATATATACACCAAGAATATTAGTCCAAGGTATTGCACCCTTATAGTCCGTGGACCACTGGTCCCATACTGCATGAGCGAGGCCTACACAAGATACCCGAACATGACGAAGAGAACACTGCAGGGGCATCAGATAGAAATAAAACAGGCACCTCAGGGGGAAGGGAAAGGGTGGGCACCTCAGCCGTTTGAGTGCACGACGCCAAAATCCACGAGGGGGCCCCATGCCCACTGTTCAATCCTGGGAGTGCAAAGCCACAGTCTCACAAGTCTCCACAGTGGGTGGGTTGCCCACTGCTATATCCCGGGGAGTGCAAAGCCACAGTCTCTCAAGTCTCTACAGTGGGTGGTTTGCCCACTGTTCAACCCTGGGGAGTGCAAAGCCACAGTCTCACAAGTCTCTACAGTGGGTGGTTTGCCCACTGTTCAATCCTGGGGAGTGCAAAGCCACAGTCTCACAAGTCTCTGAAGTGGGTGGGTTGCCCACTGCTATATCCTGGGGAGTGCAAAGCCACAGTCTCTCAAGTGGATAACAGTATCCACTGGTTCTGGAGGGGGCTTGGTGCCCAGAGTGCTTCATCCTGTCAAGGACAGAGGTAGTGGATGTAAATGTCCACTGGTTCTGGAGGGGGCTTGGTGCCCAGAGTGCTTCATCCTGCCAAGGACAGAGGTAGGTTGTGTTGCCAAATTTCTAATGCAGAATAATCTGCCTAATAAACAATAATTAGGTAGGCCACTATCTGTGACCCTCTGTGATTGGTTCACAAACAAAGGATTGGTGCCCTGTAAGGAACAGCGTTTTTAAAAGGGAAACATGTTTTAAAGCAGCCCATGTCCCATCTTGAAGGAACCAGTGCTGCTTTTTAAAGGAAATATTTTCCATTTGGAACATTTATGTGCGAGCAGGCAGTGGTCTCCTGGACCACTGCCTGATCTACACTGAGATCATACAACAGGGTGCACCAAGGGAATGTTTCCTAAGGGGAAAGCACTCCCATTTTAAATCTATTACAACCTCCTTTCGAGGTGCTAGTAACTGCTCAATGGTTTGCAACTTCAATTGCAGTCAAAAATCACTGAGCGTATCATTAGATTCACAATTAGGAGGGAATCTCTCTGTCACCCTCCCTCCTAACTGCAAGTTAGAATAGATGGTAAACTATTTGCAAGTCGGAAAGGGTATTCCAACTCACATAATGGATTTAGTACATTGCACATAGCACTTTTCTGTTTCCAAAGCCTGTGAGCTTGCAAATCTGAAGGTTTAAGACTGCAGATGTGTTTTGTACAACGGGCCTTAAGTTCTTAAAATCTACATATAACCGTCAACATTCACTTGTGAATAACCCACTCCTGTAGTTTTTAGAATTAGTTTTGCCCAAAAATTTTCTTTCTTAAAAAATATGAAGGCATTGTTACATTGTGCACCAGCTAACTTTAGCGAAGCACTAAACCAAATCAGTAAACGTCTGTTTAAATATCATTTTCAACCAAGTCTGTGAAGTCCCAGTTTTAACAATGAAGTCAGGCAGCAGAGAAGTTAAATGTGGTAATTATTGAGAGCCCATAGCGCTTCTCTCCAAACTGACACAACCGTTTTCAAACTGTCAAATCCACACCAGCCTTTAAAACACACGCATGTAACAAACACTAGCCAGGGCAATTGCAAGCAGCATTCCAAGGCAAGTATGACAAGTACTGCATATCTCCGTTCTTCAAAGAGAAAACTAGAATGTAGCAAAGGAGACAAAATCCATACTTTGAACATGAAAACAAATAACAATAAAACAAGAGAATACTATGCATATTCGAAAGAATTTTAGGTAGAATGTTAACCCTGCCATACTTCAGCACAATGCCACTTCCATTCAACACAAAATGTACCACCCCAAAAATCTCTCTTGACCATAGATCAAGAAGCAGTAAAATCATTTGTATTTCTCCGGCATCCTAACTTCAATCATGTCATTATCTTTCTCCAAACAGGCTTCTATTCAAGAACAAGATTCTGTAACCCCCTCCCCGAAATTGACCAAATCCTTTCCAATACACATTCAGTAACTCCTCTTCGACTACCTACCATAATGCTGCACTTTCCCCTCTGCAATCTGAATAAAAACCTCACCCAAAACATCCTCCCTGAATTCATCCACGCCATCGAACTTCATCGCCCTATACAAAGTCCGCCGTTATCCATTTATTATCCAACAAAACTGATTTCTACATACCTGTTTCATCTTAAAAACCTGCTGGGAACCCCTTGTAAAGCGACTGTATGTTTCTAATCTTAATTACATTTTTGCTTAAATGAATGCTTCCTCCCATTGTTTAATTTTTCGCATTCACATATTTTCTTTCCTCTGCTCTAACTCACTTTATGTCAAGACTGCTCATTCAACAGCATTCCTCATAATGTTTACTTTTTTTCCCTTACACAGCAGGAATCAAATTGCAATTGCTTTCCATCACCCAAGTAGACCAAATGCAGAAATATTACTTGTACTATGTTTCGCAAAATGATAAGAATAGACTGTATATTTCAACTCCTGCTTCACATTCAAATTGGAATGCTATTTACTACCATCAATAAAGATCTTTGTAAACCTTTCAAACAATACAATTATGTGAGAAGAATACAAATCACTTTCCTTGTGAGAAATAATTCTTGCCTCCAAAAACTTCCTCGTTAGGATGAAATAAACTGAACAACATTATCAGCGATCTACATACGGATTCTCTCTAGTTAAAATACTTCTTAAATAAGTCAATCACGTTACTCATATTCCATTTCCTCCAGCATTGGTACTCAATTTACTCTGAACAATGGTCCATGACTGCTAAACTATACCACTTTAGTGCACCTAGCAGTTCAAATCGACCCACAAAATCCATAGCAACCTCTTTCCAGAGTCCATCTGAAAGCTTAACTTGTTCCGTTTGACATCTATCGCTCTAGCACTTTCGCAGAGGTCTAAAATATAATATATTTTTTGGCATAGTCAACTGTGTCACAGCAGTGGGAGGCACAAGTCCATACCTGCCAACTTATAAACAAATGTCACTTTGTGAAGAGGGTGGAGGGCCTCATTCTGAGAGCTACATATAGGCCCTCTGTTCTCCACCTACCACCCCAACAAATCCTCCAAAAAACCCTCACCCAACCCCTACTGCTTTCCCTAAAAAGAAACAGAGGGTCACTGAGACTGTTGCCGATGTCCTGGGGTGTTTTCATACCCCTTAATGGGCATTGGATGCTTACAGATCCGAAAACAAGTAAGAAAGCCAGTCTGTGCAGTGATGTCCAGCTAGTTTTTCCTGCCACCATGTGATTTCGGCTCCTCACCGGGTCCCTGTGAGAAGGGAGCCAAAATTGTGAACACACGGTGGAACCATGTGAGTTGGCAGGTCTGCAAGTCTATTTCTGTAAATGGGTACCTCACCTTCACACAACAGGTCCTCCTTTACCTTCCAGAAACCTGTGGCTCTGCAATAGTGCCTTTTCCTTTTGACCATCCTGCTCTGATGTATCTTGCAACCTGACTCAATACAGAATGTGTCATCATAGTATCTTTCCATGCCCCCTTAAAAAAAGCATTTTTGCTTCCACCGATAGCATCTGCCACACTCGCCACCACTCCCCCAACAGCTCTCCTTTATCATTAATCTATGAACAACATGGGAATCTGGATAAACCATTGTCTCTTGATTGTTTTGTTCCAGTAATGTGAAAAATGACAAAATTATATTCATACAATATTGCAAAAATCTAATTTAGCTGCAAACTTTCTGCTCTATTATCTCTTTACAAAAAAACAGTTGCTTGTAGTCAGTCATACGTTCAAAGGTGATCCTCATATATGATTTGAGAAGTTCAATTGCCTCACCTCCTCCAGCAGAGGCCAACGTTTCAAGTTCCAAGTTTACTATCTCTTCTATGTGTCACGCAGAATAGTGGAGGTTAAGCCAACAAAGTATTCCTCTTCTTTGCTCTTGAAAAAACACAGCTCCCAAACCTTCAACGTTTGTGTCTAAGGTGATAATATTCTTTACCTCATGGGTAAACACACTAAGAGCTTTGGAATACAAAATTGCAGACATAAGCATCTAAAATGCTAACTCTTGAATGGAGTCAAGATACCTTTAACATTTTTAAACAGCAACCTAAGAAGAGCAAATTGTTGCAAACCCTTCAACAAACCTTGAGTAATACTTGCAAAAGCTAAACCTCATTTTCTGGAATTTCGACTTGCTTAACCGCAAGCAAAAAATATTTTTGTTTGGTTTTATCCCCGAACCCGTGATTCTGTGGCACAACAATTCCACTGCTTCAAATAAACTATACATTTCTCAAACCATGGACTCATTCCTTTACTCTGTATCACAGACAATGTCTAGTCCAAACGTGATTCCATTCCAACACACTTTTGGCAAATATAGGGATATTTTGAAAAATGGCCACATCATCCCCCACATTCCCAAAGAGTAAAGCTGTACACGTCTGAAATATGTCAGCATTGAATAGCAAAACGATCTGCACTCTACAATAATTTTTCAGCCCAACCAAAGGGTAACACCAGTGGTTAAACTTTCTGGTGTTAATTTAATCTGCTGACGCATTTAAGATCCGAAATCAGAAAATATTTTACTCCTTTCAACATGGACATGGATTTCATGGATCCTTCACTAAAATCTGTTTAAGAGTGTGCAAATCTGCACAGTCGGAATGAATTAAAACAAATTCTGAACAAAGCCATCATAAAAGCCTATTCGTATCATCCACGTGTTCAATCACTCCTTCGAATGTTGTCTACTTTAATAAATATGATAACTCCTTCCTCAAAAAGTATTTTTCTTAATCTATGTTTCTTAATCTATGTTTGACAAAGATGGCACCTCATTTAAATTCAAAGTGATGCAAAAACAGTTCGTTCTTGCTTAGCTTCTAGCACTAAACAATTTTATACTGCTAGCGCAGGTGTATTAATAAAAAGTATTAATGAGTGTTCATGTATTCTGAATAAGTGATTTGTGTAGAAAATATTATTACGTAGAAAATAATGTACGTATTTGAAAATGGGATTACGAAATTGCAATTAAAGCGCAAGGGAAATTAGCTTTAGATGTGCAACACGTAGGGAAACTTTGTATATATAGGCTAAATCACGCACTAATACTTTGTTTGTGGGAACGAGTGAATGTAAGCATGTGTTTTTGTTGCAGAGTAAATGGACATTTCTGTTGAATGGATAGGACCTGGCGATTCCCGGAATTTATTATATCTGTGGTCTCAATGCTTATTACCGTCTTCCAAGAGGATGGTAGGGGACATGTTATTTGTGGATAGTTTTCCCAAAGATTTATCAAATAGATGATTTGAAGAAGTTTCTGAAACTCACTGAATTACATCAGAAGAGACTGAGGAGGGAGTCCTCTTCTGGTATAGTGGGAGATATATTTGGAGCAGTGATTCCTTCAGTTGGAGTCATTCTGAATTTGATAAAGATTCGAAAGTTGTCTACTATTGTGGATAACATGCTGATAAATTTCACAGGAGCCATACTCCTGATAGATACTGAGTTAGCTGCTGATAGACCTATGACTCTTCAGAATCATCTGCTTTAGACATTCTTTTAGCGAAGGATGGTAGAGTCTGTAGAATGATTAATTCTAGGCGTAATGGTTGTTCATTCCTTGATAGTAAAGAAATTAGAGGCTTAATTACTAATCTGACTAATGAAAGTGCTGATCTGAAACAATTGAAAGAACCAGGTGTTTGGGAAAAGGATGGCAAAGGTTTTGCTTCAGTGGGAAATTGGATCAGCAGCATTTGGGATGGGATACTATTGAAAATCTTGCACGGGATATTAATTGTTGTGATTTGTCTAATTGGAATATGGGGATTGTGTAAATTGTGCAAAAAGATTAATTTGAAAAGGTCAAAGAATAATCAAAGAAGGGAAGAAAAGAAAAGGAAAAAATTTATAGGGAAGAAAATTAAAAAGGGAAACAAAAGTATGATGGGATTGAATTGACAGAATTTTAGCTGATGCAAAAATGTGTTGGTGGTAGTTAGTGTGATGACACATTTAGTCATCAGAGGAGGGATTGCTAGCGCAGGTGTATTAATAGAAATTATGAATGAGTGTTCATGTATTCTGAATAAGTGATTTGTGTAGAAAATATAATAACGTAGAAAATAATGCACACATTTGAAAATGTGATTATGAAGAGTGGCCGCCAATACGCACAAAGTGTACATATTAATATCCTTACACTGTAAAATGTTGAATATATGTTTGACTAATGTAGTAAAATGTCATATTAAGGGTTATGCATTATGCTCTAGTTTTATTAATTGTAGACCTTAACTTAGCGAGTGTCTTGGCCTACTTGCTAGGCCTCATGTCAAAGCTGCATATCTTAACGTTTAAAAAAAAGGCTGTCCTAGAGAGTTTAACTTGATTTTTATTGTATTGCTTAAATGTGCTCATAACGGAAGCTTTCTCATGAGAACCAACTGCTAGAAGATGCTGTTCTTGCTAACATAACATTTTGTGTGTAGTGTGTGTGAGACTGACTTTCTCAGGAGGAGAACAATGGAGATACTGAAGGGAGTGGAAGCTGCAACAATATCGTTACCTGACAAGCCGGATGAGGATTTGGGAAGTAGTTTTACTAGTTTTAATTTAACAACACTGCACTAAGAAAAACCCAGCATTCTGCACTTTGCCCATATTCTTGCTGGCCGAAAGGTCAATATTTCTTGTGCTTCTTGACCAGAGACATGCTTAACTTTAAAGCTTAAAGACTTTGCGTTTTCTGAACTTTGATGCGGAATCCTGAATGCCTTGCTGATCGACTGATGTCCTAAGGACGAAGACTGACTCTGCTTGCTGATCCACATTGAGGATAGGTATTATGAATTAGACTGTTGAATATCATGTGTATTTGCTTTTCCTTTCTAGGTACCAACTGCATTGTTTTGATAGAGCCATAGTTAGATGTTTTTCCAAATTTGTGCTACTAAATTGTTTTGCATGAAGCCCAACATGCTGATGCTAATCTGATGTTAGTTAAGGATCCTCACTAATGAAATTGTGCTAATAGGGATTAATGCTTGATGAATTTCTCTGCTGAATTTGAATTTACGTAATTACTTTGGCATGGTTATTCATGACTGGAAGGTCATGGTGCGTGATAATTACTGACTTTATTTATTATTATCATTATTGATTGTTGTTGATTAATGATATTGTGTATTGGTTATTGATTATGTACTGGAGCTATGGTAAGATTCATCTTAATTGTAAGTCAAAAGGTTAATCGACCTATTCGCGTCCCCTTGTAAGTTTATTTATTAAGGTCAGACGCGCTAACAGAGATGGTAGCAGAGATAATGGTAAGTCTCCTGAAGAGACTATCATAGACGTCTGGTACAGAGTAATAGGTGTTAACAGCGATGGTAAGAGAGACTGATGGTTAGTCCTTAAGACTTTATCATAGATGTTCAGTACAGAGTATTAGGTGTTAGCAGTGTTGGTAGAAAGAGGTGAAGGTTTGACTCCTTAAGAGCCCATGATAGATGTCCAGACATAGTAACAGAGGTGAAGATTTATTATTATTGAGATTTGGATTTTGTTTTTCAATGGTGTTAATTGGAGAGAAAATGTTCCCTTAAGTCCAGAAATGACTTTCCCAGAATCTTGGATCCTGCTAATGATTGGTTGAGGATGTTCTCAGCTTTCTAGTGACAGTGTGAATGAAGTAGTTGCGCTTGCACAGCTTATGCAAATCGCAGGTGAATTATGAGCTTTGTGAGGGTTTAGGGAGTTTGAGTGAATGAAGTTGTAGAAGGAGTGTGTGTACTCCGCAGTGTGAGTAGGGAAGTCGTCGAAATTCATATGTGTGTGGTGTTTTGTGCTCAACAGAATTGTACACATGGTTGTTGATGTACGGACCCTGCATGGTCTAAGACTGTGGAGTATATTGAAAAGTGTATGAGACACTTGGTTTTATGTTGTAATCTGCCTGGTTTAGTAGGTTGATCGGGCGTGGTCAACAAGTCAGAGTGTGAGTCAAAGTGAGTGAAAGAAAATTTCGACTGAGATTTGGCGAGTCCTATGTGCACCAGGAGAGACCCATTGATCATTTGAGAGTAAAATTTGCGGGTCGAAATTTGTTAGTGAATCTGGGAGACCGAGAAAGAAAGAGTAGCTGTAAGTGTGGAAAGAGCCATCAGTGAAAAATCTGTAAGGTTTCTGAAACAATTGTGTTACCTTTCCTGTAGTAAACCAGCAGATTTGGTTTTTGGTTTTTGATTAGTGCTCGCAATTTGTGCATTAGTTTGTGTGAATCAGAGTTTGGGAGGACAATCTGCAAGACTTTGTTAGCAGCAGTACGTGTGAGTGTGACATCATTGGAGCAGCACTGGGATAGGTCGGTTAGTGAGAAGGGTCGCACACGGATTGGCAGCCGTCCATGAGAGGCAACTGGTTGAGAATGTAGGTGAAAGGAATCTTGGGATTAAAAGTGACTTCCTCATTTGATTTTGAATGACAAAAAGGTTGAAAGGTGAAATTTTTCAAAGCGTTAAAAAGTGCCTTAAGGGCAGATACGTACATTAGAACGAGTGTAGGTGAGGCTACACCACCAGAAGGTACACCAGCTTACATTGTAATAGAAGAGAAGGGTGTCGCACCAGGTCTTTGGCTAAAGCAATGGTGAAAATTGACAGAGAAGTATGGGAACTTAGAGTTTCCTATAAATGGGACATTCAATTTAAGGGTTTTGGAGCATTTAAGGATGGCTCTATATGAGTCGAAGCCCCTTCCGAGACCAGCACAGTTTGAGGCATTAGCGGTTTATGACTTAGTAGCCAGACAGTAACAGCAACAGAAATTCGAGAGGAGGATGAGAAAGGCTGAAAAGACTTTAACAGAGGCTAGGTGGGACAGTGCTCAGAGAGTTTGGGGGATGGAGACTTTACACTGAATTAAGTTGCTTCTGGCAATTATGCAGGACAATGAGAAGGAAGGACGGAAAGCTACTAAAAGACTAACAGAAGTCCATCCGAAAGTAGGGAGGCTAGAAAGCCTTCAACAGCGAAGGAGGAATCAGATGATGATGAGTTTATTACGCAGTTATTGAGAAATAGCCCACCACCATATGAAGCACATGAGAGTGGTGCAAGTATCAGTGCTAATCCGACAGCCCCGACATAGGTCAATGGGACAATGAGTCTGATGCAGGTTAATGCTAGTCATACACAGAATGCGATGCAGAGTGGTCTTAATGTGCCCACTACTCTTTAGTACAAAATCAGATGCAACCACCACAGGCTCAGAGAATTTATCCTGATGTGCCCATTATGGCAACAACTTCGAACTTAATAGTGCCTATGGAACAGGCTTACCCGAGACCGATGTTGGTTCAGACTGAACCAACTCCAATTTTATTGCCCCAAGTGCAGCCGCAGGTAATGCCAAGATTTAGTCCAGTACCAGGGACACAGTCAGACTTCGATAATGAATCAGAATATGGGAGTTACTCTCCCACAGAGTGTAAGTGCCAGAACAGCCCCAGATGCCATATCGCTACCTATTACTGTTGGTCCAACTGTACCCTTATTTGCACCAACAAAAACTACTGTAGATAAACAGGAAACGATGTCTCAAGGTATAACGAGGGGAGGACATTATGAAAGTGCTTGAGTAGTCTCTCCCGTGGGACAGACTTTTGACGGACCAAGATCATTGCTAGACATTAGTCCATTTGTAGCACTTCCAGATGCTATGGCAGGGTCAAACGTTAGCCAGAGTTTGAAATTATTGACACCGCAGACCCCAAATGCAGTTGCAAAGCAGATGCCACCTGTCCAAGCAAGTAACATTTTGCTACAAGGATTGACAGCTCAGCAGCTGACTGAATGGTTAGACAAGCTGAGTACCCCAAAGAGTTCTCCTAAGGGAGAGGAGTATTTGAATTGTGCTAGGCTAAGCATAGAAGTAGGTGAACGCATTGAGGGAACTATGGGTGTGAATAGGTTAGAATCCTACACAGAGGCAGGATTGAGATATTTGTGTCCAAAAATAACAAGAGAAGTGAGCAATGTGCTTCAGAAACTAGCAGACTTGGCAGAGAAGTACGGCACGGAAATAGAGAAAACAAAGCATTTGAAAAGGAGTTACAGATTAGATTTTGAGGCTAAATGTTTTGAACACAAGAGATCTGCCGGAATGAAAGCACACCTTAAGGAATTGCTTCAAAGTGCTCAGACCTGGAGAGCATTAGACAAATGGGAGGCAGATGGGTAAAGAAGAGAGACAAAAGAAAAAGGGATTCTTTGGAGCTGACTGCAAATACAGGTGCACCATCTCCTGATGTTATGAAATATTACAATAAGGTGATTGACTTTTTGAAAATGAGAATTTTGCCCAGGAATATTGATTGGCAGAGGATTGACAGGATGGCTCAGGAAGCAAAGGAGTCCATACATTCGTATTATGAAAGATTGTTAAAGGCATTCAAGCATTACAGTGGTACAGAAACAATTGAGGCGAAAGACATGCTCTATTTTGTGTTCAGATTTGTGGAAGGGTTGAGACCTGAAATTAGCCAGATGATTGAGAGTCACTTGATTTGCTGGCAAGCAAAGCTGATTGATGAGGTGTTGCAGTATGCGAAGTACTGTAGTGATGAGACTGAGTTGAAGCAGAAAAAGTAGAAAGAGAAGGCGGTGGTGATGCAGATTAAAGCAGCTCAAACAGGGGTGCAAAGGAATTTTCTGCAACAGTGACCGCAGCATCAGCAGGGAAACATGATGTTTCAGCCCCAGATGAGAGGGAAAGGTCGTGGAGGAAATATGACTCGTGGTCCCGACTTTGGTACTGTAGGGGTTCAGAATGATGTGCAGGGAATGAAGAAGGTATTTCCATGTCACGTTTGCGGAGCCGTTGGACATTGGAAACGGGAGTGTCCGATGATGGTGCAGGAAGGTGTCATTCAGCAGAGCACTGACATCGTTCATTCCAGAACATGAGAGGATCGAGAGTGAGAGGTCCTAATCCAAATTTTCAGAATAATGTGAATCAAACGCTGAATTTCCAACCCATGCAACAGGTGCAAATGCCAAGTGTGAAAATGACACAGTTGCAGCCAATACAGGTTCCCATGGTACCTAGACAGCAAATTCAAATACCTCAAGCCCCGATGGAACAGCAACAGATGATGCTTTCTCAACAGGTCACAGGTCACAGGTCAGAAGCTTAACCAAAGTAGTAACACAGTGCACCAATTCCCGTTATACAGTGAGAATGGAATAAATGACGATTGGACAAGTGATAGTTCAGATGAGGAGCAGTGTGTGCTTGCAACTTCCTTAGAAGTAGATCAAAGAGGTCCCTATGTGAAGGGAAAGGTTATGGGTCACAGAGTTTTATTCTTGGTTGACATGGGAGCTACACACTCTACAGTGAGAAGTGTAGAAGTTCCAAATTTGCCCCTTTCAGGTAGAACTGTTCAGGTTGTGGGAGTAGCGAACCAGTATTTGACAGACCCAATTACAGGTCCAGTTCAAGTTGAGATTGGCAACTTTCAGGGATTGCACAAATTCGTAGTCTGTGGTTCAAGTCGGTATCCCTACTGGGAAGAGACTTGCTTTGTAAAACTAAGTGTTTGGTAACTTGTTCAAATGAGGGAATAGAGGTCCAGGTGAATAGTGATGATGAAGATGACCAAGCCCCAGAGATAGAGGGGAAAACTACAAATGAGGAGTACCCTCTGATTGAATATTTCCTGATGTTCAGAGTGAAAGAGCTTCATCCTTATTTGCAAGGAATGGTTAAAGAGAAAGTGTGGGATTTGACAGGGAAGGAAGTACTGATTTGATAAAGGGAGTTGAGCCAGTTAAAGTTTCTGTGAAGCCGAATGCAGTTTTCCCTCAACTTTCACAGTACCACATGCCACAAGATTTCCTTATGAAGGCTGCCCAGATAATTGCAGACTTTGTAAAGCAAGGGGTTTTGAAGGAAGTATTGAGCAATCCTTGTAATTCACTGATAATGGGTTTGCAAAAGCCCTGTCGGAAGGTTCGAATTGTTCAGGATTCGAGAAAAATAAATGAGATTGTGGTCAAATGTTGTCCCGTGGTGCCAAATCCAGCTGTGATAATGTTTCAGATTCCATGTGATGCCGAGTGGTTCACTGTCATTTTATTTGTTGCAAGCCTTCTTTTCTGTGTCTTTCCATGAGAATAGCCAATTTCTCTTTTGTTTCAAATTTCTGGATTGAGTTTATTGTTGGTGCAGAATTCCTCAAGGGTTTTCAGAATTACCTTCCATATTCAATCAGATTATGAAAAATAATTTAGAGTTGTTGGAATTGCCTTTCCAATCGACCTTGGTGCAGTACATTGATAACTTGCTGATTGTGTCCAAAACAAGGGATGATTGCAAGTATGATACGATTGCCCTGTTGAACCACTTGGGAAAGAATGGTCACAAAGTGTCTCAGCTTAAATTGCAATATTGTCAAAAAGTGGTGAAATATTTGGGTCACCAGATTGAGAAGGGATCAAGAAAGATATCCAGAGAAAGGATTATAACCATATTGCAAATAAAAACCCCAACCACACAGAGAGATGTCAGGATGTTTTTAAGGATGGTAGGCTATTATTGCCAATGGATTCCAAATGTTTCAGTCATTTAGAGACCATTGCAGAAGCTGACTCATAAGGAAGGCACGGATCCTATAGTGTTAGACCAGGCTGGAATGAAAGCGTTCACTGAGTTGAGAGAGAGTTTGTGCAAGGTTCCAGTACTGGGTATGTCTGACCTTTCACATTGTTTTGTCATTGAAAAGATGTACAGTGCTTAACTCGGCTATCTTACTTCTAAATGAAAATGTTGAAATTGAAAAAAATGGAAGATGTTGAGCATGATTGTCTTGAAGTAACTGACTTGTGCACAAAACCGAGACCTGACATTAGAGACACCAGATTGGAAGAAAATGACCAAATTGTCCTTGTTGATGGCTCTTGTCTGAGAGACAATGCTCGGACACTGAGAGCAGGATATGCTCTGTGCCCAATTACTGGTATTTTGGAAGCTTCTTGGCTTCGAGGTAGCCCTTACCAGAGTGTGCCATGTTTCTTCTCAGCTGAAAGTTACCATCTATACGGATAGCCAGTATGGATTTGTAAAAGTCCATGATTTTGGCATGTTGTGGTCACACAGAAGTTTCAAGACCTCTTCTGGTTCACCAGTGAGAAATGGTGAAAGAATTAAAGAATTGTTACATGCTATTCAAATGCCTGAAAAGATTGTTGTGGTGAAATGCAGTGCACATCTGAAGTCGCAGGACTTTGAGTCATTGGGAATTGGATGTGCGGTTCAAGTCGCAAGGTTTTGCACATTGAACTGTATATCACTCAAAGACAAGCGTGAAATGTTATCTGAAGAAGATGAAACCTGTACAAGCTATGCATTAAAAGTAATTGACACTTAGGAGAAATTGAAAATGTTGCAGAATAATGCTGACAGGGAGGAAAAGTGTTCATGGAGCAAAATGAAATGCATGCAAAGACAAGATGCATTGTGGGTTTCAGAAGAGGGTCAACTGGTTTTGCCAAACAGTCTGTTGTCTCAAATGGCAAGGTACTATCATGGCCAAGCAGATATTGGGAGGGATGCAATTGTTCAAACATGACTGGTTCAACCCAAGGTTTAGACAAGTTGCTGAAGAAGTTTGCCATTGTTGTGTAATTTGCCAACAACTATATGCAGGAAAAGGGACAGTGGTTAATTTGAGCCACATTGGAAGAGCGGGAGGTTAATTCAGCAGAATGCAGATGGATTTTATTGAGATGCCTGTGTGTGGAGGTTTGAGATATGTGTTGGTGATTGTTTGCATCTTTAGTCACTGGATTGAAGCTTACCCCACACAAAGGAATGATAGTCTCACAGTAGCAAAATTACTGCTTAGGGAACTGATACCACGTTTCAGGTTTCGGAACTCTTTAGAATCAGATAAGAGAAGTCACTTCAACAATGAAAGAATTAAATTACCGTGTACAGGATTGAACATTGAGCAGACGTTGCATTGTAGTTACCGCCCTGAAGCATTAGAACTAGTGGAACAGATGAATGGTACCTTGAAGTCAAGAGTTACAAAGATGTGTGCGTCCACAAATTTGAAATGGCCTGACGCATTGCCTTTAGTGTTGATGTTAATGAGAAACACACCCGAAGACAGGATTGTCGCCACATGAAATCCCTATAGGCCGAGCCATGAGGTTGCCAGCAGTGCCTGCAAATGCACTTGTCAACATTATAGATGATATGGTGTTGGACTACTGCAAAGGTCTGGCTGATGTGGTTCGCTCTTTCTCTCAGCAGGTGGAAGCCACCACACTGCCACCGATCCATGACCCAGGGCAAAACCTGAGAGCCGGAGACTGGGTTGTGGTGAGGAAAACGTTTTGAAGCCTCGTTGGAAGGGACCTTATTAGGTAGTTCTTACAAATACCACAGCTGTGAAGTGTGCTGGAATTCCGAACTAGATTCATGCAAGTCATACGAAGAAAGTGGCATGTCCACTGGATCATGAGGAAGAAGAGTTGTTGAGAGTACCAACAACAGTGAGACAAGTCTCAGGGCCAGAAAGAGAACAAAGGGAAACGGAGACCGGATCTGAGCACGTTGAAGACAGTTCAGTCACTCCTGTGAGAGACGAAGGAGAAGACCACCAGGAGGTCTTGAGAGACAAACAGAGCAGTTTCCAGACCCAGAGGGAAAAGGAGTTGAGGTGGATCAAAGTCATTGTGATCTGACTTCTCTTGAACCGATTACAGGTCCGTCAAGAGAAAACACGGCAGAATAAGGAGAAGGTTTAAGTTTGACTCTGAAGAGAACACTGACAAAAGGTCCACTGAAAGAAGATAAGTGGCTAGAGTCACAAGTAGAAATAGGAAAGGAAGTGGTTATTGAGACAACAATTGAGGAATAAGTAGATACAACAAGGAGAGAAGATCTAAGTAAAGGAGAATTGAATGGTGATCGAAAGTTGAAAGGAAAGAGAATAGCAAGTCGAAGGTACGCAGGTCCTGAAAGGGTGTATGCAACTACAAATGAATGGCAGCAAGAGCTTTTGTCTTTTTGTTTTCATAGAGACATTCCGGGTCCAAATTTTGGCACTTGAAAGAAACTGATGAACTGAACTGTTGAAAGAATCTGAGAGGAAAATCTTTGAAAAAGAGAGGCTATTGAAAGTAACCGGAAGAGACATTGATAGCCTGATTTGACTTTTGAAACCTGATTCTGGCAAGCTGCTTACCGATTTTGATAAGGGATCCTGGAAGTGAGACTGAGAGCTGTAAATAACTGCTGAAAGAAGAGCTGTGTATTTTTTTTAGTTTTGCTGCAGTTTTAAAACTTTTCTTCTGCTTTCTGAGTCTTTACAGATCATGAATAACATTAGTCAATAGAGTAGGAACACTAGACACTGTAAATATATGAGCATTGGTTTGGTGATTATGTGTGGGATATTGTTTGTGGTGTTGTTTATGGGTATGTCTGTTCTTGATAAGAGTGAAGACAACCATACTTCTGCTTTTGAAATGACTACTGCACTAACGGCATTAGAGAAGTTTAGGTGAGATGAGAAATATTTGCCTGAGGATACTAATGTGCAAGGAGAACTTTCTTCTAATGTCTTCTATTGCTTGTTAGGTGAGTATGTTGAGACGATGGATGCGAAGAATTGTTATGTGTGTACGCAGATTCCTTCATCAGTTGAGGAAGGAGTTACCTATCATAGCTTGCCATTAACGTATGGAATAACTTGTGGTCTGCTACTAACAAGATTTTATAACGAGGAGTACATACAGTACTTTTACTCAAACTATGATGTTGTGTTTTCGTTTGTTCCCATAATTAGTTATTGGAGTAGAGTAGCTAAGGATAATGACATAGTAATAGTTAGAGGTTTCTTTGAGCCTACATTGACGTTTGGCACAGCTTATGCACATAGAAATAATCTGACATGCTTGCTTACACGTTTAGAGAAAAGTTTTTTAGATCACACAGATGACAGGAGAAAGGCATTGAAGGAGAAGTTAGAAAAAGGCTTAGAGAAAAGGACTTACAGGAAGTATTATGCTTATAGTGCAATTGAAACGCAAGGGAAAATAGCTTTAGCTGCACAACACGTAGGGAAACTTTGTATCTTTAGGCCTAAATCACGCACTGATACTTTGTTTGTGGAAACGAGTGAACGTAAGCATGTGTTTTTGTTGCAGAGTAAATGGACATTTATGTTGAATGGACAGAACCTGGCGATTACCAGAATTTATTATATCTGTGGTCTCAATGCTTATTACAGTCTTTCAAAAGGATGGTATGGGACATGTTATTTGGGGATAGTTTTCCTAAAGATTTATCAAATGGATGTTTTGAAGAAGTTTCCGAAAGTCACTGAATTACATCATAAGAGACAGAGGAGGGAGTCCTCTTGTGGTATAGTGGGAGATATATTTGGAGCAGTGATTCCTTCAGTGGGAGTCATTCTGAATTTGATAAAGATTTGAAAGTCGTCTACTATTGTGGATAACATGCTGACAAATTTTACAGGAGCCATACGCCTGATAGATACTGAGTTAGCTGCTGATAGAGCTATGGCTCTTCAGAATCATCTTGCTTTAGACATTCTTTTAGCGAAGGATGGTGGAGTCTGTTGAATGATTAATTCTAGGCATTGTGGGTCGTACATTCCTGATAAAAGTAAAGAAATTAGAGGCTTAATTACTAATCTGACTAATGAAAGTGCTGATCTGAAACAATTGAAAGAACCAGGTGTTTGGGAAAAGGCTTGCAAAGGTTTTGCTTCAGTGGGAAATTGCCTCATCAGCATTTGGAATGGGATACTATTGAAAATCTTGCAAGGGATATTAATTGTTGTGATTTGTCTAATTGGAATATGGGGATTGTGTAAATTGTGCAAAAAGATTAAATTGAAAAGGTCAAAGAATAATCAAAGGAGGGAAGAAAAAAAGGAAAAAATTGTATAGGGAAGAAAATTCAAAAGTATGAAGGGATTGAATTGACAGAATTTTAGCTGCTGCAAAAATTTGTGGGTGGTAGTTAGTGTGATGACACATTTAGTAATCAGAGGAGGGATTGCTAGCGCAGGTGTATTAATATAAATTACTAATGAGTGTTCATGTATTCTGAATAAGTGATTTGTGTAGAAAATATAATAACGTAGAAAATAACACACACATTTGAAAATGTGATTAAAAAGAGTGGCTGCCAATGCGCACAAAGTGTACTTATTAATATCCTAACTCTGTGAAATGTTGAATATATGTTTGACTAATGTAATAAAATGTCATATTAAGGGTTATGCATTATGCTCTAGTTTTATTAATTTTAGGCTTAGGCCTTAACTTAGCTAGTGCCTTGGCCTACTTGCCAAGCCTCATGTCAAAGCTCTATTTCTTAACGTTTAAAAAAATGGCTGTCCTAGAGAGTTAAACTGTGATTTTTATTGTATTGTTTATATGTGCTCATAACGGAAGCTTTCTCATGAGAATCGAATGCTAGAAGATGCTGTTCTTGCTAACATAATATTTTGTGTGTAATGTGTGTGAGGCTGACTTTCTCAGGAGGAGGACAATGGAGAAACTGACTGGAGTGGAAGCTGCAACAATATTGTTACCTGACAAGCCGGATGGTGAGGACATTGCAGGACAACCAATCAACGACATGTGAATGGAGTAATGGTAGAATTCATAGATTTGAAGTTTTAGTTTCATTGGACAAAGTGTGAACATGTGATTAATTGACCAATGGGGATTTGGGAAGTAGTTTTACTAGTTTTAATTTAATGACACTGCACTAAGAAAAACCCAGCATTCTGCATTTTGCTATTACCATCATTGCCCATATTCTTGCTGGCCGAAAAGGTCAATATTTCGTGTGCTTCTTGACCAGAGACGTGCTTAACTTTAAAGCTTAAAGACTTTGCGTTTTCTGAACTTTGATGCTGAATCCTGAATGCCTTGCTGATCGACTGTTGTTCTGAGGACGAAGACTGATTCTGCTTGCTGATCCACACTGAGGATAGTTATTATGAATTAGACTGTTGACTATCATGTGCATTTGCTTTTCCTTTCTAGGTACCAACTGCACTGTTTTGATAGAGCCATAGTTAGATGTTTTTCCAAATTTGTGTTACTAAATTGTTTTGCATGAAGCCCAATATGCTGATGCTAATCTGATGTTAGTTAAGGATCCTCATTAATGAAATTGTGCTAATGGGGATTAATGCTTGATTACTTTCTTTGCTGAATTTGAATGTACGTAATTACTTTGGACGCAGTTGACTTTGTTATTAATTTGCACCATAACCTTAGAATGTGTCATAGTTCAAGCTTTGATTAGATTACACTTCTTTCACCATTTCGGACAGCCATTATTGTTTCTGTATGTGTTTCATCTGATTCTGAGATTAATCTACACGACCTTAGCATTGCTAATATAGGGAAATAAATATTCTAACTTTTACTAAGTGGTGTGGTCATTCATGACTGGAAGGTCATGGTGCGTGATAATTACTGTCTCTATTGATTATTATTGTTATTGATTGTTGTTGATTATTGATATTGTGTATTGGTTATTGATTATGTACTGGAGCTATGGTAAGAACATCTTAATTGCGAGAGAAAAGGTTCATCAACCTATTCGCGTCCCCTTGTAAGTTTACTTATTAAGGTCAGACGCACAAACAATATTTCTTGAGTATACTCTTGGCACCTCCCTCACCTGCACGCAATGCTTAGACCCATATTTCTCTGATGATGACCTCCCAGAATGTGATGCCAGTTCTTAGCCACATAAATGTTTCCTAAAATTCATCTGTTTTGGAAAACTACAGTTATCAAGAAAAACCCAAAATGTAGCTAACACTCAGCTCAAAAACTAAAGCCTTCCAATCAATAAGTTAAAATGCCTTGTTTTGCCAATTTGGATAGGAATGTGATCTGAAGTTAAAGAGAAGGGTAATTTCAGCGTGGTATCTTTCTTTGCCCTGCCCTTTCTAGCCCTAGTAATGAGTTGTCCTGCACTCAGAATGTTGACTTACTAAGATTGCAGATTTCCAACATGTGTCAATTTGAAAATGTTCAAGGTGAATGATGAGTCAGTTTGAAAATATTCAAGGTGGATGATGTGTTCATAATAAAAAGTATCTTTTTATCCAAGTGTCCTGATGTTTTTGGGAGGGCCTGTACTACCACTATAGCCATCCCTGAAAGAACTTCCACATCCCTTCCATCAATGAAAACACAAATTGGAATCTCAGAAGGTGCTTGGTCAACACCAGATAGTATGGCTTTTTGACAATTTTGATCACTTCCACACACTCAGTGAAGCCTTCTTACCAGAACTACACCAAGGTACACCAGGTAGGAGTCATGTGCAGTCTGCAAGTCGCCTAATATGCTGACGTGTTCCCAATTCTGGGCAGTGAGGATGTGAGGATGTGAGGAGGCAGCAGTGCTGCCGGGCGGAGAGACACGAATCGTGCAAGGGGGTTCGAGGCTCAACGCTTGTGGAAGCTTTGGAGACAGGATGGCAGTCAATTGGCCTCCTGACCACCAAGTCCTTGCAGCACTTGCTGGTCCACAAGTGCATTAGCAAACCAAGAGATAAGCGCCAGGCGAGAGGCCCAGTCACTGCACTACCTACCACCCCCACCTGAAGTCGGCAGATCTGCTGTCAAATGTCCAACGTTTATCATGCTCCTGTGCTCCCTTTTAGTGCTCTCTCATCCACTGCTTTCCCCTACACATCAACACCAGAGCAGAAGAACCGGGCAGGGCAGCACCAGGGCTAGGCAGAGCAAGGCAAGAACGAGAGCAGAAGCACAGCTCCCACGCCTCATGTAGTTCTCGAGGGGACAGCAGAGCAGCAGGTCCAGGCATGAGGGAGGAAACTGAAGTGAAAGTACTGGGTAGCAAGCCATGCGGCAGTAGCACTAGGCTGCAGTCTTCCTACAAGGTATGGAGGCGGTTGGCGTTAGGCCGGTGCGGCTTGTGCCTGCACAAACATTCTGTGTCCACCAGCCACAGGCTGCCGATATTGCAATTTAGTGCTGCAGAAGTCCACAAAATTTCACAGCCACAACAGAAGCTAGATTCCAGAGCACCAGGGAGGACCAAAACTGCGCAAGTCAGTGCAATACTGTTGATATTCACCAAAAAAGGCCCACTTGCAGGCTTGCAGTCCTTCAGCAAAACACCTAAACAAACAAACCCCGCTCCCTGCACCTCCACAGGGGGCAAAGTCAGTCTGAAGTCATGGGCGGAAGGCATTCCAACAGGATGCTTGTGCCCCCCCGGAGTTAGCTACCCTGCTGAAGAATGTCTGGAGCTCTCAGGAGGCTCTTGAGAAGAATGTGGCCCAGAAGAAATAGTCTCAGCTGTGTTGACCCAGTGCCTGCCAGTTGCAAGGCCAGGTCTCTAAGCCCGGTCCCCTTTATTTTCTTCAAATTGAGTGTAAGTTCAATCAATGAGGTCTGGAAAGATGAGGGGGGACCCATGCCAAGGGAAAAACAAGGCATATAACAAAGCAAGGATAAGAAGGCCTGAGAAGGATATAGTACAATTCCCAGAGGCCTCAAATGCCATAGTCCTGGACTCCCCACCCCCAAATCATTCTCCAAAAAGGGATAAAACAACAATCACTCCAAAAAAAGAGGGCTTTGAAATAACTGAAATAACTGATTTCTTAACCCAAAAACACCAAAGAAAGAGACTATTGCACCAATTAATATACTCAAAGTGCCAGTCAATCTAGTAAAGACAGGAGAGAGAAAAAGTGTTACCAGAGACAAAGAATCTACACAAGACATGATGAACATTGCCCTGTCCCAGCTATGCCCCATACAACACAGGTTGAAGTTCACAAAATCAACTCAACAACGTAATTTTTGTCCCTGAACCTCTGTCCTTAGTAATTGGGACTTTCTCAGCCCAGGATCCACCTCAGTCATTCTTACGGGTTATCCCAAGGAACCTGACATGCAGGACCACCCTTTGATAGAGCTTATTGAAACAGCTTCAATGGGACACAATGTTACCATATTGCAAATTAAAAACCCTCTAGTGCCACTATCAGCCCTTTCACAAGGGCCCAGGAGTCAAATAGACACAACAAACATCAGTTTAAGTCCATTTGTGGTCTGCAGTAGTAGCTCTCTCTGTCCAAGGGCATGTTCTTCTTTGAAGCCTAGCCACTCTTAAGTCCAAAAAGGATAAAAGGTTCAGCCTCCACTTCCAGCTCCTTTGCAACAGGAAGTCTGTCTCCAGTAATAAATACCGGAGACAGACTTCAATTGAACAGGCCTTCAGGTAATACTGAAGTTCCAGCTGGAACATGGGTGGTACTCCTATCCACAGTGGACAAAATGTCTTCAGCAATTCGCCCTCAAGCTGACAAACAGGAACTCCAGGGGGACCTCCTTGACATCATGTCAACACATATAGTGGAGAGCCCAAAATCATAATCAAACAGAGCAAATCACATGTCTGCACTAACTTAGGGGACAAGCTTCAGGTCCTCCCAACAATTCTCAACAAAATCTTGGTGGAAGTAAAGTGTCAATCTGTAAGACCACTTGAAAGGAAGAGGGTTTTAGAAGATGGCGTCACAGAAACAATATATCCCAACAGCAGGCAAGCAGCAGAGTACTCATTGGAGCTGGCCGCCTCCTGCACAACCTGGCCCCACAGACAACAAAATGTCACTAGCAACAAAAGTTCCCCTCAGCTAAAAGCAGGTAAAAGCAGCAGATGCAGGTAGGAACAGTTTAGCACCTGAGGCTCGGGAATCTGTAATTTTAGCAACCATGATTGATGAAAGAGGAGAAAGATTCATCCCTAACAAAAAGGAAAAAGAAAAGGCGAAAACAATCTTGTAAGAAAATAATAGTTATCTTCTTCCAGCCACACAGACGGCCTTGAAGGCTTGGACAAGAGCTAATAAGATGATGGGGTGGCATATACGTCCCACTAAAGAGACCCCACTCTGGGAGGGGGGCTGGCTGCGGGAAATTAAGAAGCTGGAAGGTTTCGAGTGCTGGGACCGGATTGGCATTTCAAAAGTCGGGAACGTGATGGAGGATGGGGACATTATGTCCTTTGCATCCATTCAAACTGAATATGTGCTGAGCAGCACACAGCACTTTTACTACACTCACCTGAGACATGCATGGAGAACGTATGGTCTCCTGGGAGAGGGAATACCGGAGTGCGCCCCTCTAGAAGGCAGACTATTAATGGGTGGGATAGATGCTAAGGTGACATCCCTAATATATAAGACTATTAACATCATTATGCCAAATACACTGGTAAACCTGGACGGGAGGCAGAGCTGGGAACGATGGAAGACATAGACTGGGAGGCAGTACTGATGTTCCCCAGAGATGTGGCGATTAGGTCACAACTCAGGCTGATACAGTTAAAAAAAATTCATAGGGTATACTATGATACACAACGACTACATTTTATGAGAAGGGTGAGACACCCGAACTGCATTAGAGGTTGTGGTAATGTTGGATCCTTCTTTCACGTTGTATGGGAATGTCTAAAGATTAAGGAGTTCTGGAGTAAGGTGATGGGAGAGCTGGTGGGAGTGCTGTCAGTGCAGATTCCCCTAGATCCCAAGTATATTCCATTGGGAATACCTAACGATATTGACTTGCCCCGGAGAAAGCTTACGCTGTGTGGACTGGGACTGATGGTAGCCAAAAGGGATATACCCGTCCTATGGGGCTCAGAGAAGTGCCCTTCGGTGGAGGTGTGGAGGAGAGGGATGGACGGGTTCATGATGGGGGAAAAAGTGACATACACAAATAGAGAATGCACGTGGAAGTTCCAAAGGATATGGGGAGCTTGGATGGCTTATTATTCCTTGGAGATATAGCTGACTGGTAAATATGGACTCCTGGGGGATGAGGGAGACACTCCTTGGCACATGGCAACAGGAGAGACCGCAGGGAAAGATGAGTGCGCTGGGAGAACTGAACTCACGTGCTGATGGGTGCTGTATGGGGGTTTGGGTGGAGAGGGAGGGCTGGGGATGTTTGACATACGTTCTTAGTTTAGATGCATTGCAAAGAGATTGCTATGTAATGTCTAACTCGCTATGATATGTTTCTGTTAAAACTCAAATAGTAGTAGTGACCGAAGCAGTGGAGAAATGAATAAATAGGTTCCATTGTTATTCCCTTGGGGAACAAACAAGGGACAGTACCCACTCAAAGCCCCTTAAACTCACAGAATAATGCAGTGGAAAAACAGCCTCCCCAACCAATGGTCAAAACACAGAACCTGGTTGGTCAAGCATTCAGGTTTTTTCATCATCACTGCATGGTGCAAGAGAGCCCTGGTCTACCTCCAAAAGCCCAATCATCATCATGGAGCCCTTTTCCTGAAGAATTCCAGACAGTAAGCAGCAGTACAATTAGTTTGGTTGCACAGAAAATTCCAGCTTGGGGAAGGAGAGGAGATACATCTTGCAACAAAATGTGAGGGCCCAGAACTCAAGGGCTGCACATACAGGTAGAAGAAGGCCAACAAGCCCAAGCTCAGGTAAAATCAGGAATAATAGCTGTAAAATTGAAAGGAACATAATAGGGAATACCAGTCACAAAACCTTTGCTAATACCCAACTACAAATCAATGGGGGGGGTTCATATTCTAGAACATTGAACCATCATAAAGTTAATAAAGCTAGCACACATCACCTCAAGTGACCTCCTGTCCACAGAATTTACACCACATCTGAGTAGAAGTGACAGAGAAGCAACATCCCGGGCCTCTCCAGATATAGGGGGTCATTACGACCCTGGCGGCCGGCGGTATGTTGGCAGTAAGACCGCCAATAGGCTGGCGGTGTTCCGCCAGCAATTATGACCGTGGCGGAAAAGCCACAGCCATACCGCCGGCCCCTCCACTTTGCCGCCAGGATTCCGCCTGGCAGTCATAATCCCCAGGGCAGCGGTGCAGCACCGCTGCCTTGGGGATTATGAGTCCCCGACCGCCGGCCTGTCCATGGCGGTACACACCGCCATGGAAAGGCCGGCGGTAAAGGGACTTGGGGTGCCCCTGGCGGCCCCTGCACTGCCCATGCATTTGGCATGGGCAGTGCAGGGGCCCCCAGGTATAGCCCCGTCGCGCATTTCACTGCCCGAATTTCGGGCAGTGAAATGCGCGACGGGTGCTACTGCACCCGCTGCACATCAGCATTGCTGCCGGCTCTATTACGAGCCGGCTGCAATGTTGATGTGACATCTCCGCTGGGCCAGCAGACGGTAACACTGTTACTGTCCGCTGGCCCAGCAGAAATGTCATAATAGGGAGACAGAAATACCGCTGGCAATAGTGGTATTCTGTCTCCCGCGGCCTCGGCGGTCTTTTGAAAAGACCGCCGAGGTCGTAATGACACCCATAATGACCCCCATAGTCCGGCTACAGCTGGCCCAGCACGACATTTTTAAATTGTGGGGGATTGAGCTACAGTCAGTTGAAACCCTCCCACCAATATCCAGGACCGCTGCTTCCTGCAAAAGCAAGCGGCCTAAACTATCTACTCACCGTAGGTGGGAGTACAGTCCTAAGGGGTGTGTTAGGGGCCAGTTCAAAGCTGTTACACTTTGAGAATCTAACAATTGTCCAATACCCAAGTGTTCTGCCTTCCTACTTATCTCGTATCAGAGCTTACAGAACCTCTCTGGAATGCACTTCTGAGTTCAAAGAAGACCTTTATTGTTGTTAATTCTTCCCCACCGACAAGTTCTTGAGAGACAAATTAATAGACTTCAAGCACACGTTCAAATGAGTAAAAGTAGTCGCAGCAATGAAAACAAAATATATCACAGTACTTCTCAGTTGCAATGTACACAGCATAAAGATAATATATTCAAAGCAAAGCATAAAAATTAAATTCATCACCGTTTGAGCAAGGCGGCAGGGCCTAACTCAGCTTCATCTTTCTGGGGTCTGCAAGTTGATGACTCCGGTCAACTGCGAGAAAGAGATTATCTACCCAAACGGGAGACTGGCAACTGGCGCCTAGTTCCAGCCTGAAGTCAAGCAGATTCGAATCTAACTCACTGTAGCCCAGAGTCAGCCTTACAAAAGCGTGCCCCCTCTTCTCAGACTCTGGAAAACTACGCAAGCCTTTGGAGACTGGCCAGATCTCCTAGACTTCTCCTCTTCCCAAGCCTGAGCAGAAAGGAAAACACCAAATGTACTCTCTCTTATCAGGTCTAGTCTGGTGTGAAGAAAACAGCTTGGTTCATCTTGTGGAAAAACACAGCTTGGAAGAATACAGACATCTGCGAGGTTTCAACTGCAATGTCTAACTCCACGTTAAAGCCAATAGGCAGCTAACCTAAATATCAAATGTAATGTCTAATGTCATGTCAAAGCCAATAGGCAGCTGAGCTGAATACAAAATGTAATGTCTAATATCATGTCAAAGCCAATAGGCAGCTGAGCTGAATACAAAATGTAATGTCTAATATCATGTCAAAGCCAATAGGCAGAATACAGAATGTAATGGCTAATGCAATGTCAAAGCCAATAGGCAGCTAAACTGAATACAGAAAGTAATGGCTAATGCCATGTCAAAGCCAATAGGCGGCTAAACTGAACAAAACATAGAGGCCCTCATTCTGACCCTGGCGGTTCTCTACCGCCAGGGCCAACGGGGGCGGGAGCACCGCCGACAGGCCGGCGGTGCTCCCTTGGTCATTCTGACCGCGGCGCTTTGGCCGCGGTCAGAACGGGAAAACCGGCGGTCTCCCGCCGGTTTTCCACTGACCCTTAGAATCCTCCAAGGCGGCGCAGCTCGCTGTGCCGCCGAGGGGATTCTGACCCCCCCTACCGCCATCCTGTTCATGGCGGGAAAGCCGCCATGAACAGGATGGCGGTAGGGGGGGTCGCGGGGCCCCCTAACAGGGCCCAACTAGGCTTTTCAGTGTCTGCGATGCAGACACTGAAAAGCGCGACGGGTGCTGCTGCACCCGTCGCACGCCTTCCACTCCGCCGGCTCGATTCCGAGCCGGCTTCCTTGTGGAAGGCGCTTTCCCGCTGGGCCGGCGGGCGATCTGAATCAGATCGCCCGCCGGCCCAGCGGGAAAGTCAGAATACCCCTCGCGGTCTATTGACCGCGGGGCGGTATTCAGGCGGCTTCCGACGGGCGGGCGGCAACCGCCGCCCGCCTAGGTCGGAATGACCACCATAATGTGCTACTGGTGAACATTGAGCAACCAATATGCGCAGTGGTGAAACACAGAGTCATTGGTCAAACACAATTAATAGAATCACATTCCACCCTATGACCAATGAATTTTTGTTTCACATATCTCTTGTTTCAAACAAAAAAAAAAAAAATCTGCACAAAAAAAAAAACATTATCAGCAAATCAGATTTGAATGATCAAAGCAATCACTGTATAGCAATGGAAGTGGATTTACATATTGATCTCATAACCTTTCACATCAGATACATCTACACAGAAAAGACTGAAACATTTATACTCTGAATGAGATGATAGTGTCTCTAAAATAGCAATTTGATGTAGCATGAGTTCTACTCATGTAAAGGTGCACGGTCCATCTGAAAGGTTTGCTGGAAGGTAAGTGAAAGTCAGAGTTCCACACGAAAAAAACAGACAGTTAACTGTTAAGGTTGCTTAGTTCCAGTGGAAGAATGTAATCAAACAAGTTGAACTTGAACTGAAGGTGCCATTTTCTCAAAATGGATCCATGGTGCTTGCACTTTACTCAGTCAGGTTCAGGTTGGGGGTTCGGTCCCTTCCCCGACCCCACACACCCGAAGGGGGACCACCCAGCACACTCAGGGACAGTGGCGAAACGTGGTAGGATCTGAAAAAGAAAAAAGTATGACTTTTCTTGCAAATAACATTTGTCATTTGAAATGTACCATTCCTCTCCCTGTTTTATAATCAGCAGGATGTTTTTGGGGCCCTTTGTTATGATTTCTGCAGGTTCTAGAGGGTCACTTAGGGCTTCAACCCACACCTCAGAACTGAGGTTTTTATCTGCTGCGCCACAGCTTCCCTTTTCTTGCACTGTCAGAAGGGCTGGGGCAGACTCATTCTTTACCAAACCTCCATTCACTGCACTTTTGAAAAGTTGGGCCATTCTGTCTCCAATTTGTATGAATGAATCAGATTCTTTTCTAGTTGCCAGCATAATTTTAATTTCTCCTTGGTAATCTGCAGCAATCACTCCCCCTAAAACCTGATCAATTTTCCATATCTGTCCTGGTAACTTTCCTCTCCCCAACTGCTCTGTGACTGTTTGCAGGACAGATTGCTCTTGTGCGTGCTGCACAGTTTTTATCAAATCTAGGGGAATGTGCATCCCTCTCATCTCTGCCCACCTGTAAGTGGATTTTTCTCCCAGCTGTTCACATTTCTGGTACACCCACTTAGCCATCCCCACTAAGTCAGAATTCTGGGTGAACACTTCTCTCTCTGACTTTTTTCTCTTTAACATCTGCAAGGCAATTGAACCAGTTAGGTACAAGCCATGAGGAAAACCAAACGGCTAAACCATTGGCAATAAACCAAGAATCAGTGTAAAAATGACACATCTCAAACAGCTCTTGCTTTAAAGTCTGACACACATTGTACAACGCTGTTCCTTCTCCGGTGCTAGAAAACAACATTTCAGTCAATGAATCATTAGTAAAACAAACATGCTTTTTATCCTCAGTGGGCACGAATTCAAAAGGTGCACTCAATTTCACTGGTGACTCTTTTACCTGTGGTACTCTAGCCCTGTCTTGCAGGTACCAGATCAAGTGTATGATCCTAGCTAGGGGCACTCTTTTCTTCCCCTGTTCCTGATTTACATGTAAATCAGTGTTTCCCTCTTGCACTGCGCAGAAACCTAAAGTCTGAATTATTTCATTTGCCAAATCACAAGCGCGCAGCTGTTTATAATTTTTCCTAGTGACCATATACCAAAGTGTTAGGGTTTCACTCAGATGAGGGCTATACTGTTTCCAAACATCAAACAAACTAATGAAACTCGGTGTCTCTTGCTTAGTGCAAACAGTAAGAAACTCTAAAATCTTTCGTTTTACTTGTGCATTTTGCGATGGTAACTCGTAAATCACATTCTGAGCTCTGTTCTCTGTGTTATCAGTTAAGGAATGCACTTCGACTGCCAAAAAACCTGGCTCACACGGAGGCTCAGACTGTCTCACAGCTGTCTTAACCCCCTCATTACTGGAATGGGAAAAGACAGATTCTTCTAAAACTGCATTTTTATAGCTTTCAGCATTATCTTGCATTAATGTATTCTGGCTAATTAGCTCACGTAAATTCTTATTTTCATGTTCTAACTGCCTACATCTCTCCTGCATTTTTCTGTAAGCAGATAAAAGTATCCAAACCCTTCTATCAAGGGCAAAAGGAACATCATTGCTTCCAAAAGGCACATTTTCTAAATATGCTTTATCACAAAAAGAAAACATGTTTCTCACAGCACCATCAGGCAGTTTATCTACACATGCATTTTCAAACATGGTCTGCCGTGCTTCTGTAATTCTCTAAACAACAAAAAACAATGACACTTTTAAATTGCGCACGTAGAAATCTATAATTCGGCCCCACTTCTGGTAACAAAATGTTCTGCCTTCCTACTTATCTTGTATCAGAGCTTACAGAACCTCTCTGGAATGCACTTCTGAGTTCAAAGAAGACCTTTATTGTTGTTAATTCTTCCCCACCCACAAGTTCTTGAGAGACTAATTAATAGACTTCAAGCACATGTTCAAATGAGTAAAAGTAGTCGCAGCAATGAAAACAAAAGATATCACAGTACTTCTCAGTTGCAATGTACACAGCATAAAGATAATATATTCAAAGCAAAGCATAAAAATTAAATTCATCACCGTTTGAGCAAGGCGGCAGGGCCTAACTCAGCTTCATCTTTCTGGGGTCTGCAAGTTGATGACTCCGGTCAACTGCGAGAAAGAGATTATCTACCCAAACGGGAGACTGGCAACTGGCGCCTAGTTCCAGCCTGAAGTCAAGCAGATTCTAATCTAAGTCACTGTAGCCCAGAGTCAGCCTTACAAAAGCGTGCCCCCTCTTCTCAGACTCGGGAAAACTATGCAAGCCTTTGGAGACTGGCCAGATCTCCTAGACTTCTCCTTTTCCCAAGCCTGAGCAGAAAGGAAAACACCAAATGTACTCTCCCTTATCAGGTCTAGTCTGGTGTGAAGAAAACAGCTTGGTTCATCTTGTGGAAAAACATAGCTTGGAAGAATACAGACATCTACGATGTTTCAATTGCACTGTCTAACTCCACGTTAAAGCCAATAGTCAGCTAACCTAAATATCAAATGTAATGTCTAATGTCATGTCAAAGCCAATAGGCAGCTGAGCTGAATACAAAATGTAATGTCTAATATCATGTCAAAGCCAATAGGCAGCTGAGCTGAATACAAAATGTAATGTCTAATATCATGTCAAAGCCAATAGGCAGAATACAGAATGTAATGGCTAATGCAATGTCAAAGCCAATAGGCAGCTAAACTGAATACAGAAAGTAATGGCTAATGCCATGTCAAAGCCAATAGGCGGCTAAACTGAACAAAACATATAGGGGGTCATTCCGACCGCCGGGCCGGGGATGCGGGAGCACCGCCAACAGGCTGGCGGTGCCCCGCAGGGCATTCTGACCGCAGCGGTTTGGCCGCGGTCAGACAAGGAAAACCGGCGGTCTCCCGCCAGTTTTCCGCTGCCCTGGGAATCCCCCAAGCTGCGCCGCCATGGGGGATTCCGACCCCCTCACCGCCATCCTGTTCCTGGCGGCTCCGACCGCCAGGAACAGGATGGCGGTGAGGGGTGTCGTGGGGCCCCTGGGGGCCCCTGCAGTGCCCATGCCAATGGGCAGACACATGCCTTTGCAGACACTGAAATACGCGACGGGTGCCACTGCACCCGTCGCACATACCCACTCCGCCGGCTCCATTCGGAGCCGGCTTCCTCGTGGGGAGGGGTTTCCCGCTGGGCTGGCGGGTGGCCCTCTGGCGGTCGCCCGCCAGCCCAGCGGGAAAGCCAGAATGGCCTCCGCGGTCTTTCGACCACGGAGCGGCCATTTGGCGGCTCCCTCCAGGCGGGCGGCTCCCGCCGCCCGCCGGGCTCAGAATGAGCCCCATAATGTGCTACTGGTGAACATTGAGCAACTAATCTGCACAGTGGTGAAACACAAAGTCATTGGTCAAAACATATAGGGGGTCATTCCGACCGCCGGGGCCGGGGATGCGGGAGCACCACCAACAGGCTGGCGGTGCCCCACAGGGCATTCTGACCGCGGCGGTTTGGCCGCGGTCAGACAAGGAAAACCGGCGGTCTCCCGCCAGTTTTCCGCTGCCCTGGGAATCCCCCATGGCGGCGCAGCTTGCTGCGCCGCCATGGGGGATTCCGACCCCCTCACTGCCATCCTGTTCCTGGCGGCTCCGACCGCCAGGAACAGGTTGGCGGTGAGGGGTGTCGTGGGGCCCCTGGGGGCCCCTGCAGTGCCCATGCCAATGGCATGGGCACTGCAGGGGCCCCCGTAAGAGGGCCCCACTTTGTATTTCAGTGTCTGCTTTGCAGACACTGAAATACGCGACGGGTGCCACTGCACCCGTCGCACATACCCACTCCACCGGCTCCATTCGGAGCCGGCTTCCTCGTGGGGAGGGGTTTCCCGCTGGGCTGGCGGGCGGCCCTCTGGCGGTCGCCCGCCAGCCCAGCGGGAAAGCCAGAATGGCCTCCGCGGTCTTTCGACCACGGAGCGGCCATTTGGCGGCTCCCTCCAGGCGGGCGGCTCCCGCCGCCCGCCGGGCTCAGAATGAGCCCCATAATGTGCTACTGGTGAACATTGAGCAACTAATCTGCGCAGTGGTGAAACACAAAGTCATTGGTCAAACACAATTAATAGCATCACACCAAGGAAGGTGCATTAGCAATTGTCCAATACCCAAGTAAGGGGGAAGTAACCTAGACTTCCACGGTAATCAAATGGCTTCATTCTGAATAAGACACAATTCTTCGTGTATGCATCCGGGAGTGTCTTGACGACTTGCCCTGGCCTGACGAATGGTTATCATCAGATAAATCTAACTAATAACGTGCTCCCAGGATTTCATTTATGATCGGCGCTCCTTGGTTCCCTGACCGGGAAGTTAAATAACCATCCACTGGACATTCATTTGACCCCCAGACCTCGGGATACTTTCCAGTACTTGAAGATGTCCCTGACCACCAGATTGTTTCTCTACACTGGAGTTTAGGAGCTACCGACCTGAATTTCCCTGTCCTGATGATGACCCACTTTTGATTTGTCTCTACAAATGGGTCGAAGCGTTGACATATCTTTAAGTGTGGAATATAGAAAACAAAGAAATTTTATGAGACTTCAGGGCTTCCTGGACTGACGGAGCCACTAGAAATCCATAATATTCTTAAAACCACCCTTTGTACATACTGTATATATCACTTTCACTTACCTGCACTTTGTATCACCTTCACTGTTTTTACTAGGAGCACCTTCTCAGATAAATGCAAAACTTTATGTTTAGAATTACACGTTTAATGAAATATACACCTCATGTCTGGAACAACATGTTTAAAGAAATATTTAATGCAATAAATTTCTACTGTTGTTACATTGTTTGTATGCATAGAATTACTTTAGCCATTTGATTACCGTGGAAGTCTAGGTTACTTCCCCCTTGCATTGACCAATAATCTATCCGCATTTACTACCCTGGTCATAAGGGTTAGAGGGTACTTGCCTCATTGTCTTTTACACAATACCCAAGTAAGGTGCATTAGGTGAAGGACCAGGAGATCTAGCACAAGATTACGCCCCTCAAAAATCAGGTTTGTCCAGGCCCACCAACATTCATGAATCGTACCAGTCCTGATGGCAAAACTAATAGCGTGCTGATGGTTTGGGATTGTATCAATATATGCTCTTGGCATACCCGTTGATTAGAAAGCATGCTACAAGATGGAGACGCTTTGTTATTTCTCCATACATTTGACATTATTCTAATACAGGAAACCTGGAGACAAGATCCAACACCAATAGTTGGCTACATAGAGCATTGCATCCCAGAAGTAAAGTGTTCAAATTTCGGACATCTTAGAGGGGGATTCTCCATATTTTGCTTCACAAAACTAGACTGGGCAACAGAAGAAATCAATTTTGGGGTAAATTGGATACAAGCTACCAAGCTAACACTCAAAAAGGATATACTTACCCACATGCCACTCCTCATCGTCAACGTACACATCCATCCTAGCACAGGTCAGGAATGGGGAAAACATAGCAATCTTGCAAAAACACTACAGAGCCTTTACAAGCAAGCTATATTTATAATCCCTGGTGATTTCAACATCTATCTAAGCCACCACAGCAAAAAAGGGGTATCCACCCACATTGCAATAGGCTCCGAAAGCAGCTGCCAAAACTAGGTCTACTACCTTAGACTGCCAGAAAGAATAGAAAGGAGGGAATTCCAGCAGCCATCACTTACCTAAGCAGTACAAAAAAGATCCACAATAGACTATACATTGGTAAGTGAAGCTGCCTTACCCAGGTTAGTCATTTTGAAATTTCACCCTGCACAGAGAGCGACCATACCCCCAAACCTCCCAGATAGCCTGCAAATTCAGACAGTTAAGTCCAGTAAACGGATTAAATTCTGCTCCATTCACCAAAAACCTAAAATGATTAAAATGGTACGGACTGGGGAATGAGACGGTGATGGGAGAGGTTTACCATTGTGCTGGCACCTTTTAGGAGTTACAAAGAATAACCGATACTCACGAAGAACAAAAATAGTAATTTGGGGACCGTGAAAAAGAATGGGTTACCCTAACCATGACTTTACTTAGAAAATTCCCTGCAAGATCACAAATACTTAAAAACACAAGTTCAGGAGGACAGAAGAGGTTTGCAGTGGACTATGTAAATTAAAAGCGGAAACTGAAAGAGAGACGAGACAAGTGACCAAGGAGTCCAACAAGAGGAAACAGGCTGATAAAACCACTTTACAAATCCTGAGACAGCAATTCCATAAAGAATGCTGGGCTGCAAAAAGAAGTTATTATGTATAATTTTGAAACAAGCTCTTATGGTCCAACAAGCAGCCAAACAACAAAAAAGTCTGTCAAGTGGTAAATGGGTTGCTCACTGGAAAAGCCAAATACCAAAATGCTGGCATTGATGCAGATGCCTGGAAAGCCCACACCCGTACAATGTATGCGAAGCCAGTCACTGATGAGATCGGAATAGGCATTTATCGAAAGCTGTATCTTGAAACCCCCAAAATGGACAGCAAGTCACATCGACAAACAGTGACTTGGTTATCTCCAGCCGAGCCTGAAAGTCCCACTAAAAAGCTACAGTGCAATGCGGACCCAATTGTGGATATAGATCAGCTAGAAAAGATTTTGAAAAACTAAAGGCCGAAGGGGCGGTGGGTCCGAATGGCCTCCCAAATGCCCTTTTTAAATGTAATGCAAATTACTGGGCCTACTACCTAGCACCTCTTTTCAACTGCCTTTTTCAAAGTAACGTCATCCCAGCTTCCTGGAAAGGCAACACCTTCCAATCATCTACAAGAATGGAAACACAGCCTCACCAGACAACTACAGGCTTAAAGAAAGAGGGAACATGGGCTATATTCTAGAGTCCGTGATATGATCGGTTTTTATCATGTTCCTTTCCCTAGGGTTATGGGAAAGTTATTTTTGTTCCTTTAAAACGGCTGCTGTTGAAATAAAGAGTGACCAAAGAAGGCATAACCTGAGTCTCCGGTCCTGACATAGAATTGAAATCATAATGATAGGCAGTGATATCTATTGGATGGCAACCTGAACAGAGCTATGTCAGACCTCACTACTCAAATGGTTTCTGGAAGTTCCTGCCACTGGCTCCTGCTGTGCATTTTACTCTTTCCAAGATGGTGATTTTACTGCGCTTGATATACTAATTCGCCAATTTGCCTATTATACTCCCCTCCAACAAAAGTTTTCTTGGGGCAACTCATATAGCATACAAGTTATTGTAGGGTGGCTCTGGCCAAACTACACCTTCCAGCTCAATTGAGAAGATTAAGGGTGCCAGACTACAGGCTCTACTTCCTTTCCACACAACTTGAATGATTAGGTAGGTGGAAAGTAGGGCTCTCGTTTGAGGAGGCATGCACAGTGGGGTGAATGTTTCGCCCCAATGCTCAAAACAGGCTTTTAGTTGCAGGTTCCTGAAAACACAGCACCTACCACAGGCTCGTAGAGTGGCCTTGTGGTCCTACGCCTGAGCTATGTGCTTCACTAACAGAGCTTTCCTCTTTGTTCCAGCCATACCTCTCCCCAGTCTCCGTGTCCCCTTGGCCCAATTGCCCAATTGCTTGGAAAAGTCTCATGCTGGCTGACTTCTATTCTCTATTCACATAACTTTTGACCTCTTTGGGGAGGGCAACTTTCTTAGGTATTACGAACTAACAGACTGATTTGTCCTCAAGTGAGGTCAACTCAAGTCAAATTTACTTTATACGATTTATCATAGTAAATCATAAAACCACATAAAATAAACAATTTTATTAAGAAAATCTAAAAACAAAGCAGCACATTTCATCAGGAAGAATGGAACACTGTTACTAAGTATCAAGATACATAAAAACAAACAGTATGATTATCTAAAAATTTAAGATACAGTAGAACAGGCCTCACTTGATTAGAACTCAGTGGCAACAAGAGGGGATATATATAGTCGCAACGCAAATTCGCACTTGGTAACTCATTCACAAATGGCTGATGGCTGATGAAGGGTGATACCCTGAAACTGGTCCCAGGATGCTCGTTTCCGGTCCAGGGAGGACCTGGCTTGGCAGTTCGGGCTGGACTGTTCCCCTGGGGAACAGTCAAGACTGATTTGCATATGGCTGGGTCCAAACTGGAATGGCATGGCAAGGGAAAAACTGATGGATTAAACCCAAATCTGTGACAGGGGATGAGTGTTTGATTTGTTCTGCATTCCATCCATCTTCTGTTGGTTTTGCATTTGTCACGCTAAGTGGAAAAGGTATACCCAGATGTGGGTCCTGTGCTTGCCATGCCACCAGTTTCAAGCTAGCCTAGCTGATAAAGGGTGATACCTTAAAACTGGTCCTGGAATGTTTGTTTGAGGTCGAGGGAGGATCTGGCCTGGCAGTTCAGGCTTTTTGTTCCCATGGGGAAAAGGGTCAAGACTGATTTGCATATGTTTGGGTTCAAGCTCGAATGGTACAGCAAACAAAATAATTGATATGTTAAACTCAGATCTGTGACTGGGGGCAAATGTTTGATTTGTTGTACATTTTGTCCATCATCTGTTGTATTTGTTGTCCTAAGTGTGAAGGGTATGCCCATACGTGGGTCCCGTGCTTGCTATGCCACGACATTCAAGTTATCTTGCCTGATGGAGGGCATACTCTGAAACTGCTCCTAGGATGCTTGTTTCTGGTCCAAGGGGATCCTGCCCTGGCAATTTGATTTGGACTTGTCCCAAGGGGATCAGGGTCAAGACTGTTTGCATATGGCTGAGTCTAAACTGGAATGGCATGGCAAGTACAACAAACGTATGGATTAAACCCAGATCTGTGACTGGTGTGAATGTTTGATTTGTCCTGCATTCCATCCATCATCTGTTGTTTTAGCATTTGGTGCCCTAACTGGGAAGGGTATGCTCAGACATGGGTCCATGCTTACTATGACCCCAGATTCAAGCTAGTCTGGCTAATGAAGAGTGATACTCTGAAACCAGTTCTAGAATGCCTGTTTATGGTCCAGGGAGGACCTGGTCTGGCTGTTTGGCTGGATTGTTCCCATGGGGAACAGGGTCAAGATTGATTTGCATATGGCTGGATCCAAGCTGGAATGGCATGGCAAGCAAAAAACTGCTGGATTAAACCCACATCTGTGACTCCGGGTGAATGTTTGATTTGTTTTGCATTCCGTCCATCATCTGTTGTTTTTGCACTCATAAGCCTTAAGACATCCGACAACACATAACGTAGGTTTCTGAGGAAACGATAGTTAGGAAACTAACGTGGAATAACACAATTTGGGCCAAATTTATGCTAGCCTTGCACCGTTCCATTGCCGCATTAGCGTCATTTCTTTTTACGCTAATGTGGTGCTGGAAAGGGAAAAACACATCAACATATTTAGAAAGTGGCGTAATGTTTGCATTGCGCCACTTTGTAACCCCTTACGCCACATTATGCCTGCGCCAGGGATAATGTATGCAAGGGGGCGTTCCGGCGCTAGGGGGGGCGTACAAATGGCACAATGTATTGTATTGTATTGTAATAGTATTTATATAGTGCTTACTTCCCCTGACGTGGCATTGACGTGCTTTTTGGCGAGTAGCACGCTACTCCGGAACCCAAAATGAATTAGTGGTAGATTAGTATAGGGAGTTCATTTGAGCCGCTGATTTATGAGTTTGTTAGTTGGATTGACTGGAGTAATTGAGGGGTGGAGGAGGGAAGAATCCAGAAGTGTTAATTGGGAGTTTATGGTAATAGGATTTAGGCTTGGGATGAGTAAAGGGCGGATGGAGGAGGGAAGAGTCTGTGGAAAGGATTAGGGAGATCATAGTAGCAGGAGGGTTTTGGATGAGTTAAAGGTGAGATAAACAAGGGAGAATTTAGTAGGGTTGTTTGGGAGATCATGGTAGTAAAGTGAGGTTTGGGTGAGTTAGATGTGGAAGAGGAGGGAAGAGCTTAGGCAGGGTTTGAAAGTATAGAATAGATATGGGATGAGTCAGAGTGGGAATGGAGGATAGATTGATAGAGACATGATATATGGTGATGGGTAGACAAAGTGTGATATAAAATGAAAGCAGGGATTCATAAGTATCTGATATAACAACTTATCTAGGAGCTATGCAATGACCTATGAACATGTTAAGCATAGAATAACATATATATATATATATATATATATATATATATATATATATATACACCCACACACACACACATATATATATATATAAACACACACACATACATACACACATGAATTCACACACATATGCACATGTATATGTTCATACATATACATATTTAAACCATGAGTAAATATACATTAGTCAAACAGTCAATACTTTTTCTGCGCCGCATTTGTGTCATTTATTGACGCAAAAGTGGCACAAACTTACAAAATACAATGCGGTGCAGAAAAAGTATAAATGTGGGCCTATGTGTGTAGTTTAATGTTATGACATAGTATTGATAGATATTTTCTAAAGAACTATATATGACTAGAATATACACATAATCAGTTACAAAATAATGATCAACATAGGTATATTCTGTCCATAGCTGTTTGAATATGGTGGTTATGAAGGAAAGAGCCAACTCGAGTAGTTTTCTGAAGACAAGATAGTTATCTGTGGCTCTTATAGTTAGGGGTAATGAATTCCATAGTTTGGCTGCTTGAACCGAGAAGTATGTACCACTTATAGGTGGTCATTACAACCCTGGCGGTCGGTGTTAAAGCGGCGGTAAAAAAATTGCAATTACGACTGTGGCGTAAACCGCCAACAAAGACAGCCACTTTAACACTCCGACCGCCACAGAGGTACAAACAAACAGCGCGGCGGTCACCGCCAACAGACAGGCGGGAGAAAATGTACCGCCCACAGTATCACAACCATACCAATCCGCCACCTTTTCCGGGGCGGATTCACCACGGATAAAAACACGGCAGAAACAGGAATCCCAAAGGGAAAACGCTCACCTCTACACACCCCACGAGGAACGAGGATGCCATGGACCCGGAACTCCAAATTCTACCTTAAATAGTCTTCCTGCTCCTCTACCAGGAGCACCAACGCCGGCGGCGAAGACCACGGTGAGTACTGCACTTACGACACAGGGGTGGGGGGAGGCAAAAAACAGGGACACACACACGCAACACCCCCACCCCCACCCTCCCCCACTACAACACACACAATAATGCATATCAATACATCACAGTTACACCCCCCAAGCCCCCCGGAAGAATGCAAAGAAAATAGAAAATGAGTGTAACCATTGTAATATATTAAAAGCAAGTAGGCAGAAATATATATATACACCATTGACAAAATATATACCAAGCATTGTAGTCCAGGTAGTGCACTAAGAAAGTCCGTTGAACACTGGGACCACATGGTATGGGCGAGGCCCACACAAGATCCCCGACTATGACGGAGAGAACACTGCAGGGGCATCAGAGAGAGGGGCATCAGAGAGTAAGTAAACAGGCACCTCAGGGGGAGGGAAAGGGGGGCACCTCAGCCGCTTGAGTACACAATGCCATATCCACGAGGGGGCCACATGCCCACTGTTCCATCCTGGGGAGTGCAAAGCCACAGTCTCTCATGTGGGTGGGTTGCCCACTGTTCCATCCTGGGGAGTGCAAAGCCACAGTCTTACAAGTCTCTACAGTGGGTGGGTTGCACACTGTTCCATCCTGGGGAGTGCAAAGCCACAGTCTCACAAGTCTCTCCAGTGGGTGGGTTGCCCACTGCCATATCCTGGTGAGTGCAAAGCCACAGTCTCACAAGTCTCTACAGTGGGTGGGTTGCCCACTGCCATATCCTGGGGAGTGCAAAGCCACAGTCTCACAAGTCTCTACAGTGGGTGGGTTGCACACTGTTCCATCCTGGGGAGTGCAAAGCCACAGTCTCACAAGTCTCTCCAGTGGGTGGGTTGCCCACTGCCATATCCTGGGGAGTGCAAAGCCAAAGTCTCACAAGTCTCTACAGTGGGTGGGTTGCCCACTGTTCCATCCTGGGGAGTGCAAAGCCACAGTCTCACAAGTCTCTCCAGTGGGTGGGTTGCCCACTGCCATATCCTGGGGAGTGCAAAGCCAAAGTCTCACAAGTCTCTACAGTGGGTGGGTTGCCCACTGTTCCATCCTGGGGAGTGCAAAGCCATAGTCTCACAAGTGGAAGACAGTCTCCAGTGGTTCTGGAGGGGGCATGGTGCCCAGAGTGCTTCATCCTGCTAAGGACAGAGGTAGTGGATGACAGTCTCCACTGGTTCTGGAGGGGGCATGGTGCCCAGAGTGCTTCATCCTGCTAAGGACAGAGGTAGTGGATGACAGTCTCCACTGGTTCTGGAGGGGGCATGGTGCCCAGAGTGCTTCATCCTGCTAAGGACAGAGGTTGTGGATGACAGTCTCCACTGGTTCTGGAGGGGGCATGGTGCCCAGAGTGCATCATTCACCCTGTGACGGACTCAGTTGCGTCAGTGCCCCTGCCGCTCATGGGCTAGCGGTGCATGAGATGGCGGTGCCCTGTGCAGCGGTGCTTGAGACGGCTGTGCCCTGTTCAGCGGTGCTTGAGATGGCGGTGCCCTGTTCAGCGGTGCTTGAGACAGCGGTGCCCTGTTCAGCGGTGCTTGAGATGGCAGTGCCCTGTTCAGCGGTGCTTGAGACGGCGGTGCCCTGTTCAGCGGTGCTGGAGATGGCGGTGCCCTGTTCAGCAGTGCTTGAGACGGCAGCTTGAGATGGCGGTGCCCTGTTCAGTGGTGCTTAAGACGGCGGTGCCCTGTGCAGCGGTGCTTGAGATGGTGGTGCCCTGTTCAGCGGTGCTTGAGACGGCGGTGCCCTGTGCAGCGGTGTTTGAGACGGCGGTGCCCTGTTCAGCTGTACTTGAGATGGCGGTGCCCTGTTCAGCGGTGCTTGAGACGGCGGTGCCCTATGCAGCGGTGCTTCAGATGGTGGTGCCCTGTGCAGGGTCTCAGCTGCTGGCGGTCCTTCATGGCCCAGCGGGGCTTTTGCTGGCGGTCCTTCATGGCCCAGCGGGGCTTTTGCTGGTGGTCCTTCATGGCCCAGCGGGGCTGGTGCTGGCGGTGGCCTCCTGGGCAGCTGGGCTGATGCTGGCGGTGGCCTCCTGGGCAGCTGGGCTGATGCTGGCGGTGGCCTCCTGTGCATCGGGGATGATGGCGGTCTTCTCCGCCATGCTGCTCTTCCCAAACTTGCCAGGTTTCTTGTGGCCCTTCCCCACCTTGGAAGGTGTCACAGCTGACTCCACACTCCCAACAGGACCCCTGGAAGCAGCTTTGGTGGCTGGAGTCTTCCCCCTCTCCCGCCGGGCACTGGCCAACTTCTGATGCTTCACAGGTGGGGGACTGTCTGTGCTGTGGTTCCGTGCCACACTGGCTGTCCTGGTGGCCGGTGCACTCCACATTCCGGTGACTACAGGCACCACTGGTCCCGGAGATGTTGTGGCTGAGGTGCTAGTTTGGGACCTATGAGACGGACGGGGTGGGGGAGGTGTGGGAAAGAGGTCAAGGTTGGACAGGAAAAGTTTTTGGGACATACTGGGACGGGTAAATGGAGGGGGTTTGGGAGTGGAGGAAGAGGTGGTGGTTGTAGGAGGTGTACGTTTGGTGACTTTGGGTGAAGGTGCATGCGCTGGAGGCTGTCGTGAGGTGGATGACTGTTGGGTGGGTGTGTGCCTGCGTTTGTGTATCTTGGGAGGGGGCGTCACAGACACACTGGGAGAGGACACAGGGGACGTGTGAATGGTAGTGGGGGTGGTGACTGCACGTGAGCGGGGTGTGGGGGTGGGTGTGCTGGAGAGGGACGAAGTGGCTGTAGAGGTAGTGCATGTAGGTGTGAGTGTAGATGAGACTGGGAGGGAGGAGGGAGACGAGGAGGAGGGGCACACGGTGGAGGCAGTGGATGTTGGTGTGTCTGCATGTGTGTGATGCTTGCATGAGTGCCTGTGGGATGTGTGGTGCTTATGTTTGCCTGAGCTTCCCTTGGGTGTTGAGGTGTGTGCATGTTGGTCTGTAGGTGTGCTTGGGATAGGCTGAGGTACAGGGGATTGGGTCGGGGTGGAGGAAGTTGGAGGGGGGAGGCTAGAGACGGGGACAATGGCTGCCATCAGTGCTGAGGCCAGAGTCTGAAAAGCTCGCAGAAGGGCCGCCTGACCAGAATGAATGCCCTCCAGGAATGCATTCGTCTGTTGCAACTGCCTCTCTACACCCTGGATGGCATTCAAAATGGTAGACTGCCCAACAGTGAGGGACCTGAGGAGGTCAATGGCCTCCTCACTGAGGGCAGCAGGGGTGACTGGGGCAGGGCCTGGGTGCCTGGGGCGAAGGTGATGCCCACCCTCCTGGATGAGCGGGCACGGGGCAAAGGCTGAGGGGCTGCTGGAAGGGCGGTGCTGGTAGGGGGGTCACGGCTGTACCTGTAGATGCGGGGGCACAGATGTTGCCACCACCACAAGGGAGCTCCAATCAGAGGACGAGTCCGTGTCGCTGGTGCCAGCTCCTGTCCCCGCCGTGGAGCTCCCCTCGCCCTCCGTCCCACTGGTGAATTCAGACTCCGTAGTGTGGCCCTCAAGGGCCATGTGGGATGCAGCTCCCTCATGCTCCGGTGCCACTGCTCCTCCGCCTGATGATGCTAATGCACACAAGAACAGGGAGACCACAAAAATGGGGAGGAAGACAGAAGTAAGACATGTTGAGTGCATGTATTACCGCTACCATTGGCGGACACGACAGATACAGAAGCCCCCTGCACTACGCCGCACACTTGGGCTCCACTGTTCAATTCCTGGGAATTGGCCTACAAGGCTATGGACGACATCTGCACACATAGATGACACAGAGGCATGACAAGGTGTACTTGGCACTCTATAGAGGTGGGCTGGGGTGCCACATGGCCTGCCTTATGGAGGGGCCTTGCCTACGGAAACCCACAGCCCACCTCCCCCACCCAGACACCTCCACTGCGTGCAAAGTTAGCAGAATGAGAGTGTACTCACCCCCTTGTGGCTGATGTGATGCCCTCAAATGCCCATCCAACTCTGGGTAGGCCACTGCCAGGATCCTGAACATCAAGGGGGTCATGGTGCGACGGGCACCCCTCCCACATTGGGAGGCCATCCACAGCTGAGCCTCCGCCATCTTCTTGCTCCAGCGGCGAATGTCCTCCCATCTTTTCCGGCAGTGGGTGCTCCATCTGTGGTAGACCCCCAGGGTCCGGACGTCCTTGGCAATGGCACGCCAAATATCTTTTTTCTGGTGGGCGCTGACCTACATGAAATGTACAGGGGAAAAAGAGATGTTATTACCAACTGCACCATCAAAGTGATTGGCCCCCATCCCTACCCTTGCCATGTGGCACATGCATTCACCGTCTTTCATGCACGCAGCACTCTCCCCCCTTCCTTCTTAAATCCAGCCCTCTCCACACAGGCATAGCCCATACAACATGCTCCCTGTGTACTTACCTGTTTGTCTGGAGGACCGTAGAGTAGCGTGTACTGGGGGAGGAACCCCATCCACGAGCTTCTCCAACTCCTCTGATGTGAAGGCAGGTGCCCTTTCCCCAGACACTCGAGCCATTGTCTCTTCCAGACCGAGGTCACAGCAGCACTTGCAGTGTAGGTCCTCTCCTGTCGAAGATCAGGTATTGAGTGATTGAACAGATAGAAAATGGCAGTCACGTCCGCGGCGGTGCTTACCGTCACCGCCGGCGTACATCGTCATTGGCTCCTGGGACCCATAGCGTCCAATGTTAACCAATGCAGAATTGCGCCGTAGTCTTCGACCGCCTACCGCGACGGTGTACAACGCCAGCGCAGTTACCTCACATCCCATTGTCCCACTTTAGAGGTCAGGCAGCCGTGATTTCAGGGGCCCACACGGCTTCATTTCCAACTGCGTCACACATGCCTAGGCCTAGACTCACAACACATACAGGCCACATTTTGTGTATGTTTGGTGTTCTGGGCAAACTGTGGGTACGTATCTCTGAGGTGTTTGACTCTGTGCTCGCTATTGTCCTTCATAGTCACCGTCCGCTGGGACATGTGAGGAGATGGCAGCATCCTCCGGTGTACCTGTCGAAAATGGAGGAGCGACATTTGATTATCACATACAGGCTTGACCGTGCCACAATACAGGAACTGTGTACCCAGTTGGAGCCAGACCCGATGTCAGCAATCCGCCATCCCACAGGAATCCCCCCTCAAGTGCAGGTGCTGTCAGTGTTCCATTTCCTTGCAAGTGGGTCTTTTCAAACAACAGTGGCCGTAGCATCAGGGATGTCCCAGCCTATGTTTTCCAACGTATTGTCCAGAGTGTTGTCTGCCCTTCTGAAACACATGCAGAGCTACATCGTTTTGCCTCAGGTGGAGGATTTGCCTACAGTGAAAGGTGATTTCTATGCCCTGGGACACATCCCTAACATCATAGGTGCCATTGATGGGACCCATGTGGCTTTGGTCCCCCCACACAGGAGTGAACAGGTGTACAGAAACCGGAAGAGTTATAATTCTATGAATGTACAGATGGTATGTTTGGCAGACCAGTACATCTCCCATGTGAATGCCATGTTCCCTGGCTCAGTGCATGACGCCTACATCCTGCGGAATAGCAGCATCCCTTATGTGATGGGTCAACTCCAGAGGCACCGTGTGTGGCTATTAGGTGAGCACCTGGAGGCAAGTCAGTGGGAATGGTTGTCTGGGTCTGGGGATATCCCTCCAGGTTAGTGCATGTCTAACAGTTGTCCCTCACCATTTGCAGGTGACTCTGGTTACCCCAACCTGTCATGGCTACTGACCCCAGTGAGGAATCCCAGGACAAGGGCAGAGGAATGCTACAATGAGGCCCATGGGCGAACTAGGAGGGTGATCGAGCGGACCTTCGGCCTCCTGAAGGCCAGGTTCAGGTTCCTCCATATGACAGGTGGATCCCTATTCTACTGATTTGTGGTGTTTTATGTCGGAAAGTTATCAAATGGTGGTCTGACAATGTGATTGGCCTGATGCTATGAACAATAACTAGTTCAGGCTTAGCAAAAATTACATCTAGGATGTGTCCAACGATGTGTGTGGGATTGTGTACAATCAGATGTAGGTTCAATGCGACTAGGCCAGTGGTGATAGCTTTTGGATGGGGCATATTGGGTTTGTCAAACCAAATGTTTAGGTCCCCAAGAATGGATAGGTTTGAGTATAATGTAATAAGATTTGAGTCTAGAAAAGTGTCTGGGAATGTAGAGTTGTTAGGTTGAGGTCTGTAAAGGAGGAGGAAGTTACAGGAGGAAGTTGGAAAAGGGTGGCATCTGGCGAGGAGGGCTTCATGACCTTGTATGGAAATGTTGTCTGTTTTGCTGAGATGTATTGCCTGTTTGAATCAATAGCTAGTCCACCTCCTCTCTTGCCTATACGGTTTTCTGTGATGGTTTGACAGTCTGGAGGAAGGGCTTCATGCAGCACTGGGGCCACGTCATCTCCCAACCGTGATTCTGTTATGAATAGTAAGTCAGGTTGTGTGTCTGTGAGCAGGTCGTAGATGTGGTGCTTGTTTTTTGAGAGTGACCAAGCATTTATGAGCTGGCAGTTTAGAAAAAGTGTGTTAGTGTTGTTTTGTTTAGGAGAAGGGTGAGCAGTATATTTTGAACTTGTAGCAGGTGTGTTGTTAGTTGTGATAACTGTGAGAGGATCACAATAGTCTTGTTTTTCAATATAGTGTTCCTCTTCCAGCAGATTTAGGAGGCATTTTGTTGGGTCAGTGTGTGTGGGTGATGGAATTGGTGGTGACGGAACAGATATGCTAATTGGAGAAATTTCTAATGATTAATGTGTGATTATTAATGAGGAAAATGCATAGAGGAATTACCAATAGAGAATAACATGTATAATCAAAGATGTGCCCTCAGAGAGTGGTCATCATGTGTATTAACAGATGCTAATTAATGGGAAAAATCTATATAAAATGTATTAATATACCACAACTGGATGTATAACCTATGTTTGTGTTCATTCATATTCTTAACTTAGCCGGACTAAAGGCCTGGTTTCACTGGGCCTTGCTTGCTCATAACGTGGAGACTCTGAAAGATTTTGCGAGGACTGGTAACTTAGAAGAAAGGACCTTGAACTGTTCAGAGTTCAGACGGCTCAGCCAGAACATTCTGCAATGTACCAGCGGACAGGAGATGATGAAGACAATTTGATACAATTATGTGTAGTGTAGGATAAATGTACTTTCCCAGGACTTGAACAATAGAGGCACTGACTAGAGACTTGTATGCAACAATTTGGTTACCTGAAGAGCCGGATGATGTTCTCATCACGAGAAGGACCAATCAAATTTATGGGACATGATGGCTATGGAAAAATAGAGATTCGGTAAACAAAAACTATAGGTTAAAATCATAACTTCCGAGAAACTGACCAATTAGCAATTAGTGGGATGGACTGGAAAACCCTAATAAAAAGTCATGACAAGGGGAGCAGAACCAGAACTGCGAGGAGAAAGTTGATGATGTCAGGAGACGCTGTCCGAAGTGCTGATAATTGGGCTTACACCACGAGAGCCTGATACTTAGCTGACCACTGATGACCTGGGGACGAAGTCTGACTTGTTGCTGATCCATCCTGGATAGGTTGCTATAAAAATGTGACTGACTATTTTGTGCCTTTTCTTTCTCACCTTTGCCAACTACGCTGTATCTGAATAGATTTTTCTCTCTTTAGATATATTTTTCCAAATTAATGTTTTTATCTAAATTGTTTTCGCATGAAGACCCACATGCTGATGCTAACCTTGGTTAGGTAGGCTGACAGGGGAGACGTTGACGGTGACAAAAGACTGACGGATTGAATTGCTGAATTACTCCATTAATGCTGATATTCATTGACTTATGATTGCATTGTTGCTTATGCTAGACTTGGAGAATTTAATGTTTCTTTTGATGAATTAATAAAGATTGATTAATAAAGGCTGAATTAATATTTGATTAGAATTGCAACCAATAGGCAATAAAAATTATTACCTCTTCCATGAGTGATGAGTATTTCTGATTAATGTGGTTTCTTTTTGAGTTCTTAAGTTTTTGATATTAGTCTATTGATGTTGATTATTGGTTCAGAAATCACTGCATGATTCGGATACTCCAAGCGATTCAAAAGGTTCATCGACCTATACGCGTCCCCTTGTAAGTTTACTTACTGAGGACCAGGCGCACTAGCAGTTTTTGGCAGCAGCTTGATGGTTTGTTTCCCTGGAGAACTAGTCATGTGGTGATTATTGGTTATGGTACTAGTTTAAGTTAGGATTAGTTATATGTATTTTATGAGATTTTATTTATTTTTTACTGAAATGGCAATGGTAGCCAAGATGATGTCCCCTTAAGCCCAGAAATGACTTTCCCAGATCCTGGATCCCACTAGTAAAGTTGAGTATGTTCTCGGCATATTATTGAGGTAGGGTGAAAGTGGTAGGTTGTGCTTGCACTGGCTTAAGCAAATCGCAGGTGAATTGTGAGGTAGGTGAGGTATAGTAGGGAGTTTGATTACTCCAATTGAGGTTAGTAGGAGTGTGCGTACTCTGTAGTATGAGAGTAGGGAAGTCATCGAACTTCATACGTGTGTGGCGCTTTTTGCTAAAAAATTGTCCACGTGGTTGTTGGTGATGTATAGACCCTGCGTGGTCTAAGACTTCGGAGTATATTGACAAGTGTAGGAGACACTTGGTTATATGTTGTAATCTGTCTTGTTTAGTAGGTTGATCAGGCGTGGTCAACAAATCGGTGTGTATGAAAATTGAATAAAAGAGAAATTTGACTGAGATTTGGGGAGTTCTATGTGCACCAGAACAGACCCATTGATCAGTTGAGAGTATAATTTGCGGGTCTAATTTTGCTTGCGAATGTGGGAGACTGAGAAAGAGGAATTGCTATATAAGAAAAAAAGAGCCATTGGTGAACATCGGTAAGGTCTCTGAAGCAATTGTGTCCCTTCCAGCAGGTTTGTTTTTGTTATTGGGTTGTTGATAAGTGCTCGCAATAATTTGCATTAGTTGTGTGAATCGAGTTAAGGTGGACGAGCCGCAAAACTTTGTCAGCCCCTGTGTGTGAGTGTGATGTCAGAGTGTGTCACGGTGGAATAGGTTGGTTAGTGAGAAGAGCCGCGACCGGATTGGCAGACGTCCGTAAGAGGCAATTGGTTGAGTAAGCAGGTGAAGGGAATCTTGGGAGTAAAAGTAATTTCATTATTGAATCAAAAGTAAATAGAACAGATAAAATGAAGTTTTTCAAGGCATTTAAGAGTGCAATGAGAGGCGATACTTACATTAAGGCATCAGTGGGGGAGCCGACCCCACCAGAGGATTCTCCAGCTTATATAGTGATGGCAGAGCGAGGTGTAGCACGTGTCTATGGTTGAAGCAATGGTGCAAGTTAACAAAGAATAAAGGGTCTTTAGCGTTTCCGGAGCATGGAACGTTTATTTTGACAATTTTGGATCAACTGCCAATGTCATTGTACGACATGAAGCCATTACCGAGACCAGCACAGTTTGAAGCATTCGCGGTTTGGGAATTAGTGGCCAGACAGCAACAAGAAATTAAGTTCAAGAGGATGAAGGGAGTAGAAAAGTCTTTAGCTTAGGCTAGATGGGATTGGGAGCAAAAGAGGTGGAGAATGGCGACATTACAGGAGGTTAAATTGTTCCCTGCTATTGTGGAGGAAGATGAGGCAGAGAAGGAGAATAGTGCCAAAGAGGACGAGAGTGGAGGGAAAAAGAAGAAGAGAAAGTCCTATGTGGATGATGATGATTCTGATGTTGAGGATCTCATTATGCAGTTGTTGAGAGATAGACCTCCACCTTCAACAACCTATGCTGGGGGTCCAGGCACTAATGCTACTGCCCCTACAGCTGACCCGGCACAAGCCCAGGGAGCCGAGGGAGCTGCACAGGCAGAAGGCAGACAATTACCAGGGGTAGTACAGAGTGCACTTAATGCAGGAACTAGTACTGTAGTTCAAGCACAGATACATCCACCTTCGGTGCAGCAAATTTATCCAGATGCGCCAGTTCTCGAGACAGTCTCAAATATCATGGTGCCAAGGGAGCAGGTACTTCCGAGGCCAATGCTGATTCAGACAGATCCAACACCAATGTTGCTGCCTTCAGCTCAAGCACAGGGTCCACCGAAGTCTACACCACTGACAAGAACACAGTCGGATCTCACACCAGTTATGAATCAGGCAATGGGGTTAGCACTCGCACAAGGTGCAGGTGTTAGAGCAGCTCCAGATGCAATATCGCTACCAATTACTGTTGGTCCAGCGGTACACTTATTTGCACAAAAGAAGTCAGAGGCAGGAGAGCAGAATGAAATGTCACAGAGTCTTGTGAGGAGGGGAGTGAGTGATCCCACGCAGCTAATGTCGTCTGCAGGACAAACTTTCAATGGATCTAGACCACTAATGGATCTTAGTCTACTTGTAGCACTTCCAGATGCAGTAACCGGCCCAAATGCGAGCCAGAGTCTGAGACTTCTGACACCGCAAACTTCAGGTGCAGTGGTACAACAGTTACCAGTGCCGAATGCAAATAACATTTAATTGCAGGGATTAACAGCTCAGCAATTAAGCGAATGGTTAGACAGTCTAAACACTCCCCAGAATGCATCCAAGGGCAAAGATCAGATAAATCGAGTGAGGTTGAATATAGAGGCTACCAAATTAGTCGAGGGAACAATGGGTGTGAACAGATTAGAATCTTACACAGAGGAAGAGCTGAGATATTTGTGCCCAGAGAGTACAAGGGAAGTGAGTAAAATCCATCAGAAGCTGGCAGAGTTAGCAGGAAAGCATGACATTGACATTGAAAAGACGAAGCATTTGAAACGCAGTTATAGATTAGATTTTTAGGCAAAGGATTTTGAACACATGAGATCAGAAGGAATTAAAGCACCCCTGAGAGAACTGCTGCAGAGTGCACAGATTTGGGGAGCATTAGAGAAGTGGGAAGGTAGGTGGACAAAGAAATAAGATAAACGAAAACGGGATTCCCAAGAAGGGGTGGATGGTGTTGATAAAGGGGAATCAGTCAAGATGCTTCCAATGAGGGAAATTCCGGGAGGGCAGTTTGTTCAGGTCCCGTGGCACAGGAGCGACATATTGTCATTTACAAATGATCATCCAAAATTGAGAGAGAAGCCAGTTGAATGGTATCAACAGACAGAGAGATTTGTGAAGCTTTCCAAGTGTTTTTGGGAAGACTTGAACACGCTATGGAAAATAGTGGTGCCAGCAGATTTGTGGGTTGAGTGTAAGAGAGCAGTAGACTGGCCAACAAGTGAACCAGAAAGGGATGAGGTAACAGGTGTGCCTTCACCTGAGGTAATGAAAAATTATTATAAGGTGATTGAGTTCCTAAAGACAAGGATTTCTCCCAAAAATATTGATTGGCAGCGGATTGATAGAATGGTCCAAGAGTCTAAAGAATCAATACATACTTACTATGAAAGAGTGTTAAAAGCATTCAAAGAGTACAGTGGTAAGGAAGCAATTGAACCAAAAGACATGTTGCATTTTGTGTTCAGGTTCGTCGAAGGTCTGAGACCAGAAGTGGGGCAGATGATTAAGAATCATTTAACTTGCTGGCAGGCAATGCCGATTGATGAGGTGTTGCAATACGCAAAAAACTGTAGTGATGAGATTGAGTTGAAACAAAAGAAATTGAAAGAGAAGGCAATGGTAATGCAAATCAAGGCAGCTCAAACGGGAGTGCAGGGAGCTATAGTACCGCCTATACCGCCGCAAAAGAGAGCTGTTATGTTCCAACCTCAAGTGAGGGGTAGAGGGCGTGGAATGGACATGATGTGTGGTACGGACTTAGGAACTGTGGTCGTTCAGAATGACATGTAAGGTATGAAAAAGATGTTACTGTGTCATTTGTGCGGAAACGTGGGACACTGGAAGCGGGAGTGTCCGTTGATGATGCAGGACGGTGTGGTTCAGCAAGGTGACGTCACTACATTTCAAACTGTGAAAGTCCCAAGAATGAAAGGATTTGTTCCTAATGCTCAAAATCGAGGACAGAATTTCCTACCAGTGCAGCAAATGCAGGTGCCACGTGCACAATTTGCTCCATTACCGCCAGTACAGCAGCAGGTCCCTATGGTACCTAGACAGCAAATGCAAATACCTCAAGCTCCGATGGAACAGCAACAGGTGATGCTTACTCAGCAGGTCACATGTCAAAGACAAGACAATAGTAATAACACAGTACACCAGTTTCCGTTTCACAGTGAGGATGAAATAAACGAAGAATGGATGAGTGATAGTTCAGATGAAGGAGACTTTGGGGGTCATTACGACCCTGGCGGAAGGCGGAGAACCGCTGGTTCTCCGTTCCGCCCGCCAGGGCGGAGATAACCGCCGGGCTGGAGACCTGGGTCTCCAGCCCGGCGGCCGTCACTATACCGCCGGCGGTATTTGGAACCGGCTTATCGCCGTGGATTTCCAGCGGTTTGAACCGCCATGAAATCCATGGCGGTAAGCACTATCAGTGCCAGGGAATTCCTTCCCTGGCACTGATATGGGTCTCCCTTACCCCGACTCCCTCCCCTACCCCCCCACCACCCCTGCCACCCCCCAAAGGTGGCAGGGCCCCCCTCCCCACCCCGACCCCCAACATCACTTTACCCATACCCACACGACACGCACGCAGGCACCACCTACATACTTACACGCACACACACCGACATACATGCCAACATCCACACACACAGTCAGACACGCACACCCACATTCAAACATACATGCACACATCCATACAGACATACCCACAGACATACACACACTCATTCCCATACACACAACACCCCCACAAGCATACACGCACTCACACACCCCCTCTACATACACAGACGCACACCCCTATGCACCCACACAACACACAATACCCCCCCACACCCTCCCCTCACGGACGATTGACTTACCTGGTCCGACGATCCTCCGGGAGGGGACGGGAGCTATGGAGGCAGCTCCACCGACACCACACCGCCAACAGAACACCGCCACGGCGAATCACAGGACGTGATTCGCTGGGCGGTGTTCTGTTGGCGCGGCGGTGGAGGTGGAGCAACCTCCACTTCCCCGCCACCCGCCAGTATGGCTATTGGCGGCTCTCCGTCCGTAAAGGGACGGAGAACTGTCAACAGTCATAATAGGCCGAGCGGCAAACCGCCTGCACTGGCGGTCTTCCACACGGCGGTCCCTCGGCGGTCTTTAAAAAAGACCGCCGAGGTCAAAATGACCCCCTATATGCTTGCCGCCTCCCTAGAAGTAGATCAGAGAGGGCCTTTTGTGAAGGGAAAAGTGATGAGTTACAAGGTTTCATTCTTGGTTGATACGGGAGCTATGCGCTCTACAGTAATAAGCATAGAAGTTCTAAATTTACCTCTTTCAGGCAGAACAGTTCAAGTTGTGGGAGTGGAAAACAGACAGCTGACAAATCCAATCACCGAACCAGTGCAGGTTGAAATTGGAAACTATTTGGGAATGCATAGATTTGTGGTGTGTGATTTGAGTCCCGTATCCTTATTGGGTAGAGACTTATTGTGCAAGACCAAATGTTCCATTAACTGTTCAGACACAGGGATTGAAGTCCAGACAAATAGTGATGATGAAGAAGATCCGGCATCTGCAATGATAGTCAACAATGCCTATAAAGAATACCCATTGATTGAATTTTTCCCAATGTTTACTGTGAAGGAATTGCATGCAGATTTACAGGGAAGTGTGAAGGAAGAAGTCTGAGATTTGACAGGAAAGGAAATAGGTCTGATTAAGGGAGTGGAGCAGATTAAAATCACTTTGAAGCCAAATGCAGTATTCCTGCAGCTTCCACAGTATAACATGGCACAGGATGTTTTGATGAAAGAGGCACAAATAATTGGAGACTTTTTAAAACAAGGAGTTTGAAAAGAAGTGCTGAGCAGCCCATGTAATTCACGAATAATGAGTCTGAAAAAGCCATGTTTGAAAGTATGAGTTGTACAGGACTTGCGGGAAGTGAATGACATGGTGGTTAAATGTTGCCCGATAGTGCCCAATCCAGCAGTGATACTGTTTCAGATTCCTTGTGATGCAGAGTGGTTCACAGTGGTAGATCTGTCACAAGCTCTCTTTTCTGTGCCTCTTCATGAGGATAGTCAGTTTCGTTTTAGTTTCAAATTCCTAGACAGAGTCTACAGCTGGTGCAGGCTTCCACAAGGGTACACGGAGTCACCATCCCTGTTTAATCAGATCCTCAAAAAGAATCCGGAGTCGTTGGAATTGCCATTGCCATGCCAATCGACTCTTGTACAGTACATTGATGATTTGTTAATTCCCGAACAAGGGAAGAGTTTAAACATGACTCGATTGCCCTATTGAATCATTTGGGAGAGTTTGGACATAAAGTCTCGCCTGTGAAATTACAGTATTGCCAAAAGTCAGTGAAATATTTGGGACATCAAATTGAGAAAGGATTGAGAAGAATTTCCAGAGAGAGGATTACTATGATTCTGCAGAGAAGTCCCCCGTCTTCACAGAGAGATGTCAGAATGTTTCTGGGAATGGTGGGGTACTGTAGACAGTGGATTCAAAATTTTGCAGAAATTGCCAAACCCTTACAGCAGTTGACCCATAAGGAAGTTACTGATCCCATTACCCTAGATGAGGACCAGATGAAAGCATTTACCAAGTTGAGAGAGAGTTTGTGCAGAGCTCCAGCGTTGGGAATGCCTGATTACACAAAGCCTTTCACATTGTTTTGTCATGAACGTGATGCTTGTTCTTTGTCTGTCTTGACACATGTCCATGGAGGTGCTTATCGCCCAGTAGCTTAATTTTCAGCTACCTTGGACCCGGTTGCAGCAGCTTTACCAGGTTGTCTGCGCGCAGTAGCTGCAGTTGGTCAAAGTCTTTCTCAATGTGAGGGGGTAGTCATGGGATACCCTTTGACGGTAATGGTACCACATTCCGTTGAGATTTTACTGACAAGGACAAAAACACAATATTTGATGGGAGCAAGACTGACAAGGTATGACACAAGCATGTTGGGTGCTCCAAATGTAACATTGAAAAGATGTACAGTGCTGAATCCAGCAACATTACTTCCGAGTGATACTGTCGAAATTGAGAAAGAGGAAGATATTGAACATGATTGTCTTGAGGTAACTCAGCTGTGTACAAAACCGAGGCCTGACATTAGAGACACCCGTTTAGAAGAAAATGACCAAATTGTCTTTGTTGATGGTTCGTGCCTCAGAGTGGGAACAGGCACACTGAGAGCAGGATATGCTGTGTGCACAATTACAGGCACATTAGAAGCTTCATGGCTTCGAGATGTGTATTCTGCACAGGTGGCAGAACTGGTAGCCCTTACTAGGGCTTGCTCTGTCTCTGCAAGGTTAAGAGTCACAATCTACACTGATAGTCAATATGGATTTCGAATTGTCCATAATTTTGGCCAGTTGTAGTCGCAGTGAGGTTTTATGACCTTGACTGGAACTCCAGTGACAAATGGCGACCGGATAAAAGAGTTGTTGTATGCAATTCAGTTACCTGAAAAAATTGCTGGGGTAAAATGCAGTGCACACCAAAAGACACAGGATTACATTTCTTTGGGAAATGGATCTGCGGATCAAGTCGCAAGGTTTTGCGCATTGAACTGTATATCCTTTAAAGACAAGTGGGAACTAATGCCTGAAGAAGAAACAAATTGCACAAGTTTTGCTTTGAAAATAATTGACACATTAGAGGAATTAAAAATGTTGCAGGAAAACAAAGACAAGGAAGAAAAAAGGCTATATTTTGAAGTTTAAATGTATTCAAAGACCAGATGAGATTTAGGTTTCTGAGGAAGGCCAGATGGTACTGCCAAACAGTTTATTGACTCAGATGGCTAGGTACTATCACAGCCAAGCACATATTGGAAGAGATGTCATGGTCAGATTGTTCAAGATTGATTGGTTTAATCCAAAATTTAGACAAGCAGCCGAGGCAGTATGCCATAGATGTGTAATCTGTCAGCAACTAAATGTGGGAAAAGAGAAAGTGGTGAATTTGAGCCACATTGGAAGAGCAGGAGGACCATTCAGAAGAATGCAGTTGGATTTCACTGAAATGCCTGCATGTGGTGGACTGAAATATGTGTTGGTGATTGTATGTGTGTTTAGTCATTGGATTGAAGCATACCCCACACGTAGGAATGATAGTCTCACAGTTGCAAAGTTGTTGCTTAGAGAGTTAATACCACGGTTCGGATTCCCGATCTCTTTAGAATCAGATAGGGGAACTCAATTCAATAACGAAGTGATCAAACTTTTATGTGCAGCATTAAACATTGAGCAGAAACTGCATTGCAGCTACCGTCAAGAAGATTCAGGACTTGTAGAGCAAATGAATGGTACACTGAAATCAAGAATTGCTAAAATGTGTACCGCAATGAATCTGAAATGGCTGGATGCATTACCCTTAGTGTTGATGTCAATGCAAAATATACCCGAGAGAAAGACAGGACTGTCACCCCATGAGATCCTCATGGGCACAGCAATGAGATTGCCAGCAATTCCAGCAAATGCTCTTGTCAATTTTACACATAATATGGTGTTGGACTACTGCAAAGGTCTGACTGATGTGGTTCGATCTTTCTCTTAGCAGGTACAGGCTGCTGTCACCCTGCCACCCATCCATGATCCAGGTCACAATCTAAGAGCTGGAGATTGGGTCATCATCAAAAAGCATGTTCGAAAGACTTGCCTAGAGCCGCATTGGAAGGGCCCATACCAGGTGGTGCTGACAACCACGACAGAAGTGAAGTGTGCCGGACTACCTAGCTGGATACATGCGAGTCATACTAAGAGAGTGGTGAGTCCGCAAGATCATGAAGAAGTATTGTTGAGAGCACCAACAGCAGCAAAACAAGTGACACTTCCTGAGCCAGAGCCAGAGCAAGTGGAGCCTGAAGTCGACCTAGAGCTGGTGGAAGATGGGTAAATTACACCAGTAAGAGACAAAGGTGCAGGAGCACATGAAGGGGAGCAAGAGTCTAACTCAACGGAAACGACTGGAGAACCAAGTACAGGAGGGGTTCTCCCAGAAGTAGACGGTGCAGAAGTACAAGCAGACCAAGTGCCAGACGAAGAGGTGGAAAGAGTCGAGACGGATCAAAGCCAAAGTGATCCGATTCCTCCTGAACCAGTTGCAGGTCCATCAAGAGAAAAAACCATAGATAGAGGGAAAGAGAAGAGTCCAATCTTAAAAAGATTACTGACAGAAGGAACAAAGAAAGGAGACAATTGGCCTGAATCGCAAATAGGCAAGAAGAAGGAATTGGTTATAAACGAACCAATAGAGGAAGAAGTAGACACTACAAGAAAAGACGAACTAATTGAAGGAGAACTAGCAGGAGAACGAAGGTTGAAAAGAAAGAGAGTAGTAAGTCGAAGATACGCAGGACCTCAGTGGGCATATGCAGCAACAAGTGATTGGCAAAAGGAGTTTATGTCCTTTTGCTTTGACAGAGAAGTTCTGAATCAATACTTTGATACAACCTGAAGGGGCTCAATAGACTGATTTGTAAGCTAATCTGAAGAAGAAATTTAAAAAGAGACTGTTGAAATAAACCCAGAAAAGACATTGATAACCTGATATGACATTTGAAACCTGGATGTGACAAGCTGCTAACTGATTTTTGACAAAGGAGAAAAGGGTTCCTGTGTATGAAACTGAATAGTGTGAAAGAAGTTTATTTTAAATTTTCAATTTTGATTGTTTTTCCTGTTGCACCTTATCTAAGAGTGATTTCTTCTTTCTGATTCTTTAAAGTTCATGGCTGAATTAGACAATAGCATTAGAAATATTAGATATTGCAGATATTTGAGTGTTGGAGTGGCAATTATGTGTGGAATAATGTTTATAATAATGATTGTGGGTATGTTTATTCATGAGATGAAAGAAGCTGCTATTACTCCTATTCATGAGACTACTACGCTAACAGCTTTAGAAAGATTCAAGCTAGACGAAAAATATTTGCATGACTACTAATGCAAGAGGAGAGCTTTCTTCTGATGTCCTCTATCGGTTGTTGAGCGAATATGTGGAGACGATGGATGCAAAGGATTGTCTTGTGTCTACGCAAATTCCTTCCTCTGTGGAAGAAGGAGTTATGTATCATAGTCTACCCCTAACATATGGCATAACATGTAGTCTGCTACTAACCAGATTCTATAACCAAGAATATATATTCAATATTTCTACTCCAATCACGGTTTGGTGTTTTCTTAGTACCTACTATTAGATATTTGAGTAAAATAGCTAAGGAGTGTCAACACCACAGCATTACGCGCTCTATTGGCGACTAGAATGCAAAAACCCAGCACTCTCAAAACACCGTAATTTATGCATTTTGCTGATTTGTTGTGGTTTAACCTTTTGCATTGCAGAGTTTAATCCTGAAGACTGATTTTGAATATGCTTACAAATACTGTTCCTTTGCAATGTATTGTTGCAGGTTTTCAAAATGTGTTAGGGTGTGGCCCTTTCCAGGGTCTTCCAGAGACTTTCCCTGCAGCATGCCTGGGCGTGGTCGTGGGCTGGGCCAAGACTCTATAAAAGAAGAGCCTGCCCAACTCCCAGTGCTCACTATTCAGAGGTCCCGGTAGAGAACAGCAGCTATTTCTAGAGTTCCTGTCCCGGTGGCCTATTTGATTTTCCAGTCCTCTGCTTTTCATGCTTCATTGGTGAATCTTGTTCTTGGGCGGTAAGACGGTAGTTGGGTTTATTCCCAACACCGTTCATTTTCAGAACTATCGTATTCTAGGGTCTAATTATTTATTTGATTAACATATTGCTTTGAGCTCAGAAAAAGTGCACTTGAGTGTTTTGTAGTGTTTACATGGGAGTCTGTGAATCGGCAAAACGCGCGATTCGTTTTGTGGAAGTTTGGAACTTGTGTTTCATTGTGCGCTGTCATTTTTTAGCATATACATGGATGCTTACGAATCGGCAAGATGCGCGATTCGTTTCATGAAGCTTTAAAACATGTGTTTTCATTACGCGCTACCATCTATTGACATTTACATGGAGGCTACGAATCGGCAAGACGTGCGATTTGATTCAAGATAATTTTAAAGCTTGTTGTTTATTGTGCCCAACCATTTCTTGACATTTACATGAAGGTTTACGAATCGGAAAAACACACGATTCGTTTCATGATGATTTAAACCTTGTTGTTTATCACACGCTACCATTTCTTGACATTTTTGCATGGTGGCATTCGAGTCAGTAGGACGTGCGATTTACTCCTCAAGTTTATTTTATGTTGTTCATTGTATACTACCATTCTAGGACATTTGTTTGTTGGTATTCGAGTTGACAAGTGTGTGATTTATTTCTTGAACTCATATAGTATTAAGTTATTGAAACACAATTCTTCCATAGTGTTTAATATATATAAATATATATATATATCTGTAAAGAGTGTGATCTGTGTTGAAAAAATTTCAAGAAAAAATTTCAAGAAAACACAAAAGGTCAGAGTTTCTAAATGTAATATTGTATGCTTCTATTATGCATGTTATTTTTTCTGATTCATGCTTGAATAAGAAAGTTTTCATTTAATTTATCTTGATTCCATTACAGGTATCCGACCATCTTGAAACCTAGTCATTTTAAACTTCATTCTTAGATTGCTCATGTTTTCAGAATGACTATGCTTAAAACCATAGTCTAGTATTGATTTCAGGTCATATTGTGTGTTCTAACCTTTTTTCTTACTATAGGTCTCCTTCCCAGCTGTTCCCTTCTTAATCCCTTCTTCCCCTCTTGAACTCTCTTAGCCTCTGTGATTTATCTATCAGAGTCTTGGAGCTGTTCAGTGGTGGACGTGTTGGGAACGTGCGCAGACCCCGAGGATCTGGTGACTCTGACAAGGAGCATAATATAGTGTTAGTTAGAGGATTCTTTGAGCCAACACTAACCTTTGGAACTGCTTACGCTCACTGAAATAATATGACCTGTTTACTAACTCCGTTGGAAAACAGCTTTATAGGGCACACCGATGATAGAAGAAAGGCATTAAAGGAAAAATTAGAAAAAGGGCTATAGAAAAGAACTTATAAAAATGACTATGCTTACACTGCTATTAAAACACAAGGGAGATTAGCTTTAGATGCATTACACGTGGGAAAGCTTTGTATATATAGGCCAACATCACGCACTGACACATTATTTGTGGGAACGAGTGAATGTAAGCATGTGTTTCTGTGTCAGAGTAAATGGACTTTTGTGTTGAATGGTGCGGACCCTGTGATTCCTGGGATTTATTATGTTTGTGGACTTAATGCTTATTACCGTCTTCCTAGAGGATGGTATGGCACATACTATTTAGGGATAGTTTTCCCTAAGATGCATCAGATAGCATCCTCAGAAATAGACAAAATTAAAGCCTCCAACGAAGCACTCAATAAGGGGGGGGTCCCGAGGCAGCCTGAGAGGGCTCCGGCGCTACCGTCTTAGATGCGAAGTCTTGAACTCCTACAAGGCTATCATTTGGAGTCTGAACTAACACTGGGGCCATCTGTTCTTCTCCTAGCCCTGGCAGGGGGGACCTCGTCCCCTCCCTGCTCTCACCCATAATGTTTTCCACCTGCCTAGTGGTAACTTCCATTGCAACTCTAACCTGCCCGGGGATAAGTGTAACTACCTCCGGTCTAACTTTGAAGAAGGACCTTAGAGAGGGTGTCAGCTTATCTCTACCTTTAATTTTACTCTCTCCTGCTTTCCCCCCCACACTCCTTGCTCCTTCCCCAGATTTAAATCTCGATTTTTTTTTTTTTACCGATCCTCCCTTCTCCTTTGTAATCGGAACCAAATTATCCTGGGGCGGCTGAACCGTCCCCTCCACTCTTGTTAAGGGGAGCAGGAGACACGCCCCCCTCCCCACTCTGCCTCACCGTCTTCTTCCTGGCGTTTTTCTCCGGAATCTCCTTGGGCTGCTCAGCCCACCGCCACTTCTCAGATGCGGCTCCAGACGCTCTGGTGTTACAACTACCACTATTCCCCCGAAGGGGAATTCGCGCTACGTTTTTACGGGTCCGGCGTAGCTCCAGCGCGGCCCGATACCACCAGACAGCCCCCGCTGTCCTCCAAATTTCCTCGGATGTAGTTAATTGCGGCGCGCACATTCGTGTGCTTTTGCGACCGCCACTCGCTCCGCTGCTCGCTCCGCCGCTCGGCTGCCGCGGCTGCCGCAACCTGACACGCCCCCAGGGACCCTGAACCGGAAGCGCTCTAGCGCGCTACGCGATCTGCGTAGCCCGCCATGTTCTCCTGTGTGTGCTTTGCAAACTCGGAAGTAAATCAAGGGGAGATAAGAGAGGTGTGTGCTAATTTGGAGAAAAAAAATTGATGGCGTAATGGTAAGAACGCAGGCCCTGGAAGAAGCGATGGGGGGTATGAAGGAGGAGCTGGTACAGCATAAGGGCGAGATCGAGACTTTGAAGAGGAGCGAACTGGCTCTAAAAAACAGGGTGGAGCAGATGGAAAACTATTCTAGAAGGAATAATCTAAAACTGTTGAAAGTGCCGGAAGGCACGGAAGGGAGCGATCTTAAAGCTTTTGTAGTGTCATTAATCAAATCAGCGGTGGACCTAGAGGAAACCGAGGATGAAATTGGGAAGGATATTCAGAGAATCCACCGTGACCCCTTTAAGCTACGAACAAATAGCAGTAGACCTCGGAAAGTTTTGATAAACTTTCTGTCATACCAGATGAAAGAAAAGATTTTATCTAGAGCATTGAAATTGAAGTCTTTAAAAGTGAAGGATATTGTGTTCGAGATTAGATCTGACCTATCCAGGGCGACTATGGATAGGCAGTGGGAGTTGGGGAAACGTTTGGAGATTTTCAGATCTTTGGGGGTTTCGGTTCAGCTGAAATTCCCAGCTTTCCTTAGAGTTATGTATAACAACAAAATGTGCAACATTAGAGATATTAGTGAAGCAGATGAATTATTGGCTGTGGTCAAAAATGAGCAGGCTACTGAATAAGGCTGCGTGTAATGCGCAATGGCGAAACTCTCCTAGGAACCTGGGGGCGCTCTAAAATTTGGATCAGTATGGTCCTTAGTTGGGGGGGGTTCTCCACGGGTATGGGTGGGGGAGAAGGGGGTAGGGAGGGGGGGGAGTTGTAGGGTTGGGGTGGGGAGATTGGAAGAAAGTAAAAAGTAGTGCCTCGGTCAGCCCAACTATTTGTTATTTAAGATTGATAGATGGCTAGTAGGGGGGGAGGTCAGAGGGTGCTGAATATGCCACTACAAATTCTTTCATGGAATGTCAATGGCTTAAGGGTGCGAGGAAGAAGGGAACGAATACTACAGTATTTGAAGGATTCCATGGCACAAATTTTAGTTCTGCAGGAAACACATCTTACAAAGGTGGAGTGTACTAATATAATACAAAAATTAAGATGGGTGCAAACATTTGCATGCACAGATCACAGCTATCATAATAAAGGTGTGTTAATTTTAGTTAAACATGTACAGCAGGGGGGTGTAACAATCCTGGACTCTAGATCAGACTTAGCAGGGCGATGGGTAATAGTTAAAACACAATTTAGAGGTCGGAATCTGGTATTAGCAGGATACTACGGGCCTAACCACGACGACATAGAACCCTTAAAGCAGCTTTTCTCTCAGCTTCTGGAATTTTCGGACCTGGTTATTTTGATGGGTGATTTCAATGTAGTACTAGACAATGAGTTAGATAGACATAACTGTAAATCACGAGGTACACCTAAGTCACAACAGTATTTAAGGAGGATGATGAAGGAATTTGGTTTGTGCGATATTTGGAGGCAAAGGGCGGGGAACAGTAAGGACTTCTCTTTCTTCAATAAGAAGTACAGACATGCGTCGCAAATTGATTATTTTTTATTGGACATGCGTTTGAGAGAGGAGGTGAAGAATATTGCGTATCTGCCCTCGCATTTATCAGATCATTCTGCTGTGGTGTTAAACATGTGCTTTTGTCAGACAAGTTGTAGTGGTCGGTGGACGATTGATCGAACATTGTTATTAGATCAAGAGGTGTTGCTAAAGTTGCGTAAGGAAGCTGAATTCTTTTTTAGTGTAAATTTGGGCTCCGCTCCCTTATTTGTAGTATGGGACACGTTTAAAGCAGTCATCCGCGGGGAATTAAGGAGTTGTTCCAGCCAGAAACATAAACGGTTGAAAGAAGAGATTTATGCATTGGAGCAGGAAATGCGAAAATGTAAAGCGAAAATAATCGAAGCAGGAGAGACGGAGACTGTGAGGTCTAGCTGGGAGGGGTTGAGAAGTCAGTTGGAAAAGATACTACAGGGAAGAATTCAAAGCAAATGGGAAGCAAGCAAATTGGCCCATTTTCAATACGGGGAAAATGCGGGGAAGTTGCTAGCTTGGAAAGGCAAAGCGGATCGAATTAGGAATTACATTAAGGAAGTTGAAGTGGGGCATTCAGGTGAAAAAACAATAGATGGGGCGGCAATAGAATCGGCTTTTCGAAACTTCTTTTCGAATCTGTATTCGGAAAAGTTGGAGGTGGATGAAGGTATGGTGACGGATTGGTTAGGAGTTGATGGATTCTTAGGTTTATCACTGCAGGAGAAGGAAGTATTGAACGCCCCAATAACGGCTGAGGAAATTAGGAGAACCCTGACTAGTAGTAAAGCGGGTAAGGCGCCAGGCCCGGATGGTATCCCAGTGGAAGTTTATAAGGCACTAGAGGATTTAGTTATCCCAGTGCTGACAGAATTGTTTGGAGGGATGCTGGAGTTTGGTAATGATATTCCTCTTTCATGGAATGAAGCAGTGATCTCCCTAATTTTGAAACCGGGTAAAAACCCAGCGAAGTGTGCCTCATACAGGCCTATATCATTGTTGAACAGCGATTATAAACTGTTGGCTAAGCTTCTTGCGGATAGGCTGAGTAAGACAGTGAATACTCTAGTGCACCCCGATCAAAAAGGGTTTTCAAAAGGTAGATATTTGCATGAATTAACCTTCGAATTGATCGGGGCAATAGATATGGCCACAACGTTTGGGTCGCCTTTGGCAGTTATGATGTTAGATGCAATGAAGGCTTTTGACCAAGTTAATTGGAATTTTTTTAAATCTGTTTTGAGGCGGGCCAATTTAGGCTCAAAGTTTTGTGGTATAATCGATCGGATTTATACTTCCCCTTATGCTAAGATTTTGGTGAACGGTAAACTCACGGGTCCTATCACTATCTCAAGAGGTACGAGGCAGGGTTGCCCCTTGTCCCCGGTATTGTTTAATCTATATATTGAGCCATTTGCCAGAAAAATCAGACAAGACCCTCTTATCCCACCCTTCTGCTGCAATGGCTGGGAAAAGAAAATTTCTTTATATGCAGACGATGTATTAATATATACTAATAACCTGCCCCTTGCTTTTAATACAGTTAAAGATCTGGCTGAACAATTCGGTAGGATATCAGGGTACCGGATTAATGCGGGGAAAACAGAAATTATGCAGTGGAATATGGAGGGTGGGCCAACAACAATTAAGCAGGAAATACGGTACCTGGGTATTCTAGTGACCCAAAACTTGAAGGATTTAGCAGAGAGGAATGCTCAAAGGTTATTAGCCGAATGTAAAATTATGCTACAAAAATGGGCATATCTCCCTTTGACGATTCTGGGGAGGACAAATCTAATTAAGATGTTTATTCTGCCCAAATGGAACTTTGTGTTTTCAGCTATACCCTTGGCAATGCACAAGGCATATCTAGATAAAATGCAACAAGCAATAAGTAGTTTCATTTGGAACTCAAAGGGGCCGAGGATATCATGGAAAAAGCTACGTAGAAGGAGGGAAAAAGGAGGATTGGCTCTTCCTGATTTGACATATTATGCGTGGGCTTTTTTGTTTAACAACTCAAGTATGCTGTTTATATCCCCAGACGACTCAGCAGTAGGCAGAATGTATAAAGCTATGGTGTTGTCTGAAAAAGGGGGCTTACAGTCATTTTTATTTAAATTTGGTGACCCAAAATTTTTCAAAAAAGTTCAACTAAAAGTGCTGCAAGGAATGGCAAGGAGCTGGTATCAGTTGAGGCGGCAGTTGGGTGTACACTATTATAGGTATCAGGCCCCTATCTGGGACTCCCCGGGCACCCCAGAATGTTTCCAGGATATTCTCGTATTACCACTTAAAAAGGCAGGTGTGGAAAGGTGGGGGGAGATTGCGCGAGAAGGCACTCTACTTCCTTGGGATGAATTGGTAAGAATAACGGATGGTTCTCTGTCTAGGTTAAAATATTTACAGATAAGACAGTGGGAGAAAGTAACTAAGGAAGGATTAGGAGTGGTAAATGTTTTTGAGGACTCTTTTCTAGACCTGGCAGTTTCAGCTTCAGGGAAGAAGGTGGCGGCTTGGTATTGGGAAATATTAGAAATTCTGGATGAGAACTTTGACCTACCAAGCAAGTTATGGGGCAAGGTGATGTTAGGCGACAAGATTGGGTTATGGTGGAAGAAGTCGTGCATGACACTGTATGAAGTAGTGAAGCCGGCCCCACTAAGAAAAAATCATCTTTATACTCTACATAGAGCATACATATCTCCAGCAAAACTTTCCAAATTTAAGAAGGGGGAGGAGATTAAGTGCCCGAAATGTGGTGGGCTAGGAGCAACATATATACATATGTTCTGGGACTGCCCTTTTGTTCGGTTGTTTTGGGAGGAGGTTTTTAGGGCGTTATCATCTATGTTAGGCTGGAAAATCAATGTATCACTACCACTAATTATTTTTGGGCAGCTCCAGGATGAGGGGATATGGAAAAGAGTGAATAAAACTAATCGTGCATTTTTGTTCTATGTAATTGTGTTGGGACGGAATGAAATTTGTAAAAAATGGCTGAAGGAGCACCCGCCGAGCTATACTGACTGGTTGAACGCTGCTCTCCGTGTGGCAAATATGGATCTAAATGTGCAGGGCCCAAAGAAAAGCGTAGAAATGTGGGCACCATTAGTAAAATCGGCAGAGAACCGTCTAAATTTGTTTTCCTGTTAAACTTCACTGAGGGGTATCTATGGGAAATTGCACAATTGAGTTTTTCTTTTGCCTCAGTCCAATGATTAAGCACCGTGTGAAGCCTTGGTAGGTCTGTCTAGGCGGACCAGGAGAGACAAAGGTGCACCCCCTGACTTGACTCTCTCTTCTTAGGCAAGAGGGCGAAAAGGTTACAAGAACGAAGAGGGATCTCAGTAAGTGGGGCTGAATGAGGACAACAAAGAAAAATCAACAAAAAAAAAAAGATGCATCAGATAAATGATTTAAAGAAAATACCAACAGAGACTGAATTACATCATGTGCGAAAGAGGAGGGAAACCTCTTCTGCAATTGTGGGAGATATTTTTGAGGCAATAATTCCCTCTGTAGGAGTTATTTTGAAAGCAAACAAGACACGAAAATTGTCTACTAGTGTGGATAATATGCTGACAAACTTTACAGGGGCAATACTCCTGTTAAATACTGAATTGGCTGTGGCCTACACCGTCACGCCAACAGGAATACACCCACACTATCACGACCCACGAATCAACGCAGTGATCTTTCAACCGCTGTAATCCATTGGCGGTACACACCGGCGCGCTCAAAATACACACACAATTACAAAACACAACCACATTGGACAATTCAAAATACACACACCTGATACACATACACACACCACACCCGCACACTCACACCACTATAAAACACACACCCACATTACCCACAACCCCTTACAACGACATTTTTGGAAGAAGCAGAGAGAGAGAGAGAATAGCAAACACAACACCAGCATCCACAGGCACACAACATCATCAGTCATACAACATCCACACAGTCAAAAAACACACCCCAACACAATACTTCACACAGCACAACAAACATTACCTCACACATCACCCACAACACATTATGGCACCTCAAAGACACCCCAGATTTTCTGAGGAGGAGCTCAGGGTCATGGTGGAGGAAATCATCCAGGTACAGCCACAGCTATTCGGGTCACAGGTGCAGCAGACGTCCATTGCAAGGAAGATGGAGCTATGGCGGAGAATTGTTGACAGGGTCAATGCAGTGGAACAGCACCCCAGAACACGTGATGACATCAGGAAGAGGTGGAACGACCTACGGGGGAAGGTGCGTTCCATGGTATCCAGGCACCAGGTAGCCGTACAGAGGACTGGCGGTGGACCCCCACCTCCTCCCCCACAACTAACAACATGGGAGGAGCAAGTCTTGGCGATCATGCATCCTGAGGGCCTCGCAGGAGTAGCAGGAGGACTGGACTCTGATAAGTCAAATCTTTACTACTATATCCCCCACCCTACCTGCATGCCATCACAAACTCCTACCCCCTACCCTCACACCCATCACCCCAACACCTCACAGATACCCCACTATCACAACCCACCCTTACCAATACCAAGCCCTGCATGTAACACCAATGCATGGACACCACTCACAAACCTGCATGAACACCCATCACCACAGCATGTCCAGTAGAGAGACTCACCCAGGCTACAAAATCACCACTCACACAAGGGCCAAGGCAATAATGCAAGCACAGGATTAGAGGGAAACTCACTCATTGCACAAGATGGCACACACAGATACAATAGCTATGCATCTACACACCAACAGGACCCCTACCCAACGTCACCGGACAGGAGGTGCCAGCCATATCCAGTCCCCCCACAGAAGAGGCCCACAGTGACTACAGCAGCTCTGCACGCCTGGATCAAGATGACCAGCCCAGCCTATCAGGGACCTCTGGACAGTTGGTTCCCCTGCCACAGTCACAATCTACCACAGAACTTCCCCCCTCAGGAAACACCACCACAGCACCCACCCAGCGGGCCCATGCCACTGTCCCCAGGACACGTCAATCAGCAGTGTGTACACCACTACAGGGACCCCAGGCAAACCCACTAACCAAGACAATCAGGGACCTGGGGTCAGTGGCAGTGGGCACACGGTTCAGGGGACAGAGGCACAGGACAATAGGGAAGCTGGGAGGACTGCTGTGCGACAGGAGGAGGACAGGCCCAGGGAACCCACTCTCCACGAGGTACTCTCCAACATCATGGGAGCATACCACCATTCCCAGGAGACCATGGGCACAGTAGTGGCCAAGTTTCAGGAGACCCAGCGGCTGCAGGAGGAACAGTACCTGGGGATCAGGGAGGACTTGAAGTCCATTAACACCACCCTGGTCACCATTGCAGGGGTGCTGGCAGACATGGCCAACACCATGAGGGAGACAGTGGCACACCAACGGGCCCCTGACACTAGTCTGAACGATGAACAGCCCTCCAAGTCTGCCGGCACTAATGGACAGGAGGTCCTGCCACAGGACCAACCGGCCACCAGCACCCCACCCCCTGCAGAAGGAGAACCAGCCCACAAACAGTACCTGCGATCCAGGCACAAGACAGAGAACATTGCCAAGACGCCCGCCAGGAAATAAGACTCTCCTGATTGTCACCCTTCTGTCCCACTATGTCACCCTGTCCACCTTGAACTGCCATTACTCCCCTTCCTATGCCCCATTGGACAATGCACCTGTGACACCAAGAGACTGGACTCTACTATGGACCTTCCTCCACCATCACCCCAGCCCCTTCCACATACCCCTATACACATTATCCCCTAAATAAACACCCTTGAATCACAAACCAATCTCGAGTCAGTCTGATCTTTCACAAATGTATTATTACAACATCACCAACAAATATCAATGTAAATGTTCATATGCTCATACCAATGTATGACAGTTGTTGGGCAGCGGTAAAGAGCAGAAGGCAGAATGAGGTACCCAGATCTGTGAAAAGGAAAGCCAAAGTGAACTGTCATGGTCCATACACAGAGGTAAAAAGGCAGAATCATGCAATGTCCTACAGTAGTCTGATATGAGAGGAGCAGTGCCAATCTCTTACCTGTGTCTCACTGGAAGTATTGCATGATGATGTTGTTTCGGTTTTCAATATCTTCTTCTTCTGCCTCCTCTTCGTCACTGTCCACAGGCTCCACAGCTGCCACAAGACCAACATCAGGCTCATCCTCCTGCAGTAAAGGCACCTGGCGTCGCAAAGCCAGATTGTGCAACATACAGCATGCCACGATGATCTGGCACACCTTCTTCGGTGAGTAGTATAGGGAGCCACCTGTCAGATGGAGGCACCGGAACCTGGCCTTCAGGAGGCCGAAAGTCCACTCTATAATCCTCCTAGTTCACCCATGTGCCTCATTGTAGCATTCCTCTGCCCTTGTCCTAGCATTCCTCACTGGGGTCAGTAGCCATGACAGGTTGGGGTAACCAGAGTCACCTGCAAATATCAAGGGGTATCTGTTAGACACACACCAACCCTTAGGGACTCTCCCATACCCAGACACCTATTCAAACTGTGTGGGGACCTTGGGCTCACCTATTAGCCACACACAGTGCCTCTGGAGTTGGCCCATCACATAAGGGATGCTGCTATTCCTCAAAATGTAAGAGTCATGCACATAGCCAGGATACTTGGCATCCACATGGGAGATGTACTGGTCTGCCAAACACACCATCTGCACATTCTTGGAATGCTAGCTTTTGCAGTTTCTGTACACCTGTTCATTCCTGCGGGGTGGGAAAAATGCCACATGATGTTGGGGATATGTCCCAGGGCATAGAAGTCACCTTTCACTGTGGGCAAATCCTCCACCTGGGGGAAAACGATGTAGCTGCGCATGTGTTTCAGCAGGGCAGACAAAACTCTGGACAACACTTTAGAGAACATTGGCTGTGACATCCCTGATTCCATGGCCACTGTTGTTTGAAAGAAACCACTGGCCAGGAAATGGAGCACTGACAGGACCTGCACTAGAGGGGGGATTCCTGTGGTATGGCGGATAGCTGACATCAGGTCTGGCTCCAACTGGGCACACATTTCATGGATTGTGGCACAATCAAGTCTGTAGGTGATAATGATGTGTCTGTCTTCCATTGTCGACAGGTCCACCAGGGGTCTGTACACCGGAGGATGACGCCACTCATCATCTGCCCCAGCGGATGTGCCCTATGAAGGAGAAGGGTGAGCAGAGAGTCATATACCACATAGGTTACACAAGGGTGTTTTGCACTATTGTGATGTAATCGGTGTGTGGCGTTGTATGTCCGTATTCCTGCCCAAAAGTGCTGTGATGCAGTTAGGTGCCCTGCCATGTGGCCCCCTGAAATGGCAGATGCCTGACCTGTAAGGAGGGACAAGAGGAAATGAGGTAACTGCGCTGGCGGTGTGCAGCGTCGCAGTAGGCGGACGAAGACCGCTGCGCAATTCAGCTCATTAAGCCCTATGGGTTCCAGGAGCCAATGACGATGTACGCCGGTGGTGACGGTACCCACCGCCGCGGACGTGACCGCCATTTTCTATCTCTTCACTCACTTGATACCTGACCTTCAACAGGAGAGGACCTACACTGCAAGTGCTGCTGTGACCTGAGTCTGGAAGCGACAATGGCTACAGTGTCTGGGGAAAGGGCCCCTGCCTTCACAGCAGAGGAGTTGGACAACCTGGTGGATGGGGTCCTCCCCCAGTACACCCTACTCTACTGTCCTCCAGAAAAACAGGTGAGTACACTGTGTGCATGGTGGATGGGACATGAATGTATGGAGTGGCACGGATGGAAGATACATAGGGGGCTGTGGCCAGCATGTGAGGATGGTCAGTGTATGTGTTTCAGGGCATGGTTGGGAAGTTGTGGCCAATGAGTAAGAAAAACCGGACGGGGGAGTAAAATCCATTCTTACTTTACCTTTTCTCTAGGTCAGCGCCCACCAGAAGAAGGGTATTTGGCGTGCCATCGCCAAGGAAGTGCGGACCCTGGGGGTCTATCATAGACGGAGCACCCACTGCAGCAAGAGATGAAAGGACCTACCCCGCTGTAGCAAGAAGATGTCGGAGGCCCAGCTGGGGATGGCCTCCCAACGTGGGATGGGTGCCCGTCGCACCATGACCCCCCTGATGTACCGGATCCTGGAGGTGGCATATCTGGAGTTGGATGGGCGCTTGAGGGCATCGCAGCAGCCACAAGGGGGTGAGTACAGTGTCATTCAGCTGACTCTGCGCGCTTTATGAGGTGTCTGGGTGGGGGAAGTGGGCTGTGGGATCCCCTAGGCCAGGGCGAACTTGGTAGGGTAGGTCCCTTGTTAGGCAGGCTCTGTGGCACTCCAACCCCAATAGTGGTAGTGGCCATCTACACCCAGTCAGGCTCCTGTGGGTTCCAGGTGTGCAGCAAATGGGCTTAGGCATAATCCCCCATGGCCACGTGATTTTCCTAAGGACTGTTAGTGCATGGCCTAGTGCATAGGGCTGCTCCCTGTGTGTTGTGTCTGCCAACGGTGGTGTTGTTGCTGGCATTGCCCATGTGTCTCCTCTGTCTTTCCCCCCTTTTTGTTTTGTCACCCTGTCCTTGTGTGCATTAGCATCATCTGGCAGAGGAGCAGTGGCACCGGAGCAGGAGGGAGCTGCAACCCACATGGCCCATGAGGGTGAATGTACGGAGTCTGAGGGGACCAGTAGGACGGAGTGCGAGGGGAGCTCCACGACAGGGACAGGAGGGGACACCAGCGACAGCGACTCCTCATCTGATGGGAGCTCCCTTGCGGTGGCGGACACTCTGTGCCCCTCGCAACAACAGGTACAGCCGCCTTCACCCCTACCAGCACCGCCCTCCCAGCAACCCATCAGCGTGTTTCCCGTGCCTGCTCACCCAGGAGGGTGGGCATCTCCTTCGCCCCAGGCACCTCAGCCCCTGCCCCAGTCAGCCCTGCTGCCCTCAGTGAGGAGGCTATTGACCTCCTGAGATCTCTCACTGTTGGGCAGTCAACCATTTTGAATGCCATCCAGGGTGTTGAGAGGCATTTGCAACAAACAAATGCATACCTGGAGGGCATTCATTCTGGCGTGGCGGCCCAACAGAGAGCATTTCAGGCTCTGGCCTCAGCACTGATGGCAGTCATTGTCCCTGTGTCCAGCCTCCCCCCTCCAACCCTCATTACCCAGACACAATTCCCTGAACCTTAGCCTATCCCAAGCACACCATCAGACCAGCATGCACACACATCAACACACAAAAGTGGCTTCGGCTAACATAAGCACCACCCATCCCACAGGCACGCACACAAGCACCATACCCATGCAGACACACCAACATCCACTGCCTCCACTGTGTCCCCCTCCTCCACGTCGTCCACCTCCCTCCCAGTCTCGTCTCCACTCACACCTGCATGCACTACATCCTCAGCCACTACCTCCATTACCAGCACAACCATCACCACACACCGCTCACATGCAATCACCACCCCCACTATCATGCACACGTCCCCTATGTCCTCTCCCAGTGTGTCTGTGAGCCCTCCTCCCAAATTACACAAACGCAGGCACACACCCACTCAACAGCCATCCACCTCACAACAGCCTCCAGCCATGCACCTTCACCCACACTCAGCAGACGTACACCTCCTACAACCACTACCTCTTCCTCCACTCCCAAACCCCCTCCATCTTCCCGTCCCAGTGTGTCTAAAAAACTTTTCCTAGCTTCCATTGACCTCTTCCCTACACCTTTCCCCCTCATCCTTCCCCTACGGCCAGGATGTCCAGATCCCAGCCCAGCACCTCAGCCACAAAATCCTCGACCACTGTGGTCCCTGAAAGTCCGGGAAAATCGAAGGCGGCACCCATCAAGGCTGCCAGTGTGCGACCTAGTGAGGCCAAGGACCACCCTATTCCGCCACCTGCCAAGGTAAAGAAGGGGCCTGCATGCCGAAGGGAAAAGCTGCACCAACCACCCAGCAAGCCCTCTTCCAGGACCAAAGAGGACAGTGCCAAGGTCCCAGCAGCGACTTCCAAGGTGGGGAAGGGACACAAGGGCAAAGGGAAGTCAGCTCACGGCACGGAGCCTCCGGGTGGGGGACTGGTGTCACCCCTTCTGCAAGACAGAACAGCAACCTGTACGGCGGTGGCCACCGCCGCAACGACCGCCACCTGCGACGCCACATGCACCGCCACCTGCATGTCTGCTGCCTCTACTACAGTCCCTAGCATCATCCCCAGTGGGCACCCTTCCGAGGCTGCAGGAGACAGCCTGGTGTCTCCCTCCACAAGTGCAGACACCAGCTCCACCGGCAGCATGTCTGCCGCAGACACCGCCGCAGCCACCGCCACCTGCCCCGCGATGTGCCCAGCCAGTGCCACAACAGCGGACATCAGCAGCATCCCCAGTGGGCTGCCATCCGAGACTGCAGGAGACGTCCTGGACCCTGCACACACTACATGAGGCACCACAACCAGCACTGGCACTACCAGCAGTTGGCAGGCTATGTCGCCGCAGGGTGGAGTGTGTCTCTGCCTCCATGGAGTATTATGCTACCTGTTCCAGGTACATCGCGTGGCAAAGACACCGAGGTGAGATGAAGTCTACTGCCACACCCCAGGGGCAGCATCAATGGGCACAAAGCCCCCTCCAGAATAAGTGGAGAAAAGCATCCACTCACCCAGTCCTTGGCAGGATGAAGCACTCTGGGCACAAAGCCCCTTCTAGAACCAGTGGAGAAAAGCATCCACTACCCCAGTCCTTGGCAGGATGAAACACTCTGGGTACAAAGCCCCCTCCAGAACCAGTGGAGAAAATCATCCCCTAGTGGCTTTCCACTCCCCAGGAACAAGCAGTGGGCAAACCACCCACTTGAGAGACTGGCTTTGTACTCCCCGGGACCAAGCAGTGGGCAAACCACCCACTTGAGAGACTATGGCGTTGCACTCCCCAGGACCAAGCAGTGGGCAAACCACCCACTTGAGAGACTGTGGCTTTGCACTCCCCAGGACCAAGCAGTGGGCAAACCACCCACTTGAGGGACTTAAGAGACTGTGGGTTTGCACTCCCCAGGACCAAGCAGTTGGCATGGAGCCCCCTCGAGGAGCACTGGCGTCGTCCCATCATCCAGCTGAGGTGCCCCCCTCCCCTTCCCCCTGAGGTGCCTGTGTTTTTTTCGACCTGATGCCCCTGCAGTGTTCCCTCCGTTTTGAGGCAGGTGTCATGTGTGGGCTTCACCCACAGTTTTTGGGACCACTGGTCCACAGACATTTAGTGGAACAGTATACGGACTTGTGTACTTGCTGTAAATATTTGTATGTACTGATCATTTAAAGTTATCTTGGCCTATCTGGATTTTCGATGATTACACTTGTTACAATCATTTCATTTGGTCCTTGTGTTCTTCCAGGGAATGATAGGGTGTATCTGTGATATATCTGGATGTGTTTGTGTGTATGGTGTTGGGGTGAGGCAGGGGGTGGCAGTGTTGCGTATTGCGTGTTTGTGTCACTTTCTTTTTCCTCCCCCCTTACCTGTGTGCTAGGTGCAATACTCACTGTGGTCGTCGCCACCGTCTTTGATGTTCCTGGTAGATGAGGAGGTAAACCAACATTGGTAACACCTGTAACTCGGGCTCAATGGCATCCTGGTTCCTTGTTGGGTGTCGAGAGGTGAGTGGTTTCCGTTCCAAAGACTGTTTCCGCCGTGCTTTTAATGGCGTTGGTACCGCCTCAGAAAAGCTGGCGGATTGGTGCCTTGTAAAAGAGTGGGCAGTACATTCTCTTCCGTCTGTCTGTTGGCGGTTACCGCCGCAGTGTTTGTTGCTACCGCCGTGGCGGTTGGAATGTTAAAGTGGCTGTCTGTGTTGGCGGTTTCCGCCATGGTCGTGATTCCATTTTTTTTACCGCCGGCCTGTTGGCGGTATTACCGCTGCTTTATCACTGACCGCCAGGGTTGTAATGAGGGCCATAATCTTAGCGAAAGACGGTGGAGTCTGTAAAATGATTAATGCTAGGCATTGTTGCTTGTTCATTCCTGAAAATGATAAGGAGATAAGAGACTTAGGCGGTCATTCTGACCGTGCCGCCCGCCATGCGGTCACCGCCATTTGGCCACTCCGCGGAGGCCATTCTGGCTTTCCCGCTGGGCCGGCGGGAGCCCGCCAAAGGAGCGCCCGCCGGCCCAGCGGGAAAGGCCCTGCAACACAGAGGCCGGCTCCGAATGGAGCCGGCGATGTTGCAGGGGTGCGACGGGTGCAGTTGCACCTGTCGCGATTTTCACTGTCTGCTATGCAGACAGTGAAAATCATGCTCGGGCCCTGTTAGGGGGCCCCTGCACTGCCCATGCCAGTGGCATGGGCAGTGCAGGGGCCCCCAGGGGCCCCACGACACCCGTTCCCGCCATCCTGTTCCTGGCGGTAAAAAACGCCAGAAACAGGATGGCGGGAAGGGGGTCGGAATCTCCATGGCGGCGCTGCGATTCAGCCCAGCCAGGGGTAATCCGGCGGGAAACCGCCGAATCCCCTTTTCTGACCGCGGCTTTACCGCCGCGGTCAGAATGGGCACTGAAGCACCGCCAGCCTGTTGGCGGTGCTTCCGTGTCCATCCACCCTGGCGGTCCATGACTGCCAGGGTTGGAATGAGGGCCTTAGGGACAGATGTAGGTACAAACAAATTAGTGACTTGCAATTTGCGAGCATGTGCGACTCGCAATTTGCGTGTCGCTAACTGGAATGCAGGTACAATTTGCGGGGACAAATTGAGACTCGCACCCGGAGTCGCACCGCAGATAGCGAGTCCGCTATTTGCGAGGTCGCTTTTTGCGACTGCGCAAAAAACGGACTCGTAATTTGCCAGTGGGTGTCGCAAATTGCGACTGTTCTGAAAATTGATTGCAGGTGCTGCAGAACACTCCAGAAACCACTCCAGAACACTCTGGAAACACTTCCTGGCACATGATGATGACATCACAGCCAGGAAGTTTACAAATACACCTGGGAGGAGGGAGGACCACACCCTTTTTAACTGCTGCACAGCTAACAGAGCAACAGCAACCATGGCTGACACTCCCAGAAAGAGAAAGCCGAAATTTGCAGAGAAGGAGCTGGAGGTGCTCACAGAGGAATGCTGTCAGCACCATGATGAGCTATTTGGGAAGGCAGCTCTCAATGTGCCAGACTCTGCCAAAAAACGAATTTGGCAGGAAATTCAGGAGAAGGTAAACTCCCTGGGGGTCAGCCACAGGAGTGTCAATGAAATAAAGAAGAGGTGGTATGACCTCCGCTCCCGGACCAAGAAGAGGGTCGCAGAAAGGCTCCGGGAGATGAGAGGCACAGGAGGGGGACCATCTTCCATACCACCACCCACACCCCTGGAGGAAAGGGTGGAGGAGACTCTGGAGCCGGAGTCTGTAACAGGATTTGGAGAACTGGACACCTCTGAGCCCAGAACATCAACAGATGAGTACCATGTGATATGCCTGTACCCCCATCAATGCCATACCCCCACCCACCATGTACACAGGGGCATGCACAACCAAGAGAGCTCCATTTCAGAGTAGCAGATACCAGCATGATGCATTATGGGCAATGTAGTCAAGTAGGCAGTTAATAGGCAATTTTTTATTAGGAAGTGTGCAACAGATAGTAGTCACTGATAGTGTTTTCCCCATGTCCCACAGGTCTCCCACAAGACCCCACCACCAGCCACAGCAGCCAGGTGCCACTGGTCAGCCAGCCCAATGAGGAAACAACAGGAGCAGCCACCAGTCCCACCTGCACCACCAACACCATCCCCTCTATGGCAACACCCGCTGCAAAAGTGGTTTCGGAGCCTGCACCAGCAACAACCAGGAGTGCCACAGCACACATGACAGGGCATCCACTGCTGCGCAAGCGACGCAGGATGAGGAGAGCAGGGCTGCAGGCAGAGTCAGGGCTTCCATCCACCACACTGACAGAGGCACAACTGCTACATGGTCAGCGCCTGCAGAATCAAATGTTAGGGCGGATTAGTGGGGTTCTGCAGCGCTTCGTAAGGAACAATGAAAACAGCATGCAGCAGGTTCATGCACAAATGGAGGTAATTGGCAACAACACTGGTGACCTAGCCCTGTCAATGCGTGAACTGGTGGCTGGACTACTTACACAGAGCAAGGGTGCGCGGCGCAGGGACCGCCAGCTGCTCCAAAGGCTGGACAGGATGGCCTCCTCTATTTGCAGACTGGCAGTAAACACTACTGGACTGTCAAGGAGAACAGTCGGCCTTCAGGTTGAAATGGGCCACTTTGCGGGTGATGTGGGAAGGGACCTGGGCCGGATCACCCATGTGATAGACCTCATGGAGGCACAGCAGGTGTCTAGGGGTACAGGGGACACCCCACAAGACAGCGAGGAGGGCTCCACTGTCAGCAGTGTCTCTGCTGGTGACACCAGGATGCTCCGGAGTGGGAGTACGAGGCAGAGCACTGCTGAGCAACCTGGTACCAGCCAGGCTGGCAGAGGCCGCCGTAGGCTGTAAACTAAACACTGTCCCTGATGTTGGGGCACATGATGGCAATGTGTCCCATGCCAGGTGGGCTTTTTGAAGTCCCTGAACAGTTTTTCATTGTATATAGTTTGGTTTTTGCACATATTAAATAATTTTTTTGTTCCACTTAACAAATGGAGTGTTTGTTCAATTGGTGAGTATGGTAGAAGTTGGCACGTACCTTCCAAAGTATTGTGTTGCAATGTGTTCCCGTCTCAGTCTGCCTTGATTTGCGATGCTCCTATCCCCATGATGGCGATGTGGTTGCTCTTGCTCTTCATCCTCAGAATCTGGGTCTGCAGGGGTGAGAGGTAGCCCACGTCGGGTGGCAATGTTGGGCAGGATAGCGCATGCGACAACTATTTTGAATGCCGTTATGGGGGTATACTGGAGGGCACCTCCACTTCTGTGAAGGCATCTGAACCGTGCTTTCAGCAATCCAAAGGTTCGTTCTATCAGGTTCCTGGTCCTCTTATGTGCACTGTTGTATCGCCTCTCGCATTCATTGCTGGGTGTTAAGTAAGGAGTCAGTATCCATGGCCGTAAGGCATATGCACTGTCACCTGTTGGGCACAAAAAGTACACTGTTAGAAAGTCCTGGTTGGTGTGCACATTGATCTGTGTGCATGTCTACAAGGTGTATGCAGCTCTACCTAGGAGGTATCCGTCTCCAAACACCCCACGTTTCAGGCGTTGGTGTATCCCACTGTGCCTAAAAATGTAGGAGTCATGAGTACTGCCTGGAAATTTAGCTACAATGTCAGTGATGACATAATGGGCATCACAAACAACCTGAATATTGAGTGAGTGAGTACACTTTCTATTGCGGAACAGTTATTCCAGGTTTGTAGGAGGGCATATTTGAATATGTGTCCCATCTACACACCCTATGACATGGGGAAAGTTGGCAATCCGGTAAAAGTCCAACTTGGTGCTGTTGATTTCTGCCTCATTCCTGGGTAGGTATATGTATTGGGACATGTGTGTGAGTAAGGCATCTAGGAAAGCCCTTAGGAACCTTGATAGTGCACTTTGGGATACCCCACCTGCCACAGCAATTACCCCCTATAGCTCCCCGAGGCCAAGAGGTGCAGTGAGCATAGCACTTGCACATGCGTAGGGATGGCGCAGCCGCGCAGAGTCTGGCGTTCTAGCTGTGGTTTGAGTAATTCAATTAAATCTAGTATAGCTGCGCTGCTAAGTCTATATTTATTGTATATTTCCTCCTCAGTTTGCTGGAAGAGTGTCTGCCTTGTTCTGTAACTCTTCTCCTGTCTCTGGCTCCTCCTCCTCCTCTGCTGGGCTGCATGGGCTCTCCTCCCCACTGCTATCAGGTATATCTCTGCCATCTTGAGTAACCCAGATGCCTTCTGGGTCTCCTTTTATACTTTGGTAATGATTACCACCTGCTCTGAGTTAGTGGTAAATTGGACATGCCAACTGGGCTTTTTGCGACTAGTCGCAATTTGCGAGTTGCTATTGCATATGGTTTGCGACTCGCAAATTGCGACTTCCTATTTGCGGGTCGCAAAATGGGGTCGCAAATTTTGCGAGTCGGTAACGGCTCACATCGCTTTTTGCGAGTCGGAAATGGGATTTTTGCATCCCCTTTCCGATTTTGCAGAGTTGCAAATAGCGATTCGGGCCATTTGTGACTCGCAAACTTTTGCTACATCTGGCCCTTACTTACTAATCTAACTAATACAAGCAAGGATTTGAATGAATTGAAGGAACCAGGGGTTTGAGAGAAGGTTGGAAATGTATTTGCCTCTGTGGAAAATTGGTTTAGTCAAATTTGGAAGGAGTTTTACCGAAAATTGTCCAGGGAATATTAATTGCTATTGTTTCCATATTAGGATTATGTGGTACATGCAAATTATGGCAAAGGGTAAAATTAATGAAAGGTAAACATGATCAGAGGAGGGAAGAACCAACCAGGAGACAAATTTATAGGAAAATTCCAGAAGAAGACAAAATACATCTGAGACAAATTTGTAAAGTGTTGACAAGAAAGGTGCAATGACATATTTAGTCATCAGAGAAGGGACTGATGGAGCAGGTATGCTAATTGGAGAAATTTATAGTGATTAATGTGTGATTATTAATGAGAAAAATGCATAGAGGAATTACTAATAGAGAATAACGTTTATAATCAAAGATGTGCCCTCAGAGAGTGGCCACCATGTGTATTAACAGATGCTAATTAATGGGAAAAATCTATATAAAACGTACTAATATACCATAACTGGATGTATAACCTATGTTTGTGTTAATTCATATTCTTAACATAGCCGGACTAAAGGCCCGGTTTCACTGGGCCTTGCTTGCTCATAACGTGGAGACTCTGAAAGTCTTTGCGAGGACTGGTAACTAGAACAAAGGACCTTGAACTGTTCAGAGTTCAGAAGGCTCAGCCAGAACATTCTGCAATGTACCAGCGGACAGGAGATGATGAAGACAATTTGATACAATTATGTGTAATGTAGGATAAATGTACTTTCCCAGGACTTGAACAATAGAGGCACTGACTAGAGACTTGTATGCAACAATTTCGTTACCTGAAGAGCCGGATGATGTTCTCATCACGAGAAGGACCAATAAAATTTATGGGACATGATGTCTATGCAAAAATAGAGATTCGGTAAACAAAAACTATAGGTTAAAGTCATAACTTCCGACAAACTGACCAATTAGCAATTAGTGGGATGGACTGGGGACCCTAAGAAAAAGTCATGACAAGGGGAGCAGAACCAGACTGTGAGGAGAAAGTTGATGTCGTCAGGAGACGCTGTCTGAAGTGCTGATAATTGGGCTTATACTCTGAGAGCCTGATACTTAGCTGACCACTGATGGCCTGGGGACGAAGACTGACTCGTTGCTGATCCATCCTGGTAGCTATAAAAATGTGACTGGCAATTTTGTGCCTTTGCTTTCTAGGTGCCAACTGCGCTGTTTCTGAATAGATTTTCTCTCTTTAGATAGATTTTTCCAAATTAATGTTTCCATCTAAATTGTTTTCGCATGAAGACCCACATGCTGATGCTAATCTTGGTTAGGTAGGCTGACAGGGGAGAGGTTGACGGTGACAAAAGACTGACGGATTGAATTGCTGAATTACTCCATTAATGCTGATATTCATTGACTTATGATTGGATCGTTGCTTATGCTAGGCTTGGAGAATGTAATGTTTCTTTTGATGAATTAATAAAGATTGATTAATAAAGGCTGAATTAATATTTGATTAGAATTGTAATCAATAGGCAATAATTTTTTTTAACTCTTTCATGAGTGATGGTTATTTCTGATTAATGTGGGCTCTTTTTGAGTTCTTAAGTGTTTGATATTAGTCTATTGATGTTGATTATTGGTTCAGAAATCACTGCATGATTAGGATACTCCATGCGGTTCAAAAGGTTCATCGACCTATATGCGTCCCCTTGTAAGTTTCCTTTCTAAGGACCAGGCGCGCTAGCAGTGGCTTAGAGATAGATGAAGAGTGTACTGTTTTTTGTAGGGTAGCCTTGTTATGTAATAGACAAGGGGATGCAAAGTTGTTAAGAGTGGGATGTTGTTTATTTTGTTTGCATCTGTTTAGTGTGGATGGAGTATGGGTTAGGGGTGGTGGAGGAGCATGTGGATCATAATGTAAGGCTTCAAATTGTGCAATGGATGAGAGGTTGGTGAATAAATGTTGCTGCGTTGGGGTGCTTGTGGTAGGTGTTTGTGAAGAGTGAGAATGTAGGGGTAAAGATTGGTCAGGAGCTGTTTCTTTGTGTAGTCATGAGGGTGGGAGTGGTGTGTTGTGCTGATGTGTGTGGTCTGTATGGTTTTTGTGGAATAGTGAGAGGAGATATTGATGTAGTGGTTTTCGGTGAGGGATTTGTATGTGAGTTAGTGCCGGTGAGTGGAATTAGACTATTACAGGGGGTGTTGACGTGTTTTAGAGATGAGTGTATGAGGTGTGTAAGAGGGGATAGATGTGTGTCAGGGGAGTTTGTGTTAGTTGTTATGACTGGAAGAGGTAATATGTGTGGTGGAGTGGAGTGTGAGGATTGTATGGTTGCGTGTAATTGGTGAAGAGGGGGAAAGGTGTTTGTAGATGGTGTGTTGGAAGGCTGGGTTTAGGAATAGTCATGATGAAAGGTGGTCTGTGTGGAGCAAATAGAGGATAGTGTTGTTGGTTTGTATGAACAGGGAGTGTGTATCTGGATGGCTGAAAGCAATGTACAGTGTGGGTTTGTGTTGCGTGGGTGATGGCAGGTTGTGTTAATGGGAGTGGACAGAGTAGTGTTTGCTGTGAGAATGAAGGCGTTTTACTCTTGTAGTTTGGTGGATATGTGTATAGGTGTTGTATATGGGGTATTGTGTTGGATGATGGGACATTGCAATCTGTATGAGGTCAGTTTGTGATGAAGGAGTTGGATGTCTCTGCAGATAATGTGTTTGCATGTTGATGGATGTGTAGGGAGTATGTTCCTCTCTGATAAATGGTAAATTGGGCAGCATTTCTGTCCCTAGGCCCTACCAGTCCCAACCAGGCCCAAACAGGCAGCTGCCCTTGTCCTCTCTGCCCTTCGCCCCGACGCCCGGGCTGGGACGCCCTGAGCCCTAGGCTTAAATAGCCCTACTGGCTAAAAGAAACCCTGTCCTAACCCTAACTAATCAGATTTGTAACCCTAACTCAAACAACCAATTGGAGACCCAGCGCTAATCACCAATCATACCCCTAATCCTGACAACCAATCACAACCCCAACCTTAGAAACAGGAACCAATCAGAATCTCAGTTCGACTACCAATCACAAGCCAAGCCCTAAAAGCCAAGAATAAATCAGAATCGCAGCCCTACTTCCAATCACAAGCCCAGCCCTAAAAACCAGGAACCAATCAGAATCTCAGCCCTACTTCATATCAAAAGCGCAGCCCTAAAAAACAAGAACCAATCAGAATTTCAGCCCTACTTCCAATCACAAGCCCAGCCCTAAAAACCAGGAACCAATCAGAATCTCAGCCCTACTTCCAATCACAAACCCAGCCCTAAAAAAAAGGAACCAATCAGAATCTCAGCCCTACTTCCAATCGCAAGCCCAGCCCTAATCCCTAAGTCAATAGAAAGACCAGCCCCCAACAACCTATCACAACACCATATGCAACAACCAATAAAAACGTATATAAGGGTCAAGTTAACTGATGCCCAGTCCCTGTGGGAAGGGGGGAAGCAGCAGCTGCAATGTGAAATGTGGCTTTTTAAGGCAAAAAACAGGGGATGCAGACAGTTTCAAAACACAATTTCAATCACAGAAACAGATTAAGCAGTCTCCTAAACACACTCTGCAAGATGTATGTAGCCTTTTTACTCAGAAAAGAGGGGGGTGGGCTTTATGCAGTCTTGTGTCACAAACTAGGAGGGAAATTTCACACAGTCATGGCTAAAAAACAGTACTTTAAAAGGCTAAGCTGCCTGAAACACAGAGAGTCTACAGTAAGCAGGCACGGGTAGCAATAAAAAACAATCTTAAACAAATAAGATTCCCCAGAAAAGTCTGGGGCTCCTTACCTAGGTCGTTTAGGAATCCTTGATAACTGGGCTGTATTAGGGCAAAGGGAAAATGCTGGGCTCACAAAATGGAGGTGGCTGTCTTGGGGTTCCCTTCACAAACTTAAGGGACCAGAGCAGGTGTGGGAAGATGGCTCAGGTTTCCTGGGACTCAGAGAGCCAATCAGCTAGGCCCAGCCCCTGTGGGAAGGGAGGAGGCAGCTGCTGCTCTATTCAGAATCTCCTTGGATACAGACGGGCTGAATCCACACTTCCAAGCTAGCAGAGTCTACTTTCCAGGTAAGGGAGAGATTGTAAAAAAACACTGAAATACTGCTGGTTACACACTCTGAAATGTGGCTTTTTTAAGGCAAAAAACAGGGGGATGCAGACAGTTTTTAAACACAATTTCAATCGCAGAAGCAGATTAAGCAGTCTCCTAAACACACTCTGCAAGATGTTTGTAGCCTTTTTATTCAGAAAAGAGGGGGGGGGGGGACTTTATGCAGTTTTGTGCCACAAACTAGGAGGGAAATTTCAACAGTCACAGCTAAAAAACAGTACTTTGCACCATTTTTATCAGCATTTTTTAAGTGCAGGCGTTAAAAAGAGGCACCCATTGAATACAATGGGCCTCTGGAAGCTTTGCACGCTTAGCGTCATAATTGTTTTATGCTAATTCGGCAAAGCGCCGGACTACCGTAAAAAATTAGATCGCTAGTCTCCCTAACAACCACCATGGTGCACCGTATTTTAAATACGGCGTTACCATGGAGGCATTAGGGGGCGCTAAGGGGCGCAGGAAAAGTGGTGCTGCACTAGGTGCAGCGCCACTTTTCATAAATCTGCCCCTTTGTCTTTCTGGAGACATGGAACGTCACTCCCTCAGGGGTGAAAACCCTGCCTGAAATGTCCAGAGCTGTAACATCAGGCACCCTGACACCTTGCGGCAAGAGACTGAACAAAATGAAATTGTTTTCTGGAGAGGTATTTGTTTTGTGCCAAAGTCTGGAGTAGATGAAGAACCTGATTGACTTCCCACAATGAGGAGAACCTGGGTTCAGATGGAACTGACAAAGGCACTCCCCTCATCAGTTTTGTCACCAATGGGTGCTCCCCTACCGGAAGACCCTCAATGGGCAGATATCTGGCCAAAATGGTAGACATAAAGGTGTTTTCCGACCTTTAAGCCATTCCTTCTGTAACTAGAGAGGACGCAAAATTCAAGACAGGCACAATTCCAGATTCCAGGGGATCACTGTCCCTTTGCAAATACCAACGTAACCACCATCCCCAAGCAGACTTGTATTTCTTGCTCGTTCCGGCTGCTCAAGCTTTGGCGACGAGACCCTGTGCCACCTCTGAAAGGCCTCTGATCTTCCGCCTACTCTGGTAATCCTCCATGCAATAAGAGGTAGATGCCCATCGAGAACCATGCAGTGATGATTCCCTAGAGGATCTTGAAGAATGTCTTGTCTCCGGGGTAGATGGATTGGAAATTCCCAAGAAAGTTCCATCATCACTGGAAACCAAGCTTGAAACCTTCTCAAGGGTGCAATCACCACCATAGATGCCTTCTGTCTGCAGACTTGGGCTGTCAATCTGATTAGCATTGTGAATGGCGGGAATTCATAACCTTCCTCCACATTCCAGTCCTGAAGGAAAGCATCTGTTGCAGTCGTTTGCGGGTCCGTTTCCAACAGAAGAACCGGCTCAGATGATAGTCGAGGTGTAAGACGAACATGTCTACTGAAAAAGAGCCACAAATCTTTTGAACCATCTTGAACATTTCCATATGTAGTTGCACAGCACTGAGGTCCTGCAGGTACCTGGAGTGCCACTCGGCTACTTCGTTGGAACACCCAGGAGATATTCTAGTATCAATGAAATCTCCTGCTACAGACAGTAGTCCCAGAACTGTTTCACCAGTTCCGCTAGTGATTTGGACCGGGCCTCTCAAACAATTTATGTATCGAACCGCCAACAGATTGTCCATTTTCAGTAGGACCGAACACTTGATTCTGTCCTCCATCAACAGCAGGCCGCAAAGGACCATTTTCTGATGCAAATCCATCCATACTACATGACTCCTGTCTTAGAAAAGACAGGAGTCATGCCCACCAGACAAATGGCCAGCACAGGGGACCAGGGTCATGGACCTGGTCATGGCCATTGCACCCTGTGCCATGTATGGGGCCCATTTCAGGGCCCCCTGTGCCACTTTAAAAAATAAAATGAAATACTTACCTGTACTTACCTGGGACTGAGTCCTAAATCCTCTGCTGTCCCTTTGATGTGGGTGGGGGTGTCCCTGTGGCCTGGGGAGGGCACCTGTGGGCTTAGTCCATGGTGTTCCACCATGTAAATAGGCCCACAGGTCCCCTAACGCCTGCCCTGGCATTAAAACATGGGGCAAAGCAAGCTTTGCACCATTTTTTGACTCTTCCTCCCTCCCGTGCATCATTTTTGCATGGGAGTATAAATATGGCGTTAAGGCCATAGAGTCATTTTCTTGCATGGGAAGCCTACCTTGCACCTCATTAAGGCAAGGTAGGTTTCCACGTCCAAAAAATGGGTCTAGTGCCAAAGTATAAATATGGTGTTAGTTTTACACTGAATTGGAGTTAAAAAATAATGACGCTAATTCGGTGCAAACAGAGTATAAATATGCCCCATTTTTTTTTTTACTCTAACCTGCCTAACATCATTTTTTGGTGCAAAATCCCCTTCTTTCATAGTGCCAGCCCCACCCGACTAATGTCTTTTTTTTTTTTACACTAGCCCACACTTTGCACCGGCTTGCACCATTCCATAAATATGGTGCCTTGCTATTGCACAGAAATGGTGCAAGCCGGTGCTAAACATTTTGTTGCAAAACTGCGTTAGTGCAGTTTTGCACCAAAAAGTATCAATCAGGGCCTGAGTTTGATGAGAGCCTTGGCCTTTTTGGAAGGACCCAGATGAAAAACGGCTAGACGAGTGCCCCCTACCATGCCCAGAACTTCCAAAGATCTTGGACGAAAACATCTTCTCGATAAAAGTCTGCACTTTATCCAGAGAAGTGAATGTTTGCACAAACATTCCCAACTCCTATATAAATGGGTCGCCAAACATCCCTCCTGTGCCTCAGGCCCGGCCTCAGAGTCTGCCAGGGAACCCAACCCTGGGTCCACCTTGATAAGAAGTGACCATCTCCTCTCAGCTGACAGGGCGCAGTTGCCATTCCTCAAGAGGATGGGCCCATCCGGAAAGAACTTCGGGTTGAGTGAGAGAGCCTGAGAATTTGGCCTCCTCAGCCATGTCCAAAATTTATGTAAGGGAGCCTGTGACGTCTAAGAGTTTATCGTGTCATGAATGCCAGGATCGGTCAATGCCCTTCTTAGGGTCCCAGATGAATTTCATGAGGAAGGTATTCATTCTCTCATCAATCTTCATCGTTTGAGTCACCTTGTCCTCCAGGCATTGACGGGGACACTCCACCAGAAGGCAGGCACGCAACATGAGTTGCCACCTTCTCACTAGAAGACAACATGGAAGAAGGTGGGTGTACCAAGTCCTCTGGGTCTAGCATATCAGCCACCAAACTGTGTTGTGGGGCCTGAGCTACATCGCCAGGTGAAGGGCACCAAGGCCGAGAAGGGCTGGGTTTGCCATCCAAATCATCTTGTGAATCATCACCATCTCGCGGGGACAGGAACGTGGGGAACAGGTCTATGGGCTCCAGTTCCTGCAACCGATGCTGCGATTAAATAAAGGCCCTCTTAAGTCACTCAAAAGCATCCTTATCAACGCCCTGGTCAAAGTGGGTCTTTGCTCTTTGGTCAGGCAATGCTAGTGATCCCTATTTGTCGGCCTGAGCCAGTTGATCCAACTTTTCCTCCAACGGAACTAGTGCTAGGGAGGCTGAGGGGCATACCTATACTCCATTTGCGATTAATTTGCATCATTTTTTTAACACAAATTAGGTGCAAATATAACTCCATATTTATATTTTGACGTTAGACCCGTCTAACGTCCAAAAATTGGAGTTTACACCATTTTTTAGATGCATGAACCTACCTTTTGTCAATGAGATGCAAGGTAGGTGTTCCCATCTAAACAATGGTGCTAACCCTATAGCCCCATATTTATCCCCCATGCTAAAATGATGCACGGGTGGGAGGAGGGGCTAAATAATGGGGTAAAGCTTGCTTTGTCCCATTATTTAATGCCTGGATCAGACCAGGCGTTAGGGGACCTGTGGATGCATTTCCATGGTTGAACACCATGGAATGGGTCATCAGGTGCCCTCCTCAAGCCCCAGGAACACCCCCCCCCCACACCAGAGGGACACCGGAGGATGGGGGACACCATCCCAGGTAAGTAGGGTAAGTATAGGTAAGTATTATTTTTCTCTAATTTAAAGTGCCGTCGGTGGGCCAACTTGGGGCCCACTGCATGACACAGGGTACAAGGGCCATGCCCAGGGGACACTGGTCCCCAGTGCTGGCCATCGGGGTGGTGGACATGACTCCTGTCTTTTCTAAGACAGGAGTTATGTGGTATGGATGGTTTTCCGTCAGAAAATGACGCTAGGTTGGTTAGAGGCTTTTTTTTGCCTCAAACCAGCCTTTTGCTATTTTTTGGGGCAAAACCTCCTTCTCCCATACCGCCACCCTCACCCGGCTCACATAATTTTTTTATGCTAGCCCATTCTTTGCACCGTCTTGCGGCATTCCATAGATTTGGTGCCCGGCTGGCGCTCTGGAATGACACAAACTGACACTATACTTTTTGATGCAAAACTGCATTTCCGCAGCTTTGCGTCAAAAAGTATAAATATGGGCCTGAGTGTTGTATAGAGGCATCTACCGCTTCACAGAACTCTGCATCAAGAGGCATGAAACTGGAGGCATCATCTTTATAGAAAGTGGGCTCTGTGTCCTCCATGGCAGGAAGCAATGGAAAACTAGGGAACGTTGGGCCAGATTTAATAGAAAATGACGGTGCATGGTGCTGCCCCAAATTTGGCAGCGTCACGTACCGTAATTTTCAAAATGCAGGGATGCGCCGTATTTAGAAGAATACGACACACCCCTGTGTTGCCCCCTGCGTCGGCACTAAATTTGCTGACATGCGCCAACGCAGCCACCATGGCGCCATAGTGCAAGGATGGCTGCGTTGAGGGGGAGATTTTCTTCGCGCAGGAAGGAACGCCTTCCTGCACAAAAACAATCTTAAATGGCGATTTGCCCTTTCTATGTGTGCTGCATAACGCAGCACACATAGAAAGAGCAAAAAACGAGGAGAAATGAAAGCATTTCCCCTCGCTGTGCCACTCTAGCTCCACCCCTGGGGTGACATAAGATTTTGGCTCTGCCTCACATTTACGAAATCTCGTAACTCTGAGGCAGCGTCAAAATGTAATGGGTGGGGTGTTGCTGTGGCATGCCCACAGGAAAAGCCACTGCATGCCCCTTCCATACAAAGTGATGCATGTGAAGGGGCCGTATTTACAAGGTGGAGTTAAGACGCAAAGGCCCTGATTTATACTTTTTGATGCAAACCTTTGTTAGCGCAGGTTTGCGTCAAAGTGTTTACCGCCGGCTAGCACAATTTCTGGACGCAAGCCATGCATCATATTTAAGGAATGACACTAGCCTGTGGTAAGGCCTGATTGCCGTCAAAATAAATGACGTTAACCGGGTGGGGGAGGCATAGGGGAAACAGTAGGTTGTGCGTCGAAGAATGGCGCTAGTCAGGTTAGAGTCAGAAAAAATTACGCTAACCTGACTAGCTTCATTTTTTGACGCACAACCCCCATGGACATGACTCCTGTCTTAGTAAAGACAAGAGGTGTGCCCCCCTGGGCATGGCCATTGGGCACAGAGTCATGTAGGGGGGCCCAAGTTAGGTCCCCCAATGGCACTTGTAAAATAAAATTTTAAACTTACCTGGACTTACCTTGGATGGGTCCCCCCATCTTTAGGTGTCCTCCTGGTGTGGGTGGGGGAGGCTGCGGGTGTCCCTTGGGGCAGAGAAGGGCACCTGTGGACTTTTTCCATGGTCTCTGACCATGGAAATGAGCCCACAGGTCCTCTAATGCCTGCCCTGACTCAGGCGTTAAATAATGGGGCTAAACAGGCTTAACACCATTATTTAAGACCCTCCTCCTACCATACGCAGGTTTGCAGCAAAAAGTATAAATATGGGCCAAAAATTGGCTGAACACCACCTTGTAAATACGGCGCAGGGCATTGTGACACCGGGTCGTCATGAAAAGTGACGTTATGGTGGCTCTAGGGGTGCTGCACTCAGGAGTCAAATTATGCCCAGGGAGGGCAAACAACACTTACAGACCCCAAGGGGCATCAGCGCTCCAGGCTACAATGGGGCACTGAAGACAAAGCCTCTGCAACGCGCTGAGGCATTCTGCAGTAATGTCGACATAGTGCCCAGCTTTCGCGGAGGTCGAGGAGCGTCTCGATGGGCCAAGCGCGCCCTCTAGTGGCTGGCCACAGAGATCACACCTCTCAGTGTCTGAATACTGTAAATCGCGTGAGGAGAACTGAAAGATTCTCCCACGGTCAAGCTGAAAGGGAAAAAGGTTATCAGCACAACGTTCAAACCAAAAATGTTCAAACCACAATTGCCACGAGCGACAGACAACCCTCAGTAAAGAACCCTGAGCCTAGCATGTCACAAGTACAGTAATAAGAAGTGAGGAGACTTAACTGAAGGTTGCTGGAGCAGCAAAGAAAGAGGTAGCATGGACTATATTCTAGAGACTGTAATATGATCAGTTGTTATTATGTCGCTTTCCCTAGGGTTATGGAAAGGTAGTTTTGTTCCTTTAAAATGGCTGTTGTTGAAATAAAGAGTGAACAAAGACGGCATAATCCGATTCTCCGGTCCTGACATAGAATTGACATCATATTGACAGGCAGTGATTTCTAATGGATGGCAACCTGAAAAAAGCTATATGAGACCTCACTGCTCAAGTGGTTTCTGGAAGTTCCTGCCACTGGCTCCTGTTGTGCATAGCACTCTTTCCAAGATGGTGATTTTACTGTGCTTGCTATGCTAATTCCCCAATTTGCCTGTTATACTCCCCCCAACAAACGTTTTCTTGGGGGAACTCATATAGCATACAGGTTAGCGTAGGGTGGCTCTAGCCAAACTACGCCTTTCAGTTGAAGTGATCAGATTAAGCTCTACTTCCTTTCCACCCAACTTCAATGATTAAGTAGGTGGCTGACAGGGCTCTAACTTGAGGAGACATGCACAGTGGGGTGAACGTTTTGCCCCAATGCTCTGAACAAGCTTTTAGTTACTGGTTCCTGAAAACATAGCACCTACGCCTGGCTCTCTCAGTGGCCTTGTAGTCTTACGCCCGAGCTATGTGCTTCACTAACAGAGCTTTCCGCTTTGTTCCAGCCATACCTCTCCCCAGTCTCCGTGCCCCCTTGGCCCAACTGCTTGGGAAACTTCTCATGCTGGCGGGATTCTATTTTCATAACATTGGACCTCTTGGAGGAAGGCAACCTTCTTAGGTTTGATGAACTAACAGACTGATTTGTCCTCAAGTGAGGTCAAGTCAAGTTAAATTGACTTTATTCGATTTAGCATAGTAAATCATAAAAACACATAAAATAAACACTTTTATTAAAAACATCTAAAAACAAAGCAGCAAATTTCATCTGGAAGAATGGAATACCCCCTACTAAGTACCAAGGTACATAAAAACAAACAGTATGATTATCTAAAAATGTAAGGTACAGTAGAGCAGGCATCCCTTGATTAAAACTCAGTGGCAACAAGAGGGGAAGTATATACTTGCAACACAAATTCGCAAATTTAGAGCAGATAAGGACAATATGTAAAGTGTCTAGTGCAGCAGCCATTTCACATGGCCAAAATGCTGTTTCTGGCAGGTTGTGCCAACCAAATAAAAGCTGTGGGAGAAGGTTTAAACAAAAATATGTTAAAAGGCGTCTGTACAAAACAAGCATGACCAGTATGAAATACAGCTTTGTTTTACTCAGGGTTTTAACCATTGCATAATGTCTACACATGTTTTTAAACAGAGAACGATCAAGCCTTTTCTCATGTGCAAAAGCACGAAATGCATCCTTAACCCACAAGACATCAGCTTTAGAAATAATTCTGGTCAAAAACAGTTTGGGACTGCCAGGATCACCCAAAAGGCCTTTGATATATTGCAACCAGGATATGTGATGGCAACAGTCCAGTCCCAAACAGTCTTTCAGAATCTATTAAAATTCAATTAACTTTTTAGCCACAGAACCACAGTAATAGGGGCGGATTTGAATGTAATCAGAAATAAACCCTGCACCCAGCTCTTCGTGGACGATCTCTGCAGGAACACTCTGGGGTAGCCTCAGGACTCTTCTTAAAAATGTATTTTTATCTACTTGGATGGGGTGGCAAGACTTATAGCACCAGATCTCGGAGCCAAATTACACTGTGGGGACATCCTTGGCATTATAGATGTCCACTATAGATTTAACATGGGGCCAGACAAGCCACGTCAAGAAGTCATCAATGCTATGGGCTACCTTATTAACAGATTGCATGTTAGCACTCAACAGTGGTTCCCAATTTAGGGGCATATTTATACTCTGTTTGCGCCGGATTTGCGTATTTTTTTTTAATACAAATCCGGCGCAAACTTAACTCCATATTTATATTTTGACGCTAGACCCGTCTAGCATTACAATATTGGAGTTAACGTCATTTTTTGCCTGCGGAAAACTACCTTGCGTCAATGAGATGTAAGGTAGGCGTTCCCGGGCAAAAAATTACTTCAAGGCCTTTGCGCCTTATTTATCCTCACGTGCAAAAATCATGCATGGGAGGAGGAGGGCCTTAAATAAGGGCGCTAAGCTTGCTTAGTGCCACTATTTAACGTCTTGGTCAGGGCAGGCGTTAGGGGACCTGTGGGCCATTTTCCATGGTCAGAGAGCACATCTGATCCATCCATCCATCGTAGAATCGAGCCAGTGTCACGATTCACCCTGGGCTTACCGTCTGTACTGGAGAGGGATGGTGAGCGGCCCCAGTTCCTGCAAGTCCTGCTCTAACCGAGGTAGGGGCGACCCCTTCCGGTAGCCACGGTGCTGTTGACAATAGTACGCCACTACAGTCCGTGCCCTCCAGAAGGAGTCCCAGAGGAAAAACCCCAAGGGGGAAAAAACCTCCAACAGGAACTCCCTGAAACAGAAGGAGGACACAAGGATTTAGAACTCAGGATCCTGGAAATCTGGAAGGCTGAAGACAGAACAAGAATGACTGGTGTCCAAGCGAAGACCAGCCAGAGCGTGACCACCACGGCAGAAGTGTTGCAACGCAATGAGAAGAAGAAATTAATCCCCTTATAGATCCCTAGACAGGAAGTGATAAACAGGAAGAAGTAAAACCACCATCTTGGATTGGGAAGGAGCTATAGCAAGAGATAGGAAATATACCCTTGTACAAAGGGAACAGATGCATGCAGGGAAGAAGGGAAGTGCACAACATGCTGGGAAGGAGAAGGCATGGCTCAAAAACCATGCAGGAGGAAGGCCCTGAAGGCGTGTGTCGGTAAGTGATGCTGGGGGAGGAGGGGGCGCAGACACCCCACAACAATATCAGCGTCGCGCGCCGTGCGCGGCAAGGGCCGAGACCCAATTCTGGGCCTCCGGCCTCACCACATCCAAACAACAGCGCGCGGCCGGAGAAAAGGGCCGCTGGAGGCTCCGAGACCTCTGACACGGCCGCGGCTTCCCGCGCGGCCCGGCCGGGAGACGCCGCGGCTTTCCCTGCAGCCCGCGGCGTAACAGACGAATACTCATCCTCTAGTCCAGGCCATGTGTTTGGGGCAAAGACACATCACTTGGATCTACAAAGGTCTTCCTACAGTTTCTATTATTTCATTATCTTCACTTAGGGACAAATGGGTAACAGATTCAAGTAGGGATTTCCAAGACCCGAAATGGTAGCTAGTCTTTGCCTACCCTCATAGATTATTACTCAATGCCAAATTTAAACATATCCAATATCTCACTTTCAACAGAGCCTATTCATTGCCAGCAGAGATAAATCGTTTTTCCCCCTCAAGCCAACACTACATGTCCCCTCTGTTCTGTGGAGCAAGAGGACCTCCAGTCCATGCTTTGAGCTTGCTTCTCCTTAGGATATTACTGGACTAAGGTTCTTGACTTGACTTCTGCCGTCATTTGGTCAAAGCAACTGATAGATATTGGTAAGTACTGCAAAACATTTCTTTCAAAGGCTACCAATAGTAAGGTAGAGGCTGGGCCTCCTCCAAGCATTAAAAATAAGTCACCTGGAATCCTAAGGTGTGACCTGCTGAATGCAAGGTCTTTAGTGAAACATTCTATGGCAGTGAATCCCAACCTGTGGTCTGGGGACCCCTGGGTTCGCGAAGCCTCCTCAGGGGGTCCACAACTGCTTAGACAATTAAATAATATTAAAACATTGGGTCCCCAGCTTACAATAATGACTCAGTAGGGGGTCCCTGGGTTCCAATAATGATTCAGTGGGGGTCCCCGGGTTCCAGTAAAGATGAAGTGGGGTCCACAGATGTCAAAAGGTTGGGAACCACTGTTCTATAGAAATACACTTGCTGTGGTGTCTGCCGAGGTATAAAGCCTTTTATAAACCCAGAGTGGACAAAAGAGGAGGAAGAGTGGGGGGTCATCTATAACACAAAATGGAATATTTTCTTAATTTCATTAGATGAATTAGAAGGACCTGAAACCCTGGGTTTTGCCTTAAAAACAGTGAAAGGCAGTGCCTTCTCAGGGGTGCTTTGTTATAGGCTTCCAGAGAACTCAAATGCATATCTGAACCCTCTTAGAGAAGTGTTTTCTAACATGGCACTCACAACCTCAATTTTTTCCATTGGGGATCTTATTTATGGGCTGAGTGGGACCTCATCCCTCCTCTGAAAGAACTACTGGATTCATGTGAGATTTGAGGATTACAACAACATGTATCTGGCCCTATGCACTGGGCTGGGCACACTTTAGACCTTATTTTGACCCATGACGGGTTGAATTTAGTTAAATATGCGGTACAATTACATTGGACGGATCATGCCCCGGTGTCATTTCAGATATTGTTGAAGGAATCGTGCCCCCTAACTCCCCATTAGACTACAAAGCCAACTAGGGTAAGAAGGGCCAGGTACAAATTGAATAGGCTAAATAATAAAATCTCTTTTGGACCTCTCTAATAATTTTGACCCTAATAACTCAGTGGAGGTTAATTACGTAGCATATAAACAGGAGATTCTCAAAACCTTGGATAAAGAGATTCCTCTCACTAATATGAAATCTCATCATAGACCATTCACTCCTTGGTATAGTGAGGCACTAAAAGCACTTAAACAATCATGTAGGAGGTTAGAAAAGTAATGGCGGAACGGATACAGTGAAGCAGACTAAAAATTTATTAAGTCTACTTTATGTGGTCATAAAACAGAAGTTAATAAAGATAAGACAGACTACTTTACCAGTTCAGTTCTTGATGTCACAAATGGGTCAAAAAAGGTTTTTGATATCCTGCTGGATCTGTCAGATCCTGACTGAACTAGTGTAGGAGGCTGGCCTGGCTTGTAGTGGGTACCAAGGGGTACTTACACTCTGTACCAGGTCCAGTTATCCCTTATTAGTGTAGAAGAAGGGTTTCTAGCAGCTTAGGCTGATAGAAGGTAGCTATAGCAGAGCAGCTTAGGCTGAACTAGGAGACATGCAAAGCTCCTACTATACCACTGGTGTCATATGCACAATATCATAAGAAAACACAATAGACAGATATACTAAAAATAAAGGTACTTTATTTTTATGACAATATGCCAAAAGTATCTCAGTGAGTACCCTCAGTATGAGGATGCCAAATATACACAAGATATATGTACACAATACCAAAAATATGCAGTAATAGCAAAAGGAATTAATGCAAGCAATGTAAAGTTACAGTAGATTGCAATAGGAGCACATAGGTATAGGGGCAACACAAACCATATACTCCAAAAGTGGAATGCGAACCACGAATGGACCCCAAACCTATGTGAGCTTGTAAAGGGTCGCTGGGACTGCAAGAAAACAGTGAGGGTTAGAAAAATAGCCCACCCCAAGACCCTGAAAAGTAAGTGTAAAGTGCACCTATATTCTCCAGAGAGCACAGAAGTCGTGATAGGGGAATTCTGCAAGGAAGACCAACACCAGCAATGCAACTAAAGCGGATTTCTGGACGAGAGTACCTGTGGAACAAGGGGACCAAGTCCAAGAGTCGCGACAAAGTCGAGAGTGGGCAGATGCCCAGGAAATGCCAGCTGAGGGTGCAAAGAAGCTGCCACCGGATGGTAGAAGCTGTGGATTCTGCAAGAACGAAGAGGACTAGGAACTTCCCCTTTGGAGGATGGATGTCCCATGTCGTGAAGAAGCTTGCAGAGGAGTTCCCATGCAGAAAGACCGCAAACAAGCCTTGCTAGATGCAAGGGTCACGGTTACGGTTTTTGGATGCTGCTGTGGCCCAGGAGGGAGCAGGATGTCGCCACTTGAATGAGGAGACAGAGGGGGCACTCAGCAAGTCAGGGAGCCCTCACAGAAGCAGGCGGCACCCGCAGAAGTACCGGAACAGGCACTTAGAAGAGGAGTGAACCGGAGCTCACCCGAAGACACAAAAGGGAGTCCCACGACGCCGGAGGACAACTCAGGAGGTTGTGCACTGCAGGTTAGAGTGTCGGGGACCCAGGCTTGGCTGTGCACGAAGGAAATCCTGGAAGAGTGCACAGGAGCCGGAGAAGCTGCAAATCATGCGGTACCCAGCAATGCAGTCTAGCGTGGGGAGGCAAGGACTTACCTCCACCAAACTTGGACTGAAGAGTCACTGGACTGTGGGAGTCACTTGGATAGAGTTTCTGAGTTCCAGGGACCACGCTTGTTGTGCTGAGAGGGGACCCAGAGGACCGGTGATGCAGTCTTTTGTTGCCTGCGGTTGCAGGGGGAAGATTCCGTCGACCCACAGGAGATTTCTTCAGATCCCCTGGTGCACGAAGGAGGCAGGCTACCCCCAGAGCATGCACCACCAGGAAAACAGTTGAGAAGGCGGCAGGATCAGCGATACAAAGTTGCAGTAGTCGTCTTTGCTACTTTGTTGCGGTTTTGCAGACGTCCTGAGCAGTCAGCGGTCGATCCTTTGGCAGAAGGTGAAGAGAGAGATGCAGAGGAACTCTGATGAGCACTTGCATTCGTTATCTAAAGATTCCCCAAAGCAGAGACCCTAAATAGCCAGAAAAGGAGGTTTGGCTACCTAGGAAGGAGGATAGGCTAGCAACACAGGTGAGAGCCTTACAGAAGGCGTCTCTGACATCACCTGCTGGCACTGGCCACTCAGAGCAGTCCAGTGTGCCAGCAGCACCTCTGTTTCCAAGATGGCAGAGGTCTGGAGCACACTGGAGGAGCTCTGGGCACCTCCCCTGGGAGGTGCAGGTCAGGGGAGTGGTCACTCCCCTTTCCTTTGTCCAGTTTCACGCCAGAGCAGGGCTGGGGGATCCCTGAACCGGTGTAGACTGGCTTATGCAGAGATGGGCACCATCTGTGCCCATCAAAGCATTTCCAGAGGCTGGGGGAGGCTACTCCTCCCCAGCCCTGACACCTTTTTCCAAAGGGAGAGGGTGTAACACCCTCTCTCGGAGGAAGTCCTTTGTTCTGCCTTCCTGGGTCAGGCCTGCCTGGACCCCAGGAGGGCAGAAACCTGTCTGGGGGGTTGGCAGCAGCTGCAGTGAAACCCCGGGAAAGGCAGTTTGGCAGTACCCAGGTCTGTGCTAGAGACGCGGGGGATCATGGAATTATATCCCCAATGCCAGAATGGCACTGGGGTGACAATTCCATGATCTTAGACATGTTACATGGCCATGTTCGGAGTTACCATTGTGACGCTATACATAGGTAGTGACCTATGTATAGTGCACATGTGTAATGGTGTCCCCGCACTCACAAAGTCCGGGAAATTTGCCCTGAACGATGTGGGGGCACCTTGGCTAGTGCCAGGGTGCCCACACACTAAGTAACTTAGCACCCAACCTTCACCAGGTGAAGGTTAGACATATAGGTGACTTATAAGTTACTTAAGTGCAGTGGTAAATGGCTGTGAAATAATGTGGACGTTATTTCACTCAGGCTGCAGTGGCAGGCCTGTGTAAGAATTGTATGAGCTCCCTATGGGTGTCAAAATAAATGCTGCAGCCCATAGGGATCTCCTGGAACCCCAATACCCTGGGTACCTCAGTACCATATACTAGGGATTTATAAGGGTGTTCCAGTATGCCAATGTGAATTGGTAAAATTGGTCACTAGCCTGTTAGTGACAATTTAGAAAGAAGAGAGAGCATAACCACTGAGGTTCTGATTAGCAGAGCCTCAGTGAGACAGTTAGTCATCACACAGGGAACACATACAGGGCACACTTATGAGCACTGGGGCCCTGTCTGGCAGGGTCCCAGTGACACATACACTAAAACAACATATATACAGTGAAATATGGGGGTAACATGCCAGGCAAGATGGTACTTTCCTATAACTAGGCAGCCAGTTAAACCATCGCAGGAGCTCTGCGATTATCTTGCTGATTTTTTTTATAGAAAGATCAGCAAGATATAGGAGGACATCGGAGCTTTGAGCCAGACAATATCTGGTCTCAGTACAACCCAAAACGTAACAGACCCTCTGGAGAGTCAGGACAGTAGTTTTGACTCTTTTGGATCCATTTCGATGGAATGCTTCCAGCTTATTGCAAGGTCTACCATCTTGGGTTCTACACTTGACCTCCTAGAACATAGAAGGAGCATGGAGATGAACTTTCCCTTCCAATAATACAGCTGTGTAACTAATCACTGGAGTCGGGGTGGTGCCATTCACAAGGAACAAGGCAATAGTTACCTCTCTTCTAAAGAAACCTGCAGCAGACCCCCTGGTAGTGAGTAATTACAGACCCATATCACTTCTTCCTTTCCCTGTGAAAATAGTAGAGTGATATTTAAGCCGAAGTCTATCCCATTATCTGGAATCTCACTCCCACCTTGAAGATGAGCAATTTGGGTTTTGACTTGGGCATGGTACAGAATCAGCCTTATTCGTTGTTATGAACAAGTTGTGAATGATGATAGACAGTGGTCAGTCGACAGTCCTTATTATGTTGGACTTGTTAGTTGCTTTTGATACAGTCAACAACAGAATCCTCTTGACCGGACTAGCCTCAGCTGGAGTGCGGGGCTCTGTACTGAAGTGGATTCGATCCTACCTGTCGGTCCAATGTCAAGCAGTCGCTTTACCCCCTTTTTGTTCTGAATATAAAAATTTGCGACAGGGAGTTTCGCAGGGGTCTGCAAACACCCTTGTTTCATTAAATGTTTATATGAGACCTCTTATCACCATTATTAAGAAGCATGACATCAAGCTAGTCAACTTTGAGGATGACACTCAATTGATTTGATCCCTTACCAATAACCAGGAGGACATTGTGACTGCTTTTCAGAATGGTATGTTAGCAATTGCTAACAATATAAGTGCAAACCCACAACTTCTGACCTCTCTCACTAGGGTTGGAACCTCTGCCGTCAGCCACAGTCCGCAACCTTGCAGGTGTTTTCAACGACAAGTTGTCCTTGGGAAGCCATATCACAAAAGTTGCTGACATTTGCTTTGCACTCCTTTGTGTTTTAAAAAAGGTATTACCCCTGCTGCCTGCTCAAGCCAAACTCTTGGTGGTGTGGAGTGTTATACTCAGTAGATTTTACTATAGCAATGCCCTGCTACTTGGAGCCCCTGAATTTCTGGTGAGGAGGCCATACAGAGTGCAAATAGCAGCAGCTAAATTGGCACTGAACAGACCCCGGAGGTCCTCAGCACCTATTGCTCTAAAAGAGTTGTATTGGCTCCCTCTGAAATAGAGATTTATCTTCAAATCCATGTGTATAGTGTTAAAGGCACTACATGGAAAAGGTCCTGTGCCTCTGCAGTAGAGATTAAAGAGATACATGTCAGGGAGCCATCTTCGTTCAAGCTCCACAAACTTCGGGCATATTTAAGAAAAGTGGCGCTGAACACTTTTCTTGCACCCTTTAGCGCCCCCTACAGCCACCATGTGTGCACTGTGTTCAAAATACAGTGCGTCATGGCGCAGGGTAGGGGGTTATAGCGTAATTTTTCTTTTAGGCTATTGATGTAGTCTACAGGAGTACATAGGGGCCCATTGTATACAATGGCATGCCCCCTTTGAACTCCTGCTCTGAGCAGGGGTTAAAAGTTCTGAAACAAATGAGGAAAGGAAATCTGTTAGCTTTCCTTGAGCCATTTTTTTGGCCCCCTAACAGAGGAACACCCCATTCGCATACATTATGCTTGGTGCAGGCATAATGTAGTGCAAAGGGTTACAAAGTGGCGCAATGCATGCATTGCGGCGCTTTGTAAATATGGCATGCCATTTGTGGCCTTCTCACGCCACATTAGCGCAAAAAAATGACAGTACTGTGGCATTACAATGGTGCTAGGGGCTCTTAAATATGCCCCTTGGTTTGCATCAGTAAATTTAGAAGGTCTCAACAAGGAGGACATGCCTTCACAATGAAAGCAGCTCAGCAGTGGGAATCAACTTCCTCCTCTGTTAAGGGTCTCATCAGAGATGCTGTCCTTCAAGAAAGCTTTGAAGATCTGGCTCTTTCTGAAATAATTTATTTGATTGAGCGGTTCTTGTGAGCTTCTCAGCTGGATAGTATCTTGCTCTATACTTAGTGCCAGTATACTAGATTGGTGACAGCTGCACTCTACAAATGCTCTAAATAAAAAAATGTAATTCCTAAATCAGTCCACCGTGACTGGGCATCAGTAGCCTTACAAATCTATAAGAGCTCCAAAAACGATAAAGTAGCATCAAGTTTTGCCAACTTTGCCCTCCTACTGGCTAAATGGGATATCACCAATAACTGGAATCAACTACTTCATCTTCCATATTGGCTTTGGAGTAACTCCCTTCTGAAATGGGGGGAAGCTGGGAGCAAGGCCTTACACAGAAAGGAAGTCAGACGTCTCTGCAAATCCCAATAGGCAAAAATTAGGATGTCTTCCTGGAGGGCATGAAGTCATCATTATATACTGACACGCTGGCATAACAATCCCCCTTTTGCCACCCTGCTTTTCCTTATTGTGCCTCCCTCCCACTATTAGGAGCCTCAAGGCAGGGTTTATCCACTGACTCTCTTACTCTTGCTAACCAGTAAATTGTGCATTCCAAATACTAAATGGCCCTAACTCCCCAATGATTCTGTCCCATACAGACCAGAATGACCCAGGTCCCTCCCCTTCTGTCGCTTTACCACCCATTGTTCAATCCACCTGTTTTTATCAACTGCAAAATTAACATATGCTTTCCTGATTTGGTAATTTTTTATTATCAAGATGACTTACTGTTGCAAAACAATGTTAAGATTTGTTAAATTCACTATGCCATGATTCTTGTAAAGTGGTTGAATATTAAAGAAATATCAATAATGATTTTTGGAGAAATTGTTTTTTAAAGAAAGACAGTGATGTAGCAAAATTATTATAAACTGTTGTGAATAGTTAGCAGAGGCTGAGTACCATCGACTACATTTGTTATTGTGTAGACCAAGATCCTGACAAAGAAACTGGGAGAAATACACGTACTGAATAAGAGGGGAACCGTGTAAACCAAGACGACTCAAACACACATGTTGGGAAAAGGGTGCTAAGAAACAAAGCATCAAACTGAAAACAATCTTACTTTGAAGACAGTGTCAAGAACCTCATTTGCAAACGATTTGGTCCTGGCCCCTGACTGACACTCAGCAGTTAAACTGTTATGCTTCAGCTCTTACGAGCAGCACACTAGTGCAGTAACCTTTGTGGGTAGAATTATAAGGGACAGAGCTATAGTACTCTAATGTTTAAAGTTGAAATATGACATAAGGTATAACATGTTTACCTTTCCTGTAATTGCAGAATGCAGGGAGATTTTCAGATGCAACAAAGAGCAAATCAGAAAACAAATAGTCTTGTTCCAAAGAAGGAGGGAGAGATACTTCCACAAAACAAATCATTCTAACCCATTAGGAATATTTATTGCAGAAACATATCTACGATCCTTTACTCGCCTCTCTATGAAGGTCAGAAAGTTCAGGGGGGTAAGACAGCCAGCATTGTTTGAGGAGGAGGCATCTCCGTCTGGGAGCAGCTGGGCACTATAGCAGTGAAGATTTCTACTTTCAGACTTTGTCACTTTTTTGAAAATCGAAAATCCCTAGCAGGAAGAAGCTGTAGGCTGTAGCCGACAAGGGCTCCACAAGGTCAAATACCATTGCTTGGAGGCCCTGATGAACAAGATTTGCTGCTATGGAGAAGAATGTAGCAGGAGCTACAACGAAGTCAGGCCGACCGGCAATACACCTGTGGTGGATCAGCAGGCAGGTAGGTCCTGGTTTTCTGTCGGTTCTCAGGCCACTTTTAGTGAAAATAATTTCAAGCCCCAACATTTACGGTTAGTCAGGTGCAGCACCTTCACCACCTCAGCCAAGGGTCCAGGACTGGATTGGCGCCACTTGGGGAGGTTGGGACTCACTCCAGTAGAGACCAGTTGCAGGGTTCAAGGTCTTTGGAGCTTGATATGTCTCTGTAGTTCAAACAGGAGGCCAGCCAAATAGTTCTTGGAGTCACTTTGGTAGTACTGGCTTCAAGCAGCAAGGCAGGCCTCAAGTGGAAGCACATTCCTTCAGTGTACAAGGCAGGCTTTAAGCAGATGAGCAGTCCTCTGGTAGCAGCAAGGCAGCCTGCTGAGGTTCAAAGCAGGCCTCAAACCACCGCAGGGCAGTCCTCTGAAGTACAAGGCAGTCCTTCTGGTGTCTTCTGCTGGTCCAGGTGTGCCCTGAAGAGTTGGTCTTGGGGTCTGTTGGAAATGGCCTTTCTGTAGGGTCACCCCCAAAACTTTTTGCCTTCCTCCTTCTCTTTTTCTGACCTCATTTTTGCTGGCTTTGGGACTCTGCACACTTTACATCTGCTAATCAGTGCTAAAGTGCATATGCTCTCTCCTTAAAACATTGGCTCATACCCATTTGGCTTATTGAATTTACTTGTAAGTCCCTAGTCAAGTGCACTACATGTGCCCAGGGTCTGTCAATTAAATGCAACTAGTGGGCTGAAGCACTGATTGTGCCACCCACATAAGTAGCCCCCTAACCATGTCTCAGGCCTGCCTCTGCAGTGCCTGTGTGTGTAGTTTCACTGCCACATCGACATGACATTTAAAAGTACTTGCCAAGCTTTAAACTCCCCTTTTCTACATATAAGTCACCCCTAAGGTAGGCCCTAGGTAGCCATAGGGCAGGGTGCTATGTAGGTAAAAGGCAGGACATGAACATGTGTGTTCTATATGTCCTGGTAGTGTAAAACTCCTAAATTCGTTTTTACACTGCTGTGAGGCCTGCTCCTTTCATAGGATAGCATTGGGGCTACCCTCATATACTGTTTGAGTGGTAGATCCTGATCTTAAAGGAGTAGCCATATCATATTTAGTATGGCCAGAATGGTGATACAAAATCCTGCTTAATGGTGAAGTTGGATTTTATATTACTATTTTAGAAATGCTATGTTTTAGAAAGTGAGCATTTCTCTACCCTTAAATTCTTCTGTGCCTTCCAATCCACGTCTGGCTAGGTTTAGTTGACAGCTCCCTTGTGCATTCACTCAGACACACCCCAAACACAGGGCACTCAGCCTCACTTTCATACATCTGCATTTTGAATGGGTCTTCCTGGGCTGGGAGGGTGAAGGGCCTAACACTTACATGTCAAAGGACAGTAGCCTGCCCTCACACAAAGGACTGCCACACCCCCTACTGGGACCCTGGCAGACAAGATGGAACTGAAAGGGGACCTTGTGCACATCTGAGCCACTCTTTGAAGTCTCCCCCACTTCAAAGGCACATTTGGGTATTGAAGCAGGGTCTCTGACCCTACCAATTAGACACTTCTGAGGTAGACACTCTACCTGACAAGACTCTTCCTGGAGAAGAGAACCTGAACCAGAACCTGCATCCTGCCAAGAACTGCCTGGCTGCCCAAAGGACTCACCTGTCTGCTTTCTTTGAAGGACTGCTGCCTTGCTGTTGCCCTGCTGCCTTGCAACTCTCTGTCTGTGGTGAGAAGTGCTCTCCAAGGGCTTGGATAGAGCTTGCCTCATGTTCCCTGAAGTCTCAGGACCAAAAAGACTTCATCCCTACAAGAAGGACTCCTTGTGCAGCGAAAATCGATGCACAGCCTGCCAGAAACAACGCACAGCCTGCATTGCAGTGAAAAATTCACCTCACACCGAACCGGAACAATGCAGCCCGACTTTGCAACGAGGAGATCGATGCAGCACCAGCTGTAGCGACCGGAAATTCGGCGCACAGCCCACTGGATGGACGCACATCCGAGCTGGAACGAGGCAGCCCAACTTCTAGAGAGGAATCGACGCAGCGCCTGCCGTGCGGTAGAAGTTTCCACACAATGCCCACCGGATCGATGCAGCCCCTGTGACTTCGTCCTGTCAGCGCCGGAAATCCACGCATCGTCCCCAGGGCGTCCAAAACCCCACAACCCGATGAGGATCCACGACCGAGCGCCAGAAATCGACGCAAAGCCATCCCAGGGTGAAACCTAAACGACACATCGCAATGTGCGGCCCGAGAAATCAACGCACACTTCCCTGTTTTCCACGCAAGTCGTCCTCTGCGGTTCTTTGCAGAGATTTTGAATGCAAATCAGGTACTTTGTGCTTGAAAGAGACATTGATTGCTTTTAAAAGACTAAAGACACTTTATATCATTTTTACACTGATATTTTCAACATATAGTTATTGCATCTTAATCGTTTTGACCTGCATTTTACCTGATAAATATTAGATATTTTTCTAAACACTGTGTGGTGTATTTTTGTGGTGCTATACTGTGTTATTGCATGATTTGTTGCACAAATACTTAACACATTGCCTTGTAAGTTAAGCCTGACTGCTCAGTGCCAAGCTACAAAAGGGTGGGCACAGGATAATTTGGATTGTGTGTGACTTACCCTGACTAGAGTGAGGGTGCTTGCTTGGACGGGGGTATCCTGACTGCCAACCAAAGAGCCCATTTCTAACAGGGTCTAGTATTGATAGCTGATGCCAGGCCTTTGAAGTGGGGAAAATGTCTAGGCTATCCCCACATGTGCTTCTGCAAAGTACCTTCCTTTCCCCACCCAGGCTTCAATTTATCTATGGTGAGATAAGACGTGTGTCAAGTTCCTTTGTGAGTGCGTTAGAGGCAGCGCTTTGAAATGTAAGTGGGGCAGGGAAGAGCTCCGCCCAACTCATCCTATCAAGATGGCCCACCGTGCCAACATCTAGTCCCCTTTTGTCTCGCTGAATACATAAAGGCCAAGTGCCATGCTATTGACAGTCATGTGACTCAGGGCATGGGCTGCACCCACCAAAAGGTTAGGATAAAAAATGCCAACTTTCTAAAAGTACCATTTTCAGAACTGTGACTTAAAACCTGATTTTACCATTAAAGAGTATTTTAAATAATAATTCATTAGAGACCAAACATGGCATTTAAACCTGCTCATAGTCACTTAATAATATAATAAGGTAACCCAATGTTATCCTATGAAAAATGTAGGTCTTAAAGTAGTGAAAAATGAATCTAGGATTTCTTTCTCTACCAGGACATGTAAAACTTAAAAATGTGCGTCCTACTTTTAAAATACAATGCATCCTGCCATACGGGCTGTTTAGGCCCTACCTTAACGGTGGCTTTCATGTATTAAAATAGGAGGATTAGGCTGGCAAAATGTTTCTTTTGCCAGGTCGAATTGGCAGTTTTAAAACTCCACTACAGGCTGGAATGGCAGGCCTGACACATGTTTTAAAGAGACGCTTAAGTGGGTGGCGCAATGAGTGCTGCAGGCCCACGAGTAGTGTATAAGTTACAGACCATAGGTACATGTAGTACCATTTATTAGGGACTTTTAAGTAAAATAAATGTGCCAATCAAGGTGTAGGCCAAGTTTACCATGTTTTAGGAAGAGAGCTAAAACACTTTAGCACTTGTTAGCAGTGGTTAAGTGCACAGATTCCTATTGCCAATAAAAACGAATTTCAGAAAATAGGAGAGGAGAAGGCAACATGTTTGTGGGAAGACCACGCCAAGGATGTCAAGCCTAACACCCTGATGTAGCAACATGTGTATATAGCTCAAAAGAATACCAGAGGGGGGTGCCTGTATTAGACTTCTGCTTAGCGGAATGCTCAGCTAAACACCTGTTACTGTCTTGTGTTTGGGGCATCAGCTTCTGTGAAAAAGCTTAAGAAATCCTCATGGGCTAACAGAGGGAGCTGGATGCATGGTGGCACCTAGCATGTGCGTGTGCAAAGAGGCAACCAAAGTCAAAGAGTATTATGGGACTGAGGAGCATTTCTTAAGAGGCATAGAAGATATGACAATTTGTGAGCAAAGGTTTTTGACTGTACAGTAGAACAGCTAGTTCTGGGGAACATGGTCATCACAAAAGTTAGCACTATAATGTTAGGGTCAGCTCTGGGGTTAATTTAACCTGAAGCTACCATTTACCAGAAGCAGTTCCTGGTCACTATGGGGTCAAGACATCTTCTTGCAGTCCTAGAGCTACAATGCTTTCTCTGTTATAGCACATGATTTCTGTTGTATATCTGGTGTAAAAGTATCCTATAGCAAGTATAACTTAAGTATCTTTTTTCATTGTCTTTGCATGAGGCACTCGCCATTCTTTTGCCCAGCATCTTGTCTGGTAACACTAAACACCTGAACTTGAGCTTAAGTAGAGGCATGTTTGCTTTTGCAAGTGCCTTCAGTCATCCTTGAGGCGGAGGGATGTTTGTGATTTTACTGCTTGAGAGAGACGGTGTTTCCATAAGCCTCTGGAGCAGGGATCCCCAACAGATAGCCAGGAGCTACCAGTAGCTTCCCAGCTGCAATAACATGCTTTTCGACATGGAGCCCATCCCAGTACATGATTCAGAGGATCCTCAGCCTACTTGCGCTACCTTGTACATATCACAGAAGGGAGCACTGCTGAGCTTCAGTCCCTTGACGTAGACGCGAGTCTAACCAACGAACGGCATAGATGTATGCTCAAACACACTCACAATGAGACTGACAGAATGAAGCCTGCAACATAACCAGTCACCATGCAGCAGAGCCACTTGGCACAGTGGGCCCTTGGAGGAGGATCGGTGGGGGAAGAGAGACAGAGAGAAACATAAAGAGAGAGAGTTAATAGAATAAACTGATGCCCATACCTGATGTGGTATCCCCTGTAACAGTCATGGTTGTTATTAGCTAGGGCAATCTACAGGCATAATTTATCAGCTCGAGTAACAGCATACAACTTCCGACTGGAAAATCTGAAGCATAAAGTCATTTTTGCAGTCATGAGTTTATTGTGAGAAAGTAGCCTCTTTCTAGCCTCGTTACCCACACTTTTGGCCTGTTTGTGAGTGTATGTCAGGGTGTTTTTACTGTCTCACTGGGATCCTGCTAGCCAGGGCCCAGTGCTCATAGTGAAAACCCTATGTTTTCAGTATGTTTGTTATGTGTCACTGGGACCCTGCTAGCCAGGACCCCAGTGCTCATAAGTTTGTGACCTATAGGTATGTGTTCCTGTGTGATGCCTAACTGTCTCACTGAGGCTCTGCTATCCAGAACCTCAGTGGTTATGCTCTCTCATTTCTTTCCAAATTGTCACTAACAGGCTAGTGACCAATTTCACCAATTTACATTGGCATACTGGAACACCCTTATAATTCCTTAGTATATGGTACTGAGGTACCCAGGGTATTGGGGTTCCAGGAGATCCCTATGGGCTGCAGCATTTCTTGTGCCACCCATAGGGAGATCTGACAATTCTTACACAGGCCTGCCAGTGCAGCCTGAGTGAAATAACGTCCACGTTATTTCACAGCCATTTACCACTGCACTTAAGTAACTTATAAGTCACCTATATGTCTAACCTTTACCTGGTAACGGTTGGGTGCTAAGTTACTTAGTGTGTGGGCACCCTGGCACTAGCCAAGGTGCTCCCACATTGTTCAGGGCAAATTCCCCGGACTTTGTGAGTGCGGGGACACCATTACACGCGTGCACTATACATATGTCACGACATATGTATAGCGTCATAATGGTAACTCCGAACATGGCCATGTAACATGTCTAAGATCATGGAATTGTCACCCCAATGCCATTCTGGCATTGGGGAGACAATTCCATGATCCCCGAGTCGCTAGCTCAGGCCCGGGTACTGCCAAACTACCTTTACCGGGGTTCACTGCAGCTGCTGCCAACCCCTCAGACAGGTTTCTGTCCTCCTGGGGTCCAGCCAGGCTTGACCCAGGAAGGCAGAACAAAGGACTTCCTCCGAGAGAGGGTGTTACACCCTCTCCCTTTGGAAAAAGGTGTCAGGGCTGGGGAGGAGTAGCCTCCCCCAGCCTCTGGAAATGCTTTGATGGGCACAGATGGTGCCCATCTCTGCATAAGCCAGTCTGCACCGGTTCAGGGATCCCTCAGCCCTGCTCTGGCGCGAAACTGGACAAAAGAAAGGGGAGTGACCACTCCCCTGACCTGCACCTCCCCTGGGAGGTGCCCAGAGCTCCTCCAGTGTGCTCCAGACCTCTGCCATCTTGGAAACAGAGGTGCTGCTGGCACACTGGACTGCTCTGAGTGGCCAGTGCCAGCAGGTGATGTCAGAGACTCCTTCTGATAGGTTCCCTGGTCGGATCTTGGCGTGCGGGACACTCCTTGGCCACCTGATCCCTTCCTCCCCCCCCATTTTTATCCTCTGCTTCTTCTACCCTCTGCTTCAGCTGTGCCTCAGCTACGGTCCCGGCTTTGGTGCCAGTGTTAGTCGCGTCGCCACACCCAGCTAGCTACTTTAGTCTCGGCTTTGGTCTGGTGTTGTTGGTGGTCCGGCTGGTTGGCTGGCTGGTGTTTTTTTTTTTTAAAGACTAAGACTAAGACTAAAGCAAGGTAGTAAGTAAGTAAGGAATCAAGGGGAAGGGACGGCGGTTGGTGAGCGGAGAGCGGAGAACGGCGAAGTCCTCTAAGATGGTTGGGACAAGAGGTAAAACAAAGAAGGCCAGGGAGGCCAATGAGGCACTCGTTCACCCAGTGAAATTTCAAAGTTCGGAGCAGGAACTCAATAGTTTAGAAGATCTGAGGTTAGATCAGGACCAGGATCAGGACCAGGATCCTGGAATCGTCCAGATATCCCAGGGGGGGTTCACAAACCAAGGAGGGTTCACAACCCAAGGAGAGGTCACAGCAGAGGGTGTCCAAATCGGGATTCCCAGCGACGAAAACGAACCAGGAGGAGAGTGGGTTGGGACAGAAGCAGTGTCAGTGCCCCTGCTGCCAGCCCATACTGACTTTGATGACATCGAGTGTGCAATACTGAACGCAGGAGTATCTACGGGGGGCCTTGCAAATCCTCTGTGCAGTAGACAACAGTATATACCGATGCACCTGGGCCTGGGTGCAAGGAAAACAAAACTAAAGATAAACACCATTACTAACTACTATAGCTTAGTGAACCAAGTGAATTTAAACTATGAACAGGCGCAAACGCAAAGCTCCAAAGCTACTGACCTCCCGGTACAGCCATTGGGGGAAAAGGGTGGCAATAATATGGGGGGGGATGAACTAGAGCTCTCAGAGACCGGGTACCAGGATACTTGTCTACTCCAGCAGCGATTGGATGGTTTATCGCGACTATCCTGTCCAACGAATAACCCCCATGGGAACGGCGGAGCAGAGTCAAATAACTTCCCAGAGTGGGGGATTTTTCCGGGAGAGCAAAGAAAAAGCAATGATTCATCTTATCCCGAACCCCAAATGGGACTATTAAACTTCGGGAACTCCTCATTAACACTCCCTCCACGAAGTGCCCAAGCAGAACTTACAGTACTCCAAAACATAATGGGTCCTGAAATAGAACAACTACCACCTAAACAGACCCATAAACTTTCAGAGTCACAGCTTTACTGCGAAAGCCAAACTGTAAAAACTAACTTAAAGCTGTGCAGACTCAATAGTAGCTCCTTTAGTCTGGAACTGTCCTCGCCTGACAACTCCGTTATTGGTAATACAGACCCCCAACTAAACAGCATAACGTCAGAAGATCTAAACTTCCTGGAAGACAGCATAATAAAAGGCCACAGAGGAGAGGATGATAAGAACTTAGAAGGCCAGATAACTAATGAGCAAAGTGGGTAAAACAGGGGAAACAGAGATGACTTCTCATTAGATCAACCAATCCTTAGCATCATGAAAGTCATATGTACAACACTGGGCTCAATTGCAACAACGATCATGGCCCAGTCTCAAAAATTCGACGATCAACTTGAGCTGACTAAACAATTTACAACCTCAATACAGACTATAGATTATAGGATGGCCCTAGTAGAGGGCGTAATAAGGGAAAACCTGTTACACCAGGCAAAGGCTGATAAAATGGATAAGATGGATAGACAAGCCTGCGGACCACTGCTGGAAAAACTACTGGAAGTCCCGAAAGTAATCAAAGATATAATTGAAGATTGCAAACATAGCCTTAAAAGCACAGAGGTGTGCAATCACGAGTCAGGAAAAACAGAATCCAGATTAACTTAAAGGCCTAGAGACAGAGTAGATGGTGAAGGGCACTCTGGTCCAGGACAAGAGATCTGCCCAGACGCAAAAAATCAGTCAGACAAGATGGAGAGAACCAATGGAAGTCCTGAACCTGGAATCAAAGCCTCAAATACAGTAGAAAAAAGGTCTCAATCCATAGGCAGATGGAAAAACACATGGAAAAAAGCCAGAAGAAATAAAAAACTACCACCAAAAAAGACTTCAAACATGCCTCAACAGATAAGCCTAATAGCGGAAATCAGGAATATAGGTGTTGAGCCTGCCCAACAGCAGCATAGAGATGACAACATCAAGTTTGAGAGTCTCGAGAGCCTCGAGAAACCTACTGACAAAGTCATTAATTTCATAAATAAAAATCCTGGATTATTGTGCGACAAAAGTTGCACTCACCATTCCTATATAAATCGTATACCCATTGGCCCCAGGGGATACCAAGCAGTTGGGCATGAATTAGACAAAGGAAGGAGGCCTGAAAAAGATCCTGACACAAATTACGGGACAAAAGAGGCAAACGACTCCCTAGCTAATGGTCAACTCAAATGGAGCCCAGAAACATCCAAATCATGTGCCAGCATCGACAAGCACCTCCCAGTCACAAAAATAGAACACTCAGCCCAGGTACATTACTCAAACACAGAAGGAGACCATTATGGAAAACGCCAGCAGCCTCTGAATTCCATCACTAAGGGGGCAGAACAAGACAACAGCAAAGGTGAAAGTAGAAGGGCTGAGACCCCTGAGTGTATAGGAAGCAAACAAAGTATAAAAACAACCAAGTGCGTGGACAACACAACTGCCCCGGTCCCCGCACCCCGGTCAAAGGTAAAATACTGCTCTCAGGTTAGCGCTGGAAATCTCATTTTCAGTAACCAGCCTGGGTGGATCACTGATTCACCTGTCCTACCGCGACCAGTGCTGAACCTGGATACTAAAGGAAAATGGGATAATTGGCCCCCAAAAAGGCAACCTTATGAAGATCCCAGGAACAAAGAGTTGCAACTTGGGAGGGAAAAAGGCCAGGTAGAACGAACACTGACCGGTTGGGCAGTTACCACTCGTAACAGAAAGAACGAAGACAATCAATTCCAAGGAAGACGGACGCAGGGAGGTAGCGGGCATACTGAGATCAGCACTGAAATGACTAAAGATCTTGAAGCCACGATTATGTTTATCCCCGAGTACTCCTCAAGAGGAAGTCATGACATCCTGAACAGGTCTAATATTCTACATCTGGTCAATTCCCTGCCAGCCGTACAGAATGTAACATCCAAAGACCTCCTCTCAGTAAGATTCATACCAAGTAAAGAACTAGAGAACAGGGAATCAACAGAAACAGTCTGGGTCTCACCTTGGATAGCAGATCAGATCCTAAAATGTTCTAACATGATGAAGACCTGGGGAATATCTATTGCTATTCCACAAAAAGAACCATACCCAACAATATTTCTTGAAAAAGCCTTAAATCAAAACATGTTGGGTAGGCAAGAGGTAAAAGGCAATTCTGGTTCGATACTCCAGGGAGCAATTAGCTCCAAACAACAACTCCCTGAACGAACAAATCTGAGTAACATGAGGTTCTGCCTGTCGGCTAATTCCCCTAGAAACAGCAGGGGTAATCTCTCACAGCCACAGATTTACGAAGATCAATCACCTAGAAGCTTGTAGCTAAAAATAGATGACTTGAACACAAAAGATAAACCTAGTCCCATATTAAAAATTCTAAGCTGGAACATTGCAGGCCTAAAAAGTAAAATGGAAGATAAGGACTGGGTTGAATTCATTAAAAAACAAGACATCAGCTGTTTCCAAGAAACTTGGGCCATTAATGCTATCGACCTAGATGGGTTCTCTACTTTCCATTCACCCGCTATTAAGCAAAAAAAAGGAAGACCAACGGGAGGCCTGATCATTTGGTTCAGAACCTCACTACTGGGAAACTCCGTAGTAACCTATGCTGTATTAAGCAAGGAAATTCAGACGCTTGCGGTAAAATATGAGGAGTGGTCACTCGAAATAGTAAATGTGTATTTCCCTCCTATTAGCTGGGTCCAAGTCATGCCAGGTGTGCGACTCCTCAAGGAACATATCCTAAATTAAAGAACTACGGGTTGGAGGAACCCAGTACTAGGTCATACGAACAACCGCTCTCCCCAGCCTTGTAAAACCTTTTTTCTGATATGTGGTGATTTCAACACTAAACCTCACTCTATCCTCTGGGATGAACAAGTAGTAGAGGAAGACCATGCTTGGAATATTCCAACGCCCCGCATCCAATGTAGTAAAGACTCCAAGAAAGGAGAACTAATCTTTGGAGCATTAATAGGAGGAGGAATCCACACCTTAAACGGAAGAACAAATTCAGATAGAAACTTCAAATCTACCTTTCGTTCTGGAAAAAGGCAAAGTATAATCGACTACATGGCAATAAACATCGAAGCCTGGCATTATGTCATCGATATGGAAATACGGGACAGGATTGAGAGTGATCACGACCCACTGCTAATGGAGATAGTCCATCCGGACATGAGCCCAGGGAAGGCCGAGTCTCCATTTAACGGAAATAGTTTAACAATAACTACGAGACCAAATAGGAAAAACATATTAAGATCAAATGAGGATGAACCTTATACGAGCACACCTAGTCAAACCTGGTTGCTATTACATAGCACGTTTTTAAATCTACCAGCTAACGAAGCCTTACCAATCCTGCATAATTTTAATAATCTGCTACTACAAACAATAAAGGAAAAGACCAAGCATCTTCAAATTAATCCTAAACGGCTGGTTCGATGAAGAGTGTTTGAAATTAAAAAATACCTTATCACAAGCTCTAAAGAATCGGCATTTGAATGACTTTAACTAGCAATATTTTCATGAATGTAGGCAACAGTACAAAAAATTATTGAGATATAAAAGGAAGACATTCCCACATAAACTCTGGAAAGTCCTACTGCAGGCAATATCGGCAGGGAACTGTAAAAGGTTTTGGGAGATAGTCAGGTGGGGTTGCGAAGGTCCTTCGAAAAACCTTGAACTGAACATCAACCCTCAACTTTGGGTAAAGCATTGTACCAGGAAGTTGCCAAGACGGTATCCGGGTGCACCAACAATCCAAACAGTCTTATACAATGGCTGGCAGGCAGAAATCAAAGTTCAAGTAAGGGACTTCCACTTCAAAAGACCTATGCAGTATTTTCAAACCGGCTTGTTAGATCAGCAAATGAATCTCAGAAGGAATTAGTTCCTAATGAACTCCCCAGCACAAATTCCATGCAAGCAACCCATGCCACTCCACGCGCAATGGAGTTAATACCGGAATTCAGTGAGAAAGAAATTAAACAAGTTATTCTCCTCCAAAAGACGCACAAGGCTCCAGGCCCAGACGGTATTCCTTTAGACGCTTACCGTAACCAGTTAACGTTATGGCTACCTGTTCTAGCCCGTCTATTCAACAGTGTTTGGCACCACGAGGTAATCCCTACCTCCTGGAAGAAATCAATAATTGTTCCAGTTCATAAAAAAGGTCCTCGGGACATGGTGTGCAATTACAGGCCTATCTCACTGCTTGATAGTGTTGGAAAGATTTTTGCCAAATTGATTCAGTTGCGCCTAGACCACTGGCTAGAGGATGGAGACTTAATATCAATACACCAAGCTGGTTTTAGGAGAGGCCAAAGTACAACAGATCAACTTTTTAAGTTAAACATGATCTGTGCGAAATACGCCACCCTAAAAGACTGTCCACTATATCTGGTCTTTGTGGATCTTCAAACAGCCTTCGACAGCGTAAACCGCCAAACATTATGGCAGCTATTGTCGGAAATGGGCATAGAGGGAAAAAATTTAAGGCTGTTAATTCTACTGCATACAGGAAATACCGCCAGGGTCAGATATACTACGAGAAATGATTATACGGCAGAAATTCCAATCGAGCGAGGTGTAAAACAAGGCTGTGTTCTGGCCCCAACCTTATTCAATTGTTATATAAATAAAGTAAGCCAAGACCTGAGGGAATTAAATCTGGACGTTCCAAAAGTAGCCAATGAAAGTACACCTATCCTGCTCTTTGCTGATGATGCTGTACTACTGGCAAGAACGGAGATAGCAATGCATCGACTACTCAGGGGTTTCGAATCATTCTGCACCTCAAGGAGTATGGTAATCAACGAGGGGAAAACAAAGTTTATGATTCTTAACCAAAAACAGACGATGCAATCAACCTTTAGGGTAAATAACAAGCCTTTGACCCGAGTGGCTACTTATGATTACCTGGGTTGCAGATTAGACGAAAAACAGACATGGAAACCACAAATTTATAAAAGTAGTATCTCCCTGGCCCAACAAGCTGAAGCAGTACTCAGATTTGCAAAAGCTACAGGCAACCATTCTGTGAGTTCTGCACTGCTCGCATACAAAACAAAAGCAAGAGCCGCAGCACTTTTCAGTGCAGAGATTTGGGGATTCAGAAAGACTCCATCAATACAAGTAACCGAGAATAAATTTCTACGCCGATTACTTTGTCTAGGCAACGCCACACCAATGAACGCAATAAGAACCGATCTACAAATGAGAAAGGTTGAGGACTACATTGCTCTGGCTCCAATAAGATACTGGATCCGTATTTGGTCAAAAGAGGAACTTAAACCATATAGAGATGTACTTAAGGACATCATGAAGCTACAAAGCCATCTGAAATTGCCCTGGTTCAAACACATCTCAACTACCCTGGCTGCTATCGGCCAGGAAGACCTCTGGTTCCATCCAGAGAAAATCAGAAGGCCTAGTTTAGCTGTCATAAAAAAGGCATACTGGGAGAAAAAGACTGAGAGTATGTGTGAGACACTTAGCCCCTTATTCAAGCGCTATATCCTGTTTAACCAAGAGCTTAAACCAGCAATATTTATAGACAGTATTTATCCGGAGGAAAAAAGGCTTCTCTATTTTAAATTCCGCATGGGCACACTACCTGTGATGGCGGTGACCAACAGATGGCAATCCGTCCCTCCGGATAGATTAGAATGTTGCCCATGTCTTCACGGTGGCTTAGAAACACTTTCCCACTTCCTTTTATTATGTCACTTCACGCTTAAACTCCGCAAATTGTATTTACGTCCACTTTTTAGATCTTACGGTGTCAGGAAGTGCAACGAGGCGGAAGTGTTATGTAAGCGATCAGACGAGAAACACATTGTGACAAAAGTTTCAACTTACATACTGGAAGCATGGAAGCTACGCTCAATAATGCACCCACAATTGACTCAAACATAACCATATGTGTTAGCCCATAGCCCATGGCCATCTAGTCTGGGAAATTGGTGCAGGGTGCTGCAAAACTGGGTTAGGCATCGGGATTTTATTAAACGGTTGGCAGCCACCGTAAGGTTAAGCTTTATGCAAATTATGGTTACGTATTTAGTTTTTCGATGATGTAGGGCAAATCGGATACACTTCGGCACATGTTAAATCAAAAATTCAAGCATAATTTTCTTTTATTGAGATGTTTTTATTTAACGTGATTATTTTTTTTATTTTTTTTCGAGTGTGATGGATTGATACTTATTGTGTGATATTGTTATGGCCGGATAGGCTAACAACAATTAAATAAAAGCGAAAGCGAAGCATAACGTCGAAGACTGCTCAGATTGTGAAGACACTTTGGGACCTTAAAAGTGGTACTGAAGCACTGAATAATCTCTATGTATGATAATCAAATTAAATAAGATCATTCATTGGCTAGATTTATAGTCCAAGGGGCTCACCAAGTAAGCATACCGGCTATCCAATAGTCTCCAAGGAGATTCCAAGCAAAATCATCATAGCTTCATCACGAGCCATCTGGACCAGGCAGCTTGAAAGTTAGATAAATACCTAAAATACAGTACATCCTTTTAGGTTTGTCCTGGAGTTTGTGAAAGGGTGTATACCTCATTTTCCTTTCAGCTTAGGCTTCAGAGTGAACACAAATTTATTGGCATCTGGGATCAGCATGTTTACAAATTCATAAAAATGTGTGTTACTGTTCAATCTGATTTGAAGTCTGAAACTTGATGGCTCCACGCAGAGCTTTCTTGATGTATGTGCTTGGCTCGCTCTCGGCTGTATTTACAACGCCTTGTGCTGTCCCAGTTTGTCTGTTCGTTTTTGCAACTGGGCTGATTTGCTGTGTATTGTTTTTGTTTTAATTATGCATATCCTCTAGGTTTCACAAGAGTTCTAATAAAGTGCTTGGAATATTCCAGTGCATGTTTGTCATATTTAGTTGTGCTTGGAGAGTACCAAACCTTATGTAAAAGGAGACAAAATGTAACTGTAGTACTTGTCACTGTTCTGAATAAACCTTTGTGCACTAAATAAAGTTGTATTGATGATGATAGGCTCCTTCAGGTGTTGCTAGCCTATCCTCTCTCCTAAGTAGCCAAACCTCCTTTTCTGGCTATTTAGGGTCTCTGCTTTGGGGAATTCCTTAGATAACGAATGCAAGAGCTCATCAGAGTTCCTCTGCATCTCTCTCTTCACCTTCTGCCAAGGAATCGACTGCTGACCGCGCTGGAAGCCTGCAAAACTGCAACAAAGTAGCAAAGACGACTATTGTGACCTTGTAACGCTGATCCTACCGCCTTCTCGACTGTTTTCCTGGTGGTGCATGCTGTGGGGGTAGTCGGCCTCCTCTCTGCACTAGAAGCTCCAAAGAAATCTCCCGTGGGTCGATGGAATCTTCCCCCTGCAACCGCAGGCACCAAAGAACTGCATCACCGGTCCTCTGGGTCTCCTCTCAGCACAACGAGCGAAGTCCCTTGAACTCAGCAACTCTGTCCAAGTGACTTCCACAGTCCAGTGACTCTTCAGTCCAAGTTTGGTAGAGGTAAGTCCTTGCCTCCCCACGCTAGACTGCATTGCTGGGAACCGCGCGTTTTGCAGCTACTCCGGCTCCTGTGCACTCTTCCAGGATTTCCTTTGTGCACAGCCAAGCCTGGGTCCCCGGCACTCTAACCTGCATTGCACAACCTCCTGAGTTGTCCTCCGGCTTCGTGGGACCCTCTTGTGCAACTTCGGGTGAGCTCCGGTTCACTCCACTTCGTAGTGCCTGTTCCAGCACTTCTGCGGGTGCTGCTTGCTTCTGAGTGGGCTTTTTGTCTTGCTGGACACCCCCTCTGTCTCCTCACGCAATTGGCGACATCCTGGTCCCTCCTGGGCCACAGCAGCATCCAAAAACCCTAACCGCAACCCTTGCAGCTAGCAAGGCTTGTTTGCGGTCTTTCTGCACGAAAACACCTCTGCACGACTCTTCACGACGTGGGACATCCATCTTCCAAAGGGGAAGTTTCTAGCCCTTGTTGTTCTTGCAGAATCCACAGCTTCTACCATCCGGTGGCAGCTTCTTTGCACCCACAGCTGGCATTTCCTGGGCATCTGCCCACTCCCGACTTGATCGTGACTTTTGGACTTGGTCCCCTTGTTCCACAGGTACTCTCGTCTGGAAATCCATCGTTGTTGCATTGCTGGTGTTGGTCTTTCCTGCAGAATTCCCCTATCACGACTTCTGTGCTCTTTGGGGAACTTAGGTGCACTTTGCACCCACTTTTCAGGGTCTTGGGGTGGGCTATTTTTCTAACCCTCACTGTTTTCTTACAGTCCCAGCGACCCTCTACAAGGTCACATAGGTTTGGGGTCCATTCGTGGTTCGCATTCCACTTCTAGAGTATATGGTTTGTGTTGCCCCTATCCCTATGTGCCCCCATTGCATTCTATTGTGACTATACATTGTTTGCACTGTTTTCTATTGCTATTACTGCATATTTTGGTATTGTGTACATATATCTTGTGTATATTTGCTATCCTCATACTGAGGGTACTCACTGAGATACTTTGGCATATTGTCATAATAATAAAGTACCTTTATTTTTAGTATATCTGTGTATTGTGGTTTCTTATGATATTGTGCAAGTGACACTAGTGGTACTGTAGGAGCTTCACTCGTCTCCTAGTTCAGCCTAAGCTGCTCTGCTAAGCTACCTTTTCTATCAGCCTAAGCTGCTAGACACCCCTCTACACTAATAAGGGATACCTGGGCCTGGTGAAAGGTGTAAGTACCCCTTGGTACTCACTACAAGCCAGTCCAGCCTCCTACATTTATGATCAATGGAAAGACAGGTAGATACAGGGGAGGATGGGAGGAACACCCACACAGTCAGACCTGTGTTGGTAATCCTACAGGGTTTTATTTACAAAATACTATGGCCCATATTTATATGTAATAAAAGTATTTATACTTTTTGCCTCAAAACTGCTCATACACCAGCCGGGCGCCAAATCCCCATCCTCTGGTGTCCCTCTGGTGTGCGTGGTGGTCTTCCTGGGGCTCTGGGTGGGCACCTTTGGCCCATTCCATGGTGTTTCACAGTGGAAATGGGTCCACAGGTCCCCTAACGCCTGGTCTGACCCAGGCATTAAATAATGGTGCAAACTAAGCTTTGCACCCTTATTGAGCCCCTCCACCCACTTGTGCATCATTTTAGCATGGGGGGGATAAATATGGGGCTATGTGGTTAGCACTATTTTTTTGATGGGAACGCCTACTTTGCATCTCATTGACACAAGGTAGGTGCACGAATCCAGAAAATGGTGCTAACTCCAATATTTTGATGCTAGACATGTCTAGCATCATAATATAATTATGGAGTTAAGTTTGCGCCAAATTTGCATTAAAAAATTACGCACATTTGGCGCAAATATAGTATAAAAATGCCCCTCTGTGTACCCAGATATCAAAGAGTTGTGGGAAATATCTCTAAATTCCAAATCCTTTTCAGTGCATCAAGATTTGTGTTTTTTTTTAAATGGACAGAAATTCCAATTGCTAATGCAGAAAAGTTCCTTGGCTGTTCTGCAAGAGTAAGTCTGTATTAAGCAAGGGGAAAGAGGGAGAAAATGGGAAGTCTAGGAGAAGTGTATGCGAAATTCTTTGAAAGACGCAACTTTGGGAATATCTAAAAAAGATTTCCTTGGTGGTGTAGTGAAAACTATTCCCGTAAAAGGCGGGAGCAGGAGTGCATAAGCCAGTTTAAAACGTGTGCAACACACACTGGGCTGGGCGCAATTCGTACAGATTTTGTTGTGACTTACTCTTGCAGTACTCCTATCTTACTCTTGATTTCCAGGAGTGAGTCAAGAAGGGACAAGGGTATTCCAGGCTTAGTAATAGAATCAGGAGTAAACCAGGAGGAGTACTAGAAGAGTACTTGCTCATGGCTAAATTTGCAGATCGGGCCCCCCGTGTACACCCATTCGTGAAACCAGTGATGGGTAGGGGGCTGTCTTAATGCTGAAAATCTACAAATGTCGCAGATTTAAGAGAGTAACTTTGCAGAATTCTACGAAGGCCCTAAAAAAAGGTAATATCTGGGATAAACCGACTTATATCTACTCAATTATAAATACTCTTTATTTTGTGAATGTGCCCAATAGATCCACCCTTGAAACACCAGGAAACATGCTACAAAAGTCAGTTGGAAGAAATTAATTTTCAGTGTGGGAGGCCAAGATTCACCAAATGATTGGGGGTGTAGATAAAAGAGCTTTTCCACAGGGACAAACGTCTTCTTTGTGGAGAAAAAAGAAGTACAGAACAGTACTCTAAGATCTGTTATAATTATGGCTGGAGATTTGTAAACCCTCTAAAAGTTGTGAATCTAGTGAAATGACATTAGTAAGTCTACGATTTGTAGATGTGTGCCTTCTACTGACGTGTGCGAATCGGTGCCGCAATCCTGAACATGGTGAACGTTTGACTGATTATAATCATGGGGTGGTCAAAGCTACCATCTAGTGGATATGTGTAGGAATGTCAAGTCAAGATATTATGCATACTCAAAGTAAGCGGCGATATTTATGAGGTTTACCAACACTAGCTACCTCTCTAAAGGGTGCCTTTATAAATTGAGCCCTCGCCCTGAGAAGGATATATGTAGTTAGGAAGATTAACCATAACTAACTCGGACACTACTAAAGCTCTTCACGTCTCAGGAGACTCTTGCTCTTCTCCACCCCCCCCAACCACTTTGTTTCGAAAGCCTTTTTCTTTACTCACTTTTGTGACAGACACACAGTGCACGTTTCCTTAAGTTACCAGAACCAAAGCATACATGGCAACAGACCCGATTTAGGTATGGGCTAACGATTTATTAAACCAAAAAGGGCTTTATTTTAGCGGTCTCCCGCCTTAAATGAGCTGTGCTTTAGTAAAAGATAAAGGGGAAAAAATATTCCCTTAATATGTTTTTAAAAATCTCCCACATTCCAGTGGTTAAATGTTGACATGGGGGGCGCGGCAAGGATAGCGGACCAGTGAGACTCTTTCTCCTGTATTTCTGCCCCCGCTGCTCCTGCCTATTTTGCGCATCCCCCCTGGCTGCCTAAAACCTCTGCTTCCACACTGGTGCAGTCTGAATCCGCCAGCCACCCGCAACAACTCTACATTAGCACCCACAGCAGAGACCTGAATAACTGCCAGGCTGCGCACAACACTAAGATGGCGGATGTCGCGATGGGAGATTGAGCAGCAGCCAGCTGGGCATATCCAGATTTGTGAGTAGCGGTAAATCTAGCCCGGGGCATCAGGGCTGTGGAGTCGGAGATAAGACTCCTTAAACGCTTGTCGGGCGCCGTGCGGCAAAGAAACTGGGCTTGGGGGGAGCCGAGGTTTAACCCGGTCTTCCCCCGGGTTTATCGGGCGGGTGGAACGGGCCACGGGGGGATCGGAAAAATAATTGGGTAGTTAGACAGGATGGGGCGGGTCCTTGGGGGTGGGTGTATATATAGTGTGGGCTGGAAGTAGGCAGCCTCTTCGGCCATTGTACACACCCATGAGGGGTACTGTTTTTTAGGGGGGCATTTTTTAGGCCGAGAGTGTGTAATTGTAGAGGTGTTTACTTGGGTTAAGGGGTTGGCATGGCAGAGAATAGCGTAGTTGAGGCTCTTAAAGTATTACAGGATGCAGGTAGGGAGGATTTAATAAAGGAAGGTGTTTTAGAGCAGGCGTGGGTTGGGCTAAAACGGCCAAAGAGGTCCTCAGCAGAGCGTGTTACTGCTACTGTGTTAGCATGCACGTCACCCAAGAGCCCCAGGAAATAAAAAAAAATTAAGGTTAAAAGTGTAGCAGGCAGAAAAGTTTCTGCGTCACCAGAGCAGTCGGAGGGTAGTGAGCAAGGTTTATTAAAATTACCTGATATGCGAGGAGGTGGCGCGCGTTTAACTAGGAGGACCGGTTCGTTTCTGGGGCAGCGCGTAGCTGCTATGGGGCGAGGCTCCTCCATTAATATGGTGCCGGGCGTTGGTCGGGGCAAGGCGGCGGGTGTGGTGAATTAGCGCTCACAGAGCGCGATGAGTGCGGTGCCTTCAAGGGGCCGGATGGTGGTGTGTGGGGCGTCAGAGCGTGCGTATAAACGCACGTGCACGCTCCAAAAAAGCGGCAAAACAAGCCCCACTCGCTGTAGAGACCGGTGGGGAACACGGGGAAGAGCAATTCGCGAAAAGACCATTGGGAGGGGCGGCCAAGATGGCCGCGCCCTCGGGAAAGGCAATTTTTGGCTCTCTCGAGCCCAATAATCCAAATTAAAGCGTCGGGCAGAGTTTGTGGACAAGCAGGGTACGGTGCTTAGGGGTACCATTTCAGGGGTGAGCACAGATGTTGGAAGGTTAGGTCCTGCGCAGGTGCGGTTAGATTTGTGGCACCAGGGTGCGATGGCATACCTTTCTGGGTGTAATCAGACCCATGTTCCTGAGCAGCACGGGTTGGCCTTGGAGGGTCAGCGGTTGGGGCGACCAGCTGATTTTTCGGTACCGGTGGAGGTCAGGGCACCTCCGGCACATCGGGTTGAAGAGAGGGCGCAATCCGGAGCGGTTCGCCCGACTTCGAGGGAGACATCAGTTCACGAATTTGAGTCTTTCGATCATGTTTTGCGAGATACTCGGGGGATTCCTGCTAGCCAGAGCGCTAGTACAGGCTTAGTTCCCAAAGACGAAACTACGGTGCAGGCTGTATCGGCTCCGAAGACGAGTGGACAGGCGGTCCAGGGCGATCGTCTGTCGTCACGACGTGAAGTGGCTGGCGGTTTGCGCAGAGGTGAGGTTTCTGGGGAGACTTTTATTTATTGATTAGTGGGGAATCAAATTTAGAGCGTAATGCCAATAATGTGTGTTGGACCTGGCATTTTGACAGGGACATCCCCAAACTTTTTGCCTCCTTCCTCCTATTTTTTCTGACCTGTTGTTGTTGGCTTTTGACCTCTGGGCACTTTACCACTGCTAACCAGTGCTAAAGTGCATATGCTCTCTGTGTAAATTGTACTACTGATTGGTTTATCCATGATTGACTATTTAATTTACTTGTAAGTCCCTGGTAGAGTGCACTACATGTGCCTAGGGCAGGTAGACTAAATGCTACTAGTGGGCCTGCAGCACTGGTTGTGCCACCCACCTCAGTAGCCCCTTAACCTTGTCTCAGGCCTGCCATTGCAAGGCCTGTGTGTGCAGTTTCACTGCCACCTCGACTTGGCATTTAAAGGTACTTGCCAAGCCTAGAACTCCCCTTTTTCTATACATAAGTCACCCCTAATGTGTGCCCTAGGTAACCCCTAGAGCAGGGTGCTGTGTAGGTAAAAGGCAGGACATGTACCTGTGTAGTTATATGTCCTGGTAGTGTAAAACTCCTAAATTCGTTTTTACACTACTGTGAGGCCTGCTCCTTTCATAGGCTAACACTGGGGCTGCCCTCATACACTGTTGAAGTGGCAGCTGCTGATCTGAAAGGAGCAGGAAGGTCATATTTAGTATGGCCAGAATGGTAATACAAAATCCTGCTGACTGGTGAAGTCGGATTTAATATTACTATTCTAGAAATGCCACTTTTAGAAAGTGAGCATTTCTTTGCACTAAAATCTTGTTGTGCCCTTCAATCCACGTCTGACTAGGTTTAGTTGACAGCTCCTTGTGCATTCACTCAGACACACCCCAAACACAGGGGACTCAGCCTCACTTGCATACATCTGCATTTTGAATGGGTCTTCCTGGGCTGGGAGGGTGGAGGGCCTGCCCTCACACAAAGGACTGCCACACCCCCTACTGGGACTCTGGCAGACAGGATTGAACTGAAAGGGGGCTTGGTGCATGTCTTAGAGACTCTTTGAAGTCACCCCCACTTCAAAGGCACAACTTAGTATAAAACAGGGCCTCTGCCCTACCTCATCAGACACTTGCTGGAGAAGAAACCTGAACCAGAAACTACATCCTGCCAAGAGGAACTGCCTGGCTGCTCAAAGGACTCACCTGTCTGCTTTTCTACAAAGGACTGCTGCCTTGCTGTTGGCCTGCTGCCTTGCTGAACTGCCTGGCTGCTCAAAGGACTCACCTGTCTGCTTTTCTACAAAGGACTGCTGCCTTGCTGTTGGCCTGCTGCCTTGCTGAACTCTTGTCTGGCTGTAAAAGTGCTCTCCAAGGGCTTGGATAGAGCTTGCCTCCTGTTCCTTGAAGTCTCAGGACCAAAAAGACTTCTCTCTTTTACTTGGACGCTCCGTGCGCCGAAAATTTCGACACACAGCTTGTTTCGCTGCAAGAAAAACGCCGCACTCCGACGCTGATCGACGCTACGCTCTTGGGACGATCGAAGATCCGACGCACGGCCTCGCAAGGACAACGCCGCCCGACCTCTAGAGGAGAAATCGACGCGACGCCTGCCGTGAGATCGTAATTTCAACGTGCAGCCCCGCAGATCGAAGTCTAGAGGAGAAATCGACGCGACGCCTGCCGTGAGATCGTAATTTCGACGCACAGCCCCGCAGACCGACGCGCAGCCGGAGAACAAGCAGGAAAATCCACGCACAGACCCGGGACATCTGGTAATCCCCGCGATCCACAGAAAGAGACTGTCCACGCGCCGGAAAACGACGCCGACTTCCCCGCGTGGAAAATAACGACGCAAGTCCGTGTGTGCTGGGGAGAAATCGACACACACACCCTTTTTCCACGCACCTCTTCCTTTGTGGCCCTCTGAGGAGATTTTCCACCAGAAACCAGGTACTTTGTGTTTGAAAGAGACTCTGTTTACTTTCTAAAGACTTAAGACGCTTTATATCACTTTTCAGTGATATCTTTACAAATTCTTATTGCAACTTTGATCGTTTTGACCTGAAGATACCCAGATAAATATTATATATTTTTCTAAACACTGTGTGGTGTATTTTTGTGGTGTTATGCTATGGTGTTGTATGATTTATTGCACAAATGCTTTACACATTGCCTTCTAAGTTAAGCCTGACTGCTCGTGCCAAGCTACCGGAGGGTGAGCACAGGCTGATTTTGGATTGTGTGTGACTTACCCTGACTAGAGTGAGGGTTCTTGCTTGGACAGAGGGCAACCTGACTGCCAACCAAAAACCCCATTTCTAACATTGGTGATCAGCGGTGAGGATAGGACTTGTGTTTGTGCAGTGACATACAGTAGCTAAGTATTTCACTACCTACCCACAGTTGAAGGTCAACTTGATTTTTCATCTTTTTTTGCTTTTGGTTCTCTGATGTCCTCCTGGATATACTATTGATATTTTGGACTTTGGAATTTGGTTTTTGCCAGTAAGACTTTATCAGCAATGAGATTGCTTACCTGCTCACTCTTTCTGCCTACTGACCACCTCACTAAGGCTGACCTAAGGAGGCTTTGCAGAAAATGGGGCCTTCCTGTATCAAGGAAATCTACTAAGATGGAAATGCTACATGCCTACATAGTCTGGGGGGAAGAAAGATGGGCAGAGAGAGAGGCAGAAAAAAACCAAATGACTAAGTACCCCTCAGATGAGGAGGGGGACTGCTCAAATGAGGAGGAAGACTACTCAGATGAGGAAAGAGAACCCGTGAGAGATGAATGGCTCCTAGCTCTAGAGCGGTGTATGGAAGAGCTAGATGAGCAGCTTGAAAGGGCTGAGGCAGCAAGTCTCTTAGCCCTGGAAGAAGAAAAGATTGCAGCTCAAGAGCTGAGCTGTAAAGAGCTGAACCTGTAGGCCGGAAGGGCTGAGTCCTGTTCAGATGGTGGCAGCAAAAATCTTGCATCCAGTACTGCTGAAGAAGGGCACAAGCCCAGAGATGTGGTGCCCAACTTGAAGAAGGGAGTTGACACACCCCAGGTGGTTCAAGGGTATGAGATAGTTCCCGTTATGCACAGGGTCCCTGAGAAGGATTGGGGAACTGGCACAGGGAGTCATATTCCTACTGGGGGGAGGGACACTTTACTGACTCTAGCAGAGAGTGACAGAGAAAAGGGTTCCCCCTGGTGGACGTCCTGAATATAGAGTGTAGAGACATCCCAGAAGAGTATGGGTTGAGTGTCAGGGACAGACAGATACTGTCTCACCAGTCTCAGGAGGGTGAAGTAGAGTGCTTTTCCAAGGTTGAGTTACGGGGTGGTTGGGTGAAGGGTAATGTGGTTAATACATGTGAAGGGCAGAGTGATGTAATTGCTGGAGAGCATATGTCTGGTCCTTATTTTCCAGAGCTACGCCAACACCAGGTGGAGTGTGAGTTCTCTGACCCCAGGGAACTTACAATGGAGGCAGACTTCTGGGTGAGTACCAGAGAGTCTGAAGAGGCATTTGGGGGTGCTCCTGAAGGGAGTGGTCTAGGTGGTTCCCAACCGAGTGTGGTGGGAAAGGATTGTAGTGTCCCAGGTAGGTCCCAGGTCCTAGAGGGTTCCATGAGGGAACACCAGGAGGGAAGCCTAGCCTGTACCGTAGGGCCACCTTTTGAGGGAAGCCCCGCAGTGTCAGAAGAACTTGGGGGGGTGACTGTAGTCAGCATCCCAACAGTTCTGGTGTCTGGCAGTACCCCTCCTAGTGAGGGGGTGCAGAAGTCCAGACATAGGGTTGAGAGGGGGTTGCAGACCCCAGTGGAGGACCTTGAGAGTCAGGGGACAGCTCTGAGAGCAGAGCCCCCCAGGAATGACCCAGGTGAAACCGTTTCTGGTTTGGGGGAAACCCAGACTCTGCCGGATGGGCAGAGGTCGGGAGACCTGCGCCAACCAGACTCTTGTGTGGCCCTTGGGGACGGTGTGTCCCTTGTGGGGGGTGAGAGTGCCCCCCAGGAAGTCCTGGCATGCCAGGCAAAGATTCAACCTCAGGGTGGTGACTCTGGGTTGGATACCCAGGTTCAGAGGTTAAACTCTGACCTGGTGGGGGGTAGATGTGCCACCCAAGAAGTCCTGCTGTGCCAGGCAATTGTCCAACCTCAGGGTGTTGACTCTGGGTTGGATGACCAGGTTCAGAGGTTAAACTCTGACCTGGTAGGGGGTATTTGTGCCCCCCAGAAAGTCCTGGCGTGCCAGGCAATTGCCCAACCTCAGGGTGGTGACTCTGGGTTGGGGAACCAGGCTCAGAGGTTAAACTCTGACCTGGTGGGAGGTAGGTGTGCCTCCCTGGAAGTCCTGGCCTGCCAGGCAATGGTTCAACCTCAGGGTGGTGACTCTGGGTTGGCTAACCAGGTTCAGGGGATAAACTCTGACCTGGTGGGGGGTAGGTGTGCCCCCCAGAAAGTCCTGGCGTGCCATCCAATTGTTCAACCTCAGGGTGGTGACTCTGGGTTGGATGACCAGGTTCAGAGGTTAAACTCTGACCTGGTGGGGGGTAGGTGTGCCCCCCAGAAAGTCCTGGCGTGCCAGGCAATTGCCCAACCTCAGGGTGGTGGCCCTGGGTTGGGGCACCAGGCTCAGGGGTTAAACTCTGAACTGGTGGGAGGTAGGTGTGCCTCCCTGGAAGCCCTGGTGTACCAGGCAGTTGTACAACCTCAGGGTGCTGACTCTGGGTTGGATAACCGGGTTCAGAGGTTAAACTCTGACCTGGTGGGGGGTAGGTGTGCCCCCCAGAAAGTCCTGGCGTGCCAAGCAATTGTTCAACTTCAGGGTGGTGACCCTGGGTTGGAGAACCAGGTTCAGAGGTTAACCTCCGACCTGGTGGGAGGTAGGTGTGCCTCCCAGGAAGTCCTGGAGTGCCAGGCAATTGTTCAACTTCAGGGTGGTGACTCTGAGTTGAATGGCCAAGTCCAGAGGTTAAACTCTGACCTGGTGGAGGGTCAGTGTGCCCTCCAGGAAGTCCTGGCGTGCCAGGCAATTGTTCAACTTCAGGGTGGCGACTCTGAGTTGAATGGTCAGGTGCAGAGGTTAAACTCTGACCTGGTGGGGGGTAGGTGTGCCTCCCAGAAAGTCCTGGTTTGCCAGGCAGTGATCCAGTCTGAGGGTACAGACCCTGGGCTGGAAGACCAGGTTCAGGGTGTCCCCCCGGACCTGGAGGGAGGGGCTACTGATAACAGTGCCCCTACCATGTTGTCTTCTGAGGAGGCCACTCCTAGTTGGAGGGTGCTGGACCCCAGAAGGGAGGGCAGGGGGAGGGAAGCCTCACCCCAGGCCCTAGTCCAACCTGAAGGTACAGACCCCAGGTTGGAGGGCCAGTTGCAGGTTAACAGCCCTGCACTGGTGGAGGAATGGTACAGGGCGACTTCTGTAAGCACCCTGACCATGTTGGACTCTGGGGGTACCGCTCCAGGAGGGAGGGTACAGAGCCCCAGAGGGGAGGACCAGGTTCAGGCTGTCATCCCTGACCTGGTGGAAGGGAGAGTGGTTAAAGGGTGCCCAGCACCTGGGGCTACCGCCCCCCACTCTCCACAGCCACAGGGGTTGGAGAGCTTTGAGAGGCCTGGGGCCTGGCTCTCATCCCTGACAGCTGTCAGTAATCACTGTGGCTTGCTGTCCGGGTGGACAGAGTTCTCCCTGGGGAGGGGACAAGTGTCACACCCCGGGGGTAGAGTGGGCAACACCACTGTGTTGGTCATGGTGGTACTATCCGGCTCCTGGGATACATCTGTGAGCAAAGTAAGGTTAGGTGCTGCACAGATGGGATCCGCAGGTAAGGAGAAAGGTTCCCCATGGGTTGGCTTAGTGGGCCCTGAGAGTATGGACAGAGTGATCCAATTGGAGTCAGGAAGGCGAAGAACTGGAGCATGCCCCTGCTGTTGTGGGCCTGGGTCCTTGTTCTGTCGCCTCAAACAGGGAAGTACATCAGGATAGTGATTGTTCTCCCCTGGCTTTAAGCTGGTGGGGGGTCATGTTGGACCTGGCTTTTTGACAGGGACATCCCCAAACTTTTTGCCTCCTTCCTCCTATTTTTTCTGACCTGTTGTTGTTGGCTTTTGACCTCTGGGCACTTTACCACTGCTAACCAGTGCTAAAGTGCATATGCTCTTTGTGTAAATTGTACTACTGATTGGTTTATCCATGATTGACTATTTAATTTACTTGTAAGTCCCTGGTAGAGTGCACTACATGTGCCTAGGGCAGGTAGATTAAATGCTACTAGTGGGCCTGCAGCACTGGTTGTACCACCCACCTCAGTAGCCCCTTAACCTTGTCTCAGGCCTGCCATTGCAAGGCCTGTGTGTGCAGTTTCACTGCCACCTCGACTTGGCATTTAAAGGTACTTGCCAAGCCTAGAACTCCCCTTTTTCTATACATAAGTCACCCCTAATGTGTGCCCTAGGTAACCCCTAGAGCAGGGTGCTGTGTAGGTAAAAGGCAGGACATGTACCTGTGTAGTTATATGTCCTGGTAGTGTAAAACTCCTAAATTCGTTTTTACACTACTGTGAGGCCTGCTCCTTTCATAGGCTAACATTGGGGCTGCCCTCATACACTGTTGAAGTGGCAGCTGCTGATCTGAAAGGAGCAGGAAGGTCATATTTAGTATGGCCAGAATGGTAATACAAAATCCTGCTGACTGGTGAAGTCAGATTTAATATTACTATTCTAGAAATGCCACTTTTAGAAAGTGAGCATTTCTTTGCACTAAAATCTTGTTGTGCCCTTCAATCCACGTCTGGCTAGGTTTAGTTGACAGCTCCTTGTGCATTCACTCAGACACACCCCAAACACAGGGGACTCAGCCCCACTTGCATACATCTGCATTTTGAATGGGTCTTCCTGGGCTGGGAGGGTGGAGGGCCTGCCCTCACACAAAGGACTGCCACACCCCCTACTGGGACTCTGGCAGACAGGATTGAACTGAAAGGGGGCTTGGTGCATGTCTTAGAGACTCTTTGAAGTCACCCCCACTTCAAAGGCACAACTTAGTATAAAACAGGGCCTCTGCCCTACCTCATCAGACACTTGCTGGAGAAGAAACCTGAACCAGAAACTACATCCTGCCAAGAGGAACTGCCTGGCTGCTCAAAGGACTCACCTGTCTGCTTTTCTACAAAGGACTGCTGCCTTGCTGTTGGCCTGCTGCCTTGCTGAACTGCCTGGCTGCTCAAAGGACTCACCTGTCTGCTTTTCTACAAAGGACTGCTGCCTTGCTGTTGGCCTGCTGCCTTGCTGAACTCTTGTCTGGCTGTAAAAGTGCTCTCCAAGGGCTTGGATAGAGCTTGCCTCCTGTTCCTTGAAGTCTCAGGACCAAAAAGACTTCTCTCTTTTACTTGGACGATCCGTGCGCGAAAATTTCGACGCACAGCTTGTTTTGCGGCGAGAAAAACGCCGCACTCCGACGCTGATCGACGCGACGCTCTTGGGACGATCGAAGATCCGACGCACGGCCTCGCAAGGACAACGCCGCCCGACCTCTAGAGGAGAAATCGACGCGACGCCTACCGTGAGATCGTAATTTCAACGCGCAGCCCCGCAGATCGAAGTCTAGAGGAGAAATCGACGCGACGCCTGCCGTGAGATCGTAATTTCGACGCACAGCCCCGCAGACTGACGCGCAGCCGGAGAACAAGCAGGAAAATCCACGCACAGACCCGGGACACCTGGTAATCCCCGCGATCCACAGAAAGAGACTGTCCCCGCGCCGGAAAACGACGCCGACTTCCCCGCGTGGAAAATAACGACGCAAGTCCGTGTGTGCTGGGGAGAAATCGACGCACACACCCTTTTTCCACGCACCTCTTCCTTTGTGGCCCTCTGAGGAGATTTTCCACCAGAAACCAGGTACTTTGTGTTTGAAAGAGACTCTGTTTACTTTCTAAAGACTTAAGACGCTTTATATCACTTTTCAGTGATATCTTTACAAATTCTTATTGCAACTTTGATCGTTTTGACAACGCCGCCCGACCTCTAGAGGAGAAATCGACGCGACGCCTGCCGTGAGATCGTAATTTCAACGCGCAGCCCCGCAGATCGAAGTCTAGAGGAGAAATCGGCGCAATGCCTGCCGTGAGATCGTAATTTCGACGCACAGCCCCGCAGACCGATGCGCAGCCGGAGAACAAGCAGGAGAATCCACGCACAGACCCGGGACATCTGGTAATCCCCGCGATCCACAGAAAGAGACTGTCCGCGCGCCGGAAAACGACGCCGACTTCCCCGCGTGGAAAATAACGACGCAAGTCCGTGTGTGCTGGGGAGAAATCGACGCACACACCCTTTTTCCACGCACCTCTTCCTTTGTGGCCCTCTGAGGAGATTTTCCACCAGAAACCAGGTACTTTGTGTTTGAAAGAGACTCTGTTTACTTTCTAAAGACTTAAGACGCTTTATATCACTTTTCAGTGATATCTTTACAAATTCTTATTGCAACTTTGATCGTTTTGACCTGAAGATACCCAGATAAATATTATATATTTTTCTAAACATTGTGTGGTGTATTTTTGTGGTGTTATGCTATGGTGTTGTATGATTTATTGCACAAATGCTTTACACATTGCCTTCTAAGTTAAGCCTGACTGCTCGTGCCAAGCTACCGGAGGGTGAGCACAGGCTGATTTTGGATTGTGTGACTTACCCTGACTAGAGTGAGGGTTCTTACTTGGACAGAGGGCAACCTGACTGCCAACCAAAAACCCAATTTCTAACAATGTGGATGTAGCGATTCAGGTGGAAACAAGGGTAGGTTTAAATGAGAGTAAACCGGAAGGGGGTGCTTAATGCTACTCAAGTGGTTACAGGTAAGTCAGTGGAGGGTCAGGTGAGTACAGTGGAATCGGTTACAGTGAGACAAGCGGGTTCTAAAGGTAAGAAGTTGCCGTATATGGGAGTGTCGATGCCTTTGCGGGCGCATCTCACTCAGAATTTAAAAGAAAAAATTTGTAAAGGGGAATTTATTGATGTTTTTAAACTATGGCATAGGGAAGTGCAGGCAAAGGAAGGATCGAAAGAGGAGGAGTGGGAGTTGGCGAGGAGACCGAAGGTGCCAACGAATATTGAGAATTGGATGTCTGCCTTTTTAATCTATGCAAGTGTATTATGCGAACGTTTTCCAGACCTATGTGTGGCCTTGTTCAAATATATGGATGTTGTGAGAAGGGCCCAGATGGATTATGGGGGCTTTGGTTGGTTCCGTTATGATGAGGAGTTTCGGGCCCGTAAGGCTATTTACCGGGAGAAAGTTTGGGGGGAGATTGACAATGAATTGTGGATGCAGTGGTTAAGAACTGCGAGGAATGCACCTACTACACATACAGCTAGTGGCTTACCTGTTCAATATAAGCCCTTTCAGGCCCGCCCCACCCAATTTGGGGTTGGTTTCAGTCACAGGGGTCAATTCCCCCATAATGGGGCATGTTGGGCATTTAATAGTGCGTTGTGCACCAGGCAACAGTGCAAATTTAGACATGATTGTGCCAATTGTGGAGGCAGGCACCCGGCCTATCAATGTTTTGGGGGATTTAATTGGTCAGGACAAGGGGTGCAGGGTAGAGGAGCAGAGAGAGGTAGGGCTCACGGACAACAACTGGCAGGTAAAGTCCATTACTCCTATTAATTTAGAGGTTGTTGGTTATTGGTTACAATTTTACCTGCATGAAGAAGAGGCAAAGACTTTGTTGAGAGGCTTTCAAGAGGGTTTCAACCTTTGTTATCAGGGCCCGAGAGTGAGGAGATGGGCTAATAATCTGAAGTTGGCAAAGCAGTTTCCGGAGGTGGTAAGGGCAAAACTCCAGAAGGAAGTGAGTTTGGGCAGGATTGTTGGTCCTTTCCATAGTTGGCCTTTACCTAATTTGACTATTTCTCCTCTTGGAGTTGTACCTAAGAAGCAGGAAGTGGAATTTTGCCTTATTCATCATCTGTCTTGGCCTGCAGGGGCATCAGTAAATGACTTTATCACTCCTGAAGATGCAGTTGTTCACTACGCATCGGTGGATTATGCAATCTCACTGGTAAAAAGATGCGGGCAGGGTGCGGAGATGGCAAAATCAGATATTCAGTCGGCTTTTCGTCTGTTGCCGGTGCACCCGGAGGATTTTTCATTGTTGGGGATGCAGTTTGAAGATGCTATTTACGTTGACAGGATGTTGCCAATGGGTTGTTCTGTGTCTTGTTCTCTTTTTGAAATGTTTAGTACTTTTCTACAATGGTTTGTACAAGCTCAGTGTGGGGTGAAGTTTGTTACCCACTATTTAGATGATTTTTTAATTGTGGGCAGACCTCGGTCTGGTGAATGTGGTGAGGCGCTGGGGCTATTTCAGAGGACTATGGCCCAGTTCGGTGTTCCTTTGGCTAAAGAGAAGACAGAAGGGCCTTCCACTTGTTTGAGTTTTTTGGGAATCGAGTTGGACTCTGTGCAGATGGAAGTGAGGTTGCCACGAGGGAAGGTTCAGTTGTTGATTTCATTGTTGGAGGAAGTGGTTAAGAAGCCAAAATTGGAGTTACGACAGGTTCAGAGTATCTTGGGTCATTTGAATTTTGCATGTAGAGTTATTCGGGTTGGCAGAGCATTTTGTAGGCGTTTGGGTTTTGCAATGAAAGGAGCTGTGTTGCCCCACCATCACATTCGGCTTCGGGCAAGTGTGAGAGAGGATTTGAGGATGTGGATCGGCTTTTTACAGCAATTCAATGGTTTCACTATGTTGGTTGATGATATTGATTGGCTTTGGCAGATTCAAGTATTTTCGGATGCATCCGGAGCCCATGGTTTTGGGCTATTTTGGGACGGTCATTGGGCGGCGTAGAGTTGGCCTGTAAGCTGGAAGAAGGCTAAACATAGCATTGCCTTTTTGGATTTTTTTCCTTTAGTGGTTGCGCTGTTTGTGTGGGGTTCGACTTTTGCGAATAGAAACGTGTTGTTCAATGTAGATAACCAGTCAGTGGTTAATCTTGTTAATTCACAGAGGGCGAAAGATGAGAAAGTTCTGAAGCTTCTGCGATTTTTTTCTGCTAAAATGTTAGCAGTTTAATGTTTTATTCAAGGCAAGATATGTTCCAGGTGTTAATAATGATTTGGCTGATGCGTTATCTCGTTTTCAGTGGCAGAGATTCCGTGGGCTGGCACCGGGAGCAGATGTGCGGAAGATGGCGGTTCCCAGGGAGTTATGGGAATTAGGAGATTGAGAATGTTGGAGCTGGTTCAGCAGTCCATAGCTCCGTCCACTCGGAGGAGTTATGAACAGGCCTGGTTGGAGTTTTTACAGTCAGGTGCAGTAAAACGGGAGGGGGGTCTCGAAGTTTGTGAGATGCGGAGGGAGGATGCGATCCATTTTATAATGCAGCAAATTGAGTTAGGTTTGGCGGCAGTCACTATTTCAGGTAAGTTGGCTGGTATTTCTTTTTATGGGAAGTATTTTTGGGGTTATGATCCGGTTGAGGGAGAGCTGTGTAGACGACTGATTTCAGGTTGGGCAAGGGAGGGAGGGGCGAGGAGGGATCGTAGGCGGCCCATAACATCGCAAATTTTGCAAGGTTTGTTGGGGGTTTTAGGGGACGTTTGTTTTTCCCATTGGGAGGTTAGATTGTTTTCGCTATGTAGGTCTTGGCTTTTATATGGAGCGTTGCGGGTTTCAGAGCTTTTGGGTTGGAAAGGACAGGAGGGTATTCTACAGTCTGATGTACAGGTAAGAAAAGGGGATGTTATTCTTTGGTTACGGGCATCTAAGACTGATCAGTTGGGGAGGGGACAGGAGGTGTTTTTAGGTGGTGATGGATCTCCCATTTGTCCCGCCAGTTGGTGGAAGTTGTTTTTAAGGTTCTTGCCGTCGTCATCAAGGTTGGTGTTCATTCATGAGGATGGTTCAAGTTTAACGGCTAGTCAACTTATGGTTATTTTGAGAAGGTCTTTGGTTTTGTTGGGTTTGGATCCTCGTTGTTATGGTACACATTCATTTTGGATCGGAGCAGCTACGGAAGCTAGGGCGTTAGGAAAATCGGATGGTTTTATTATGGGTTTGGGGAGATGGAAATCACAATGTTTTAAGCGTTACGTCCGTTAATAGATTGCAGGTAGGTTGTTGGAGTGTTATGATTTTTTATCATGATGTGCAGTTATGTTTGGGTACTTCTTAATTTTCTTGTCTCTAACTCTGTATATTTCCTTCTTCTTTCTCTTCTTCCTTCTCAAAATATTTGGTATTGCAAAGAATTTTTACGTGTGTTTTTCGCTGTTTTTCTTATAGGTTGTGTCAGTGGACCTGATGGGAGCTGTTCCGTCTGGATAGTTGGGCACTCTTTCGTACGGTGGGCGGAGAAGCAAGCTGCTTCCAGGCATTTTGGAACGCAACTTGATTTAGATGGAGCAAGAATTAGGGTCATCTGGGTGGGGAAGAGCGGCATGAGATGGGGTGAGTTATTGTCAGTTCTTTCTAGGAGGATTGAGAGAGGGATTTGCCCAGACCTGTTAGTTATTCATCTTGGGGAGAATGATTTAGTTTCTTTGTCAGGTATTGGTTTGTTGAAAACAATGAAGATGGATTTGGTCAGGATCAAAGAACGTTGGGCAGGTACGCACATAGTTTGGACTTCTATGGTTCCTAGACAGGTGTGGAGAGGAGCATATTCCTTTACAGGCATTGAAAAACAGAGGAAAAAAGTGAATAGAGAGATGAGGAAATTCTGTCAAGAAAAGGGTTTTTTCCTTTTTGTTTCATGAAAATTTGGTTACATCATCGGGTGAGTTGTTTCGACAGGATGGGGTTTACTTAACCTTCATGGGCAATGAGCTGTATCTATTGGATTTTAGGATTATGATCGCAGATTTGTTGGGGGAGAAGCTTTGGGATCGTTAACTTAGGAGGGGTGGGGCAGGAAAACGCCTGGCGGGTTTTCCTGGGTGGCGGGGGATTTACACGCAAAGGCTTTGGGGGGAAGGGGATGATGACAAAGATTTGAGGGCAGGGAGGTTTTAGCAAGGGGCACGAGGGAGGAAAGGCAGGGGTAACTGCAGAAGGTGGGCAACAGGACAGATGGGGAAGGGATTGTTCAAGGGCGATTCGGGGAGTGGAAAGTTTAGAGGGTGGGGGAGGGGTTAGGTGAGAAATATTGTATAGTGAGGTTTGTAGTTTTGTGAGGCAAAAAGCCAAGGTTATTGTTATACCAGACCTGTTCTAGTAAAGCGGCCTTTTATCCCTTACAACGAGCGTCTGTGGTTTGTTCCCCCTTTCCGCCCGATGCTTAGACACGTTTTTTTTGTAGTTGTCGGCCGCAAGCAGGACATTTCCCTGTAGCCCGCTCGCGACGTTTTATTTTATATCCCCCCTCACGTCACCTCGGGGTAAGACCATTACCTGTGACGGGACGAAGGGTGAATAAGCCAGGAGGGCTAACACCCCTCTCTGGCATGTCTTCAGTGGTAGTGACCGCGCACCAGTTCACGTCACTGGTCGCGACACTACATTCCTCCAAAAGATTAAACAATAACAACAACAACATAACTTAGGATACGTTCAGTTCAGTCACATTCAGGTTCAGGTCCTCACCCGATGGTGACCTGCAGCGGATCAAGCTATATAGTCTTGGAGCTTGACAGACGGCAGAGTGCTGCGCCTTAGACAATACCTTGTGAGAACGGAGCGATCCGGGATTCTGGGCTCTGATGACTCAAGTTCGGGAGTCAGGCAGTCCGAGACCTGGCGGGGTGACGGAGTAGTAAGTATTTGGTCCCTGACACACTCAGTCATGTCGGGACACTGTCATCAGTGGAGGGATCAGGAATTCTGTCCTCTGGCGAGCTAACAGTTTGCTTTGGCCCAGACGCTGAGGAATGAAATCATTTAAACACAGACACATTCCGGGTGAGCTCCTCAGATCCACTGCAAGCAACTACTAGGGTGCCTTGGCATCTCACAATCATCCAAGGATAAGGGTCGAATGGCATCCTGAACTTGCTGCCCGGGTTCCGGTCCCTCACAAGCACCTTGTCCCCTACCCGGAGATCTGATACTTTGGCACCCCTGTGATGGCTCACTCGATCATTTGTGGTCTTTCTTCTTTCATAGGTTTGCTCATCATTGATACCCTTGGGTGCCCAGTTTGGGTGGTGTGGAATAGAGTATGGCACTACTCACCCCATAGACAAATGAGCAGCATTTTGTCGTGGCATTGAGTGTCACATGATAGTTTCATAGGAACGAGTAGATAGCCATTTCAAGTGATTGATGAGACGCACTGGCAATCCGGACAACCTTCTTGAGGGTTCTCATGAACCTTTCCACTTCGCCGTTGGCTTGTGGCCAGCAAGGTGTTATCTTCTTGTGGACGATCCCCATGGATGTTTGGTATGCTGCCACCTCTCAACCTTGGAACGGTGGCCCATTGTCAGTTTGCACTTCCTTAATGAGGCCATGGGTGGCTAGAATCGTTTCTATTTTGGGAAGTACTTTGGTGGCTGTCAAGGACTGGAGCATCTCCACCTCAGGATATTTCGAGTAGTCATTTATTGAGACTAGCATGTGCCGGCCATCTGGCAAACTGCCAAAATCAATGCTCACTTCGTCCCACGGTCGACTTGGTCCTCGTTCAGTGGTGATGGGGGCTGGAGGATTGGGACTCCCTGCTGCTTGACACCACTCACATGACCGGACCAGGGTTTCCATCATCTCATCCATCATGGGAAACCACACCTTAGCCCCTAGTCTGTTTTTTTGTCTTTACCATGCCTTGGTGACCTGCATGGGCTAACAGAACTGCCTGATCTACGAGCCTGGCAGGGACAACAAGACGTTTTCCACGGAGTAGGCATCCATCCGGGCCTGCAGTAAGTTATTCTCGAACATTGTGTAGGCTCTCCATGATGCGCCTGGTTTGCATCGTGAGTTGGGGCCACTGTTGTTTGAAAACGTGCCACTGTTCACTCCGGACAACTGCAAGCGCTTTCTGGAGACACTTGTCTTGTTATGTAGCTTGACAGAGTTCTTTATTCGATATAGGTCGAGATAGTTCAGCCACATACCTAACATAATCGTCTGCTTCCTGCGCCTCTTTCTCTTCTTCTTCAGTGGCTGATGGGGGGTGGCGCAAGAGGTAGTCTGCTGGATTGTTGGATCATGGCCGATATTCTACTCAACAGTTGTACTCCTGGAGTTGGAGCAACTACTTCTCAATTCGAGGAGGTGGATTGGAGGCCGTTCCATGAAAAAGGGGAAGCAACGGTTTATGGTCTGTTAGCACTGTAAATGGGTGTCCATACACATACAGGTGGAAGTGCCTACATCCCCAGTGCATTGCAATGACTTCCTTTTCTATTTGCGAGTACCTCTGCTCAGTCAGGGGGAGGGACCTACTGGCGTAAGCCACTGGGGACCAGTCCTCTTGATTTTCCTTTTGTAGCAGTACCAGATCTAGTCCCCTTGGGCCTGCATCTATGGCTATGGAGGTGTCTTCGGATGAGTCGAAGTACCTTAATATGGTGTCTGCAGACAGTGCGTCCTTGGTGTTTTGAAATGCCGCATCTTGGACGGGTCCCCACTCCCATGGTGTTGCTGATTTGGTGAGGTCTCATTAGCGGTTGTGTTAGGAGGGTGGGTCCTTTTATGAAAAGGCCACAGTAGTTTACCATGCCTAGGTAGCTGTGAACTTCCATTACTGTTGTCGGTGGAGGTGCATCTTTGATGTCTTGGACCTTGGCCAGATCTGGAGCAACGCCTTCGGATGAGAAAACATAGCCAAAAAATTGCAGCTTTCTGTTGAGGAACTCACATTTGTTGCAATGGAGTGTCAAACCTGAGTCCGGGATTCTCTGTAGCACCTTCTTAGGCGATCTTGGTGTTCGGGCAGGGTGCGAGCGTGCATGAGGATGTCGTCGCTGACATTGAAAACTCCAGGGAGGTCAGCCAGCAGTTCGTGGATGGTGTTTTGGAATACTTCAGCAGCGCTGGAGATTCCAAAATTGAGCCAGCGATAGCAACGGAGCCCCACATGTGTCCAAAACGTTGTTATGTAGCGGGATTCCTCGGCAAGAACTAGTTGATGGTATCCAGATCTCAAGTCTAGCTTTGAGAACCAGCAGGCTCTGCTAATTTCGCCGATCAGGTTATCTATGGTAGGGGTGAGGTGTCGTTCTCTCTTGATGGCTACATTGGGTAGCCTCATGTCGACACAGATCCTCACCTCTCCTGGCTGCTTGGGCTTCTTGGCCACTGCGATCGGGGATACCCACGGTGTTGGACCAGTGACTCTTTCAATTATGCCGGCTGCCTCAAGTTTGTCTAGTTCTTTTTCAACTAGTGGTCGTAGGTGAAAAGCGATGCTGCGATGGTGAAGGGCTACTGGTTGGATGGTTTTGTCAATATGGAGATTGATCTCCTTGCTTTTTAGACAGCCAATGCCTTCCAAGATGCCAGGTAAGTCTTTGAGCATGTCACCAGTGGACTCTTCGTACACTCCGGAAGTAAAAGATACTATGCCTAGATCTTCGGCGGCCCCACATCCTAGCAGCATGCCGTGGCCATCGCTTGCCACATACACTTGTCGTTCGATTGAATGGGGTCCATAGGTCAGTGTCATTTTGAATTTTACCCTCATGACAAGCGGAGAGGACTGTCTGTACGCAAATACTCTGATGGTTGTTGGGGTCAGACTTGGGGGCGGATTCATCTCCTCATATGTGTCGGATGACATGATATTAATCGAGGTGCCCGTGTCCACCACTGCTGGGGTTGTGTGTCCTCCAACTTGTATGCTGCACCTGGGTAGTTGTCGTGTCATGCCAGATGCTGAGTCTATCGTGAAACTGGAATGAACAGGGTGTTCCTCATTGTCGTCATCATCATCCATGTCATTAGTTTGACTTTGCGGATGAAAGATGGCGTTGGTCATAAGGTTGGAGGTCTTTCCTTTCATTGACCTGCACACCTTCAGAAAGTGTTTAAGTTTCCTGCATCCTGCGCATGTCTTCCCTCTGGCTGGGCAGTGAGAGGGTCCTCCACAGTAGCCACATATCTTATTTGGTGCATAGCACTGTTTGGGTCTCGGCTTGTTGGGCGTTGTCGCAATTGCATTCACTGGTTCTTCTTTCACATGTCTTTGTAGCGCGGCTTCCATATGCGATGCTCTAGTCTTGGAGAGTTCTTTTGTTCTCCCCAACGTGAGTATGTCTGCTAGCGATCGTCCTGACTCCTCCAGAATTTGTTCTCTTAGCTTTTTGGACATGCACCCTTGTATAATTTGCCCTCTGATTTCCTCTCTTTCATTCACAAAATGGCAGGTGCTGGCTAATTCCTTCAGACGCATGTGGAATAAGCCTATTGATTCATCCGCCAGTTGACGGGCCTGGCGAAATATAAAACACTCGTAGTCTGTGTTGGGCATTAGCTCAAAGTGGGTGTTTAGTGCTTTTATTAGCGTGAGGTGGGTTTTGGGGCGGCTTCTTCGATGGTTTTCAAAATTCTGTGAATGTATTTCCTACCAAGATGGAGTAGCATTGCTCTTTTCTGGGCATTGTCTACTTTGGTTGCTTCAAACAACCTCTCTCTACCCAGTCTTTCCACCTGGAAGCCTGGGCGGAAAGTGCGCCTTCTATGATGAATGGCGCGATGGCAGGAATGCAGGCCATGTTGTAGAGCGTGAGTGCGTCAGGCGGGTTTTAGGAGATGTGGCTGGTAGCTCACGAGACAGGCGTAATACTGGCGTGCAGGGGCCAAAACCGGTGGGCCAATATTTGAGTCCAAAGTACACTTCCTGAGGGCTTAATTTGTAGGGGCCTGTAATAGTACTGGAGCAGGGGTGTGAGTCGGACCTTTTTAGACACGTGCTGTATTGATGGTGTCAGCTGGGGTGGCAATGCAGCCTATTGGCTAGTCTGTGGTGGTGCTGGGAATAAACGGCTAGCAAGCAGCACGACTGTGGGTCACCTCACTGACAGCAGGAGCCTGGCCGGGCTGTGGACATCCCCGAGAGATCCACATTAAAAGGATGCAGAGGAAGCGTGCGTCTGTGGCTTACCGGCAGAAACTGCCCTCAGGGCACTGAAAGAGAGGCCACGCCCACGTCAGCGGTTGCCGAGTAGAGGAACAGCAGACAGAACTCATGCTGGGAGTGGGCAGATGACGTCTGATGCAGCACAGAGGCAGGTGGGTCCAGGAGTCTTCGTTGCCAATGTCGATTCGGAGATAAGACTCCTTAAACGCTTGTCTCGTGCCACGCGGCAAAGAATGCTCAAACACATTTTTTTTTAGTTGTCGAGCGCGAGCAGGACATTTCACTGCGTCCGTCCCTGTAGCCTGCTCGCACCGTTTGAATTTATATCCCCCCTCATGTCACCTTGGGGTAAAACCATTACCCGCGACAGGACGAGGGGTGAATAAGCCAGGAGGGCGAACACCCCTCTCTGGCATGTCTCCAGTGGTAGTGACCGTGCACCAGTTCACGTCACTGGTCACGACACTACAAGGGCCACCCCTGACTGGGCTGATAAGCCTTTGTGCTGGCCGCTGCAAGTCCAGCTCCTGGACTGATGCTGCTTCCCCAGGGTCCCGCAGTGTGAGGGTGCCGGCCTCGGGTCAGCTGGGAGGGTGGCAGTGGATAGGAAAGAGCCCCCCCCTGTCAATTACCATCATTCCCGCTGCCTCTGACCCAATCCCAAACAAGCTGTGCGGCCGCCACCGAAACAGAGAAGAAACTCCTCCCCAGCCCACCAAACATGGGATGGGGGTCCGACCCTTCAGATACTAGAACTGCACCAACCATCGACCCCCAAGGGCCAGGTATAGTGGAGTTCCACAGACCCTTGCCTGGTTTGATGCCTAGCTCCAGGCTCCGTCCCGACTCCCCTGCCAGGGCACACACCCCTGCCCTTCATGTTATGCAACCACCGTAATCATCCACAGGAGACCCCAGGAGCTTAGCAGGACTGTGAAAGTCACTTGGGAACCAGAAAAGGACGAAGCACCTGAATTCCACTGGCTGCAACATACAGTCCGTAGAGGACAGAGGATATTCTATGTCCCTTCTGATGCCGAGCTTCACCCAGTGGAACCCGTGGGCCCTGTGAGGAACTGTTATAGCTATCTACAGCCATTCTACTGGTTGCCCCCTCTCATGCTAACTGCCCCAGGGTTCCCACTATGTCTGCTGCAAGGTCCAAAAATGATTGCTCCCTCAGAGACATGCTTGCCAAACCTACTGCGCTCACAGGCAAAAGCAAACCACTCACACAGGTCATGGATCACCCAGGTGAAGCAGAAGAGGGGGAAGGCCTGGTGACTAGGTCCTTCTTAAAGGCTCTTTTCACATCTCTCCAAGGCGACCAGTCAGCCAGTGAGAAGAGACCTCTCTGCTGACCTATGCGAGGTACCCGGTGACTAGGTCCTTCTTAAAGGCTCTTTTCGCATATCTCCAAGGCGACTAGTCAACCAGTGAAAAGAAACTTCTCTACTGACCTACGCGAGGTATGACGTATTGGAAGAAATGGGTAAAAGTGTCTACGCTATAGATCAAGAGATTGGACGAGATGGCGAGGTCGAGTGACTACAACAAGAGGTTCTGTGCCTAGGGGAGCAACATTTCGAGCTGCAAGCCCACGCTGAAGACCTAGAAAATCGCTCACAGCAGAACAACGTGCGGATTAGGTAGGTCCCGACACATGCAGAAGGATCGGCCCTCCGAGAATATGTGGGGGCTTATTTCAAAACATTCTAGGAGTCCAGCCGGACTCAGACCTCACACTCAACCACATCCACTGCGTGGGCTCCTGAGGCCAGATGGCGGTTCCCCTGCCGACATCTTGACCTGTGTCCATGACTTTCAGGTGAAAGAGACTATCCTCTGCAAAGCCAGAGAGACCCACCCTGTGAGGTTCAGGGGACACGCTCTACAGAAATGTTGAGAATTCCACGCCATTACAGCTCACTTACGTAAAGCTGGAATAGCGTACTCCTGAGACCTTCCTTCGGAATCATAGTTCGCCTTGATGGGAAACGGCTCCAATTCTGATTGCTCGAAGAGACCTGCAACACTCTTGGCATTGCGGAACCTAAGGCTGACAGCGCACAGAACAGACCCCCGGACACCCAGAAGCGCAAGGCGTCTTGATAAGGGCCAATGGTTCACATTTTAGTGTCACTCCAGATCCTGCATCTATGACCAAGGAAAGACAATCAGTACTTTAGGCACAGGTGGGGACTGCTAATAAACCAGAGGAGCCTTGCCACACCCTTGCCACACTGTACTTCTCTCAGGTGGGAAGGCAACATTGGTATAGGGACGGGGGATGGGATGCCTCCCACAGTAAGACAACTTTGAGATCCTGCGTTCGTGGGTAGGTTTGTTCCCCCCTTGGTCAGACCGACTATGTCAATTACCATCGCAGATGGACTCTTTTCACTTGTTTCATACAGAAGTTCTCTTTATTTTATTGTTGTTGGGGTTGTTATTCTTTCACACAGCAGAGAGGCACACTTTCCCTAATGGTGACTGAAGCAACCTGCACACCCCTCTGAACAACAACCTTGGAAGTTAAGATTGCGAGCCTCAATGTTAAACGCCTTAATAACCCTGCCAAGCGGAAAGCAATCCTCCCCCTTTTAGAGTGCACAGGCAGCAACATATGCTTACTTCAAGAAACTCCCTTGCTGCCTAACGATGTACCACGCATGCAGTCATGATGGTTCCTGCGACAGCTGTGGTCCACCAATTCTACTAAAAAGGGAGGGGTGATTTCTCACATACTGACTCCAGCTGGGAACCTCCCCAATTCACCCTAGCGAAAATCTACTCCCTCAACAACCGACAAGAGTCATTTATTCTGAATACCATCACACCATTACTCCAAACCCCAGATGTGGATATACTGATTGGGGGGACTTAAACTTGGTCATGGACAATGCACTTGACCGCTCTGCCCAACATTTGGACCAAATAGGGGCGCTATCACCCAGGGCCTCCATCGCCTGACGGGTTGCGGACTTGTAGACGGCTGGCACACACACTATCCTGACACCAGGGACATCATCCACTATTCTGCAGCACACAAAACCTATGCCCAGATAAACTATTTCCTGACAACCCCTGCCCTGCAGGCTCTCACCGCCATAACCCCTCGATCACTTTCAGACCATGCACCTATAATCTTCACCCTGCGTATCAGCTCCATGCAGCCGCCTACTCCATGTCGGCCCCTGAGAGACACACTACTCGAGTCCCCCTCGACTGTCACATCTAGACACATCTACACGCAGCTGACTACTTGTAGACTAAAGACACTGCCCAGACTGCGCTATCCTCCCTTTGGAAGTGCAGAAGCTGGTAGTTAGGGGAGAATTTAGTGCCATTTCCACCTCAGAAAACCGTCTTCTGATGAAGAAACAAAAGGCCCTTAAGCGGAAAGTCCTAGAAATTGAAGCAATCAATAAATGCATCTGGGCCCCACAGATATGGAGAGAGCTTGAGAGAAAAAGCTCACTCCTCAAGCGCCTAGACCATGATAGAGCTGAGTATGCACTAGTCTGAGTGAAGCACAAGTTCTACCTTGGGAGCAACCACCCTGGACCATTACTGGCCCACCACCTATTAACCAAGGTACACTCAGGATCCATTTGTGTAATCTGTCCCACTCTGGCTATGCAGGTACATTCAGACGCACAGATTGCCAATGGTTTCCATAACTTTTACAAAGCATTATATGCAGCACAGCCAGGGCCTACAGTGGACCCCTCTAACTTCCTCTTATTTCACCCCCAACCCCACCGCAAACAGTAGATTTCCTAGCTAAACCTATACGTACTGAAGAAGTGGTCTCTAGGACCCAATGGCTTCTCCCCTAAGTTCTATAAAACCTTCTGCCACAAATTAGCTCCAATCCTTACAAGGTTATTCAGTTCTTTTGCACCTATGGAATCCATGTTAGAAACTTCCATATCGGTCATCCCCATATCGGTCATTATGCTGGTCCTACAGGCCCATATCCTTCCTTAATGTTGATGCCCAATTGTTTACTAGTGTATTAGCCTACAGCCTTAACCTGCTTGGGCCGGGATTGATTTCTGTGGACCAGGCGTAATTCATACTGATGCGCCAATGCGGTGATAACACTAGGCGGTTATACCACTTGATTGATAAAATCTCCGGATCACACAGGGAAGCCCTTCTTCTCTCCATATACGCAGAGAGGGCTTTCAACAGAGTCCATTGGCCCTACCTATTTAGGACCCTAGAACTTTTTGGCTTTGGCGCCCAGTTTCTGGAATGGATCATGTAGAACTCCCCAAGGGCAGCGGTGTGGGTCAATGGGCTTAGCTCATTGTCTCTCCCGGTCAGACTGGGGGAGTGGAAGGGCTGTCTCCTCTTCTTTTCACCCTCTTCATGGAGCCCCTCGTCCAACACCTACAAGCCCACCCGGGCATCTCTGGCATCTCGTTTTGGGGGTGGGGGTAACAACGGGTAATCAGCCTATAAGCTGATGATGTGATCCCAGCCCTTACAGACCCTTTGAGCACCTTCCCTGCTCTGGTTACGGAGCTTCAGATGTTTGGAAGCCTATCTGGTTTCAAGGTAAGTATGCAAAAATTGCGGATCGTCAACCTCTCGGTCACTCCTGCAACTGAAGCATCCATACAGGCCCAATCCCCGTTTGAATGGACCCACCCATATCCCATGCCTTGGGATCCAGCTGACTAAATCACTTTCTAAAACCAATCCTTCTAAACTACAGCACCATGGCCAGGCAAATCAAGAAGGATATAAACAGCTGGGAACATTTGGGCCTTTCTTGGCTGGGCAGAATTACAGCCGTGCATCCTTAATCTCTTTCAGGTGTTGCTGTTGACCCCCCCTAAGCTTTCACTCCACTCAATGCAGGTGATGTCAACTTGATTATCTGAGGGGGGAGACCACGCATCCACAAACAGCTCCTTTGCCAACAGACGCGTGAGGGTGGCCTTGCTGTGCCTTTCCTCCTGAGATACTACCAGGCTTTGCAATTGCGGTTCTTGGTGGAATGGAGCAGGTCACTCACTGAGAAGCACTAGTGTTTCATGGACCAGATAGTGGCCAGCTCCCACATCTGGAAAGAACCCTGGTTTCCTAAAAAGCATAGGGCATGGGGACTCTACTCCTCACCCGTAACGAGTTCCATATTTCGTGTATGGGACGCAGTGGCGACTAAAACAGGTCAGACGACCCTCCTCTTCTTAATTGACACCAATTCCTGACAACCCAGAGTTTACCCTGGTTCAAGCGGTGGCGGGAGAGGGGGGTTGTAAATGGATCAGATGCCTGTTTGACTCCCAAGTATAATTCCTCTTTGACCAGCTCAGAATTGATTATGGCTGGGAGGAAACAGATCGGGTCCAATACCTCCAAGTCTGCTGCTGGATGCTTCAGCCTTACATTCACTCACACGCTGAGAGGACTGACACACTTCGAAAAATGGATAATCCAAAAGGAAAGTGATAGGCACCTGGTCTTTGAATTGTACGCTATCCTCGGCAGAGTACAGCCTCTTGTCTGCTACCAGTGGCAGGGATGATGGGAGAAAGAGATTGTCAGGTCTTCTCTTAGACAAGGATTGGGCAAACATCTACCACAGAGCACGGCACACAGCACACAACATATCAAGCATGGAGATAGCATATAAGATTGTGTCTTATTGGTATTTAACCCTGACCAGAATTGGTGCGTGGAACCCAGGGAGCACAAAAGAATGCTGGAGGGGATCAAGTGATTCTCGCTCTATGAGGCACTGATAAAGTTCCTCAACACACGGCTTGGCTTCACAAGCTATGGTATATTTTAGGTATGGAGTAATTGTCGCTTACATTAGATCAGAGGTCGGACGACTACGCCATAGTCTGGGCCCCCTTCATGTGCATTTTAATTAGAGAATTCAACAAATTGACCTGCCCCACCTACTTGAAACTGCTACGCTTGCTACCCACTCCAGATTCCCCAACAGCTCATGTCCCCTTAATGCCTATTTGAAATAATGCTGCTGCCCCAGTTCACCTCAAACAAGACTGACTACACTGCCTGCCAGTTCCACATACTTTCAGAAGGAATAGGGGGGAGGGGTTCATTTTTGGGATTTCTACTGTTCGCATTGTTTGCTTGACTTAACGATGTAGCCGACCCCAGGGTCTTAAATATCAGCCAAGTCCTTAATGACAATATGGTGCTGGTTCCTTGGGGTTGTAGGCTTATAGCTGTGTACCCTCCTACTTGTCTTGTGACTCTCTTAATAAAAAGAATTGATCGATAAATGTTGGCATGTATGCTTGCTAACGCGTCCCTTTATGATAATTTATTTCACATCAGGACTCGTTTTAGGCCAATGAATCTTTTGACCCAGTTGAGAGACACCGTAGGACGAGATAGCTAATCAATATATCAATACATCAATATTTATCACAACAATACATTTCACCATAGTCAAAATCATTAATCAATTCAGGACGCTACCATGACCTTTCAGCCATGAATAACCACGCCAGTTTAGTAGAATTTTATGAATTTTATTCCCTATTAGTTACAATCTAAGATTAAGTGCGTTAACCTCAAAACCAAGAAACATAACAGCATAGTCACAATATGGTGACTTTGATAAGATTTAATTAAGGCAAGAATCACAAACATTAGAATATAACACGGCGTGAACATAGATCAAAGTTTAGCACAGTGTCAATATCACGTCAATTCAACAAAGCATAGTCTCGGTCGTTTGTCTATTTGCATCAGTTTGGTGAACACATGTCCAAACCACTGATTAGCATTCGCATGTTGGGCTTCATGCAAAATAATTTAGAACACCAATTTGGAAAACATCTAGCTATGGTCTCTGTCAAAAGCAAGCAGTTGGTACCTAGAAAGGAAAAGCAAACAGACAAATTACAAATGCATTGTCATAATTACCCTCTAAGGATTAGGTCAGCACACAGGTTCAGTCTTCATCTTCAGGAAATCTGTCAGATCACCATTAGTCAGGACTCAGCTAAAGGGCAAAAAGGGCACTTCCTTCATAAGGAGGAAAAGTGTAAATGGACAAACTAAGGGCAAAGATGATTTTTCAATAATCTCAAGTCACCAAACAGAGTAACAGAGTTTCTGGATAAAATCAATAACATTCCCTAACCCACCTATGAGACCTTTCTGTGACATGGGTTTATATCCCTTTTTCATAGCACATTCCCCCAAAATTCTATTGGACATCTTCTATACCCCACTATCTTTAACATATCAAATTAGACATTAGGTAATCCTAATCTTCACCCCATATTGGTTTACAAGTCTTTGATTGGTCCTTGTTATTGACGTCTTTAGAGGTGACACGTCCGGTATGACTTCATTTCTTGATAATTCTTTGCACATCTTTTGGTCAGCAGTTCCATTGTATTCACCGGTTTGAATGACCTTGAACATTACATTAATCTACACTGTTTCACTTCATTTATAACATTTATTCCATGGGCGTAGAAAAGGCGCCTGAGAACGGATTTAACATGGTTACATTCATCTTCCAAGCTTGAAGAAAAATAACATTGCGGGGTCATGGCCCCTTGTGAGTCAGCTCACTGAAAAATAGAAAAATGCATTTAATACGAGAGCCAGGCAGCTAAACTCCGGCTCATGCTAATTTAGGGCCTATAAGAATTTCAGCACAGTTTCAATAACGCAAATGTTAGTGTAAGCTTAATTGAACGTAACATAAACATTTTGATCATCATTATTAGTTCGCTTATACATTGCTGGCCACTCATCGTGGTCACAATTCAAGTGCACGTTTAAGCAAAATCGCTATTAATATAGTCTCTATGCGGCATCATCACACATTAATTCATAAACATTTCATGTTAATATAGATTATATAAGCTACGCTCTCTCAGTCCCTCCTCTGATGACGTTCGTCATCACACAAACCTTTCCCTTTGACCTTTCACTTTACGCATAATGCGCATTTCAACATCTTGTCCCTTGTGTGAACTTTCCCAAATTTCTGTGAACATTTTCTCCCTTTCACTTTCTTCATTCCTCCTGGTTCTTTTTGTCCAATTTCTTTTAATTTTATCATAAATTTTGAATGCTCCCCATAATCCTAATAGACAGGCCAGAACAATTAATAGACCCCCTAATATTTTTGCAGGTACCCCATTCCAAATGTTGCTAAACGATCTCCCCACTCTGGCAATTCCTTTTCAAAATTTCTCCTACACTCCAGGTTCCTTCAAATCCTTCAAATCTGCGCTATCTTTGGTTAGGTTAGTAAGCATCCCTCTAATCTCTTTACTATTGTCAGGTATAAATGAGCAACAATGACGCTCGTTGAGCATCTTGCAGACCCCTCCACTTTTTGCTAAAAGAATGTCTAAAGCAAGCCGATTTTGAAGAGTCATAGCTCTTTCTGCAGCAAGTTCAGTATCCATCAGGAGTATAGCCCCTGTAAAATTTGTCAGCATGTTATCCACACTAGTAGACAACCTTTGAATCTTCATGGAGTTTAAGATAACCCCTACCTAAGGAATTATGGCTCCAAATATATCTCCAGTGACAGCAGCCGCTGTCTCTTGTTTTTGTCTAGCATGTTGTAATTCAGACGTTTTAGGTATTTGCTTTAAATCATCAATCTGGTAAATCTTTGGGAAATCTATCCCCAAATAACATGTCCCATACGATCCCTTAGGGAGACGGCAATAAGCATTAAGTCCACAGATGTAATAGATCCCAGGGATCGCTGGATCCTGTCCATTTAACATAAATGTCCATTTACTCTGAAACAAAAACACATGCATTCACTCATTCCCACAAATAAAGTGTCTTGGTCAGATTTTGGCCTATATATACAAAGCCTCCCTACATGTAATGCATCTATAGCTAATTTGTCTTGCGTCTTTATTTCAGTGTAAGCATAATGATTTGCATATGTGCGTTTTTCTATCCCCTTTTCTAATCTTTCCTTCAATGCTTTGCGCCTATCATCAGTGTGATCTAAGAAGCTTTTCTCTACAGGTGTCAATAAACAGGTCAGATTGTTGCGGTGTGCATAAGCTGTCCCAAATGTAAGCGTCGGTTCAAAGAAGCCTCTAACTATTTTTATATTATGCTCCTTAGCTAACTTGTTCAGAAACTCAATCACAGGTACAAAAGAAAACACAACATCCAGATTTGAATAAAAGTATTGCACATGCTCTTGATTATAGAATCTTGTTAATAGCAAGCTACAACTTATCCCATAAGTTAGCGGTAAGCTATGGTAGGTGACCCTTTCTTGCACTGACAAAGGAATCTTTGTACACACATAACAATTTTTCGCATCCATCGTCTCAACATACTCATTCAGCAAGCGATAGAAGACATTAGTAGAAAGTTCCCCCTTTGAATTCGTTCCCTCATGCAAATGTCTTGCATCCTGCTCAAACTTTTCCCACGGTGTTAATGTTGTAGTCTCAGGTTTTGGAGCATTGTTTGTCACTTTCTTATCCAACCACGGCATTCCCACAATCACTCCTACAATTATTATCGCACATACAATACCTATTATAAGACTCAACCAACCACACACCTTACCCTTCCTGTTACTACCTCTATTATAAGCCATGTCTGTATAGAATCAGATAGCAGAACAACAATCAACTTGAGGACAATATAAAACTTTTTCTTTCCTCTCTCTCTGCGTGTATTTACAGCGTTTTCATTCACTCCAGGACCCCTTTGTCAAATCAGGTTAGCAGCTTGTCATAATCAGGTTTCTCAGAGTCAAATCAGGTTATCAATGTCTCATCCGGTAAATTATAAGTCTCTTTCTTTCGTTATTCAGTTTTCGATTTTAACAAAGTCTTTTTCTTTGAGTTATTTCAGGTATTGTAGTATTAGCCTGATACTTCTCGATCAAAAGAGAACGCTAAGAATTCTTGTTGCCATTCAGATGTTGTTGCATATGCCCACTCAGGACCTGCGTACCTTGTGTTTGCGGTTCTCTTTCTTTTCAATGTGCGTTCACCTTGTAATTCTCCTTCACTCAGCTCCTCTACTCGAGATGTATCAGTCTCTTCTGTTATCGTTTCACCTGGTACGCTCCTTGCTTTTGCAGCCTGTTTCTCTGGCCAAGTATCTCCCCTATGCGTCTTCTTTCGGTTTGTCTTTTCAGGACGCTGAACAGCACCCTCCTCTTGTACTATGGTGTTTTCTCTTGATGGACCTGCAACTGGCTCAGGGGATGCCGGTATACTTTGATCTCTTTCTATTATTTTGCCTTCTTCTTCCTCTTTGTCTTGATCTGTAACGGGTTCAAGTTTTAACCCGTATCCGTCTACTTCTGGGAGAACCTCTCCTTGATTTAGTTCTCCTGCTGCCTCTACTGAGATAGGCACACTGTCACCTCTCTCAAACTCATTCACTGTTTGAGGGACTAGGATGTTCTCAGTGGGCTCTCCTGCAGTCTCAGTTCCCTGTTGGCTGTTTTCTAGCCTTGAGACTTCACTTTCTGGGATTGTTGTGCCGGAAACTTCAAGTTCCTCATCAGTTGGATACGTTACCTTCTTTGTGTGACTGGCATGTATCCAGTACGGAACGCCTGCACATTTCACACAGTTGTTGTCAAGATTACTTGATATGGCCCCTTCCAGCGCGGTTCCAAACACGACTTTCTCACGTGCTTCTTGACAACCACCCAGTCACCGGGTTGTAGGGTGTGACCTGGATCTCCGATCGATGTGTAATGCTTTTCTCTTATTTAGTCTCTAAGCACTAACATAACACAACAGAAATGCACTTCTGAGGTCAAAGAAGACTTTTATTGTTATTTTATTCTTCCCCAACCACAATGTTTATGAATGAATGACGAATTAGTAGCTTTCAAGTCTGCGTTAATCAAACAAAATATATCAGTTTGCAATATACACAGCAGGTTATATTTATAAGATATTGAATGCAAAGCAAAACAAATACTTCACCGTGTAGGAACTATTTACAGCTACATCTTTCTAAGGTCTGCAAGCTGATGACCCCTGTCAGCCGCGAGAAAGAGTGTCATCTACCCACACTGGATGCTGGCAGCTGGCGCCAAGCTCCAGCACGAGGTCCGGCAGATTCGAATCTGCCGGACCTCGTGCTGGAGCTTGGCGCCAGCTGCCAGCATCCCGTGTGGGTAGATGACACTCTTTCTCGCGGCTGACAGGGGTCATCAGCTTGCAGACCTTAGAAAGATGTAGCTGTAAATAGTTCCTACACGGTGAAGTATTTGTTTTGCTTTGCATTCAATATCTTATAAATATAACCTGCTGTGTATATTGCAAACTGATATATTTTGTTTGATTAACGCGGACTTGAAAGCTACTAATTCGTCATTCATTCATAAACATTGTGGTTGGGGAAGAATAAAATAACAATAAAAGTCTTCTTTGACCTCAGAAGTGCATTTCTGTTGTGTTATGTTAGTGCTTAGAGACTAAATAAGAGGAAAGCACTACAATTGGTACCTGGAGTCGTGGGGTCGGTCATTAAGAGGTGATTAAAGGGGTTTGACGAGTTAGTAGATTTCTAAGTGCACACTTTAAAAGTGTAATTGTTTTTTGTTGTTTGGAGAATTACAGAAATTGTTTTCTGTTTGGGGAATCACAGTAGCACGGCAGACCATGTCTGAGAATACATGTGTTGATGAACTGCCTGATGGTGCTAAGAAAAACTGTGAATTGTTTTCTGTTTGGGGAATTACAGAAGAAAATGCATGTGTAGCTAAAAGGCCTGATAATGTTTTGAGAAATAATTCCCGTTGTATATATGTAGAAAAAGTGTGTTTTGGAAGTAATGATGACAGAAAGGTCTGGATACCTTTATCTGCTTACAGAGAAATGCAGGAGAAATGTAGGCAGTTGGAACATGAAAATAGGAATTTACGTGAGCAAATTAGCCAGGATACAATAATTCAAAATAAGACTGAAAGTTATAAAAGGGCTGTTTTTGAAGAATCTTTCTTGTCCCATTCCAGTAATGAGGGGGTTAAGACAGCTCCGAGCTGCACTGAGTTTCCGTGTGAGCCAGGGTTTTTGGCAGCCAAAGTGCATTCCTTAACTGATAACACGGACGAGAGAGCTCAGAATGTGATTTACGAGTTACCGTTGCAAAATGCACAAGTAAAACGAAGGATTTTAGAGCAAGACACCCCGAGTTTCATTAGCTTGTTTGATTTTTGGAAAAAGAATAGCCCTCATTTGAGAGAAATCCTAACACTTTTGTATATGGTCACTGTGAAAAATAATATGCAGCTGCGCGCTTGTGATTTGGCAAATGAAATAATGCAGACTTTAGGTTTCTGCGCAGTGCAAGAAGGAAATACTTATGTACATTTAAATCATGAACAAGGAAAGAAAATAGTGCCCCTAGCTAGAATCATACAATGGATCTGGTACTTGCAAGACAGGGCTAGAGTACCACAGATAAAAGAATTACCAATGAAGTTGAGTGCACCATTTGAATTCGTGTCCACTGAAGATAAAAAGCATGTTTGTTTTACTAATGATTCATTGACTGAAATGTTGCTTTCTGGCACCGTAGAAGGAACAGCGTTGTATAATGTGTGTCAGATTTTAAAGCAAGAGCTACGTGAGATGTGTCATTTTTATGCTGATTTTTGGTTCTTTGATAATGTTTTAGCCACATGGCTTGTACCTAACTGGTTCAATTACCTTGCAGATGTTAATGAGAAAAATTCAGAGAGAGAAGTGTACACCCAGAATTCTGCCTTAGTGGGGATGGCTAAGTGGGTGCCCCAGCTGAGAGAAAAAGCCACTTACAGGTGGGCAGAGATGAGAGAGATGCACATTCCCCTAGATTTGATAAAAACTGTGCAGCATGCACAAAAGCAATCTGTCATGCAAGCAGTCACAGAGCAGTTGGGGAGAGGAAAGTTGCCAGAACAGAAATGGCAAATTGATCAGGTTTTAGGGAGAGTGATTGCTGCAAATTACCAAGGAAAAATCGAAATGATGCTGATACCTAGAAAAGAATCTGATTCATTCATACAAATTGGAGACAGAATGGCCCAAATTGACAAAAGTGCAGTGAATGGAGGTTTGGTAAAGAATGAGTCTGCCCCAGCCCTTCTGACAGTGCAAGAAAAAGGAAGCTGTGGCGCAGCAGATAAAAACCTCAGTACTGATGTGTGGGCTGAAGCCCCAAGTGACCCTCCAGAACCTGCAGAGAATATAACAAAGGGCCCCAAAAACGTCCTGCTGATTATAAAACAGGGAAAGAAAGAGGAAGGGTGCAGTTTAAATGAAAAATGTTATTTGCAAGAAAAGTCATACTTGTTTCTTTTGCAGATCCGACCACGTTTCGCCACTGTCCCTGAGTGTGCTGTGTGGTCCCCCTTCCGGTGTGTGCGTGTGGGGTCGGGGAAGGGACCGAATCCCCAACCTGAACCTGGCTGAGTAAAGTGCCAGCACCATGGATCCATTTTGCGCAAACTGCGCCTTCAGTTCAAGTTCAACTTGTTTGCTGTGTTTTTTTTTTTTTTTTTTTTTTCCCTCTCGTATGGAACTCTGACTTTTGCTTACCTTCCAGAAAACCTTTCAGGTGGACCGTGCATCTTTACATGAGTAGAACTCATGCCACATCAAATTGCTAACACTGTTGAATTAGAGACTCATTCAGAGAAAAAAAAAAAAAAAAAATGTGCCCAGTCTTCTCTATGTAGATGTAGCTGATGTGAAAGGTTATGAGATCAATGTGTTAATTCACTTCTATTGCTTTACAGGGATTGCTTTGATCATAATGTTTTTTTTGTGTGCTGATGTTTTTTTTTTTGTTTGAAATATGAGATATGTGAAACAAAAATTCATTGGTCAAAGGGCGGAATGTCCTGCCATTTGATAAGTTTTGTTTTGACCAATGACTTTGTGTTTCACCACTGCGCATATTAGTTGCTCAATGTTCACCAGTAGCACATGGTATGTTTTGTTCAGTTTAGCCGCCTATGGGCTTTGACATTGCATTAGTCATTACATTCTGTATTGTGCCTATTGGCTTTGACATGGCATTAGCCATTGCTTTCTGTATTCAGTTTAGCCGCCTATGGGCTTTGACATTGCATTAGCCATTACATTCTGTATTCTGCCTATTGGCTTTGACATGCTGTATCCAGTCTAGCCGCCTATTGGCTTTGACATTGCATTCCTATTGGCTTTGACATGATGTATTCAGTTTAGCTGCCTATTGACTTTGACATGCTATTAGATATTCTGCCTATTGGCTTTGACATGATATCATATATTACATTTTGTATTCAGCTCCGCTGCCTATTGGCTTTGACATGATATCATATATTACACTTTGTATTCAGCTTAACTGCCTATTGGCTTTGACATGATATTCAGCTCCGCTGCCTATTGGCTTTGACATGATATTATACATTACACTTTGTATTCAGCTCCGCTGCCTATTGGCTTTGACATGATATTATACATTGCATTTTATATTCAGCTCAGCTGCCTATGGGCTTTGACATGATATAAGACATTGCATTTTGTATTCAGCTTAGATGCCTATTGGCTTTGACATGACACTAGACATTGCATTTGATATTTAGGTTAGCTGCCTATTGCCTTTAACATGACATTGCATTTGATATTTAGGTTAGCTGCCCATTGCCTTTAACGTGGAGTTAGACATGGCAGTTGAGAATCTAAGCTGTATTTTTCCAAGCTGTGTTTTTGCACCAGAGAACCAAGATGTTTTGCTCTCACAGTAGACTAGACCTGATAAGAGAGAGTACATGGGCGTCGTTTCTCCTCGCTTGAGCTTGGGAACAGGAGTAGTCTTGGAGACCTGGCCAGTCTCCAAAAGGCTTGCTCAGTTTCCCAGGTCTGGGAGGAGGGGGCACACCTTTGTAACGAATGTAACAGGCTGCAGAGAGTCAGATTCGAATCTGCCGGACCTCGTGCTGGAGCTTGGCGCCAGCTGCCAGCATCCCGTGTGGGTAGATGACACTCTTTCTCGCGGCTGACAGGGGTCATCAGCTTGCAGACCTTAGAAAGATGTAGCTGTAAATAGTTCCTACACGGTGAAGTATTTGTTTTGCTTTGCATTCAATATCTTATAAATATAACCTGCTGTGTATATTGCAAACTGATATATTTTGTTTGATTAACGCGGACTTGAAAGCTACTAATTCGTCATTCATTCATAAACATTGTGGTTGGGGAAGAATAAAATAACAATAAAAGTCTTCTTTGACCTCAGAAGTGCATTTCTGTTGTGTTATGTTAGTGCTTAGAGACTAAATAAGAGGAAAGCACTACACGATGGCAATGTGTTAGCTTCTACCTGGTGAGAGAAAGAGCGAATCACATCAGCCAAGCCTCTGCAGTAGTCCAACACCATATCATCCGTGATATTCACTAGAGCATTTGCAGGTACTGCGGGTAACGTCATAGCTCTACCCATCAAGATCTCGTGTGGAGATAGTCCTGTCTTCTTATCAGGGGTGTTCCTCATTGACATCAGCACTAATGGCAATGCATCTGGCCGTTTCATATTGGTAGCTGCGCACATCTTTGCCAATCTTGATTTTAAGGTACCATTCATTTCCTCTACTAATCCTGATGCTTCAGGGCGGTAGCTACAGTGCAGCTTCTGTTCGATGTCTAATACGGCACACAAGAGTTTAATCACCTCATTGTCGAAGTGTCTACCCCTATCTGATTCTATAGAGACCGGAAACCCGAACCTGGGTATTAATTCCCTTAGCAGCAGCTTTGCAACTCTGAGACTGTCATTTTTACATGTGGGGTAAGCTTCAATCCAGTGACTGAAAACACACACAATCACCAACACATACTTCAATCCTCCGCAAACAGGCATTTCAATGAAATCCATTTGCAACTTGCTAAATGGACCGCCAGCTCTCCCTATGTGGCTCAAAGTTACCACAGTCCCTTTTCCGGCATTCATCTGTTGACAGATGATGCACCTGTCACAGGTAACCTCTGCGGCATGCCTGAACTTTGGATTAAACCAATCGATTTTGAATGACCTGATCATCGCATCTCTCCCGAGGTGAGCCTGCTCATGGTAGAGCCTAGCGAATTGTGACAGAAGACTGTTTGGCAAAACTAATTTCCCCTCCTGAGACCCACAAGTCGTCAGCCCTTTGTGCACATTGCATTCTTTGCCAGGAGCGTTTTTCCTCTTTGCTAGCACGACCCTGTAGTGTCTTTAGCTCATCTAAGGTATCAACCACCCTTAATGCAAGGTTCAAGCATGTGTCATTTTCAGTTTGCGGTAACAATTCCCACTGATCCTTGAACGATATACAGTTCAATGCGCAAAACTTTGCGACTTGATCTGCATAACCGTTTCCCATGGACACAAAGTCTTGTGACTTAACGTGAGCATTGCTTTTCACCACGGCAATTTCAAGAGGTAACTGAATTGCATGTAACAAATCCTTTATTTGTTCACCATTTTTCACAGGAGAACCAGAAGAGGTCATGAAACCTCTCTGCGACCACAATTGGCCAAAATCATGTACAATTCCAAAATCCATACCTGTTATCAGTATAGGTAGTGACTCTCAGGTTTTCAGCTGCGTGGCATGCCTTGGTAAGGGCAATTAGCTCTGCCACTTGTGCGGAATACACTCTCTCGAGCCAGGAAGCTTTGATGATACCAGCTATGGTACGTACAGCGTAACCAGCTCTCAGTGTTCCGACTGAATCTCTCAAATAGGACCAATCAACAAACATTATGCAGTCATTTTCTTTCAACTGTGTATCTTGAATATCAGGTCGTGGCTTGGTCCATAGTTCTGTTACCTCAAAACAGTTGTGTTCAACTTCCTCCTCATTATTAACTTCAGTATTCTCAGCAGGAAGTAGAGTTGCCGGGTTCAATAAAGTACATCGTTTCAGTGAAACATTAGGTGAACCCAGAATAATTGTCTCATATTTGGTAAGACGAGCATTTGTCATGTGCTGAGTTTTGGGTCGAGTCAACAAAATTTCAACTGAATGCGGAACCATTACTGTTAGGGGTATCCCATTACTATGCCTTCACACTGCGTAAGGCTCTGACCAACTGCTGCAACTGCGCGCAAACAACCCGGTAAGGCTGCTGCGATGGGGTCCAAGGTAGCTGAAAAATATGCTACAGGGCGATTTGCCCCTCCATGGACCTGTGTCAAGACAGACAAAGAACAAGCATCAAGTTCATGCAAAACAGTAGAAAAGGCTTCGTGTAATCAGGCATACCCAAAGCTGGTGCCCTGCACATGCACTCTCTCAATTCCATGAATGACTCAAGCTCTTCTTTGGACAAAGCTATGGTATAAGGCTCATCCTTGATCTCTTTACCTGTCAGTTTTATCAAAGGCTTTGAGAGAATTGAGAAGTTGGGTATCCACTGGCAGGAGTAGCCCAACATTCCAGAAAACATCCCGACATCTCTTTGTCGTTGGGGGGTTCATTTGCAAAATGGCTGTTATTCTTTCTTTCTATATTCTCCTGGACCCTCTTTCAATTAAGTGTCCTAAGTACTTCACTTCTTTCTGGCAGTATTGCAGCTTCTTGGGTGACACTTTATGTCCATTCTTTCCCAGATGATTCAGTAAGGCAATTGTGTTGTACTTAAAGTTATCCCTTGTCTTGGATTCAATCAGCAAATCTTTAATGTACTGCACTAGAGTTGAGTTAAAAGGTAGTACTAAGGATTCTAAGTCCTTTTTCAATATCTGATTGAAGACGGACGGTGACTCAGAAAACCCTTGAGGAATTCTGCACCAACTGTACACCTTATCCAGGAATTTGAAACTGAATAAAAACTGGCTATCCTCGTAAAGAGGTATCGAAAAGAAGGCTTGTGACAGGTCTACAACGGTGAACCATTCAGCATCACATGGAACCTGAAACATGATCACTGCTGGATTGGGCACTATGGGGCAACATTTTACCACAATCTCGTTTATTTTCCTCAAATCCTGCACAGTTCGAACCTTCCCACAAGGCTTTTTCAGACCCATTATCGGTGAATTACATCAGGACTCCCTGTTTCACAAAGTCTGCAATTATTTGTGACACTTGAATAAGAACATCTTGTGCCATATGATATTGTGGCACCTGGGGAAACACTGCATTTGGTTTCACTTGTACTTTGACTGGTTCTACTCCTTTTATTAGACCCACTTCTTTTCCTGTCAGATCCCACACTTTCTCTGTCACCGTTCCCTGTAACTCAGCAGGTAAGTCGATCACTGTAAGCATCTGGAACAATGTAATCAAAGGGTAATCTTCATTCGTAGTTCCTGTCTCTAACTCCGAGAACTGACCATCATCCCCATCATCATCACTGTTTGTCTGCATTTTGATTCCATCATTGGAACAGGTAATCGAACATTTTGTCTTGCACAGTAAGTCTCTTCCCAGTAGGGATACCGGACTTGAATCGCAGACAACAAACTTATGTAGTCCCTGAAAGTTGCCGATCTCAACCTGCACTGGATCTGTAATCGGATTTGTCAGGTACTGGTTTGCTACTCCGACCACCCTTATGGTACGCCCCGAAAGTGGCAATTTCGGTACCTCTGCACTTCCGACTGTAAATCGGGTAGCTCCGGTATCGACCAAGAAAGGCACCTTTTGACCCATTACTTTTCCTTCTACATAGGGTCCCCTCTGATCTACCTCTAGGGACGCTGCAAACCTGCACTCTTCGCTATCTGAGCTGTCATCCGACCACTCCTCATTCATTCCATCTTCACCACGTAATAGGAATTGCTGTACTGTATTATTTTGACTCATCATTTGACCTGTGACCTGCTGAGGAAGCATCACCTGTTGCTGTCCCATCGGAGCCATTGGTAATTGCATTTGCTGTCTAGGTACCATGGGAACCTGCTGTTGTACTTGCTGCATTTGTGCAGGCTGAACACCCGGCATTTGCATTTGCTGCATGGGCTGTAACCCCTGCATCTGTACCATGTTATTTTGGAAGTTCGGGTTTTGATTTCTCAATTTTGGACCTCTTACATTTTGCAATGTACCGACATTAGTGCTTTGTTGAACGACACCATCCTGCACCACATTCGGGCATTCCTGCTTTCAATGCCCCACGCCCCTGCAATCGTGACATGGTGACATCTTTTTCATCCCCTGCACGTCATTTTGAACCACAACAGTATTCAAGTCTGGACCGCGATTTACAAAACCTCGACCTCTTGGTTGCGCCTGGAACACACCATTTACTTGCGGTTGCTGCTGTATCATCTGTTGAACTCCATTTCCCTGTATTCCTGCCAGTGCAGCCCTTATCTGCATCACCATCACTTTCTCCTTAAACTTTTTCTGCTTCAGCTCAATTTCGTCACTACAGTATTTCACATACTGCAACACCTCATCAATCGGCTTTGCTTGCCAACAAATCAAATGATTCTTAATCATCTGGCTGACCTCTGGTCTCAGCCCTTCAACAAATCTGAACACAAGGTGGTTCATGTCTTTCGGCTCAATGGTCTCAGTACCAATGTAATGTTTAAATGCCTTTAACAAGCTTTCATATTAAACATGAATTGATTCTTTAACCTCCTGTGAGGTCTGGTCGATTTTCTGCCAGTCAGTCACCTTCGGCGACACTTTCTACTTCAAAAACTCAATCACTTTATGATAGTACTTCATTACATCCTCAGAGGGAGCTCCGGTCACCTTATTCCTTGCCGGCTCCTTCGTCGGCCAGTCTACTCCTCTCTTACACTCAAGCCACAAATCAGGCGGAACGATGATCTCAAACAAGGTATTCAAGTCTTCCCAGAGACACTTTGCAAGTTTCACAAGCCTATCTGTTTGTTGATACCACTCTATTGGTTTCTCCCTTAAGCTGGGATAATCATTTGTAAAAGATAGGATGTCTCCTCTGGACCACGGCACATGAATTAAAACTCCACCAGCTGTTTCTCTCATGGGTAGTATTTTTACCGATTCCGTATCGGGTGAAGCTTTAGCCTGACTCAATCCCGGACTGTCTCCTTTCTCCTTATCACTTTTCTTTGCCCATCTGCCTTCCCATTTTTTGAACGCACCCCAAATTTGCACACTTAGCCGTATTTCTTTTAGATGCGCTTTCATTCCGGCAGACCTCATGTGCTCAAAGTCTTTTACGTCAAAGTCTAACCTGTAACTTCTTTTCAAATGTTTGGTGTTCTCAATGTCAATGTTGTATTTGTCTGCTAGGTTTGCTAGTCTCTCATGTACCTTGCCTACCTCTTTAGTAATTTTAGGGCACAGATATCTCAGCTCTGCTTCTGTGTATGACTCTAATCTGTTTACCCCCATTGTTCCGTCCACTAGTTCAGCAGCTTCCACCCCCAATCTTACAAAGTTCAGGTACTCATCTTTCCCTAACCTTTCCGGTTCTACCGCAGTCACTGTGGTCTTTTGTGAAGCATAGGTCTTTTCTAACCATTCATTCAACTGTTGTACTGTAAAACCTTGCAATGAAATGTTCCCTGCATGTATCATTGGCGATTGTGAAGCATTCATACTTATTGTCTGTGGGGTTAGCAGACCTAGCCCTGCCTGTCACATTGCCTCTAATGGCGTTTCAACTGGGCTAAGGCCTATCAAAGACCTCGGTTTCTCAACTGCCTGTTCTCCTGGGGCCATTAACTGGGGAGTTCCTATGGACCCTCCTCTTATTGCATCTTGGGTCATTACTCCCTGATCACATACGCCAGATTTACCTTGTGCATACAATGGCACCGGAGGACCAACAATAATCGGTAACAAAATTGCAGCAGGTGTCTGACCTAGTCCTAAACTTCGTGGAGCAGTGACTCCAAAAGTCTGTTCTAGTGAATCCGGGGCAGCTATTAATGGAGGACCTGCTACTGGTTTATATCCTGGTATCAGTTGTGGCTGCGGCTGGGGCAGCAATTGCGGAGTTGACTCAATCTGCACTAACCTCGACTTTGTATATATCGGGTCTGGCGGCACTATCAGATTTGTAGTAGTCTCGAGTACCAGGACGTCTGGATAGATTCTCTGTATCTGCGGTGGAGGTTGCAACTGTATCTGCATGTCTGGCGCAGTGGGTACACTGACACCATTCTGCAGCGAAACCGTATCACTAGTCTGTACCGTATCAGCAACTCCCTTCTCCTGCGTCTGGTTCCCAGGACCCACACTAGTGCTTGGAACACTGTCGCTCACCGCATAGGGTGGCGGGCAATCATGTAAAATTCGGTCCTTGAATTCTTCATCATCTGAATCGTCTTCTTCCCAAGGTCTCTTAGTTTCCTTAGGCTTGCTAGAATCTTTGTCTGTTTTACAAGTGGCTTTCTTTCCCTGCGTCTCTTCTCCCTGTGTAATTGCTGGGAACAACTTCAATCCATCAACTATTCCCGTCTCCACATTTTGTTCTCATTATCCCACCTAGCTTCTGCATAAGACTTTTCTGCCCTTTTTAGTCTTCTTTGGAATCTTTCTTGTCTATGTTTAAGGGCCATTAAATCCCAAATCGCTAAAGCCTCACACTGAGCTAGCCTCGGAGGTAGTTTTTGTGTACTTAACAACCACCTTAAATTTTCTAACACCTTTGGATTGAATGTCCCGTGTTCTGGGAACACTAAACTTCCCTCCTTCTCTGTTAATTTGCGCCACTGTTTCATCCATAAACAAGGCGCAACACCTTTTTCCTACATAACTATGTAAGTTGGAGTACCCTCAGGCGGTGTAGGCCCCCCTTCACTTGCCATAATGTATGCGTCTCCTTTCAGAGCACTCTTAAATGCCTTGACAAAATTAATCTTTGCGGTTTTCTCTTATTTGTATTTAATCAGGAAGTGACTTTAATTCCCAGGACACTCTTCACCCACCTTTCTCAACCTATTGCCCCTCACGGACGGCAGCCAATCCGTGCGCAACCCCTCTCGACAACTGACCTATCTCAGGGCGGCACCACTAACGTCACACTCACACACTGCAGCTGACAAAGGGGGTCATTCCTACATTGGCGGGCGGCGCAAGCGGGAACCGCCGAATGACCACACCGCGGTCAAAAGACTGCGGCGGCCATTCTGGCTTCCCCCTGGGCCGGCGGGCGACCGCCAGAAGGCCACCCGCCGGCCCAGCGGGAAACCCCCTTCTACGAGGATGCCGGCTCCGAATGGAGCCGGCAGAGTCGAAGGGGTGCGACGGGTGCAGTGGCACCCGTCGCGATTTTCAGTGTCTGCAAAGCAGACACTGAAAATCTTTATGGGGCCCTGTTAGGGGGCCCCTGCACTGCCCATGCCAGTGGCATGGGCAGTGCAGGGGCCCCCAGGGGTCCCACGACACCCGTTACCGCCATCCTGTTCCTGGCGGTGAAAACCGCCAGGAACAGGATGGCGGTAAGGGGGTCGGAATCCCCATGGCGGCGCTGCAAGCAGCGCCGCCATGGAGGATTCCCTGGGCCAGGGGTAAACCGGCGGGAAACCGCCGGTTGCCCTTTTCTGACCGCGGCTTTACCGCCGTGGTCAGAATGGCCCAGGAAGCACCGCCAGCCTGTTGGCGGTGCTTCCGCGGTCGTTGGCCCTGCCGGTCCATGACCGCCAGGGTCAGAATGACCCCCAAAGTCTTGCGGCTCGTCCGCCCCTCACTGGATTCACACAAAACTCATGCAAAATTTACTGCGAGCACCTTTAACAACAACACAAATCTGCCGGTTTACAACAGGAAGGGTAACACATTTGCTTCAGAACTTTACAGAGATTTCACTTGAAGCCTCGGCCGCTACTCTCTCCTTCTCAATTCCCGCATACGCAAGCAGAATTCGACCCGCAAATCCTACTCTCGACTTGTCAATGGTTCGTCCTAGTGCACTTTAGAACTTGACAAATCTCCATCGAAGGTTTCATACATACATTTCGACTCAAACTCGACTTGTCAACCACGCCCGATTGACCTATTAAACCGCACAGATTACAACATTAACCCAAGTGTCTCCTCCACTTGTCAATATACTCCGGAGTCTTAGACCACGACGGGTCCGTACAAAACAACCAACCACGTGGATAATTTTTAGCACAAAGCGCCATACTCATATGAAGTATGCCGACCTCCCTACTCTCATACTGAGGAGTACGCCCACTCCTACTAAAACAACATTTGCCTGGCCTAAATACACACAAACCTCACCAATCACCTGCAAAAGGCATAAGCTGAGCAAGCGCAAAACCCTATACCTCACACGCTATGACGCTGAGAACATTCCCAACTCACTTAGGCAGGCTCCGAGATCCCGGGAAAGTAATGGTGAATTTAGAAACACATCATATCTCCAATTTGCATTATCACAGAAAAAAAAATTAAACGATGACTCTCCATCCTAGGGCCCCAAAGGGCCAAACCGTCGCTCTGCTACCAGAACTGTTAACGCGTCCCTTTATGATAATTTATTTCACATCAGGACTCGTTTTAGGCCAATGAATCTTTTGACCCAGTTGAGAGACACCGTAGGACGAGATAGCTAATCAATATATCAATCAATACATCAATAACATCATCAATATTTATCACAACAATACATTTCACCTTAGTCAAAGTCATTAATCAATTCAGGACGCTACCATGACCTTTCAGCCATGAATAACCACACCAGTTTAGTAGAATTTTATGAATTTTATTCCCTATTAGTTACAATCTAAGATTAAGGTGGTCATTCTGACCCTGGCGGTCTTTGACCGCCAGGGCGGAGGACCGCGGGAGCACCGCCGACAGGCCGGCGGTGCTCCAATGGGGATTCCGACCGCGGCGGTAAAGCCGCGGTCGGACCGGCACCACTGGCGGGGTCCCGCCAGTGTACCGCCGCCCCATTGAATCCTCCGCGGCGGCGCAGCTTGCTGCACCGCCGCGGGGATTCCGACCCCCCCTACCGCCATCCAGATCCCGGCGGTCGGACCGCCGGGATCCGGATGGCGGTAGGGGGGGTCGCGGGGCCCCTGGGGGCCCCTGCAGTGCCCATGCCACTGGCATGGGCATTGCAGGGGCCCCCGTAAGAGGGCCCCTACATGTATTTCACTGTCTGCTGCGCAGACAGTGAAATACGCGACGGGTGCAACTGCACCCGTCGCACAGCTTCCACTCCGCCGGCTCGATTCCGAGCCGGCTTCATCGTGGAAGCCTCTTTCCCGCTGGGCTGGCTGGCGGTCTGAAGGCGACCGCCCGCCAGCCCAGCGGGAAAGTCAGAATTACCGCCGCGGTCTTTCGACCGCGGAACGGTAACCTGACGGCGGGACTTTGGCGGGCGGCCTCCGCCGCCCGCCAAGGTCAGAATGAGGGCCTAAGTGCGTTAACCTCAAAACCAAGAAACATAACAGCATAATCACAATATGGCAACTTTGATAAGATTTCATTAAGGCAAGAATCACAAACATTAGAATATAACACGGCGTGAACATAGATCAAAGTTTAGCAGAGTGTCAATGTCGCGTCAGATCAACAAAGCATAGTCTCGGTCATTTGTCTATTTGCGTCAGTTTGGTGAACACCTGTCCTAACCACTGATTAGCATTCGCATGTTGGGCTTCATGCAAAACAATTTAGAATACCAATTTGGAAAACATCTAGCTATGGTCTCTGTCAAAAGCAAGCAGTTGGTACCTAGAAAGGAAAAGCAAACAGACAAATTACAAATGCATTGTCATAATTACCCTCCAAGGATTATGTCAGCTAAAGGGCAAAAAGGGCACTTCCCTCATAAGGAGGAAAAGTGTAAATGGACAAACTAAGGGCAAGGGTGGTTTTTCAATAATCTCAAGTCACCAAACAGAGTGACAGAGTTTCTGGATAAAATCAATAGCATTCCCTAACCCACCTACGAGACCTCTCTGTGACATGGGTTTTTATCCCTTTTTCGTAGCACATTCCCCAAAAATTCTATTGGACATCTTCTATACCCCACTATCTTTAATTTATCAAATTAGACATTAGGTAACCCTAATCTTCACCCCATATTGGTTTACAAGTCTTTGATTGGTCCTTGTTATTGACGTCTTTAGAGGTGACACGTCCGGTATGACTTCATTTCTTGATAATTCTTTGCACATCTTGTGGTCAGCAGTTCCATTGTATTCACCGGTTTGAATGACCTTGTACATTACATTAATCTACACTGTTTCACTTCATTTATAACATTTATTCCATGGGTGTAGAAAAGGCGCCTGAGAACGGATTTAACATGGTTACATTCATCTTCCAAGCTTGAAGAAAAAGAACATTGCGGGGTCATGGTCCCTTGTGAGTCAGCACACTGAAAAATAGAAAAATGCATTTAATACGAGAGCCAGGCAGCTAAACTCCGGGTCATGCTAATTTAGGGCCTATAAGAATTTCAGCACAGTTTCAATAACGCAAATGTTAGAATAAGCTTAATTGAAAGTAGCATAAACATTTTGATCATTATTATTAGTTTGCGTACACATTGGTGGCCACTCATCGCAGTCACAATTCAAGTGCACGTTTTAGCAAAATCGCTATTAATATAGTTTCTATGCGGCATCATCACACATTAATTCATAAACATTTAATGTTAATATAGATTATATAAGCTACGCTCTCTCATGCTCATGCCTGAGGATGTCTGTCACTCAAGGTTTTTTTAGGTACTCCTGTGGAACAGAATGGCCTTGGTTACCATTCGTTCTACACTGTCTCCACTGATAACACAATCTGCAAGTTATCATAGGACTGGATATGAGTAAAACTCCCACTGGAAGCTTCCACGACCACAGCCAGAGGAAGGGTGCAGTGCAAAGCCAACCAATGAGATTGACAGCATGCACTGTCCTACGCCAGCAAAGATGGACCCGTCTGTCACCTGCCCAACCTAGACCTAAAATCTATCTTTAGACCTGAAGCCTAATTTTAAACCTGAACTAACTTTAGATCTTAAGTCTTACTTTAAACCTGAAGTCTAAATTTAGACTTGAGGTCTAAACTTAGATTTCAGGTCTAGGTTTACCTTTGTGAATCAGGCCCTTTATCTTTGAAACACAAGACAATATGTAGAGCTCAAAATGGTGGGGTTTTGGTCTATCATCAAAGGAGCCCAAAATAGATCAAAGCAAGATTCAAGCAATTAAATTATGTCCTTTTCCAACATGCATGATGAGCATCTAATGCGTCTTTGTCATATTTTAAGGTGTCATGCAAAGGACTGGTTTCTCTAATAAATTAACCTGTAAAATGTTTACAGGATGAATTCAAATGTAGTTAGAGAAAGTGCTGAATAAGGGATTCAAGATTAATTTTGAAAAACTATTTTTGCAAAGCGTAGTTGGGACTGAGGTAAAATGGTATAAATCTAATAAATAAAACTTAGGTAGAGGCAGCAGGGAGGGGTCTTTTTGCTCAAAGAGTCCCAAACAACATGAACATCAGAGGGTTTGAGGCTATTGTATCAAAACGAAAATGACTTTGAGCAGAATCGCTGCTCTCCCTTCCTAATTTAAAGCAACTCCATGGGTTCAAAGGTAACATGAACAAATTGGAACACTAGGGTATAAGGAAAGAAACGAAGAAGAATGCATCTTGTAGCATTACTGTCCAGTTGTCTACCACCTGGCTGGGGTGTTGAAGCGCTGTATCAAAACCTAGCAGGTAGAAATAAATAACTGACACGATTTAAATGAGCTGAGGAATGAGTGAAGAATCTAGGGATTGTCCTTCAACAGATCTAAAATGTTCTTTATAGAATACATTTGGCGCTATTCTGAGGAAATTCAAGATCATGCAATATGATGGATCTTTTACTGATATCCTGTTTAGGAAATATTTAGTAAGTAAGAATGCCTGTACTCCCAACATTACCTTGGAGCATTGCTGGGGATCATTCCTGCTAACAAAAAACTGAAAAGGTATTTTATGAACTCTGTACAGAAGGGAGGGAAGGGAAGAGCACCTAGGATTTTTTGGTATTGGACAAAAAGGACAAAGAGGAAAAGGGTCAGCTTTTTCAATAAAATACAATTAACTTATTTTATCAGGGTGCTTCATGGCACACCTCTTACTTTTAAAAGTAATGGAACTCAATTTACTCACCTTTGAAGGATTACCATGATTTACTTCTCATTCAACACTTGTTTTAGGAACAGGTGTTAATCTCACTGAGCCATCCTGCATGGAAATTCCCCTGTCACTCAGATAATAGTTGTCTGCGTGTCAGAAGAAGAATCCATAACAAGAATTGGGACAGACAAACGGTCTTGCTTTGTCAATGCTTGTAGATGGCTGTCACGCTGCATCCCCTTTTGGTGGCTGTTAGAAATGGGGTCTTTGGTAGACAGTCAGGTTACCCCCTGTTCAAGCAAGGACCCTCACTCTAGTCAGGGTAAAAGAGAATCACCCTCAGCTAACCCCTGCTTACCCCCTTGGTAGCTTGGCAGAGCAGTAGACTTAACTTCAGAGTGCTAGGTGTAAAGTATTTGTACCAACACACACAGTAACTTAATGAAAACACCACAAAATGACACAACACCAGTTTAGAATAATAGGAAATATGTATCTAAACAAAACAAGACCAACACCACAAAAATCCAACATACACAAGTCAGGTTATTGATTTCTAAAGATTAAACTCCAAAAATAGCGCTTAGAAACAAAAATGCTTTGATGAGATGTTAACACGGCGTCGTGACGGAGTCGTTCCCAACAAGCCGACACCAGCTGCGCCAAACACAGAGTCGTGTAGACCCCCAAGTACAGTACCTTTGGTGAAGGGTGAAAACAAGCCGATGCGCGAAGTCGGGGATCGCAGCGTCTGTGCGAAACGTTGAATCTGTGCACTTCGAGCGGCGTTGGTCACGACGTGGTGCGGTGTCTTCCACTGAGTCGCGGACTTCAGCGGGGCTGCAGCGGCGTCGGGCCTGCAAAGAGCGTTGCGTTCCAGTGAAGGTCACGGCGTCGGGTACAGGCGGCGTTACCGGATTCAGCAGCGGCGTCGGTCCGGAGTCGTCCGAAGTCGATTTCCTTGGATTTCCACCAGCTTTCTTTTCAAGGGCCCAGGGACTGTATAGGCCACCACTTGTCGGGGCAGGAGTCTCTCCAGAGACTCCAGGTGCTGGCAGAGAGAAGTCTTTGCTGTCCCTGAGACTTCAAACAACAGGAGGCAAGCTCTAACTCAAGTCCTTGGAGATTTCTTCACAAGATGGAAGGCACACAAAGTCCAGTCTTAGCCCTCTTACTCTGGCAGAAGCAGCACTGCAGGAAAGCTCCACAAAGCACAGTCACAGGCAGGGCAGTACTTCTTCCTCAGCTATCAGCTCTTCTCCAGGCAGAGATTCCTCTTGGTTCCAGAAGTGTTTCTAAAGTCTGTAGATTTGGGTGCCCTTCTTATACCCATTTTAGTCTTTGAAGTCACCTTTCTTCAAAGGGGACTCACACCTACTTGTGAAATCCTGCCTTGCCCAGGCAAGGCCTCAGACACACACCAGGGGGTTGGAGTCTGCATTGTCAGAGGCAGGCACAGCCCTTTCAGAGGAGGGTGACCACTCCACCCCTCCCTCCTAGCAGAGATGGCTAATCAGGAAATGCAGGTTACACCCCAGTTCCCTTTGTGTCACTGTCTAGTGTGAGATGAAAAACAACCCAACTATCAAACTGACCCAGACAGGGAATCCACAAACAAGGCAGAGTCACAGAATGGTTTAAGCAAGAAAATGCTCACTTTCTAAAAGTGGCATTTTCAAACGCACAATCTCAAAATCAACTTTACTAAAAGATGTATTTTTAAATTGTGAGTTCAGGGACCCCAAACTCCACATGTCCATCTACTCTCTTGGGGAATCTACACTTTAATCATATTTAAAGGTAGCCCCCATGTTATCCTATGAGAGAGACAGGCCTTGCAACAGTGAAAATGAAGTTGGCAGTATTTCACTGTCAGGACATACAAACCACATTACTATATGTCCTACCGTATCCATACACTGCACCCTGCCCTTGGGGCTACCTAGGGCCTACCTTAGGGGTGCCTTACATGTAAGAAAAGGGAAGGTTTAGGCCTGGAAAGTGGGCACACTTGCCAAGTCGAATTTACAGTGTAAAAATACACACACAGACACTGCAGTGGCAGGTCTGGGACATGATTACAGGGTTACTTGTGTGGGTGGCACAACCAGTGCTGCAGGCCCACTAGTAACATTTGATTTACAGGCCCTGAGCACCTCTAGTGCACTTTACTAGGGACTTAACAGTAAAACAAAGATGCCAATCATGGAGAACCAATTACGTACATATTTTAAACAGGAGCACTTGCACTTTAGCACTGGTTAGCAGTGGTAAAGTGCCCAGAGTAACAAAAACAGTAAAATCAGAATCCAGCACACATCAACAACCTTGGGAACAGAGACAAAAAGTTAAGGGAGACCACGCCAAGGATGAAAAGTCTAACACGTGTCCCCCCCAGCTAAAAGTGGGGAGCAACTACCCAACCTCATGGGAGTTCTCATCACTAAGGCGGAAGAACCTGGACAGACTATCAGCATTGGCGTGCTCTGTACCAGGACGGTGTTCCACCGTAAAGTCCATCCCCTGTAGGGAAATGGACCACCTCAACAGTTTTGGATTCTCACCCCTCATCTGCATTAACCATCTGAGGGGCCTGTGGTCGGTCTGAACTCGGAAGTGAGTCCCCAACAAGTAGGGTCTTAGCTTCTTCAGTGCCCAGACCACAGCAAACGCTTCGCGTTCTATGGCACTCCACCTACGTTCCCTGGGTAGTAACCTCCTGCTAATGAAGGCTACGGGTTGATCTAGGCCCTCTTCATTAAGCTGTGAGAGTACTGCTCCAATACCATGCTCTGAGGCGTCTGTTTGCACAACAAACTCCTTTGAGTAGTCAGGTGCCTTCAGCACAGGTGCTGTGCACATGGCAGCCTTCAGGGCATCAAAAGCGTTCTGGCAAGCCTCTGTCCAGATCACTTTCTTGGGTTGCTTCTTGAAGTCAACTCAGTTAAGGGGGTGTTAGAAATGGGGTTTCTGGTTGGCTAGGGTATGTACCTCAGCCAGGCAGAACTTACCCACTCTAGTCAGGGCAAGGGAGTTACACGTCCAAGATAACCCCTGCTCACCCCCTTGGTAGCTTGGCACGAGCAGTCAGGCTTAACCCGGAGGCAATGCGTAAAGCGTTTGCACAACACACACATACATGTGACGCAATATCCCCACCACAAAGGAAACACAACACCAGATTATATGAAAATACACTGTATTGTACACAACGTAATTATTAGACCAACATCACATAACAGTACTATCCTGCTACCTTAGCAGTTGTCAGAACGTTACACATTAGTTACTCTGCAAACTAGCAGTAGTCACACATAACACACAGGTTACTCAGTATTCTGCAACATAAGCAGTAGTCAGGAAACACGTTATCACATTAGCACACTTGTCACAAGAATATCATAAAATGCCCATAATAGGAACATTAGAAAATCTATGGCAAGTTTAAGCAAACATATTAGCAAGTCATGCCCATAAAAGGAACATGTGCACACATATGTAAAACCATCAAAGAACAGGTAGGCAATATATCACAATTAGAAAAGTCTGTAACAAGAACTTCAATTATGATCCTATTGGTCCATTTAAAAGTACCTGGTAGATGGTAGAGGCACCTCCAGTGCCTAAAACGAATAATGGGGCCCCCGGCGCTCCTCTGCGCAAAACGGGGGCCTCCCTGATCTCCTGGGGTTAGGGGAGGGCGGCACGCACCTCCTCTGTGACAAAAATGGGCCCCTCTGGGGACCGTGAACACTGGGGGCCCTCCCAGGCCTCCACCGGCCCTCTCGAGGGGGGGCCCAGGTCTGGGAAACCTTTAAAGGGGGAGGGGGTGCCTCGCACCCCCTCCTAATTGAAACACGGGCCCCTCCGGGGACCCGCTAACTCCCTGGGCCTCTGGGGGCCCTGCCACTATGGGAGACCCCGAAATGACATACTCCTGGCCCGCGAGGGGGCCAACAAGAGAGCTGGGGGCCAGGGCGAGCCTCCGGTGAGGCTGCCGCCCGGCCTGGGATAGCAGGAGAGTCCTCCGGGACTCCTGCACGCGAGGGAGAGGCGTCCTCCTCTTCCTCTACTTCCAGATGACGTCGCGGCCCAAGGTGGGGCCTGCTGGTGCCCCGGGGGCGCTCTGAAAAGCGCGCGTCCCCCAGGAGCACGCTAGGAGCGTGCTAGCTCCTTCCTTGACTTCTGAAAGTGCCCCGGGGGCACTAGAGACAGCGCGGACCTCGCGCTGGAATGCAAATGCTCTGCCCGGGCTGCGGCGGTGATTCCAGCAAAGAAAAGGCGCTGTAGAGAGCGCGAGGGCACATTTATGCGCCCGGGTTGCGGCGGTGATCTCCTTTAGTAGAAACGCGCTCCAGGAAGCGCGAGGGCACAATTAAAAGCCCGGGCTGCGGCGGTGATTTCCTTTTTAGTCAAAGAAAAGCGCTTTCAAAGCGCGAGGACACATCAGCAGCCTCAGCAATTTAAAAGAATGCCTTGTTCCTGGTGGACGCATTCTGTGCAAAGGTCTAAAGGATCGTTACAGGGGTCAGGGGCCACAGCACCCTGCCCCTGGGAACAACTCAACAAGAAGGAGCACAGGGCTGGTGGGCCCAGCTACAGGCCAGCACAAGGGGTGCAGTTGGTGGCAGTTCCTCCTAGTGACCAGGCAGGTCACAGGTCAGCACAGCAGCAGCAGTCCAAGGCGGTTTCCTGGTGAGTCCATTCATCAGCGTTCTGTGTCCAGTTTCAAGTTCCAAGAATGTTCAAATTGTGGGGAAAATTCCCCTGTACTTATAGTCAGTTCTTACAGTGTTTTACAGTGGTAGGGAGAGGAGGTTCCAGCCAGTTACAACTGGTTCTGGGAGTGCCCCCTCTCTCCTTTCAGCACAGGCTCCAAACATCAGTGGGGGGTTAACGACCCTATTGTGTGAGGCCAGGGCACAGCCTTTACAAATGTAGGTGTGCCCCGCCTCTCCCTTCTCTCAGCCCAGGAAGACTATTCAGTATGTAGATGCACCTCAGTGACACCTCCACCCTCCCTGTGTACAGGCTGTCTGAAAAGTATGCACAAAGCCCCAACTGTCACTCTGCCCAGACGTGGATTGGAGTCAAGCTGCAAAACACCAGAATCATAAGCACAGATAAATGCGCACTTTCTAGAAGTGGCATTTCTGTGATAGTAATAAAAAATACACCCACACCAGTAAGCAGTATTTATTATCACCATCACAACCATACCAAACACGCCTACGCTAGCCCTCATAAATCAGACAATACCCCTACACATAAGGCAGGGCATTTCTAATGCAATCCTATGAGAAGGCAGCACTCACAGCAGTGAGACACCAAGTTAGGCTGTTTGTCACTACCAGGACAGGCCATGCAATATGGCACATGTCCTGCCTTTCTACATACATGGCACCCTGCCCACAGGGCGTACTTTAGGGGTGACTTACATGTAGTAAAAGGGGAGTTCTGGGCCTGGCAAGTAAATTTAGATGCCAGGTCCCTGTGGCAGAAAACTGCGCACACAGGCCCTGCGCTAGCAGGCCTGAGACAGGTTTGAAAGTCTACTTCAGTGGGTGGCGCAAGCAGCGCTGCAGGCCCACTAGTAGTATTTAATTTACAGGCCCTGGGTATAGAGATACCACTGTACAAGGGACTTATAGGTAAATTAAATATGCCAATCAGGTATAAGCCAATCATACCAACTTTAGATGGGAGAGCACCTGCACTTTAATACTGGTCAGCAGTGATAAAGTGCTCAGAGTCCTAGAGCCAACAGCGAAAGGTCAGAAAAACCAGGAGGAAGGAGGCAAAAAGACTAGGGATGACCATGCGTATGGCCAAAAGTCCAACACAACCCCCTACCAGCCAAAATCCAGGGGAGAACAATCAATACCTTGATGTACTTTCCTGATTGGGGCGATAGAACAAGGACCCAGGCCCACAACAGCAGGGGCATGTTCCAGTTCTACGCCTTCCTGACTCCACTGGGATCTCTCTGTCAATGCGTCCCAGGCAGCCTAGACCAACCCACGGGGATTCTCTAGCTGCCAATGGCCAGAACCAGGCCCCAGGCCATCTAGGAGCCTCTGGTCTCTGAAACCATAATGAGTGGGGGGCGGTAGCCCCAGGTGCAAAGCAACCTGTCTCCACTCTATTTCCGATCAGTTCAGGGGCTCTACCCTGCCACTGATCCACCAACCTAGGGTCCGCACCCATAGGTTCTACAGGGGCTAGAGGCGAGGCTCTCCTCCCTCTACCCCTCCTTCTAGGATCCCGCCCTCCTCTCCTAGGAGGGGTATCACCAGAATCCACACTTGCCAGGGTGCTGGGTACAGCAGCCCTGCACAACTTTCTCGCCAGCCCAGGATCACTACCTGGCGACTGACCACCCAACCTAGGGACGACACCCTTGGGTTGCACCGGGGTCCAGGGCGGGCTTCCCCCTCCCTGAACCCCACTTCCAGAGTCCTGCGTCTCCCCACCTCGGGAGAAGCCACCAGAAGTTTCACACAGGGGGGTGAGCACACTAACCGCCCCCCCAACCAGGTCAGAGTTTACCCCCTGAACCTGTCTATCTAGTCCAGGGACGACACCCTTAGACTGGACCATTGCCCAGCGAACCAGGACTTCCTTGGGAGCACACCTACCCCCTACCAGATCAGAGCTTACCCCCTGAATCTGGCAATCCAACCCAGAGTCACTACCCTGCGGTTGAACCACTGCCTGGCGCACCAGGACTTCCTTGGGAGCACACGTACTCCCCATCAGGTCAGAGTTTACCCCCTGAACCTGATCATCCAACCCAGAGTCACCACCCTGCGGTTGAATCATTGCCTGGCGCACCAGGACTTCCTGGGGGGCACACCTACCCCCCATCAGGGAAACACTTTCCCCAAGGGCCACACAAGAGTCTGGCTGGCGCAGGTCTCCTGACCTCTGCCCATCGGACAGAGTCTGGATTCCCCCCAGCCCAGAAATGGTCTCACCAAGGTCATTCCCGGGGGGCTCTGCACTCAGAGCTGACCCCTGACCCTCCAGGTTCTCCACTGGGGCCCGCAGCCCCCTCTCAACCCTATGCCTGGATTTCCGCCTCCTCCGCTGTAGAGCGAGACTACCAGACACCAGGACCGGCGGAACGCTATCACCAGCCACCCGCCTAAGTCCTAATGACAAAATGGGATCCTTCTGAACAGCTGGCCCTACGGCACAGGTTAGGCTCACCTCCTGGCGTTCACTCATGGAACCTTCAGGGGCCTGGGACGGTATCTTGGGCACCTTGGGCCTCAGCCCAGCCCCATTCCCTCTCCTCGGAGACGGGACATGGGGTCCCTCACCCATCACAGTCCACTGGGACCTACCTGGGACACTCCATTCCTTTCCCACCACACCTTGTTGGGAAACACCTAGACCACTCTCATTAGGAACACCCCCTAATGTCACACCAGACCCTCTGGTACGCAACCAGAAGTCTGCCTCCTTTGCAAGCTCCCTGGGGTCAGAGAGCTCACACACTGACAAGTGTTGGCGTAACTCTGAAAAACAACAACGAAACAGGTGCTCTCTGAGAATCAGATTAAACAGCCCTTCAAAATTGTTTACTGTGCTACCCTTCACCCATCCATCTAGTGCAATGCAGCAAGCCTCCACAAACTCCTCCCAAGACTGGTGGGACAGTTTCTTACCACCCCTAAACCTTTTTCTGTATTCCTCAGGGGAAAAACCATACTTCACAATCAGTGCGTTCTTCACAGCGGAGTACCCCTCCCTGTCACTCTCTTCTAGAGTCAGTAGGGCATCCCTCCCCTCCTCAGGAATAAAACTCCCTAGGCCAGTTCCCCAATCCTTCTCAGGGATCCTGCGCTCTACCAGAGCCTTCTCATATTCCTTTAACCACTGACGTATGTCACCCCCCTCTTGGAACCTAGGTACCAGATCTATGGGTATGTGAGGAACCTCTTTGCTACAGCACTGTACATTGCTGCCACCACTGGACTCCACCTGCAACGCTGGTGAGTCCAGAACCTTCAGACTGCGCTCTAGAGCGAGTCTTTCTCTGGCAAAGGCCCTCTCTGCCTCTGCCATTCTCTCCTGTACTAAGGCCTTCTCTACCTCAGCCCTTCTCTCCTCAACAGCTAGGCGCGCTAACTGCAACTTCAGGTCCCTCTCTTCCCGCCTATCTCTTAGCTCATCAGGCGTCATGGAATGAGAGGTAGCCCTGCTTCTTACACTGGACCCAGCAAGGGACTCCCTATCACTGGGGCCTTCCCTGTCAACTGGCGTCCCCAACCGGTCATTCTCACCCTCCTGATCAGTCTCTCTACCACTCTCTAGGGATGAGGTCTGGGAGCCCTCCCATTGGGAACCCTCGCTACACTCAGGATCCTCTGGGTACCCCCTAAGCACACTCCCTCCCTGGGTAAATGTCACAAACCTTTCAAAGAAATTCAGAGATCTCCTGAGGTCCCCTTCTACAGGCAGCCCTCTCTCTCTACAGAACCCCTCTAATTCCTCCTGCGTGTAAAACGGCAGGTCCTCTAAATCAAAGGTAAGCCCCATCTTGAAAAGGTACAAATAACTCAACTGTGACAACCACAATACCCAAGCGTGAGAACTGAAAACAGGAAAAATGACCAAAGAGAGAAAGTTAAGAGAAGCCAAACATGTGATGGTCTAAACGCAATCCTTGTAGTGAAATACTGGGTCACAATGGTATTGTGCAAGCACAAGTCCTATCCTCACCGCTGACTTCCAATGTTAGAAATGGGGTTTCTGGTTGGCTAGGGTATGTACCTCAGCCAGGCAGAACTTACCCACTCTAGTCAGGGCAAGGGAGTTACACGTCCAAGATAACCCCTGCTCACCCCCTTGGTAGCTTGGCACGAGCAGTCAGGCTTAACCCGGAGGCAATGCGTAAAGCGTTTGCACAACACACACATACATGTGACGCAATATCCCCACCACAAAGGAAACACAACACCAGATTATATGAAAATACACTGTATTGTACACAACGTAATTATTAGACCAACATCACGTAACAGTACTATCCTGCTACCTTAGCAGTTGTCAGAACGTTACACATTAGTTACTCTGCAAACTAGCAGTAGTCACACATAACACACAGGTTACTCAGTATTCTGCAACATAAGCAGTAGTCAGGAAACACGTTATCACATTAGCACACTTGTCACAAGAATATCATAAAATGCCCATAATAGGAACATTAGAAAATCTATGGCAAGTTTAAGCAAACATATTAGCAAGTCATGCCCATAAAAGGAACATGTGCACACATATGTAAAACCATCAAAGAACAGGTAGGCAATATATCACAATTAGAAAAGTCTGTAACAAGAACTTCAATTATGATCCTATTGGTCCATTTAAAAGTACCTGGTAGATGGTAGAGGCACCTCCAGTGCCTAAAACGAATAATGGGGCCCCCGGCGCTCCTCTGCGCAAAACGGGGGCCTCCCTGATCTCCTGGGGTTAGGGGAGGGCGGCACGCACCTCCTCTGTGACAAAAATGGGCCCCTCTGGGGACCGTGAACACTGGGGGCCCTCCCAGGCCTCCACCGGCCCTCTCGAGGGGGGGCCCAGGTCTGGGAAACCTTTAAAGGGGGAGGGGGTGCCTCGCACCCCCTCCTAATTGAAACACGGGCCCCTCCGGGGACCCGCTAACTCCCTGGGCCTCTGGGGGCCCTGCCACTATGGGAGACCCCGAAATGACATACTCCTGGCCCGCGAGGGGGCCAACAAGAGAGCTGGGGGCCAGGGCGAGCCTCCGGTGAGGCTGCCGCCCGGCCTGGGATAGCAGGAGAGTCCTCCGGGACTCCTGCACGCGAGGGAGAGGCGTCCTCCTCTTCCTCTACTTCCAGATGACGTCGCGGCCCAAGGTGGGGCCTGCTGGTGCCCCGGGGGCGCTTTGAAAAGCGCGCGTCCCCCAGGAGCACGCTAGGAGCGTGCTAGCTCCTTCCTTGACTTCTGAAAGTGCCCCGGGGGCACTAGAGACAGCGCGGACCTCGCGCTGGAATGCAAATGCTCTGCCCGGGCTGCGGCGGTGATTCCAGCAAAGAAAAGGCGCTGTAGAGAGCGCGAGGGCACATTTATGCGCCCGGGTTGCGGCGGTGATCTCCTTTAGTAGAAACGCGCTCCAGGAAGCGCGAGGGCACAATTAAAAGCCCGGGCTGCGGCGGTGATTTCCTTTTTAGTCAAAGAAAAGCGCTTTCAAAGCGCGAGGACACATCAGCAGCCTCAGCAATTTAAAAGAATGCCTTGTTCCTGGTGGACGCATTCTGTGCAAAGGTCTAAAGGATCGTTACAGGGGTCAGGGGCCACAGCACCCTGCCCCTGGGAACAACTCAACAAGAAGGAGCACAGGGCTGGTGGGCCCAGCTACAGGCCAGCACAAGGGGTGCAGTTGGTGGCAGTTCCTCCTAGTGACCAGGCAGGTCACAGGTCAGCACAGCAGCAGCAGTCCAAGGCGGTTTCCTGGTGAGTCCATTCATCAGCGTTCTGTGTCCAGTTTCAAGTTCCAAGAATGTTCAAATTGTGGGGAAAATTCCCCTGTACTTATAGTCAGTTCTTACAGTGTTTTACAGTGGTAGGGAGAGGAGGTTCCAGCCAGTTACAACTGGTTCTGGGAGTGCCCCCTCTCTCCTTTCAGCACAGGCTCCAAACATCAGTGGGGGGTTAACGACCCTATTGTGTGAGGCCAGGGCACAGCCTTTACAAATGTAGGTGTGCCCCGCCTCTCCCTTCTCTCAGCCCAGGAAGACTATTCAGTATGTAGATGCACCTCAGTGACACCTCCACCCTCCCTGTGTACAGGCTGTCTGAAAAGTATGCACAAAGCCCCAACTGTCACTCTGCCCAGACGTGGATTGGAGTCAAGCTGCAAAACACCAGAATCATAAGCACAGATAAATGCGCACTTTCTAGAAGTGGCATTTCTGTGATAGTAATAAAAAATACACCCACACCAGTAAGCAGTATTTATTATCACCATCACAACCATACCAAACACGCCTACGCTAGCCCTCATAAATCAGACAATACCCCTACACATAAGGCAGGGCATTTCTAATGCAATCCTATGAGAAGGCAGCACTCACAGCAGTGAGACACCAAGTTAGGCTGTTTGTCACTACCAGGACAGGCCATGCAATATGGCACATGTCCTGCCTTTCTACATACATGGCACCCTGCCCACAGGGCGTACTTTAGGGGTGACTTACATGTAGTAAAAGGGGAGTTCTGGGCCTGGCAAGTAAATTTAGATGCCAGGTCCCTGTGGCAGAAAACTGCGCACACAGGCCCTGCGCTAGCAGGCCTGAGACAGGTTTGAAAGTCTACTTCAGTGGGTGGCGCAAGCAGCGCTGCAGGCCCACTAGTAGTATTTAATTTACAGGCCCTGGGTATAGAGATACCACTGTACAAGGGACTTATAGGTAAATTAAATATGCCAATCAGGTATAAGCCAATCATACCAACTTTAGATGGGAGAGCACCTGCACTTTAATACTGGTCAGCAGTGATAAAGTGCTCAGAGTCCTAGAGCCAACAGCGAAAGGTCAGAAAAACCAGGAGGAAGGAGGCAAAAAGACTAGGGATGACCATGCGTATGGCCAAAAGTCCAACAGGGGGTAACAATGGTACCATATCCCTTAACAAACCTCTGGTAATATCCTGTGAGACCTAAAAAGGCTCTCACTTCAGTCTGGGTCTTGGGAGGCTCCCAAGCCAGAATTGTGTCAATCTTAGGCTGTAGGGGTGCCACCTGGCCACTCCCCACCTGGTGTCCTAAGTACACCACAGAACCCTGCCCTATTTGGCACTTGCTCACCTTAATAGTGAGGCCTGCCTTCTGCAGGGCCTCTAACACTCTCCAGAGGTGTTGCAGGTGTTCCTCCCATGTGGGACTAAACACAGCAACGTCATCCAGGTAGGCGGCACTGAACTCATCCAGTCCTGTCAACACCTGGTTGACCAACCTCTGAAAGGTGGCAGGGGCATTCTTCAACCAAAAAGGGCATCACATTGAAGTGGAAGTGCCCATCTGGGGTAGAGAATGCTGACCTCTCCTTTGCCCCCTCATTTAGGGCAATCTGCCAGTACCCAGATGTTAAATCAAACGTACTGAGGTACTTGGCAGCTCCTAACTGATCAATGAGCTCATCAGCTCGGGGGATGGGGTGTGCGTCAGTCTTGCTGACCGCATTGAGACCCCGGTAGTCCACACAGAACCTAAGTTCTGGAGTGGCACCAGGAGCAGCAGCCTTTGGGACCAATACCACTGGGCTGGCCCAAGGACTGCTGGAGTGCTCAATAACCCCTAGGGTTAACATTTTGGAGACTTCCTCCTTAATGCAAGCCCTGACCCTGTCAGTCACTCTGTAAACCTTATGTTTAACAGGTGTACTGTCCCCAGTGTCCACATCATGTGTGCACAGGTGTGTGACTCCTGGGATCAAGGAAAACAGCGAGGCGAACTGTACCAACACGTGGCGACAGTCCCTCTGCTGTTCCTCAGTCAGGGAGGGGGAGAGGATCACTCCCTCCACAGACCCATCTTTCTCTCCTGCAGACAGGAGGTCAGGAAGAGGCTCACTCTCTTCCGCCACCCCGTCATCTGTCACTAGGAGCATGGATAGCTCAGTTCGCTCAAAGGGTAGTTTGAGGCGGTTGACATGTAGGACCCTCAAAGGGTTCCTGGGGGATTGCAAGTCTACCAGATAGGTGACCTTGCTCTTTCTTTCCACCACCTCAAAAGGCCCAGTCCACTTATCTTGGAGAGCCCTAGGCTCCACTGGTGCCATGACCCACACTTTTTGTCCAGGCTGAAACTCAACCAGAGTGGCATTCTGGTCATTCCACCGTTTCATATCCTCCTGGCTTGCTTCCAGGTTCTCCTGAGCGAGACTCCTGAAGCTGGCAGTCTGGTTTCTTAGTGCCAGCATGTAGCTAAATACATCCTGGGGTGGTTTACTAGGAGCTTTCTCCAAAGCCTCCTTCACCAGACTGAGCGGTCACCTCACAGGGTGGCCATAGATGAGCTCAAAGGGGCTAAAGCCAAGTCCCTTTTGAGGCACCTCCCTGTAGGCGAACAGAAGGCATGGCAAGAGGACGTCCCACTTACGCCTCAAGGGCTCTGACAGGCCCTGAATCATGCCTTTCAAGGTGCGGTTGAATCTCTCAACCAGACCATTACTTTGGGGGTGGTAAGGGGTGGTGAACGTGTAGGTTACCCCACACACCTTCCACAGAGACTTCATATAAGTGGATATGAAGTTTGTACCTCTATCAGATACCACTTCCTTGGGGAACCCCATGCGGGTAAAAACTCCCATCAAGGCACGTCCCACCACGGGGCCAGTGACCGTCCTTAGAGGAATGGCTTCTGGGTACCGTGTGGCATGGTCCACCAAGACCAGGAGGAACCTGTTGCCCATGGCTGTCTTGGGATCCAGAGGCCCCACAATGTCAATTCCTACCCTTTCAAAGGGAGTACTGACTACAGGTAAAGGTTGGAGGGAAGCTTTGCATTTCCCCCCACTCTTGCCACTTGCCTGACAAGTCTGACAAGACCTACAATAAGCAGCTGCCTGCTTGTGCTTCAAGGGCCAGTAAAAGTGAGAGACAAGCCTCTTATAGGCCTTGTCCTGCCCTAGATGTCCTGCCAAAGGCACATCATGAGCCAAACCCAGTAGGAAGGCCCTGAAGCACTGGGGTACCACCAGCATACGAGCTGACCCAGGCTCAGGAACCTTAGGCTCACTATACAGGAGGCCATCCTCCCAATATATCAGGTGAGTACCTGGCGCCTCGCCAGTCGCTTGGGCTGCAGCCTGCTGCCGCAGCCCCTCAAGAGTAGAGCACTCCTTCTGCGCTGTGCAGAATGCTTCCCTGGTGGGTCCCCCTTTCTGCTGCCACTGTGACAGCTCAGGGACCTCTCCCAGTTCAGCCACCTGCTCCCCTGTAGGTTCCGGGGCATCACCCTCAGACTCCACCTCCTCCCGGCTGTGGGAACCTCGGGCCGGTTTCCCGTGCCCCCTGCCCTTCCTCTTCTTGGCGGTCCCCTGGGCCACTGTTTCAGGTTCCAGGGGCTCTTGACTACCCTGATTGGCTGCCATAGACCGGGTGGATACGCATACCCACCCAGGCAGACCCAACGTCTCCAAGTGAGACCTGTGTTTCACCTCCTTCCAAGGGGAATCCTCCAGGTCGTTACCTAGCAAACAATCAACAGGCATGGTTGGACTCACAGCTACTTTCCAGGAACCTGAGACCCCCCCCCCATTCAAGGGAACCTGCGCCACTCTGCAGAGGCGCTCAGAGTTGTCTACCGCAACTACTTGGTGAAGTACCCGGGGATCAATCTGCTCTTCAGACACCAGGTGACTCCTCACTGTAGTCACACTGGCTCCTGTGTCTCTCAGAGCCTCTACCCTTTGTCCATTGATGGTCACCCATTGCCTGTACTTCTTAGTGTTATCAGGAACTAGGTTTCTCTGGACCATCTCACTGTCCCCTAGTGAGACAAGGGTCATTTCTGCTGGTTCCCACCCACCTGAAACCAACTCCTCCCCAAGCGCTACACTGGCCAAACCCTGGGACGGTGCACCAGTGGGTGCCGGTGTACTTTTGGGGCATTTGGGGTCCCCCCTCACATGACCCACCTGGTCACATGCATAGCACTTACGTGGGGGACCACCTGCCACTGGTTTCCCTTTGGACAACCATGGCTTCTTTTCACTGGGGGGTTGGGAATCCTTACCCTGGGAATCAGTTTGGGGCCCTTTAGAGAACTCCCCCTGTTTGCCCTTACCCCCTCCCCCCTTTCTTCTGAGAGGGACCCTGCCCACCCTTGGCGTGGTCTCCCCCATACCTCTTCTGGGCCCTGGTGCTCTCCCAGCGGTCTGCTTCCTGCGCAAGCTTCCTGGTGTCAGTCAGCTTGCTGTCAATGAGGTGCTGGCGCAGCTCTGGAAAACAAACTGTACAAGTGCTCCCAAGCAATTAAATTGTAAAGCCCCTCATACGTGTTTACCTTACTGCCCTTCACCCAACCATCCAGTGACCTGCAAAAAGAATCAACACATTCCAACCATGTCTGGGATTCCTTTCTCTTGTAGGATCTAAACTTCTCCTTGTACTGCTCAGGGGTGAGACCATACCTGGTGAGTAAGGCCTCCTTCATGACAGGGTAGGTGAGATCCTGAGCATCCCCTAAGGATGTCAGTGTGTCCCTCCCCTCTGCCTCAAAATGCTTCACAGGGCTGCCCCCCAATGAGCTTCAGGGACCAGGTTCATGTGGAGAGCTGACTCATAACCCTTGAACCACAAGTAGATATCATCCTCCCTCTTATAATCCTTCACAAGGTCTTTTGGGATGTGTACCCTTCTCTCAGGCTGCACTGTAGGACTGCTGCCACCATCTCTACTGGACTGGCTTCTATGATCCATCTCTCTCAAGCTAAGCTCATGAGCCATCGCTAACTTCCTCTCCTCAAGGGCTAGCCTCCTCTGCTCCAATTGGTACTCCCTTTCTGCCTGTCTGTCCTGTAACTCCTCAGGTGTCAGACCCTTGGATGAGACACTGCTACCTGCCCTGGAGACCTTCTCCCTGGACATAACAGGCCCACCCACAATACCATTGTGTACTGAACACTCTTCCTCATCCTCCTCATCTCCCTCATCCTCTGTGTGCCCTTCAGTGCTCTTGGCTGTCACCCAGGCCCTCAGCGCCTTTTGCAGCTCCTCCTTCCTGGATGAGCTCTTAATGGGACAGTCAAAACTTTTACAGAACTGCTTCAACTGAGCTTTGGTATAACTCTCCAATTTCTCAAGGTCAAAGTCAGCTCCAACTGATGCATCTCCAGCATGGGACATGATGAAGATTCAAAAACAAGTGCAAAGTTCCAATGGCAGAAAAACAAGTTCCCAAATGAAGTTCCAAAGAAAGTCAATCAAGGAATCAGCGAGAAAAAAAATGAATGCAGAGCAAAAACAGTCCAAATAGAAAAAAAACAAAAATCACAAGACTAGTAGTATGTGGTCACGTAGTGGTCTGAACTCAAACAGTAGTGTACACTTAATTACTGTATGTCAAGTACAAATACAAGTCCAAATCCCAACCGCTGATCACCAATGTTAGAAATGGGGTCTTTGGCTGACAGTCAGGTTACCCCCTGTTCAAGCAAGGACCCTCACTCTAGTCAGGGTAAATGAGAATCACCCTCAGCTAACCCCTGCTTACCCCCTTGGTAGCTTGGCAGAGCAGTAGGCTTAACTTCAGAGTCCTAGGTGTAAACTATTTGTAACAACACACAGAGTAACTTAATGAAAACACCACAAAATGGCACAACACCAGTTTAGAAAAATAGGAAATATTTATCTAAACAAAACAAGATCAAAACAACAAAAATCCAACATACACAAGTCAAGTTATGGATTTCTAAAGATTAAACTCCAAAAATAGTGCTTAGAAACAAAAATGCTTCGATGAGATGTTAACACAGCGTCGTGACGGAGTCGTTCCCAACAAGCCGACACCAGCAGCGCCGAACACGGAGTCGTGTAGACCCCCAAGTACAGTACCTTTGGTGAAGAGTGAAAACAAGCCGATGCGCGAAGTCGGGGATCGCAGCGTCTGTGCGAAACGTTGAATCCGTGCACTTCGAGCGGCGTCGGTCACGACGTGGTGCGGCGACTTCCACGGAGTCGCAGACTTCAGTGGGGCTGCAGCGATGTCGGGCCTGCGAAGAGCGTCGCGTTCCAGTGAACGTCACGGCGTCGGGTGCAGGCGGCGTTACCGGATTCAGCAGCGGTGTCGGTCTGGAGTCGATTTCCTTGGATTTCCACCAGCTTTCCTTTCAAGGGCACGGGGACTGGATAGGGCACCACTTGTCGGGGCAGGAGTCTCTCCAGAGACTCCAGGTTCTGGCAGAGAGAAGTCTTTGCTGTCCCTGAGACTTCAAACAACAGGAGGCAAGCTCTAACTCAAGCCCTTAGAGATTTCTTCACAAGATGGAAGGCACACAAAGTCCAGTCTTTGCCCTCTTACTCTGGCAGAAGCAGCACTGCAGGAAAGCTCCACAAAGCACAGTCACAGTCACAGGCAGGGCAGTACTTCTTCCTCAGCTATCAGCTCTTCTCCAGGCAGAGGTTCCTCTTGGTTCCAGAAGTGTTTCTAAAGTCTGTAGATTTGGGTGCCCTTCTGATACCCATTTTAGTCTTTGAAGTCACCTTTCTTCAAAGGGGACTCACACCTGCTTGTGAAATCCTGCCTTGCCCAGGCAAGGCCTCAGACACACGCCAGGGGGTTGGAGTCTGCATTGTCAGAGGCAGGCACAGTCCTTTCAGAGGAGAGTGACCAATCCACCCCTCCCTCCTAGCAGAGATGGCTAATCAGGAAATGCAGGTTACACCCCAGCTCCCTTTGTGTCACTGTCTAGTGTGAGATGAAAAACAATCCAACTGTCAAACTGACCCAGACAGGGAATCCACAAACAAGGCAGAGTCACAGAATGGTTTAAGCAAGAAAATGCTCACTTTCTAAAAGTGGCATTTTTAAACGCACAATCTCAAAATCAACTTTACTAAAAGATGTATTTTTAAATTGTGAGTTCAGGGACCCTAAACTCCACATGTCCATCTACTCTCTTGGGGAATCTACACTTTAATCATATTTAAAGGTAGCCCCCATGTTATCCTATGAGAGAGACAGGCCTTGCAACAGTGAAAACGAAGTTGGCAGTATTTCACTGTCAGGACATATAAGCCACATTACTATATGTCCTACCTTATCCATACACAGCACTCTGCCCTTGAGGCTACCTAGGGCCTACCTTAGGGGTGCGTTACATGTAAGAAAAGGGAAGGTTTAGGCCTGGCAAGTGGGTATACTTGCCAAGTCGGTTTTACAGTGTAAAAATACACACACAGACACTGCAGTGGCAGGTCTGAGACATGATTACAGGTTTACTTGTGTGGGTGGCACAACCAGTGCTGCAGGCCCACTAGTAACATTTGATTTACAGGCCCTGGGCACCTCTAGTGACTTAACAGTAAAACAAAGATGCCATTCATGGAGAACCAATTACGTACATATTTTAAACAGGAGCACTTGCACTTTACCACTGGTTAGCAGTGGTATAGTGCCCAGAGTAACAAAAACAGTAAAATCAGAGTCCAGCACACATCAACAATATGGGGAACAGAGGCAAAGAGTTAAGGGAAACCACGCCAAGGATGAAAAGTCTAACAGTGGCTATCTTGGAAGGGTATGATAAAAAGTATATCACGTAATACTGCTACACCTTTCCAACATCCCAGCAACAGTGCATCTAGATTACCATCTTGGAAGTCTAGGAAATAATGTTACAAATTGTCCGTGGCTTTGCCAAAGCTTGAGACACAATTTTACAAACATTGACAAAGGTGTTGGCAGCACCAAGGACCTCAGTGGATTCAAGGGAGACAGACTTGGAAAAAGGGGGGTGGAAGAATTATAGAGACAGAGGCACTGAGCAAAGGCAGTGCTCAGTGTTGCAGAAGGGTGGGGAGAGAGAGTGATATGAAGGCAGTGTTGGAGTGAATAAGAGTATGACTGGGGAGGAGGAAATGAGGATGGAGAGAGGAGGTAGAGATAGAAAGAGGATGGAATGCACGTCTATAGAGTCTTAAAGCTGAAATGCCTATAAAGAAAATTAGTTCCCTCACATGAGCAGTGGAATTAAACACTCAGCCAATCAAAAAACTGGTGAAACCGAAATGCTCCAGCAATGGGAAAAACGCAAGAATAAGAAGGAAAGCTGTCGAACCAGGAGCAGGAAATAGGCAATAATACTGTCCAATCATCGGCAAGGGGCAAGCCCAAAGCCCACTCTAAATATACGTCAATAGATTGATTACAATGCTGTCCGAGACCGACAACAAAACTGCCTGTAGCAACACTGCAACAGTGCTCAGGCCAGCTTTAGGACTGGCGGCACCCTGTGCGACAGTTTATTGTGTCGCACCCCCACCCCCCAAGACCTCCTCCTCAGTTTCACTCACTACCACCTGGCAAATGTGCCCTTCATCTCTCCATCTCTCCCCTTTCACATACATTCATATGTTTTTAAAGCATTTGTAAAGGCTGGCTTTACTAAACCACTCAGCTGGCCACAGAAAATACAGGGGCATATTTAAGAGCCCCAAGCACCATTCTAACACCACGTTAGTGTCATTTTTTTAACAATAATCTGGCGTTAGAAGGCCAAAAAAGCCGTGCCATATTTACAAAGTGGTGCAATGCATGCATTGCGCCACGTTGTATCCCTTTGCACTAGATTATGCCTGCGCCAGGCATAATGTATGCAAAGGTGGCATTCCTCCACTAGGATGGGCCAAAAAAATGGCGCAAATAAATCTGCCAGATTTCTTTGCATCATTTTTTTCCGGCACTTTTAACGCCTGCTCAGAGCAGGCCTTAAAGGAGGCGTCTGTTGGTTACAATGGGCCTCTGGGTGCTTTGCAGGATTAGCATCAACATTTTTTACGCTAAACCTGCAAAGCGCTGAACTAGCATAAAACATTCTGACACTAGTCTCCTAACTACCGCCATGTTGCGCTGTATTTTAAATACAGCGCACACATGGTGGTGTTAGGGGAACTGTGCGCAGCGCCACTTTTTTCAAATATGCCCCGTAGGGGCATCTTTAAGAGCCGCTAGTGCCATTTTAACGCCAGGTGTACTTTTTTAAAGCTAATGTGGCATTAGAAGGCCAAAAAGTAAACTTACAAGTGGACGTGTATAAGTCAAAAAACCTTTTGACTCGTTCAGGATGTTCTTACCATAGTTCCAGAACAGAATCAATCATCAATACACAATAATCAATAATCATTAGTCAATCAATAATCAATGGAGTCAGTAATTGTCATGCACCATGCCTTTCCAGCCATGAATAATCACACCTTAATTATGTGGGGCTTCATGCAAAACAATTTAGAACACAAATTTAGAAAACATCTTCCTAGGAAAACTATTAAGAAAGCGCAGTTGGAACCTAGAAAGAAAAGGCATGCAAATATAATTCAGTCATATTGTCATATCTACCTATCCACTGTATGGGTCAGCAAGCAGAATCAGTGTTCGTCCTCAGGTCATCAATCGATCAGCAAAGCATCAGGCTCTCAGTCAGAGAGTATGAGCCCAATGACAGAATCTCAAATCTCTTCTTCTCTCAATATTGCATCACAAATCAGAAAACGGTCTGAGGTCACGTTGTTATATCAAAGGCATCCAAACTATCCCCTAATTCCCAATTGGTCTATTAATCATGCATTATTACTCTACCACTAACATTTCTATACCAAATCTATGAATTCTAATATTTCACACTTCACATGTCGTTGATTGGTTTGCTTTATGATGTTCTCATCAATCAGCTCATCGGGTATTTAATTTGTTGCATCTTCTTCACCAGTCAGTGTCTTCATTGTTCCTGGCCTGGTAAAAAACCTCTTGCACATATTAGACAAAGTTTGATACATTTTAAGGACACTGTCTCCTGTTAGTTGGTTCTCATGGAAAGCTTCTGCTAAGTATTTTAACAAGACAATGAGCATTTCACAGTTAGTTCACTCTGTCAGCATTTTTATTAAACGCTGAGAAATACAGCTTCTGCATGAGGCCTGGCAAAACTAGGCCAGGACACTCGCTAAGTTAAGGCAAACAATTAATAAGCTAGAACATACTTCATAATCCTTAATATGACATATTACTACATTAATCTAATACATTTTCAATATCGCATAAGTATTAATAATTATTTCGTACATTTTGTGAACACTGGTCACCATTCTTCGAGGTCACAATTTTGAACGTGCACAATATTTTTCTCTACATTATTCATTTTCTACATGAGACTACTCAAAATACATAAACACTCATTTAATTTCTAATTAATACATCTGCTTCAGCACCTACTCAAAGCAGGCATTAAAAGGAGGGATCCATTGGTTACAATGGGCCTCTGGGTGCTATGCAAGATTAGCGTCAACATTTTTTACGCTAATCCTGCAAATGCATCAGACTAGCGTAACAAATTCTGATGCTAGTCCCCTGACTACTGCCATGGTGCACCATGTTTTGAATATGACGCACACATGGTGGCGTTAGGAGGGCGCTACTTCTCTTAAATATGCCCCATAGTTCTGTTTTTTTGCAGCAGGCATACTAACCCTTTATGCTACTTTATGTTCAGTCAAATCTGCCACTGGGCAAAACTCTTATCTCTGCTCTCTAGCAGGAACATTAATCACAAGAGGTATCTTGGCATTTTAATTGTTTTTTGAAAGCTAAAAGCACAAGGAACTTTTCAACAGGTGCTTTTAAATCGCAAGTTTTGGAAGTTATTGCTAAACACAACACAACACAGCGCCCCCCTGAGATCTACGCCTGATGCAGTCTCACTGCTCGCACCGCCCAAAGGCCGGCCCTGGTTGGAATGACTAAATAAAACGACCAGGGTACAGCATCAGCTCGCAGAACTTATGGCGAAACGAACTCGAAATCGGGGGTTTAGGGTCTTCTCCAAAACTAATCTGTGTTTCTAGAATCAGACTTTGTTATACATTTCGACTAGGATGATGAAATGTTATACTCTGTGCTTCGAAACTCATAGCATTACCTAAGCACATTAATTATGCACTTTATAAAATTATTTTTTTTCAGTCACAGCCTTTTCTTTACTCTTTTTTTAGACCGCACGTTTCCGAGCAGATTGCCTTATTTTGAAGCTCGCTGCTTGGATGTATTATTCAGATACTGCTTTACACATACATGTAGTCAAGAATTTCTTGTTGCAATTGACTTTACCTTTTTGTACCAAAAAAATAATAATAAAAATGGCAATAAGAATTTTTACTTCATAAATTTTAGGCGATCGGATGGGCTAGGTACAGAAGACTGTCCAAGCTGTCTGTGACTTGGCTTGCAGGAAATAACTCCGACCACAGGTAAACAAACAAGAGGAGTGGGCCTCTACCGAACAATCAATGTTTCAGAGGCGTTAAACACTGAGCTGGACACTGAGCCTAGTACGGCTAGGCCTTCTTTAAAAACAACTGCTCTTTGAAGGTCACAGTAAAATATTTTAATGCTATATGGGATGGTAAACGATGCCAGCAGTCAAACTCAAGGAGTCATACTTCTCTGAAGAAAAAAATCAAATAGCACACGTAGCTAGGGATAATGTGACTGTTGCCCCACATGTAGGAGAGAAGATAAATGTGTATTAAACAGTTGTTCGACTTCATTGCGAGTTCTCTGTGACAGGGGTGGATTTCCTCCCATCCTCAGCTGTTTAGGTAGCCTAAAAGTCTCTCCCACTCCGCTCACAACATCTCTATTAATGTGTTTATCGTGCTGGTTCACACTGTTCTACAGATGTCCGAAACTTGTTTAGATTCAAGCATTTCCTTTGAGCCCAGTACTTCCAACTGTGACCAATCTAGCACTCGTTCGGCCATCTGTCAGCTGCAGAAAGTTGTAGAATTCCTTCTGAAGTGCTTACGTTTCTCGTATGACATTCATACATTTTGGTGTGGTATATCACCTACCTCTGGAATAGCAATGCGATCCGCTCTTTAAAATCCTCCAACTTTATTACCTCTTCCAAGAGAGACCCCGTCCACCATAAAAGTGCTGCCCTTGTATTAGCTTTGCAGCTGGGTTTTTGCTCTCGTCAATGCAGAAACATCCCCCCTCATGATTTCACTGCCCCATATGAATAGAGGGAAAACATCTGCCACCGTTCACCTCTTTATCCAGGTGCAACATATAATACTGGGGAAGCAGCCTTATGCACGACTCTACTACAACGATGTGCGTTGTCCACAAAAGCGAAACAACGCTTTTCTGAACAGCGACTCTGTTTTCCTCCGCCTTAACCACACATGTCCGGAACAACGAACATGCGTGGTTATGGCAGAGGAAAACAGATTCAGGATCGGAGAGGACACGGTTAGGTAAGTGGAGCTGAGGTAGGGTTGGGGGTAGTTTTAGGGGCGGCGGTAATTTTAGTTTTTAAGGGCGGGATGGGGGGCCAGGGTAGTTTTCGTTTTTTAGGAGCAGGGTGGGGGGTTGGGGTAGTTTTAGGGGAGTGGGGTGGGGGTTAGGGTAGTTTAAGTTTTAGGCGTGGGGCGGGGGGGCGGGGTAGTTTTAGGTTTTTAGGGGTGGGGGTTGCAGAGGTTTTAGGGGTGGGTTGGGGTAGTTTAGGTTTTAGGGGCAGGTGGGGGGTCAGGGTAGTTTTAGTTTTGAGGGATGGGGTGGGGGGTTGGTATAGATTTAGGGGTGTGGTGAGGGTTGGGATAATTTTAGTTTTTAGGGGCGGGTGGGGTAGTTTTAGGTTTTAGGGGCAGGGGTGTTGGATTGGGGTAGTTTTAGGTTTGAGGGGTGGGGGTCGAAGTAGTTTTAGGGGCAGGAGGTTGGGGTAGTTTAAGTTTTAGGGGGAGGGGTAGCGGTTAGGGTAGTTTTAGGGGCAGGTGGGGCTCATGGTAGTTTTAGGGGCGGGGTGGGGGATCGGGGTAGTTTATGTTTTAGGAGTGGGGTGGGGGGTCGGGGTAGTTTTAGGTTTTAGTGGCATGGTTAGGTTGGGGGTACTTTTAGTTTTTAGGGGCGGGGTGGGGTAGTTTTAGGCTTTCGGGCGGGCTGGGGGGTTGGGGTTGTTTTGGGCAGAGGTGTGGGGTCAGAGTAGTTTAAGGTTTTAGGGGCAGGGTGGGGGGGTCAGGGTAGTTTTAGAGGCGGGGTGTGGGGTTGGGGTAGTTTAGGTTTTAGGGGTGGGGTGGGGGGTCACAGTGGTAATTTTAGTTTTTAGGGGCGTGGGCTGGGGATCGCAGTAGTTTTAGTGGTGGGGTGGGTGTCAGGGGGTCGCATGCTGGAACCATGCATGTCATTCCACACATGCCTTTACCAGACATGCCTTTACAACGAAAAATCATTGTTAAGGCATTCGTGATAAAGGCATTAGTGGTAACAACGCAGTCATTGTTCCGACCGGGTAGTTCAGGCATGCATGGTTCCAGCATGCGTTGTTGCAACGTATTTTCATAATATTGTGGATTTGCGAAGTCCGAATGTACTCACAAATCTAATTGCCATTGATGTTGGCTATTTGCATTCATGTAGAGCAATTACATCGTTTACACAAATTGCTTTAGACAACAGATTGAATAATCACTTAGCAGAGGACAAACTGGTAGGCTCTGGAAATTCTCGCCACATTGAGGGGCTTTATTCTATTCTCAAAACATTATACAATCACAATCCCGGTCTCATTTTATCCAACTTTCTCCCTCTCCCTCCCCCTCCCTCTCCCTGTCTATGAGTAATTAATACTCTGAGGACTCCTCCTACGGTACCAAAGGACTCTGCATCACTCATCATTCAGGCCCAGTCACACCCCTTTCTTTTGCCCAGGCGTGGGTCCCTTGCTCACTGTGCCACTGGATTAAAGCTAGCCTGGCTGATGAAGGGTGATACTCTGAAACCCGTCCCAGGATGTTTGTTTCCGGTCCAAGGAGGACCCGGCTTGGCAGTTCGGGCTGGACTGTTCCCATGAGGAACAGGGTCAAGACTGATTTGCATATGGCTGGGTCCAAACTGGGGTGGCATGGTGAGCAAAATAAATGGATTAAACCCAGATCTGTGACTGGGGGTGAGTGTTTGCATTGTTCAGCACTCCGTCCATCATCCTTTTGTGTTGTTAAAGGTTCAAGGGGCCGAGTCCTGCTTGTACCTATTTGCTCCCACGCTTCCAAACCCAAACTTTGTATTAAATGGAGTACCCATATGTTGGCAACCTGGTACATTTTGGTATTTAGCGTTTCGGATATATCATTCACCGAAATACTTGTTTGATGGTAATCTTGTGCACTCTTCCACAGCACTAAGGTCTCAGATGTCCTTTTGGCGAATGCTACCACTATCAGTGATGAGGCGCATAACCCTCCTTAAGATGATAGCCCTACCCTGTCTTCTCTACTATTTTGCTAATCTGCCTATATATATCCTAACTCCTTTCTTTTGCTCCTTTGAGAAATCCATGAGATAATTCATCTGGAGCCGTTCATGCTGCAGTGTAGTGCTATCATAGCTCTGTTTACCCACAAACAAGGGTGGGCTTTCTGTGCTGTATGTGGAACAGTACTTCCTTGTCTCTCAAATTCAAAGGGTGGCCAAATGGCTGATGGACCTTCACATGCCTGACACTGCCACAATGTTGCCTGCTTGGACCTTACCCACTGTTCTTCAATTATTTAATCCATGCACCTGCGTCAAACAACCTGAGATGTTGCTGAGAGTAGTGTACTATTGCTACCGCCATTGTCTGTACCTTACGCGGGCAACAATCCCATACGCATTGGCAATATCCCTGCTCGGCACACCTAGAAGAAGCAATATCAACTCGGCTGCGGAACTCACCGCCTGGCAGGCAGCTGACTTGCATACATGGGGAATCTCTATCGTGATGGTTCCCTTATACCATATGGTGGAAGGTGATGGCCTTGCCCCTGGCCAACTCCTTCTACAAAATTCGCTACTCGCGGCAGTGGGGAACAAATTGGGCGATATAATGCATGAACTCCCGAGACACCTCACCATTCAATATGTTCCCATGATGGAACTGGGCAGACACCATACACATTGGATTGGGATTCATTGCAAATACACACAGCATTGCACCACTGTGCCGCCATTGGGAGGAAGACCTGACTCACCCCTGCACAGAAAAAGAATGGGCCATCTTACTAGAAAGCCATGTCCCCCACAACACTCATTTTCGATGTATCCAATTTTACATCATACCCAGTGCCTACCTTTCCCCAACCAAAATAAATTGCTATTTTCACCATATCAATGCAGCCTGTCCTTGATGTCACCTGCTTGATGCTGGTCTGTTCCAAATGCTATGGGCCTGCCCATCTCTTCACCATCACTGGCAAGGCATATAGGCCCTGATTTATACTTTTTGGTGCAAAACTGCACTAACGCAGTTTTGTACCAAAAAGTTTAGCACCAGCTTGCACCATTTCTTTGCATCAGCCAGGCACCATATTTATGGAATGGTGCAAGCCGGTGCAAAGGGTAGTCTAGTGTTTTAAAAAAAATGGCATTAGTTGGGTGGGGTTGGCAGTATGGGAGAAGGGGGGGGGGGGGGGGCTGCACCAAAAAATAACATTAGGCAGGCTAGAGTAAAAGAAAAATGACTCTAACCTGCCTAGAGTCAATTTCTGATGCAAAACCATCAATACCACATGAATCCTGTCTTAGAAAAGATAGGAGTCATGGCTACCACTCCAATGGCCAGCACAGGGGACCAGGGTTCCCTGGGCATGGGCATTGCACCCTGTGCCATGTATGGGGGGCCCATTTCATTTCTATGGCACTTTGAAATATATAATAAAATACTTACCTGTACTTACCGGGGATGGGGGTCCCCCATCCTCTGCTGTCCCTCTGGTGTGGGTGGGGGTGTCCCTGGGGCCTGGGGAGGGCAGCTGTGGGCTTGTTCCACCATGTAAATAGGGCCACAGGTCCCCTAAGGCCTGTCCTGACCAGGCGTTAAGAAATGGGGCAAAGCAAGCTTTGCACCATTTTTTGACCCCTCCTCCCTCCCCCGCACCATTTTTGCCTGGGAGTATAAATATGGCGTAAGGCCATAGAATCATTTTTTGCACATGAACGCCTACCTTGCATCTCATTAAGGCAAGGTAGGTTTCCACGTCCCAAAAATTACTTTAACTCCATAAATTTGGTGGTAGATGGGTCTAGCGCCAAAGTATAAATATGGAGTTAGTTTTCCACTCAACTAGAGTTAAAAGGAATGATGCTAATTCGGTGCAAACAGAGTATAAATATGCCCCTAAGACTCAACTATCCACTTGCACTGGGCAGCCTGCATTACACACATTGAAAATATGCACCCTAAGTCTTTACCATAGGGACAAATAACAAAAGGTCGCCTCCCGATTCTTCAATTTGGGCATGCTGACATCTAAACACCTCCTCATACAGCTTTGGAAATCACCTGAACCCCCACCACTAGTGGCTGGGAGACAATTTCTCATTTTATGGGCACAGGCAGAAAGTGCTGCACTGCATAGAGAGAATAAATTAGGGCTGCATAAGTCCCCTATTGCTGCCAACTGGGATACCATTCTGAAAGATTTTCAAACTGAAATGCATCATGAAACCAGAACCCCGTACGTTGCAATGGGAGGCAACGAAGTAGCAGAGATCTGAGGTAGCACCTAGCGCTAGAACAATCACGGGGCATTTAGCTTTTCCACGTTAACCCCACACCAGCACCAAGAATATATATGTTGATCCATGAACATATGTCCTCTTGATTGTAACCGGGTGAACGGCAGAATGGAGGGGACATAGGACTTGAGTTTGGTGTACTTCCTTTTACTTGTTGTATTACTGAATACTGGAATCGTGTGTTTCTTTGCCGATATGTATGCTGCAGGTCCTCCAGATAGACTGTTACGGTTGCCCAGTACATTTGTTATTACAGAATTGCGTATAAACTGGCTGTAATTTACATGTTAATGTATGCCTGGCTCCACTTAGTAAGGCGCTATAATGGACAATCCGATCTGCATCATACTGGACACTCAATTGATCTGAACAATGTATTTAGATATAAACAGCAATATGTTCTTTTGTTGGTACGTGTTATGATTAACCTTGCGAAAATAAACAGATTCAAACAAAAAAAGCATAATGTACTAGCAAACTGTCATTTACAGGCAACACATTTTCTGCTGAAATGGCCACAAACTTTCACACTAGCATGCAGTTTTGCTGATAAAACTTAATAGAGTATGAACAATTATGTGTGAAAATTGGGTTTCAGCAAAAATATTTATCATCTACACATCACCAAGGAAAGTGTTCCGATTTCTTTTCATCCCATTAGCATCTGACCTCTCTCTTTGAATGCAGCGCAAATGTGACAAGATAAAAACAAGACTGAAAGCCCTCTTTATTCCTCATTCACTTTTGGAGTGAACAGAACACCTGTTCTTTGTCAACGTGCCAGAACCGGCCAGTAGGCCCTAAAAATAGTTCGCCCTGATAACATCTGACTCACCACAGCTAGTTGGCACGTAGATTTCTCAAGGACTGACCATGTGTAAATCATGTAATCAATGTTTATGCAAGTTCAAATTAACACATCATTAAGCACAAATGAATGATGGTGACACGGCATCACAAATTTCCGCTCTCTTATGGCTATGGGAGCCACCACACAAAACATCAACCATTTTCCTTTATGACACTGTCAGACACTGTTTGCCGTCTGCTACTACATATATCTAGATCTCACCAATCCCTTCAATTTGTAATAGACATAACTCTTTACCTCCTCTATTTTTTCTCTCTTTCTTTTCACTCCCTTACCATTAATTGATTTAATTCCAACTTTTTTGTCTGACCCTTTTTTCCTCTTCATTAAGTTAAATCCCTTGAGCGTCAGAAAAAAAGCCCACTACTAAACCCACTAAGCCATTTGCCTACATCAGAAACCTTTTCTAATTGATTCCGATGCACTGGTCTCACCCAACATCTTCAAATCTTTTAACAGATCTATGATATTCTTCACATACTTGCTGACCTCCTTGCTTCTTACTAGCACATAAGTGCAGCATTGCTGGATGTGTAAAACTTTATAAACGCCACCCTCTTTTGCAAGCAAAATACCTAAAGCAAGCCCATTCTGAAGAATCATGGCTCTAACTCAGAATTTATGGCATTTAGTGCACCTGCAGTGTCAGCTGCCAGCCTGTCAACTAAAGTTGACAACCTTCTAATTTTCATGTCATTCAAAGTCACACCTACAGAAAGAATCATAGCACTCTCATGATTAACCTTGCCCTGACTTCTAATGTATTTATATTATATACCTTTGGAAACACTAAACCCATGTACCAACTTCCTATTCAATTTGAAGGCGACCAAAAATAAGCATTTGTACCAAATATGTGTTACACTCCAGAAACTGGAGGCTCCCTTCCAACCAAAATTAATTAATTTTAACCTCCACTCCTTGTACACCGTTACTCTATCCCATCTCTAGGGGATTCTTAACCCATTTCTTCAATCTTATGAAACATAACTTCTCTTCCATTACCATATCCAGATTCCATCTAGGATATAGTCCTGCATCCTTTACACTCCTTTTCTAACTTCTTCCAATTAGAAGGCTTGCTATTCACCAAGTCTCTTGCAATCTGCTCCCCTCTTGTCTGCAATACTTCCATAAAATCCTTTTCATCACTGTTCATCTAACAAGTAAGATTTCCCTCGTTATAGGACTGCGTGGACTACCAACTCAAAAAGACTCCCCATGCGTATTACTGTGCAACTGCAACATACAGAATCAGTAATCTGAGCATAGGTACCCTGAGTGTAGGTCAGTATTTGAAACATTATAACCTAAACCACCTTGTCTATAAAACATACTAGTCATAATTCTACAAATTAGGGGGTAAATTAGTGCATGTGGTGATATTTCATACTACCAGCAACAGACGTTGGCAAGTAAGTACACATGTAGCATTCTTTCACGTCTGTTACCTGTGAATAACCATGCAACAACTTAGAGAAAAAATTATTTTTAAAAATTCCCTCGAAGCCTTTAGCATACATAAGCTCTAAATTAAACTTGAGTTCCTCTTCTACATCCTATACAATATGCTGCTCTTCTACCGGGGCAGGGGTAGATTTGGTTTCAGGAATAGCTGGCACTGCGGGGAACTCAAACTTATTAATAAGCTTATCATAAAAATAATAAAAATTAGAGACATAATGACCACTATCGCTCTACACAGACTTCATGAAAAAGCCAACATGATTTCTCGTGAAGCAGAAGGAGAAAAATGTAAAACTCAAATTTAACACAAACAAGCAATCCACAAAGCTCTTCGTATCTTAGGCAGAATTCTGGAGCACTGTTGATTTGTCCACTAAGAATGTCAAATTCAACTGTTTCAAAGTAATCCCTAAGCCTTTGTCAATCTTCTTCTAGAATGACATTCCTTCTCTTCTACTGGTGCCTTGGCCCTAAAGGTCATCATAAAGTTCAGTTGAAAAGTTCATTCCTTCAGAAGTGTCAGTTGACTTCAATTCAAGCCAAATCAGGATTTAGTCAAGGACAAAACTTGGCAGCTTTGATCATGGAGGTTTCTCAAAAATACACTGCCTGTCACTAGTCTCATGTATTCCCAAGTCAGTTTCACTCTCAGGAAATTATGTCAGTCAGGAGCTGAGTACCTTTGACGAGGCACCTGTGTTCTCCTTGGTCTCCTGATCTCTGGCTGTTCACTGTCATGTTGCTCACTTGTCTCTGTCTCCTCATTGATGAGCCCTAGAATTGGTTCTCCAGACACAGAAGCTCTCCGTCTTCCTGCCCTTCCTGGCCACCTTTCGTTTCTTGGCCCCACTCTGGTGACACTGCTCTTCCCTTCTTCAGACTCTGTGCTTGTGGCTTCTTCAGATTGGTTCACTGTGGCAATTCTTTGCTCATTTACCACAGGCAGGCTCTGCACTCATCTCAAATTGGTTCTGAGACACTTGTGTAACACTTGTGCACACTCTCCTTCTTGCTTTGAGCACTTGGATTGCACTGGAGTTTGACTCTGGAAACCAGTGGTTGTTGACACCACTTCTTCACCACCTTGTCTTACTTTCTGGATGTATAAGACATTAATCCAATTTGGAAGATCTACAAAGTTAATAGCAGTGTTAGTGACCAGAATTACCTGTTAGGTAAACCACCATCTGGGACTCAGGCACGACTTCCTCATGTGCTACTTCACTAAAACCCAGTCACCACTTCAGAGATGTGGATAAACACACTTTAGCCAGGAAGGATTTCAGTGTCCCTTTTATCTACTCCAGAATGCCTGAAGCCTCAGGTCTATAAATACAGTGAAACATTTGATCCACCTGCAAAGCCTCACACACACGTTTCATCACCTCAAGTGACTGCCATGATCTGATTCAAGAGAAAATGGAACCACAACATTTGGGATCAACTCTCTCAGCAATAAGTTGGCTACAGTAAGGCTGTCATTTTTACTTAAGAGGTATGCTTCCATCCATCAGGAAAAGGGACAAGCCACCACCAAAATGGAATGGAGCCCATTTCAAACAGGCAACTTGATGAAGTCTAGCTCCATACAGTTAAAGGGGCCATTTGATCTCTCCAGGTGATTTGTAAGGACTGACATTTTCTTTCCTGTATTTATCTGTTGGCACATCAGTGACATAACTCAGCTGCAAATGCATGGAACCTGGGGTTAAGCCAATTTGTGCAAAAGAGACAAAACATCACGTCTTAACCTATATGTGGAATAATGTTTGGAAATAATGTGCTATAGGGGGCAACATTGAGTCAGCAATATAGTACGACCATCTAAAAAGATTCAAAACTCTTCCTCATTCTTAGCACATCCTGTCTGATCCATTCTTCCTGGTCACATTCAGGTGTCTCTTCCAGCAATCTTTTCACTTTCTCTCATGTATCAGCGGTCGTCAGCAGCAAAGTCATAGAAATGTAATTCTCAGTTTCATTTGAAAACTCTCAATTGATGATGCAAGAGCGCAATATCTGGCAATTTTGTCCGCGTATCTGTTTCCCGCTGTCACAAAATACTTTTCACTCTTCTGTGCTGCACACTTTACAACGGCCATTTTGGATTGTTTCTGTAGTGCATGAGAAATTTCTGTAACATAATGTCCATTCTTGATGGTGGAGCCAGACATGAAATTCTTCTAGGACCACAACTGTCCAAAGTCATGGACCACATGAAAACCGTCCTGGCTTTAAACCATGGGGCATTTAGATTATGCTGCCTCATTAGGGATAGAGGCATGTCACAGTGAGGATTTGGAGGTCTTGGCATTTGCAAGTTTGGAGCTGAAATATTCTGCACCTGTGCATCAAATTGTACTCTATTAGGGTTAGATCTGCTCTCACGTTTCCAATGACCCGATAGGATACAATTATGGCCTGGTGTTGTTTTCTTTAAAATAGCTATATCCATTCCTGAAATAAATCAACCAGCACCCCTCGCCCTCTACCTTGTGAGATACCATTCCCATCCTGCATCATCTGAACACCACCTTTATATGCAACTGAATGCATTTCATTACCTCTGCTAGACCCATAGGCAGAATTTACCACGGATGGACCATCCTGAAATACCTTCTGAGCCAGCTTGATCTGGGCCAGCATGAATTTCTCCTTCATTCTCTTCTATCTCACATCCAAATTATCCCGGCAATACTTTGCATATTGCAAAATCTCATCTAAGGTTTTTGCTTGTCACATTCTGATGGATGTGTGAGCTAATCTCTGGGCGTAAACCAAGGACGAAATAAGACAAAAAATTGCAGAGATCCCTTGTTCGGATTTTTAAGATCACTATGTTGCTGAAATACTTGCATATGCAGCTTGTAATAACCATGCACTGTCTCCTTAGATTCCTGACTAGTTCTCAAAATTGTCAGCCAATCAACTCCTTCTCTGACCCTTTTGTAGCCTCCTTCTTCTTCTTTTTTCTTTCCTTCTGAGCCTAATTGACTTGAAACGTCTGGGTATTACTCCACAGTTGAAGATTACAAACTAATTCACTCAATTGCAGTTTTAGTCAAGGAGTTTGCATGTTCTTAAGTGCTCCTTCAGTCATGAACATCCTACAATTCTTTCTTAAAGTTGAACTTTTAGATAGGTCAACCTCAAATTATGTGATTATTCCTTCAAGAGCCTCGTGTCACACAAGCTTGCCTAGCAGCTTTCTTGCAAAGGTACAAAAGTTCTTCCTCATCATACCTATCAATGAACCCCAGGTTGAGAGTTCCTTTAATGAGTTCCTCCAACTGAACCTTCAGTCTCTGATGACCTTGATTCAGGGCTATCCACCTCCACAGTCAACACACTCACAACAGGGGTTGCTCCTATTCAGGGTCTAACTCCCATATCCGAAAATGTATCAGTCCTAGTATCATTGGAACACTGATGGGGAGCTGGTGGCATTATCTGAGAAGCTGGAAGAGAAATAGGCATTATCTGTGAATTCGGGAGAGGAATGGGTGCTAATTGTGGATTCAAGGGTGGAACAGGTGAAGTCTATGGAGGTGGAAGGGTACCAGGCAACCTCCACCTTTCGAAGAGGCCCGTTCAACACACACACTAACACCTACCGGCGGGGATCCAATATGTGGTTGATTTCTCCCAGAATGATATTGTATGGGGTTGGTCGAGAGGCCAATAGATTCTCCAAGAAGTGATAGCTGGAATCAGTATCACCATTCTAGCCTTTCCCTGTGTCGACCTCACCTACCTCTTGTGCTCGCTTCTTTCTTGTTTTAACACTAGGCAATAAAAGGTACGTCTTCACTCCCTTTATCAAATCCTTCATCCAAGCTTGCTGTTCTGCATTCCATTTTGCTACTACCCATCTTTTAACTGTACTTTTGGCTTTATTCTGATACTTACCTTTCTCGTTTGCATTTTTGGGCAGGCTCCCAGACATTTGAGGCTTCAAACTGGGTTGGCCGAGGTAGGGGCTTCATTTCATACAACAGTCACCTCAGCTTCTCAATTATTCTCAGGTTGAGAGCACCATGGGGAGAAAACTGCAAGGACCCTTTATTTGCAGTGATCATATTCCAATGTTTAAGCTAAATTCACATGTGTAAACTTGTAAAAAATTGAGTTGTTGGTTGGCTGGAGTATGAGCCCTGGTCTGGCAGCAACCACTATCCTTTTCAGGGTGAGGCACAAGCCAACCCTAAATTAACCTTTGCTCCATCCTCTAGTAGCTTGGCACAGAGCAGTCAGGCTTAACTTAGAGGCAATGTGTAAAGTATTTGTGCAAAAAATCAAACACTAACAAAGTGGAAACACCACACAAAAAAATCTCATACCAAGTGAGAAAAATAGTACTTTCTTTATTCAGTATAGAACCGAAGATATTCAAACTGAACGATTTTAATAAAAATAGCACCAAAACTCATAAAGCACCAACTGTGGATATCTGGGTATGCCGGACTGAGACAAAGTCACAAGTTCAGGCTGACAGTGATGGAGCGCGTGCCGGCTACAGGGACCCAGTTAGGCCCGCTGAATAAAGTACCTATATCCAGGTTTGCAGAGCACTGAAAGGATCACTGTCAAACATGTGCAGTGCATCCAAAGTGTTGTGTCGTTTTCGAGATGCGGCGAGGCTGTGATGCAAGGGCATGCATTGTTGTTGAGGATCTCAGGGACAGGGCTAGCAATGCATAGTCCAGCGACAATGATGCAGTGCGCAGTAGGGGTGATGCGTTGGTTCTGAAGAGCTGTGAGGCTGCAATGTGGCGCCTGGCTTCATTGTTGAGCCTGCCATTGATGAGGGATACAAGCTGAGAATGCGTCCCGCAGCGGTAGCTCCAAAGGTATTGGGGGCTGCGTAGACAGTGCGGGTCGTTGCGAGAGGTCTACTTAAAGCAACAGCAGAGATGCATGAGTTCTGCTGGGGGCTGTTCTACGCAGCAGAGGAGATGCGTCTGTAGTGAATCCTAGTTTGTTTTAATGGGAACCAGGAGTTAGCTTAGCCTTTGGCTTTCAGACTCGTGCCCCCATCACCTAGTGACATTTACCCTACTTAGCTTGCTCTGTTTTAGCGCATTTATTTAATTATATCTTTTAAGATGCCTGCCTTGTTTCTAGATAGTTCATTGTTTTAGTTTCATGTTGTCAGCGCCACCGCGCTAAGGCGTCAATATCGAGCAAAAAAGATAAACAAAGTGTAGGTGTTCACATTAGGTAATTTCCTTCTTCACGCCTTTGAGAAAATTGTTTATATAAATTACAGTCCCAAGGCATGTCTTGTTATCTATTGTTTGGGAATAGACGTACGTCAGGGGTCCGAGCAGATCTGTATATATGCACCTCACTTAGACAGATAGACAGAGGGATTCCGACCAGATGCCATCGCTTCTATTGATGCTGCACGTTGCCTTGACGCTGACCCAGTCTTCGTGTCCCTACGGAGTCTGAGCTAGAGACCTCATTCCAAGGTAATGAGGGTTGGGGGGTTTCTTCTCATTTAGATGGCATTGGCAGATTAGGTTTAACACACCTAGCTCTCTTTTAGGTTAGAGATTAGGTACATCATATTAGGGTGTTAGGACATATTTCACATCTCATGTCTGATGTCATTTCATGTTATTGCAAGATGGTGGGGTTCTTTGTATTAATGACACTTGTCTTTACCACTCTGTTTCTTGCATTGTTCATTATCCTAATCATTGCAACCCATGCTACTTATCGTAGATTGCAGTTTTGTTAAATAAAACCTATTGAAACCTTACTGCATCTTCTTCATTGCCTCTGATTGAGACATGTTGTTCATGTGAGAAAGGGGTAATCTCTGTTTAAGCCCGAAACGCTCTGAGATGTCACACCCTTGAGTTCATGCATAAAGGCTGCTACAAATCACCCTTTACTGTTTGGGTTTTTGGTGAGGTGCTGCTTTTGAGCTGGGAGAGTTGGGACCACAGTTGAGGTTTGTTGTAGCATTGGCATAGTCGCCTACAAACATAAGTACTGTCATCCTTAAACCAGCAGTCTTGCCTAGAGCAAGAGTCAAACTACGACACGTCCATTCCGCTAGATCAACAGAGGCAGACAGAGCACCTTAAGCCCACTTCTAAGGGCTGTGGTGGTGCTACTTGGCAGGGTAGACTCATGGATGGTAGAGTCCAGGTTCAGATGCAATGTTGTTGGAAGCCTATTGTTTCCCTGCGGCTTCAGATCAGGAGGCCAGCTAACTAGCCCTTGGAGTCACACTGGATTCTGGGTACAAGAGGTGCAGGTCTAGTCCTTCTCACCCAGGCAAGAGGGAAGCAGGCAGCAGGTAGGCGCAGCAGGGCTGCAGTCCTTCGGATCAGCAGTCCAGCAGAGTGAGAGTTTTTTCAGCAGCACAACAATCCTTCTTCCTAGCAAAGCATCCACAGGTACAGAAGTATATAAGTCTGAGGTCCACTATTTTTACCCTGTTGTGCCTTTGAAGTAAGGAGAAACTATTAAAGGCATGCCTTTGAAGTGCACTGGTACACTGCCTTACTGGCACTGGCTCCAGACCAGCCACAGGGGGTATGGAGCCCTTTGTGTGGAAAGAAAGAAGACACAGCTTACTCAAGTGTAACTCGGGCTGGGGCCAGTTCCTCCCTGCTACCCTACCAGTGATGGCCCATCATGTCAGACCTACGTGCCCTATTGTGGGTGGTTGTCTAGGAGGAATATACAAAGAAAAACTGTTATCCACCCAGAATCATATGACCCAGAGACAGGCTGCAGGCACCAAATAGCTCAGACAAGAATATGCCAACTTTCTAAAAGTGGCATGTTCAGAATTGTAATTTAAAATCCTACTTCACCATACGTTAGGATTTTAAATGATAATTCCAGAGGCTCTAAGCATGAGCTGATAACCTGTTCCCATTTGGAAATTACACTTATTAAATGTAATAAGGTAACTTCATTGTTATCCTGTGGGAGAGGTAGGCCTTCAGTAGAGAACAACGAACTTAAGAGTTTCTCACTTCCAGGACATGTAAAACTTAAATGTACATGTCAAACCTTTTAAATACATTGCACCCTGCCCTCTGTCCAGGGCCTACACTAGCGGTGACATGTATTAAAAAGGCAGGGTTGGGCCTGGCAAAAGGATTACTTTGTGAGGTCGAAATGGTAGTTTAAAACTGCACTAAATACTTAGGCCCACCAGTAGTATTTAATTTACAGGCCCTTGGCACACATAGTCTCACTTTACTAGGGATTTACAAGTAAATTAAATATGCCAATTGAGTTTCAGACAATCTGACATGTTTTAAATCGAGAGCACCAGCACTTTAGCACTGGTTAGCAGTGGTAAAGTGTGCAGACTCCTAGGGCCAGCGAAAAAAAGAAGTCAGCAACGCAGGAGGTCTGAAGGCAAAATGTTAAGGGACAAACCACACCAAGGATGCCAGGTCTAACAAAACCAATACTGGTTGTCATCTAGTGAGCAGGTGTGCCCTCAGAAAGAGCCTCCTCCTCTTCACGGACAGGGATTCTCACATCATATCTAAATAAAGCCTTTGCCATCTTTTCCTAATGTGATGCAATACAAAGTCAATTAAATGTAAATTGGAATAACCAGCAGTTCTCAGCAAATTACAAAGCACAACGCAATGACGCTAACTCCCAATCTCAGCATGACACCACAAACGTGAACAGGCAAGTTACAGCAATCATTACTTCAAGGTTTATCCCGTGATCTTAGTCTTCGACGAGTCCGATAACCAAACTTCAACTCTTAAGTAACAACCGTGTTTCTTTTCATAAGCTCAAGCAACATACATAAGGCAGCACTGCAGATCTCATAACAACACAGAGCCCTCTCAAATGCAAAAAGGACACCCCACCGCGTAACACACTAACTTACTAAAAGACTGCAAGCACCGCAACACTCAACAACATACAACCGTAGACTCATAACCATACTATACTCACACTCCCAGGATTCTGCAACCACTCAGGAGTTCCAGAAGACCGCCAATTCTCCATACTAGATGATGGTAAACTCTGATGCTCAGATTTGGCTGGGGCAGATTGAGGCAGATTTAAGGGCATATTCTGTGCCTCGATCAGAACCTGCTCATCTGCTACCACCTTGGTAGCGCAATAGAAAATAATGGATTTTGCACCACGCAAACTTGAAATTGCACTGTGTCCTCTCTGATGGATCTTTATCTCAAACTGTGGCTGAAATAATCAATTCATCCAAAATATTTTGACGGTAAAGCACATTTTGCCTTACAGAATTTACAGAGAGGATTAAGTTTGCAAACCATAAAGGTTTATTGGCAAATTAGTAGGTACAATCTCAAGTCAAATCAATTAGTCAAAATCAACATTGAGCTGAATAGAGTGTATATGAATATAATCCAGATCATTCAATTCGGCAAATACAAACACCTGTTATAAAACACAATATTAGCAAAAATGAAAAATGTGATGTTCCCTTGACAGGACACTCACTAAAGCTCAAATAAGGTTGTGTGTAAGTAAGGAAGCAGAAGAAAATAAAGGTTCCAACCAAAAGCAGTAGGCCTTATTTAGAGTAGGGCAAATCTGGGAAATGTGGCAAACAGTGATGGACTTCTCATCAACCACAGTGAATACGCTGATATTAATATCTCTCTAAATATGGTGGACATGACATATGCCACTCTTTGGCGGATAGCCCACCTCTGCCCAACCCTAAAAATGCCTGTAGTCATGATGTTCACTGTCAAACAAAAAAGGCAGATAGTAGCATGTAAGAAAAGCTTAACTAAAGTAGGATCACTTGATAAAAGAAGTACTCATTTTGTATAAACAATTGTGCAATTATGTATATACAATTTTCCCAGAAGAGTTCAAGAGCTGGGTGGGATGTTAAGGGAAGTGGTGGTGTACAAGAACAATGGAGGCAGTTTATTCCAACAGTTTCGAGTTAGAACAAACATTTTTAGACCTGTCTGCAGTTGTTCTGGTCTTTCAATTTGTTTTCTTTTCATAAAAGTTTTATTAGTTTTCAATAACAGCAAGAGCAGAACCAAAGACAAATATAGGTTACAGTCAGTGTATAACAATAGTATTTGAACTTCACCCTTCCTTGAGTAATGGAGGCAAGATGACATCAATCTGTTTTAGGGAACAATTCTGAGTGTGTGTGTTGGGTCACTCCACAACCGCCATCTCAGGACATCAATAGCCTCGGGGCCCAGAAGGTTAGCAAACTCATTGTGCCCAGTCCTCTGCCAATGGACCTGTCCTCCATCCGGTCAAGGGCCACGGCTCCTGCGCTTTCAGGCTCCTGCCTCCTCTCCCACACATGCTCTCTCTTGCCTGTACTGCCTCTTGCTCTCTCTGTCTTCACACTCGTGTCACTCCTCTTTTGCCTTTTGTCTTTTTTGTTCACCCCTCTGCTGCCTTTTGCTCTATTCTCACACTAGCTCTCACCCCTCTACGGCCTCCTGCTTTTTTATCACACTCTTTCTTACTGTTTGTGCATTTCTACTTGCTCGCGTTCTCTCACCTGGTCCTTGCCATTTTGCTCCTTTCTCATTTTTTTTGTCTTTTTCCCAGTTTGCCCTTTTCTCGCTCTTCCTTTTGCCATATTGCCCTTTGCCCACACTGTTGTTTGTGCCTCTTTGCTCTGTTTTTCCACTTTTTTCCCATTCTGCTGCCCTTCTGTGCCATTTCTCACCCTTTCTGTGTATTTTTGCTGTTTTCAGCCTTCAGTTGACCCTCTGTCTTCCCTCTGTGCTTTGTTTTCCTGCCTCCCACCTCACACACACCTTCCCTCCTTCCCTGCTCTTTTCCTGTTCCTCCCGTGCTGCTGCTCCTTCCCTCGCTCCCGTTTAGCCCAACCCACCACCCTGTCAGCTCCTCCCAATAGACTACTTAATAGCGGCTGCAGTGTGGATGTGCAGCGGATGCGCTGCTGGTGCGCCAAAGGCAATCCCGTCTCTGCTCGTACGCACCTGGACTGCGCGCAGTGCCACAATCCCTGACACTGCCGCTCCGCATGCTACTGTGCAGAAGTCCTCTGGTCTCTGAACTGGAGGTCCCATCCATGCGCTAATACCGCAGTGCACTGCGCCACACAGAAGCCTTTCCTTGCACCCACTGCCACTTCAGGTGCAACACAACACCTACCATCCCCGCACCACTCACCAACATCACACCTTCCTCACCAACATACAAACACGCACCCCAAGACAGACTTTAATGCACTCTCTTAAACATCTAAACATCACTAACTCAGCAAGCACACCATGGAAATCCTGGACATCCTATACAACGATGGTCAGGAGCTCCTCTTCCTTAGCTCCTCTTCCTTACGGAAACATGGCTGACCTCTAAGTCGGAACCTGAAATTGCCATGGCTATCCCAGCAGGATACAGACTTGCAGCTCAAGACTGCCAAAACACACAGACCAGTAGGAGGAATTGCAATCATATTTTAAGGATTCTTTCAACTGCAGTACTACCACAGAGGTCACCCCCCTCCTTCTTGGAGCACCTGCACTTCAAGATACAGACGTCAGTAACATACACTCTAAGCCGAACCCTCATATACCGACCTCGGGGACCTAGAGCCACTTTCGCGGACAACATAGCTGACTTCATTGCCCTCTACGCTATTAAATCCAGCAACTACATCCTACTAGGAGACTCCAACACCACTGGACTACTCAAGAGTCTAGAGAAACTGTCACAACATGTCACCAGACCCACACACTCATCCGGACACGCCCTCAACCTTGTCTTCATCACCTTTAACAACATTGAAATCACAATAACACTGTTCACCTGGACTGACCACGCCTTTATCCAATTCCATATGAACATTCCCAGCATAATGAGTCCCACCACCACAAACTTGACTAAATGAAGCTGGAACAGCATCCAGCACTCCGACTGATTAGACACCCTGCGTCTGAACCAACCAATCTCCACCAGCAACCTAAACAGAAACACTAAAAACCTGGATGAGTGGATAACAAAATGCACCACCTCCCTTGCACCCCATAAATACAACATACAGAGAAGAATATGGAAGTAGACCAGCCGTTGACTGTGCACAAAACAGCAATGCATGCAATTAGAAAGAAAATGGATAACAGACCCCCCAGAAAATGATGTGAAGACATGCAAGACTTCCTTGAGATGCTATCACCAACAAATTAAAGAAACAACGAAAAAGGCCCTAGGGGAGTGCATAGACAACAGCTCCTATGGTGGAAAAGAAATCTTTGCAATCATCAATGACTTCACCTAAGTGGCCAACCACCACTAACTGCACCTGCCCTTGCAGTAATAATGTAACAACCTCTCTGACATCTTCTGCGACAAAAAAAAACATATACAGCAACTTCAACCCTCAACTGAACACCTGCATCACCGCCTCCAGCCTACCCTTTAACAGAAAAAAACCTGATAGCCTGGAAAACACTTAGCACTGAGGAAACAGCCAGCATAATAAGAACCGTCCATTCCTGGACACCTACAGACCCCTACCACATATACACTATGGAACATGGGAGCCGTTTCCATCAGTGAAGTCTTCACCCCCATCATGAATCACTTCTGCCACTTCTAAGATGATCCTGGATGGCTGAAAATACGGGATGGTCAATGCACTGCAAAAGAAACCCTCAACAGACCCCAACCTACTAGCAAACTACTGTCTGATCTCCCCTTTACCAACCTTACAAAGTGATGGAAAACACCATAAACATAGAACTCTCTCACCACCTCAATACACACCAGCTCCTAGACACTACACAATCAGGTTTTTGGCCATACCCCAGCACTGAGACTGCCCTTATTGCAGCAACAGACGAAATCAGGATGATTCTAGACCATGGAGATGCAGCAGTCCTTATAAGGCCGGGCCTTTCTGCCATCTTCAATACAGTCTTCCACCCTACCCTGATCAGAAGATTACACAAGACAGGCATACAATGACTCACCCACAACTGGACCTGTTCCTTATCACAGGAAGGACACAAAGAATCAACCTGCCACCCTACATATCAAAGGTCAAGAACCTTATCTGTTGAGTATCCCCTGGATCATCCCTCAGCCCAATGCTATTCAACATTTACATCTCTCCACTAATGGACCTCATTAGGCCATACAGCATCAACTTCCCTATGCTGGTGATACCCGACTAATACTCTCCCTGTCTGACAAGACCCCAACCACAAAAAACAACTTTGCCACCTGCATGATCCCTGTAACCTCATTGATGACAAACAACTGCCGCAAAATAAACACAGACAAAACTGAAGAAGTGATCTTTGGATCTGCCTGGGACTCCATCTAGTGGCCTACCAACCTCAGATCCTCACCCACCCCCACCAGCAACGCAAGAAATTTGGGAATAATTTTGCACAATAAGCTCAACATGACAGCCCACGTAAACGCAGTGGCCTCCACCTGCTTTCATATCCCTAAAATGCCACGAAATATCTTCAAATGAGTTCCTGAGAAAACCAGGAAAATAGTACACAGGCCTTGATCAACAGTAGACTTGAGTACAGCAATACGCTTTCACTAACCGTCTGGCGGTCTTGTTCTGGGCAGCGGGGCTGGTGGCGGTCTTGTCCTGGGCAGCGGTGCTGCTGGCGGTCTTGTCCACCGTGCTGATCTTGCCAGACTTGCTGGTTTTACTGTGCCTCTTCCCCACCTTGGATGGTGTCGCAGCAGTCTCCACACTCCCAACTGTACCCCTGGGAGCGGCTTTGGTGGCTGATTTCTTTCCCCTCTCCCGCCGGGCACTGGCCAACTTTTGATGCTTGACAGGTGGGGGACTGTCCGTGCTCTGGCTCCTTGCCACACTGGCTGCCCTGCTGCCTGGTGCACTCCAGAATCCGGTGACTACTGGCACCACTGGTCCCGCCGATGTTGTGGCTGAGGTGCTAGGTTGGGACCTGGAGAGTCGGGCCCTAGGAGACTGAAGGGGTGGGGAGGTGAGGGAAAGAGGTCAAGGTTGGCCAGGAAAAGTTTCTTAGGAACACTGGGATGGGTAGCTGGAGGGGGTTTGGGAGTGGAGGAAGAGGTAGTGGTTGTAGGAGGTGTACGTTTGGTGACTTTGGGTGAAGGTGCAAGGGCTGGAGGCTGTCGTGAGGTGGATGGGTGTTGGGTGAGTGTGTAGCTGCGTTTGTGTACCTTGGGAGGTGGCCTCACAGACACACTGGGAGAGGACACAGGGGACGTGTGAATGGTAGTGGGGGTGGTGACTGCACGTGAGCGGGGTGTGGTGGTGGTTGTGCTGGTGATGGACGTAGTGGCTGAGGATGTAGTGCATGCCGGTGTGAGTGGAGGCGAGACAGGGAGGGAGGAGGGAGACGAGGAGGAGGGGGACACAGTGGAGCCAGTGGATGTTGGTGTGTCTGCATGTGTCTGATACTTGCGTGTGTGCCTGTGGGATGTGTGGTGCTTATGTTAGCCAGAGCTTCCCTTGTATGTTGAGGTGTGTGCATGCTGGTCTGATGGTGTGCTTGGGATAGGCTGAGGTACAGGGGTGTGGGTCCGGGTGGAGGAAGTTGGAGGGGGGGAGGCTAGAGACAGGGACAATGGCTGCCATCAGTGCTGAGGCCAGAGTCTGAAAAGCTCGCTGAAGGGCTGCCTGACCAGAGTGAATGCCCTCCAAGTATGCATTGGTTTGTTGCAACTGCCTCTCTACACCCTGGATGGCATTCAAAATGGTAGACTGCCCAACAGTGAGGGACCTGAGGAGGTCAATGGCCTCCTCTCTGAGGGCAGCAGGGGTGACTGGGGCAGGGGCTGAGGTGCCTGGGGCGAAGGTGATGCCCACCCTCGTGGGTGAGCGGGCACGGGGCAAATGCTGAGGGGCTGCTGGGAGGGCGGTGCTGATAGGGGGAGGTGGCAGCTGTACCTGTAGATGTGGGGGCACAGATGGGCCCGCCACCGCAAGGGAGCTCCTATCAGAGGAGGAGTCCGTATCGCTGGTGTCAGCTCTTGTCCCCGCCGTGGAGCTCCCCTCGCCCTCCGTCCCAGTGGTGAATTCAGGCTCCGTAGTGTCGCCCTCCAGGGCCATGTGGGATGCAGCTCCCTCCTACTCCGGTGCCACTGCTCCTCCGCCTGATGATGCTAATGCACACAAAAACAGGGAGACCACAAAAAGGGGGGGGAAGACAGAAGAAAGACATGTTGAGTGCATACAATACCGCTACCGTTGGCGGACACGACAGACACAGAAGCCCCCTGCACTACGCCGCGCACTTGGAGTCCACTATTCAATCCCAGGGACATGGGTTACAAGGCTATGCCCGATTTCTGCACACATGGATGTCACAGGAGCCTGACTAGGTGTAGTTGGCACTGTATACAGGTGGCGTGGGGTGCCACAGGGCCTGCCTTAAGAGGGGTCCTTGCCTACTAAACTCGCCCTGGCCTAGGGGAACCCACAGCCCACCTCCCCCACCCAGACACGTACAATGCGTGCTGAATCAGCAGAATGAGAGTGTACTCACCCCCTTGTGGCTGCTGTGATGCCCTCAAGTGCCCATCCAACTCCAGGTACGCCACCGCCAGGATCCTGAACATCAGGGGGGTCATGGTGCGACAGGCACCCCTCCCACATTGGGAGGCCATCCCCAGCTGGGCCTCCGCCGTCTTCTTGCTCCAGGGGCGAATGTCCTCCTATCTTTTCCGGCAGTGGGTGCTCCGTCTGTGGTAGACCCCCAGGGTCCGTACTCGCATGACGATGGCACGCCAAATGTCCTTCTTCTGGCGGGCGCTGACCTACAGAAATTGTCAGTACTCCATTTCCTAGCAAGTGGGTCTTTTCAAACAACAGTGGCCATAGCATCAGGGATGTCCCAGCCTATGTTTTCCAACGTGTTGTCCAGAATGTTGTCTGCCCTGCTGAAACACATGCGGAGCTACATCGTTTTCCCTCAGGTGGAGGATTTGCCTACAGTGAAAGGTGATTTCTATGCCCTGGGACATATCCCCAACATCATAGGTGCCATTGATGGGACACATGTGGCCTTGGTACCCCCTGCAGGAGTGAACAGGTGTACAGAAACCGGAAGAGGTACCATTCCATGAATGTGCAGATGGTGTGTCTGGCAGACCAGTACATCTCCCATGTTAATGCAAAATTCCCTGGCTCAGTGCATGGCACTTACATCCTGCGGAATAGCAGCATCCCTTATGTGATGGGGCAACTCCAGAGGCACCAGGTGTGGCTATTAGGTGAGAACATGGACCTAATACAGTGGGAATAGTTGTCTGGGTCTGTGGATGTCCCTATGAGTTAGTGTGGGTCTAACAGTTGTCCTTTGCCATTTGCAGGTGACTCTGGTTACCCGAACCTGTCATGGCTACTGACCCCAGTGAGGAATCCCAGGACAAGGGCAGAGGAACGCTACAATGAAACACATGGGCGAATTAGGTGGGTTATAGAGCGGACCTTCGGCCTCCTGAAGGCCAGGTTCCGGAGCCTCCATATGACAGGTGGTTCCCTATTCTACTCACCAAAGAAGGTATGCCAGATCATCGTGGCCTGCTGTATGCTTCACAACTTGGCTTTGCGATGACAAGTGCCTTTTCTGCAGGAGGATGGTCCAGATGGAGGTCTTGTGGCAGCTGTGGACCCTGTGGACAGTGAAGACGAGGAAGCGGAAGAAGAGGACATCGACAACAGGAACACGGTGATCCTGCAATACTTCCAGTGAGACACAGGTAAGAAGACAACTCTGCCTGCTACATCTGATTTTAATCTACTACCTCTCTACTGTCTGTCATTTTCACCCAGTGTATGGTCACTGAGTTGTCACTTTCCCTTACGATTTCACAGATGTGGGTCCCACTGTGTGACATCTGCTTTGTTTCCTCATGGACTAGAGCTGTGTGACATAGGTATTTACATTTACATTACATTTGAAAGAGCATTTTGCCACAGTAATTGCTAATACACTATTTCGAAATCACAGACAGACTCCTGGAGCTGGGGCAGTTTTAGGATGGACAGGGTGACAAGATGGGACAAAAGGATGACAATCAGGGTGGTCTCATTTCTTGGCGGGGGTCTTGGCATCGTTCTCTGTCTTTGTCCTGGATCTCAGGGACCGTTTGCGGAGTGGTTCTCCCTCTGCAGGTGGTGGGGTGCTGGTGTGGTGGTCCTGTGGCAGTGCCTCCTGTCCACTAGCGCCAGCGGAGGTGGTGGGCAGTTCATCGTCCAGGCTAGTGTCAGGGGCCCCTTGTTGTTCCACAGTGTCCCTCCTGGTGTTCACGAGTTCCTTCAGTACCCCTACAATGGTGCCCAGGGTGGAATTGATGGATTTGAGTTCCTCCCTGAAGCCCAAATACTGTGCCTCCTGCAGCCGCTGGGTCTCCTGAAACTTGGCCAGTACCGTTGCGATTGTCTCCTGGGAATGGTGGTAGGCTCCCATGATGTTGGAGAGGGCCTCGTGGAGAGTGGGTTCCCTGGGCCTGTCCTTCCCCTGTCGCACAGCAGCCCTCCCAGTTCCCCTGTGTTCCTGGGCCTCTGTCCCCTGAACCGTGTGCCCACTGCCACTGCCCCAGGTCCCTGTTGTTGTTGGGGTGGTGGGTTAGCCTGGGTTCCCTGTAGTGGTGGACACACTGCTGCTTTACGTGTCCTGGGGACAGAGGTATGGGCCCGCTGGGTGGGTGCTGTGCTGGTGTTTCCAGAGGGGGGAAGCTCTGTAGTGGCTTGTGCCACTGTGAGGGGAACCGACTGTCCCAAGGTCCCAGATGGGCCAGGCTGGTCATCTAGATCCAGTTGGACAGAGCTGCTGTCATCAATGTGGGCCTCTTCTGTGGGTGGAGTGGACATATCTGGACCCTCCTGTCCGGTGACATTGGGTAGGGGTCCTGCAGGGGTGTAAAAGCATGATTATTGCATCTGTGTGTGCCATGGTGTGCAATGGGTGGGTGACCGTGTACCCCAGTGCTTGCATTCCTGTGTAGGACCTTGTGTGGTGATGGGTTAGGGGGGTGTATGGGTATGTGCAGTGGCCATGCTTTGGTGATGGGTGTCCATGCTTTGGTGTTGCATGCAGGGCTTGGGTTTGGGATGTGTGGTTTGTGATATTGGGACATGTGTGAGGAGTTGGAGTGATGAGGGTGAGGGTGGGGGTATGTGATGGCATGCAGGTTGGGTGAGGGATGAAGTAGTAAAGATTTGACTTACCAGAGTCCATTCCTCCAGCTACTCCTGCGAGGCCCTCAGGATGCAGTATAGCCAAGACTTGCTCCTCCCATGTTGTGAGTTGTGGGGGAGGAGGTGGGGGTCCGCCGCCAGTCCTCTGAACCGCGATGTGGTGTCTTGAGACCACGGAACGCACCTTCCCCTGTAGGTCGTTCCACCTCTTCCTGATGTCATCCCTAGTTCTTGGGTGCTGTCCCAATGCGTTGACCCTGTCCACGATTCTTCGCCATAGCTCCATCTTCCTAGCTATGGAGGTGTGCTGCACCTGTGATCTGAATAGCTGTGGCTCTACCCGGATGATTTCCTCCACCATGACCCTGAGCTCCTCCTCAGAGAACCTGGGGTGTCTCTGCGGTGCCATGGGGTGGTGTGGGTGATGTGTGGGGTGGTGTGTGTTGTGATGTGTGGGGTGATATTTAGAGGTGTGTTGTGTGAGGTGCGTGGATGTTATGTGAGTGTTGAGTGCCTGTGGATGCTAGTTTGTAGATGGTGGTGTCTCTCTCTGGCCTTCAGTCGCAATTGTGGTCGTAGGTGTTTGTGGGTGATGTGGGTGGGTGTTTTATATTGTATTGAGTGTGTGGGAGTGGTGTGTGTATGTGTTTTAGGTGTGTGTATTTCGATTTGTCCAATATGGTTGTGTTTTGTAAATGTGTGTGTATTTTGAGCGCAGCGGTGTGTACCGCCAATGGAATACCGCGGTTGAAAGACCGCCACGTGGATTCGTGGGTCGTGATAGTGTGGGCGTATTCCTGTTGGCGTGACGGTGGAGGTTTTGTTATCGCCAGTTTATCACTGACCTTTGGTGTGGCAAACTTGTGTGGGTGTCTAGATTTTGGCGGATTCCGGGCTTTGGGTCATAATGACCGTGGCGGAATTCCGCTGCTGCGGCAGTGTGTTGGCGGTCTTCTGTACGGCGGTAAGCAGCTTTTACCGCCAATGTTGTAATGACCCCCCTTGTTCTCAGAAGTTAATATGTTTTTAATTACTATCACTGCATTTTTAGGGTAGGTGTAGCTAATTTAGTAATGACTGAAAAGAGGAAGGGACATAGAGGTAATGTTTACATTTCTCCTTGGTAACTCTATTACTCCAAGTCGATATTGCTTGTTTCAGCCATGACTTCCTACTCTCCCTCTAAGGAGTAAGCAGTGTGTCGAATTTGGAGGAGGACAAAGAGACAGTCTGTAGTTATGTAGTTTCAGATTTAGGTACCTAGGATGCGATGATGGTTGGTGTCGCTTTTGACCTGAGCAAGTAGGCAGGTTTAATTTTAGAATTTGTGTAGAATGGAAGCTGAAAGCCCTGTCTGTGGGAGGCAGAACTACCCCATTTAGTAATGACTAAAACTTGAACAGCGGACTTTGAGTGGGACACAAGTCGAGTCAGACATGGGTGGACGGAGTCCTCCCCCACTAATTTTAGAGACGGCACCGTCTCCATTAGCCCAATGGCAATGGAGGCTCAGAGGTATCCCTTCTACATCATCAAGTCCACTGGCAGCACCCTTTGTGCCATTACATTGTTTTCTTTTCACTGGTCATCAGACGCGGTGTTGTTGCTGTTGGGCGGTATATATAGCAGCATGGGAGTTTACCAGAGCTTCCATGCCCCAAGTCCAGACTACTTGCTGGCCAGCACTGTTCTGCAACAGAAGTGCTTTAGCCTCTTCCTTTGTTTCACGTTAGTGTTAACATTTGGCTATCAGCTACCGTGGAAACAATTACACATTAAAGCCATTCCTGCACTTTCCCTCTATTGCCTGTTAAGCATTTACTCTGAATAATTAAAGTACAGTTACAGCAGGAGCCTGTATACATTGTTTATGCATGAAGCCCTGCTGGAGGGCCACTGGGGGGTGATCAATGGCAGCTTGAGGGTGAACAGTATCACTTTTCTTAAAGAAATGTGAAAAAACAACCATTGTAATCCATGTAAAATTTACGAATTACAGTTGGAGGTGGGAGGAGGGGCAGAAAATCATTAACTACATTTAGTTTTACTGTCTATCCAGAGATAACAAAGAGTCCAGCAGGCCCAGGAAGGTCCCCACCCATCATGGGATCCCAATTCTTCTTAAGAACTATGAATATCTGTGAGATATGGGAATTTCACGAGCCCCTCACATTTTGCAGAGAGCGACCTCATTATGCAATATACTACTGACACTTGCACTGATAAGTGGCTTATGTGTGATACCATCAGCCGTCTTGTTAGTGAGCGAACACGATGTTGCACTCTTGGACTTGTAGGTTTACTGTTCACCATGATATTATGTCGCCCTGTTGTAGTTTAACTACCTTATTTGTTAATAGGTTTTGTGGAATGGCAATGAGCTGCTCTGTTAAGTTTTTGAGCTTGGTCTTAGCTCAAGCTGTGAAAAGCAGTTTGAGACTGGGATCAGAGCACAACGGTAGTTGGATGACGGGCTTCTTTTCTTCACCATTCTATCCTTACTAATGGGCTTTACATTTTAAGAGCTATCTACCTCAGTATTGATGTCATCAGCTTCCACATACTGGTGACGAGAATGAGGACAACTCCCTGTGTCTGACAGAGTTGAGGAGCCAGTTAGTTGCTGTCTGTCAGTTGCCGATCGTTGCTGGTGTTGCTGAGGCTGGATCAACAACATCCTTTATTGGTGAGGGCATTGCTGCTAGTGGTGGTTGAGTTCCCTTTAGTAACTGACGATAACCCTGGTGATTATCACTGGGCCATTCTATGTAATGATCAGGCAGAATTTCAGAGCTGTAGAAGCACGTTTCATGTAAGTAAGTTGAAAGCGTACAAAGCCAGATAAAAGTTTCTGACAGTGGACGCAACAACATAGTAATTGGATTGACACACGTCCGGGACCACGCTAGAACTGTGAGTGCCACCACCTTTAATTTTCAGCTGTGGGGTGTAAATGTAGTTATAGTCCATAGAGTAGTTACGGTGCCGTTTCTGCTAGGTACTTCAGTCAACAGGAAAAACAAACTTGGTTTAATAACTGCATGGTCTAATTTTGCTAAAAAAAATTCTCCTGTTTGCTTTATCCGCTGCATATATATTTTTTATTAGATCACCATAGCCAAAGGAAGCCATATTCAACAGCCACTATAGATTCCTGGTAAGCCAGCTCAGTCACGGAAACACTGGGATCGTGTTTTTTAAAATCATTTGGTAACTTTTGATGAATCGGTCTATGCACCACCTAGGAAACTTGCTCTTTTATTCAACTGTCTGGGAATAGAGCAGAACATTTTTGATAATTTACCACAGGTACAACCGTCTGGGGAAGAGTCACAAGGCTCTGGGAATAGAAATGTTTACGAGAAAGCTGTGAAGAGATAGTCACTAAATTTTATGGAAGAACCCAGTAATGTTCTGCAATGGTTTAACTTGTATTCCTGCAAACAATCCTCTACTGTGAGCAGTGATCAACATGTGGCATTATTAAGGATATTGGCAAAGCCCTACAGTTTTGACCGTAGTGTTGATTCATATATTAGAGATCAAATTGTTTTAAATTATGCATCTGAGAAAGTTCAAGAAAATGGGCAACTGTTATGTTGTACCAATCCTACACTGGGTGAGACAATCAAAACTCCGGATGGCATTGCGAGATCTGCGGAATTTGTGTGTGTTATTTCAGGTGAAAGGGAGCAGGTTTATGTGAATGTGTTATGTAAGGTAAATAAAAATGATACAAAAAAGAATAAGGCATTTCAAAGGAATGTGGTAAATTGTAGGTGTGCTTCATCAGCACATGTGAGTAGAAGATTGAATTGTCCTGCACATGGTGAGAAGTGTAATACATGTGAAAACATTGTAATTTCATGCTTGTTTATAAGTATACCTGTCCTGTAAAAGTTAACTGTGTCCAGGAGTAGGAGTGCCATCAGATATATGATGAGGTGTCCAAAGTTATTTTGACTATGGATGTTAAGTGGGAAGAGTGACATCGCCAGTAAAAAAATTACCTTATTGCTGTGCGCACATTGTAAATTTCAATTGAAAGTGATGGTTGATTTGCAATCGCCTGTCACTATCAGAAATCACTTTTAAGTCTCTTTGGTCAAATAAACTGCTGAAAGGGTGTGATCAGTATAGGGAAAGGTGCGGAAGACATTGTGACGCGAAGGGTTAATTAGCTTGAGCAATGTAGATGAGTGTAATGCCTGTTGAAACCTCCCCCCCCAAACATCGTGGAAAAGTTCATGATATTATTTTCAAGCTTGTTTGTGTAGAAGACTCCGTCTCAACCTTGAGAACGAGAGTACAGGGAGAAGATGGAATGAAAACAAAGGCTGGAGAAGGGCAGAGCAGCCAAGTACTGATAACATAGCTAGAAAAATGCCAGAATGAGATAGAATCCAAGCTTCGAGTTATTTAAGCACTGAAGTGTGGGTGAGGGATTTGAAGCTCGCAGATGGAGTTGTGAAAGCTGCCATGGCCTATCGCTGCCTCCCTGTTTGCTGACCGTGATGCTTGAGGGGAAGAGAGGTCCAAGCAGGCGGTAGAGGGCTTCCCAGCATTTTGTGGACTAAGTTAAGTTCCACACAGGGATGAAAGGCCTTTGTTTCTCTGCTCTATTATTATGACTGATTATTTATGCTTGCACTGTGTTTATAACCTGAAGTATTCAGCTTGTTTATATTTTGCTTTCTAAACCTCTTAGTGTAAACCTGTTATAATAACTGAAACATGCATTTTGGTGTGCAGTAAATCAAAGCTTATCTGAAGTATTCAGTTTGTTTATATTTTGCCTCCTGAACATCGTAGTGAGAGCCTGCTGCAGTAATTGAAACATGCATTTTGGTGTGCAGTAAATCAAAGCTTATCTGAAGTATTCAACTCATTTATATTCTGCTTCCTGAATATCGTAGTGTGATGCATTTTGGTATACAGTTAATCAAAACTTATATCTGTCAATTAACTCTTTGCTTATATATATATGCATAGATGCTCTTTGTAGTGTACTTATATATAAATAAATAGATGCTTTTCATTGCTATTCTTATTCTACTCTTGTTAATGTGCTAAATGCCTATATTTACCTGCAATTCTAGTGAAGCTAAATTGTATTTATAATTGGCATGTGGTCCTTCATTGAGCGTCCTTATTGACTTATACCGAACAGGTGTCAACCAGTCACCTGGATAAGACATTTGGTACCAGGAGTGGGGTATAAGTCATAATGCCTCTTTGGGGATGTAAGAAAAGTGAGGCAGAGAGCAGAAAGCAGCATGGGGCAGAGGCCAGATCCATTCCCGGGTGGTTAGCAACTGACCCATTCTCTGGTGTGGCAGGACTCCTGAACCGGTGGGCAGCGCTTGTGTTATGGGAGGCATTATATGAGAAAGTGACTTCTCTCTTAGTGGAAAATGCGGTTGAGAGTGTGAAGCTAAGAGGGGCGAAGCTGGAGCTGAAAGCAGCAGGGCAAGTGGGATGGCTTTTCCTGTCTGCGCTCCATACGGTATACAGGAAAACATTAACACAAGATGCAGAGATAAGAAAACTGCGGGATGAGGTTGCAGCCTTGCAGGAAAGGCAGATACTTATGAAAGAGACCATAGAAAGTGCAGTGACTCGAGGTGATCAAATGGAGGCAAGGTGCACCGCATTAGCAGTACGAGTAGCAAAACAGAAGAGTAGGCAGAAGCCTAAAATGCCCTCAACTGTGCAAGTGAGGGCACTGATACGCAAATAGAAGAGTAGGCAGAAGCCTAAAATGCCCTCAACTGTGCAAGTGAGGGCACTGATACGCAAACAGAAGAGTAGGCAGAAGCCTAAAATACCCTCAACTGTGGAAGTGAGGGCATTGGTACGCAAAGAAAATTGGGATCCATATACTTGGGATGGAACAGTCTCAGATAATGATGACTGGAATTGGGAGGATGAGGTGGAAGTACGTGTAACAGAACTAGGTGGAGTTGAAAGTGGTGAAGGACTTGTAGGTGAAATTGAAGGTGAAAAGGGAGTGAATGGTGGGCAAATACAGAATCCTTTTACGTTAGGTCCCATCACAGAAGGAGACCCATTTGAGCTGGACATGCTAGTACAGGATGATGTAGATGATGTAGTGATGTGGAGCCTATGGCAGAGGCAGGGAAAAAAGAGGGTGCCACAAGATTGGGCCTTAGTGGAAATAGAACGCATAACTGGTGATCGGCCGGTCACTTTAAAAACATGGGTCCCCTTACTAGGTTGGACAAGAGAAGGAGGGGTTGGCAATAAAGGTGGCAGAGTGTAGGAGTTTGCCATAGTGAAGTGGAAATGGTATCTGCAGCAGAGGGCAAAACCGGGACCAGGAGGAGTGTCGAAGTTACAAGAAGATAAGCTAGGGGCAGTGGACTTGCAGGCAATGGCCCCTGTGCCAGAGCCCTCTGAAATGGAATCCTCACCATTTAAGACAGCTCCACCTTTTGAACAACTCACCGAAGAACGGCAAAATGCATGGTTCACAGATGGTACCGCCCGGTACTATCAAGGAAAAAGACAATGGCAAACAGTCGCATTCCAGCCTGCTACAGAAACGATGTTGCTGCGAGGAGGGGATAATGAATCAAGCCAGCTTGCAGAACTGCAGGGGGTAGCAGCAGTGATCGAACAAGCCCCCATCGGAGAGAAAACATTTGTGTACACTGACAGTCGGGCCACTTACCAAGGACTAGTAAGCTGGGCCCCGACTTAGCGCAAGGATGGATGGAAAATTAAAGGCACCCCCATTTCAGGAGGCGAGCAGCTATGGGAAGAGATGTGGGAGAAAGGGCAAAAATGTTAAATCTATGTGGGACATGTGGGTGCCCATTGCTCATCGGACACCTCACTTGCATCTTTATTCGACAACACCGCAGATCAGATGGCCAAAACACGAACAGTGGTCATCAATGAGGAGGCTGAAGCTGCTCTAGCAAACTGGGCCCATGCAACATCTGGACATCTAGGAGAGAATGACACTTATGCATGGGCAGAGCAACAACAGATTCCAGTTATTAAAGAACAGGTACAACAAGCAGTAAAAGAGTGCCCCACATGCAACCAGATAAGACAAATGCCCCTGCAAAAGAAGCCTAGCAGCCATATCAGAAGAGGAACTGCAGCTGCTACAGTGTGGCAATTGGACTATATCGGGCCGCTACCAAAGGAAGGCGGAAACCACTACGTATTGACCATGGTGGACACCTACTCTGGCCTTATGTTGGGTATGCCCTGTAAGTCTGCAGACCAAAAGTCCACTTTGCGAGGGCTAAACTACCTGATAAAACATTATGGGGTATCTGATGAAATCCAAACAGATAGGGGCACACACTTTTCAGATAAAACTGCAGGATTGGGCGCAGGAACAGGGAATTCAGTGGATTTTACACCTTAGTTATTATCCACAAGCTGCAGGCACGATTGAGAGATATAACGAATTGTTGAAAGAACAGCTAACAAAGTTATCAGCACATCAGACTCTAAAAGGATAGAGTAGTAATTTAGACAAAGCCTTGTTCGAATTGAACAATAGACCAGTTGGGCAGCAGACTCCTTTCATTCGGATGACAGGGCATGATAAAGAAATCACCCACACAATGATTGTCTGGAAAACAGACCCTCGAGCTTGATTACCTTTACAGGCTACTTCTGGCAGTATAGGACTGGACCTGTTTGCTCCAGAGGATGGAGAAATACCCGTAGGACAGGTGAAAACTGTTCAGTTAGGAATAGGAGTAAGAGTACCACCTGGAACATATGGTAGAATTGTCACTCGATCCAGCCTAGCCATCAAGGGAGTGTCGGTGCTTGGGGGAGTCATAGACCCAGATTTTAGAGGAGAGGTTAAAGTAGTATTACTGAACCAAGGAGATGCTACTGTATCGTATCAAGCACATGACAGACTTGCTCAATTGATTTGTGAACAAGCGTATACCCCCCACATTGAAGAAAGATCTGCCCCCGATAACACCCAGAGAGGTGAGGGAGGATTTGGAAGCACAGGAAGAAGAGTATGGGTGCATCATCCAGGGAAAAAGCCAGAGGCAGGAGAGATATTGAGTCAAGGGGTGGGGAGTACGTATATTGTACTTTTAAAGAACTCTAATGTACCTTTATTTGTACCTGCAGTGAGACTTTCCCCACGGTCATAAACGATGACATCTGCGTTGATGATAGCAGAGAATGCCGTTACGGACCTTCATGTCACTTGTGCACCTCAAGCCGCTAACTTAACTGATGACCAGGGAAATGTTTCACTTTGCAACGTGGAGGTACCTGGAGGCAAGTGGATGGCTGCCAAAGCTGTGACCTGGAAGGTAACTGGAGAGTAAATCCGACATGCCAACGGACTGAACAAGGTGAAGGGGACGCCAGCAACAGTACAGGCTTTGAGTTATATGCTAAACATGATATGTAAATATTGTGATACCAGGACACATGGTGGTTGTTACAATGAACAATAGAACACCAGCCTTCATGTTTTATGTAACCGAAAGACGCATGGTTAACAACTTAAGCAACGTTTCTATAGTGCGATATAGAATAGGATGTAAGCAAGTTCTGCATGCAAGCATAATTAATCATATTGTGTTACAGATAAATATTGCCAAGGGGAATGTCTCAAAGTATGATCCATTATGTGCACCATGGACACCCCAGTTATGGCCCTTGCCAAAGTTACACAATAGAAGAGATCCAGGGTCCTTGATAGCTGGGGCCACCGGAATCGGGGTAGTGGCCCTGAATTCTTTTGATGTTGAAGCCATTAGGAATAAGCTATCTTCTACAGGATATAGTACAGGAGAGGCCATAAAAGTAATTTCTCAATGGGGGCCCACACACTCACAAGAAGTATGGAAAGTCCTGCCTGGGTTGTATCGCGATTGGCAATGGCATAATTTCACTTATGAACAATTCCAAAAAAAAAAAAAAAAGCTTTTAAAACCATCAAGCAGCGTCCAAGGGCATCCAGTGCATACTATGGCAAAGCCTTGTTAATCTACAGTATGCTGACTTTAACGCAGAATGGGGACAGCCTCAGGGTGAATATTGGAGCAACAATTGCAGTCTCCTGAAGAAATATGGGTAAAGCCCATACAGTTTCACGGTGAGGAAGAAATGTGCTATGCTCTTTTTGATATAGTAAGAAGTGATTTTCCTCCTGACATATGGTGCCCCTTTATATTGCTCCCCGTAGTGATAAGTAAAAGAATAGTGGATACCTCACACTGACAAAAAGTAGATTGATTAAACAAATCACACTGTAGATCCCACTAGATGTGCAGTTTGGTTTAAGGGGTGGGAATGTACCCACACTGGAAGGGTGCTAGATCCATGTCTTCACACAATACCGGGAGAATGTGAATGGTTATCTTATCCTATTAAATGGCACAGACTTATATCAGAAAGGGACAGAGAGTATATGTTATGTCATTAATCATCCCTTACTTATTAACTGATTTAAACAAACCACCGGAGAGCAAGTAATGTGTATGCACAATATTACCAGCATTATTGACATAAGCACTCACATCTTCTACTGATCGACTAAGTACACCATAACCACATTACAGACGCAAATGCGTGTGCAGTTAAAGTAGAACATCTCTCTTGTTGTTAAGATACCCAGATTAGAGGCAATCAGGCACTACGCACATGTTACCTTTGCTAAATTTGATATGGCAGCTAAATACACTAAGGATACAGCCATACTGATTACCATAAACGCTAAACAGCTTATGCACACTGCTTCCTGCATCCAGCGAATAACTGAGCATCATTGGTATGACATCTTCTTGGGCTGGGCACTAGGAGCTATGAAGACGCTAAATATAGTGTTACAACAGCTAATTTGGTTACTGATTGTTTGTTTTACGCTAATGACTATACTATGTAGACTATATGTATGCACAAAACAGCTTCATACTAAAGATGCAGGCGCTTAGAATAACGCTGACCAGTATTAGTAGCAACCTAGCTAGCGGAATGTCAAAGTAAATGATATCCGTTTCAACATGCATCACGCTCATCTAAGGAGTGGAGTGGTCAGTATAGGGAAAGGTGCGGAAGACATTGTGACGCGAAGGGTTAATTAGCTTGAGCAATGTAGATGAGTGTAATGCCTGTTGAAACCCCCCCCAAACATCGTGGAAAAGTTAATGATATTATTTTCAAGCTTGTTTGTGTAGAAGACTCCGTCTCAACCTTGAGAAGGAGAGTACAGGGAGAAGATGGAATGAAAACAAAGGCTGGAGAAGGGCAGAGCAGCCAAGTACTGATAACATAGCTAGAAAAATTCCAGAATGAGATAGAATCCAAGCTTCGAGTTATTTAAGCACTGAAGTGTGGGTGAGGGATTTGAAGCTCGCAGATGGAGTTGTGAAAGCTGCCATGGCCCAGCGCTGCCTCCCTGTTTGCTGACCGTGATGCTTGAGGGGGAGAGAGGTCCAAGCAGGCGGTAGAGGGCTTCCCAGCATTTTGTGGACTAAGTTAAGTTCCACACAGGGATGAAAGGCCTTTGTTTCTCTGCTCTATTATTATGACTGATTATTTATGCTTGCACTGTGTTTATAACCTGAAGTATTCAGCTTGTTTATATTTTGCTTTCTAAACCTAGTGTGACCCTGCTATAATAACTGAAACATGCATTTTGGTGTGCAGTAAATCAAAGCTTATCTGAAGTATTCAGTTCGTTTATATTTTGCCTCCTGAACATCGTAGTGAGAGCCTGCTGCAGTAATTGAAACATGCATTTTGGTGTGCAGTAAATCAAAGCTTATCTGAAGTATTCAACTCATTTATATTCTGCTTCCTGAATATCGTAGTGTGATGCATTTTGGTATACAGTTAATCAAAACTTATATCTGTCAATGAACTCTTTGCTTATATATATATATGCATAGATGCTCTTTGTAGTGTACTTATATATAAATAGATGCTTTTCATTGCTATTCTTATTCTACTATTGTTAATGTGCTAAATGCCTACATTTACCTGCAATTCTAGTAAAGCTAAATTGTATTTATAATTGGCGTGTGGTCCTTCATTGAGCGTCCTTATTGACTTATACCGAACAGGTGTCAATAAGTCACCTGGATAAGACAGGGTGTGATATCAGGACAGTTGCCTTCAGTGATTCTGAAACTGACACTCTGGGGGCTTTGGTGGACACATTAACTTTTGCTGGAAGAGCTACATTTACCAAAGTCTATGTGGCAATAAATGATGTGTCAGTAAATAAAGGCCTACATTTACCAAAATCTATGTGCCATTAAATTATAAACGATACCATGGGAAGGATAGATCATGGTAGGTTACTTAGTGGGTTGAAACCTGACACTGTTACTCCAGCAATGTTGGTGAAACAACAAAAGGCTGAGGTTGATGATATTATGCAAAAAAGTCCTAATGTATTTCTGATAAGATTGGTGTTGTGAAATGGTTTGAACATCATACTATTTTAAAGGAAAATGCCATACCGGTGAATCATAAAGTTATGGAAAGCACCTTTGTGTGTAGGTAAGATTTAAAGAAACATTTGGATAAGTTATGTGCCAATAATATCATAAAACAAATTAATGCTTCTGAATGGGCGAGTGATATTGCTATTGCGGAAATAAGTTGGCAAATCACATTGTGTGCTGATCTTTGTTCTTGAATAAAAACATCTTGGTGGACTGTCAACCCTCTCCTAAAAAATCAAATAATTTTTTACCATGCTTGGTGGAGCTAAATTTATTAGCAATATTGACTTGAGGGAGGCGTATCATCAAGTGCCATTCGAAAAACATAATCACAATTATTGACCACTTTCCTAACTCCAGCTAGGGTATTTAAGGTTACTGTTTTGGCTGGCTCAGCAGCATTTTTCAAAAAGGAATGTTTACTTTATTTCAAAATATATCTGGAGTACAGGCATTCTAGGACGATTTACTTGTTTTCACAAAAACAATTGATGCACACAGTGACAGCCTTGATAAGGTACTTGATATTTTGAAGAAACATGATATGACTATTTCTCTTGAGAAATGTGCATTTTTACAGGATTCTCTGGACTATTTACTCACAGAATTACTTCGGAAAGGATAGGACCATAAACTGATCTCAAGCATTAACAGATGTGCCCTCATCGTGTAACAAAGCTGAGCTCAGATCATTTATTGGTTTGAGTGGTTACTATTCCAGGTTTGTGGAAAGTTATGCCACCATTATGGAACCATTCAAGAGAATGTTATAGAAAAAAGAAAAAAAAAATGGTTGGATGAAAAGCAGAGTTATTGACAATACTAAGAGTATCTTAATGAATATATCTACACTGCAAACCTTTGTTTCTGGATATGAGTGTGTATACTTGTAGATGCTATTGCTGTAGGCCTGGGTGCAATTTTCTGCCCAAGGATAAATAACATTGAACATACAGCAGCCTTTGCCTCTAGATCATGTCAGGGAATAGGCAAAATATATAGCACTATTGAACAGGAGGCATTGGTGTAGGAGACTGGCCTGTCTTGTAGTGGGTACCAGAGGTACTTACACCTTGTGCCAGGTCCAGTTATCCCTTATTAGTGTAGAAGAGGTGTTTCTAGCAGCTTAAGCTGATAGAAGGTAGCTATGGCAAAGCAGCTTAGGCTGAACTAGGACACATGTAAAGCTCCTACTATACCACTGGTGTCATATGCACAATATCATAAGAAACCCAATACACAGAAGTACTAAAAATAAAGGTACTTTATTTTTATGAGAATATGCCAAAAGTATCTCAGTGAGTACCCTCAGTATGAGGATAAGATATATACACAAGATATATGTACACAAAGCAAAATTATGCAGGTAGTAGCAAAAGGAAGTAATGCAAGCAATGTAAAGTTACAGTAGATTGCAATAGGAGCACATAGGTATAGGGGCAACACAAACCATATACTCCAAAAGTGGAATGCGAACCACGAATGGACCCCAAACCTATGTGAGCTTGTAGAGGGTCGCTGGGACTGTAAGAAAACAGCGAGGGTTAGAAAAATAGCCCACCCCAAGACCCTGAAAGGTAGGTGTAAAGTACACCTACTACCCCCAGAGAGCACAGAAGTCGTGATAGGGGGATTCTGCAGGAAGAATAAACAGCAGCAATGCAACAACAGTGGATTTCTGGACCTGAGTACCTGTAAGACAAGGGGACCAAGTCCAATAGTCGCGACAGTGTCGAGAGTGGGCAAGAGCCCAGGAAATGCCAGCTGAGGGTGCAAGAAAGCTGGCACCTGTTGGAAGAAGCTTGGAATTCTGCAAGAAAGAAGAGGACTAGGAACTTCCCCTTTGGAAGATGGATGTCCCACGTCAGGAAGAAGCTTGCAGAGGTGTTCCCACACAGAAAGACCGCAAACAAGCCTTGCTAGCTGCAAGGGTCGCGGTTAGGGTTTTTGGGTGCTGCTGTGGCCCAGGAGGGACCAGGATGTCGGCACTTGGATGAGGAGACAGAGGGGGCGCCCAGCAACGTAGGGAGCCCTCACAGAAGCAGGCAGCACCCACAGAAGTACCTTAACAGGCACTTAGAAGAAAAGTGAATCGGAGTCCACCCGAAGTCACAAAAGGGAGTCCCACGATGCCGGAGGACAACTCAGAAGGTTGTGCACTGCAGGTTAGAGTGTCGGGCACCCAGGCTTGGCTGTGCACGAAGTTAATCCTGGAAGTGTGCACAGGAGCCGGAGCAGCTGCAAATCACGCGGTACCCAGCAATGCAGTCTAGCGTGGGGAGGCAAGGACTTACCTCCACCAAACTTGGACTGAAGAGTCACTGGACTGGAAGTCAGAGTTGCTGAGTTCCAGGGAACACGCTCGTCGTGCTGAGAGGGGACCTAGAGGACCGGTGATGCAGTCTTTTGTTGCCTTCGGTTGCAGGGGGAAGATTCCGTCGACCCACAGGAGATTTCTTCAGAGCTCCTGGTGCAGAGAGGAGGCAGGCTATCCCCAGAGCATGCACCACCTGGAAACAGTTGAGAAAGCCGGCAGGATGAAGCGATACAAGGTTGCTAGTAGTCATCTTGCAACTTTGTTGTGGTTTTGCAGGCATCCTGAGCAGTCAGTGGTCGATCCTTTGGCAGAAGGTGAAGAGGGAGATGCAGAGGAACTCTGGTGAGCTCTTGCATTCATTATCTGGTGAGACCCCCAAAGCAGAGACCCTAAATAGCCAGAAAAGGAGGTTTGGCTACCTAGGAAGGAGGATTGGGTACCAAGAGAGGTAAGAGCCTATCAGAAGGAGCCTCTGGCGTCACCTGCTGGCACTGGCCACTCAGAGCAGTCCAGTGAGCCACAGACACCTCTGTTTCCAAGATGGCAGAGGTCTTGGGCACACTGGAGGAGCTCTGGGCACCTCCCCTGGGAGGTGCAGGTCAGGGGAGTGGTCACTCCCCTTTCCTTTGTCCAGTTTCGCGCCAGAGCAGGGCTGGGGGATCCCGGAACCGGTGTAGACTGGGTCATGCAGAGATGGGCACCTTCTGTGCCCATCAAAGCATTTCCAGAGGCTGGGGGAGGCTACTCCTCCCCAGCCTTCACACCTATTTCCAAAGGGAGAGGGTGTTACACCCTCTCTCAGAGGAAGTCCTTTGTTCTGCCTTCCTGGGCCAGGGCTACCTGGACCCCAGGAGGGCAGAAACCTGTCTGAGGGGTTGGCAGCAGCAGCAGCTGCAGTGGAGACCCCGGAAAGGCAGTTTGGCAGTACCCGGGTTCTGTGCTAGAGACCCAGGGACTAGTGCCAGGGTGCCCACACACTAAGTAACGTTGCACCCATCCTTCACCAGGTGAAGGTTAGACATATAGGTAACTTATAAGTTACTTAAGTGCAGTGGTAAATGGCTGTGAAATAACGTGGACGTTATTTCACTCAGGCTGCACTGGCAGGCCTGTGTAAGAATTGTCAGAGCTCCCTATGGGTGGGAAAAGAAATGCTGCAGCCCATAGGGATCTCCTGGAACTCAAATACCCTGGGTACCTCAGTACCATATACTAGGGAATTATATGGGTGTACCAGTATGCCAATGTGAATTGGTAAATTTAGTCACTAGCCTGTTAGTGACAACTTTGGAAGGCAGAGAGAGCGTAACCACTGAGGTTCTGGTTAGCAGAGCCTCAGTGAGACAGTTAGGCATCACACAGGGAACTCATACAGGGCACATACTTATGAGCACTGGGGCGCTGGCTGGCAGGGTCCTAGTGGCACATAGACTAAAACAACATATATACAGTGAAATATGGGGGTAACATGCCAGGCAAGATGGTACTTTCCTACACAACCCCCCCGAACGAAGGACAATAAGACTAGCCATGACCTGATGAGTCTTCATTGTCTAAGTGGAAATATCTGGAGAGTCCATCTGCATTGGAGTGGGTACTCCCAGGTCTATGTTCCACTGTATAGTCCATTCCCTGTAGAGATATGGACCACCTCAACAATTTAGGATTTTCACCTTTCATTTGTTTTAGCCAAAGTAGAGGTTTGTGGTCTGTCTGAACAATAAAGTGAGTGCCAAACAGGTATGGCCTCAATTTTTTCAGTGCCCAGACCACAGCAAAGGCCTCCCTCTCTATAGCAGACCAACGCTTTTCTCTAGGGGTCAACCTTCTGCTGATAAAAGCAACTGGTTGATCCTGGCCCTCAGAATTCAGTTGTGATAAGACTGCCCCTACCCCTAATTCAGATGCATCAGTTTGAACAATGAATTTCTTGGAGTAACATGGGCTTTTTAGGACAGGTGCAGTGCACATGGCCTGTTTGAGCTCCTCAAAAGCTTTCTGACAGCTAGCTGTCCACAATACCTTTTTAGGCATCTTTTTACTGGTGAGATCATTAAGTGGGGCTGCTATGGAGCCATAGTTTTTAATGAATCTCCTGTAATACCCAGTGAGGCCATGAAGGCTCTCACCTGGGTCTGTGTTGTAGGGGGAACCCAATCCATGATTGTCTGGATTTTCCCCTGAAGTGGTGCAATCTGTTCTCCACCTACCAGGTGTCCCAGATAAACCACCTTTCCCTGCCCTATCTGGCACTTTGAGGCCTTGATAGTGAGGACTGCCTTTTGCAGGGCCTCCAAAACTTTCCAAAGGTGGACCAGGTGCTCATCCCAGGTGGAGCTAAAGACAGCTATATCATCTAGATATGCTGCACTAAAAGCCTCCAACCCTTGCAGGACTGTGTTCACCAACCTCTGAAAAGTGGCAGGTGCATTTTTCAAACCAAAGGGCATCACTGTAAATTGGTAGTGCCCCCTTATAGTTGAAAATGTAGTTTTAGGTTTAGCATCCTCAGCCAATTTGATCTGCCAATACCCTGCAGTAAAATCAAAGGTGCTTAGATACTTAGCAGATGCCAGTGTATCTATGAGCTCATCTGCCCTGGGTATAGGGTGAACATCAGTTTTTGTTACCTGATTGAGACCTCTATAGTCTACACAAAACCTCATCTCCCTTTTTCCATCTTTTGAGTGAGGCTTTGGTACAAGCACCACAGGACTCGTCCATGGGCTTTCAGAAGGTTCAACCACTCCTAGATCAAGCATTTTCTGAACCTCTTATTTTATGCAGTCCCTGACATGGTCAGGCTGCCTATAGATTTTACTTTTGACAGGCAAGCTGCCTCCAGTATAAATTGTGTGTTCACACCAAGATGTGGTGCCTGGCACAGTTGAAAAGAGTTCAGAAAATTGTCCAAGGAGATTTATGCAGTTGTCTTTCTGTTCTGCAGTCAGACAATCTGCCAAAACTACTCCCTCCACTAAAGCATCTTCTTCAGTGGATGAGAAGAGATCAGGGAGAGGGTCACTCTCTTCTTCCTGTCCCTCATCTGTTGCCATGAGCAGGGTGAGATCAGCCCTGTCGTAGTAGGGTTTTTCGGCGGTTGACATGAATCACCCTAAGGGGACTCCTGGCAGTGCCCAGGTCTACCAGATAGGTAACCGCACCCTTTTTTTCAACAATTAGATGGGGTCCACTCCAATTGTCCTAGAGTGCTCATAGGGCCACAGGCTCCAATACCCACACCTTCTGCCCTGGTTGGTACTGGATCAGAACAGCCTTCTGATCATGCCATTGCTTCTGGAGCTCTTGGCTGGCCTGAAGGTTTTTACTGGCCTTTTTCATGTACTCAGCCATTCTGGATCTTAGGCTAAGTACATAGTCCACTATGTCCTGTTTGGGAGCTTTTAAAGGTTGTTCCCAACCCTCATTCACAAGTGTTAGTGGACCTCTTACAGGGTGCCCAAAGAGGAGTTCAAAGGGGCTGAAGCCCACTCCTTTCTGGGGTACCTCCATGTAAGCAAAAAGGAGGCAAGGTAACAGGACATCCCATCTCCTCCTGAGTTTTTCAGGGAGTCCCATTATCATACCTTTGAGAGTTTTATTAAACCTCTCTACCAGTCCATTAGTCTGTGGATGATAAGGAGTGGTGAATTTGTATGTTACACCACATTCCTTCCACATAGCCTTCAAGTATGCAGGCATAACGTTGCTACCCCTGTCTGATACAACCTCTTTTGGGAAACCCACCCTGGAAAAGATTCCCAGGAGGGCCTTTGCCACTGCAGGAGCTGTAGTAGTCCTTAGAGGAATTGCTTCAGGATATCTTGTGGCATGGTCCACAACCACCAAGATAAACCTATTGCCTAAAGCAGTAGGAGGGTCAAGGGGGCCAACTATGTCAACCCCTACCCTTTCAAAGGGGACCCCAACCACATGTAGTGGAATAAGGGGAGCCTTTGGTGTGCCACCAGTCTTGCCACTGGCTTGACAGGTCACACAAGACTTACAAAAATCTTTTGTGTCCTCTGACATCCTAGGCCAGTGAAACAGGGGGACAAGCCTTTCCCATGTTTTGATCTGACCCAAATGCCCAGCCAAAGGAATGTCATGTGCCAGAGTTAGGAGGAACTCTCTGTACTGCAGGGGAATGACCAATCTCCTGGCTGCTCCAGGTTTTGGGTCCCTTGCCTCTGTGTACAAGAGGTTGTCCTCCCAGTAAACTCTATGTGAGTCACTGACATCCCCATTTTGTGCTTGACAGCTTGCTGTCTGAGACCCTCTAATGTGGGACAGGATTGCTGTGCCACACTCAACTCTTCCCAGGCAGGCCCCCCTCCACCCAAAAGCTCAGCAGTATCTGCTGCCAGCTCATCTGGTGAAGGTTCTGCATAGGGAGGAGATTCTTCTTCCTCAGAAGGAGAATCATCTGTAGAGGGAGGGATAGTGGGTAGGGATTTACCCTTGCTACCCCTAGCTTTAGGGAGCACTTGGTCCATTGTTCCAGGATCCAAGTTACCCTGTCCTTTTTGCTTTTTGGCCTGAGCCCTTGTCAAAGCAAAAATATGCCCAGGGATGCCCAGCATTGCTGCATGAGCCTCCAACTCCACTTCTGCCCAAGCTGATGTCTCTAAATTGTTCCCTAGTAGACAGTCTACAGGTAAATCTGAGGCAACCACAACTTTCTTTGGACCAGTAACCCCCCCATTTGAGATTCACAACAGCCATGGGGTGGCTAAGAGTGTTGTTATGAGCGTCTGTCACTTGGTACTGGTGACCAAGTAGGTGTTGTTCAGGATGTACCAGTTTCTCTATTACCATGGTAACACTGGCACCTGTGTCCCTGTAGGCCTGAACCTCAACACCATTCAATAGGGGCAGTTGCTTGTACTTATCCATATTAAGGGGACAAGCAACCAAGGTGGCCAAATCAATGGCACCTTCAGAGACTAACATAGCCTCTGTGGTCTCCCTAACAAGACCAACCCCAACTAAATTACCAAAAGTGAGCCCAGGTACTCCCTTGGATAGGCTATTAGTAGGTTTGCTCCCACCACCACTGCTATTACTAGGGGCACTAGAATTTGCAGTAGGGGTTGTGGTAGTGGGAGGTTTGGTGTTTTTCTTTGGACAACTGGCATCAGTTGTCCAATGGCCTTTGACTTTACACAAATAAAACCAAGGCTTTTTAACTTGATTTGAAGAGGATTTGGACCCACGACCCCCACCAGAGGATTTTTGTGGGCCTGATGAAGACTCATTTTTACTGTTGTCCCCACCCTTGTCAGAAGACTTACCATCCTTCTTCTTGCCATCCTTGTCACCCCCTGTATGAACTTTTCTGTTCACTCTTGTTCTGACCCATTTGTCTGCCTTCTTTCCCAATTCTTGGGGAGAGGTCAGATCTGAGTCCACTAGATATTGGTGTAACAAGTCAGACACACAGTTATTTAGAATATGCTCTCTCAGAATAAGATTATATAGGCTTTCATAGTCAGAAACTTTTCTGCCATGTAACCACTCCTCCAAGGCCTTCACTGAACAGTCAACAAAGTCTATCCAGTCTTGTGAGGACTCTTTTCTGGTGTCTCTGAACTTAATCCTGTATTGTTCAGTGGTTAAGCCAAATCCATCCAAGAGTGCATCCTTCAAAACTGCAAAATTGTTAACTTCACTTTCCCTAACAGTAAGGAGCCTATCCCTACCCTTTCCATTGAAAGATAGCCACAATATAGCAGCCCACTGCCTTTGAGGGACCCCCTGTACCATACAGGCCCTCTCAAGTGCAGCAAACCACTTGTTGATGTCATCCCCCTCCTTGTAAGGGGGAACTATCTTGTGCAGATTCCTGGAATCATGCTCTCTAACAGGGTTACTATCAGGAATACTGATATTGCTGCCGCCATGGGGTCCTAACCCCAATTTCTGTCTCTCCTTCCCCAGGTCTAGGGATTCCCTGTCTAGAGCCAGCTGTTGCTGTTTAAGCTTCAGTCTGGTCTCTTCCACTCTCAACTTTTTGAGTTCCCTTTCTAACATGTTGTCTTCAGGGTGGGTGGGTTGGGAATGCTTGGACACAGAAGATAAATTGGAAACAACAGAGGGAGATCTGTCCCTAACAACCTGGCCTCCAGGAATAAAAACACTCCTACTATGATGGGAGCTTCTATAACTACCAGCATTACTAGGTGGTCTGCTAAGGGGCAGATTTGGAACAGAACCCTCCCCACCTCCCTCAAGGTGATCCCCTGAGTCAGAATGGGAGCCATCTATTAACTTCTCATTTGAAGTGCCTGCTTGGGACTCATCATTCACAATAAGCATGTTATATAGAAACCCTTTTGTGGGGTTCTTTCTATCACTAAACCCCTATCTAAGTAGAGACTCTTTAGGCTCCTGTAATTCAAATTGTCATAAGTAGTATTGACCATTTTAAGAGCAGACTCTACATCAGACATGATAGCAAAAAGTTTAGAGATAGTGAGAAGGAAGAAAAAGTTTCAGAACTTTTTAAAGAACAGAGAAAAAACTTTTTCTAACTTTTTAGAAACTTTTAGAACTTTGTAAAAAGTTTGGGAGAAGAAAAGCAAAACTTTTTGGTTAGGTGTGCATACACTGAACTTGTTTTGTATATTATTCTCTTATGAAAAGTACACAATGACAAAGTGGTAAGTAGTTACAAGTACTTATCCCACCGCTGCACAACCAATGTAGGAGGCTGGCCTGGCTTTTAGTGGGTACCAGAGGTACTTACACCTTGTGCCAGGTTCAGTTATCCCTTATTAGTGTAGAAGAGGTGTTTCTAGCAGCTTAGGCTGATAGAAGGTAGCTATGGCAAAGCAGCTTAGGCTGAACTAGGACACATGTAAAGCTCCTACTATACCACTGGTGTCATATGCACAATATCATAAGAAAACACAGTACACGGAAGTACTAAAAATAAAGGTACTTTATTTTTATGACCATATGCCAAAAGTATCTCAGTGAGTACCCTCAGTGTGAGGATAAGATATATACACAAGATATATGTACACAAACCAAAATTATACAGGTAATAGCAAAAGGAAGTAATGCAAGCAATGTAAAGTTGCAATAGGAGCACATAGGTATAGGGGCAACACAAACCATATACTCCAAAAGTGGAATGCGAACCACGAATGGACCCCCAACCTATGTGAGCTTGTAGAGGGTCGCTGGGACTGTAAGAAAACAGTGAGGGTTAGAAAAATAGCCCACCCCAAGACCCTGAAAGGTAGGTGTAAAGTGCACCTACTACCCCCAGAGAGCACAGAAGTCGTGATAGGGGGATTCTGCAGGAAGAATAAACACCAGCAATGCAACAACAGTAGATTTCCGGACCTGAGTACCTGCAAGACAAGGGGACCAAGTCCAATAGTCGCGACAGTGTCGAGAGTGGGCAGGAGCCCAGGAAATGCCAGCTGAGGGAGCAAGGAAGCTGCCACCTGTTGGAAGAAGCTTGGAGTTCTGCAAGAACAAAGAGGACTAGGAACTTCCCCTTTGGAGGATGGATGTCCCACGTCGTGAAGAAGCTTGCAGAGGTGTTCCCACGCAGAAAGACCGCAAACAAGCCTTGCTAGCTGCAAGGGTCGCGGTTAGGGTTTTTGGATGCTGCTGTGGCCCAGGAGGGACCAGGATGTCGCCACTTGGATGAGGAGACAGAAGGGGCGTCCAGCAACGTAGGGAGCCCTCACAGAAGCAGGCAGCACCTGCAAAAGTACCTGAACAGGCACTTAGAAGAAGTCACAAAAGGGAGTCCCACGACACCGGAGGACAAATCAGAAGGTTGTGCACTGCAGGTTAGAGTGTCGGGGACCCAGGCTTGGCAGTGCATAAAGGAAATCCTGGAAGAGTGCACAGGAGCCGGAGCAGCTGCAAATCACACGAGAACCCAGCAATGCAGTCTAGCGTGGGGAGGCAAGGATTTACCTCCACCAAACTTGGACTGAAGAGTCACTGGACTGTGGGAGCCACTTGGACAGAGTTGCTGAGTTCCAGGGACCACGCTTGTCATGCTGAGAGGGGACCAAGAGGAGCGGTGATGCAGTCTTTTGTTGCCTGCGGTTGCAGGGGGAAGATTCCGTCGACCCACGGGAGATTTCTTCAGAGCTCCTGGTGCAAAGAGGAGGTAGGTTACCCCCAGAGCATGCACCACCTGGAAACAGTTGAGAAAGCTGGCAGGATATAGCGATACAAGGTTGCTAGTAGTCGCCTTACTACTTTGTTGTGGTTTTGCAGGCATCCTGAGCAGTCAGTGGTCGATCCTTTGGCAGAAGGTGAAGAGGGAGATGCAGAGGAACTCTGGTGAGCTCTTGCATTCGTTATCTGGTGAGATCCCCAAAGCAGAGACCCTAAATAACCAGAAAAGGAGGTTTGGCTACCTAGGAAGGAGGATTGGCTACCAAGAGAGGTAAGAGCCTATCAGAAGGAGCCTCTGACGTCACCTGCTGGCACTGGCCACTCAGAGCAGTCCAGTGTGCCACAAACACCTCTGTTTCCAAGATGGCAGAGGTCTGAGACACACTGGAGGAGCTCTGGGCACCTCTCCTTTGTCCAGTTTCGCACCAGAGCAGGGCTGGGGGATCCCTGAACCGGTGTAGACTGGCTTATGCAGAGATGGGCACCATCTGTGCCCATCAAAGCATTTCCAGAGGCTGGGGGAGGGTCCTCCTCCCCAGCCTTCACACCTATTTCCAAAGGGAGAGGGTGTTACACCCTCTCTCAGAGGAAGTCCTTTGTTCTGCCTTCCTGGGCCAGGGCTGCCTGGACCCCAAGAGGGCAGAAACCTGTCTGAGGGGTTGGCAGCAGCAGCAGCTGCAGTGGAGACCCCGGAAAGGCAGTTTGGCAGTACCCGGGTTCTGTGCTAGAGACCCGGGGGATCATGGAATTGTCCCCCAATGCCAGAATGGCATTGGGGTGACAATTCCATGATCTTAGACATGTTACATGGCCATGTTCGGAGTTACCATTGTGACACTGTACATAGGTAGTGACCTATGTACAGTGCACATGTGTAATGGTGTCCCCGCACTCACAAAGTCCGGGGAATTTGCCCTGAACAATGTGGGGGCAGCTTGGCTAGTGCCAGGGTGCCCACACACTAAGTAACTTTGCACCCAACCTTCTCCAGGTGAAGGTTAGATAGGTGACTTATAAGTTACTTACGTGCAGTGGTAAATGGCTGTGAAATAACATGGACGTTATTTCACTCAGGCTGCACTGGCAGGCCTGTGTAAGAATTGTCAGAGCTCCCTATGGGTGGCAAAAGAAATGCTGCAGCCCATAGGGATCTCCTGGAACCCCAATACCCTGGGTACCTCAGTACCATAAACAAGGGAATTATATGGGTGTACCAGTATGCCAATGTGAATTGGTAAATCTAGTCACTAGCCTGTTAGTGACAAATTTGGAAAGCAGAGAGAGCATAACCACTGAGGTTCTGGTTAGCAGAGCCTCAGTGAGTCAGTTAGGCATCACACAGGGAACACATACAGGGCACATACTTATGAGCACTGGGGCCCTGGCTGGCAGGGTCCTAGTGACACATAGACTCAAACAACATATATACAGTGAAATATGGGGGTAACATGCCAGGCAAGATGGTACTTTCCTATGATTGGCATGTGGAAATGGAAAAATTAAAAACTATGTTTGGGGTGCACAATTTGTTCTATGTTGTGATCGTTAGCTATTGGTGCATTTGCTTGGTCAAAAGGGTATTTCTGGGGTGTCACCTACACTAATTTGCATTTTATCAAATTTATAAGAGTACAATAAGTTTGATGCATATTATATTTCTGGGTCTGCCAATAAAGGTGCCGATTGCTGATCCAGGCTACCAAGTGTTAGTGAATAAAATTAAGGTACTCCTTTTATTGATGAGTGCGTTGTAGCAGAATTGACGTTGTCACACACTGCAGAGGTGTTGTTGAAAAAGAAGAATGGTTTGAAGCTAGCAGTAATGGTCCCGTTCCTAAACAAATAATGTTGGAATATGTACAACATGGCTGTCCTTGGATAAAGCAATTTATAGGAGATTTGAAATGTTTGTTTCAAGTTTAAACAAAGCTACCAGTTCAGTCTGGTGCTCGATTAGCAGAAAGGTTTGTTAAAGTCTCACTAAAAATGCTCCTAGAGGAATTGTTTAGATATACTTTTGTGTACATTAGATCCAGTCCTTAATTAATGAATAAGACAGCTCTATACTGTTCAAATTCAACATATTAATTAATAGGATTCAGGAAGTTCATAAAACTGTACAAAGAATACAATGAATTTCCATCCCATATCCCAACAGAAGATCCAGGAAGGGGTTATAACCCTCCTCTTGATACAGCCCTGCACAATAATTGCCTGTTTTTCAGTCCCAGTTCAAGCAATATCATGGTCTTTCAATTCAGCTTGCCAAATGAGAAGGTAATGTCGACGTTTTGGTCTGTGGTGGCAGTCAGAGGTCCATCAAACCATCACCAGGACTCAGTGTTGGAAAATAATACCTATACTTGAGGAAAATTAATTATAAAACAGTATATGCAATCAGCCAAATTACACCATGTGTACCGCCTGTTGAACCCAAGAAAACACCACAAACACAGGTGTGGATACTAGTATAATCCAGCACCTACGTGACAAAGAAAGTTTAAAAAGTACCTTAAAAACATAGAAAGCGTGTACAATATATTACACTGTGTCAGGCTCCCAATCAAAATAGCTACATTCCGCTCCTTACAACAGGTTGCAAAAATAGACTCTGTTGCAACACACAACAGGACTTCAAACTACAAGCCCAGGTAAACAAATCCACAAATATTAAAATATTAAAATCGATTAACTGCCATACAACATAAACTCTAGAAAAATGCTGCCTCCACTTTAGCGTATTCACACCTTCTAAGTATGGGACCTCTAGCATCTGTCTACATCTGCACCCGCACAACCCATTCGAGAAGGAATCAAACATTCCCTGTCTACCTGGCGTGTTTAAATAAGGAAGTGACAGGTCATGTTGTGACCACTGCAGTGAATATGGCAGCCATTTGAAAATGGTAAAGATGCCTAACTAATGCCAAGAAACAGTTGTAATTACGGAACGTTTACTGTTGTGGACCTCAGCAACTTAATAAATATAATATCCATCTAGACCATCTGCTCAGCCGTGTAAGATACATACGTTGCCAGTCTCCCTGATGCGGGGCATTCAAGAAGTAACATGTCACGTGAGCACTGCAATGACTGTGGCGGCCGAATTTAAATGTAATAATGGCCCATCTAAGTTCTCTCCGACACTAAATTCACATTCGCAACTCTGCTGTGCGTAGCCCCAGAGCCTAACTTATATACAGACCAGAAAGAAAATATTGACCCAACCAATTATTCTCAGGGCATTATAAGCCAGCAACCACAACAACCAATACAACTTAATGCCCCTTGGCAGTTCAGGCTGGACTATTTCTATTGAAGATGAGTCAAGAATGATTTACATTTAGCTTAGTCTAAACTGAAGTGCCATGGTATGCAAAGTAACAATGGTATGGGATGCAGCCCCAAGTAATTACCACTGGCTGAGATTAATTCAAGCATTCCACCGATCACTATTGTGTATACCTCAGGCATCAGTGGCATGCAGGTTGCATACGGATGCCTGGAGCAGGTGCTTAATCTCCTGAGATGAAGAAGTGAATGTGAGTGGTGCTGGCCTTTTCACCAGATGACATTCTCTTGCAGTTACCGCCATTGCTTGTTTGCTATTGATGGATTCAATTGCTTCCGTCAAATTTTAAACATCCTGTCAGGGTTGCATTGAGCTCTGTTGTAACTAATGGACTCCTGCTCTCTTATCCTGCATTCTTGCTACTGTCACTAAGATTTGAAGCTACTGCCTCTGGCTCACACTGCTGTCTTATCCAGCCACTCCGGCTACTGTTTTCATGGGATCTTTCACACCCAATTTGAGTGGGTCCCAATGCAAGCAGAGGCTGCTGGGCTATCACTGTGGGACTTGGTTCATTTGCCTCTGATGTCCCATGGCCCATTCTATTATGGCTCTCCAAACTAAGCCAAATGCAGACCCATAGCATTTGACTCCCTGTCATAGTGATGACGTGCAGTCACGGGCCACTTCAAGAGGTCAAGTGGCAGTGCTTAAAGCTCAGAAATAAATTGTACAACCCAGTGTTTTTTTTGTTTAAAGAATGCAATGCTACTGGTAAAGCTGAGTTATTAATGAGTCTTATTAATAAATATTCATGTATTTTGAGTGTTGAATTTGCGTAGAAAATGTATTAACTCGCTGCAGATCATCATTACCGCCGGCTTGATTACGAGCCGGCTTCAATGTTGATGTGACTTTTCCGTTAGCCCAGCGGAATAGTCATAATAGGGGGCCAAGCATACTGTCAGCACTGGTGGTATGTTGGCGCCCCGTGGCTTCGGCGGTCTTTTGACAAGACCGCCGAAGTCGTAATGAGGGCCGAAATCATGGGGTTAATTCAACTCAATTCAATTCAACCAAAATCTGGCATCAATTCATTAGAATAAGCCAAAAACAAGACCTAATCAAAATCACCATCAGAGTATATTCTAAACCATTAGCATGAGACAACAAGTAAATCAAAGGCAATAAGTCAATTTGTGTCATGGAGTTCAGCAAATTAGTCCGTCAACCATTTGTCTCTGTCAACTGTCATGGAAGGTAAACCCCTCACCTAACCCAGATTAGTATCAGCATGTGGGATTTCATGCAAAACAATTTAGAACAAGAATTTTGAAAATATCTAACTAAGAATAATACTAAGACAGCGCAGTTGGTACCTAGAAAGGAAAGGCAAAATAATGCATTTCAGTCACAGTGTCATATCTACCTGTCCACGGAATGGATCAGCAACAGAGTCAGTCTTCGTCCTCAGGTCATCAGTCGATCAGCATCACATCAGGCTCTAAGCAAGAGAGTATGAGCCCAATGACAGAATCTCAAATTTCTTCTCCCCAATATCACCTCACTACTTCGGTGAGTGGTCTTCTCCCCTAACATCGGCTTCTCTTCCCTCTTTCACGTTATTATATCAAAGTCACCCAGACTATCCCCCAATTTCCAATTGGTCAATTAATCACCAGGTATGACTCTACCCAATAGTTGTACTATTCCAAATCTATGTATTATTTCACAGTTCACATGTCGTTGATGTGAGAAGGTAGCCTCTTTCTAGCCTTGTTACCCCCACTTTTGGCCTGTTTGTGAGTGTATGTCAGGGTGTTTTGTCACTGTTTTCACTGTCTCACTGGGAACCTGATAGCCAGGCCTCAGTGCTCATAGTGAAAACACCATGTTTTCAGTATGGTTGTTATGTGTCACTGGGATCCTGCTAGTCAGGACCCCAGTGCTCATAGGTTTGTGGCCTATATGTATGTGTCACTGGGACCCTGTCACACAGGGCCCCAGTGCTCATAGGTGTGCATGTATATGTTCCCTGTGTGGTGCCTAACTGTCTCACTGAGGCTCTGCTAACCAGAACCTCAGTGGTGATGCTCTCTCATTACTTTCAAATTGTCACTAACAGGCTAGTGACCATTTTTACCAATTTACATTGGCTTACTGGAACACCCTTATAATTCCCTAGTATATGGTACTGAGGTACCCAGGGTATTGGGGTTCCAGGAGATCCCTATGGGCTGCAGCATTTCTTTTGCCACCCATAGGGAGCTCTGACAATTCTTACACAGGCCTGCCACTGCAGCCTGAGTGAAATAACGTCCACGTTATTTCACAGCCATTTTACACTGCACTTAAGTAACTTATAAGTCACCTATATGTCTAACCTTTACCTGGTAAAGGTTAGGTGCAAAGTTACTTAGTGTGAGGGCACCCTGGCACTAGCCAAGGTGCCCCCACATTGTTCAGAGCCAATTCCCTGAACTTTGTGAGTGCGGGGACACCATTACACGCGTGCACTACATATAGGTCACTACCTATATGTAGCTTCACCATGGTAACTCCGAATATGGCCATGTAACATGTCTATGATCATGGAATTGCCCCCTCTATGCCATCCTGGCATTGTTGGTACAATTCCATGATCCCAGTGGTCTGTAGCACAGACCCTGGTACTGCCAGACTGACCTTCCTGGGGTTTCACTGCAGCTGCTGCTGCTACCAACCCCTCAGACAGGCAGATGCCCTCCTGGGGTCCAGCCAGGCCTGGCCCAGGATGGCAGAACAAAGAACTTCCTCTGAGAGAGGGTGTGACACCCTCTCCCTTTGGAAAATGGTGTGAAGGCAGGGGAGGAGTAGCCTCCCCCAGCCTCTGGAAATGCTTTGTTGGGCACAGAGGTGCCCAATTCTGCATAAGCCAGTCTACACCGGTTCAGGGACACCTTAGCCCCTGCTCTGGCGCGAAACTGGACAAAGGAAAGGGGAGTGACCACTCCCCTGACCTGCACCTCCCCTGGGAGGTGTCCAGAGCTCCTCCAGTGTGCTCCAGACCTCTGCCATCTTGGAAACAGAGGTGCTGCTGGCACACTGGACTGCTCTGAGTGGCCAGTGCCACCAGGTGACGTCAGAGACTCCTTGTGATAGGCTCCTTCAGGTGTTAGTAGCCTTTCCTCTCTCCTAAGTAGCCAAACCCTCTTTTCTGGCTATTTAGGGTCTCTGTCTCTGGGGAAACTTCAGATAACGAATGCATGAGCTCAGCCGAGTTCCTCTGCATCTCCCTCTTCACCTTCTGATAAGGAATCGACCGCTGACCGCGCTGGAAGCCTGCAAACCTGCAACATAGTAGCAAAGACGACTACTGCAACTCTGTAACGCTGATCCTGCCGCCTTCTCGACTGTTTTCCTGCTTGTGCATGCTGTGGGGGTAGTCTGCCTCCTCTCTGCACCAGAAGCTCCGAAGAAATCTCCCGTGGGTCGACGGAATCTTCCCCCTGCAACCGCAGGCACCAAAAAGCTGCATTTCCGGTCCCTTGGGTCTCCTCTCAGCACGACGAGCGAGGTCCCTCGAATCCAGCGACACCGTCCAAGTGACCCCCACAGTCCAGTGACTCTTCAGCCCAAGTTTGGTGGAGGTAAGTCCTTGCCTCACCTCGCTGGGCTGCATTGCTGGGAACCGCGACTTTGCAAGCTTCTCCGGCCCCTGTGCACTTCCGGCGGAAATCCTTCGTGCACAGCCAAGCCTGGGTCCACGGCACTCTAACCTGCATTGCACGACTTTCTAAGTTGGTCTCCGGCGACGTGGGACTCCTTTGTGCAACTTCGGCGAGCACCGTTTCACGCATCCTCGTAGTGCCTGTTTCTGGCACTTCTCCGGGGGCTACCTGCTTCAGTGAGGGCTCTTTGTCTTGCACGACATCCCCTCTCTCTGCAGGTCCAATTTGCGACCTCCTGGTCCCTCCTGGGCCCAAGCAGCGTCCAAAAACGCCAAACGCACGATTTGCGTGTAGCAAGGCTTGTTGGCGTCCATCCGGCGGGAAAACACTTCTGCACGACTCTCCAAGGCGTGGGGGATCCATCCTCCAAAGGGGAAGTCTCTAGCCCTTGTCGTTCCTGCAGTATTCACAGTTCTTCAGCCTAGTAAGAGCTTCTTTGCACCAACCGCTGGCATTTCTTGGGCATCTGCCCATCTCCGAGCTGCTTGTGACTTTTGGACTTGGTCCCCTTGTTCCACAGGTACCTTCAGACAGGAATCCATCGTTGTTGCATTGGTGATTTGTGTTTTCCTTGCATTCTCCCTCTAACACGACTATTTTGTCCTTAGGGGAACTTTGGTGCACTTTGCACTCACTTTTCAGGGTCTTGGGGAGGGTTATTTTTCTAACTCTCACTATTTTCTAATAGTCCCAGCGACCCTCTACAAGGTCACATAGGTTTGGGGTCCATTCGTGGTTCGCATTCCACTTCTGGAGTATATGGTTTGTGTTGCCCCTATCCCTATGTTTCCCCATTGCATCCTATTGTAACTATACATTGTTTGCACTGTTTTCTAAGACTATACTGCATATTTTTGCTATTGTGTATATATATCTTGTGTATATTTCCTATCCTCTCACTGAGGGTACACTCTAAGATACTTTGGCATATTGTCATAAAAATAAAGTACCTTTATTTTTAGTATAACTGTGTATTGTGTTTTCTTATGATATTGTGCATATGACACTAAGTGGTACTGTGGTAGCTTCACACGTCTCCTAGTTCAGCCTGAGCTGCTTTGCTAAGCTACCATTATCTATCAGCCTAAGCTGCTAGACACCCTATACACTAATAAGGGATAACTGGGCCTGGTGCAAGGTGCAAGTACCCCTTGGTACTCACTACAAGCCAGTCCAGCCTCCTACATTGGTTGTGCAGTGGTGGGATAAGTGCTTGAGACTACTTACCACTCTTGTCATTGTACTTTTCATAAGAGAAAAATATACAAAACAAGGTCAGTGTATATACACATAGCCAAAAAGTTTTGCATTTCCTCTTTTCACTCTTTTCTAAGTGCTGAAAAGTACTTCTAAACTTTCAAAAAGTTCTTAAAAGTTTTAAAAGTTTTTCTGTCTTTCCAAAAAGTTCTGAAAACTTTTTTTTTTCTTTGTCTATCACTTTAACTCTCTCTAAAAAATGTCTGGCACAGGCCAAAAAGTTGAACTGTCCAAACTTGCATATGATCACCTTAGCTGGAAAGGAGCAAGGAGTCTCTGCATAGAGAGAGGTTTGAGTGTAGGGAAGAATCCTTCCTTAGAACTGTTAATTAATATGCTTAGAGTACAGGATAAGGCCATAAGTGCCCAATCTGTGGAAAAAGTAGCTAATGGTTCTCAATCTGATCCAGGGACTCCCCCAGGAAAAGGTTCAGGAAAGAAACTTCTCAGCCTGCCCATTACTAGACAGTCTAGCATAGTTGGTACAGAGGTTGAATCACATCATACTGATGATGTGCTCTCACATTATACTGGTAGCCAAGCTGTTAGGGTGCCCTCTGTAAGGGACAGGTCTCCTTCTGTTCATTCCCATCATACCTCTGTATCTAGAAATGTCCCTCCCACCCACCCTGATGACAGATTGTTAGAAAGGGAGCTCAATAGATTGAGAGTGGAACAAACCAGACTGAAGCTCAAGAAGCAACAGCTGGATTTGGATAGACAGTCTTTAGAAATAGAGAGGGAAAGACAGAAGTTGGGTTTAGATACCCATGGTGGCAGCAGCAGTATTCCCAATAGTCATCCTGCAAAAGAGCATGATTCCAGGAATCTGCATAAGATAGTTCCCCCTTATAAGGAGGGGGATGACATTAACAAGTGGTTTGCTGCACTTGAGAGGGCCTGTGCTGTACAGGATGTCCCTCAAAGGCAGTGGGCTGCTATCCTATGGCTATCATTTAGTGGAAAGGGTAGGGATAGACTCCTTACTGTGAAAGAAAGTGATGCCAATAATTTTACAGTTCTTAAGAATGCACTCCTGGATGGTTATGGCTTAACCACTGAACAGTACAGGATAAAGTTCAGAGAGACCAAAAAGGAGTCTTCACAAGACTGGGTTGATTTCATTGACCAGGCAGTGAAGGCCTTGGAGGGGTGGTTACATGGCAGTAAAGTTACTGATTATGAAAGCCTGTATAACACAATCCTGAGAGAGCATATACTTAATAATTGTGTGTCTGATTTGTTGCACCAGTACCTGGTAGACTCTGATCTGACCTCTCCCCAAGAATTGGGAAAGAAGGCAGACAAATGGGTCAGAACAAGGGTGAACAGAAAAGTTCATACAGGGGGTGACAAAGATGGCAATAAGAAGAAAGATGGTGAAAAATCTCAAGATAAGCATGGGGATAAGGGTAAAACCAAAGATCCCACTTCAAATCTTAAACACTCTTCAGAGGGTGGGGATAAAACAAATTCTTCCTCTTCTTCCCAACCTGCACACATTAAAAAGCCTTGGTGCTTTGTGTGTAAAAACAGAGGCCATAGGCCAGGGGATAAGTCCTGTCCAGGTAAACCCCCTGAGCCTACCACCACTAATACATCAAGCTCTAGTGCCCCTAGCAGTAGTGGTACTAGTGGTGGGACTGCTGGCAACAGTCAAGCAAAGGGTGTAGTTGGGTTCACTTATGGGTCCATAGTGGAAACTGATGTAATCAGTCCCAAGACAGTTTCTGTCACACCTAGTGGCATTGGCCTTGCCACACTGGCTGCTTGTCCCCTTACAATGGATAAGTACAGGCAGACAGTTTCAATAAATGGTGTTGAGGCCTTGGCCTACAGGGACACAGGTGCCAGTTTCACTTTGGTGACTGAAAACCTAGTGCCTCCTGAACAACACATCATTGGACAACAGTATAAGATTATTGATGTCCATAACTCCACTAAGTTTCTTCCCTTAGCTATAATTCAGTTTAGTTGGGGTGGAGTTACTGGCCCTAGGCAGGTGGTGGTATCACCTAGCTTACCTGTAGACTGTCTCTTAGGTAATGACCTAGAGGCCTCAGGTTGGGCTGATGTAGAGTTTTATGCCCATGCCGCCATGCTGGGCATCCCTGAGGAATTGTTCCCTCTCATTTCAAGTGAAATGAAAAAGCAAAGGAGAAAAGGCCTGAAAACTCAGGACCCCTCTCCATCAACAGGTAAAAAGGGTATCACAGTATCCCCTAACCACCCTACCATTCAGGATACTATTCCTGTGGTGGGAGAAACCTCTCCTGGGGTGGCACCTGTTCCAAGGGAATCATCAGCTGGCAAAGCTGGACTCCCTGAGGTGGAAGTACCTCTCTGTGGGATAACTAACATTGGTGAGAAAAAGAGCACCATTTTAGTTAACATGGAGCATCCCTCCAACCCTCCCAGAGAAACTTTAGTGCAGAAACCCTGCACTACCTCACAACACTTAGGACAGCATCCCTGCCCTAGTGTGGAGCTCATAGGACAGCATCCCTGCCCTGCTCCAACTCAAGAGAAACAGCATCCCTGTTCTCTCTTCCAGCCAGATGGACAAAGTTTTTGCCCAGCTATGGCTTTTCTGAGACAGCATCCCTGTCTGGCATTTCCATCACTACAAATAGGTTCAGTGGACAATTCCCACTGCTCTAAACTAAAACTTACTGATAGAAACTCTGAAAATATATCTTCACATTGTTGCTTAGCTAAAAAACTTCAAACAGGGTGGTTTACATCCCCACAGGGAAGTAACCATATAGTGGATGATAAAGGGAGTAACCAGTCTATTGCAGAGCTACTCTCTACTTATCACCACTTAGACAATAAAGTCTCAACTGGCCAAGGTTAGCCTTATTGTCCTTCGTTTGGGGGGGGGTTGTGTGAGAAGGTAGCCTCTTTCTAGCCTTGTTACCCCCACTTTTGGCCTGTTTGTGAGTGTATGTCAGGGTGTTTTGTCACTGTTTTCACTGTCTCACTGGGAACCTGATAGCCAGGCCTCAGTGCTCATAGTGAAAACACCATGTTTTCAGTATGGTTGTTATGTGTCACTGGGATCCTGCTAGTCAGGACCCCAGTGCTCATAGGTTTGTGGCCTATATGTATGTGTCACTGGGACCCTGTCACACAGGGCCCCAGTGCTCATAGGTGTGCATGTATATGTTCCCTGTGTGGTGCCTAACTGTCTCACTGAGGCTCTGCTAACCAGAACCTCAGTGGTGATGCTCTCTCATTACTTTCAAATTGTCACTAACAGGCTAGTGACCATTTTTACCAATTTACATTGGCTTACTGGAACACCCTTATAATTCCCTAGTATATGGTACTGAGGTACCCAGGGTATTGGGGTTCCAGGAGATCCCTATGGGCTGCAGCATTTCTTTTGCCACCCATAGGGAGCTCTGACAATTCTTACACAGGCCTGCCACTGCAGCCTGAGTGAAATAACGTCCACGTTATTTCACAGCCATTTTACACTGCACTTAAGTAACTTATAAGTCACCTATATGTCTAACCTTTACCTGGTAAAGGTTAGGTGCAAAGTTACTTAGTGTGAGGGCACCCTGGCACTAGCCAAGGTGCCCCCACATTGTTCAGAGCCAATTCCCTGAACTTTGTGAGTGCGGGGACACCATTACACGCGTGCACTACATATAGGTCACTACCTATATGTAGCTTCACCATGGTAACTCCGAATATGGCCATGTAACATGTCTATGATCATGGAATTGCCCCCTCTATGCCATCCTGGCATTGTTGGTACAATTCCATGATCCCAGTGGTCTGTAGCACAGACCCTGGTACTGCCAGACTGACCTTCCTGGGGTTTCACTGCAGCTGCTGCTGCTACCAACCCCTCAGACAGGCAGATGCCCTCCTGGGGTCCAGCCAGGCCTGGCCCAGGATGGCAGAACAAAGAACTTCCTCTGAGAGAGGGTGTGACACCCTCTCCCTTTGGAAAATGGTGTGAAGGCAGGGGAGGAGTAGCCTCCCCCAGCCTCTGGAAATGCTTTGTTGGGCACAGAGGTGCCCAATTCTGCATAAGCCAGTCTACACCGGTTCAGGGACACCTTAGCCCCTGCTCTGGCGCGAAACTGGACAAAGGAAAGGGGAGTGACCACTCCCCTGACCTGCACCTCCCCTGGGAGGTGTCCAGAGCTCCTCCAGTGTGCTCCAGACCTCTGCCATCTTGGAAACAGAGGTGCTGCTGGCACACTGGACTGCTCTGAGTGGCCAGTGCCACCAGGTGACGTCAGAGACTCCTTGTGATAGGCTCCTTCAGGTGTTAGTAGCCTTTCCTCTCTCCTAAGTAGCCAAACCCTCTTTTCTGGCTATTTAGGGTCTCTGTCTCTGGGGAAACTTCAGATAACGAATGCATGAGCTCAGCCGAGTTCCTCTGCATCTCCCTCTTCACCTTCTGATAAGGAATCGACCGCTGACCGCGCTGGAAGCCTGCAAACCTGCAACATAGTAGCAAAGACGACTACTGCAACTCTGTAACGCTGATCCTGCCGCCTTCTCGACTGTTTTCCTGCTTGTGCATGCTGTGGGGGTAGTCTGCCTCCTCTCTGCACCAGAAGCTCCGAAGAAATCTCCCGTGGGTCGACGGAATCTTCCCCCTGCAACCGCAGGCACCAAAAAGCTGCATTTCCGGTCCCTTGGGTCTCCTCTCAGCACGACGAGCGAGGTCCCTCGAATCCAGCGACACCGTCCAAGTGACCCCCACAGTCCAGTGACTCTTCAGCCCAAGTTTGGTGGAGGTAAGTCCTTGCCTCACCTCGCTGGGCTGCATTGCTGGGAACCGCGACTTTGCAAGCTTCTCCGGCCCCTGTGCACTTCCGGCGGAAATCCTTCGTGCACAGCCAAGCCTGGGTCCACGGCACTCTAACCTGCATTGCACGACTTTCTAAGTTGGTCTCCGGCGACGTGGGACTCCTTTGTGCAACTTCGGCGAGCACCGTTTCACGCATCCTCGTAGTGCCTGTTTCTGGCACTTCTCCGGGGGCTACCTGCTTCAGTGAGGGCTCTTTGTCTTGCACGACATCCCCTCTCTCTGCAGGTCCAATTTGCGACCTCCTGGTCCCTCCTGGGCCCAAGCAGCGTCCAAAAACGCCAAACGCACGATTTGCGTGTAGCAAGGCTTGTTGGCGTCCATCCGGCGGGAAAACACTTCTGCACGACTCTCCAAGGCGTGGGGGATCCATCCTCCAAAGGGGAAGTCTCTAGCCCTTGTCGTTCCTGCAGTATTCACAGTTCTTCAGCCTAGTAAGAGCTTCTTTGCACCAACCGCTGGCATTTCTTGGGCATCTGCCCATCTCCGAGCTGCTTGTGACTTTTGGACTTGGTCCCCTTGTTCCACAGGTACCTTCAGACAGGAATCCATCGTTGTTGCATTGGTGATTTGTGTTTTCCTTGCATTCTCCCTCTAACACGACTATTTTGTCCTTAGGGGAACTTTGGTGCACTTTGCACTCACTTTTCAGGGTCTTGGGGAGGGTTATTTTTCTAACTCTCACTATTTTCTAATAGTCCCAGCGACCCTCTACAAGGTCACATAGGTTTGGGGTCCATTCGTGGTTCGCATTCCACTTCTGGAGTATATGGTTTGTGTTGCCCCTATCCCTATGTTTCCCCATTGCATCCTATTGTAACTATACATTGTTTGCACTGTTTTCTAAGACTATACTGCATATTTTTGCTATTGTGTATATATATCTTGTGTATATTTCCTATCCTCTCACTGAGGGTACACTCTAAGATACTTTGGCATATTGTCATAAAAATAAAGTACCTTTATTTTTAGTATAACTGTGTATTGTGTTTTCTTATGATATTGTGCATATGACACTAAGTGGTACTGTGGTAGCTTCACACGTCTCCTAGTTCAGCCTGAGCTGCTTTGCTAAGCTACCATTATCTATCAGCCTAAGCTGCTAGACACCCTATACACTAATAAGGGATAACTGGGCCTGGTGCAAGGTGCAAGTACCCCTTGGTACTCACTACAAGCCAGTCCAGCCTCCTACAGTTGATTGGTCTGCTTCACGATGTTCTTATCATCCGGCTCGTCAGGTATCAAAAATGTTCAAGTCTTGGAAAAGTACATCTCATGCACGTTATACATTATTGGTTACATTTCTAGGGACATCATCTCCTGTCCATCGGTTCTCACAGATTCTTCTGTTAAATATTTTATTACAACAATGAGCAGTTCACGGTCAGTTCATTTTGCCAGGATTTCCCTTAGACGTTAAGAAATTCAGCTTTCTGCATGAGGCCTGGCAAGATTACGTTAAGACACTCGCTAAATTAAGGCCTACAATTATACAGAACTTAGGTTATAACTCTTATTATGACATATTACTACATTAATCTAATACATTTTCAATATTTCATGTGAACTAATTATATTTTAGTACATTTCGTGAATACTGGTGGACAATCTCCGAGGTCACAATTTCAAACGTGCACATTATTTTTCTACGTTAATTTATTTTCTATCATTTTCAATATTCAAAATACATAAACATTCATTAACAAATTTCAAATTAAGACATTTGTGTTAACACAAGCATTTGAAGGTGTGCCTACCAGAGTGGCCGTCAATGTTCTTAAAGTATACTTTTAATGTGAAATGTTGAGCTTATGATTGATTAATGTAGTAATATGTCATATTAAAGGTCATGCCTTATGTATTAGCTTTAATTAATTGTAGGCCTTACCTTAGCAAGGTCTTGGCCTAGTTGCACTGTCTCATGTCGAGCTGCATTTCTTAGGCGTTTTATGAATTGGTTGCTTAGAGAATTAAATTGTGATTTTCCACTGTGCTGACCACGTGCTCGTAGCTGAAGTTAGTTCTCATAAGAAACTGCTTGCTAGAAGATGCTGTATTTGCTAGTGAAACAATGTTCAATGTACTGTGTGTAAGACTGACCTTCCCTGGAGAAGACAATGGATGCACTGACTGGAGTATAAGCTGCAACAATACTGATGCCTGATGAGCCAAATGACGACGCAGGAGAAGAAGAACCAATTGTTGACATGTGAACCATGTAGTAGTAGAATTATAGATTTTAAGGTTTTGTTTAATTGGACTAAGTGTAAACATCTGATTCCTCGACCAATTAGGATGTGGGAAACAGTTTTAGGAAATCTAACTTAGCCAGACTGCACCGAGAGGAGAGAGGCCATTTCTCCCCATTTTTATTTAGTGTTTAGTTATCTTTTTCGAACTGGTTAGAGAGACTTTGCTTTTCCTGAACTTTGATACTGAATCCTGATGCCTCGCTGACCAAACTGATGTCCTGTTGACGAAGACTGTCATAGCTTGCTGAACCATACTGAGGACAGGTATACTGACAATGATACTGATTGTTATGTCTATTTGCTTTTGTCTCTAGGTACCAACCTATATTTTGATAGAGCCATAGTTAAATGTTTTTCGAAATTTGTGTTGACTAAATTGTTTTGCATGAAGCCCAAACATGCTATTCTAATATGGGGTTAGTTAGGGTTCTCATTGATGAGGTTCGCTACATGTTATAACAGATGATGTCTTTTCTTTGCTGAATCTAAATGTATGTAATATCGTTTGCACAGTTATTATTGCAATTAATTTGTATTGTAACTTTAGAATGTGTAGTAGCTCAAGCTTTGATTAGATCACAATTCTTTGCCGCTTTGGTCAGCCAGTATTGTTTCTGTATGTTTATCATTTGATTTTGAGACTAAGGGCCAGATGTAGGTAGAAAGCAATTTGCGAGTTGCGAATTGCGAGTCCTTCCGACTCGCAATTTGCAACTCGCAAATTGGTATGCAGAAAGGTGTCTCAGACACCTTCTGCGACTCGCCATGGGGTCGCAAAGACCCACCTCATAAATATTTATGAGGTGGGTCACAGTTTGCGACCCCATAGCGAGTCTAGGCCCTCAGGGGGATGGTGGCCTGCTGGAGACAGCAGACCACCATGTCCGCGACTGCTTTTAAATAAAGCAGTTTTTTTTTTCCTATTTGCAGCCAGTTTTCCTTAAAGGAAAACGAGCTGCAAATAGAAAAAAATACCGAAACCTTTTGTTTCGGGTTTTTTCAGAGGAGGCAGTGGTCCATAGGACCACTGCCTGCTCTGAAAAAATAATTTTGTGAGCATTCACAAAGGGGAAGGGGTCCCATGGGGACCGTTTGCGAATGAGTTACCATCCACTTCAAGTGGATGGTAACTGCGAGTTGATTTGCGACCGCTTTCGCGGTCGCAAATCAACTTACATTGCGGTGTGAGTCGCAAATAGGAAGGGAACACCCCTTCCTATTTGCGAGTCGGAAACACATTTTGCGAGTCGGTTCCGACTCGCAAAATGTGTTTCTGCATCGCATGAGGGCATTAGCGCCTCGCAAACAGCGTTTTTCGCTGTTTGCGAGGCGCTAATGCCTTCGTACATCTGGCCCTAAGTTACGTGACATTAGCATTGTTAATATAGGGAAATAAACATTCAATCTTTTTCATAAAGGTGTGGTTATTCATGATTGCAAGGTCATAGTGTGTGGAAATTACTGACTCCCATTGATTATTGATGTCATTGATTGTTATTGCTATTGATTTGTATTGGTACAGCGTTCATGGTGGGAAAAACTCAAAGCGCGGTCAAAAGGTCCATGGGCGCATTCGCGTCTCCCTTGTAAGCTTACTTAATAAGATCTGACTCACTAACAGAGATGGTAGCAGAGGATGGTGTGTCTCCTTAAGAGCCCATCATAGGAGCCCAGTACATGGTTTGTCTCCTTAAGAGCTCATCATACAGTCCAGAGGGAGGTGGAAGAGTATTTAGTCCCAGAGATTGTAAGCAAGAAACAACAGGTGTCCCCAGAGATGATAGTAGGATAAGAGTTAATACCCTACAGAGAGCAAAATAATTCACAGATTTGGTGAAATTGGTGAAATTTGGATTTTTCTAGATTTGATGGAAGAAAGTGGAAAGAAAATGTGCCCTAAGGACTTGAAAGGACTTTACCAGAATCTTGGAGCTTGCCAATGATTGTTTGAGGATGTTCTTAGCGTTCAAGTGACAGTGTAATGGAGTAGGCTTTGCGCTTGCACAGCTTATGCAAATCACAGGTGAATTGTGATGTTTGTGAAGGTTTAGGGAGTTTGTGTACTTCAAATGAAGTTGTAGAAGGAGTGTGCGTACTTGCAGTGTGAGAGTAGGGAAGTCGTCGAACTTCACATGTGTGTGGCTCTTTGTGCTCAAAAATTGTCCATATGATTGTTGGTATACGGACCCTGCGTGGTCTAAGACTTCGGAGTATACTGAAAAGTGTATGAGACACTTGGTTTTTGTTGTAATTTGTCTAGTTTAATAGGTCGATCGGGCGTGGTCGACAAGTCAGAGTGTGAATCAAAGTGAGTGAAAGAATTTTCGACTGAGATCTGGCGAGTCCTATGTGCACCAGGACAGACCTACTGATCAGTTGAGACTGAAATTTGCAGGTCGAATTTAGCTTGCGAATCAGGGAAACTGAGAGAGAAGGAGCAGCTGTCAGAGCGAAACGCCAATAGTGGAAAATCCATATAGTTTCTGAAGCGATTGTGTTACCCTACCTGTAGTAAACAGACAAATTGAGTTTTGATTTTGTTTAGTGCTCGCAATAATTTTGCATTCGTTTTGTGTGAATCTGAATTTGGGAGGACAAGCCGCAAGACTTTGTCAGCCGTTGTACATGTGAGTGCGATGAAATTGGAGTTGTGCTGGGATAGGTTGGTTAATGCTAAGGGTCACGCACGGATTGGCAGCCGTCAGTTTATCGCAATTGGTTGATGAAGTGGGTGAAGAGAATTCTAGGATTAAAAGTCACTTCCCCATTTGATTTAGAATAACATAAAGATAAATATTTTCAAAGCTTTAAAGAGTGCTTTAAGGGGAGATACGTACATTACAATGAGTATAGGGGCTATTGCACCACCAGAAGGGACACCAGCTTACATTGTAATTGAAGAGCAGGGTGTTGCGCCATGTTTTTGGTTGAAGCAGTGTAGCAAAGTAACAGAAAAAGACGGGAGCTTAGCATTTATTGTCCATGGAACATTTAATTTGAGGAGCTTAGAGCATCTGAGGAGAGTGCTGTATGACCTGAAACTCCCTCAGAGACCAGCACAGTTGGAAGCATTAGCGATCTGGGAGTTAGTAGCCAGACAGCAACAGCAACACAAATTTGAGAGGAGAATGAAGGAGGTAGAAAAGACAGTAGCAGAGGCTAGATGGGACAGTGCTCAGAAATTGTGGAGAACCGAGACTTTACAAGGGATTAAACTATTTCCTGCGATTACACAGGATAGCGAGTGAGAATGAAGGAAAGCTACCAGAAAAACAAACAGAAGCCCTTCCAAGAGTAGGGAGCAGAGACCAAAGGAGTCTAGAGGATTATTGACATTTGAGGAAGAATCAGACGATGATGAGTTTATTTTACAGTTATTGAAAAATCGTCCCCCATCGTATGCAGCACAAGAGAATGTTCCAAGCACTAGTATAAATCCTTCAGCACCGACCCAGGTTAACATGACTACAAGTCCAGTGCAGGTTAATCCGAGTATGACACAGAGCCCATTGCAGAGCAGTTTTAATGCACCTATTACTCCAGTAGCACAGAATTGGGTGCCACAGTCGAATGTCCCGAGAATTTACCCTGATGTACCTGTAGTGGAAACTGCCACAAACCTAATATTGCCAACAGGACAGGTTTTCCCAAAACTGATGTTGGTTCAGACAGAGACAACTCCACTTTTACTGCCTCAAATGCAGTCACAAACAGGGCTAACATACATGCCGATAATAGGGACGCAGTCAGACAGGTCTGTACTGATGAATCAGAATTTGGGAACTATGCACCCACAGAACTTGAGTATCAGACCAATCCCAGATACTGTATCCGTACCTGTTACCATTGGTCCAGTTGTACCTTTGTTTGCACATGAGAAAACCAGTGCAGATGGACAGGGAGTCATGAGTCAGAATTTAATGAGAGGAGGTCTTAATGAGAATATTCGAGTAGTCTGTCCTGTGGGAAAGACCTTTGATGAATCTAGATCATTGCTAGACCTTAGTCCATTCGGAGTTCCTCTGGATACTGCCATAGGGTTGAATGTTAGTCAGAGTCTGAAATTACAGGGGCTGCAATGTTAATAATTTACTGGTGTGGTGCAACAAGTGCTGCATGCCCAGGCTAATAATATTTAGCTTCAAGGTTTGACTCCCCAGCAATTGACTGAATGGTTAGACAAGCTGAATACCCCGCAGGGTGCTCCCAGGGGAGCAGAGTACTTGAACGATACGAGACTAGGAATGGAAGCGGGTGAGCTCATTGAAGGAACTATTGGTGTGAACAGACTAGAGTCCTACACTGAGGCAGAATTGAGATATCTGTGCCGGAAAGTTACGAGGGAAGTGAGCAATGTACATCAAAGGCTAGCAGACCTGGCAGAGAAGTACGACATAGAAATAGAGAAGACGAAGCATTTGAAAAGGAGTTACAGGTAAGATTTTGATGCAAATGACTTTAAGCAAATGAGAGCTGCAGGAATGAAGGCACACCTTAGGGAGTTGCTCCAAAGTGTCCACACTTGGGGAGCATTAGACAAATGAGAAGGTAGATGGGCGAAAAAAAGAGATAAAAGGAAAAGGGAATCTGCGGAGCTTACTTCAAATGTGCAGCAGAGCAAGGATCCAGTGAAAATCTTACCAATGAGAGAGATTCCAGGAAGGAATTTTGGGCCAGATGTAGCATAAATAAAAATTGCGACTCGCATTTTGCGAGTTGATGCGACTCGCAAAATGCGAGTCGCAAATTGGAATGCCAGAAAAAAAAGCGATCCGATTTTGCGACTCGCAGCCGGACTCGCAGCGCTGTGTGCGAGTCCGCAGTTTGCGAGGTCGCTGTTTGCGAGTGTGCAAAAAACGAACTCGCAATTAGCGAGTGGGTGTCGCAAATTGCGAATACCTTCAAAATAGCTTGCAGATGCAGCAGAACACTCCAGGAAGCATACCAGAACACCCTGGAAGCACTTCCTGGTACATGATGATGACATCACAGCCAGGAAGTTAACAAATACACCTGGGAGGAGGGCGCAACAGTGAGCAGTGTCTCTGCCACTGACAGTAGGGTGCTGAGGAGTGGTAGGCACAGCACCATGGACGCAGCAGGGACCAGCCAGGCTGGCAGGAGGGGCAGGAGATCATAGATAACAGCCAGGACAGATTAATGTGGCACATGGCGTTAATGTGCCACATGACTGGTTGGCATTTTCCTGCCCATGGACAATTTCAACTTGTATATAGTTTCTTCACGACATTAATAAAACAGTTATTTATGTTCCACTTAACAAATGGTTAATAGGTGAGTATGGTGGGAGTTGACACTTACCGTCCAAAATATTGCGTTGCAATGTGGTCCCGTCTCAGTCTGCCTTGATTAGCTAGACTCCTATCCCCATGATGGCGATGTGGTTGTTCTTGCTCTTCATCATCAGGATCTGGCTATGTTGTGGAGGATGGCGCATGCGACCACAATTTTGAAAGCGGTAATGGGGGTGTATTGGAGGGCGCCTCCACTGCGGTGGAGGCATCTGAATCTTGCCTTCAGCAGTCCGAAGGTGCGCTCGATCAGGTTCCTGGTCCTCTTATGCGCACTGTTGTATTGCCTCTCTGATTCAGTTCTGGGTGTTAAAAACGGAGTCATGATCCAAGGCCTGAGAGCATATGCACTGTCACCTGTTGGGCACAAAAGTACACGGTTAGGAAGTCCAGATTGTTGTGCACAGTGACCTGTGTGTATGTCTGCAAGTGTCTGTGGCTCTACCTAGGAGGTAACCGTCTCCAAATTCCCCACGTTCCAGGCGTTGATGTATCCCACTATGCCTAAAAATGTATGAGTCATGGGTACTGGCAGGAAACTTAGCTACGATGTCCGTGATGACATAATGGGCATCACAAACAACCTGTATGTTGAGTGAGTGGGTACACTTCCTGTTGCGGAAAATGTGTTCCAGATTAGCAGGGGGGCATATTTGAATGTGTGTCCCATCTACACACCCTATGACATGAGGAAAGTGGGCAATGCGGTAAAAGTCCAGCTTGGTGCTGTTAATTTCTGCCTCATTCCTTGGTAAGTATATGAAGTGAGACATGTGCGTGACTAAGGCATCTAGGAATGCCCTGAGGAACCTTGACACTGCACTTTGGGATACCCCACCTGCCACGGCAATGACCCCCTGATAGCTCCCTGAGGCCAAGAGGTGCAGTGCGCATAGCACTTGCACATGCGTAGGGATGGCGCAGCCACGCATAGTCTTGTGTTCTAGCTGTGGTTTGAGTAAATCTATTAATTCTAGAATGGCTGCGCTGCTAAGGCGGTATTTGTCATAGATCTCCTCTTCAGTTTGCTGAAAAAGAGTCTGCCTGGTTCTATATATCTTCTCCTGTCTGTGGCCCCTCCTCCTCCTCTGCTGGGATGCGTAGACTCTCCTCCTCACTGCTATCAGGTATATCTCCGCCATCTTGAGTAACCCAGATGCCTTCTGGGTCCCCTTTTATACTCTGGTAATGGTTACCACCTGCTCTGAGTTAGTGGTAAATGGGACATGCAAACTGGGCTTTTTGCGACTAGTCGCAATTTGCGAATTGCAATTGCATAAGGTTTGCGACTTGCAATTTGCGGGTCGCAAAATGGGGTCGCAACGGATGCGACTCGCAAACGGGTCCCATCGCTTTTTGCGAGTCGGAAATGGGCTTTTTGCATCCCATTTCCGATTTTGCACTGTCGCAAATTGCGAATCGGCCCGTTTGCGAGTCGCAAACGTTTGCTACATCTGGCCCTTTGTTCATGTCCCTTGGAGCAGAAGTGACATTCTGTCCTTTAGAAATGACTATCCCAGGTTGAGACAGAAACCAGTAGAATGGTATCAGCAGACAGACAGGTTTGTGAAACTTGCAAAATGCCTGTGGGAAGGCTTGAACACTTTATTAGAGATAGTTCTAGCTGATCTGTGGATGGAGTGTAAGAGGAGTATAAATTGGTCGACAAAGGAACCAGAGAGAGATCAGGCTACAGGTGTGCTATCTCCTCAAGTAATGAAATATTATTACAAAGCGATTGAATTATTGAAAATGAGAATTTGGCCCCCAAAAGTATTGACTGGCAGAGAATAGATAGGACAGCTCAGGAAGCCAAGGAGTCAGTACATTCCTATTATGAGATTGTTGTAGGAGTTCAAGCATTAGAGTGATACAGAGACAACTGAGCCAAAAGACATGATTCATTTTGTGTTTAGATTTGTGGAAGGATTGAGACCTGAAATTAGCCAGATGATTAAGAGTCATTTAATTTTCTGGCAAGTAAAACCTATAGATGAAGTGTTGCAGTATGCAAAGTACTGTAGTGATGAGATCGAGTTGAGGCAGAGAAAGTTGAAGGAAAAGGCGATGGTGATGCAGATCAAAGCGGCACAGACAGGGATGCAGGGAAATTTTCCACAACAGCAGCAGGGAAATGCGGGTGTTTCAGAATCAGATGAGAGGTAGAGGTCACAGAGGAATTGGTAATGGAAATCGTAGCCCAGATGTGAATACTGTAGTGGTCCAGAATGATGTGCAGGGAATGAAGAGATTATTGCCTTGTCAAGCTTGCGAAGCTGTCGGACATTGGAAGTGGGAGTGTCCGATGATGGTACAGGAAGGTGTCGTTCAGCAAACCAGTGACATCAATTCATTCCAAAACATGAGAGGACCGAGAATGAGAGGTCATCATCTGAATTTTCTTAACAATGTGAATCAAATGCAGAATCTTCAACCCATGCAGCAGATGTAAATGCCATGTGCGTGTACAAATGACACAGTTACAGCCAATGCAACAGCAGGTTTCAATTGTACCTAGACAGCAAATTCAAATACCTTAAGCTCCAATGGAACAGCAGCAGGTGATGCTTCCTCAACAGGTCACAGGTCCAACCAAAGTAAAAACACAGTTCACCAATTCTGTTACACAGTGAGAATGGAATAAATGATGATTGGGTGAACAAGAGTTCGGATGAAGAAGAATGTGTGCTTGCAGCTTCTCTAGAAGTAGATCAGAAAGGCCCATATATGAAGGGAAAAGTAATGTGTCACAAAGTTTAATTCTTGGCTGACACAGGAGCTACACGCTCTACAGTAAGAACTGCAGAAGTTCTGAACTTACCCCTTTCAGGAAAGACAGTCCAGATTGTAGGAGTAGCAAATCAGTATTTAACCATCCCAATTACGGAACCAGTTCAGGTTAAAATTGGCAACTTTAAAGGATTGCACAAATTTGTAGTCTGTGATTCAAGTCCAGTATCCCTACTGGGAAAAGACTTGGGGCCAAGTGTATTAAGCGTTTTTGCATTAGCAAACGATGCAAATCGCAAAATTCGGCCGTTTGTGAATGCAAAAATGCCTTTCACAATGTATGAAAGGCATTCACTGTGCAATTTTAAGGAATCGCAAAAGTAGCGATTCCTTAAAATTGCAACCCCAATTAGAGAATCGCAAATTGCGATTCTCTAAATAGGAAATCGCAAATAGAGAATTCCTATTTGCGATTTCCAAAGCACATGTATCAAGCATTTCCTAAATGCAAATTTGGCATTTAGGAAATGCAATTACCACAAATCAAAGTTTGGTGGTAAGCATGTGCAAATTTTAAAACTGCATTATAAATGCATTTTTAAAATTGATATGTAGCGCACACATGCCCCTAAGGCATGTGTGTGCTTCACATATCTGTAAAAAAATGTTTGCGGTGCATCAGACGGGCCTTAGGCCCCCAGCACCCTGGTATTTGCATTTCCTAATTTGCGAATTCCTAACTGGAATTTGCAAATTGGGAAATGCAAAATCATTTGCACCTATCATATGGTTGAATGAGGTTGCATTCTCTATTTGCGATTCGGTAATAGCATTTGCGAATTTTAAGAAATCGCTATTACCGAACCACAAAATTCATACATACCATTTTGAACAAACACCAGCGATGCAACAATAGTGGATTTCCGGACCTGAGTACCTGTAAGACAAGGGGACCAAGTCCAATAGTCGCAACAGTGTTGAGAGTGGGCAGGTGCCCAGGAAATGCCAGCTGAGGGTGCAAGAAAGCTGGCACCTGTTGGAAGAAGCTTGGAATTCTGCAAGAAAGAAGAGGACTAGGAACTTCCCCTTTGGAGGATGGATGTCCCACGTCGCGATGAAGCTTGCAGAGGTGTTCCCACGCAGAAAGACTACAAACAAGCCTTGCTAGGGTTGCGGTTAGGGTTTTTGGATGCTGCTGTGGCCCAGGAGGGACCAGGATGTCGCCACTTGGATGAGGAGACAGAGGGGGTGCCCAGCAAGTCAGGGAGCCCTCACAGAAGCAGGAAGCACCCGCAGAAGTACCTGAACAGGCACTTGGAAGAAGAGTGAACCGGAGTCCACGCGAAGTCACAAAAGGGAGTCCCGCGACACCGGAGGACAACTCAGAAGGTTTTGCACTGCAGGTTAGAGTGTCGGGGACCCAGGCTTGGCTGTGCACGATGGAAATCCTGGAAGATTGCACAGGAGCCGGAGCAGCTGCAAATCACGCGGTACCCAGCAATGCTGTCTAGCATGGGGAGGCAAGGACTTACCTCCACCAAACTTGGACTGAAGAGTCACTGGACTGTGGGAGTCACTTGGACAGAGTTGCTGAGTTCCAGGGACCACGCTCGCCGTGCTGAGAGGGGACCCAGAGGACCGGTGATGCAGTCTTTTGTTGCCTGCGGGTGCAGGGGGAAGATTCCGTCGACCCACGGGAGATTTCTTCAGAGCTCCTGGTGCAGAGAGGAGGCAGGCTACCCCCAGAGCATGCACCACCTGGAAACAGTCGAGAAAGCTGGCAGGATGAAGCGATACAAGGTTGCTAGTAGGCGTCTTGCTACTTTGTTGCGGTCCTGAGCAGTCAGCAGTCGATCCTTTGGCAGAAGGTGAAGAGGGAGATGCAGAGGAACTCTGATGAGCTCGTGCATTCGTTATCTGGTGAGATCCCCAAAGCAGAGACCCTAAATAGCCAGAAAAGGAGGTTTGGCTACCTAGGAAGGAGGATTGGCTACCAAGAGAGGTAAGAGCCTATCAGAAGGAGCCTCTGACGTCACCTGCTGGCACTGGCCACTCAGAGCAGTCCAGTGAGCCACAGACACCTCTGTTTCCAAGATGGCAGAGGTCTTGGGCACACTGAAGGAGCTCTGGGCACCTCCCCTGGGAGGTGCAGGTCAGGGGAGTGGTCACTCCCCTTTCCTTTGTCCAGTTTCGCGCCAGAGCAGGGCTGGGGGATCCCTGAACCGGTGTAGACTGGCTTATGCAGAGATGGGCACCATCTGTGCCCATCAAAGCATTTCCAGAGGCTGGGGGAGGCTACTCCTCCCCAGCCTTCACACCTATTTCCAAAGGGAGAGGGTGTTACACCCTCTCTCAGAGGAAGTCCTTTGTTCTGCCTTCCTGGGCCAGGGCTGCCTGGACCCCAGGAGGGCAGAAACCTGCCTGAGGGGTTGGCAGCAGCAGCAGCAGTGGAGACCCCGGAAAGGCAGTTTGGCAGTACCCGGGTGCTGTGCTAGAGACCCGGGGGATCATGGAATTGTCCCCCCAATGCCAGAATGGCATTGGGGTGACAATTCCATGATCTTAGACATGTTATATGGCCATGTTCCAAGTTACCATTGTGACGCTGTACATAGGTAGTGACCTATGTACAGTGCACGCGTGTAATGGTGTCCCCGCACTCACAAAGTCCGGAGAATTTGCCCTGAACGATGTGGGGGCCCCTTGGCTAGTGCCAGGGTGCCCACACACTAAGTAACTTTGCACCCAACCTTCACCAGGTGAAGGTTAGACATATAGGTGACTTATAAGTTACTTAAGTGCAGTGGTAAATGGCTGTGAAACAACGTGGATGTTATTTCACTCAGGCTGCAGTGGCAGGCCTGTGTAAGAATTGTAAGAGCTCCCTATGGGTGGCAAAAGAAATGCTGCAGTCCATAGGGATCTTCTGGAACCCCAATACCCTGGGTACCTCAGTACCATATACTAGGGAATTATATGGGTGTACCAGTATGCCAATGTGAATTGGTAAAATTAGTCACTAGCCTGTTAGTGACAAATTTGGAAAACAGAGAGAGCATAACCACTGAGGTTCTGGTTAGCAGAGCCTCAGTGAGACAGTTAGGCATCACACAGGGAGCACATAAGGGCACATACTTATGAGCTCTGGGGCCCTGCCTGGCAGGGTCCCAGTGACACATAGACTAAAACAACATATATACAGTGAAATATGGGGGTAACATGCCAGACAAGATGGTACTTTCCTACACTCGAACAGTGTGAAAGCATTGTGATGTGACATCCCCTAACAATAATGGTCCCTCACTAACTTACACAAACCAAAACCCAATATCTGACAGGTGCAAGATTGATGCGTTATGAGATGAGTATTCTAGGGTCACCAAATGTGTCACTGAAAAGATGTACAGTGCTTAACACGACAACCTTGCTTCCAAATGAAAAAGTTGAAATTGAAAAGTTGAAAGATATTGAGCATAGTTGTCTTGAAGTAACTGATCTGTGCACAAAACCGAGACCTGATATTAGAGTCACAGGATTGGAAGAAAACAACCAAATTATCTTTGTTGATGGTTCCTGTTTAAAAGATAATACAGGAGTACTGAGAGCAGGATATGCTATGTGTATAATTACTGGTATACTGGAAGCGTCTTGGCTTTAAGGAGCATACTCTGCATAAGTAGAGGAACTGGTAGCCCTTACTAAAGTGTCCATGTTTCAGGTCAGCTTAAAGTTACTATCTATATGGATAGCCAGTATGGATTTGGAATAGTCCATGACTTTGTCCAGTTGTGGTCGCAGAGAGGTTTCATGACCTCTTCTGTTTCACGAGTGAGGAATGGTGAGAGAATTAAAGAACTGTTTCAAGCTATCCAAATGCCTGAAAAGATTGCTGTGGTGAAATGCAGTGCGCATCTGAAATTGCACGATTTTGTGTCAATGGGAAATGGATATGTGGATCAAGGCGCAAGGTTTTGCACATTGAACTGTATATCATTCAAAGATAAGTGGGAATTGTTACCTGAAGAAGATGAAACATGTCCAAGTTTTGCATTGCAAGTAATAGATACATTGGAAGAATTGAAAACATTGCAGAATAATGTTGATAGGGAGGAAAAAGATCATGGAGCAAAATGAAATGTGTACAGCAACAGGATGAATTGTGGGTTTCAGAAGTGGGTCAACTGGTTTTGCCGAATAATCTGTTGTCTCAAATGGCTATATATTATGATGGTCAAGCACATGTTGGTAGGGATGCAATTATTCGCAGTTTCAAGCAGAACTGGTTCAACCCAAGGTTTAGACAAGTTGCGAAAGCAGTTTGCCATTGTTGCGTCATTTGTCAGCAAATGAACATGGCGAAAAGGGACAGTGGTCAATTTGAGTCACACTGGAAGAGCAGGAGGTCCATTCAGTATAATGCAAATTAATTTTATTTAGATGCCTGTGTGTGGAGGTTTGAGATTTGTGTTGGTGATTGTTTGCATATTTAGTCATTAGATTGAAGCATACCCTACAAAAACAAATGATAGCAAAACTACTGCTTAGGGAAATTATACCATGTTTTGGGTTTCCGATCTCTTTAGAATCAGATAGGGGAAGTCACTTCAACAAAGAAGTAATTAAATTACTATGTGCAGCATGGAACATTGAGCAGACGTTGCATTGTAGTTACCGCCCTAAAGCATCAGGACTAGTGGAACAGATGAATGGTACCTTGAAATCAAGAATGGCGAAAATGTGTGCGTGCACAAATCTGAAATGGCCTGACACACTGCCGTTAGTTCTGATGACAATGAGAAACACACCCAATATGAAGACAGGATTATCAACGCACAAAATCCTCATGAGCAGAGCAATGAGGTTGCAAGCTGTTCCTGCAAATGTGCTTGTGAACATAACAGATGATATGGTGTTGGACTACTGCAAAGGTCTGGCTGATGTAGTTTGCACTTTCTCTCAGCAGGTGGAACCTACCACACTGCCACCGATCCAAGATCAAGAACACACCCTGAGGGCGGGTGACTGGGTGGTTGTCCGGAAATATGTGAGGAAGACGTGTTTGGAGCCTCGGTGGAAAGGCCCTTTCCAGGTAGTTCTGACCACTACCACAGCTGTGAAGTGTGCTGGAGTTCCGAAATGGATACACGCAAGCCACACAAAAAAAGTGGCATGTCCTTTGGACAATGAAGAGGAGTTTTTGAGAGTGCCAACAGTGACCAAAAAAGCCTCAGAGCCGGAAGGAGAAGTAAGAGGAACTGAGCCGAGATCTGAGCATGTTGAGGACGGTTTAGTCACTCCTGTGAGAGACGAAGGAGAAGACCTCCAGCAAAGTGACAGTGAGCCAAGCTCAATTGAGGCAGCAGGACAGCCCAGTCAGAGGAGGACTTTCCCAGAAGTAGATGAGTTTGAGAGACTAACAGAGCAAACGCCAGACCCCGAGGGGGAAGGAGTTGAATCGGATCAAAGCCAATGTAGTCTGACTTCTTCAGGTCCGTCAAGAGAAAATCCTGCAGAGCAAGAAGAAGTTTCAAGTTCAACACTGAACAGAGCATTGACCAAGGGTACACTGAAAGGAGATAAGTGGCGGAGTCACAAGCAAAGAGAAAAGATGCAGTTGTTGTGACAACAGTCAAGGAAAAAGTAGATACAACTAGGAGAGAAGATCTTAGTGAAGGAGAATTGAATGTAGATCGAAAATTGTAAAGAAGGAGAATAGCAAGTCGAAGGTACGCAGGTCCTGAATGGGCGCATGGAAGAACAAGTGAATAGCAAAGAAAGTTTTTGTCTTTTTGTTTTGATCGAGACATTCCAGGTCAATATTTCGGTACATGAATGAAGCTAATGAACTGAACTGTTGAGACAAATTGAGAAAAGTTCAAAGAAAAGATTTCACTGTTCAAAATAACCAGAAAAGATTTTGACGTCCTGATTTGACCTTTTGAAACCTGATTTGACAAAATAATCTAATTTGACAAGCTGCTAAATCGATTTTTGACAAAGAATCCTGGTAAGTGAGTCTGAAAGCTGTAAATAACTGCTGAAAGAAGATTTTTGTTTTTGATTTTTGCTGCATAGTTATAAGTTTTTCTCTTCTACTTTCTGATTCTTTACAGATCATGAATAACATTAGCCAGCAGGGTAGGAAGAACAGGTGCTGTAAATACATGAGCATTGGTTTGGCAATTGTATGTGTGATATTGTGTGTGATATTGATTGTGGGTATGACTGTTCTTGACAAGAGTAAAGCCAACCATGCTTCAGCTTTAGAGACAACTACTGCATTAACAGTGATAGAGAAGTTTAGGTTAGATGAGAGGTATCTACACGTAGACAATGCTCAATGGGAACTTTCTTCTAATGTCTTCGACCACTTATTGAGTATGTTGAGACAATGGATGTGAAGAATTGTTATGAGTGTACACAGATTCCTTCATCAGTCGAAGAAGAAGTTACCTATCATAGTTTGCCTCTTACTCATGGGATAAGCTGTAGTCTGTTACTAACAAGATTCTTTAACCAGGAGTACATCCAGTATTCCTACTCCAACCATGACGTTGTGTTTTTATTTGTCCCGATAATTAAGTATCTGAGTAGAGTAGCTAAGGACAATGACACAGTATTAGTAAGGGGTTTCTTCGAGCCTACATTAACTTTTGGCACGGCTTGCGCTCACAGGAATAACGTGACATGCTTGCTTACACCTTTAGAAAAGAGCTTTTTATATCACACAGATGATAGGAGAAAGGCATTAAAGGAGAAGTTAGAAAAGGGATTAGAGAAAATGACTTTTATAAATGATTGTGCTTAAAGTGCAATAAAAATACAAGGGAAATTAGCTTTAGATGCACAGCATATAGGGAAGCTTTGTGTATACAGGCCTAAATCTGGTACTGACACTTTGTTTGTGGGAATGAGTGAATGTAGATATGTGTTTTTGTTTCAGAATAAATTGACATTTATGTTGAATGAACAGGATCCACTGATTCCTAGCATATATTACATTTGTGGATTTATTGCTTATTACCGTCTTCCAAGGGGATGGTATGGCACATGCTATTTGGGGATAGTTTTCCCAAAGATTTTCCAACTGGATGACTTAAAGAGATTACCGAAATTGACTGAATTACATCACAGTAGAGAAAAGAGAGAGTCTCCTTCTAGTATAGTGGGAGATATATTTGGAGCAATGATTCCTTCAGTAGGAGTTGTTCTGAATTCTATAAAGATTTGAAAGTTGTCTACTATTGTGGATAACATGCTGACAAATGTTTCAGGAGCCATGATCCTGATAGATCCAGAATTGGCTGCGGAAAGAGCTATGACTCTTCAGAACGGCCTTGCGTTAGACATTCTTTTAGCAAAAGATGGCAGAGTTTGCAAGATGCTCAATTCGAAGCATTGCTGTTCGTTCATTCCTGATAATAGTAAAGAAATTAGAAGCTTACTTATCAATCTGACTAATGAGAGTGCTGATTTGGGAGTTGAAAGAACCAGGTGTTTGGGAGAAAGTTGGCAAAGGATTTGCTTCAGTGGAAAATTGGCTCAGCAACATTGGGAAGGGGATAATATTGAAAATAATACAAGGGATAGTGATTATTGTGATTTGCATAATAAGAGCTTGGGGAATGTGTAAATTGTGTAGGATGATTAAATTGAACAAAATTAAAAATGGTCAGAGGGTGGAAGAAATGAAAAGAGAAAAATTGTTTAGGGGAAATCCCAGAAGGGAACAATGATATGAAGGGATGGAGATGACAGAATTTTAGCTGATGCTACATTTTGTGTGGTAAGATTTAGTGTGATGACATATTTAGTCATCAGAGGAGGGATTGGTAACGCTGAGTTATTAATGAGTCTTATTAATGAATATTCATGTATTTTGACTGTTGAATTTGCGTAGAAAATGTATTAACTTAAGAGAAAAATAATGCACGCATTTGAAGGTGCACCAACCAGAGTGGCTGCCAGTGTTCACGAAGTATACTTATTAATGTGAAATGTTGAGCTTATGTTTGATTAATGTAGGAATATGTCCTATTAAAGGTCATGCCTTATGTATTAGCTTTAATTAATTGTAGGCCTTAACTTAGTGAGGTCTTGGCCTAGTTGCATGGCCTCATGTCGAGCTGCATTTCTTAGGCGTTTTATAAAATGGTTGCTTAGAGAATTAAATTGTAATTTTCCACTGTGCTGACCACATGCTCGTAGCTGAAATTAGTTCTCATGAGAAACTGCTTGCTAGAAGATGCTGTACTTGCTAGTGAAACAATGTTTAGTGTAATGTGTGTAAAATTGACCTTCCCTGGAGAAGACAATGAACGCACTGACTGGAGTATAAGCTGCAACAATATTGATACCTGACGGGCCAAATGACTGCAGAGAGAGAAGAGGAACCAATTGTGAACCATGTAGTTGTAGAATTATAGATTTGAAGGTTTAGTTTAATTGGACTAAGTGTAAACATGCAATTCCTCGACCAATTAGTATATGGGGAGTAGTTTTAGGAAATCTAACTTAGGCAGACTGCACCGAGAGGAGGGAGGCCATTTCTCCCCATTTTCTTTTTGTGTTTAGTTATATTTTTCAAACTGCTTGGAGAGACTTTGCTTTTTCTGAACTTTGATGCTGAATCCTGATGTCTTGCTGACCAAACTGATGTCCTGTTGATGAAGACTTTCATAGCTTGCTGAACCATATTGAGGACAGGTATACTGACAAGGATACTGATTGTTATGTCTATTTGCTTTTGTCTCTAGGTACCAACCGCTATTTTGATAGAGCCATAGTTAGATGTTTTTTCCAAATTTGTGTTGACTAAATTGTTTTGCATGAAGCCCAAACATGCTATTCCATTGGCGGCTGGCAGCTTTAGGAGGGAGGAGGGTGGGCGCGAAGCACACACACACTCATTCTTTCACACACAGACACGCACGCACGCACATCCATTAACAACACTCATACCATTCAAACATGCACGCACTCACCAAACTTTCATTTTAAAACATCACACACACTCATTCTTTCACACACACACGCATGCACGCACATCCATTAACACTCATAACATTTAAACATGCCCGCATGCACCAAACATTCATTTTAAAAGATCACACACACTCATTCTTTCACACACACATGCACGCACATCCATTAACAACACTCACCAAACATTCAATTTAAAACATCACACACATACACACACACTTACCTTCAGCCTCCAGGTCCCAGAAGGGTTGGGACTGCTGCCTTCCCTCACTGGCTGACTGCCAATGAGGGAAGGCAGCAGTCTCAGCCTCGTCAAAGAGTGGGATGGGGTCAGTGAGACTGCTGACCCCACCCCACTCTGTGACAAAGTGTCACTGATTGACACTCGCCCTGGGCGCTTCAGGGCTTAAACCTGAAGTGCCCAGGGCGAGTGTCAATGGGTGACGCTTTCCTCGTCACCCAGGGGAGGGCCTCGAGGCACCTTTGCTGAGCCGAGGAGGTCACGCCCATAGGAGCTGTGACCTCCTCAGCCCAGCAAAGTTCAGCTCAGGCAGCCAGGAGTCAGCACAAATCGTACATGGCTCACACTTGGCTGTCTGAGCTGAAAATGAAGAGTGTCTGTCAGGCTGGCCTTTGTTCAGCCTGAAAGACACTCTTCATGAGAAGCAAAAGGTCGGGGGCGTAGACCACCCGCCCTAAAGGACGGGCCGCCACTGTGCTATTCTAATATGGGGTTAGTTAGGGTTCTCATGGATGAAGTTCGCTACATGTTACAACAGTTGATGTATTTTCTTTTCTGAATCTAGGCATGTAATGTAATATTGCTTTTTCGCTGTTATTCTTGCTATTAATTTGTATTGTAACTTTAAAATGTGTAGTAGCTCATGCTTTGATTAGACTGAGATTCTTTCACCGCCTTGGTCAGACAGAATTGTTTCTGTATGTTTATCATTTGATTTTGAGACTAAGTTACGTGACATTAGCATTGTTAATATAGTGAAATAAATATTCTAACTTTTACAGGTGTGGTTGTTCATGACTGCAAGGTCATGGTGTGTGGAAATTACTGACTCCCATTGATTCCTGATGTCATTGATTGTTATTGCTATTGATTTGTATTGGTACAGCGTTTGTGGTGGGAAAAACTCAAAACGCAGTCAAAAGGTCCATTGGCCTATTCGTGTCTCCCTTGTAAGTTCACTTAATAGGGTCTGACGCGCTAACACTAGACACTACAACTGACACATATGAATGCTTTAGTGGCATGGAACAATTGTACTGGGGGCATGTAGTTTGCCCCTACCTGCCTGCCATCTCTCACCACTTCTCCCAGGTTTGGGTTCTGTCTTCTGCAGGCATCAAACACAGATGCAGTGCTATCATTTTTGAGTTTGTATGCTCAGTTGTGCTAACACTGCCAAATTGTCCTTACCTCACCAAAACAGAGTGCCATCTGGTGCCTGGGTGCGGCTGGCAGGGTCCTGCAGTATGCCTCAGGCTAACCCTCTCTATTCAGGGAGGAGATGCACTGGCACATAGTGTGTCTGCCCTCAGGGTCAGCATCATTGCACTCTGAAGTTCTGTCATTTCATGTTACTTCTACCAACCCTGCTTCTGCCTCTTCCTGTCATGCACAATGTCATTCTTTGCAGCTGCATCTGTTGTTTCTAGTTTGGTCAATTCACTTTGCTCAAGACTTGTGGTTGTTGCCGAAGGCAGGAAAGCTTGGAGTGGGAGAAGCCTGAAGTCCATATCCAGGTAGGCCTCAGCATCAACGAGTTGCTGTTCGGCATCAGTCCTGATGAAGCTCTCTACATTCAGATGTAGAAGGTTTTCTGGATGGATCTGGGTGAAAGCTAGCATCAATAATCAAGTGTATAATTTTGCGAATTATTATGGACTTATGGAGGAGGTGATGCCTTCCCTACAAGATCTTTATTTCCTATTACAACAGGCATTGGGATATGTGATAATAGGAGGAGATTTTAATCTAATTCAAGACATGACACTCAATACATCTCGTGTGAACAAAAACCAAAACAAACCAAATCCATCAGGTCCCTACAAGCCCTAATTCAGGACTTTGTTTAGTTGATCCATGGTGGGCTAGTCATCCCACATGTCATCAATATGCTACTCCAAATGTTGTGGTGCTGCCTCACGTATTGACTTTTTTCTAATTTCGCACTCTGGCGACTATCTCAGCCAATGCTTTTTCTGATCATTCATTAATCTGCAAAGACATTAAGCTGGTAGCATTAAATTCACAAAGACCGCAATGGTGATTTAACTTAACATTGCCTGTGGATGATGGCTGGTTCGAACAGATGAGACACAGCATAGTGGATTTCTTAAGCTTCAGTTCTGGCTCTGCCTTTGATTTCCATGCATGGGAAGCTTTAAAAGCATACTTACGAGGACAGGTAATCTCGTGCCAGGCAGCTCAAAGGCAAGCCAAAAACATTCAGGACCCTGATCTTCAAACTCAACTGGATGAGTCTATGAAAGCACATGCGCATGCCCCGGATAGGAGCACACAGACAGCTTTAACCCTAGCTAGTTATAATTTGCAGACATTCTTCACTGCTAAAGAAATAGTAAACCATACCACACATCTTCATAAAATATATGAGGAAAATGAATTTATGTGCAAATATTTAGCTTGGACAATCAAGCAGAGAGGCAATGCGAATATTTTTCAAAGTATATGTGATCCCTTGAGCAATACAATTCGCTCTTTACCCTTGAAGGTGGCCCAGGTATTTCTTAGACACTGAGACAGGTTATATTCAGAATCACACAATAGTCCTTCTGAGGGAATCACAGATTAGCTACGGCAACACAAATCCCATCCATAACTACACCAATAACTTTGGCTGAAGTGCAGCAGGCAATAAAGTTGTTACCTAATGCCAAATCTATTGGTCAGGATTGTATACCAGCAGAAGTATACAAGATCTTCTCTTCACAGTTAACTCCTTTTTTTGTTCTCCTCTTTAATAAGATTCTGCGTGGGTAGCATATATTCAGCTCCTTCAGTCAATGGTGGTGATCAACTTGCTAAATAAAGATAAGATAAAGACAGACCCCAATTCTTATTGCCCAATTATCCTTCTTAACAGCAACTACAAGCAGTTTACTAAAATAGTTGCAAATAGGTTAGCTGCAGTAGCTCAGTCAATTATTCATACTGATCAGAATGGATGTCTTCCAGGACGACATATCTTTTCCAATACAAATTTCCTGATTCAAGCCGAGATTTTTACTCTAATCAGGACACAAAGCTTGTGGTCATAATGCTCGATGTGGAAAAAGCCTTTGATTTAGTAGAATAGGACGTGCTGTATGCAATCCTTCATAAGTTCCCTTCTTATTTGCGACTCACATCGCAATTCAGAGTTGCTTTGTGACAGCAAATGTGGTCGCATACCAACTTGCAGTTACCACCAGTGTCACACTGGTGGTAACTCATTCGCAAAAGGGAAGGGGTCTCCATGGGACCCCTTCCCCTTTGTGAATGCCAGCAAAAATATTTTTTCGGAGCAGGCAGTGGTCCTATGGACCACTGCCTACTCTGAAAAAAACGAAACCAAATGGTTTCGGTATTTTTTTCATTTTGCAACTCGTTTTCCTTTAAGGAAAACGGGCTGCAAAATGAAAAAAAAAACTGCTTTATTTACAGCAGGCCACCATCCCTCTGTGTGCAGGGACTCGCTATGGGGTCGCAAAATGCGACCCACCTCATAAATATTGATGAGGTGGGTCTTTGCGACCCCATAGCGAGTCGCAGAAGGTGTCTGAGACACCATTCTGCATCCGTTTTTGCAACTTGCAAATTGCGAGTCACTCAGACTCACAATTTGCAAGTCGCAAAAACTGATTTTGCTACATCTGGCCCATAGTGTGGTATGTCATGGTTCAGGTACCTTGAAAAAGCTACCTCAGAAATTCCACAGTAGCATCCCACATCATAGGCATGTCTTAGTCAGTGCATCTTTTTTCTAAGCTGCACCATGAACTGCTATCCCAGTACTAATACATGTATAGGGTTCTCCACAGTTCTAAATTGTGTGGATAGGACTGTATTCAAAAGCCAACTGTGGATTTTATGTTTGTAAACCGAGGGTAGACCTTGGTTTTTGCCTGAGGTATGTTGTATGGGTGGAGATGTGGCTTGCTCACCTCCAGAGGAAGGCTGGAAATGTAGGAAATGTGAATGGATCACTAAGGACTCCTTGCTGGGGGGCAAGTCTCCTCCCCACTGCAGTTAGGATCGAAAGAAGGGGCTGGGAGTAAAAGGAGGACAACACTAAACAGTTTGAGGCACGGGCTGATAAATGTGCAATCCCTGATTAAACACAGCATGGAAATAAGGGAGACAATGGTGGGGTGGAAGTTGGACTGTTTGTTCATGACTGAAACGTAAACTAAGGAAGGTTCAGGCCCAGATATAGTCTTGGCCACGCCACCAGGCTATGAGGCATTAAGAGTGGAGAGACCGGAAAAGAGGGGAGGTAAGGTGGCGGTAATCTTTAAAGAACTTCTAAATGGGAGTTTAGATCCAATCAAAACTTGCTGAGATACTTGTGAGGAAGCCTATTTTAAGCTCAGACACAATAGTGGGTCATTGATGGAAGATATCTTAGTTTATCGTCCACCGGGCCAAAAGAACAAATTTCTCAAGACTCTCCACCAATTGTTTGAACCACTGCCGGTTGTGGAACAGGGTATAGTCCTTGGAGATTTCACCCTCGATCTGGAGGATGAAAATGATAGGGATACGACATTACTTTTGGATTTCATGTCCTGCTTCAAGTGGAAGCAAGGAGTGGCAGATATTACTCATACTGGAGGGCATATACTTGATGGTATTTCTTCTAGGCAAGGGCATACTACAATCACAGGCTCAGTTATTTTTGACTGGCCAGTCACAGCCTGAACCATTTTGAAGTCAGATCTGAAAGGGGGGAAATGTACCTAGGCAGAACTTCTCTACAAACAGTAGGAATTGGGGTGGAATAGAGGAGAAGGTTTTGATACAGCCTTAGATAAGCACAAAGAAAGGCTTCTGGCTGGGTCCGGATATATGGCAGAGAAGTTCATTCAGTGGGTAAAGACAGCAGTGGAAGAAGTAGCACCACTCAGGGAGTAAGGACCAACGGTAATAAAAGAGCACTTGTTCCATGCTATACAGATGAACTTAAGGAGCTTCAAAGACATTGTAGGAGACTGGAAAGAAAATGGAAATTAAATGCGGGATTGGAGGAAAAGGCGAGGCTCAGAAAAGCTAGGGGTAAATGCAAACTAGTAATAAGAGATGTGAAAACAAGGTATTACACTCAGAAGATTAGAGGTACGGAAAATGTTACCAAAGAGCTGTTTAAGGTATAAGCTTCCTTATAACGCCCCCTATCTCCCAGGAGATTGCGACCTCACAAATATTCTGTGACAAGGTCGCAGGGTACTTTAGAGATAAAATTCTGAGCATTCATGCCAAGTTTTCCAGTCAGCAGATAGATTCAATCATGTTTGAATAAGGGTTACCGGGTGAAAAAGATAAGAGACCGCTGTTGAGAAAATTTGGCCCTTTGCCTATAGAGAAAATTTAAACCCTCATTACACAAATTAATTTGGGGTCACCGGATGACCCCTGTCCACCAAGGGATTGCATATGGTCCCAGAACCAAATGCGGAGGGATTGGGAATTGTTTATAGAGAGATGCTGAATACGGGGGTGTTTCCACTAATTTGGAACACCTTACACAAAGCGAGAGATGAGAGGTTAATCCTCCACACGTCCTCCCAACGTCAAAACAATATACACAAAAGGTGTGGAGGAAATGTGATCACTCGGTGTGACCACAACCACTTAGGTTGTGATCCTATCACTGCTTATGATTTCTGTTTAAGACTGTTGTTTTGACATATAGGCAGGGGGTTCTTCCTTTTGGTCTCACACACTTAATAGTGTCATGCTTCATCATAGACCATCTATCCCCACCCTTGTAGGACAGTCCCACCAGTGTGGACTCAACCTCATGGTGCACTGCACCAACAGGGAGTTCTTAGATAAAGCTTTCTTGATAGTAATGGGATACAGTTGAGTTTGATAATACAAAGCGGAGTTCCAATGTAGTACACCTTTAATAGTGGTGTCCGTTGGTAAGGTAAAAACATACATTGATGGTACCCGTGAGTTTAATGACACCCCGTCTTAGAAAAAAGCCAACATGTTTCTGCACTCACAAAGAGCCTAGCCAGGTCTGGGGCATTCTTAATGGCTAAGGATCCCTAATCATGCATGTGTGAGCAGACTAATTTTGTACCTCACAAGTGAAAAGGAATATGTTATATTCACACACTAAAGGTCTACCTGAGTGGCAAGAGAGACTTATGGATGCCCTAAATTATAGGGATCCAGGCCTCTGGTCTGGGGCAGAGACAATGCCCTTTGTAGTCACATATTCATCAAAGGGTGCATCATGTCTGAGCACTTAATCCATCAGCGCCCCCAGCCAGGAAGTGATCCACACCGAGTGATCTCATTTCCTCCACACCTTTTGTGTATATTATTCTACTAATATGGAAACAGACCCTTGTCAAGCCCATCAAAAAGAAACTGGGAAGAGATCCTCATAATCTTAGAAACCTAAGGCCCATCTCCCTCCTCCCGGCTCTAGCCAAGGTGTTAGAGAAACACATCAATCAAGAGTGGAAAAGTCACATGCTTGCCTTAATCTGACACAACATGGGTTCAGGAAGAATCACAGCATGGAATCTGCCTTCTGTAGGCAAGTAGATCAGGGAGGGGCCACCATTTTAGTGTTACTGGACCTATCCGGCTTTTGATACCACCTCGCCCCAGTTGATGGTACAACAACTGTATCAGGCAAGTGTGAGGGGACCGGCCCTAAGGATTCTGGAATCTTTTCTCCACAGAAGATAAATTACGGTCTGCTTTGGAGACTTTAGATCTGCTTCCCTCCAATTGCCTTGTGGAGTCCCACAGAGATTGTCACTTAGTCCAACCCTGTTTAATTTGTTTGTGGCCCCCTTGGCAAAAATAGTCCACGCATTTGGATTTCAAGTGTCCTCATATGCAGACAATACACAGCTCATTGTTACCATCAAAGATGACTCGGAAGCAGTGGCAGACAACTTCCAAGTTTGTTTGAGGGAAGTACGCTACTGGATGGGGCATAATAGATTGAAAATGAATGGAGATAAAACCGAGATACTTATTTTCGGAACCAAGCCAATGATTTGATGTAGCAGATGGTGGCTCATGTCCTGTGACGTGTGGCCTACCCTCACAACAGTGGCAAACAGTTTGGGGTTAATGTTTGATGCATTCTTGACTTTTGATATACAGGTCAATAAAACAGTGAGGCTGTGTTTTTGGATGATGCGGATCCTGAAAAAAGTCCTGCCATTTATACCACTAGAGCTTAGAGAGATGGTGGTTTTAGCTCTTATAACATCAATAATGGACTACTGTAATGCACTGTTTCTGAACATAAATCAATCCTCACTGAACAAACTACAGCTGATCCAGAATGCAGCTGCCCATTGGTACTAGGTCTGTCAAAATATTCCTCAATTAAAGAGGGGCTGAAGAAGCTTCACTGGCTGTCATTAAGGAAATATATCTCTTTTAAGGTCTTGTCCCTCACCCATAAAGTGCTACATCTTAATGGCTCAGGCTATTTGCAAGAAGTCCCCAAGTGGTATCGTCCACATCGTCCGCTAAGGTCAGCGGACCTCAGGTTGGCCCAAGTTCCCCGTTGTTATAACGTTAAATATGGGATATGGGGCTTTTTCGGTGGCTGCGGCTAAACTTTGGAATTCCCTATCTGGACAAATTAGACATTAGAGGGACTGAATGCCTACTTTCATTTCATAGGCAATGTAAAACTTGACTGTTTTCTCAATAGACTTGAGGAAGGTTGTGGTCTTTGCTCATATTGGAGCTTCGATACTTCTGGTCTAAACACGCTTGATAAATATCACATATCAAAATATCATATAATCAGGGCCACTGGAATCATGCGATTGTGCGGCTGTGACAGTTTTTGCATTATTATAGATTTGCCACATATTCCATCATCTGCAGCAGAATCTGCAGATTTTAACAAAACATTTGTTTCTAGTGGTTCAAAAGTTACTAAAAATGCAGCAGCATGTTTTGCTACACAGTGGAGGGCCCTTTGCAAGGCTAGACTGATCATCTTTCTGTTGCTTATTGCTAAATTGGGGTGCTAAACAGCTACTAATGAGGTGCAACCAATGCTCATATAGGGTTACCAAGTTTAACAATGATAAAATAAAGAAGTAATACTATAACAAAATGTACTGCATAATGCCACACAAGTTGCCCTTTGTTGCTGCATAATTTACTCACCCTGCCAAACAATTTGGCCCCCTCCTGCCACATAATTCCAGTGGCCCTGATCATTATGTATTGTCCTGTAGTCTATATTATTTTCTGAATCTCTTCTCATTACTGTTTCTTTTTGTTGGAAATGATTCCCCCAGATTTTTGCCTTTTGCTGAACTCATTTTGTTGGCCATAGGGCTCTTCACACTTTTTCCTGGTAACCAGTAGCAATGTGCTTGTGCTCTCCCTTAACCATGGTAAAATTGGCATATATCTAATTGGGACATTTAATTTACAAATATATCCCTGGAATATGGCACTACACATACCCATGCCCTGTAAACTAAATGCTAATAGTAGGCTTTAGCACTCATCATGTCACCCACTAAAGAAGCACTGTAAAACATGTGTCCAAACCTGCCATTGCAGTCTAGGTAGGCTATTTCAAAACTTCTATTTTGACCTGGTAAATCAAACCTTTTGCCTAGGCTAAATCTTCTCTTTTCATAATTATAAGTCACTGGTAAGTTAGTCCTTAAATACCTATAAAGCAGTGTGCATGGTAGTTAAAAAATAAGACATGTATAATTTATGTTTTGCATGTCCTCACAACATTTTTCACTGTGGCAAAGCTGGCTGTCCCATAGGTTAACACTGATTTGCACTATTATTTTGAAAAAGTGCTGACTTTAGTTTAGTTTGGGAATAGGTAGAAAAATAGTTGTTATCGTTTAGCTGCCTAAAACCAAATAGCTTTCCTGCCAGTGGCTAGCTGTTACCTGACCCTTGATGGCTCCCCTGTGATAAGAGGTATATTGCTCAGACAGTGCACAAAGGGCCCAGGGAGTGGGGTGGGTGACTCCTTCCTTGACAGGATGGTCTGGGGCAGTGTTAAGCTGCTCCCTGAGTTTCAAAGGTAGGTTACAACTGGACCTGCCCTGGACCCTACTTTTGCCCTCTGTTGGAGTCCTAATCCACAATTGGTACCCTGCAAGTGTTGGAACATTGGCCTAGTGAGGAATGTAGTCCTTCTGTCCAAAGTGCGTGCAAGAGCTGTGAATTAGAAACTTTTTTCTAACTTTCTGCCTGGAGAACTGACGGAGTCCAGCATCGCTGTTGAAGTCGTAGTTGTCAACATAAAATCACTGGTTGGCCTCAGCTTGCTGGTTTGCCCTGTAGAAAGAGATCTGACTTCCAGAATTGTTTTTTATTTTTATTTATCAAAGATGCAGCAGTACATATTATTAAAAATCAGCATGCCCATTCATACATGATTAAATTACAATGATTCATGATTGCCTATTTCCTATCCTTAATACTATTATCTAATAAGTAAAATCATCTCTTTCCTCTTGCATTTTATTTAAGAGGAACTAATCGCTCCCTAATACCCCTATTGCCCTTTTTATCCTAGTGCTTCCAGATCCTCCTAAATTGCTCATTGGACCCTACTCTCATTGCGTACAAATACTCATGGCATTCCACCTTACACATCTTTGGGCCAGATGTAGGTAGAAACCAATTTGCGAGTTGCAAATTGCGAGTCTTCCGACTCGCAATTTGCAACTCGCAAATTGGTAAGCAGAAAGGTGTCTCACACACCTTCTGCGACTCGCTATGGGGTCGCAAAGACCCACCTCATAAATATTTATGAGGTGGGTCGCAGTTTGCGACCCCATAGCGAGTCTAGGCACTCACGGGGATGGTGGCCTGCTGGAGACAGCAGACCACCATGTCCGTGACTGCTTTTAAATAAAGCAGTTTTTTTTTCTCTTTGCAGCCCATTTTCCTTAAAGGAAAACGAGCTGCAAATAGAAAAAAATACCGAAACCTTTTTGTTTCGGTGTTTTTCAGAGTAGGCAGTGGTCCATAGGACCACTGCCTGCTCTGAAAAAACATTATTGTGAGCATTCACAAAGGGGAAGGGGTCCCATGGGGACCCCTTCCCATCTGTGAATGAGTTACCATCCACTTGAAGTGGATGGTAACTGCGGGTTGATTTGCAACCGCTTTCGCGGTCACAAATCAACCCTACATCGCGGTGCGACTCACAAATAAGTAGGGAACGCCCCTTCCTATTTGCGAGTCTGAAACACATTTTGCGAGTCGGTACAGACTCGCAATATGTGTTTCAGCATCGCATGAGGGCATTAGCGCCTCGCAAATGGTGTTTTTCGCTGTTTGCGAGATGCTAATGCCTTCCTACATTTGGCCCTATATGTCATTTATATTGGACCCCCAAACCACTATGGGAAATCATTGTACCTTAAACGTGACATGCAGCAATCTCCGCTATTCTAGAACTTCGATACACACAAATGCATTTTCAGTGAACCTTAAATCTGACATGCAGAAACCTATGCTATATCAGTACCAATCATGGCACAACATACAGTATATAATCACAAGGAACCATAAACCATCCTCTTTCTTTGGCCTTAGATGAGAAAATCTCAAAATTCAGAAAATATCCCAACAAGAACTTCTCCATCATTGCATCCATAGGCGTGGTTTTTATCCTGTCTGAAGGAACTCTAGGGCTAACAGGCCAGAAAGTGGAAAGACAAAGCAATGCTTGTCTCAATTACCCAGTCTTCTGATCGGAAACTGTGGGGAAAAAAACAGAATAACATCATTCTACACTCTGTCGTGATCAGTTAGGGTCATATGGATGACATAGCTAATCAATGGGGGGACTTTAATATTACGATCATCCAAATGTTATCACATACAAATCACAAGTATATCAATGAAAGTATTAATTATACAAAAGGTTATTATATACAAAGGGCTTGAAAAATCCACTGACTACTCTACTCGCATTAGTTAGGTCAAGTATGTTTGATACTTACTCTTCCCTTCTAGCAAGTTGACACTGAACAGGTGTTCTGTTCTGATGAAAAGTGGAGGGGCAATAAAAGATGCCTTTAAATCTTGTTCTTATGTCACATTTGCTCATGGTTCAGGGACAGAGGCCAAAAGTCAGTTTTTCTTACAATTAATTTTCTTTCTGACTGAAGAGTTCCAGGGCTTTGTAAGGTGAACTGTGTGACCTGCTGCTTAGAATGTAAAATAAAAAGATATAGGGTGTCAGGTTTTTCCTAACACACAACATTTAAATGACTAAGTCAACTGCGCAAACATTTCAAAATATATTTCAGTAGTTGTGAAAGCCCTTTTTTATATTTCTGTGTGATGAATAAATATTTTAATAGGATAAAACTAATTCAGAATAGCTTACATGTTGATGTGCGCAGGATATGTTTTCTGAAACCCAATTTTCACAGATTGTTAATACACTATATAGTTTTATCAGTAAAGCTGCGAGTTAGTGGAGAGGATTTTGGACATTTCTTGGAAAGTTACTGTGTGTAGATGACAATATGTTACCACATCACGGTTTAGTAATATATTTATTAAAATGTAATGTTTAAACAAACTGAGAAACACTCCTGCCCTGATAGCAATGTTGTTAGTAAACTAAAATAAGTCATGGGTTATCTGGGCTAGACCTCATTGGTATGTGGGCTAGATTCTTGTGATGCATGCAGCAAACTTTAGTCTACTTAATCAAACAAAAGAGGCTTTTTGTACTGCAGAAATGCTGAGCTCACATACTTGAAGGTGCAATTATATGTGAGAATTAATAAAAAGGTGACTCAGTAAACTATTTGCCTAGGATCACACAATTTGAGACCCGTTTACGGGTCAAATAAATTACAGTTAGGTCAAGTAGATTATTTAAGTTACTCGACCTGCAAATTTTTATGATTTTTGAGCCTTGATACAAATCACATGTATATCAATGAAGGTGTACATCATAAAAGAGTAATTAGGTGGGATAACCTTCACCTCCTTGTCCTTAATAGAATTGAAAATTCTTAATGCGTATGGTAGAAATAATTTTTATTCTATGTCAGGACCGGAGGCTTCAAAGTAGCTTGTTCAAAGCTGTTGTAAATGTAGAATCTGTTGACCATTTGCTGCTCTCATTATGTCCGTCAGTTGCGACCCCCAAGGTTAATGTTTTTGAGACCATGGAACTTTGCACAGAATGAGCTCCAAATTTAGAGGTATCAATTGCTGCTTCTGCCAGAAGCCACTTCTCCCAGCGGCCTGCAGTAGCAGAAGACACTGGGCGAAAAGGAGTTGACCCCCGGGAGACTGACGTAGTTCCCTAGTCCAATATTCATACTCCCTTAAGCAGTGTAAGATCCATAACTTAGAATCTTCAGGAAAACTAGGATAAGTAACCTGCCTAGAAAGTGTTTTTGTCCGTCTTGAGATGGAGAATGTAACACAGTCTGGAGAATAGACTCTGCCTGAAATATCTGGAGCTCGAATATCAGAAATTTCCTACAGGATCCCAGCCATAGGAACATGGTCAATTTTGCAGACAATTGCTTCCTAGACAAATCAGAGTTGCATGGCTACCGCTGTAGGAAGCTCAGGATGATGTTAACATCCCATGAATGAAAATATTTTGGTTGAGGAGGGTTGGCTAAACAAATACCTCTCATCACCCTACTTACCAAAGGATGTCCCCCCACTGGTTTCCCATCAATGGACATGTGGCCCGCTGAGATAGCTGAGTGATAATTATTGACAGAAGAATAGCTTAAACCTTCATGATGCCATCTCTGCCAGAAAATTAATTACAAAAGTAATAGGGCCCCCCCCCAGGGATCTAGGTCCCATGTGTTGCACCAACCCAGCCATTTTCACCAGGCAGAGGCACAGTGTTTACGAGTGGAAACTGACCAGGAAGCGAATATAAAAAGAGACAGATTGTTTTGAAAGGCGTGGCACAAACCAACATTGCCAGAAAAGTGCCAGGCCATGAGTTGTAGTATGTCTTGAATGAGAAGGGGATGGGGGAGACCAGCTGGGTCTAACAAGAGGTTGGGGATTGAGGGAATCTGAACTGGTAGGTCCTGGGACATTTCCAACATAACTGGGAACTAGGGTTGAGCTCTCCATACTGGAGTGATCAGGATCAGTTCTGCCCTTTGCTGCAGGACTTTGGATGTCACTCTCTGGCTCATTATGAACGGGGGAAGACATAAATGAGAGGCCCTGTCTAGTGTTGCAGAAATGCATCCGTGGCCTTGGCCATGGGATCTGGGGCCAGATGTAGGAAGCCTTTTGCGCGTCGCAAACTGCGAAAAACACAGTTTGCGACACGCAAAAGGCCAAACGCGATGCACAACCGCAAATTGCGAGTCGGTACCGACTCGCAATTTGAGGCTGCGACTCGCAAATAGGAAGGGGTGTTCCCTTCCTATTTGCGACCGCATCGCCATGCTGAGTTGCTTTGTGACCGCGAATGCGGTCGCAAACCAACTCGCAGTTACCATCCACTTCAACTGGATAGTAACTCATTCGCAAAAGGGAAGGGGTCCCCATGGGACCCCTTCCCCTTTGTGAATGTCCAAAAAAATATTTTTTCAGAGCAGGCAGTGGTCCTATGGACCACTGCCTACTCTGAAGAAACCGAAACCAAATGGTTTCGGAAGTTTTTCTTTTTGCACCTCGTTTTCCTTTAAGGAAAACGGGCTGCAAAAAGAAAAAAAAAACTGCTTTATTAAAAAAGCAGTCACAGACATGGTGGTCTGCTGTCTCCAGCAGGCCACCATCCCTGTGAGTGCATGGACTCGCTATGGGGTCGCAAACTGCGACCCACCTCATTAATATTCATGCGGTGGGTCTTTGCGACCCCATAGCGAGTCGCAGAAGGTGTCTGAGACACCTTTCTGCATAACATTTTGTGAGTTGCAAATTGCGAGTCGCTATGACTCTCAATTTGCAAGTCGCAAAATGTTTTTTTGCTACATCTGGCCCCTGGTCTCCAGGAGAAGCGATCCAGTTGATGTGAGAGACAGGATGCGGCAGATCTGTGTGACATTGGTCCCATCTCATTTGAAGTGCCAGGAATATTGACTGATGGAGTTTCCATTCGTTGGAATCCCTAAGATACCTGGGCCATATTTATACCTTTTTAGCGCAGCATTTGTATCATTTTTTTACACAAAAGCGGCGCAAACTTTCAAACTACAATTGTATTTTGTAAGTTTGCACTGTTTTTGCGTCAAACAGCCACGCAAATGTGGCACTTAAAAAGTATAAATATGGGCCCTGGAGTTCCAATCTGCTACCACATTGAGTTGGCCCAGGAGATAGTCTGCCGTCACTGAAATGTGGTTCTGGAGGCAGTATTGCCAGAAGGTCTTTACTAACTCCGCTAGAACTCGTGACTTTGTCCCCGCAGTTTATGTAACGGACCACAGAAATACTGTTCTTAGTAGAACTATGCAACAGTTGGAGCGTGGAGCTAAGGTCTTTATCGCAAAGACGCCTGCTAACAGCTCCAAGCAGTTTATGTGGAGTTGAGTTTTGTCGTGAGACCGGCGGCCATCTGTGGAAATGATGCCGCACCTGGTGCACAAGCCTCACCTGCTAGAACGTGATTCTAGAATGACATCCGGCCGAGAGCAAAAGATGGCTTTGCCGTTCCAGGCAGACATGTAGTCCAGCCACCACTGCAGTTTGCTGGGGGATCCGGGAGTAAGGTCTTTAAGTTCTGGGTATTAAGCCTTTCTGAAGGTGATGGATTTTTAGGTGTGGGAGGGCTCTGTAGTGTAAGGGGGCTGGAAAAATGGCAGTATGGAGGACGCTAGTAAGCCTACTATAATGGCTAATATCCTGAGGGATATCTTGTCCTTGCAGAGGGTTGAGCATATCTCCTGAATTGAGTGTAACTTCTGGGTTGGAAGAGACAAAAGGGAAGTAGAAGAGCTGATCTGGAATCGTAGAAATTCCATTCAATGAGAAGGGATCAGATCGGACTTCTTCTTGATCAGAAACCCCAGGTCCTGAAGCAACTGAATGGTCCAATCTGGGTGTTGTGTGAGGGACTGGACATCCTGGGCCATGAGGAGGATGTCGTCTAAGTAGAGGATCATATGCACCCCTCTGGAACAGAGTTTCTCTGCCACTGGGCGCATAACCTTGGAGAAACACCAAGAGGCGGAGGAGAGTCAGAAGGGAAGTACTTTGAAGTGGAAACATTGACTGTTCCACCTGAATTGTAGGAATTTCCTGTGAGGGGAAAATATTGGAATTGAGAGATAGATGTCCTTCAGGTTCAAGCGAACCATCCAGTCGCCTTTCCTGAGAATGTCCATGAGGAGATGAATCCCCTCCATTTTGAAGTGGCAATAAAGAATCCAGTTATTGAATTCCTTCAAACTGATTACTTAGCGGGAGCCCCCTCCTTTCTTGTTCACAATGAAGATATTGCTGCAAAACCCTGAGGGGTCGATCTGGCAAGAGGCGATTGCGTATTTGGACAAAATTCGGTCCAATTCTTGTTGAATGAAGGAGCGATCTAGTAGGGACAAATGAATTGGTTTAGGTAAGCATGTTTGGTGAGGGGTGCAAAGAACTCTTGTTAGAAACCTATTATCGTCTCCAGTACCCACGGATCAGAGGTCAACAAGGACGAGTTGTGCAGGAAGTGTCTGGTTCTGCCCCCCCAGTATTACTGATTAGGGTGGGATCAAGCTTACCTTGAGGGTTGCATCCAGAGTTGTAGTTGCCCTGGGAGCAGAAGCCACCTTGGTTGAAACGGCCCCATCCTGGTCATGCTTTGGCAGGATAGGAGGTGTAGCCTGTTTTAGGGCTGCTTGAGATGGAGCGGCCGGACAGACACCCTTGATTTCTGCCGGCCCTTGCAAAAAATGTGCTGCTGGAACACTATGTTCAGGGAAGTTTGAGCCTTGTCTAGGGCTGTGAATATATGCACAAATTTGCCTTAGTCCTTGACAAATTTCTCCCCGAATAGTAGACCATTGGCCTGGGGCCCCGGTACAGCATTGGCCATGTCCACTGGCTTGGGATCAATGCACAATAGATTGATTGATTGCCTCCTCTCCATCAAGATTGCTCAGTTTGCATTTCCCAAAATGCACAATGTACATTGTGGACAGTCTGCCAGGGTCTCTGGGTCAATCGTGGAGACGGACTACTTCGCAGTCACTGACAAATCAAAAAGTTTGCATAAGGATCAAGCGAGGTCGAGGACCTTGTCCTGACAAGACTTCCAAGACCTATCTATTCCCTTCTTAGGGTCTTCGGATGAGCGCTTAATGAAAGTTGCCAGGTTAGGATCTAGCCCGGATGTTAGGGCTACCTTGCCTGGAATATCAGGACAGGGGCACTCGAAACAGAGGCGGTTCCTAACGTCCATGTCCAAGGCCCTACTAAGTCTTGCTTGGGCAGCGTGAGCAACTGCAGGCAAGGGGGGTCTAATCTAATGTCATGGGATGCATAATAGCGCCTGTATCAAATGGGAATGAGGATGTTGGGTCTAGGACCTCGCCTGTCGGGGTGGTCACCTGGTGGTCGTCAGCGGTATGAAGCTGTTGTTTCTGTGAATGAGAGATGTCGTCGTGAGCCTGACTGAGGGGAGTGCGAGTCAATGGATATGTCATCCGTAGGGGAAAAAGAGAGGGCCTGAGCTCTGGTGGAAGGCTGAGCAAAGTACACATGGTCTGTGAAAGGTGGGCCGTGGGAGCTGCGTGGGGCCATTCAGAGGGGGAGGGGATCGCTCATCCCTGTGGAGAGGGAGTGGCATAGGTTTATTATGGCCATGGGGGGCACGGTCAGGGAATACTTCTTGAGCTGCCTGGCGATTGGTTGAAGCGCTACTGCCAGGGCCCTGTAGTGATATTTGTGTGTTGACCACTGACTTTGTGTCGCACCACTTTGCACCTTGCTTAGCTGCACACTGTTACTTTAGTTGTCAGTAGTTACACTCCATTTTGTATTCAGCCTAGACTCCATTTTGTGTTCAGCTTAGCTTCACCGCCACGTTAGAGGTATGAGTACTTTTAGTTACAAACATGTTATGCAACGTGTTTTCTATTTCTGCATGTTCTCTTTCTCACCGAAGAGCTATGGCATATTATCATCTAAGAACTAGTACATAATATGGAGGAGTTAGGCAGTCAGCACGATAAGAATGTACCAGACTGATGTTTATAGTACAAGCAGGGATCGGTTTGACTTTGGGAGGGACGCCTTGGGATTTTGGCCAATTCTCAACGCGTTTCTTTCAAAGCTTACCTAAACTAGCCAGCATTTCTAGAAAGCCCCTTCTCCGGTTCTTTAAGAAATAAAAAGAAGGTCCTGCTCAGTAGCAGTGAATTTCCAGACCTCCATGAGGATTTAGACGTCAAATGCCCGAAACCTGTCCCGTGAGGGTGCAGATCTCTTTCTCGCAGTTGAATGGGGTCATCTTCTTGCTAGCATGAGAAAGATGAAGCATCTGACAGTATACATATATCAATACAAGTGTTTGTATCCTTGCATGTATATATTTGCTGTTCATAGATTGAAGATTCTTTATACATGGTCTTACGTTGTTGTTGCACATTTTGAAGGTACACTTTTCACGATCCAAAACTTCCTTCATGAACCTTGCAAAAAGCTATAATAAATGTCTTCTTCAGATTAAGAAGAGCATTCCAGAGAATCTTTTCGATTCCTTTCAGTGTGTATATTTTGGCTCAGTCAAAAGTAAAGCAAAACAGGCCCTGTTAATGGATTGGGCACCAGAGGCGTCGAGGGCATGCACAATGCCCTCTGCAAATAGCAGGTCCTCCTGCTCTTGTAAAAATGAGGCATTGTCAGGGGTATGTCATGTCTGCCATAATGGTAGGATCAGTGAGGGAAATAAGCCCTTCTATAAGGGTAGTAATAGTAGGAAGGGAGAACAGGTCCTTCTATTGACAGCAATGGGGGGACAGAGAATTTTAGGCCAATCAAGGGGGCACAGGCTACTTCCATAAAGCAGAGGAAATGTCTTTCACTGTTTTAAACCCCTTCAGACAGAGCCTGGAAACCAAAGTACAGCCCAAGCAGTGCTAGAGAGCAAACATTATTAATAAAAATGTGTACATAAAATGAAATGTTTAATGTGTATTAAAAGGCCTAACTGAAAATGTGTGTTAAAAAAATAAATGTGCAACTTTAAAAGTGACAGCCATGGTGTCAGCCACCTCGAGTTAAATGTTTGTGAAAATGTATTTTGATTAATTAAAACTACCTGTACTGACAAAGCAAGAATAATATTATTGTACTACAAAACTAATGGTTTGAAATTATTAGAAATGTTTTATTCTCCATGTATTAGCATTAGTGAAAATGCCTACGTTTTAGTATTTTTCCAGTAGCAGTGTTTAAATGTTATGATGATTTTACTGAAACGCTTTGCAAACTTTGTTTATTAGATATGCTGTTAAAAGTGCACAGTGGAAAGCTACTGCTTTCCCTGTCATGCTCGTACTGTTCTTCCTTGTGATAAATGTTGCAATTTTTAACAATGAACCTTAGTTTTTTAACGGAAGCAATGTTCGCTGAATGTTGTGTTCGGTGCTGCTGTTTAACTAAATTATTGTTACACGGAAATTGCCATCCGGAGAGAAGCGTGAACGTTAACCTATCTTGGAAAAGTAAGGAAAAAAGATACAACTGAAGCCCAGATGAAAGTGTATTGGCAGCAGACTACCGCATCTCATAGACTTGTCCAACAGAAGCTTAGCTAGTAACTTTTGGAACTTTAATATAGCAAAGCTTTAGGTGATGCAAGTCAGTTTAGAGATTCCTTTTAGTTCCATTCAGACTAAGTCTTCTGTTCAGCTTTCTGTGCAGACAGTTCTGTGAAGCTCTTCTAACCAGCTACTTATGATATTAACAGTTCAGTTACATTAGGCCCAACATTACTTCCCATATTCCTGATGCTGATCTCTGAAGACCTGCAGCACATGTGCTCCAATGATGAAGGCTCTGCTGACTGTTGCCTGATTTAGGAGAGGTATAACCAATGTGCATTTATTTTTCCTTTGCAGGTTTTCCCCTTTAGAAATCCAACCGCATTTTTGTTAGCTCCATGGTTAGATGTTTTTCCAAATTAATTTTTGAATGTGACAAAGCCCAGTCGACACATGCTTGGTAGTTGGGTTGCCTGATCCAACAAATAAATTAAATGTTTATTGACTGTGATTGATTTAATTGCACAACTAAATGAAGTCTGTCGCTATTTTCCAAATAATTTTGTTATTCTGCATAATTTCTTTGGAGTGTTTAATGGTAAATTCATTAGTAAAATTGAGATTCTTCAGATGCTTTGGACAGCCTGTGTTGTTTCTGTATTGTTACCATTTGGTTTTGCACATTATTTACGTGACCTTAGTATTGATAATTTAATGGCAATAAATGTTTAAACTTTACTAAAAGGGTGTGGTGATTCATGACCACACAGGTCATGGTGTGTATAAATTACCAACTTATTATTGCATATTTTGATTGTTGATGGCTACTGGTTCTCATTGTTAATTAGATGATCTCATACACCTGTCTGAGTTTAAAGATTTGAGTCGACCTCTGAGAGTAGTAGCTGTCACTGACCCTATTACAGGTCACCTTAGCTTAATATTAGGAGGTCACACACACACAGCAGCAGGCGTAGGGGAGACGTTAAGCTCAACTGTGCTGTTACAGCAGGAGCTGACTCTTTGCTTGCCAAGTCAAGGCGTAGGCTTGCACTCCTATTCAAATAGATTATGCGATTATGCTCGTGCGAAAGAGGACCATGCTAATGTGCCCCTCTCCTGGCCTCCCAGCACCCACTCCAGTTTCACAATGTGTTGCGGCCTGTGCTTATCAGCACGTGCGGCACGTAAACTGAAATAGTGTGACACGACTGTTGAAGTGGATAAAGAATATAATGTAGATGTATAACGCGCTAAGTCTGGTACAGAAAAAACGCGAGCTCATAAGCGCAAACAATTTGCATAAGGCTGAAATATGAGGTAATACTTATCTTCTGTTGCATAGCAGCAAAGAAAGAAGGCGCTTTATGGTTCCTTGTAATTCTGTACTGTATGTTGTGCCATGATTAGTACTGATATTATGATGTCATATATGGAAGCTTATGGGTAATGTAGTTTATTAAAAAGTTTACTTTCTTTGGCTGCTGTGTTTGAAAGTTTAATAAACAACAAAGAAGAAGAAGCATAATCCGAAGCCTCCGGTCCTGACGGAATCTAAAAGTGGCTAGAGGGCAAGACCAGCCAAGATGTTTCTCTCGGTAAAAACTAAAAACACATTTCAATGCGCCCTTTATTTTATTTCCCTGCCACTCCTCAATGTGTTCTCTCTGTTCCTGTCATTGTAGGAAAGTACCATCTTGCCTGGCATATAACCCCCATTTTTACTGTATGTATGTTTGTTTTTGCCTGTGTCACTGGGATCCTGCCAGCCAGGACCCCAGTGCTCATAAAGTGTGCCCTGTATGTGTTCCCTGTATGGTGCCTAACTGTATCACTGAGGCTCTGCTAATCAGAACCTCAGTGTTTATGCTCTCTCTGCTTTTAAAATTGATACTGCAGGCTAGAGACTAATTTTACCAATTCTGATTGGCACACTGGAACACCCTTATAATTCCCTAGTTTATGGTACCTAGGTACCCAGGGTATTGGGGTTCCAGGAGATTCCTATGGGCTGCAGCATTTCTTTTGCCACCCGTAGGGAGCTCAGACAATTCTTACACAGGACTGCCACTGCAGCCTGTGTGAAATAACGTCCACGTTATTTCACAGGCATTGTACACTGCACTTAAGTAACTTATGAGTCACCTATATGTCTAACCCTCACTTAGTGAAGGTTAGGTGCAAAGTTACTTAGTGTGAGGGCACCCTGGCACTAGCTAAGGTGCCCCCACATTGTTCAGGGCAAATTACCCAGACTTTGTGAGTGCGGGGACACCATTACATGCGTGCACTACATATAGGCCAATACCTATATGTAGCGTCACAATGGTAACTCCGAACATGGCCATGTAACATGTCTAGGATCATGGAATTGTCCCCCCATACCATTCTGGAATTGGGGCGGACAATTCCATGCATCCCCGGGGCTCCAGCATAGAGCCCCGGTACTGCCAAACTAACTCTCCTGGGTTTTCTCTGCAGCTACCGCTGCTGCCAACCCTCAGACAGGTTTCTGCCCCCCTGGGCCTGAGCAGCTCAGTCCCAGGAAGGCAGAACAAAGGATTTCCTCTGAGAGAGGGTGTTACACCCTCTTCCTTTGGAAATAGGTGTTAAGGGCCTGAGAGGAGTAGTCTCTCCTGGCCTCTGGAAATGCTTTGAAGGGCACAGATGGTGCCCTCCTTGCATAAGCCAGTCTACACTGGTTCATGGATCCCCCAGCCCTGCTCTGGCGCGAAACTGGACAAAGGAAAGGGAAGTGACCACTCCCCTGACCAGCACCTCCCAATGGGAGGTGCTCAGAGCTCCTTCAGTGTGTCCCAGACCGCTGCCATCTTGGATGCAGAGGTGTGAGGGCACAATGGACACCTCTGAGTGGCCAGTGCCAGCAGGTGACGCCAGAGACCCCTCCTGATAGGTGCTTACCTTTCTCTGTAGCCAATCCTCCTCTGAGGGCAGTTTAGGGTCTCTCCTGTGGGTTTCTCTTCAAATAACGAATGCAAGAGCTCACCAGAGTTCCTCTGCACTTCTCTCTTTGACTTCTGCCAAGGATCGACCGCTGACTGCTCCAGGCCGCCTGCAAAACCGCAACAAAGTAGCAAGAAGACTACCAGCAACATTGTAGCGCCTCATCCTGCCGGCTTTCTTGACTGTTTCCTGGTGGTGCATGCTCTGAGGGCTGTCTGCCTTCACCCTGCACTGGAAGCCATGAAGAAATCTCCTGTGGGTCGACGGAATCTTCCCCCTGCCAGCGCAGGCACCAAACTTCTGCATCACCGGTCCTCTGGGTCCCCTCTCATCTTTACGAGCATGGTCCCTGGAACACAGGAGCTGGATCCAAGTGTCCCCGACAGTCCAGTGGCCCTTCTGTCCAAATTTGGTAGAGGTAAGTCCTTGCCTCCCCACGCTAGATGATAATCCTGTGTACTGAGTGAACTGCAGCTGCTCGGGCTTCTGTGCACTTTTGCAAGACTTCCTTTGTGCACAGCCTAGCCCAGGTCCCCAGCACTCTGTCCTGCATTGCCCAACTCGCTGAGTTGGACTCCGACTTCGTGGGACCCTCTTTTCTTGTGCTGAGTCGACATTGTGCTCAGATCTTCTGAACGCCTGTTCAGGTGCTTCTGTGGGTGCTGCCTGCTTCTGCGTGGGCTCTCTGTGTTGCTGAGCACCCCCTCTGTCTCCTCCTCCCAGGGGCGACCTCCTGGTCCTTCCTGGGCCCTGGCAGCAGCCAAAATCCCCAACCGCAACTCTTGCAGCTAGCAATGCTTGTTTGCGGTATTTCTGCATGGAAACAACTCTGCATACTCCAGCACGCCGTGGGACATCTTCTGACCAAAAGAGAAGTTCCTGAATCTTTGGCTTCTTCCACCCGGAGGCAGCCCTTTTGAACCTTCATCCGGGGTTTAGTGGGCTCCTGCCCCCCCTGGACACTTGTGAGACTCTTGGACTTGGTCCCCTTCCTTTGCAGGTCCTCAGGTCCAGGGATCCGTCTTCAGTGCTTTGCAGTCAGTTGTTGTCTTTGCAGAATCCCCTATCTCGACTTTACTGTCTTTCTGGGGTAGTAGGGTAACTTTACTTCTACTTTTCAGGGTCTTGGGGTGGGGTATCTTGGACGCCCTTAGTGTTTTCTTACACTCCCAGCGACCCTCTACACACTACACTAGGCCTGGGGTCCATTCATGGTTCGCATTCACCACTTTTGGAGTATATGGTTTGTGTTGCCCCTAGGCCTATTGTCTCCTATTGCATTCTATTGTGTTCTACAGTGTTTGCACTACTTTTCCAACTGTTTACTTACCTGATTTTGGTTTGTATGTATATTTTGTGTATTTTACTTACCTCCTAAGGGAATATATCCTCTGAGATACTTTTGGCATAGTGTCACTAAAATAAAGTAGCTTTATTTTTAATAACTCTGAGTATTGTGTTTCTTATGATATAGTGCTAAGTGATATAAGTGGTATAGTAGGAGCTTTGCATGTCTCCTAGTTCAGCCTAAGCTGCTCTGCTATAGCTACCTCTATCAGCCTAAGCTAATAGAACACTTCTAATCTACTAATAAGGGATAACTGGACCTGGCACAAGGTGTAAGTACCACAAGGTACACACTATAAGCCAGGCCAGCCTCCTACAGTCATGTGCAACCTTGAGCTATCTGTGGTATTCCACTCTGAGGTCATCGCTGACATCAGGATGGAATACGAGCGCGTGTGAGAATGAGTGGAGAAAGGATTTAGGCAGCGCGGAGCAATTATAGTCTCCTCTGTGTTTTATGGTTGAGCCTTATTTACATACTTGGAAAAAATAAACAAAGTTTCTCACTTCACCCGTATGAAGTGTACTTTGTTTCACTGGCGATGAGAATGGGATTGCTTAAAGGCTCAATATAATCACGTTTCCCTGCATTTGCTGAAACACTGTTTCAAGACGTCCTCATATTCAAAAGGACCGGTTTGCCAGGATGCGGGTGAAAGCGTTTGCTGAATCATTCTGGACGAGTTCAGAGACGGTATGTATCTTTTAAAGTATTCAGCGCCGTAGGTGGCCCCATTAACTTTTCACGGTTGGCTGCGTGTTGCTGTTTAATTCAAGCATGAGGAATATCTCCTAGGAAACCCTCACGCGCTCTGCAAGGACGCCTGCCGGTCTCCGTGTTGCTGTTTAATTCAAGCACGAGGAACACGTGCTCTGCAAGGACGCCTGCCGGTCTCACTGGAAACCTTTGCGGCGGCACGCTCGATCACTTCAGGAGGAGTGAAAACGGTTGCCTTGTCTTGCCCTTACTTGTTTGAAGCTTCTTTCAAATGATGCTGCAATTTATCAGAGGAAGGAGTCTTAGCACTTACATTTAATTGCAAATTGCTGCTGATTATCGATTTAAGCGGATGTTTCAGCATCACAAGTGTTCTTTGTCATGCAAACAAGACATCTGTCTAACAGATGATCGACGCCATCGCCATTAATTTCAAGGTTGATTCTACCACCGCAGCCAGCAGCTGATGCCCACCCAGTAAGGCACTGTAATCGCGTTTATGACTCAGCAACGCGAGCTGATACACGCGCCTCTTCCCTCACCGCACACTGTCACGGTGTCTAGGCTGTCAGACACCATGGACAATGGAGACAACTCAGCCAGTTTAGCTTTACTTGGAGTCTTTGGCCTCACGCCAAAGGTTTTCCCTCACATGCACAAATCCTCTGTTCACGGTGCAGAGGATTCCGCTGATGTGCACAGCTTCCTTACTAGTGTCTAAGACAGTTGAGTTACTGTCACGTTAAAGATCTACACAGCTTAATTATTGATTTATGCAGTACTTGTACTCTCTCACATAATTTGGTGACTTTTGTTTGTTTTAATCTTGCTAAATATGTAATGCTGCATTACTTGTGTGCCTTCTGTGCGTAATTTTCTCTTTCAAATATGCAGAATGTTCCGGCACCTCCTTTTTTCCTGTCATCTCCTGGTGAGCCGCCCATTAAATGGGCTAAATGGAAAAAAGTATTTGAGCGATATGCAAAAGTGTGTGGAACTTCGTTGAGTGGTGAAAGGAGGACTGCTTTATTGCTTCACTGCCTGGGTTCAGAGGGCCAAGAGGTGTCTGATCATTTACCAGACGTTCCTGACAGTGAAGCAATAGATCTTAATGAGTATGAGACTTGTATACGCAAGTTGGATACTCACTACCTCCCTAAGGTGAGCACTATTTTAGAGCGTTATTACTTTGGGAAACGATTACAGAGAGAAGGTGGATGTATTGAGAATTATGTGACGGATCTCAGACGTCTTGCATCATCCTGTAAATGTGGGGTCTTAACTGATGAAAGAATTAGAGATCAATTTGTGTTAGGGTGTCACATTGAAAAAGTATGTGAGGAGTTTTGGCTTATAGATGAACCTCATCTTGAAGAAGTGCTGGCTATTGCTAAGGAAATTGAACATTCCTTGAAGTGTGTTGATGCAATCAAGAATGATACGCCCAATCAGGTGTGTGTGGTTACAAAAAATTCTGGTACCTTTGTAGGTGTTAAACAAAAGGATAGCAAGGGACCCACTAGAGATAAAAGATGTTTTAGATGTGACAAATCAGGTCATTTTGCAAACGATAAAAGCTGTCCCGCTATAAATGCAACATGTACATTTTGTAAAAAAAACGAGGTCACTTCTTTTCTGTGTGCAGGTTGAGAAAATCTAAACAATCTATCCATGAAGTTACTAACAGGGATAGTCAGGGTGTGTGCCCTGCGGATTTTCATTGTGGACAAATTGTCCTACAAATTGAAACTGGGAAGTGTGTTGGCCCTCTGGATTTTATTCAGGTTGAAGGCAAAAGAACTAGAGTTCTCTTTGACTCCGGTGCCAAGATCACGATTATCTCGAACAATATTTTTCAATCTTCATCTAAGGGGCACTGTTACGTTGCTCAGGCCTGATATTAAGCCTTGCACCTATGGAGGTGAATTAATACCTTTACATGGGTATTTCATAGGCTTAATTGAATATAAAAATCGATATGTCTCTGGCAAGGTTTATGTTTCAAAGAAGGGCGATAGTATTATCAGTTGGTGGCATCAAAGGGACTTAGGAGTTATGTTGGATCCCACTTCTGATAATCCCATCATATTAAAGGAAACGCCTCCTGTCAATGCAGTGGTACAACAGACAGATTTAGATTTACAACAAACCCTGTGTTCTGAATTCCCTAATGTATTTAAAAGCGAGTTGGGTTGCTTAATGGGTTATAGGCATAAAATAAAAATTTGCCCGGGTTCTGTACCAGATTGTAGTAAGGTGAGGAGCGTTCCAGTGAACATAAGAGAGGAGGTGCAGTCTGAATTGAAAAAACTCAAGAATCAAGGTGTAATTGAAGAGGTGGAGGGCAATGCTTGGTTAGCCCCTGTGGTTGCCTTGGTTAGCCCCTGTGGTTGCCGCTAGGAAGCCTAATGGTTCCCTTAGGTTAAGCATCGATCTCAGACAGCTGAACAAGTGTGTTGTGGTTGATAAGTAACCCCTACCAAACATTTTCCACTTGCTCATGATGTTGGGCGATGCTAAGGTGTTTAGCACCATTGACCTCGCATCAGCCTATCATCAGATTCCGCTAGATGAAAGGTCTATGGACCTCACCGCTTTCATCACACCCTTTGGCACATTCAGGTATACTCGTCTTCCCTTTGGGTTAATTTCAGCTGCCTCTGTTTTCCAAAGGGTTCTGGAAAAAGTTGTGAAAACTTTGGAAGGGGTTTGTGTTTACCAAGATGACATTTTAGTGCAGAGCAGGAACAAGAATGAACACGATGCGACAGTCAGGCAGGTCTTGGGGAGATTGTGTGATCACAATTTAACCGTCAAGTTTGAGAAATGTAAATTTGGTATGGAAACCATTGACTATCTCGGCCACACCATGACGGGTGATGGGGTCATACCCAAAGCTGATTTGGTTGGTACTATTCAAAACATGGTTCCTCCCACCTCTAAGGAAGAACTCATGCGTTTTCTGGGGACGTTGGAATACTATCATAAGTTTGTTAAGAATTTCGCTGATGTTACTCATAACATGAGAGGCTTGTTAAGGAAGGGTATGAACTTTGTATGATCTGAGGAGTATGAGAAGGAATTTAAATTAATCAAAGAAAAGATAGCCCTAGCTCCTAAACTTAAAAATGTTGACCCAAAGAAAACCTCAATATTTACCACTGATGCCAGCCTCAAAGGTCTTGGCGCAGTCTTGCAACAGAATGGGTTTGGCCGGGACAGTACCATTATGTTTCTGTCTAGAAGCCTCAAAGGGGCTGAATCTAGATATTCTGTTATTGAAAGAGAAGCCCTTGCAGTCCATTGGGCTGTTAAAAAACGTAAGAAATTTTTGTGGGTTACCAAATTTGTGATTAAGACTGATCACAAACCCTTGTGTGAAGTTTTCAACAGAGAAGCATTGATTCTATATCTTCCAGAATATCCAGATGGGTGGCTGACTTACAGGAATATAGCTTTGAAGTAAAGTATATCCCCGGGGTGGAGAATGTAATTGCTGATACCTTGTCTAGGTTAGTGGAAGAGGACAAGATTGATCATACTGACAGTGACGCCTTTGATGACAGTGATATCTTTGCGAATTAAGTGTCTGAACTTGATTGCGAAGTTATTTTTAAAGGATAGATGGCTTGAAGAGTTCAAGGGCGATGTCAATCTACAAAAGGTTGTAGATCTAATAAATCGCAGATGGTCACACAAGGCTCAAGGGGGAGATCTGTGCAAAGACTTTTAGATGGTCAGGGATCAGCTGGCCTCTAGGGAAGGTTTACTGCTGCGTGGGGCGAGGCTGATTCCTCCTGTTAAACTGAGGGTGGAGTTACTCAACTTGGCTCATGAAGGTCATTTGGGTATCTCTAAGACAAAAGAGAGGCTACGATCTAGTTATTGGTGGCCAGGAATGGGTGTGCAAATTGAACGCCTGGTGAGGGAATGTATGCAATGTACCGTCAGTGAGAAAAGTAGGAAGCCAAAAGTGCAACCAATGATGATAAGAGATCACCCAGACAAACCATGGAAAGACATCGCATTAGATATTTTAGGACCAATACACTATGGTGGACAAGAAAGCTATGTCATAGTTGTGATGGAAATGTTTTCAAGTTGGCCTGAAATATGTTTCTCCAGGGGTAATGAAACTGGACATGTTGTAAAGTTTTTGAAAGATCTGTTCATGAGAGAAGGCATCCCTGAAACATTGCTTACTGATAATAGCATGCAGCTAATATCTAAAGAGATGGAGTTGTTTTCTTGTTGAGTGTGACATAAGACACAAAAAGTGTGCCCTGTACCATCCGGAATCCAATGGTATGATTGAGAGGTTTAACAGAATTTTGAAAGAGACAATTTCCTTAGCTAAATGTGATGGTAGGAATTGACAGGAGGAAATAAGCAAAAGAGTCGGGGTATACAGATTCACACCTCATACTACGACAGGTATGTCTCCTTTTGAACTATTTCGGAGTAGACGCCCCAATACCGTACTCGAACCATCTTGGGTCAACGCGTTTTTGGGGAACGACAGTCGCAAGATTTATTTTGACCACAGACATTCTGTTAAAGAGACAAAAGTGAATATAGGCAACTTGGTTATGATAAAACGTCCAGGTTTTCAATCTGGTGGCAATAGGTTATCCAAACCAATGAAAGTCATTAAAGTCTTCAACAATGCCATCAGAACGGACGATCATCGTGTATGGAATCTGAACAGGGTGGTCCTGTATAATGGGGAAGCTTTTACAAGATCCGGAACAGAAAGCCAACTCACAAAAAGAAAATGACGACATTCCTATTGGTGGGACATTAAGAAGGTCTGATAGGAAGATGCAAAGCCCTGCTTATCTAAAAGACTATGTGTAAATATTAAGTTTAACCCCTTTGGCGTTTTCCAAGGGTTGTCAGTGGTGCATATATTCCCATTGTTTTCTTCAGTTCTTGTGTACACATTTGTTGTTATCTTTTCTTAATTGTTTCGCTTAGATATATAAATGGGGGGGGAGTGATATTCCACTCTGAGGTCATCGCTGACATCAGGATGGAATACGTATGAGGGAGAGAGTGGAGAAAGGATTGAGGCAGCATGGAGCAGTTATCGTCTCCTCTGTGTTTTACGGTTGAGCCTTATCTACATACTTGGAAAAAATAAACAAAGTTTGTCACTTCACCCATATGAAGTGTACTTTGTTTCACTATCGTGTCTCCATGCCTCTCATCCTATTTGTGTCTCTATTCATCTCTTTTTAACCTCTACTCTTGCCCCCACTGACTCCTCACCCTCCTATCTTACTTACCCCTTTCTTCTACGTCCCTCCCCATCACACAGGCCCACTGCAAAGACGCTTGACAGTCTTTGCATAATGACTAATCCCAGTTCTTTAAATGGGCAGGTACGGAGTACCGGCACTTTTTTATTTTGAGAGGGAAAGTACCAGCACATCTAAAAAAAAACGTAATACTTTTAATTGGAGAGTACAGGCACTTCTCAGAAACAAGCAGGTACTCTAGTACAGAGTACCTGCACTTTAATTTTCCATTTCAAGCACTGCCTAATCCTAATGAACGTCTAAGGCGCTGCAAAATATTTGACAACGTATAAGTGGCAGCTTCTCTACAATGTGCACATTGTAGTTGCACGTAGTACAACAGCATCTAAAGCTTGTACATAAGTAACTCCACATTCGATGTCAGGCGATGGGCAACAGAAAGCGCAGCCCAGATTTTGCTACCATCATACATGCCAACATATTAAAGCAGGAAAGTGGGAGATTGAGGAAAACAAAGTTAGGTTCCCAGTTGACTTATCTTGAAGCATATGCAATTTTAGGCAGTGAACACCTAAAGTCATGGGCGTAGGAAGTGTGGGGGACGCGGGGGATGTATCCCCCCCAGATTTTGGAGGGTGGGGGACATGGGGGACGAAGGTGGGGGGGACAAGGGGACACATTAATTTCCCCTCTCACATCTGTTATTCAGAGGGCCATTAGCGCACAAAAGCGCTACTTACGATAGCCCTGTACAGACCATCCTCCAATCTGATGGTAACAGAATGAAGGTGAGTCAGGAGGCCCCCTGCGCCCTCTGCCCTTTTGTTCTGTTCTAGGGGTGCTCATAAGAACAAAGGGCACAGGAGGAGAAAAGAGTTTTGGATGATTACTGTCACCTGCCGCCTTGAAGAGGAGCACTGCAGGATGCCTTCAAGAGGAACTGCAGAACAATGAGGAAGATCTAAAGAGAGAACAGAGTCCCACTCACCGTGATGCCTGCAGGCTAGAAAGGAGACTGTGAAACACAGTATTTGTATTTGCCTAAGATCACACCAGTTGGTGAAACAGTGAAGTCGAGATTGAGCCCAGATTTTACATTTTTACACAACAATTTAGCTATTAGAAGGGCATATTTTTCTAACATTTATGTTTAATGTATTGTTTTCTAGGTAATGAAGTGCTTGATTACAGCGTGGCTAACAGGGAGAAGCCATATTTCATTTTGGGCCGTTATACCTAGCGTTATTATTTATGTTGTTGTTATCAGTACATACTTCAGCATATTGAAGTATATTATCTTTTCTCTATCTTTTCTTCACTCTACTCTGAAACAATCTACCCTATGCCACTGCACCCTACACCACTTTTTCCCACTCTGTACCACTGCAATCTATGCTGTACCACTCCACTCTACACCACTGCAATCTATGCTATTCTACTCTAACCATTGTACACTACACCCCTGCACTCTGCCAGTGCACTATTCACCACTTTACTCAAAACCAATGCACTCTATCCCACTGCACTCTATGCCAATCTACTCTGCACCACAGCACTCTATTCCACTGCTTTCAATGCCACTGTACTCTGCACCACATCACTCTATGCAACTGCACTCTATGTAACTCTACAATACACCACTGTACTCTGCGACCCTCTAATCTGCAACATTGCACTTTCTGCCACTGAACTCCACGCCACTCTACTCTGCACCACTGTACTCAATGTCACTGTGCTCTGTCCCACTGCACTCTTTTCTGCACCACTGCACTGTAATCTACTCTACACCACTCCACTGTAGGGCACTTCACTCTACTTTGAAATCATCTCCTCTATGCCACGGCACTCTATGCAACTCTAATCTACTCTGCACCTCTGTACTCTAAGCCACTCTTCTCTACTCTGCATCACTGCAGTCTACACCAATGCATTCTATGCCACTCTACTCTACACCACTGCCCTTTATGACACTCTACTCTGCAACACTGCACTCTGCCACTGAACTATACTCCTCTCTACTCTGCACCACGGCACTCTACTCTGCACCGCTCAACTATATGCCACTCTACTGCACTCTACACCAGCGTACTATATGCCACTCTACTCTGCATCACTGCACTCCACCACTGTACTCTACACTAGTCTACTCTACTTTCTCCCTTTGGAAATAGGAGTTACAGGCTTGGGAGGGGTAGCTTCCTTCCCCAGGCCACTGGAAATGCTTTGAAGGGCACATTTGGTGCCCTCCTTGCATAATCCAGTCTACACCGGTTCAGGTACCCCCTGTCCCTGCTCTGGCACGAAACTGGACAAAGGAAAGGGGAGTGACCCCTCCCCTGTCCATCACCACCCCAGGTGTGGTGCTCAGAGCTCTTCCAGAGAGTCCCTGTGTTTTGCCATCTTGGATTCCAAGTTGGCAGCGAACTCTGGGAGCATCTGAGTGGGCAGTGCCAGCAGGTGGTGTCTGAGCCGTCCCCTGATAGGTGCTTACCTGTTTAGCTGACCAATCCCCATTTCATGGCTATTTAGGGTCTCTCCTTTGGGAGGTTCTTCAGATTCGGATTGCAAGACTCCAGCAGGAATCCTCTGCATCCTTTACTTCACCTTCTCACTGAAGAAACTGCATCTGGACCCTCCAGGAACTCCACAAACTGCAACAACGAAGCAAAGACGACTTCTGCAACATTGTATCTTCAGCTCTTGCCAGCATATGCAACTGTTTCCCGGTTGTGCATCCTCAGAGGACAGCCTGTCTTCAGCCTGCACCAGAAGAATGAACGAATCTCCCTTGGAGTGAAGGAGTCACTCCCCTGCTTCAGCAGGCACCTCTCTGCAACTACGACCATCTGCTTGGGTCCCCTCCCCTGTTGAGTTGCATGGATCCTACATCATGGGTGGTGGACTGAAGTGGTCCCGATGGTCCTGACGTCCTACTGTCCAACTTTGGTGGAGGTAAGAGCTTGCCTTTCCACGCAAGACAGTAACCCTGTTCACCACGTGTTTTTCAGTTGCCAAGGCTTGTTGGCATCCTTCTATGAAATTCTTTGTGCACAATGTAGCTCCGGCATCCAGCACTCCTTCCTGCAATGCACAGCTTCCTGAGCGGTTCTCTGGCGGTGTGGGATCCTTTGTTTTTGTGCTGCGTGGGCCTCCTTTTGCAATTACTTTGTCCCCGTGCTGGGGGACTCCTGTGTGCACTGGCTGGTGTTCTGTGGGCTCTCTGAGTTGCTGAGAGCCCCCTCTGACTCCTCCTCCTGGGTAGAGTCCACCAGATCCCTCCTGGTCCCAGGCAGTGCCATTTTCCGCTAACTGTGAGCTTTGCGTGTGCCAAGGTTTGTTGGCAGAATCCAGCGACGCAACCAGACTGTAATCATCCATCCAGTGTGGGATATCATCTGCACCAACCAGGAACCCGCATCCATCTTCTTGGGTGCAGTACTGACTGTTGTTCTTCACCAGTGGTTCTTCTTTTGCACCTTGATTCGGGTTAGCAGGGGCTCCTGTCCTCCCTGGACCCTTCTGTGCTTCTTGGACCTAGTCCCATTCTTCCACAGGTCTTTAGGTCCAGGAATCCACCCTTTGTGTCTTGAAGTATCTTCTGGTTCTTGCATTATCTTCTTTCCCGTGTTCTTGTGTGTTCTAGGAAAGTTACTGTCATTTACTCCTGCTTTCCTGGGCTCTGAGGTGGGTTCTATTACTTACCTTTGGTGTTTTCCAATACTCCCAGCGCCCCTCTACACACCACACTTGTCTAGGTGGGAAACCGACATTCGCATTCTACTTTCTTAGTATATGGTTTGTGTTTTCCCTAGGCCCATCTCTAACCATTGTGATTTTCACTAATTGCACTTTTCTAACTTTTTATTGCTATTGCTGCATACTAGTGTATATAATTGGTATATTACTTACCTCCTAAGGGAGTATAGTCTCTATGGTATTTTTGGCATTTGTGTCACTAAAATAAAGTACCTTTATTTTTGTAACACTGAGTATTTTCTTTCATGTGTGTGAGTGCTGTGTGACTACAGTGGTACTGCATGAGCTTTGCACGTCTCCTAGATAAGCCTTGGCTACAGCTACCCCTAGAGAGCCTGGCTTCTAGACACTGCCTACATTTCACTAATAAGGGATAACTGGACCTGGTATAAGGTGTAAGTACCACAGGTACCCAATACGAACCAGGCCAGCCTCCTCTAAACCACTGTACTATATAGGTTACTTTTTACATTTTTCTTGTAATTGGTGACATTGGGTCATCCAGATAACTTGTGTAATGCCCGAGTACCAGTCTTTCTCGATTTCCCCTGTTGATGTTTTCCCACTACATTTGATCTTTTATATTTTGATTGAATAAATGTATGAAACAATCCATTTGCATACTACTTTAATATCATTGTTTATGGGAGTGGTGTTGCATTTTATTCAAGGGACCCCTGTTCCTTTAAAGTTAGTTTACTGCTCCATTTTAGGACAGTCTACTTACTCCATGACTGTACACCACACCAGTCGATGACACATCATTCTCCTTTATGCCATCAACTTTGAGCTATGCTGAATAGTAGTCTCACTAGTGTACAGCATGGCTAAAACACATTGGCAAAGGCAATAGAACTTGCATAGGCGAGACCTATTGGCTTTGCCAATGCTTGTTTATAAGGTATGAACTTCAAGGTGACTTGCAATATCCTTATGTACGCAGGGGGTATTTTACCCTATATAATACATGGTCACACCACCAACTTTCCCACAAACCACTTAAAACCTTAGTGCATAGCTTCTGAAATTCAAAGCTATGAAAGTAGAGCAGAAGAAAAAAAAGCAACATTCCATTTTTTGCTTTAAACAGCTGCATTAATTATGCTCTGTGACCTGGTCTGCCTTTAACCTTGGCTGCTTGCTCTGGCAGAAGGCATTGTAATGTCAGAACTCGACTGTAATAACCCTATCATAGTCATTTTCCGATGTCTTTTCTTTATAATCAGTGAATGTCTTTTCTTTACACGCAGTGACTTGGTGCATCACAAACAGCCGTTTCCAGAGAAATTAGTGACTGCAGTTTATACAGAGATTAGAGAATCCATGTTTAAATAGCCTGCAACTGCAAGAGCTTCTTCAGTTGAAATGCTTCTAGTTATGACTGATGTGGAGCTGAGCTGCCCAAGATCACACACAGGAGTAGAAGTGTTATTAGAGCTATGGTTTCCGAGCACAGTTTACAACTCTTGTACGTAATTGCTTTTGATATCTCCAGTGCGGTTCCAATTGGCATGAGGCGAAGAGCATGGTGGGTGTGGGGCGCAAAGGTATGTTCTTCCTTTTTACCCTCCTACCTTGATTTGCTTGGTGCATGAAGATGCAAGGTTAATCAACATGTTATTTTCACATTTTAGCTAATTACTTTGTGGATGTAAATAACAATTAAAGATACTTTCAGACTGTGAAAACATGCCTTCCTTTCTCCCTATTTCACTTCCAATATATATGATTGTGTATGTTTATCGGAGACTGCAGTTCGTAAACAACGAGCGATTTGTATAGGGTTGATTGAAAGTCCCCAAGGCTGTCCCTGTCCCCCCCAGAAATGTATTGCCTCCTACGCCCCTGCCTAAAGTAAAGCCGTTTCTGGCTTCTAACATCAGGACTCCCGCGCCTGAATCGGGTCTGTTGGCATGCATGCGCACTTTAACACCTTTAAAGACTTGATACTCTAAACGCACGCGGCAGAGTAATCCAGCAAACAGTCAGCACAAGCCTTCCTCAGGCACTAGGACACTCGTCGTGACCTCGCCGAGCAGAGTGAAGAGAGCTTCTCCGTGCAATCATCAACATGTCGGCGTCCTTCAGTTTGTCCGACTGTGACGTCATTGGCTTCGACCTAGACCACACGTTGTGCCGCTACCGCCTGCGGGACACCAGCAGGGTGAGTGAGAAAGGTGGTTGTTGCACCTTAGTCCTTGTGTCTCAGAACCTACATCACAGCGTATGCTATGTGCTCCGTACACCAATTGTAGGGTCTGAGCAAAGAAACGGTGTAGACTTCCTGCTATATATAAAATCAACAATTCCATATGCAAACAAATCCCTATGCACTGCTATGCACTTAACTGTTGTGCCGGATCTTCACGGGGCTCCGAAAAGTATTTGCTCTTCCCCTTGTCTTCAGGTAAAAGGCGCAAGTTGTCTCTGCATCGTAGGGAAGTTGAAATCTTTTGGGAAATGACAGCACAGTTTCAGTTTGAAAACGATTGAATGTTCTAAACACTTATAATGTATTCATCACGAATTTAGCAATTTCTTTCACTGTTAGGAAAATAAATATTGGGGATGTGTGCTTTTAAAATATAATTGAAAATGGTATCGAGGTTTTAGCGGTTCACCCCTGCTTTTAGTTATACCATACAACCATGGCCGCTGCGTTTACCAACATGTAAACCTGGAACTGACCGTTCCCTACATCTATGTGCGCGCAGTCCAACCCTTCTCCGTCGCAAAGTAATCGGCCATCTTGGAAGGTGTAGACATTATGGACTGTTAAAAAAAGATCCAATTGGCAACTGACTCAGAAGCACGCGTTCTTCGAAACTTCGCTTCGCAGCGACCGTCAGTCAGCTTTCACGCTGTAAGGTTACAGAAATACAATTAATAGAAACATGCCAGTTCTATGTGCACATTGTGTCGCAGTATTTGATTAGACCGTCTTCTTCCCCACGTTGATATACTCTAATATTACGGAAATGGAGAGAGTTATAAACCTTTCGAAAGCAAAACCGATAGTCACAGTAGACATATAAGGACCACTGACATAATTAACACAGTTCCTTTTAACGAGAGCGCCCATCGAAGGCCACAGGTGTTAATGCTGAATTTTACTAGTAAATATTCGTGTATTCTGAATGTTAAATCTGCATTGAAAATTACTTAACCCCTTCGCTGCCAGGCCTTTTCCCCCTGAGCTTTTTTTTTGCTATTTGGGGCAGTTCGCGCTTAGGCCCTCATAACTTTTTGTTCACATAAACTACCCACGCCAAATTTGCGTCCTTTTTTCCCAACATCCTAGGGATTCTAGAGGTACCCAGACTTTGTGGGTACCCCTGAAGGAGACCAAGAAATTAGGCAAAATACAGTGAGAATTTTGTTTTTAAAAAAAAAAGGGAAAAAAAGGGCTGCAGAAGGCAGCTCGTGGTTTTTTCCCCTGAAAATGGCACCAACAAAGGGTTTGCGGTGGCAAGATCACCAGCTTTAAGGAACAGGCAGACTTGAATTGGAAAACCCAATTTTTCAATACAATTTTGACATTTTACTGGGACATACCCCATTTTTACTATTTTTTGTGCTTTCAGCCTCCTTCCAGTTAGTGACCAAAATGGGTGAGAAACCAATGCTGGATCCCAGAAAACTAAACATTTCTGAAACGTAGACAAAATTCTGAATTCAGCAAGGGGTCATTTGTGTAGATCCTACAAGGGTTTCCTACAGAAAATAACAGCTGAAATAAAAAAATAAAAAAATTGAGGTGAAAAAAACAGCCATTTTTCTCCACGTTTTACTCTGTAACTTTTTCCTGCGATGTCAGATTTTTGAAAGCAATATACCGTTACGTCAGCTGGACACTTCTGGTTGCGGGGATATATAGGGCTTGTAGGTTCATCAAGAACTCTAGGTACCCAGAGCCAATAAATGAGCTGCACCTTGCAATGGGTTTTTATTCTATACCGGGTATACAGCAATTCATTTGCTGAAATATAAAAAGTGAAAAATAGGTATCAAGAAAACCTTTGTATTTCCAAAATGGCCACAAGATAAGATGCTGAGAAGCAGTGGTTATTTGCACATCTCTGAATTCCGGGGTGCCCATACTAGCATGTGAATTACAGGGCATTTCTCAAATAGACGTCTTTTTTTACACACTTCCTTACATTTGGAAGGACAAAATGTAGAGAAAGACAAGGGGCAATAACACTTGTTTTGCTATTCTGTGTTCTCTCAAGTCTCCCGATAAAAATGGTACCTCACTTGTGTGGGTAGGCCTAGCGCCCACGAAAGGAAATGGCTCAAAACACAACGTGGACACATCACATTTTTTCACAGAAAACAGTGGTGTTTTTTGCAAAGTGCCTACCTGTGGATTTTGGCCTCTAGCTCAGTCGGCACCTGGGGAAACCTAGCAAACCAGCGCATTTTTGAAAACTAGACACCTAGGGGAATCCAAGATGGGGTGACTTGTGGGGATCTGACTAGGTTCTGTTACCCAGAATCCTTTGCAAATCTCAAAATGTTTCCCCAAAAACACTTTTTCCTCTCATTTCGGTGACAGGAAGTTCTGGAATCTGAGAGGAGCCACAAATTTCCTTCCACCCAGCGTTCCCCCAAGTCTCCCGATACAAATGGTACCTCACTTGTGTGGGTAGGCCTAGAGCCCACGAAAGGAAATGGCCCAAAACACAACGTGGACACATCAAATTTTTTCACAGAAAACAGAAGTGTTTTTTACAAAGTGCCTACCTGTGGAGTTTGGCCTCTAGATCAGCCGGCACCTGGTGAAACCTAGCAAACCAGCGCATTTTTGAAAACTAGACACCTAGGGGAATCCAAGATGGGGTGACTTGTGGGGATCTGACCAGGTTCTGTTACCCAGAATCCTTTGCAAACCTCAAAATTTGACCAAAAAAACACTTTTTCCTCTCATATCGGTGTCAGAAAGTTCTGGAATCTGAGAGGAGCCACAAATTTCCTTCCACCCAGCGTTCCCCCAAGTCTCCTGATAAAAATTGTACCTCACTTGTGTTGGTAGGCCTAGCGCCCACGAAAGGAAATGGCCCAAAACACAACGTGGACACATCACATTTTTTCACAGAAAACAGAGGTGTTTTTTTACAAAGTGCCTACCTGTAGATTTTGGCCTCTAGCTCAGCCGCCACCTTGGGAAACCTAGCAAACCAGCGCATTTTTGAAAACTAGACTCCTAGGGGAATCCAAGATGGGGTGACTTGTGGGGTTCTGACCAGGTTCTGTTACCCAGAATCCTTTGCAAACCTCAAAATTTGACCAAAAAAACACTTTTTCCTCTCATTTCGGTGACAGAATGTTCTGGAATCTGAGAGGAGCCACAGATTTCCTTCCACCCAGCGTTCCCCCAAGTCTCCCGATAAAAATGGTACCTCACTTGTGTGGGTAGGCCTAGCGCCCACAAAAGGAAATGGCCCAAAACACAACGTGGACACATCACATTTTTTCACAGAAAACAGAGATGTTTTTTGCAAAGTGCCTACCTGTGGATTTTGGCCTCTAGATCAGCCGGCCCCAGGGGGGGGCAGAAATGGCCTAAAATAAATTTGCACCCCCAACCGCCCCAGGGAGCGACCCTTGCCTACGGGGTCGCTCCCCCTGCGTGACATTGGCGCAGAAAAAAGATCCCTGGTGCCTAGTTGTTTCTGCTCCCCTTGGGGGCAGATTGACCTAAAATCTGCTGATCTGCCTCCAAGGGGGGGGGGGGGGGGCATAAATGGTCTAAATACAATTTGCCCCCCAGGGGAGCGACCCTTGTCTAATGGGTCGCTCCCCATCTCTAAAAAAACAAACATAAAAAACAAAAACAAAAATAAAATTGCCCTGGCGCCTAGAGGTTTCTGCCCCCCCTGGGGGCAGATCGACCTAATAACAATAGGACGATCTGCCCCCGGGGGGCAGAAATGGCCTAAAATAAATTTGCCCCCCCAACCCCCCAGGGAGCGACCCTTGCCTACAGGGTCGCTCCCCTTGCGTGACATTGGCGCAAAAAAAAATCCCCAGTGCCTAATTGTTTCTGCCCCCCTTGGGGACAGGTTGACCTAAAATCGGCCGATCTGCCTCCAAAGGGGGCAGAAATGGCCTAAATATAATTTGCCCCTCCAGGGGAGCGGCCCCTGCCTAAGGGGTCGCTCCCCATCTGTAAGACAACAACAAAAAACAAATCCCTGGTGCCTAGTGGTTACTGCCCCCCCTTGGGGGCAGATCAGCCTAATTAAAATAGGCTGATCTGCCCCCCAGGGAGGCAGAAATGGCCTAAAATAAATTTGCCCCCCAGGGGAACGACCCTTGCCTAAGGGGTCGCTCTCCTTGCGTGAAATTCGCGGGAAAAAAAAACTCTCTGGTGTCTAGTGGTTTCGGTCCCCCTTGGGGGCAGATTGGCCTCATAAAAATAGGCCAATCTGTCCCCAATGGGGGCAGAAATGGCCTAAATATAATTTGCCCCCTAGGGGAGCGACCCTTGCCTAAGAGGTCGCTCCCCACCTCAAAAATACAAAACAATACAAAAACAAAAAAAACAAAAAAAAATGATCCCTGGTGCCTACAGGTTTCTACCCCCCTGGGGGCAGAAAAGGCCTTTAAAAGAATGCCCCCCCTGAGAGCGACCCTTGCCCAAGGGGTCGCTCCCCTTGCGTAAAACAGAACAACAAAAAAACAAACAAAAAAAATACTTCCTAGTGCCTAGTGGTTTCTGCCCCCCTCGGGGCAGATCGGCCTAATTATAGGCAGGAAAGGCCTTTAAAAAAAAATGCCCCCCCTTGGGAGCGACCCTTGCCCAAGGGGTCGCTCCCTTATGACAGTTTCATTTTTAAAAACAAACATCCCTGGTGTCTAGTGGGCGTTTTGACAGCCGGATCGCTTTCAATCTGGCTACCAAAACGCTGAGAGAGACTTCAAAGGGAAGGAAATAACTTTCCTTCCCTTTGAAGCCTCTCTCGGCCTCCCCCACGTGATCAGAAGAGAAATACAAAGCATTTCTCTTCCGATCTCGCTGGAAGCTGAGCTTCCAGCGTGATGGGAGGAGGCCTTGTCACAATTAGCGCGCGGTTGTGTGCTGTCACAGGGGGGTTGGGGGGGTCGGGGGTGGAAGGGCTTCCCCTTCCATCCCTGCCTTGGGGGGGTGGGGGGGAACCCCACAGAGGGAGCACTAGCGCTCCCTCTGGGCTCTGTGCCCAGGACGTAAGGGTTACGTCCTGGGCACACGAGCACTGTGCCGCAGGTAGTAACCATTACGTCCGCGGCACAGAAGGGGTTATTATAGAAGAATAATACGCAACTTTGAAACGTGCCTACTTCAGTGACCATCCGTAATCACAAAGTGTCCTTATTAGCTGCTTATTAACGTGAAGTGTCATGCTCATGTTTAGATTAATGTAGCAGTATGTCATATTAATGGTCACATATTAAGAATTTGCTTTATAAATTGTAGGCCTTAAATTAGCGAGGTCTTAGGACTAGATGCATGGCCTCATGTTAAGTTGCATTGTTTAAACAAGTCAGATAAAATAGCTGCATAGAAAAGTAGAGTTGTATTTTTCCATCGCGTTGACCAAATGTTAGTAGCTAAATTTCTTTCCCTTGAGAACTGCTTGCTAGAATATGTTGTACTAGCTATTGATACTTTGTAGAATTTAGTATTTGTAAAGGCGATGTTCCCAGGACCAAACAATAGATGCACTGACTGGAGTACAAGACGATACAAAGTTGTTACCTGACGAGCCCAACAATGGGAACAGGAGAATAGTTGCCAATCATCGACATGTGAAAGACAGATTAGTTATATCTTAGATTTGAGGTTCTACTTTATTGGACTAAATGTAGATGTATGATTCCTTGACCAGTAGCAACATGGAAAGAAGTCCTAGGGAATCTAATTTAGCCAGACTGTATTGAGAGGAGATATCCATACTTTTTCCTAACCGCCCCAAGAGGAGACGCGCTTAACTTTACCTAACTTTGTTACCATGCAGCGACATTCTGAATTATGTCCATTCCTGAGACATTTCTATATCAAACTTTATTGCTGAGTCCCAATGCTGATGCTGACCGAACTGATGTTCAGTTGATGAAGACAGTCGCAGCTTGCTGATCCATACCGAGAAGGGGTACTAGCCCGATGATACTGATGATGTAATTTGTCTTTAGTTAACAACTGCTAATTTTGATTGATTCATAGCTAGATGTTTTTCCAAATTTGTGTTGACTAAATTGTTTTGCATGAAGCCCAAACATGCCAATCTATTCAGAAGGTTAGTTAGGAGACTCACTGAGGATGCTTGCTAAATATTAACAACAGTTGTTGTCTTTTCTTTGCTGAATCTAAATGTAGGCTACTTCTATTGCACAGTTATGCTTGCTGTTGATTTGTACTGTAACTCTAGAACGTGCAGTGATCCATGCCTTGATTAAATTGAGATTCTTTAGAAGATTCAGTCAACTGGTATTGTTTCTGTATGCGTAACATTTGATTTTGAGACTAAGGGCCTCATTATGAACATGGCGGTCCAGACCGCCATGTCGGCGGTGGTGGAAATTACCGCCACCGGCATGGCGGTATGGATGCCATATTACGAACACTGGGGGACCACCACAGGCGGGCCTCCGCCAGGCTACCACCGCCAGGCAACCTGACGATGGCGGATTTCTCTATCCGACAGGGCAGTGCTGCAAGCAGCGCTGCCCTCCGAATAAAGAACCCGTGTTCCTCCAGCCTTTTCCTGGCGGTTTCCCCTGCCAGGGAAAGGCTGGCAGAAGGGGTGTTCCAGGGCCCCCCTGCACTGCCCATGCACTTGGCATGGACAGTGCAGGGGCCCCCGTGCACAGCCCCGTTGTGCAGGTCACTGCCCGATTTACGGGCAGTGATATGCACAATGGATGCTGCTGCACCCGCCGCACTGCAGCATTGACCAAGCCCAGCATTCTGCTGGGCTGGCTGGCGGAAACACTGTTTCCGCCCGCCGGCCCAGTGCAATGTATATTATTGGGAGGGGTCCTCAACGGGCTTGCGGTCTGTGTTTAGACTGCCAGCATGAACACGGTGTGAAATTTCCGCCGTGTTCATAATGACCCCCTAAGTTACTTGATGTTAGCATTGTTAATATAAGGGAATGAACTTTCTACTTATATATAAATGTGTGGTTATTCATGGACAAAGGGGTCATGGCGTGTGGAAATTACTGGCTCCCAAGATTATTTATCTTATTGATTGATATTGTTAATGATTGGTATTGAAGTTGTACCCCATGGTGGGAACTAATCTAAGCGCAGTCAAAAGGTCCATCGAACCTCTAACGCTTGCTCTTATAAATTAATGAGGAAACTAAATAAGGCCAGACACGCTAACAGTGATGGTAGCAGAGTATGATGGTTAGTCTCCTTTAGAGCCCATCATAGAAGCCTAGTACACGGTTTCTCCTCAAGAGCCCATCATAAAGTTAGAGGCAGGTAGAAGAGTGCACCTAGAGACCGCAGATTCGGTAGGGGAAAATGGTGAAAGTTTGGATTTTCAGATTCAATGATACAAAGCGGAGAGAAAATGTGTCCCTAAGAACTTAGAATGATTTTCCCAGAACCTTGGAGCTTGCCAATGATTATTTGAGGATGTTCTCAGCATTCTAGTGACATTGTGAATGGAATAGGTTTTGTGCTTGCTCAGCTTATGCAAATCACAGGTGAATTGTGATGTTTGTGAGGGTTTAGGGAGTTTTCGTACTCCAAATGAAGTTTGTGAAGGAGATTGTGTACTCCGAAGTGTGGGAGTAGGGAAGTTGTCAAACTTCACATGTGTGTGGCGCTATGTGCTAAAAGATTGTCCACGTGGTTGTTGGTATATGGGCCCTGCGAGGTCTAAGACTCCGGAGTATATTGAAAAGTGTATGAGACACTTGATTTTTGTTGTAATTTGTCTGGTTTAATAGGTCGATCGTGCGTGGTCGACAAGTCAGAGTATGAGTCAAAGTGAGTGAAAGAATTTTCTGACTGAGATTTGATGAGTCCTCTGTGCAGCAGACAGACCCACTGATCAGTTGAGAGTAAAATTTGCAGATCGAATTTTGCTTGCAAATCAGGGAAACTGAGAAAGAAACAGTAGCTGCTAGAACGAAAGGCTGTCAGTGAACAATCCTTAAGATTTCTGAAGCAATTGTGTTACCCTACTTGTAGTAAACTGACAAATTGGGTTTTGATATTTTAGTGCTCGCAATAATTTTGCATTCGTTTAGCGTGAATCTGAGTTTAGGAGGACAAGCTCCTTTTTCAGCTGCTGTATGTGTGAGTGTGATGTAATTGGAGCCTTGCTAGGATGGGTCGGTTTGTGAGAAGGGTCGCACACAGATTGGCCGACAACCGTGAAGCGCAGCTGGTTGAGAAGGTCGACGAAAAGGATTCTGGGATTGAAAGTCACTTCCTGATTTGATTTAGAATAACTTAAAGGTCACAGAAATGACATTTTGCAAAGCTTTAAAGAGTGCCCTAAGTGGAGATATGTGTATTACAACAAGTATAGGAGACATTGCACCCCCAGAACGTGCGCCTGCCTACATTGTATTTGAAGAGAAGGGTGCGGCTGCATGTCTTTAGCTGAAACAATGGTGCAAAGTGAAAGAGAAAGAGAAAGATGGGAGTTTAGTGTTTCCAGTCCATGGAATATTTAATTTGAGGAGCTTAGAGAATTTGAGGAGAGTTCTGTATGATTTGAAGCCTCCTCCAAGGCCAGCACAGTTCAAGGCATTAGCAATCTGGGAACTAGTAGCCAGACAGCTAAATAAGAAATTTGAGAGGAGAATGAGAAAGGCAGAAATGACACTAATGGAGGCTAGATGGTACAGCGATCAGAAATTTTGGGGAACCGAGACTTTGCATCCTGCAATTACAATGGACAGTGAGAGAGAAGAAAGGAGAGCTACCAGAAAGATTAATCCTAACCTGACACAGAGCCCAGTGCAAAGCAGTCCTAATCTGCCTACTACATCGCAGCCCAGAATCCAATGCTGCAGTTGAATATCCCTAGAGTTTACCCTGATGTACCCATTGTGGAAACTGCAACAAACTTATAGTGCCAACAGGACAGGTTTTCCCGAAACCAACATTGGTTCAGACGGAGCCAACTCCACTCTAGCTGCCTCAAGTACAGACACAAACAATGCCAAAGTACACTCCTATAACAGGGACATAGACAAATATGTCCATACTGATGAGTCAGAATACGGGAATCATGCTACCACAAAACCCAAATGTTAGACCAAGCCCAGACGCAGTGTCGGTACCCGTCACCATTGGTCCAATCATGCCATTGTTTGCCCAGGGAAATAACAGCACGAACAGACAGGGAGTCCTGAGTCAGAATTCAGTGAGAGGAGGACTCAATGAGAGTAGCCTCTCCTGTGGGACAGACCTTTGATGGAACAGGATCATTGTTAGACTTTAGTCCTTCCGAATACTGGAACAGGGTCAAACATCAGTCCTCGCTTGAAGTTACTGACGCTTCAATCCCCAAAACTAACTGTACAATCGTTGCCAAATACTCAGCCCAACAACATTTCACTGCAAGGTTTGACAGCCTAACAATTGAACGAATGGTTAGAGAAGCTGACTAGCATGCAAAATGCTTGTAGGGGAGAAGGATACTTGAACTATACTAGACTAGGGATGGAAGCCGGTAAACTTATTGAAGGGACTATGGGGGTGAACTGACCTGAATCCTAGTCAAAAGCAGAATTATGATACTTGTGCCCAAAAGTTACACAGGAAGCGGGAGAGGTACATCAAAGGCTAGCAGACTTAGCAGAGAAATACGGCATAGAAATTGAGAAAACAAAAGATTTGAAGAGGAGTTACAGATTAGATTTTGACTCAAAAGATTTCGAGCATATGAGATCCACAGGAATGAACGCACACTTTAAGGAGTTACTTCTAAGTGTCCAAACACGGGGAGCATTAGACAAATGGGAAGGCAGATGGGTAAAGAAAAGAAATAAGAAGAAAAGGGATTCCACAAATCTTACTGCAAATGTGCAGCAGGTTCCGGTTCTGGTAATAATTCTACCAATGAGAGAAATTCCAGGAGGGTATTTTGTCCATATCCCTTGGAGCAGAAGTGACATTCTGTCATTTACCAATGATTATCCCAGATTGAGGGAGAAACCAGTAGAATGTAACAACAGACAGACCGGTTTGTGAAACTCACAAAATGCCTGTGGGAAGATTTGAATGACCTGTTAGAGATAGTAGTTCCAGCAGATCCATGGATTGAATGCAGGAGGAGCGTAGAATGGCCAACAAAGGAACCAGATAGAGACCCAATTACAGGTGCACCCTCTCCCGAGGTGATGAAATATTACTATAAAGTGATTGAGGTTTTGAAAAACAGAATTTCGCCTAAAAATATTGACTGGCAGCGCATAGACAGAACATCACAGGAAGCTAAGGAGTCTATACATGCATATTATGAGATATTGATACAGTGGTACAGAAACAATTGAGCCGAAAGAGATGATTCAGTTTTTGTTCAGATTTGTTGAAGGATTGAGACCTGAAATTGGCCAGATGACTGAGTCATTTGATTTGCTGGCAAGCAAAGCCGACCGATGAGGTATTGCAGTATGCAAAGTACTGTAGTGACGAGATTGAGTTAAGACAGAGGAATTTGAAAGAGAAGGCTATGGTGATGCAGATTAAAGTGGCACAAACAGGGATGCAGAGAAATTTTCCACAGCAGCAGGGAAATGTGGTATTTCAGAACCAGGCGAGAGGTAGAGGTCGTGGAGGAATGGGAAACGGAAACCGTAGTCCCAATTTGAGTACTGTAGTGGTTTGGAATGATGTTCGGGAATGAAGAGATTTTTGCCATGTCGCGCTGGCAGGGGTATCGGACATTGGAAGTGGGAATGTCCGATGTTGGCACAGGAAGGTGTCGTTCAGCAAACAAGTGACATCAATTCTTTCTGAGACATGAGAGGGCCGAGAATGAGAGCTCATAATCCAAATTTTAAAAGTAATGTGAATCAGATGCAAAATTTTCAACCCATGCACCAGGTGCAAATGCCACGTTTGCAGATGGCCCAGTCGCAGCCAATGCAACAGCAGGTTCAAATGGTACCTAGACAGCAAATACAAATACCTCAAGGACGAATGGAACAGCAGCAGGTGATGCTTCCTCAACAGGTTACTGGTAAAAGGTTTAACCCGAGTAACAACAAAGTACACCAATTCCCATTACACAGTGAGAATGGAATAAACAATGATTGGGTGAGTGAGGGTTCGGATGAAGAAGAATGTGTGATTGCAGCTTCTCTAGAAGTAGATCAAAGGGTCCATATGTGAAGGGAAAAGTAATGGGTCACAAAGTTTCATTCTTGGTTGACACAGGAGCTACACACTCTACAGTGAGAACTGCAGAAGTTCCAAACTTGCCCCTTTCAGGAAAAACAGTCCAGATTGAGGGAGTAGCGAATCAGTATTTGACCAACCCAATTATAGAACCAGTTCAGGTTAAAATTGTCAACTTTAAGTAATTACACAAGTTCGTTATTTGTGACTTAAGTCTGGTATCCCTACTGGGAAGGGACTTATTGGTAAAACAAGGTGTTCTATTGATTGCTCAAATGATGGAATTGAGTTTCAGACAAATAGTGATGATGAGGATGACCCAGAGACAGACTGTGAGACAATGAATGAGTAATAATACCCTTTGATTAGCTTCTTTCCAGTTTTCACAGTAAAGGAATGTTCCTTCTGATTTACAAGGAACAGTTGAAAGTGTGGGATTGACAGGAAAAGACATTGGCCTAATAAAAGGAGTTGAACCAGTTAAGGTCCCAGTAAAGCTAAACACAATTTTCCCCCAGATTCCCCAGTACCATATGACACAGGATATCATTGAAAAAGTTGCTCCCATAATTGCGGAAATTGTGAACCACAGGGTTTGAAAGAGGTATTGAGCAGTCCATGTAATTCACCAATAATGGGATTGAGAAAGCCCTGTGGCAAATTTCAAATTGTTCAAGACTTGGGAAAAAGAAATTACATTGTGGTTAAATGTTGTCCTGTGGTGCCAAATCCAGCAGTAATTTAGTTTCAGATCCCATGCGATGCTGAATGGTTCACCATAATAGACCTGTCACAAGCATTCTTTTCTGTGCATCTTCACGAGGATAGTCAATTTCTCTTGTTTCAAATTTGTAGATCAAGGCTACTGTTAGTGTAGAATTCCTTAAGGGTTTTCAGAATCACCTTCCATTTACAACCGGGTCTTAAAAAAGAACCTGGAGTCATTGGAAATGCCTTTCCAATCGACATTGGTACAGTACATTGATGATTTGTTGATTGCGTCCAAAATGAAAGAACAATGCAAATACGATGCCTTACTGAACCATTTAGGAAAGAATGGTCATAAAATCCCCAGCCAAATTACAATACTGTCAGAAATAAGTGAAATATTTGGGTTATCAGATTGAGAAAAGAATTAGGAAAATATCCAGAGAAAGGGTTACAGCCATATTGCAGATGAGTCCCCCAGCCAAACAGAGAGATGGCAGGATGTTTTTGGGAATGGTAGGCTACTGTCACCAGAGGATTCCCAACTTTTCAGTCATTTCGAAGCCATTGCAGAAGCTGATCCACAAAGGAATTACTGATCCCCTAGTGTTAGATCAGGCCGGTTTGAAAGCATTTTTTGAGTTGAAAGAAAGTTTGTGGAAAGCCCCGGCTTTGGGAGTGCCTGACTACACTAAGCCCTTCACGTTGTTCTGTCTTGAGTGTGATGCATGTTCTTTGTCTGTCTTGACTCAAGTCCATGGTGGTGTAAACCTCCCAGTAGCATATTTTTCAGCTACTTTGGACCCAGTTGCAGCAGCTTTACCAGGCTGTCTGCGTTCAGTCGCTGCCTGGACAGAGCCTCACCCAGTGTGAGGACATTGTAATAGGACATCCCCTGACTATAATGGTCCCTCACTCCATTGAAATTTTACTTACACGAACCAAGACGCAGTATCTAACAGGTGCTAGGCTGATTCGCTATGAAACAAGAATCCTGGGGTCCCCGTTGAAAAGGTATACATTGCTTAACTCAGCAACCTTTCTCCCAAATGAAAATGTTGAAATTGATAAATTGGAAGATGTTGAACATGATTGTCTGAAAGTAGCTAAACTGTGCACAAAACAAAGACCTGATATCAGGGATACCCGATTGGAAGAAAATGACCAAATTCTCTTTGTTGATAGTTCCTGTCTAAGGGATAATATGGGAATACTGAGAGCAGGATATGCCGTATGCACAATTTTTGGTATACTTGAAACTGGCTTCGAGGAGTATATTCTGCACAAGTGGCGGAGTTGATAGCCCTTTCTAAAGCATGTTTCTGCACAGCTTAAAGTTACCATCTATACAGACATCCAGTGTGGATTTCGAATAGTGCACAATTTTGGCCAGTTATGGTCACAGAGAAGTTTCCTGACTCTTCTGGTTCACCAGTCAGAAATACTGAGAGAATTAATGAATTGTTGCAAGCTATCCAAGTGCCTGAGAAGATTGCCGTGGTGAAATGCAGTGCACACCTGAAATCACAAGATTTTCTGTCAATGGGAAATGAATATGCGGATCAAGTCCCAAGGATTTGCGCATTGAACTGTATAGTGTTCAAAGATAAATGAGAATTGTTATCTGAGGAGACGAGACGTGTCAGAGTTATGCATTGTGAGAAAACAGGGCTGATTGCACAGGCCCCCTAACTTTTTGCCCCCATTCTTCACATTTTTGCTTGTGTTTTTCTGACTCTGATGGTGCCCGTCTGCTAACCAGTCCCAGGGCCTTGGCTCTGTGTACATTGAGTTTGCAAATTAGGCTAATTATAATTGGCAGTATCAACTTACCTATAAGTCCCTAGTATATGGTAGGGCATGTAGGTTTAGGGACCCCAGGTTAGGTGGTGGACCCAATTGTACATCACCGAGGTGCCCGGTGTCATTTTAAAGGCAGGCTTACCTTGCTGGCTGCATTTAAACTAAAGTTATATGCAAATTCGACTTTGGAATTAAAAGCACTTCCAAAGTCTTAAACTACCTTATATTTTACATATAAGTCACCCCTAAGGTGTGCCCTATGTGCCCCTAGGGTTGGGTGCCATGTAACTATAAGCAGGGACCTTATAAAAAATGTTTTATGAGCCCTGATGAGGTCAAATAGCCAAATCTGTTTTCCCTCACTGTAGCGAATGTCCTCCATAGGCTAAAATTGGGAGACTTTATTTTAATTAACTAAGTCCCCTTAATTGTCAGATGTCTTAAGTTTATTATCAAATTCATTGTTATAATAAATCCCACAACTTACAATTGTTGGATTTGAAATAACGTCTTCAAGTATGACTTTTTAAAACTCTACCTGAAGGTTGCCAACGTCAGCTCTGTAGTGCCATTCTCTGATTGGTCAGCCTCTGGCAGCCTGGCCAGGCTGCTTTGATGAGTTGTGAAGTGACCTGGGCTGAACACGAAGGATGTGCCTCGGGGAGGAAATCTGCCTCAGCAGATGGGAAAGCAGGAAGGGGGGAGGCCAGCCAAACTGGTCTTCAAATGGCAGGGAAGGACATTTGGAACAGCCCAGCACCCCCCTCACATCCTGTGCCCCAGACAATTAGGTGCCCTCTTGATTAGATTAGGAGAGGGTGTGTTTAAGATTGTAGCCACACCAGTGGGTGGGCTCAGCCAGACTTACCTCCAGAAGTCACTTTCAGCCATGTTGGATTTTTGAGGCATTTTGTTCCCTGGGATTGCTTTTTGCCACACTTCTCAGGAAGTGGTCATCAAAGTGGGAAGGAGCCTGCTTGTGATTGGATACCCAGGACTCCCCTGTTTTTCACCCAGGAGCAAGGATAAATATGGCAGAACTGCACCCACACCGCAGATCCCTACAAGGAACAAGACAAAGAAGGAGGACTGCTCTGCTGGACCTCTGACCTGCACCTGGACACTGTACTCTGAAGGACTGCACCAGGTGCACACTTGGGCTTCACCACTAAAAGGACTTTGCCTGTCTTCTACTGCTTCAAAAACGGACTCCCTGTTTGCTACAGGAACAAAAGGGGCTGCCCAGATCCAGACGTTTAGAGACATTTGGAGCAACTCCATAAGTTGAAGAGGTGCATTGTGGGAGTTGTAGTCCCAGACCCCAAGAGGCAAACCAGAGCCTCTGAAACCTTGGCTAGTGCTGTGGACCACTTTCCTGAATCAAGAAACACTTCTGAAAGTAAGTGTGACAGTGTTACCTCGTGGTTGGCCTGAAATCTGGACCTTTTCCCTGTCTAGTGTGACCCTTTTTAACCCTTTGGGCGCTAGTTGCTTCTATGCGCTAGACAACATTGGTTCTTTAAAAATTCATATCTCTCGTTTCCCTTATGGGATTTTAATTATTTTGGTGTCATGTTAAAGATGAAAATTTAATCAATTTTCATAAATTGGTGTTGGATTTTTATTACCTTTTGTGTTTTACTTATTTACTGTTTTGTGATTTTTAAATGCTTTACACACTTGTCTCTTAAGTTAAGCCTTGTCGCTTGTTGCCAAGCTACCAAGGTTTGAGCTGGGTTTAATTTATTGAGACCTAACTGGACCTAAGTGGAGGTTAGTGGCCTATTGCTAAGTGTATGTATTTACCTGCCCTTACCAATAATCCACTTTCCAACATGTATTACATGTTATAGATACCTTGGAGGAGCTGAAAACATTGCAGAATAATGCTGAGAGGAAGGAGAAAAAGTCATGGGTTAAAATTAAATGTGTACCACGTCAGGATGAACTGTGGGTTTCAGAAGAGGGTCAATTGGTATTGCCGAACAGTTTGTTAACACAAATGGCTAGATATATCATAATCAAGCACATGTTGGGAGGGGTGCAGTGATTGGAGTGCTCAAACATAAGTGTTTCAATCCAAAGTTCAGACAGGTTGCTGAAGCATTTTGCCATTGTTGCGTCATTTGTCAACAAATGAACGCAGGAAAAGGGACAGTGGTCAATTTGAACCACTTTGGAAGAGCAAGAGGTCCATTCAGTATAATGCAGATGGATTTGATTGAGATGCCCGTGTGTGGAGGGTTGAGATAGGTGTTGGTGATTGTCTGTATCTTTAGTTATTGGATAGAAGCTTACCCTACACGGAGAAATGACAACCTCACAGTAGCGAAATTACTGCTAAGGAAACTGATACCACATTTTGGGTTTCCGATCTCTTTAGAATCAGATAGAGGAAGTCATTGAATGAAGTAATTAAATTACTATGTTCAGCCTTTAAATATTGAGCATGGGTTGCATTGTAGCTACAGCCCTGAAGCATCAGGACCTGTGGAACAGATGAATGGTACCTTGAAATCGAGAATGGTGAAAATGTGTGCGTCTACAAATCTGAAATAGCCTGACGCATTACTGTTAGTTCTGATGACAATGAGAAACACACCCGACAGGAAGACAGGACTGTCACCGTATGAGATCCTCATGGGCAGAGCAATGAGGTTGCCAGGAGTTCCTGCAAATTCTCTTGTGAACATAACAGATGATAGTGTTGAACTACTGCAAGGGTCTGGCTGATGTGGTTCGTATTTTCTCTCATCAGGTGGAAGCCCCCACACTGCAACCGTCTCAAGATCAAGGACAGAACCTGAGAGCAGGTGATTGGGTTGTGTCCTGAAAACACATGAGGAAGGCATGTTTCAAACCAGAGTGGAAAGGTCCTTACCAGGTAGTGTTGATCACTACCACTGCTGTGAAGTGCGCTGGAGTTCTGGACTGGATCAACGCAAGCCATAGGAGGTAAGTGGCATGTCCTTTGGACAATGAAGAGGAGTTGTTGAGAGTACCAACAATGACCAGACCGACCTCAGAGACAGAAAGGGGAGGAAGACGAACTGAGACTGAATCTGGGCAAATCGAAAGCAGTTCAGCCACTCCTGTGTGAGACAAAGGAGAAGACCCACAGGAAAATGAAAGTGGACCGACCTTAATTTTAGGCAGATGGTTTTGAGAGACAGAGCAAACGACAGACCCCCGAAGGGGAAGGAGTTGAGGCAGATCAAAGTCGCTGTGGTCTGACTCCTCCTGAACTAGCTGCAGGTCCATTAAGAGAAAGACCTGCAGAACAAGAAGAAATTAGAAGTTCGACACTGAAAAGAACATTAACAATGGGTCCACTAAAAGGAGATAAGTGGCCGGAGTCACAAGCGAAAAGAGAAGAAGCAATTAGAGTGACAACAATTGAGGAGGAAATGGACACAACAAGGAGAGAAGATTTGAGTGAAGGAGAATGAAATGGAAATCAAAAGCTGAAAAGGAAGAAAATTGCAAGTCGAAGGTACGCTGATCCTGAATGGGCATATGCAACAACAAGTAAATGGCAAAATCTTTTTGTTTTAATCATCAAGACATTCCAGGTCAATATTTTGGCACTTGAAATAACCAAATGAACTGAACGTTTTAAACTATAAACTGAGAGAAGTGCAAAGAAAAAGAGACTATTGAAAGTAACCGGAAAAGGCTTTTGATGACCTGATTTGACAAGCTGCTAAACTGATTTTTGACAAAAGGATCCTGGAATTAAGACCGAAAGCTGTAAATAATTGCTGAAGAAGATTTGTTTTTGATTTTTGCTGCATAGTTATAATTTTCTCTTCTACTTTCTGATTCTTTATAGATCATAAGTAACCTTAGCCAGCATGGTAGGAAGAATAGGTGTTGTAAATACATGAGTACTGGTTTGACAATTGTATGCATGGTAATGTACCTGGTATTGATTGTGGGTATGACTGTTCTTGACAAGAGTAAAGCCAATCATACTTCAGCTTCAGAGATAACTACTGCACTCACAGAAGTTGAGAAGTTTTGGTTAGATGAGAAATATCTGCACGTAGAACATGCCCAAGGAGAACTTTCTTCTAATGTTTTCTATTGTCTATTGAGTGAGTATGTTGAGACGATGGCTGTGAGGGATTGTTATGTTTGCACGCAGATTCCTTCATCAGTCGAAGAAGGTATTACCTATCATAGTTTGCCCCTCATTTATGGGATAAGTTGTAGTCTGTTACTAACAAAATTCTATAATAAGGAATACATTCAGTATTTCTATTCTAATTACGATGTCATGTTTTTGTTTGTCCCTATAATTAAATACCTGAGTTGAGTAGCCAAGGAAAACACTATAGAATTAGTGAGAGGTTTCTTTGAGCCTACATTAACCTTTGGTACCGCATATGCGCATAGAAACAACTTGACATGCTTGCTTACACCAATAGAAAAGAGCTTCTTAGATCCGAAAGATGATAGAAGGAATGCATTAAAGGAGAAATTAGAAAAGGACTTTTAGAAATGATTATGCATTTTTTTGTGTATATAGGCCAACATTTAGAACTGATACATTGTTTGTGGGAACAAGTGAATGTAGACATGTGTTTTTGTTTCAGAGTAAATAGACGTTCATGTTGAATGGACAGGATCCAGCAGTTCCTGGAATTTATTACATCTGTTGATCAAATGCCTATTACCGTCTTCCAAGAGGAATCTCTGGCACATGTTACTTAGGGCTAGTTTTCCCAACGATATTTCAACTTGAGGACTTGAAAAAGTTACAGAAAATGACTGTGTTATATCACATTAAACAAAAGAGAGAGTCTTCTTCTAGTATAGTGGGGGATACATTTGGAGCAATAATTCCTTCAGTGGGAATTATCCTAAATTCTATAAAGATTTGAAAGTTGTCTAATATTGTGGATGTTGACAAATTTTTCAGGAGCCATGATTCTAATGGACACAGAAATGGCTGCAGTAAGATCTATGACACTTCAGAACCGCCTTGCGTTAGATATTTTTTTAGCAAAAGATGGCGGAGTTTGCAAGATGTTGAATTCGAAGCATTGTTGTTCATATATTCCTGATAATAGCAAAGAAATTAGAAGCTTACTTCGTAATTTGACTAACAATAGTGCTGATTTGAAAGAGCTGAAAGAATCAGGTGTTTGGGAAAAAGTTGCCAAAAGATTTGCTTCAGTGGGAAATTGGCACAGCAACACAAAGGATAATATTGAAAATAATACAAGGGATATTGAATATTGTAATTTGCATAATTGGAACATGGGTAATACATGAATTGTATCATGTGGTCAAATTAAGGAGCGTGAAAAATGATCAGAGGAGGGAAGAAATTAAAATGGAAAAAGTGTTTGGGGAAAATTCGAAGAGGGAACGAAAAATTAAAAGAGATAGGGGGTTATTCTAACTTTGGAGGAGGTGTTAATCCGTCCCAAAAGTGACGGAAAAGTGACGGATTTACCACCAGCCGTATTACGAGTCCATTATATCCTATGGAACTCGTAATAATGCTGGTGGTATATCCGTCACTTTACCGTCACTTTTGGGACGGATTAACACTCCTCCAAAGTTAGAATAACCCCCATAGTGTTGACAAATTTTAGCTGAGCAAACATTTGTGTGAGAAGATGTGTGATGACATATTTAGTCATCAGAGGAGGGATTGTTAACACTGAATTTTACTAATTATGTATTCTGAATGCTAAATCTCCATTGAAAATGACTTAATATAGAAGAATAATATGCAACTTTGAAAATGTGCCTACTTGAGTGACCACCAATGATCACGAAGGGTCCTTATTAATTGCTTAATAATGTGAAATGTCGTGCTTATGTTTAGATTAATATAGTAGTATTGCATATTAATGGTCATGTGTTATGTATTTGCTTTATAAATTGTAGGCCTTAAATTAGCGAGTTTTTGGGCCTAGTTGCACGGCCTTATGCTAAGTTGCATTGTTTAAACTAGTTGCATAAACTGGCTGCATAGAAAAGTAGATTTGTATTTTTCCATTGCGTTGACCAAATGTTAGTAGCTAAATTTCTTTCCCATGAGAACTGCTTGCTAGAATATGTTGTACTAGCTATTGATGCTTTGTAGAATTTAGTATGTGTAAAGGCGATGTTCCCAGGAGCTAACAATGGATGCACTGACTGGAGCACAAGACGATATAAAGTTGTTACCTGACGAGCCCAACTATGGGAACAGGAGAAGAGGAGCCAATCATCGACATGTGAAAGACAGTTTAGTTATATCTTAGATTTGAGGTTCTACTTTTATTGGACTAAATGTAAACGTACGATTATTTGACCAATAGCAATGTGGAAAAATTCCTAGGGAATCTACCTTAGTCAGACTGTACCGAGAGGAGACATCCATACTTTTTCCTAACCGTCCCAAGAGGAGACACGCTTCACTTTACCTACATTTGTTGCTGTGAAGTGACATTCTGAATTATGACCGTTCCTGAGACATTTCTCTCTTGAACTTTATCGCTGAGTCCCGATGCTGATGCTGACTGAACTGATGTCCAATTGATGAAGACAGTCCCAGCTTGCTGATCCATACCGAGGAGAGGTACTAGCCTGATGATATTGATGATGTCATTTGTCTTTTGTCTTTAGGTACCAACAACTAATTTTGATACAACCATAGCTAGATGTTTTCTAAATTTGTGTTGACTAAATTGTTTTGCTTGAAGCCCAAACATGCCAATCTAATCAGAAGGTTAGTTAGGAGACTCACTGAAGATGCTTGCTAAATATTGACAACAGTTGATGTCTTTTCTTTGCTCAATCTAAAGGTATGTTATTCTTTCTATTGATTTGTATTGTAACTCTAGAATATGTAGTGGTCTATGCCTTGATTAAATTGAGATTGTTTAGAAGATTTGGTCAACCGGTATTGTTTCTCTATGCGTATCATTTGATTTTGAGACTAAGTTATGTGATATTAGCATTGTTAATATAGGAAAATAAACATTCTACTTTTATATAAAGGTGTTGTTATTCATGGCCAAGGGATCATGGCGTGTGGAAATTACTGACTCTCAAGATTATTGATCCTACTGATTGATATTGTTATTAATTGGTATTGAAATTGAACCCTATGGTGGGAACTACTCTAAGCACAGTCAAAAGGTCCATCGAACCTTCAACGCATCCCCTTATAAATTAATGAGAAGAAACTAAATAAGGCCAGATGCGCTAACACAGGCATTATGCTCAAAATAAGGCATACAACTTTGGCATGGGGGCTCGTTCAGGAGTTTATATTATCTTGTGTGTAGCTGCATTTATGCAGCATAAACATATAAGCGAAGCCAGTTTATAGGAAACTGCTGTGAAGTTATATGAAAAGAAAACACTGGGATCTCGAGTGCAGAGGAATTTCCGTGTGTGTGTCTTTTTTTTTTCGGGGCAAAATAGCAGCAGTCAAGAAAGTTACAATTCCCACGAGGCTAAGCAACAAAAAGCCAATAGGAATAAAAAACGTATTGTAATAAACACCAATCATAGACCTACACACAGTATAACCACAATACTTGACTGCGACCAGCCCTCATTCTTTTGTGAGTATCTAGTAAGTATGAGAGAACATAGGAAAAATAGACAAAACTACAGCAACTGCCAGAATCAACGAAAAAAGTATTTGACAAAAGTTCATCCGTAAATAACTTGAAGAAGGAATCTGCAGTTCTGGGGGAACGCCATGCTGGAACTGAGAGAAATCCACAGAAGCAGTTGAAAACTCTGATTGAATTGTACAGTTCCTAGGATAAAGACGGTGGTTGGATTGAGGATGCTGTCAGGGAGGGGAAAAAAAAACAATTACTGAGAGTTGCGGTTGGATAATACTTGCCTCCATGTCTTTAATAAAATGAAGCCTTTCCATCAGAGTTTACTAGGGAAATCTAAATTTTATGTCCGGACCGGAAGCTCCTATTATGCTTTTTTAAAGCATGTTAATCACTACAGAAGTTGCTGTATGAGCTGGTTTTCAGTAAAAAGTCCTAAAACATTATCATTGGACCAATCAATTAATCTCTGAATGTCTTCAAGTCTGGAACCCACACAGAAAGCCTTGGAGGCCATGGCGCCCCTAGAGGAATCAGACCCAAAGACTGAAATATCAATGCCTGCAGAGGACATGACCCAACAGACCCATCTGGCTAAGGTAGCAGAATTAACAGATTTGGTGAGATTTATGGAAAGAGATAAAAAGTTGAGAATGAGAGGACATTCTGATATTGGCTGTGTGCTCTTCATAAACCTTAAGGCATTGACCTACACAAAGTTTAGGTTGATTAGGAAAGTAAGGATAGAACACATTGTAGATTAGTCTTAGTACGTTTGCTGACAGAAAACAATACTCCAGTCTGAGTAAACTGACAAGAGGAAATATCTAAAACTTTTGACATCCGACAGACGTTTAATAGAAATAAGACATAATAAGATAGTGAATTTTGCAGAAAGCATTTTCAGCGAAAGATCTGCATTATCTGGCCAAGATCAAAACAACATTTACATCCTATAATTTTAAATACTTGTGTATATTAGGAATACAAACTTTTACTCCCTTCAAGACGCGGCAAAGAAGAGAATGTTCTTCCACTGGTTTCCGTTAACATAGATATGATGCATGGAAATTGCAGATCTGTATAAATTGATTGTTCTGTAGGACTTACCTGCACTAGCTTCCGCTGCTAAGAAATTAAAACATTTTTTTTATATCAGTTGAAATGGGATTGAGAGACCTTCCCAGACATCAGCTTGACAAAAGAGACCAAGCAGAACTGTATGCCTTTCTAAGCCCTGGAGCCAAGGCTTTGTTAATAAAGTCTGAAGCTTCTGTCGAAATAGTGGTCTGACCTAACACTTTCCATGCCAAAAGGATGAGGGATTTGTTGAGGACTAAGTTGTGGGTATGACATAAGGGGTCTACGAGTAGGGAATAAAAGGATGGAAGCAGGACTGGGACGTCTATAGCCAGCTCTAGAAGAGGAGGGAACCACACTTGTGATTGGCAGAAAGGTACTACTATCACCATTCTGACACTTTTGACGTCTGACTTTGGCAAGAGTCCTGGTGATCATGATAAAGGTATGGAAGGCATAATTGTCCCAAGTGGACCAGTCCTGTGAGAAAGCACCTGTGGCTAAGGCCAGGGGGTCTGGACACCAGCTGAAGAACCAAGGCAATTGGGAATTCAAACAGGAAGCAAAGAGATCAATGGGAAAAGGACCCCATCTGTTGACGAAAGACTGAGGAATGAAGTTTCCAGACACTGAAATCTCAGAGAAAGCGAGAGTGCCACTCTGCAGTCGCATTGAGTCTGCCAGACAGATACTCTGCTGAAAGAGAGATCCAGTTGTGGAGACAAAACTCCCAAATACTTTTTGCAAGATCCGCCAAAGGTTTTGATCTGGTACCTCCTAAATGGTTGATGTAGCGGACAGCCGAAACATTGTCCCTAGGGAGGAAGATAGAACACTTAATTTTGTTTCTTGCTAGACCTTTGATTGCAAAGGAGCCGGCAAGCATCTCTAAACAATTGATATGAAATTTGGACACCTTGATGGACCAAGTACCTCCAGTCGAGATAGGACCATAACGGGCGCCCCAGCCTGTTAGGCTTTCGTCTGATTCTAACACAAGATCTGGGGCTGATGTGAAGATAGTCTTGCCATTCCAAGTATCTAAATGGTCTATTCACCACTTTAGCTCTGAACGAGACTCTGGATCTAAGCCGATAATATCAGAATAGGCGAGACCCTTTCTGAGATGATGAATCTTTAGGCGCTGAAGGGCTCCATAGTGAAGTGGCCTGGGGAAGATAGCTTGAATGAATGAAGAAAGAAGACCTACTATCCTGGACAGAGATCTGAGAGAAATGTGTGTACTGCGGAGAGTTTGAAGAATTTGATAGTTTTTACTTTTTGATGTAGAAGATTGAGGGTAGCGGTTGAAGAGTTCACCAAGAAACCCAGAAACTCTATTTGTTGAGTAGGAATCATAATGGATTTTACTTTGTTTATTATGCAACCCAATTGAGAAAGTAGGGAACAAGTGATGTGGAGATGAGATAGAAGCGGGTAATGGTTTCGGTTCATGAGAAGAATGTCGTATAAATATATGGTTGACCTGATGCCTACAGATCTGAGATGGTCTCACTGGCTACATTACCTTTTATAAGGCACCAAGGTGCTGACAAAAGGCAGAAGGGAAGGTAAGAAAACTGGTAAGTTTTTCCCTGCCACTGGAACTGGAGGAATTTTCTCTGGTCCATGTGAATTGGGATGATAAGGTACCCATCCTGCAGATCTAGACGTACCATGTAATTGGACTGGAAAAGGGGAGATGTACTATAGTTACCATCATGTAATGACGATAAATGACAAATTGATTGAAAGCTCTGAGGTTGACAACTGGTCTCATTTTGCTGTTTTTCTTTTTTACCAGGAAAAGAGAACTTAAGAAACGTGAAGGGTCTGGGTGTATGCGTTGGATAGCGTTCTTCAATAAAAGAGAAGTGACTTTCTCTGAAATTAGGGTGGACATTTCCGAGGAGATGTGAGGTGGGGAGGAAACAACATGTGAAACAGGGTTGCACAAAACTCTATAAGATAACCCCTACCGTATTTAGAACACAGAGGTCTGCAGTTATAATTTTTCATTTTGGTAAAAAAATGAAAGACTGCCCCCCACAATAGGAAGGCCAGAAAGGGGACTTACCATGTTGGTTACTGTCCCTGAAACTGCGTTGTCCTCGACCCCTATAACCTCTGTCTTTTTGAGGGTAGAATTGGGGTTTGTATTCCTGCACACCTTAAAAAGAGTTAAAGGAGCTTCTAGATCCTTGGGGAAAAAAGGTACGGCGGGTAGAGCGGCTCCTGCCTCTACTGGCCCATGCAAAAACACACTATTTGAAGACCTTCTTGAGGGACTGTTAAGCTTTATCAATAGAGGAAAAGGTAGTCACATGTCTGTTCAGATCCTTAATGAAGGAGTCTCCGAATAGCAGACCATCCACCTTAAAACCAGGATTGAGAGTCGCTAAATTTGCCAGCTTTGAATCTAACTTTAGTAAAAGTCAGTTTCTCCTCTCATGAGTAATGGCTGCATTAGTGATCCATAGAAGGCAGGTAGCTCTCTGTATTCATAGAGAGAGATCTAAAGGATCAATGTCTGAATTTTCCAGCCTTGCTGACTTCGCCATGTCAAAAATGCGGGACAAAAGACCCACTAAGTCCAGTAGTTTATCCTGGCAGATTGACCAGGCTTTGTCTACCCCTTTACGGGGATCTTTACGCAAATTTGGAAAAGAAAGCAAGAAGGGGTTAGCCTATGGAGGGAGTGGATGTGATATTGAAGGACAAAGAGGGTCTGGGACATTCAGATTTAAGTTTGACCCTTTTCTGCTTATCTGGAGGTTGTCTTAATCTGGAGGATATGTAATTCCCAACATGGGAAGAAGGAAACTATTCTGTTGAGTTAGGATGATGCAAAAGGGAGGGGTCGAATATAGGGGTCGCTTCCGAGTCTTGGATAGTTTTGGCAACAAAAGAGTCAGGAGAAGAGAGTAACAACTTAGATTTCTTAGGAGGAGAGGAAGAAGAGTCATTAGTGCCCAAATTATCAGAAGCGTCTTCAATATCACCCATGTCGTGATCTGTATCGAGGATGTGTGAAATAACTATTTGGTTTGGCACTCTCTGCAAATGTTTTACCTTATATTTGCATTTAGAGTGGTTAACAGAAGGATTCCCCTCCTTAAAAGGTGCCCTGCGAGGATCCAAGTCCTCCATCTGGGGTGAAGATATTTGACCAGTCAGTGCAGCGCCAGAAGGGGTGACTAGCTTTGGACTTAATAGATGACATAGCATTGAGTTTACATTTTCTGCTGTCTCCCACAGAATGGGCCACTAAAGATTTTGTCATCATACTCTTAACAATGGTTTCCAGGTTTTTTGGCATTTTTTCAGTAGAGGCTGCGACGGCCTTTTCAACAGAGTTATGAATAAAACTACGTAAGTCTTTTTTGAAAATTTTACCCTCATCATTAATATCCTCCATAAGGGGAGAGCTGTCAATTTCCATAGTGAAATAACCAATTGTTTATAATTTGGGGAAGTAGGGGTGAACAATGTGGAGAAAGAACCTAGGGGGAAGAGAAAATGGAAAGGACACTCCCAAGGAAGCGTGATCAGTCTTGCCTGAGTTCGAGGGAAGGCTTGGGGCAGAGATTATGGGGGTCATTCCAACCTTGTCGGGCAGCTACCGCCACCCGCCAGGCGGAAACCGCCATTTGGCCGCCATGCAGGCAAAATTCCGCGGCCCCCATTCTGACATTCCTGCTGGGCCGGCGGGAATGAGGCCCGCAACACAGGAGCCGGCTCCGAATGGAGCCGGCGGTGTTGCGGCCGTGCGACGGGTGCAGTTGCACCCGTCGCGCTTTTCACTGTCTTCTAGGCAGACAGTGAAAAGCTGGCCGGGGCCCTGTTAGGGGGCCCCTGCACTGCCCATGCCAGTGACATGGGCAGTGCAGGGGCCCCCAGGGGCCCCAGGACACCCCTTACCGCCAGCCTCTTTCTGGCGTTGAAAACCGCCAGAAACAGGCTGGCGGTAAGGGGGTCAGAATCCCCAGGGCAGCGCTGCTTGCAGCGCTGCCCTGGAGGATTCTCCCAGCCGGGGCAAAAATGGCGGAAAACCGCCGGCCCCGGCGGGGCGACCGCGGCTTTACCGCCGCGGTCAGAATGGGATTTGAAGCACCGCCAGCCTGTTGGCGGTGCTTCCGTCATTCTTGCCCTGGCGGTCCAAGACCGCCAGGGTCAGAATGACCCCCTTAGTCCGCTCCCTTTATGGTGTAAAGGGGAGGAGGGGCAGAGTCAGTATGAGGAAACAAGGAGAGTGTGAGAAGGCGCGTGAGAGGAAGCATCTCTACAGAAAAATTAACAAGCATTTACAATGCATCGGGTCTCGCGTTTGCTCATGTTAGAGCTGATCGCGATGTAAACTCCTAACCCGACTTTTCACCTATCGGGCAAAAGTGCATTTATGTACCTAACCCAAAAAAGTGAAATCAAGTATGTAAAGCGCTCGACTTCTCCCAAGCGAGATTGGGCTCGTAAATTAGAGAAAAAAAAGTCCACGAGCCCGATAGAAAACAGCGAGCCTCGCATGTTTTCTGTACTTGGTCGCTGCGCTGGAGGAGGGCTAGCGACCGGAAAAGGCATGACATATGCGTGCCTTCGACTAATGAAAGCAAGCAGATTTTATTAGGGAAGCCCACCAACCAATAAAAAACACTGACGTGAAGTTGACAGGGCTCCGAGCCCTTTTCTAAATACAAAAGAGTCTCGCTGCGAAACGCATGCGCGAGCGCATGCAAAGCAGGCTCGACCCTAAAAAGGAGTCACAATCTGCAACAATGGCGTTAACGGTCTGGCATTTCGGGACAAAGCGGTAACTGTTTTATAGAGCAAACAACACTAATATAATTAAACGAATTAAGCAGACCAAATGTAATATGAATTAAGTATGTAAATGAAGTACTTCTCTTGGCTGCACATAGCAAGAAAAGAGGGCTGGTCACAGTCAAGTATTGTGATTAAACTATGTGTAGGTCTATGATTGGTATTTATTACAATACATTTTTTCGTTCCCATTGTCTATTTGTTGCATAACCTTATGGGAATTGTAGTTTTCTTCACTGCTGCTACTTAATTAAAGCAAGATTAGAGAAGCATAACAGGAGCCTCCAGTCTTGACATAGGATCGGAGGTATTTGTAAAGCATTTTTAGTTTTTTTTCCAATAGTGTATTTTGGAGATGATTTTATGTACAATGTTTTTTGTGATAAATGGAATTAATGTTTTTTTTATTTTGATAATTAAAATCATTACAAAAACATTCCTATTTAACTGTACAATAAAATAATACAATACAGTGGAGTAGAGTGGCATAAAGTGGAGCAGAGTAGAGTGTTGAGATGAGTGTAGTGTAGTGTTGTAGAATGGAGTGGCATAGAGTGGAGTAGAATGTCGTAGTTGGAGTAGAGTATTGTGGAGTGGAGTGTTTTTTAGTGGAGTGTCCTACAGTGGAAAATTGTAAAGCAGAGTAGAGTGGCATAAAGTAGAGTAGAGTGGTGTAGAATGAAGTATCGTAGGGTGGTGTAGAGTGTCCTAGAGTGGAGGGGCACTGAGTGGCGTGGAGTAGAACATTCACTGGCATAGACTAGAGTTGGGTAGAGTGGAGTGACGTGGAGTTGACTGTTGTAGAGTGGAGAGGCTTAAAGTGGAATAGAGTGGCATACAGTGAAGTAGAATGTAGTCACGTACAGTGTATAGTAGAGTGTTGCGAGTGGCATAGAGTGATGTGGTTTATAATGGAATTGGTGGTGTTAGCGCGCCTAGTCCTTTATGTAAACTTACAAGGGGACGCGCATAGGTCGATGAACCTTTTATTTCGCATGGAGTGTCCTAGATAGGGTATGGCTGGTACTCTGATAATCAGTACACAACTCAATAAACATTAATCATCATCAGCAATGAATGAAAAGAACACAATACCCCATGACCCTCCAGTTATGAATAACCACAACTTTGTATACGTTTTAGTGATTTTTATTTCCCTATTTGTTACAATACTAAGTCATAAGATTAATTCAACGCAATTCAAATCAAATCAAAAGGATTTCATATTAGCTTAGTATAAGGTGCCAAAAACATAATCTAACCAAAACTTGCATCAAAACATGTTCTAATGCATTAGCAAGATTCAATAGAAAGACCAAAGGTAACAAGTTTTCCGTGTTCATAGAGTTCAGCAAAACAGTCCGTCAATCATTCATCTCTTAAGTCAGTCAGGTTGTCAAGTAAGGGAAAAACTCATCTTGTCCAGATTATCATCAGCATGTGGGACTTCATGCAAACAATTTAGAAACAAGATTTTTGGAAAACCATCTAGCTAGGAAGACTAATTTGAGAGCGCAGTTGGTACCTAGAAGGAAAGGCATAAAGTTATATTCAGTCACATTATCACACCTACCTTTCCTCGGTATGGATCAGCAACAGAGTCAGTCTTTGTCCTCAGGTCATCAATCGATCCTCATCACATCAGACTCACAAGTATGAGCCCAATGACAGAATCTCGAATCGCCTTAACACCCGGCATCTGCGTCTGGCATTTGACATCTCTCTCCATCGTCTAGTCTCCCTCCCCTCTGTCAGGTTGTTACATCGAAGTTACCCAGACTATCCCCCAATTTCTAATTGGTCAATTAATCACCAGTTATTCCAAATCTATGAATTTTAACATTGTACAGTTCTCATGTTGTTGATTGGTCCGCTTTACGATGTTCTCATCATCCGGCTCGTCAGGTATTGAAAATTTTGCATCTTCTTCTCCAGTCAGTGCCTTCATTGTTCAAGTCCTGGGAAAGTCCACTCCATGCACTTTACACTCTCAGTCGTTACAATTCTAGTTTTATCATCTCCTATCCGTGGGTTCACATAAAGGTTTCAGCTAAGCAAATTTTATTAAACAATGAGCAGTTCACAGTTAGTTCCGCTTGTCAGCATTTTCCATTAGATACAAAGAATACAACTCCTGCATGAGGCCTGGCAAATCTAGGCCAAAACATTTGCTAAGTTAAGGTCTTTCCTCTTTGCAAAACATAGGTTATATCTTTCAATATGACATATTACTACATTATTTTTATACATTTTCCTTATTTCATATATGCTTGTCATTTTATTAATACATTTATGAATCTTGGTGGGCAATCTCCAATGTCACAATTTCAAACGTGGACATTCATTTTCCTACGTTAACCATTTTCTAGCACTTAAACGCTCATTAATAATTTTTAATTGTCATTTTGCACTAACAATTCCTCCTCTGATGACTAAATATGTCATCACACTACTTTTTCCTGTTACCATTCACAATTCTGTTTCTTCAGCATTTTGTCTTCTCCTTAAATCTTCCCTGTAGATTCTTTCTCTGCTTCATTCTTCCCTCCTCTGATTATTTTTAGACCTTTTCAATTTAATCTTTTGGCATAATCTACATAATCCCCATATTCCTAATATGCAAGCAATTACAATCAATATTCCCGGTATGATTTTTAGTAATACCCCATTCCAGATGTTACTAAGCTAATTCTCCACTGAAGCGAATCTTTTCCCTACCTTTTCCCAAACACTTGGGTCCTTCAGTTCTTTCAAATCCTTACTTGAGTTAGTCAGGTTAGTAAGTAAGTCTCTTATCTCCTTACTATTGTTAGGAATATATGAGCAGCAATGCCTGGAGTTAATCATTTTACAGACTCTGCCGTCCTTTGGTAAAAGGATGTCTAAAGCAAAATCGATTTTGAAGAGTCATAGCTCTATCCGCAGCCAATTCAGTATCTATCAGGAGTATTGCCAATGTAAAATTTGTCAGCAAAAGTATTTATCCACAATAGTAGACAACCTTTGAATCTTGATCGAATTCAGGATAGCTCCCAATAAAGGAATCACCGCACCAAATATATCTCCCACTAACGCAGAAGAGGATTCCCTCCTCTGTCTCTTATGATGTAATTCAGTCAATTTCGGAAACTTTTTCAAGTCCTCTAGCTGGTAAATCTTTGAGAACACTATTCGCAAATAACATGTCCCGTACCATCCTCTTGGAAGATGGTAATAAGCATTAAGTCCACAAATATAGTGTATACCTGGAATTGCAGGGTCCTGACCATTCAGCAAAAAAGTCCATTTACTCTGAAACAAAAACACATGCGTACATTCACTCGTTCCCACAAATAAAGTGTCAGTGCGGGACTTTGGCCTATATATACAAAGCTTCCCTACATGTAATGCAGCTAAAGCTAATTGTCCTTGTGTCTTAAATGCAGTGTAAGCATAATCATTTTTGTAAGTCCTTTTCTCTAAACCTTTTTCTAATTTCTCCTTTAATGCTTTTCTCCTATCGTCAGTATGCCCTAAAAAGCTTTTCTCTAAAGGTGTAAGCAAGCATTTTAAGTTGTTTTTGTGCGCATAAGCTGTTCCAAACGTTAGTGTTGGTTCAAAGAATCCTCTCACCAATACTATGTCATGATCCTTAGCTACTCTACTCAAATACCTAATGATAGGAACAAACAAAAACACTACATCATAATTGGAATAAAAATACTGAATATACTCCTGATCATAGAACCTTGTTGATAGTAGACTACAACTTATCCCGTAGGTTAGTGGAAGACTATGGTACGTAACTCCTTCCTCTATTGACGAAGGAATTTGCGTACACACAAGACAATCCCTTGTATCCATCATCTCAACATACTCACTCAACAACTGATAGAAAACATTAGAAGAAAGCTTTCCTTGAGCATTAGTATAATCATGAAAATATTTCTCATCTGACTTAAACTTCTCCAAAACCGTTAGTGTAGTAGTTTTAAAAGTAGTAGTGTGGATGGCTCCTTTCACATCAAGAACAGACATACCCACAATCAGTACAATAAACAAAATCCAACACATAATTGCCAATCCAATGCTCAGATATTTACAGCGCTTAGCATCCCTAACTTGATTATTGAACTCAGCCATGATCTATAAAGAATCAGAAAGCAGAAGTAACTTAGGAAAGTGCAGCAAAATTAAAAAACAAACCATTCTTTCAGCAGCTCAGTTTCACATCCAGGAACCCTTATCCTTGTCAATATCGATTAGCAGCTTGTCACATCTGGTTTTCAAATGTCAAATCAGGTTATCAATGTCTTTTCCAGTTGGGTTTCAATAGTCTCTTTCTCAAAGTAATTCTTAGATAATTTTCATCAGCTCATTTCCTTTGTTTATCTTCAGGTTACATCAAAATATTGACTCTGAACTTCCCTATCAAAACAAAAAGACATAAACTTGTGCTGCCATTCGTTTGTAGCTGCGTATGCCCATTCAGGACCTGTGTATCTTTGACTTGCTATTCTCTTTCTTTTACACTTTCAATCACCACTCCATTCTCCTTCGCTTAATTCTTCTTTTCTCGTAGTATCTACTTCTTCCTCTATTGTTTGATCAATGACCACTTCCTTTCTTTTCTCTACTTGTGACTCAGGCCAATTATCTCCTTTCCTTGAACCTTCTGTCAATATTTTTCTCAGGAATGGACTTTTCTCCTTTTCTTTTTCTATGGTGTTGTCTCTTGATGGACCTGCAACAGGCTCAGGAGGAGTTAAATTGCCTTGACTTTGATCCAACTCTACTCCCTCCCCTTCTTGGTCTGGCATTTGCTCCGTTTGTCTCTCCGAACCGTCTACTTCTGGGAGAACCCCTGCTGTGCTAGGTTCCCCTGCTGTATCTGTCGAGATTGATTCTCCAGCACCCTCCTGTAATTCTTCACTTTTGTCTCTCAAAGGGGTAATAGAACCATCTTCCACAAGCTCTCGTTCGATTTCAGGCTCTCCTTGCTCTTTTTCTGGTTCAGGTTCTTTAACTTGTTTCGCGATTGTTGGTGCTCTCAACAATGCTTCTTCATGATGCAGAGGACATGGCACTTTCTTCGTGTAACTTGCATGAATCCAGTTCAGAAGTCCTGCACACTTTACAGCTGTCGTGGTTGTCAGAATCACCTGGAAGGGTCCCCGCCAACAAGGCTCCAAACACATCCTGTGCACGTGCTTGCGGACAACAACCCAATCGCCAGCTCTCAGGTTGTGCACAGGATCGTGAATTGGTGGCAGTGTGGTGGCCTCCACCTGCTGAGAGAAAGAGCGAACCGCATCAGCCAGACCCTTGCAGTAGTCCAACACCATATCATATGTTATATTGACAAGTGCATTGGCTGGAAATGCTGGTAATCTCATTGCCCTGCCCATAAGAATCTCGTGGGGCGACAGTCCTGTCTTCCTGTCGGGTGTATTTCTCATTGACATCAACACCAAAGGCAATGCAACTGGCCATTTCAAATTCGTAGCTGCACACATCTTGGCAATTCTTGATTTCAGAGTACCATTCAGCTGCTCCATTAGTCCTGATGCTTCAGGGCGATAGCTACAATGCAATTTCTGCTCAATGTTTAGTGCTGCACACAAAAGTTTAATCACCTCGTTATTGGAGTGTGCTACCCTATCTGACTCTAAAGAGATTGGAAATCCGAAACATGGTATCAACTATCTAAGCAACAGGTTCGCTACTGTGGGGGGCGTGGATTGCCAGCCAAGATGGCGGGCACCAGTTCATAGCGCTTCGCGGTGACACCCCGCTTATCCTTCATTTTATTGGGATTGAGGGGCAGACCGGAGGCTGCAGCAGCGCCTGCCCGACCGCCGACCCCTCTGGAGCTGGGGCGGCCGGCTGGGGGTGTGCCGGGCCCACTTGGTCAGCAGAGCAAACTCCCTGCATGGGACCCGGGGAGTGCAGCCTAACCTACAGACGCTGTGCGGGCCAGTCCGGAGGTGACTGGCCCATTGGGGGGCATACCGGAGGCTGCAGCAGCGCCTGCCCGACCGCCGACCCCTCTGGAGCTGGGGCGGCCAGCTGGGGGTGTGCCGGGCCCACTTGGTTGGCAGAGCAAACTCCCTGCACGTGACCCGGGGAGTGCGGCCTAACCTGCAGATGCCGCGCGGGGCAGTCCGGAGGCGACTGGCCCCTTGTGGAGGTTCCCTCTGCAGCGGAGGTGACGGTGCCCTTTGGCGAAGCCGTGGGAGGTGCCTGATTCGGTGCCACCTGAGGAACTGGGATACGGGAGAAGACGCCGGACTTTGCCGGAACATAAGGTAGGTGGTGACCTGCCTGGCGGCAAGAACTGGATGTGGCATTACTGGGCTGGCAGTGACTGGACGTGTGGAGCCTGTCAACCCAGGTCACCCTGGATGACGAGGCAGCCTGGGAAACTGCAATAAATCGGAGGGCGGAAAGCGAGGAGGCCCTTGGACCTATTGACTGGAACGGGCCTGCGGAGATACAACTTATTACCCCTTCGGCGCCAGGGGGGAGGAACAGCTGGGTTGGTGCCTGCTTTGGGATCTAGAACTATCAGTTGAGGTGAATGAACCCTGCACAGAGAGTTCGACTTCTACAACCGGTGCATTTTTAACATACCGGCTGGTATTGCAGGTCAAACGAGCGGCGGGCTTGCGGTGTTGGTGGACTGGTGGTGATCCTGTGCAACTGAACAAGACGGGGAGGGAGGCTGCTCGTGCTGCTGCGCCCGGACTGTAACATCGTGTACGCAAGTGGGCCTCCTATATCGATGGTGAAACGCGAGCCGATTCCGTGGCACATAGCCTCCTTCTGGGCATCAGCATAGCAGGTACGGGTCGACTCCGATCCGGTACTGGCCCCAAACCTCAGGGGCTGTGATCAGAACCTATGTCCCTGGATGACACTAAATTGGACGTAGTGCTGGCAGCTGTGGAGCGCATAGGTACCTCTCTGGAACAAGCTCGGACCTCGTTGGAGGGCAAAATCGACAAAGTGGCCAGCGATCTCACCCTCCTACATGTGGATCATCGCAAATTAGCAGATAGAACCTGCACACTAGAGGAACAGTTTCAGGATCTCATGCATAAGTCGGACCAACTGGAGGCCTCATTGCAAAATGCACTGGAACGGATAGAGACACTGGAGCACGGTGTAGAGGATGCAGAAGGTCGCACTAGGCAGGATAACCTCAGAATAGTGGTTCTACTGGAAGGCGCGGAGGCCCTAGATGCGTTTGCTTTTTCTGAGTCCTGGCTCCGAGGGCTGCTGTCGGAAGGCTCGCTGACGCCCTTTTTCTCTATTGAACGAGCCCCCAGAGTTCCTGCTAGGGTCCGGCGGCCTGGTGCTGGCCCACGTCCATTCCTCCTCCAGCTCTTACAATATGCGGATAGGGATATCATATTACGGGTGTTATGAACATTACCCCCGATTAGTGTGCACAATGCCCCAGTTATGATATTCCCGGATTACACCATGACGTACAAAAAGAACGGGCATCCTTCCTGGTAGTTAAACGCAAACTCCGTTCCCTCAACTTGTCATACTCTCTACTATTCCCGGCCAGACTACTTGTGGTGGCAGACAATAAAACGTACTTCTTCAACACCCCAGAGGCAACATGGGACTGGCTGGAATCTTCGGACCTGGTCAATCGACGTGATCCCGTAATGCCTGAACGGGTGACTCGGGACCTACAGCGCCGTAAACGTTAGAATCGCAAAAGACGAGTAGCTGCGTTGGGAGAGGTGCGACACGCCCCCGACCTGGAACAAATTATACAGGAACGTCGTTGTGCATTGCAAACCGCAGCAGCCATTAGTGTCCTCTCAGTAACTTTGGATGGTGAAGCAGATCCGCAGACTCTATTGGAGATATGGGTTCCTCCCTTGAGACATCCTCTGAACTTGGATCATCCTGCCACCCGAGGTGACGCCTCAGACAGCTGATTAACTACTTTGAACTCACCCACTGATTACGCATTTCACTATACAGCAGTTTGTGTCTGGGTCAAATGTCAGCTATGCTGGTTTGCTGCCTGCCACGGATATGCTGTGTTGCAGCCCGGAGGCCGCTGGGCATTATGTCTCTCTGTGTCCTCTACACTACATGTTGCGCTCTGCTGTAGCTGCTTCTCTGCTTTGCTGCTGGGTTCGGGGTCCCGACCTGAGTACTACCGCTTCTCTAGCGCCTGGTCTACCTCATACTCCCACTAGAGGGGATTCCCCCTTTTCTTTACCCCAGAATTGTTTGCGCTCTGTAGGTGCATTACCTGCTTTGGGCAGACACCTGTTGTTCCTCCACCCTTATGGTATTCACTCATGTTACTGTTGGGCCTGTTGTTGGTCCCCAGTTGTTTTTGACATGTTTTGTATGGAGCCTATGTCCGCCCTGTCTGCTCTCTCCTTGGGACCCCGCTGTCCTGCAGTTGATGCTCCCTATCCCTCAGGTTGGGTCACTGTCCTTCTGTTCACTTACTGATCCACCATGAACCACTTTACATTTCTTACTTGGAATGTGCACGGCATACATTCGCCAGTACGCAGATATTCCATCTATTCATATCTCAAGGCATTCAATACACATAGCGTTCCTGCAGGATACTCATCTGGCGCAACCGGAAGTGGCTAGATTACAACGGCGCTGGCGTGGGCAGCTTTATGCGACAGGTTCTCCTCTTACGCCAGGGGGGCACTTATCTGGGTTAGACCGGGCACCCCATTTTTAGTCGACAATTATACTGTAGATGACCAGGGGCGTTACACACTGTTGCGTGGACGCCTTGCTGGCCGTACTGTCCTGTTAGGATCTATATATGCCCGAATACCGACCAAGCCTCTTTCTTTCACGCACTCTCTCCCCTCCTGGCACACTGGAGCGACCTCCCCTGGTTGTTGGGGGGCGACTTTAATTGTGTTCTGGACCCCTCACTGGATCGCTCCTTCCCACCATTGCCCACTGCTCCCACAGTTACAGCTGCACTGGCATTGCGTGACTGGCTTCGCCACAGGCAGATGGTGGACATGTGGCGTCAACGTCATCCCACTACCAGGATATACTCGTTCTACTCAGCACCGCATCGATTGCATGTCCGTCTTGACAGGTTGGTGTGCACTGCTAATTTATATTCTGCAGTACAGTGGTCTGACTATCTGGGCCGTACCCACTCGGACCACAATCCACAACTACTACATCTGGGATAGGACTCACTCTGCCCCAATATCCCCACTTGGAGATTCCGTCTGGAACTCCTGGAGGATGCGCCATTTAGGACGTCGCTGGACAAGGCAACCCCTGAATACTTTAATCACAATATGGGCACAGCGTCCTCTGAATTAGTTGAATGGGAGGCATTTAAGGCATTTATCAGGGGCCACTGCATGGGCACGCAATGGAATCTGCAGAAGTCTATTGAGAGGGACTTGACTAGAGTGGAGAGGTCCCTGATGGGATATGAATGCAGGCAATCTCATTCTGCGCCCGACTCGCAGCAATTAATTGAGGCCAGAGCAGAACGCATCTCCTTATTAGAGAGACTGCGCTGCTTAAACTACGTAGCTGACTCGGCTCGCACACATGCTCTGGCAGACTGTTCTGGCAAATTGCTGGCATGGCTTATCCGTCAAGACCACGATCGAAGCCCCATTATGGCGATCCGTTCGATAACTGGGGATATGCTTCATACCCCCCGGGAGATTCACTCTGAATTCACTGAGTACTATCGGTCACTCTATCGGTCTGCGGTGGTAGATGAGAGCGGATTTTTTCCGGCACTCACCCTACCTCGATTGTCAGATGATTAGTGGGCAAAACTAGAGGCGCCCCTGACATTGGAAGAGGTGTGCGAGGGAATACGAGCCCTATCAGCGGGCAAGACGGCCCAGATGGACTCCTGCCTGAGTTCTACAAGTCTTTCTCTGCGACGCTTGCGCCCCGTCTTCTCTCTCTTTATGAGCGGGCACTGCAGGAGCGATATTGCCGGCTTCGCTACGCGAGGCACTGTTGCCGGGCAGGGATCCATCTGAGCTGGGCTCCAATAGGCAGTTGGCGATGCTTAATACGGACTATAAAATTCTGGCTAAGATACTAGCAACTCGTTTGGCGCCCTTGGTCCCACAGCTGGTGCAGTCAGACCAAAACGGTTTTGCACCTGCACGGACACCTCGAGCAATATCCGGCACCTCTTTAAAGTTATGCAATATTCAACGCAAGATTGCCCTCGTGCAGGATGCCTGGTCCTCGATCTGGAGAAGGCCTTTGATTACTTGGAATGGTCCTACCTATTTGAATTGTTGCGTCGCTTTGGGATGCACCCATACTTCCTACGCTTGACCCAACTGTTATATACTCGGCCATGCTATAGGGTTAAAGTCGGCACATATATATCTGAACCGATAGAGGTGGGTAGAGGTACCAGACAGGGTTGTCCCCTTTCCCCATTGGTGTTTTCTCTGGCAATGGAGCCTCTGGCGGTAGAGTTCTGTAGGGCGGGCGAACCTGGTGTATCCCATTGGGTGATGGTCTACATGTTTTATCTTTATATGCAGACGACCTCCTTTTGTACGTCCGTGATATTGACAATATCCCTCCTGATATTGCAGACATCCGGCGCCGCTTTGCTGCATTTTCCGGCCCCCGTGTTAACTGGGTGAAATCATGCCTCTTCCCTTTTGACCCAGGTCAGACCCGAAACTAAGAATCTCTGACACAGATGCCCCCTGGCAGCCGAGCTTGTTCCGCTATCAGCGCATACTAATATTCCACACAGAGAGGGACCTACATGATGGCAATCTCCGCAGAGCAGTGTCCTCCATCCGATCACAGATGACCTTCTGGCAGACTCTGCCGCTCTTGGTGGCTGGTAGGATTGCCCTCTTGAAAATGGTAGTCCTCCCTCGCCTTCTATACTACTTCTCCAATTTGCCTCATTATGTTCCAGCTGATTTCTTTCGTGATTTGGAGCCTAGAATAAGGGAGTTTGTCTGGAATCAGGGCCGCTGTAGGGTGGCGTTGAAAAAGCTCTATTTACCACTTTCCCAAGGGGGCCTCTTGGTTCCAAATATGGAACATTATTACCTGGCCTCCCAGCTTCAGTGGGTGGCGCGTTGGCTAGCGAACCTTCAACTGGCTGACACTGCAACCAATTCTCTGACCTGGACACTAACCCAGATTGTACATCTCTTTCACCCCCTCACTAAACCGCGGTCCCCTGCGGAGCTCCTGCTGAATGTAGCTCATCGCTGTTACCGCAGATCCCTGCACCTCACAAGTGACACTGTTCCCTACGCTCCAGCACTGGCGTTGCTTGGTACAAAACGCGGTGCGCAGCTCACAACCACTGCGGAATTGGGTCCTTGGCATGCGGCTTACATACACACTTTGGATGATCTATACAGTGCGGGTGGTCTGATTTGGTTTACGGAGCTCTCGCTGGAGACGGGACTGCCGCTGGGACAATTTATTTTGTACAATTTGTTGCTGCGTGCACTACCCCGCGGATGGGGGGGATATGTCCTTTGAGCCCCCTATGCACCTATTGGTGCAATACTTACAAGTTATGGGACAAGGTAGACATTTGATTTGATGGTTCACCGATGCACCTAGAGCACTTACGGCGGGGGCCCTCACTGCTTTGCAAACTACTTGGGAGGGTGATTTAGAGGTACCCTTCACTGAGGCCACTTGGTGCGGAGCACTGTCTAGCCATACTAATGTCCCCCGTAACGCCAGATTCCGTCTCATTCAATTTTACATACTCCACAGAGCTTACCTCACACCAGCCCGCATTAACAGGTATTTTAATCGACTGGACTCCGCTTGCCCTCGCTGCAGCGAAATTGGGGTGGACTTCCTCCACATGTTCTGGGCTTGTCCCTCCTTAAACACTTATTGGCACAGAGTTACAACATCCTTATCCAAGTTTACATCGCGCTCACTGTTGTTAGATAGCAGCTTCTGCCTCTTAGGTCTTTTCCCAAGAGCCAAAAAGCATAAAACATCTACAGGATTCCTGGAATTGGGTCTTTTGACAGCTAAGCATCTCATTACTAAAAGATGGAAGGACACTGTGCCCCCATCAGTACTAGCTTGGAGGTGCTCCTTTATGGTATGGGGGGAGGCGGAGGGGGATGCACTGCGGCGTGAGGATGCTATGGGCTTGCGCACGTATCCCCTTTCGACTAGTTGGGATGAGATGTTGACTCAGTTGCGGGGGGAGATCAAGTCGTAATCGATGGCGGTCCAATGGCACCCGACAGCGGGCTGGCGCCCGCTTAGCTACACTGTGACACGCCTCTATTACCAGGTCATCTATTTGTATGTTTTCTCCTCTAAGTTTCAGCTGCTCCCGCATTCTCCTTATTTAACTGATGTTCATGTATTGCTCTACCCTCAAGTGTGGCTGTGGGAATACTATCTTGTGTTGGGTCCCTTGGCCTCTGGAGGCATGGGGGGTTGTGGATGGGCTCCAACATTTTGTTATCTGTTCTATTTGTATTATGTAATCTTTTTTTCTCTCACCATTGTTGCTCCTGTATACGTATTAATATTTGCTTACTTGTAGGACCTCACTTATATCAGAGCTGACTCTAGACTTACTGGAGATGGATTCCGAAGCGTGTGATGCCACCACTTGGCTGTTGGGATTATCCGGTGCATTCTTGTTTGTTTTTTTGGTCACCTCATGGCACCTCTGTGTGTCAATTTTGTTATTATCAATCTATTTAGCTGTAAGCATGTTATTGGTCACCCACATGGAATTTTAATATGCAAATTGTAAGACCGCGATATGTGTCTGACAGGTGGCAATGCTACTACAAAACTGCATAATAGTAACTGGAGCACTGCTAAATGGATAAAATCAATAAAAAGATTTGCCAAAAAAACCACCTTCGCTACTGTGAGGCTATCATTCCTTCTTGTAGGTTACGCGTCAATCCAATGACTAAAAATGCACACAATCACCAACACATATTTCAAACCTCCACACGCAGGCATTTCAATGAAATCCAATTGCATTCTGCTGAATGGACCTCCTTCTCTTCCAATGTGGCTCAAATTTACCACTATCCCTTTTCCCGCATTCAGCTGCTGACAAATAACAAAGCGATGACATACTGCTTCTGTGGCTTGTCTAAACTTAGGTTTAAACCAATCGATTTTGAACAAACGAACCATGGCATCCCTTCCATTGTGTGCCTGACCATGGTTATATCTTGCCATTTGTAATAACAAACTATTTGGCAAAACCATCTGACCCTCTTCTGATACCCATAGCTAGTCCTGTCTCTGCATGCATTTCATTTTTAACCACCCTCTTTTCTCCTCCTTGTCAACATTGCTCTGCAAAGTTTTCAACTCTTCCATTGTGTCAATCACTTTTAATGCATAACTTGTACATGTGGTGTCTTCTTCAGACATCAGTTCTCATTTGTCTTTGAACGATATACAGTTCAGTGTGCAACACCTTGTGACTTGATCCACATATCTATTTCCCAGTGATACGTAGTCCTGTGATTTCAGATGTGCACTGCATTTTACCACTGCAATTTCTTCAGGCAACTGTATTGCATTCAACAATTCTTTTATTCTTTTGCCATTTCTCACTGGTGAACCAGTAGAGGTCAGGAAACCTTTTTGCAACCACAATTGTCCAAAATCATGATCAAATCCAAATCCGTATTGGCTATCTGTATAGATGGTGACTCTTAATCTTACAGACACATGGCACGTTCTAGTAAGAGCAACCAGTTCTGCTACTTGTGCAGAATATACCCCTCAAAGCCAAGAAGCTTCTAAAGTACCTGTAATTGTGCACACGGCATAGCCTGCTCTCAATGTCCCTGTACCATCTCTGAGACATCAACCATCAACAAAAACAATTTGATCATTTTCTTCCAATCGAGTATCTCTGATGTCAGGTCTTGCACACAACTCAGTTACCTCAAGACAATCATGCTCAATGTCTTCTTCCTTTTCAATTTCAACAGTATCACTTGGAAGTAAGGTTGCCGGGTTCAGCACTGTACATCTTTTCAATGTTACATTTGGAGCACCTAAGATGCTCGTCTCATACCTTGTCAGTCTGGCACCAGTCAAATACTGTGTTTTCGTCCTTGTCAGGAAAATCTCAACTGATTGAGGGACCATCACCGTCAGGGGATATCCCATCACTACTCCCTCACATTGTGAAAGGCTTTGACCAACTGCAGCAACTGCACATAAACAACCCGCAAAGGCTGCTGCGACTTGGTCCAAGGTTGCTGAAAATGAGGCTACTGGGTGATAAGCACCTCCATGGACCTGTGTCAAGACAGCCAAAGAACAAGCATCACGTTCATGACAAAACAATGTGAATGGCTTTGTGTAGTCAAGCATACCCAACGCTGGAGCTCTGCACAAATTCACTGTCAACTCAGTGAATGCCTTCATCTGTTCATGGTCTAAGGTTATGAGGTCAGTGACATCCTTATGCGTCAGTTGTTGCAGTGGCTTTGTAATCTCAGCAAAATTTGGGATCCATTGACTACAATAGCCTACCATTCCCAGAAACATCCTGACATCTCTTTGGGAAGTCGGGGGACTTCTCTGCAATATCATTGTAATCTTTTCTCTGGAAATTCTCCTTGACCCTTTCTCAATGTGGTGACCCAGATATTTTACCGACTTCTGACAGTACTGTTATTTCAATGGTGACACTTTATGACCACATTTTCCCAAATGATTCCATAGGGCAATCGAGTTGTACTTACACTCGTCCCTTGTTTTGGAGGCAATGAGTAAACCATCAATGTATTGTACCAGAGCCAATTGACATGGCAATTCCAGTGACTCCAGGTTCTTTTTCAGGATCTGATTAAAGAAGGATGGTGACTCTGTGTACCCTTGAGAAAGCCTGCATCATCTGTAGACTCTGTCTAGGTATTTGAAACTAAAGAGAAACTGACTATCTTCATGAAGAGGCACAGAAAAGAAAGCTTGTGACAAATCAACCACTGTAAACCATTCTGCATCGCATGGAATCTGGAACATTATTACTGCTGGATTTGGCACCCCGGACAACATTTGACCACTATGTAATTTATCTTTCTCAGATCCTGCATAATGCGCACCTTTCCACACGGCTTTTTCAAACCGATTATCGGTGAATTACATGGGCTGCTTAGCACTTCTTTTAAGACTCCCTGCTTCACAAAATCTCACGTTATGTGTGCTACTTTCATCAAGATGTGCTTGTGGTATGTTGTACTGTGGAAGCTGTGGAAACACTACATTTGGCTTCAAGGTAACCTTAATCGGCTCCACTCCCTTGATCAAACCCACTTCTTTGCCTGTTAGATCCCACACATTTTCCTGTACTGTTCCCTGCAAATTTGAATGAAGCTCTCTTACTGTAAACATTGGAAAAAGCTCCATCAATGGGTATTCTTCAGTAGTATTGTTATTTTCATTTTCTGGAGTTAGTTCTTCTTCATCATCACTATTTGTCTGATTCTCTATCCCAGCAGTTGAGCAAGAGATCGAACATTTAGTCTTGCACAATAAGCCCCTTCCCAGTAGGAAAACTGGACTGGAATCGCAGACTAAAAACCTATACAGTCCCTGGAAGTTGCCAATTTCAACTTGTACTGGATCTGTGATCGGATTTGTCAAATGCTTATTCGCTACCCCCACAACCTGAACTGTTCTTCGTGAAAGAGATAAATTCAGAACTTCTATACTCCTCACTGTGAAACATGTAGCTCACGTATCCACCAGAAATTATACCTTATGACCCTTCACTCTTCCCTTCACCAAAGGTCCTCTTTGATCTACCTCTAGGGACACTGCAAGCATACATGACTCCTCATCCGAACTATCACTCATCCAATCACCGTTTATTTAATTCTCACTGTGTAATGGAAATTGGTGCACAGTGTTATTACTTCTGTCCTTTCTCTGACCTGTGACCTGTTGAGTAAGCATCACCTGTTGCTGCTCCATTGGGGCTTGAGGTATTTGCATTTGCTGTCTAGGTACCATAGGAACCTGCTGCTGCACTGGTTGTAACTGTGTCAACTGTGCACGTGGCATTTGCACCTGCTTCATGGGTTGAAAATTCTGCATCTGATTCGCATTATTCTGAAAATTTGGATTAAGACCCCTCATATTTGGCATTCGTACATTTTGAATGTATTGACATCATAATCTTGCTGAACAACACCTTCCTGCACCATCGTCCGACACTCCTGCTTCCAGTGTCCCACTTCTCCACAAATGTGACACGGTAACATCTTCTTCATCCCTTGCACATCATTTTGAACCACTGCAGTACTCAGATCCGGACCACTATTTATATTGACTCCACGCCCCCTACCTCTCATCTGAGGCTGGAACATGACAGTTCCCTGCTGCTGTGGTATCTGCTGCACAAAAGTCCCTTGCACTCCTGTTTGTGCTGCCTTAATCTGCATCACCATTGCTTTCTCCTTCAGCTTTTTCTGCTTCAACTCAATCTCCTCTCTACAGTATTTTGCATACTGCAACACCTCATCAATCAGCTTCGCTTGCCAGCAATTCAAGTGACTCTTAATCATCTGACCTATTTCAGGTCTCAATCCCTCCACAAACCTGAACACAAAATGCAACATGTCTTGTGGCTCGATCGCTTCCTTACCACTGTACTCCTTGAATGCCTTTAACAATCTTACATAGTATGCATGTATTGATTCCTTTACCTCCTGTACTGTCCTGTCAATCCTTTGCCAATCAATATTTTTAGGCAAAATTATCATCTTCAGAAATTCAATCACCTTATAATGTTTCATTACTTCAGGAGATGGTGCACCTGTAGTCCTATCCCTCTCTGGTTCGCTCGTCGGCCAATCTACAGCTCTTTTGTATTCCACCCACAAATCAGCTGGAACCACTATTTCTAATAAAGTATTCAGGTCTTCCCCAAACATTTTGAAAGCTTCACAAATCTATCTGTTTGCTGGTACCATTCAACCAGTTTCTCCCTCAATTTTGGATAATCATTGGTGAATGACAGAATATCACTCCTGTGCCAAGGAACGTGAACGAACTGCCCTCCTCGAATCTCCCTCATTGGTAAAATTTTCACTGGATCCTTATCTTTCTGTACACTTTCAGACCCTTCTTATGAATTCCGTTTCTGTTTGTCCTTCTTCTTTGCCCATCTGCCTTCCCACTTTTCCAATGCTCCCCACATCTGAGCACTCTGCAATAATTCCTTAAGATGTGCTTTCATTCCAGCTGACCTCATGTGTTCAAAATCTTTTGCCTCAAAATCTAACCTGTAACTTCTTTTCAAATGTTTTGTCTTTCCAATTTCAGTATTGTGCTTTTCTGCTAAGTCTGCCAATCTCTGATGTATCCTGCCCACCTCTCTTGTGATTCCCGGGCATAAGTATCTCAGCTCTTCTTCTGTATAGGATTCCAACCTATTCACCCCCATTGTCCCTTTTACTAGTTCCGTTATTCCTCTACTCAACCTAACACAATCAATCTGCTCTTCACTCTTGGACATATTCTGTGAAGTGTTCAAACTATCTAACCACTCATTCAACTGCTGTGCTGTCAATCCTCGTAACGTAATGTTACTCGCATTTGGTCATGGCACCTGCTGTGCCACTGCAACTGGAGGTTGCGGTGTCAGGAGCTTCAAGCTCTGACTTGCACTTGGGCCATTTACCGTATTGGGAAGCGCGACTAGTGGACTGAAATCCATCAGTGGCGTGGATCCATCAAACGTCTGACCCATGGAAGAAATTACCTGCACATGTTCCCTCACCCCCCTCCTCACAAGGCACTGTGACATTTCACCCAGTTCTCCAGTATTTGATTTCTGCTGCACAAACAATAGTACCACTGTACCAACAGTAATCAGCAGCAATATTGCATCTGGAGCTGCTCTAGCTCCTGCATTCTGTGGAAGAGTTACTCCCATACTCTGATTCATTACCGGAGTCAAATGTGACTGTGTCCCTGTTAATGGTGTAAACCTTGGCATACCCTGTGGCTGTGCCTGAGGCATCAGTATCGGAGTTGGCTCATTCTGTACCAGTAATGGTCTTGGAACCAGTTGTTCTGTAGGTAACACTAAGTTTGAAGTTGTCTCAAGAACTGGTACTTCAGGATACATTCTCTGTATCGGTGGCGGATGCATCTCTGCTTGGACTACCGAAGCAAATAATGCATTAGGAGTACTCTGCACTACCCCTTGTACCTGTCCATTATCTGCTTTCACTGGTCCCACTGTCCCCGACACTTGTGCTGGGGCAGTTGGAGCACAACTAGTACTTTGACCCGCCTCATGCACCGCATATGATGGAGGTCGGTCCCTCAGCATCTGTGTTATAAGATCCTTGACATCCGAGTCTCCTACTGCTATGTAAGCCTTTTTCTTCTTTTAACTACCAGGCGAACTCTTATCACTTTTGCTAGTCTCCTCTTTCCCTTCTGCCTCATCTTCCTCTGTGATAGCAGGAAACAACTTAACATCCTGCAGTGTCACTGTCCTCCACTTCTTCTGTTCCCAATCCCATCTCGCTTCTTCTAGAGTCTTCTGTACTTTTCTTATTCTCCTCTGAAACTTTATTTCTTGATGCTATCTCGCTATTAGTTCTCAAACTGCTAACGCCTCAAACTGTGCCGGTCTCAGAAGGGGCCTTATCTCATACAGCGCCATCCGCAACTGATCCAAAATTCTAAAATTGAACGATCCATGCTCAGGAAACGCTAAAACTCCCTATTTCTCTGTCAGTTTGCACCACAGCTTTAACCAAAGATATGGCCCGACACCTCGCTCCTCCATCACAATATAAGCCGGAGAATTTTCCGGTGGTGTAGGCTCCCGCACAGTCACCTTAATGTATGTATCCCTCTTCAGGGCACTCTTGAACGCCTTGAAAAACTTCATCTTCTCTACTTTTTGGATATTCAAATCAAATCAGGAAATGACTCTTACTCCCAAGATTCCTTTCACCCACGTTCTCAACCAATTGCCTCTCACGGACGGCTGCCAATCCGTGCGCGACCCTTCTCACTAACCGACCCACTCAGCGCGGCTCCAATGACGTCACACTCACACACACTGCGGCTGACAAAGTCTTGCGGCTCGTTCTCCTAAACTTTAATTCACACAAAACTAATGCAAATGATTGCGAGCACTAACCAAACCAATAACCAAAACAAATCTGCTGGTTTTCTACAGGAAGGTAACACAATTGCTTTAGAGACCTTATGGATTTTCACTGATGGCCCTTTCACTCATACAGCTATTCCTCTTTCTCAGTCTCCCACATTTGCAAGTAAAATTCGACCAGCAAGTTTTACTCTCAACTGATCAATGGGTCTGTCTTAGTGCACAAAGGACTGTCCAGAACTCAGTTGAAAATTTCTCCAGTCCACTTTAACTCTCACACCGACTTGTTTACCACGCCCGATCAACCTACTAAACCAGCCAGATTACAACATATAACAAAATGTCTCCTACACTTGTCAATATACTCCGGAGTATTAGACCACGTCGGGTCCTTACATCGACAACCACGTGGACAATTTTTTAGCACAAAGCGCCACACATATGAAGTTCGATGATTTCCCTACTCTCATACTGCGGAGTATGCACACTCCTACTAAAACCTCATCTGGAGTGTGCAGACTCCCTAATTTCCCTCACATACGTCACGATTCACCTGCATTTTGCATAAGCTGTGCAAGGGCAATTTATCCCTTTCACTCTATCACTAGAACGCCGAGAACATACTCAACTGTACTGGCAGGATCTAGGATCCAGGAAAGTCATTTCTGGGCTTAAGAGGGCATCATCTTTGCTGCAATTGCCATTTCAGAAAAACAAAATCCAAATCTCAATAATGAATAGCTGACTAACCTTAAACTACTACCATACCTAACTAGTTCCCCAAGGAAACTAACCATAAGCTGCTACCAAAAACTGTTAGCGCGCCTGGTCCTTAAAAAGAAAACTTACAAGGGGATGCGCTTAGGTCGAGGAACCTTTTGATTCGCATGAGTATCCTAGCTAGGGTATGGCTGGTACTCTAATAATCAACTCACAACTCAATAAACATTAACCATCTTCCGCAATGAATCAAAAGAACACAACAGCCCATGACCCTCCAGTCATGAATAACCACAACTTTTTATACGTTTTAGTGATTTTTATTTCCCTATTTGTTACAGTACTAAGTCATAGGATTAATTCAACGCAATTCAAATCAAATCAGAAGGATTTCATATTAGCTTATTATAAGGTGCCAAAAACATAATCTAATTAAAACTTGCATCAAAATATTTTCTAATGCATTAGCAAGATTCAATAGAAAGATCAAAGGTAATAAGTTTTCCCTGTTCATAGAGTTCAGCAAAACAGTCTGTCAATCATTCATCTCTTAAGTCAGGCAGGTTGTCAAGTAAGGGAAAACCTCATCTAGTCCAGATTAGCATCAGCATGTGGGACTTAATGCAAACAATTAAGAAACAAGAAATTTGGAAAACCATCTAGCTAGGAAGACTAATTAGATAGCACAGTTGGTACCTAGAAGGAAAGGCATAAAGTTATATTCAGTCACATTATCTTATCTACCTATCCTCGGTATGGATCAACAACAGAGTCAGTCTTCGTCCTCAGGTCATCAGTCAATCAGCATCACATCAGACTAACAAGTATGAGCCCAATGACAGAATCTCGAATCGCCTTAACAACAGCCAGCATCTGCGTCTGGCATTTGACATCTCTCTCCATCCGTCTAGTCTCCCTCCCCTCTGTCAGGTTGTTATATCAAAGTTACCCAGACTATCCCCCAATTTCTAAGTGGTCAGTTAATCACCAATTATGACTCTACCCAGTAGTTCTTTTATTCCAAATCTATGAAGTTTAATATTGTACAGTTCACATGTTGTTGATTGGTCCGCTTTTTCGATTGCTCGAAAAGTTTGCATCTTCTTCTCCAGTTAGTGCCTTTATTGTTCAAGTCCTGGGAAAGTACACTCCGTGCGCTTTACACTCTCAGTCGCTACAATTCTAGTTTTATCATCTCCTGTCCGTGGGTTCCTGTAAAGTTCACAGTTAGCTCAGCTTGTCAGCATTTTCCATTATTCGTGAAGAATACAACTCCTGCATGAGGCCTGGCAAAACTAGGCCAAAACATTTGCTAAGTTAAGGTCTTCCGTCCTTGCAAAACATAGGTTATATCTTTCAATATGACATATTACTACATTATTTTTATACATTTTTCTATATTTCATATATGCTAGTCATTTTATTAATACATTTGTGAATCTCGGTGGACAATCTCCGATGTCACAATTTCAAACGTGCACATTAATTTTCCTACGCTAACCATTTTCTAACACATAAACACTCATTAATAATTTTTTTATTAAGTCATTTTGCGTTAACAGTGGTCATATAGTAGAGTTGTGTAAAGTGCACTATGCATGGTTTGGTAGCTCACTGTCATTACAGCAAACACATTTTCAGTTGAAATGGCTGTTACATTTGCACAGATGTACAGTTTTACTGATAAAACTATACAGCACACAAACAATGTGTGGAAATCGACATGGCCTAGTGTATTGATTTGTTTTAATCCTATTAAAATATTTGTTCACACCACACTTCAGAACTACAAAAAAGTGCTTCACTTTTCTTTCCTAATTCTGAAATATTCTGACATTTTTGTATAGTTCATTTACAGGCATTTACATTTTGTTGTGTGCCAGAAAAATCATATCCTACTGCTTTTTTTACATTGCCATCAAGATTGTCACATAAATCCTTTCACTTTGCATTGGAGAATGAAAAATAGACAGCAAGCTCCTTTGGAGACAGAGCCTAACATTTGACCTCCATCTTTGAATTCACAGCAAATCTGAGAAGATAAAAGCACGTTTATGGCTTATTCACTTCTATACTCCAGTATGGTTATTTCAGCTTCCCTACTTCTAGTGCTTATGCTTTGGGCACGAAATTTAAGAAGAAGATTGTTTAACTTATGCTATTAGTAAAGGGCACTGACAAAAATAAAAAGCTTGCAGACAGAGCATTGTTCCTCACAGGCATAAGGCAGTGGCAGAGATAAGTAGAATCAGTGAAGCAGAAAGACAGAAGGCAGGAAACATGTTTCAAAGAAATACAGCAATTTACTGCTGTGATCTAGCATACAGGAGACAGCTGAAAACACATCTACTCTCCTGGAGCGAAAAAAAGAGTTCTCAGAAAGTTAAACGCTCGTGGAAGAATACAAGGAGTCTATCAGAGAGGTGGGAAAAAAGCTATGCACCACGGGAGAGATAAACACTCAGTGCACTTCTGGGACACATCATTCATTGCACTTTTGATGTGCAACACCTATTGCACCCCTGAGACAGTACTTGGCAACCCACCCTTGCTAAGAGGGTGTCACCCTCCTTGGACTCATCTTCGACTTCTATGCAATCACAGTACCTTCCCTAGACTTTAATGGTCTTACCCACCAAGAAAACCTCTCTCTCCCTCCAAGATACATAATCTCATTTTGATTTCAGGTGAATCATGCTCCAAATCTACTTGATCTCACTCTCATTGTAGACTCAAAAGGTTAAGAGTTAAACCTGAGAACTATCACACACGGCACCCCTGAAGGGAATGGCTAAGTGCCCATCTGTGATGCATCACCAAATGCATCCCTATGCCTGTCAATGTTTCAAAACCAAAATGAGAGTGATATTTTTGCTGTGCCATTAACTAGGTTAGTAAGGGTTTTGGCAGATGTTGAGGACGGCCCTTTATGGAATTCTGAAGCAATTGTGTTTAAAAAAAGACAATGACCTTTTGGAAATCAAAGACTGTGTTCAGCAGAAGTTGGTTCCTGCAGTGGGTTAGATGCCAAAAAAAAAAAAAACGAGGCCAAGCTGTGCTTGGCTGCCCGAAGGCTGTGCACAGCATGGTTGTCCCTGTGACTACCTTGCGCTGTACACAGCGTGGGTTAATGTGCAATGAGAATTGGTCGCTGCAGTAGGATTGATGTAAGGCTCAACCCTGCAACTAATCCCTCAATGCACAATCATAGGTCATGCACAGTGAGGTAGGGCATGCATTTATAGAAGATAAATGTAGTATATGATCAAAAGTCCCAGAAATTTACAGAACAAAACATAAAACAAGGCTAAAGTGAAGTTATGGTTAGCATCACCTTAACATATGTTAAAAAATCAGAAATGCACCTAAAAACATAAAGTACAGTTATGTTTGCAAATTAAAACTGAAAAAACACTGAAATTGGTGAATTATGGGTAACTCTTGGCACCTAACCCATCTGTCTCCATTATTAGTAATACCATAGGAATTTGAGTAGAATAGCCAGCAGAGAATAATTTACTGGTAAAACTACTTAGATATTTTCAGAGGAAGGTACAGGATTCCAGGTGACTTAAACTACATTAAAAAAATATATACTGTGTTATTTATGGATTTCGAAAAGGTATGCTAATAAGAAATTGTGAAATGGTGGAAATGTTCACAAGGGTTCACAAGTTCTTGTGTAAGAGAGGACAAAAATGTTTTGATCCTATGACACTGCAGCAAGGTACATGTTAATTCAGGGCTCTTCATTGAGGCCTACATTATTTAACTTAGATTTTTCTCCACGGGCAAAACTTTTAAAGTCCTTTGGGGTTTCAGGCTTTGTCCTATGCTGATGACGCACAAATAAATGTGTCTATCACTAATGACCTGGAGAATATTGCCACCAATTTTAATAACTGCATGCAAGCATCGGCCAGCTGGATGAGAAAAAACTGTCTCAGACTTAATGGAGACAAAACGGATGTCTTTGGCAGTCAACCATTTATTTGGACCCATTTATGGTGACCAGACATGCTGAGCACATTACCCATTCCAACAGAATTTGCAAAACTCCAACAGAATCTGTAAAGAACCTCGGTGTACTGATTGATAAAACCTTTTTGTTATACTCAAACACGGAAAAGTTGTAAAGAAGAGCTTTATTGGGAAAGCACCAACCCGACAGCAGCGTATGCTCCCATCCCTTCAACCGCCCAGTATCTCTTCTCCAGATTCCGAGCTCGAGTCATCTCACCTAGAATCTGTATGGTAGAGATTCTAGACTGTGCCCAACATTCTTAAATAGCCACAACACATACCCCTTATTACACTAAAGAAGGAATACAAAGGGAAAACAGGAGAAACAGGGAAAGAAATATAGGGTCTTAGGAGACAAATAAGCAATAATGTGACAACACGCTACATGACAGAAATTAACAAAGTCATAATGCACAGAAGTATGTAGAATTAGGAAGCATAAAACTTCAAGAAACATAGGGGGTTATTACAACTTTGGAGGAGGTGTTAATCCGTCCCAAATGTGACGGATATACCACCAGCCGTATTACGAGTTCCATAGGATATAATGGACTCGTAATACGGCTGGTGGTATATCCGTCACTTTACCATCACTTTTGGGACGGATTAACACCTCCTCCAAAGTTGTAATAACCCCCATAGTCCTTCCACCACAAAGGTTTAGAACGGAGCCTGGAAGGAGTTTTCTTATATGGCGTTATCTTGGACTCACGCAAGGTGTGATTTGCTCCACGGTTATCCAGATTATTGGGATCAATCCTGGGGTTGTTCCAATTCACAATCCTAGACATACTCCACACATCACCATTGTCCAGTACAACCACTTCTCCTGGTCAAGTTTCTCCCGTACCAGAACACATGATCCCAACTTATCTCTGAACCATGCTGGAAACATCTTGGTACAGCCCAACCTTCCCCTCATGTGCTCAAAAGGGGCGATCCCTGTAACACTATTGGGAGAACTACGATATGCCCACCATTGGTCTCTCAGGAGATTTCCAAGAGAAGCCCGAGTCTCAATTGCCTCCTGGACACAATACTTCACCATCCTGTTCATACGCTCCGCCAGACCATTAGCCTGGGGTAAGTACAAGGCAGTTCTCACATGTACAATAGCCAATGAGTCTAAGAAGGACTTCCTCTCCACGGATGTCAACTGCACACCGTTATCAGTAACCAGATGGCTGGGTACACCCTCTCGAGAGAATTCTTCTATCAAAAACTCAATCACAGTCCTGGTATCTATAGAGTTAACACACTTGGTCACTACCCACTTCGAAGCATAGTCTACCATGAGTATGACGTACCGTTCATTAGCAGGGAGAAGATGGAAAGGGCCCATAAAATCTAATCCTAACTTCACCCAGGGTCTCTCAGGTACCGCAACTGGGGAAAGTGGAGTTTTCAATACTACTTTACTTTTATCATTACGTGCACATGTCACACAATCTTTAACCACTGATTCGACTTCGTGATCCAACCCTGGCCACCAATATATCGTTCTCAACCTTGATTTGGTCAGATTCCTGCCCAAATTACCCTCATGAGCCAAATTGACGATCTTACTTCTCAAACCAACAGGAGGTATGCATTTGGTACCCCTTTATACTTCACACCCACTTAACAACAGTTCATCCCTAATATTCCAGTAACTTCTTAAAGATTCGGAAATGTCCCTATACTCCGGCCACCCTCTCACAATGAACCCAGCGAGCTCATGTCTGTCGGAATCTTGATCAGCAGCAGACTTCCACTCGTCTTCATTTATAGCCATCTCTCTCACCCATTTAATGACACTCTCATCCTCACTCTCACCATTACCATCAATTGAACTCTTGGACAAAAAATCTGCTACCGTATTCTTCGGCCCCGGTACATACTCGACAGAAAAATTATACTCCATTAATCCTTCAACCCATCTCCTTATCCCGGGGGTCAATCCTTCACTTTTCTTGGAAGAGAAAATTTGGACGAGGGGTCTGTGGTCAGTTCTCACAACAAAGGGTAATCCCCACAGATAGAACCTGAAATGCTTGACTGCCCACGAGCACGCAAGAGCCTCCCTCTCAATAACGGAATACTGTTGTTCAGGCCCCTTCAGGGATCGGGAAGCAAAGGCAATTACTTTCTCTTCTTGATTCACCCTTTGGATTAGCACCGCCCCCAGCCCTTTGACACTGGTATCAGTGTACAAAAAGGTTTTAGCGTGTGTGTCAAAATGGCCTAAGGTGGGCATCCTCCCTATGCAGTCCTTCACAAAGGCGAAAGCAGCTGCACAGTCACTAGTCCAGACAAATTCACTTCCCTTCTTTAAGAGAGATCTCAAGGGTTGGGTCACTTTCGAAAAGTTGGCAACAAATTTAGAATAATAATCTGCCAGCCCTAAAAAGGATCTCACACCATCCTTGTCCTTGGGTTCAGGCGCATGGACAATGGAATTAACCAATTCAAACTTGGGTTTAATCCCTTCACTCGAAATAGTATGACCTAGATAAATTACAGAAGAAACTCTAAACTTGCACTTTTCCTTCTTTACAGTAAGGCCCGAACAAGCCAACCTACGCAACACTTCTCTAAGGATTCTGTCATGCTCCTCTAAAGTACTGCCATGAACCAAAATATTGTCTTGAAAGAATAAGACTCCCGGAACCCCTTCCAAAACTTTCCTCATAATGCGTTGGAAACAGGTGGCTGCGGAGGCCAATCCAAAAGGCATCCTAAGAAATTGATAGGCCCCTAACGGTGTCACAAGTGATGTGAGGTGTCTGGAATCTGGGTGTAAACAACTTGATGGAATGCTGAAGACAAGTCTAGTACACTAAGGGGGTCAGGGCCACCGACCACTGGAGCACCGCCAACAGGCTGGCGGTGCTCCCACAAGCATTCTGACCGCGGCGGTTCAGCCGCGGTCAGAAGCGGAAAGTCGGCGGTCTCCCGCCGACTTCCCGCTGCTCGGGGGAATCCTCCATGGCTGCGGAGCGCGCTCCACAGCCATGGGGATTCTGACACCCCCTACCGCCATCCTGTTCCTGGCGGGTCTCCCGCCAGGAACAGGATGGCGGTAGGGGGTGCCGTGGGGCCCCTGGGGGCCCCTGCAGTGCTCATGCCAATGGCATGGGCACTGCAGGGGCCCCCGTAAGAGGGCCCCACTGTGTATTTCAGTGTCTGCAATGCAGACACTGAAATACGCGACGGGTGCAAACTGCACCCGTCGCACCCCTGCAACTACGCCGGCTCAATTCTGAGCCGGCGTCCTCATTACAGGGGCATTTCCTCTGGGCCGGCGGGCGCTCTTTTGGAGAGCGCCCGCCGGCCCAGAGGAAATGTCTGAATGGCCGCCGCGGTCTTATGACCGCGGTGCGGTCATTTGGCGGCTCCCTCCAGGCGGGCGGCTCCCTCCAGGCGGGCGGCGCCCGCCGGGCTCAGAATGAGCCCCTAAATACTTTTGAACCACCCAGACCTGACAATTCCTCAGAAATATTGGGCAGGGTTTGGCAATCAACCCAAATATGCTTATTAAGTTCTCTGAGGTCCACACACATGCAGATTTGTCTCCCATTGTCTTTTGGCGCTAGCACAATGGGAGCCAACCATTCAGAGGACTCTGGGGGTCATTCTGACCTCGGCGGTAAAAGGCCCTTACCGCCGGTCAGAAGTCCGCCATTCTACCGCCGCGGCCGCGGTAAACCGCCACGGTCATTCTGACCACCAACTGTGAAACCGCCAAAAACCCGACATCCAAGGAAGGCCGCCTCATCAGCGGGCCGTGGAAAACTGGAGATGACCAAACCTCCACCGTCACGCCAACACAAACACGCCCATGCCATTCTGACCCACGAATCCACGCGGCGGTCTTTCAACCGCGGTATTCCATTGGCGGTACACACCGCCGCGCTCAAAATACACACACAGCTCCAAAACACAGCCACATTGGACAATTTGAAATACACACACCTGACACACATACAAACAACACTCCCACACATCCAATCAACTATAAAACACACACCCACATCACCCACAAACCCCCACTAGTTGGAAATCGGAGAGAAGGCGATAGAGATAGAGATAGAGAGAGCGAGCACAGCAATCGAAAACCCCAACACACACAGGAACCCAACTTCATCACCCACACCACATTTACGCACACATCACCACATATCACCATGCACATCACCACAAACACCACCCCACACCTCATCCACACCACCCCATCGCACCCCAAAGACACCCCAGGTTCTCGGACCAAGAACTCAGGGTCATGGTGGAGGAAATTATAAGGGTTGAGCCCCAGCTCTTCGGCACACAGGTGCAGCACACCACTTTAGCAAGGAAGGCTGAGCTATGGCAAAGGATCGTAGACAGGGTCAACGCTGTGGGACAGCATCCCAGAAATCGGGAAGATATCAGAAAGCGATGGAACGACCTACGGGGGAAGGTGCGCTCGATGGTGTCGCGACACAACATCGCTGTGCAGAAGACTGGCGGCGGACCCCCACCCACTCCACCCCAATTCACAGCATGGGAACAAGAGGTAGTAAACATCCTGCATCCTGATGGCCTCGCTGGAGTACACGGAGGAATGGACTCTGGTAAGTCGAATCTCAACTACTTCACCCCCGCCCAACCACCAGCATGCCAACACAACCTCCCTGACAATGTCTCACCAGCACAACCCACCCTAAACAACACCAACCCCTGAATGCCAACACAAACCATAGACAGCCACCACCAAAGCATGACCATTGCACATACCCATACACCCCCCCCCCCCCCCACCACCACCCTCACAACACCTCCCACAAGGAAATGCCAGCACTGGGGGACAAGGGCACTCAAAATGCACGCCATGGCACACACAGAAACAATAACCATACTCCTTTACCCCTGCAGGGCCCGAACGCCAACACACCGCCACGGAGGGTCCAGATTTGTCCATCCCACCCCCAGAACAGGCCCCCAGCGAGGACAGCAGCTCTGTCGACCTAGAACCTGATGACCAGCCCGGACCATCGGGGACCTCTGGACAGTCGGTTCCCCACACACAGACACAGGCCACAGCAGACCCAACCCCCTCTGGGAACACCAGCACAGCTCCCACCAAGCGGGCCCATGCCTCTGTCTCGCGGACGCGTCAATCAGCGGTGTGTCCGCCACTACAGGGCACCCAGGCTGACCCAACACCCCAACAGGGACCTGTATTATTTACAAATGTATAACACATTACTGATCAATAATGTTCTGTTATTTTTGTGATGACAACATACCGATGTCAATAAGCATTAGTCCATGGGCTAACCAAGCAGAAGTCACGCAGTGGGTCACACAGCACTGAAAAGGGAAGGGAAAATCAAACATCAGTTTAAAAGAACTGAGGGGAAATACACAAAGTAAAGATGCAGGGGGCTTTCAGTAAATGTTAAATGGCGTGGGTGATTCTTACCTGTGTGCTACTGAAAATACTGTTGGATAACTCTGTCCCTGTTGTCTGTGTCGTCCTCTTCGTCTTCCTCCTCTTCACTCTCCGCAGGCTCCACAGCTGCTTCAACACCACCATCTGGACCATCCTCCTGCAGGAAAGGCACCTGACGTCGCAATGCCAGATTGTGAAGCATACAGCAGGCCACGATGATCTGCACACCTTCTTTGGTGAGTACATCAGGGATCCCCCTGTCATATGCAGGCACCTAAACCTGCCCTTCAGGAGGCCAAAGGTTCTTTCTATGATCCTCCTAGTTCGCCCATGGGCCTCATTGTACCGTTCCTCTGCCCTGGTCCGGGGATTCCTCACTGGGGTCAATAGCCAAGGCAGGTTGGGGTAACCAGAGTCACCAATTAGCCACACACGTTGTCTCTATAGCTGTTCCATCACATAAGAGATGCTGCTATTACGCATCACATACGCGTCATGCACTGACCCAGGGAACTTGGCATTCACATGGGAGATGTACTGGTCAGCCAAACAGACCACCTGGACGTTCATAGAATGGTAACTTTTCCTGTTTCTGTACACCTGCTCATCGTCTTTTGGGGGTACTAAAGCCACATGGGTCCCATCAATGGCACCAATTATGTTGGGGATATGTCCAAGGGCATAAAAATCACCCTTCACAGTGGCCAAATCAACCTCCTCAGGGAATACAATGTAGCTCCGCATGTGTTTCGTCAGGGCAGACAACACTCTAGACAAAATTTTTGAAAACATAGGCTGAGACATTCCAGATGACATGGCCACTGTTGTCTGGAATGAGCCACTTGCCAAAAAATGGAGGACTGACAGAACCTGCACTAGAGGGGGAATTCCTGTGGGTTGGCGGATGGGGGACATCAGGGCTGGTTCCAGCTGGGCACACAGTTCATGTATAGTGGCTCGGTCAAGTCGGTATCGTAGTATGATATGGCATTCTTCCAATGTCAACAGGTCCACCAGCGGTCGGTACACGCGAGGATTCATCCTTCTCCTCGCAAGTCCCAGCGGACGGTGCCTAGGAAGGACAACATGGAGCACAGAGTCAAGCAAATCACAGGTACGTTCACCACAGCATGCCGAGCACACGATTATCTATGTATTGAAAGGCGTGTATGTGTGGCAATGCAAGGCCTAGGCCTGTGTGACGCAGTACAAATTATGCCATGTGGGCCCTTGAAATGGCGGCTGCCTGACCTGTGAAGTGGGACAATGGGATGTGAGGTCAATGCGCTGGCGTGGCACACCGTGGCGGTAGGCGGTCGAAGACCGCTATACGAAGCCGCATTGGCTAACATTGAAGCCTATGGGTTTCAGGAGCCAATGACGAGGTGCGCCGGCGGTCGCGGTACGCACCGCCGCGGGCGTGACCGCCATTTTCTATCTGCTTAATCACTCGAGACCTGATCATCCACAGGAGAGGACCTATACTGCAAGTGCTGCTGTGACCTCGGTCTGGAAGTGACAATGGCTGCTGCGACTGGGGAAAGGGCCCCTGCCTTCACGTCTGAGGAGTTGGAGAAACTTGTGGATGGGGTCCTCCCCCAGTATGCGTTACTCTACGGTCCTCCAGACCAACAGGTAAGTACACTGGGTGCACATTGAATGGGCTATGCCTGTGTGGAGTGGGGTGGATGTAAGTTGGTGGGGTGGGGGGCGAATGAGGAGTGCAACGCACGACAGATGAGAGCATGTGCCATATGGCAAGGTTGGGGAGGGGGGCCAATCACATCTAACATGCAGAAAATTGATGAATTTTTCCTTCCCACCCTGTACATGTCAAATAGGTCAGCGCCCATCAGAAAGTGGACATTTGGCGTGCCATCGCCAAGGAAGTCCGGGCCCTGGGGGTCCACGTCAGACGGGGCACCCACTGCCGCAAGAGGTGGGAGGACATCCGCCGCGGGACCAGGAAGACCGCCGAGTCACTGCTGGGGATGGCCTCCCAACCTAGGAGGGGTGCCAGTCGTACCCTGACCCCCCTGATGTCCCGGATCCTGCCGGTGGCCTACCCTGATTTGGATGGGCGCTTGAGGACATCACAGCAGACACAAGGGGTGAGTATCAGCACATTCTGCTATCTCTCTGCGCAGTGGAGGCGTCTGGGTGGGGGAGGAGGGTTGTGGGTGACATTAGGCCAGGGCGCTTTCTGTAGTGTAGTCCTCTCCTTTAGGCATGGCCCTGTGCTCCCGGCCCCACCTCTGTAGGGTGACAAGTACAGCTATCGATGGTCCAGCATCACACATGTGCGCGTTTGTCGTCTCTAGACCTGTTGTCCTAGTCAGAAGTACTGAGTAGTGTACCCCGAATGCGCGGCTTAGTGCATGAGGCTCCTGTGTCTGTCCTCTCCGCCAACGGTGTTGACATTGCATGCACTCAACCTGGTCTTCGTTTTTCTCCCCCCACCCTTCTTCTTCATCTTCTTGTGCATGTGTGCATTAGCATCATCAGGCGGAGGAGAATTGGCATCGGAGCACGAGGGAGCTGCAAGTCACAAGGCCCCGGTGGGCCCAGGAACAGACACCGAGGGCACCAGTGATCCGGAGGGCGAGGGGAGCACCACAACGGGGACCGGTGGTGACACCAGCGACACCGACACGTCCTTGGATGGGAGCTCCCTAGCGGTGGCGGCAACATCCGGGCCCCCCGCCTCTACAGGTACAGCCGCCACCCAGCGCACCAGCCCCGCCCTCCCAGCAGCCCCTCAGCCTACGCTCCGTGCCCGCTCGCCCAGGAAGGCGGGCGTCTCCTTCGCCCCAGGCACCTCAGCCCCTGCCCCTGTCACCCCTGCTGCCCTCAGTGAGGAGGTCATTGACCTCCTTCAGACCATCATTGTTGGGCAGACTACCCTTTTGAATGCCATCCAGGGGGTAGAAAGGGAGGTGCATCGGAGCAATGCCTACCTGGAGGGCATTCATTCGGGTCAGGCTGCCCATCAACGATCGTTCAATGCTCTGGCCTCAGCACTGACGGCAGCCATTGTCCCTGTTTCCAGCCTCCCTCTTCTGACTGCCTCCACCCTGTCTCTGTCTCCTGTTCCTCAGCCTATCCCATCCACACCATCAGACCAGCCTGCACACACCTCAACACCCAAGTGCAGCTCATCCAGACACAAGCACCACAGAACCCACAAGCATTCACGCAAGCAACACCCAGATGCAGACATTCCAACAGTCACTACCACCTCTGTGTCCCCCTCCTCCTCGTCTCCCTCCTCCCTCCCTGTGACGTCTACACTCACACCTGCATGCACACCACCATCAGCCAGTGCTTCCATCACCAGCACACCCTCCAGTACAGTCCGCACACGTGCAGTCACCACCCCCACTACCATTTACACGTCCCCTGTGTCCTCTCCCACTGTGTCTGTCACCCCCTCTTCCAAGACACACAAATGCAGGCAGACACCCACCCAACAGCCATCCACCTCACGACAGCCTCCAGCACAAGCACCTGCACCCAAAGACAGCACACCTGACTCTCCTACAACCACATCCTCTTCCTCCACTCCCATCACCACTTCTCCTACCCTTTACCTTGGTCCTAAAAAACTTTTCCTCGCTAATCTTAACCTCTTTCCCTCCCCTGACCCACCCCCTCCATCTGCAAAGAGTCCCAAGAGCACCTCAGCCACCACCAGCCCAGCTTCGAGTGTCACTGTGGTGCATGGGTTCTGGAGTCCACCCTTTGCCAGCAGTGACACTTCAATCAGCAGCAAGGGGACAGCCAGCCCCCCCCAGGCAAGAGGACCAGGAAACTAAAGGGCCGCCGTGAGAGGACTGACACGGCTGCCCCCAAGGAGCAAAGTTCGCCCACTTCACCAGCCACAACATCTAGGGGAGGCAAGTGCCCGAGAGCCCCATCTAAGGAGCGAAAGGGCAGCAGGGCGGAGAAGTCAGCCAGCAGGAGCGCGGAGCAGGAGGTGCCCACAAGCCCCATCCCGGGTGTTAGGGAGGACACCAAAGGGCCCAGGACTCCGTCACCGAAGGGACCAGCAACAGCACGGTCGGAGGGCGACTGAGCAGGGAGTCCAGGCCAGGTCTGGCTCCCTTGACTTACTGGACAAGCACCGCTGAACAGGGCCCCGCCGTGCAGAAGAGCACCGCTGAACAGGGCCCCGCCGTGCAGAAGAGCACCGCTGAACAGGGCCCCGCCGTGCAGAAGAGCACCGCTGAACAGGGCCCCGCCGTGCAGAAGAGCACCGCTGAACAGGGCCCCGCCGTGCAGAAGAGCACCGCTGAAGAGGGCCCGCCGTGCAGAAGAGCACCGCTGAACAGGGCCCCGCCGTGCAGAAGAGCATCGCTGAACAGGGCCCGCCGTGCAGAAGAGCACCGCTGAAGAGGGCCCCGCCGTGCAGAAGAGCACTGCTGAACAGGGCCCCGCCGTGCAGAAGAGCACCGCTGAACAGGGCCCCGCCGTGCAGAAGAGCACCGCTGAAGAGGGCCCCGCCGTGCAGAAGAGCACCGCTGAAGAGGGCCCCGCCGTGCAGAAGAGCACCGCTGAAGAGGGCCCCGCCGTGCAGAAGAGCACCGCTGAAGAGGGCCCCGCCGTGCAGAAGAGCACCACTGAAGAAGGCCCCGCCGTGCAGAAGAGCACCGCTGAACAGGGCCCCACCGTGCAGAAGAGCACCGCCGAACAGGGCCCCGCCGTGCAGAAGAGCACCGCTGAAGAGGGCCCCGCCGTGCAGAAGAGCACCGCCGAACAGGGCCCCGCCGTGCAGAAGAGCACCGCTGAAGAGGGCCCCGCCGTGCAGAAGAGCACCGCCGAACAGGGCCCCGCCGTGCAGAAGAGCACCGCCGAACAGGGCCCCGCCGTGCAGAAGAGCACCGCTGAACAGGGCCCCGCCGTGCAGAAGAGCACCGCTGAAGAGGGCCCCGCCGTGCAGAAGAGCACCGCTGAAGAGGGCCCCGCCGTGCAGAAGAGCACCGCTGAAGAGGGCCCCGCCGTGCAGAAGAGCACCGCTGAAGAGGGCCCCGCCGTGCAGAAGAGCACCGCTGAAGAAGGCCCCGCCGTGCAGAAGAGCACCGCTGAACAGGGCCCCACCGTGCAGAAGAGCACCGCCGAACAGGGCCCCGCCGTGCAGAAGAGCACCGCTGAAGAGGGCCCCGCCGTGCAGAAGAGCACCGCCGAACAGGGCCCCGCCGTGCAGAAGAGCACCGCTGAAGAGGGCCCCGCCGTGCAGAAGAGCACCGCCGAACAGGGCCCCGCCGTGCAGAAGAGCACCGCTGAACAGGGCCCCGCCGTGCAGAAGAGCACCGCCGAACAGGGCCCCGCCGTGCAGAAGAGCACCGCTGAACAGGGCCCCGCCGTGCAGAAGAGCACTGCTGAACAGGGCCCCGCCGTGCAGAAGAGCACCGCTGAAGAGGGCCCCGCCGTGCAGAAGAGCACCGCTGAACAGGGCCCCGCCGTGCAGAAGAGCACCGCTGAACAGGGCCCTTCCTGTCAAGCACCGCTCCGCTGGGCCCCGCCGTCTCAAGCACCGCTCCGCTGGGCCCTTCCTGTCAAGCACCGCTCCGCTGGGCCCTTCCTGTCAAGCACCGCTCCGCTGGGCCCCGCCGTCTCAGGCACCGCTCCGCTGGGCCCTTCCTGTCAAGCACTGCTCCGCTGGGCCCCGCCGTCTCAGGCACCGCTCCGCTGGGCCCTTCCTGTCAAGCACCGCTCCGCTGGGCCCCGCCGTCTCAAGCACCGCTCCGCTGGGCCCTTCCTGTCAGGCACCGCTCCGCTGGGCCCTTCCTGTCAAGCACCGCTCCGCTGGGCCCCGCCGTCTCTAGCACCGCTCCGCTGGGCCCTTCCTGTCAGGCACCGCTCCGCTGGGCCCTTCCTGTCAAGCACCGCTCCGCTGGGCCCCGCCGTCTCAGGCATCGCTCCACTGGGCCCTTCCTGTCAAGCACCGCTCCGCTGGGCCCCGCCGTCTCAAGCACCGCTCCGCTGGGCCCTTCCTGTCAGGCACCGCTCCGCTGGGCCCTTCCTGTCAAGCACCGCTCCGCTGGGCCCTTCCTGTCAAGCACCGCTCCGCTGGGCCCCGCCGTCTCAGGCACCGCTCCGCTGGGCCCTTCCTGTCAAGCACTGCTCCGCTGGGCCCCGCCGTCTCAGGCACCGCTCCGCTGGGCCCTTCCTGTCAAGCACTGCTCCGCTGGGCCCCGCCGTCTCAAGCACCGCTCCGCTGGGCCCTTCCTGTCAGGCACCGCTCCGCTGGGCCCTTCCTGTCAAGCACCGCTCCGCTGGGCCCCGCCGTCTCAAGCACCGCTCCGCTGGGCCCTTCCTGTCAAGCACCGCTCCGCTGGGCCCCGCCGTCTCAAGCACCGCTCCGCTGGGCCCTTCCTGTCAAGCACTGCTCCGCTGGGCCCCGCCGTCTCAAGCACCGCTCCGCTGGGCCCTTCCTGTCAGGCACCGCTCCGCTGGGCCCTTCCTGTCAAGCACCGCTCCGCTGGGCCCTTCCTGTCAAGCACCGCTCCGCTGGGCCCCGCCGTCTCAGGCACCGCTCCGCTGGGCCCTTCCTGTCAAGCACTGCTCCGCTGGGCCCCGCCGTCTCAAGCACCGCTCCGCTGGGCCCTTCCTGTCAAGCACTGCTCCGCTGGGCCCCGCCGTCTCAAGCACCGCTCCGCTGGGCCCTTCCTGTCAGGCACTGCTCCGCTGGGCCCTTCCTGTCAAGCAATGCTCCGCTGGGCCCTTCCTGTCAAGCACCGCTCCGCTGGGCCCCGCCGTCTCAGGCACCGCTCCGCTGGGCCCCGCCGTCTCAAACACTGCTCCGCTGGGCCCCGCCGTCTCAAGCACCGCTCCGCTGGGCCCTTCCTGTCAAGCACTGCTCCGCTGGGCCCCGCCGTCTCAAGCACCGCTCCGCTGGGCCCTTCCTGTCAAGCACTGCTCCGCTGGGCCCCGCCGTCTCAAGCACCGCTCCGCTGGGCCCTTCCTGTCAGGCACCGCTCCGCTGGGCCCTTCCTGTCAAGCACTGCTCCGCTGGGCCCCGCCGTCTCAAGCACCGCTCCGCTGGGCCGTTCCTGTCAGGCACCGCTCCGCTGGGCCCTTCCTGTCAAGCACCGCTCCGCTGGGCCCTTCCTGTCAAGCACCGCTCCGCTGGGCCCCGCCGTCTCAAGCACCGCTCCGCTGGGCCCTTCCTGCATGCACTGTTAACGGTTCACTGTGCCCACCATGCCTCCTCCTTGACCAGTGGAGACTGTAATCCACCTGATGGACTGTGGCTTTGCACTCCCCAGGATGTAACAGTGGGCAACCCACCTATTGTATAGACTTGAGAGACTGTGGCTTTGCACTCCCCAGGATGGCACAGTGGGCAACCCACCAACTGTAGAGACTTGAGAGACTGTGGCTTTGCACTCCCCAGGATGGTACAGTGGGCAAACCAACCACTGGAGAGACTTGAGAGACTGTGGTTTTGCACTCCCCAGGATGGAACAGTGGGCAACCCACCTACTGTAGAGACTTGAGAGACTGTGGCTTTGCACTCCCCAGGATGGCACAGTAGGCATGGTGGCCCCTTCGTGGATCTGGCGTCGTGGACTTATATGGCTGTGGTGCCCCCCCCCTTCCCTTCCCCCTGAGGTGCCTGTAGTTTTTTCATCAGATGCCCCTGCAGTGTTCTCTCCAAAGGACTCAGGTCTCCTGTGTGGGCTTTGCCCTTGTGTTGTTACACTTTGGCCCACGGACACTTCGATTTTCTTTTGATGTGCAGGACTAATTGCCTCGGTTATCCATTGCACTGTATATAGAATTATTTTGATATTGATTTTTTGGCTAGTTGACCAATACTTTTCAGAGCCTATTTTGTACATAAATTTTTATTCACAATTTAATTATGTCTTTGCATTTTTCAGGGGGGTTTGGGTGGTGTCACTGTGACTTGTTGCTCTGCATTGGTGTGTACATAGTTTGAGGGGGTGGGGGTCGCATATGTGTGTGCCGTAAGCTTTCGTCCTCCCCCCTCCCGTGTGTCATAGGTGCAGTACTCACCGTTGTCGTCTGCGCCGGCGTTCGTACTCGTGGTAGATGAGCAGGTAGACGAGAGCAGGTAGGATGTTTAATTCGGGTTCCATGCTGTCCTCCTTCCTCGTGGAGTGCGTAGAGGTGAGCGTTTTCCCGTTCGTAGTCTGTTTCCGCCGTGTTTTTATCGGCGGGGCTCCCGCCCCAGAAAAGGTGGCGGATTGGTGAGTTATGATACTGTGGGCGGTACATTGTCTGCCGCCTGTCTGTTGGCGGTGACCGCTGCGCTGTTTGTCTGTACCGCCGTGGCGGGCGGAGTGTTAATGTGGCGGGCTGTGTTGGCGGTTCCCGCCAGGGTCAGAATTCCATTTTTTGGACCTCCAGCCTGTTGGCGGGTTGGCCGCCGCTTTATCACCGACCGCCAGGGTTAGAATCACCCCCTCTATCTCCTCAATCACACCAGCATCCAAAAGCTTGTTCAGCTCCGCCTTGAGGGGATCTAACATAAATTTTGGAATTCTCCTCACTTTATGCACAGAAGGAACGGCATTCTTCTTCAGAATAATTCTGTGCTCAGAATTGGACAGACACCTTAATTCCTCTCTGAACACAGTAGGGAACTACTTCAGAACTTCAAGATCCACGTTACCATCATTCACTACTATAACCTGGCACTTGGCATTAGGGTCCAACTTAATTCCTATATCTCGTTGGTGACGCCAACCTAGTAGATTGTTTCCTCGTTTTGCTACATAAACCTTACCCACAGTGGCCTTATCCTGGAATTGAGTGTGCATGATCTTATACCCAATCACTTCTATTTTGGATCCCCCATAACTGACAGGCTTGATATCAGGTTCTGTTAAGAAATGGAAATCCTCCCCAAAAATTGCCCGCCAATTCTTGTCCCCCACCATGGTATAAGGAGAACCTGAGTCAGCCAACACTGTCACACTTTTCCCATCAAGCTTAATAGCACACTCAGGCATGACTACAGGCCCAACATCTACCATTCCAGCATCGTTTTCAATGTTATTGATATCTGATTCAATACATAAGATCATTTTGTTAACATTCTCGGTGACAGCATCTATGTTGCATCTGTCACTATTGCAGACCCTGGCATAGTGCCCCTTTTTCCCACACTTCCTGCACTGAGAATTGCGTGCGAAACAATTAGGACTGTTCGCCGTGTGCCCCGAATTGCCACAGCGAAACCAACGTTGAAGTCTAGGTTCCTTCTTCTTCTCTTGGGTAATTCCTGGGGTCTTACTGTCACTGTCACTGCTAACCCTCAAGACTTCCTCCCGAAGATGTGGTGCTTGAACCATGCACAAATTGTTCTCTCCATCGTCATTCATCTCCTTAATCCAACTGTTGGTGCTTTCCATCCCTTCAACAATTGCCGTGGCCTCTCTCAAGTCAGGGTTTTTCGTCAACAGTTTTTCCTGAACCCTCTTGTTGTTAGTACAATGGACGAGTTGGTCACGGATCAGGGAGTCTGTGATATCACCAAAATCACAAGTGCGTGCTAACATGCGTAAAACAGCAACGTAATTTCCTACACTTTCAGACTTCCCCTGTGATCGTGCAAAAAACTTGTGTCTTTCAAGAACAACATTGAGTTTGGTTTCGAAGTGCGCTCCTAAAATGGCTTCTGACATTTCATAGCAGCCCCTGGGTTCACCTTCCGCTCCTCCAATAGATAAGGTCTCAAGACTATCGTAGATATTCCTGCCTTCAATTCCTTAAATGTGCAATAAGACTGCTTGTTTTCTGGCTAGAGAGAACTTTTCTCCCCCTATCGCTATTAGGTAGGAATCAAAAAGATTCTTCCAGCGTTTCCACGGAAGAATCGGGTCACCTTTATCTGATAGAAAGGGAGGTGGTTGAGACATTGTAGGAGTAGCCATAACGTGTATACAATAAAGTAATGCAAATTTGTTGGAGAACTGGAATTGGAAACCTGAAAGGTACAGTTGAGAAAAAGGAATGTAAGTCTTGTTAAATTTCAATGTAGAAGGAAGTCTCGTAAGAAATAGTTAACACCGTGTAATGCAAGGAGTCTGCAAATGATTAACCAATTAAATTGATGCCAAACAATATTTCTGTGAAATGCGCGTTCATTGTGCGTCGGGTTGCTGATTCTTCTGGTTTGGCACGGTTGAAGAAACGTGAGCGCGTTGCTAGGCAGCTTTGCGACGGCTGCGCACGCAACTGCACGCTTGCGTTGTTGGGGCCGCGTTGCTAGGCTTCCTGCACGCTCTAGCGCGCGTGTGCAGCTTTCTCGTTACCAGGGCCGCGTTGCTAAGGCTCCTGTAAGCGATGCCACGCTCAAACGCGTGTGCAGCCTTCAGCGCGCAGGAGCCGTTGAGGGCCTCGCACCTCAAGCCAGTATTAAAAAAAAACTAAAACGGGTCCAAAGTCGGAAAAAAACCCAGAAGGGGAATAAAACAGTTTCCGGAAGGAAAATAAATAGTTCCTGAAACCGCGTCACCTGGGGACATCCAACACCTCACTTCCACTCCAGTGGTGGCCGCTGACGTCGCCCACGCTGCTGTTGATGTAGAGAAGTCTTCACCCGCAACCAGGATAGCTGGTATCTTCACTTGAAACAGGTAGGAAAAGTGCAGCTGTGCATCCGCAACAAGTGGTGAAACAGAGGGAGAGCACCAGTAAGAAAATCTGTGGGTTCTGGGTTGGTGGTGACCTCGTCGCCAGTTTTATGCTCAAACACGGAAAAGTTGTAAAGAAGAGCTTTATTGGGAAACCACCAACCTGACAGCAGCGTATGCTCCCATCCCTTCAACCGTCCAGTATCTCTGCTCCAGATTCCGAGCTCGAGTCATCTCACCTAGAATCTGTATGACAGAGATTCTAGACTGTGCCCAACATTCTTAAGTAGCCACAACACTTTTATTTGGCCTTCAGGTAAACCGGCCTGTTTTGGCCTGTTTCTGTATGATCAGGACTCTTAGGAAAGTGTTTCCTTATATCTCCCTTCCAGCTTGTAAGCAAGTGGCATTGGCACTTATTTTGTCAAGGTTAGACTACTGTAATGCGCTGTATCTGGATACCAACATGACAATTATAGCCAAACTGCAGTTGGTCCAAAAGGTGGGGGCAAGGCTGATTCTTGATGTTCTTAAATCTCTGTCAATTTCACTAGGGATTCGGAAGCGCCACTGGTTACCTGTGAACAAATGTATTACCTTCAAAGCTTTATGTATTTTTCACAAGGCATTCCATAACATTGGGCATGGAGAAATTAAAACATGTTTCAATGGTATATTCCCTCCAGACACCTTTGGCCCGCAGGTCAAAATCTGTTAATCGTTCCTAAATACTGTAAAGCAAAGTGGGGAGCTAGAGCCTTTTTGGTGGCCGCATCCAAGATATAGAACTCCCTTTCTCTCTCCATATTCTGTCTTCAGGATCAGCTGCAATTAAATAAATCCTTAAAAACCTTGCTTTTTTCTATTTAACGGATGCCCGGGGCTTATGATCTCAAAATACTTTCCCCACCGTCCCCTACCTTCTCAGGACTAATTGCTATCAGCACCTTGATTCCTTTGGGTAGTTCTTTGTGCTTTACACATCTTTTTAGGTTCATTTCAGTCCCCACTGCTGTTTGAAGAAAAAGCAAGTGGTCATGATTGTGTTTGACATGATTGTGACTCCCAAGTGATGACATATCTCACAACCAAAAGCATAGTTTTCAAGTATTCAATTCAAGTTTTTGACTTTGTCAGCCCAAGGGTAGATTGCTTTACATATGTGAGGAAATGGGAGTTATGTTCTTTAAAACATGTCAGTCAGAGATATTTATCCCCTGTACATGCTTATGGAGCTTCATACTGAGTTCTGAAGACTATGCAATGGCCATTTGGTTAAACGTTTGGGTTTGTCTGAAGGAGAGCCTCACTACTCATCTTTTATTCTAGCACCTAATGTTGAACAGTGTGGTATGAACACATGAGAACTGTTGATATTGGATTTAACATTAATTGATCAGTTTGCAATAGTTACATGTTAAAATCTGCATTAGTACGTTCTTGAAATCAAAAACAACAATCCCAATAACTTGAACCAGCTAACAAATGAAAGCTTCTTTGTATTTTATTTTTATAAGTAACATCACCCTAGACAAACTCATTCAAATTCCTGTACACAAGTTGAAAAATTTAAAATGTTGTCTTAAAAGATAAACAGAAGCACCATGGTCTATAGGAAAGGATTATGCTTTTATCACTAATGTATCAGTTAAACATAGGGATGGTATCATCATTAACACATAAGCTGTCGTAACCCCATACAGAGGCACGGGTGAATAGGAACAACTGGGGCCAACTGTGAGGGGTGTGACCTTTTACTCCTGTTGTTCCGGGTTCCGACCAACTATGGGTGCCAAGTAAATGGGCCAAGAACTACCCCTTCATCACTTGACTCTCAGTGGTAGCACGGGCTGAGTGGTCAAAAGCTCTTCATGGGTTGGTAGGTGTGAGGGTTCATAACGCAACATACACACACTGAGCCCAATAAGATGATTGTCCAATTCAGTACTGATCGTTAGTGTAAAAACAGTATTCCTCTTATTCACCTCTCCTACACTATGTACTCAGCATACCTGATGGAACTTAGAAGGTGAAGCTCCAGGTGCTGCCTCAGTAGTGATGCTCATGAAAGTCTGGCTTTGGCCTTGAAGGTTATGAGCTCCTAGGATGGTAAACTGCCAAGCTCGAACAAGTTTCATATGAGTCTGCTGCCCTGTTACCACCATACTGCAACTGTGTTCTTCAGAAGAGTCTAGGAGCCAGGGTACTTCCCTCCCTCACTTTTCACAATGAGCGTTCTGCACTATGACCTTCCTGTGGGGAGCACCCTGAGGCAGTCGCAGACTGCAACAGCTTCTGTGTGGAGTGGCTCCTTCTTTGTCTTTCCTTTCAGTAAGTCAGTGAAACAGTGGTGCTTCTGCAGACGGCTCCTAGACTTGTTCCCAAATTCCTCCACCGGTTATGGGAATTCCTCTGACACAGAAGCAGCCCTCTCCTGGCATGTGTGAACAGGTGACAGTCCCAATCAAGTCTTATGCTTTGTGAATGGCCTCAACAGTCTGTGGCCCCCATCTTGCATACGGGATCACAGACGCAGGTGATGGCTCACAGTCCCAATTTTATAGGTGATGGCCCCAACAGTTTTGGTGGCAACATGCAATGTCCCAGGGGTCCCAGTGGCTCCTCCTGGCACATGAGGGTTGCAGATATGAGTGATGACCCCAATGAGATCCACAACACCAATCTACAACTTGTAACGTCATCACAGCCTGACCAGCAGTGTCATAGATGTCCACAAGAGAGTGGATGGCAGTCTTGCAACACTGCTCCCGGCTGGACTGGGCACCTCACACTCTGCACACTGGGATCTACTCACCTGGATCCACGTTTGGCCTAACCCATAACTGTCTCTTTCCATCTCTTTGCAAGGCTCACTGTTCTTGGTAGATAGATAGATAGATGTATGGTGCTCCAAGCACTGGGCAAATGTTCTTTGTTGCTATTGTGATGGGCCCTCTCCCAGATGGGAGACTGTCAGATCCTCGTTCCAGCAGTAAAAAGTCTTGGTGATATTCATTTCGTAATGAGTCTGGGCTGTTCAACTAAGTATAGACCTCACTCTCTTACATTTATAGTCCAAATCAGACACATACGTGATTTAATGTCTAACCTTTGAGGTTTGTGTTGTGCTTGTCAGCTCCTTTGAAGTGTTCTCTCCTCTCCATTGCCCTTTGTCAAAAGGATAGTCCTCCACAGCAGGAATGCTGCAATTCTGATTGACAACATAGACCACGTGTAACCGGGGTCACACCTGGCTGTCACCCTCCACTCAAATATGCCCTATAAAGGTTCAAAGGATTAAGGGGGTCATTCTAAGTCTGGCGGGCGGCGGAGGCCGCCCGCCAGACTTCCCCCCTCCAAAATACCACTCCGCGGTCGCAAGACCGCTGAGGGTATTTTGGCTTTTGCACTGGGCTGGCGGGCGACCGCCAAAAGGCCGCCCGCCAGCCCAGTGCAAAAACCCTTCCCACTAGGACGCCGGCTCAGAATTGAGCCGGCGGAGTGGGAAGGTGCGACGGGTGCAGTGGCACCCGTCGCGTATTTCAGTGTCTGCAATGCAGACACTGAAATACAAAGTGGGGCCCTCTTACGGGGGCCCCTGCAGTGCCCATGCCATTGGCATGGGCACTGCAGGGGCCCCCAGGGGCCCCACGACAACCCATACCGCCATCCTGTTCCCGGCGGGAGAACCGCCAGGAACAGGATGGCGGTATGGGCTGTCAGAATCCCCCATGGCGGCGCAGCAAGCTGCGCCACCTTGGGGGATTCCCAGGGCAGCGGAAAACCGGCGGGAGACCGCCGGTTTTCCTCTTCTGACCGCGGCTGAACCGCCGCGGTCAGAATGCCCTGCGGGGCACCGCCAGCCTGTTGGCGGTGCTCCCGCCGACCCTGGCCCCGGCGGTAAGGAACCGCCGGGGTCAGAATCACCCCCTAAGTCTTCCTTTCTATCAAGATTCCCATGTTGTGCTAATCTTATCAGTCCCCCATCTCCATGACAAAGATCCCAGGCCCCAGAGACTAGAACTCTTCCTGGATTCAAAGAGCCCTTTGATGTGCACAGATGATGCTTTGCTCCTCTCTCTTCAGTGTGTCTGTCCCAGCCCAGGCCCAGGATTGTCAGCACTACACATATCCTGTCTATGGTGGGATGCTGCTCTCACCTGTCCAGTCTCTCCAGGCCCTGGTCTTCCAAAATGGAACCCACAGGCTTCCATGTTATGTACCATCCATAGACACACACATACAACCCAGCAAGTATCACATGATGTCTGGCATTGCACACAGTCCGTACAAGTCAGGGGTGAGTTAAGTATGCAGTTACTTATCTTTACACTCCAATGACACACGTTAAACTGCCTGTTCACATTCCTTATTCTGCTACGTAGAAAACAGGTATGCTGCTTCCACTGACCCATGTCACTTAACTCCAGGTAACGTCACTAGCCCTCTACCTTCATGAGAGTAGAGCTTGGTGTGCCCCTCCATGTCTAAGCAAACTGCAATAACATGGCACAGGCCTAGGCCATGAAACACACAAATGATTTGTGATCACCCATTACCAAAAATCAGTACCTGGTGTAAGAAATTGAGTTACTGGTTGAGGGGGGTGAAACCCTTCTCAAGCAGCAGCCACAATCCTTGTCAATGAGAAGTCACAAGCAAACTCCAAATTAACCTGTGCTCAACCCTCTGGTAGTTTGGACAGTATAAAAAGTATTTATGCAGCACTTCAAACAGTAATAACGTGAAAACACAACACAAGAAGAATCCCACACCAAATTAGAAAAATATAGCAACCTTTAACAAATAAATTAAGACCAAAACAACAAAATCCAATAAGTAGAATCAGAGCTGTACAAGTTTAAGGTTTTCTGTGAAAATAGCTTTGAAAAGTACAAATCGTCAACTGTAGTTTTCTGGTCATGGTTGACCAGGAAAAAGTTCAGGCCAACCGAAATGGAGCACAGGCCGACTAACGGGACCGACTTAGGTCCACTGAACACAGTACCTTAATACTGGTTGCAAAGAGATGCAGAGTCCATTTCTGAGGATGTGTTGCACAGCAGAAGTGATGCAACATTCAGGTTGAGAAGATGCGTCGCTTAATGGCAGTTCTGGGGAGCTGCGAGTTTTGGTTTCATAGGAACCACCACTGCGTGATGCATTTCAGCGATGTCCTTGTGCTGAAATGCATCACGCAGTGGTGGTTCCTGTGAAATGCGCTGGGCCAGTCAATGTTCTTGCATTGGGGAGGACCTCGCAGCAGAGGTGATGTGTCAGTTCAGAGGGCAAACCGTTGAGTAGTAAAGGCAACATGCTGGTTCTGCAGGAGATGGACTGCGCTGTGGAGATTTGTCGTTTCTGCTGAATCCACAGATGGGCTGGTAGAGCACCTTCAGGCCCACTTCTAAGGCTCCAGGACTGGGATGATGTCACTTGGGAGGGCAGGACAGAGCTCAGAGATCAGATGCTGTGTTCAGTCCCTGAGGCTTCTGATCAGGAGACCAGCCAACTAGACCTGCGGTCACTCTGGGATCCTGGGATTAGAGATGCAGGTCAAGTCCTCACCCAGGCAAGAGGGCAGCAGAGCAGCAGGTCAGCATAATAGGGCAGCAGTCCACCAGAGTGGCAGTCCTTTCAGCAGCACCACAGTTTTTTCTGGCAGTATCCACAAGTGTACTGAAGTGTTGTGTCTAATAGCTCAATATTTATACCTGGTGCCCACTTTGAAGTATAGGAAGTTTGTAGAGACTTCCACTCCCCTGAGGTGTCAGGCATCTCCTTCCTCCCTGTCCTGCACCCAGCTTGTCTGGGGTCACAAAACACCGGTATCAAACCTTTTGTGAGAGTGCTCAGGCAAAGCCTTTGTGATGTGCAAATGGAGTAGGTGACAGCTCCCCCCTGTTAACTCAGAGTGGTCCATCCTGCCAACCCCTAGGTTCCTTTCCTCTCACTGCCTGGGAGCAATACATTAGAAACAACTGCCATCTGCACCTAGTCATGTGACCCAGAAGCAGGCTGCGGGCAGCACATGGTTAGGATAAGAAAATGCAACTTTCTAAACATGTCATTTTTAGAATTGTGACTAAAAATCTGACTTTAATGTTAAAGGGTGCTTTTAATTGATTCTTTAGACACCAAACTTCAGGGTTTAAGCCCTGAAGCGTCCAGGGCGATTGTCAATCAGTGACACCTCGTCACAGAGTGGGGAGGGGTCAGAAGTCTCACCTAAGGTCAGCCAGGGAGGAAAGGCAGCAGTCCCAACTCTCTTGGGACCTCCGAGCTGAAGGTAAGTGTGTGTGTGTGTTTTTAAATGAATGTTTACTGCGTGTGTGTATGTTTGAATGTTGATGAGTGTTGTGAATGGATGTGCGTGCATGTGTGAATGAATAAGTGTGAGTGTGCTTCCCGCCTGCCCCCTCCCTCCTAAAATTAACGTCCGCCACTGAAATACACTGCCTACTTTAGGGGTGACATATGTATTCAGAAGGAATGTTTGGACCTGGCAAAAGGTTTATTTTGCCAGGTCCAAATGGCAGTTAGAAATGCGCACAAAGGCTCCAATGGCAGGCCTGAGACATGTTTAAAGGGCTACTTAAGCGGGTAGCACAATCAGTGCTGCAGGCCCACTAGCAGCATTTAATTTACAGACCCTTGGCACATGTAAAAAGACTTTACTAGGTACTTACAAGTAAATTAAATAGGCCAATTGGATGTAAGGCAATTTTACCAGGTTTTAAGGATAGAGTATAAGCATGTTAGCACTGATTGGCGGTGGTAAAGTGTTCAGAGTTCTAAAGCCAGAAAAATATAAGTCAACAAAACAGGAGGGTTGAAGGCACAACCTTAGGGGAAAACTACAGCAAGGAAGCCAGGTTTAACACCTGAGATGCAGATATTGATGCATCTACAGCGCTGAGGCAGGTGCACACGTCCGTCACCATGCTGAGGACTTTCCTGTCCCAACAAAAGACTAGAGAACTGAAATCAACAAACAATTATCAGTCATTTCTTATTAGGAAAGGTTCTCGGATAATACAATGTAGATGGAAAAACCTCTGATTCTAAATTAGCTACTTAGACTGATCAAAGGTTCCAGCGTTTTGGGAAATGGAAAAGCTTGCTTAAACATTTCTGGGTGTGCCTAGTCTCCTTGTTTTATTAAAAGCACAGAAAACAGCAAGTCGACCCCAGTGAAAGCTACAGGGTCTAGGAATTTTAAAAATAATATTAACATTTTTGTTTTTCGAAGTATAAACGTACACAATTTAGAATGTTATCTGCAAGGCAGAAAATATTTTCTCTATGTGGTAAGTTGCATGTCAAGAAAATATGTCTATCATCTCACTGTTATGGATGCAATTCTTCAGTCACATATTTAGAGCATTAGTATATGCAAGACAGTTTTTCCGTATCGGATCAGTGAAATTAAGACCTTTTTGCTGAATAAAGTCAGAAATCTGGTCACTCTGGCATCACTACTATGTGTGCGACACATATTCGATGTGTAAAAAAAATCTAAGATTCACTGGTAAAAATATGTGATTTTTATAGATTGCCTGAAGTACTCATACTGTTCAAAAGAGTTTCTGCTGACGTAAATGATGTGTAAATATGCACTGGCTCAAATGATTTTCTTTGTTCTCACACAAAATATTTTTTCCCTATAGAAAAACTCATTCTCTTACAATAACTGCCAAGCTGGTGGATTCTATGCTGCCATAGTGCAATTTCTGATTGTTAATTCACCAAATTCAGTTTCCTGAATCAGGAATTTTGGATTTATTGTTATAATAACATTTTTTGTGCACCTAAATTCCACTTAAGGTTCTCAAAAGTGGTTGTTAATCGGGCCCAACATTATGACACAGAAATTTTGTTAGCACGGGTAAATTCCTCCCATCAGAACATAAGCCCCAGATCACAAAGCTATTTACATTAGCAGGTCGAACTTTCTATGTAAGATTTCATTAATTCTGAATGTTAAACTACAAGTCTGTAAGATGTGTTGCTTGTGCATCCATTAGTTATTAATATATGTGTTTGCCTTTTTGATTTACGTTTTTACTTTGTATGCCAAATTGTGGCCCACAGTCTCGCCGAGTTTTCAGCACGATTGCTAGCAGTTCAAATAATTTTTATTCAGCATTTTTGGAGGTTAACAAGCCATTTGAAGATATCCAGAAAATTGGGCCTAGTCGGGGGTCCTTGATAAACGAAGTTGGACATATTTAAAACATCTGAACTTGCACATATTGTGCCTATTCGTTCAGTTGGTTATAACCAGAATGTGCTCCTAAAATTATAACAATATTAAGGCCCTCATTCTGACCCTGGCGGTCGGACCGCGAACAGACCGGCGGTCAGAAAAATGGCATTCTGACCGCGGCGGTCACCGCCGCGATCGCCCGCCACTTCCCCACTCCGACCGCCACGGCGGTCATGACCGCCGGGCTGGAGTTTGCGCACTCCGGCCCGGCGGTCGTCCCAAGACCGCCAACGGTATCATGACCCTGCCTACCGCCGCGGTTTCTTGCGGTCGGGAACCGCCATGCGAACCATGGCGGTAAGCACTATCGGGGCCAGGGAATTCCTTCCCTGGCACTGATAGGGGTCTCCCCCACCCCCCACTACCCACCCGAGTCCTCCCCCCACACCCTCCACCCCCCTGCCACCCCCCAGAGGTGGTACGAACCCCCTCCCCACCCCCACCCCGACATGCACATACATGCACCCCGACATGCACACACCCCCAACATGCACATATACACACCCCCTACACACACATACACAACGGGGACACATACCCGCACACATACATGCAGACATGCGCACCTGCCGAACAGCACACATTACCCATAGACACAGCAGCACCCCCCGCCCGCATACACGCACTCACACACCCCCTCTACACACTCACACGCACACCCCCATGCACGCCCACATCACACAACACCCCCCCTCCCCCTCCCCTCACGGACGGTCAACTTACCTTGTGCGTTGGTCCTCCGGGAGGCGATGGTAGCCATGGGGAGGTGACCGCCAACAGAACACCGCCAACAGAAGACCGCCACACAGATATGTGGGTCGTAATTCTGTGGGCGGTGTTCTGCTGGCGTGGCGGTGGAGGTTGACCAGTCTCCACTTTTCCGCCGACCGCCAGTGTGGCTGCTGGCGGTTTCCCGGCGGAACGCTCCCAGCGGTCGGAATGCGCACAGCGGCATACCGCCGCGGTCGGCGGTCTTCACCGCGGCGGTAACTCGGCGGTCTCGCTAAAAGACCGCCAAGGTCAGAATGAGGGCCTAAATTGGCTTATTTCCCCATAATCTGCTTGTGTGATAGCTCATTTATTATTGCGCAAAATCTGAATAACCATATTACAGTTGCAACTCCTCAAAAAGATATTTAAGAACACGTTCCTTCCAATGACTATCAGCCCTGGTTTCTAGTGCAACAAAACATTTTTAAGGTTTTATTTAGAGACTGTTTATTGACTAAAGTAATTTCCTAAGTGTGTGTTTCTTCTTTTTTCAGCTTATATATGATGGGTTTTCCCACTACTTGGTGTCTGAAAGAGGATTCAGCAAAGATCTACTGAATCCTGCTCCAGAGCATTGGGATTTTTGGTATGTTGCCTCCCCTATTCTCCAGGCCTCTTCCTGATTTCTTAATTGAAAAGGTTAATGTTTTTTAAAGACTCACCCACTTCTTGTACATAGATTAAAAAAATTAAAGTCCTCTACATGTTTCGGTGACGTTAATTTCTGGGTCTTGCTTAACAATGACTATTTAAATCTCCATATTGATTTTCAAAAGAGAACTAAAAAGCAGGGTATATCCTCAATAATACATTTACATACCCCTCGATAGTATGCACAATGCAAGAGTGTCACTGGTACAGGTTTCATAGTTTATAATAAATAGATCACAATTATGTGTAGATCCAGTTATTCAGTCTGGGTATTGGACATTAAAATCACAAATTACTTGTGGGCAAGGATGTGGAATTTGTAGAAATCGCCCAACGCCCGGGACATATTGTCTGGGGTCAAGGGCCCAAACCCTTCGCTGCTGGTTTACAGAGAAGGGAACTGTCTGCAGTGGATAATATGGGTGTATATATCTTAATGCTGTTCAAATTTGTATTTATGGTTCATTAATGAATAGCCTTCATTATTAGGGTGAGCACTGAAATAAACAATTTAAGTTCACACTTCACTGCTGACAATGGTTCCAGTAAAAAAAGAAAAAAGTGTACCCACATTTTGTTAAGCTTAACAATATGAGGCTAATTATAATGCTCCCAGAATGCTCTCTGATTAGATGCAAATGTTTGCAGAAGCTTGTAAGCAAGAGTGATGATTCTTTGCTTTCAAAATAAAATGTTCAAAAAATGCAAGTAGGAAAACAAAGTTTCACTACTATGAAAGTTTAGGTGCTGTTTCTTTTTCATACGTCATTTAGTAAAATGTATTGATGCATGCTAGTATTTACAAAACATATTCCTAAAGGAAAATCAGTGTAGCCACTTTCAACAAGATTATGGGAAGCATGAAAATAAACAACACTGGCAAAGCCAACCAATCTGACATTTTTTTGTGAGTCTTTTGGTTCTGTCAACTAGTGTCTTGTTTTGAAATGGTTTTTGTACCACTTAATTGTTGTGGTAGCTACCATGCCCGCACCGTTGAAACAAACACTGGCAAAAAGAAGAAAAAGATTTTGGTCTCAAAAAGCACACATTGCCACCAGTGGCCTAGGAAAAGGCCCTGCAGCCCGCCTCTAGGGCCCCCCCTCAGCACAGTACCTGCCCTGAGTGATTCTGGAGGGGGGGGGCTCCAGTTTTGTTACACTACTGATTGCAACTGTAGTTCCTGGCACTGAACAAAACTACTTTGTGTGCCAATATGCTCCTTATGGAAGAGCAGAATGCGATCACTAACAGTAAAGCCAAGCGATAGATAGATAGAGAGAGAAACAGAAGTTTAATAAAAACAAAATGTCTTTGTTAACGCCAGACCTAATTAGGGACCCAATTCTTAAAGAAAGTCACAAAAGTGCACCCATGGTATATGTCTTTGAATTAGTAGCTTTCGTGAATTCAAAAGAATTTCAGAAGTAGACCAAGAAATTGTACTTCCAGGAAATATTTGTAAACTGCATTTTAGCATGAGCAAATATGCATGTGTAGATTTGCTCATGTGAAAATATATTGAGCGTGTACAAGTTCACTTTCCCTCCAACCACTTTTTTCCTAACCCTGGAAGAACATCTACTTCTGCCATCATCAGGAGTACATTTCTAACCTTTCTACCTTTCTCGTTATGGGAAAAGATTAGAGAAGAGCTGACTAAATCCTTAAAACATGCAAGTTAGTAGATTTGCAGAATCAAAGGAATTCCAGCCCTGGAACTATTGGTTACTGCTTCCCCCAGCCCCAGTAAGTAGACTTGAGGAAAGGTAATTGCTGTAGTAGGGATTGAAATTGCCCTACTATAGTAGTACCCATGGCATAATCAGAGGGGCTATTATCAGAGGTCTTGCATAATGAGAATTCTGCCATAATTTGTCGCCGCACTACATGGCACCAAAGGGACAAGTAGATTTTTTTTCAGGACAAGTAGATTTCAGAAGCAGCCTGTCCCATGGACAAGTAGATATTTTAATAAATTCCACAGCCCTGTGTGGGGGAACAAAATAGGTGTTTTCAGTGTATTAAATGCAGCCTTTACAAAAAATGTTCTAGTTATTTTAGATGATGAGTGCCTGATAGTGGTCTAGCTAGTTAAAGAAAATTTACCACATGATTATTTGTTCTCCCCATTTTATCTATATCTTATTTCTCTGTGATCTAAGGTATCTTGCTGTTACCAATTTCTATAAATCTTGAGTCCATTTACGTGTTGTTGGTCCTGTACGGGTCTCCATACTTACTGCAATGCACTGTTCTCAGTAGTATTTATTTATTAGTGAGTTTGATCCCTTTTTTAAGTCAATTCTAGACCTAGGAAGCAGAGGTTGTAGGAGAGTTTCAGTGTTGAACTTTGCATGATCCAATAGTTGAAGCATAAACAATCCTTTTCATAGAGACATTGTGATGTCAAAGGTTCCTCACAGGAACCTAGCTTTTATATCCTGTTAGTAAGATCATGTTTCTATTGATATTGTCCCTTTGAAATTAATCTCACCAGCACAAGAGAAGTAAAAAAAGTGTAGAACAGTCTATCTCGAGCGGTCGCTATGTGCTGTATGTAAAATCTCAGAATACAAATGTGCCCCAGTGTTGTGTGCTTTTAATGTTGTCTTTACATTTTGTACCACCAACTCTTTTGCACAATACCGGACATAATCAATTGCCAAGCTCCTGAATAATAGTACCCTTTCTGGGAGATTCTGCATTAGTCTAATGAGGTTTAGACTGAAATCAAATGACATACCAAATTCTGTGCCAGCAGTGGCATCTATTCAGCCAGTCTATCTCTCCATTTTCTGTTTCATTGACAGTGTCCACACACAGACTGCAAAGCTGTGAAAATGAGTGCCTGAAATCAAACAGGCATTACATTTAGGAATAGATTTTAGTGGGTGTCCATTGGAAATAGCATGAATGTAAGTGCTTATCGTATCTTGTATAGCTCTTGCCATTGTAGGATTTGTAGTGAATCTTTCTGGGTGTGAGGTGTGACCACAACCCTTTCAAGTAATGCCATATAGCTATTTGTTTTTTCACTGATGATAACGTTAATAATTTGCCATTTATAGCCCAAGAAGCAACATCCTGCTGAGATTTTGTGTGTCAGAGTCTCATGATCACCCTTTTGTTCAAGTAAAATCTCTTTGAATATGCCGGTTAATGCCATATCAAGTAAACCCACCTCTGTGTTATCTGTGTCTGTAAGCAGTGAAGTTAAGAAAGAAGTAGTGTAATATGTGAGTGAAAGATATTATGAAGTGTTGTAAGGAAAAGGCATTAGCAAACTAAATATTGACCAAAACCAACCCTTATTTGGAAGCAGATGTGCACGTGATCAAGCAACACGCCGTCACCTTGCTTGCGAGCTGATGTCATGATTAAGCTCACCCATTGCCCCATTCTGTATACCATGCAAAATGGGACTGCCAGTCAAGTAGACCAGTAGCTCAAGAGAGCTGTCTCAAAGCTTGTTCATGTATATATATATTTATAATTTTTTGTAAGGAATTTTGTGATAACATAGGGTTTCATGATACCTACAGGTGTCTTATGACCAGACCTAAAAATACCCTTTGAAAACTAAGCATCAAAAATGTCTTCTGGGTGCACCCAGGGTCTCCTCCTTTCACATTGTGTTAAAATGAGCACGCTCAACATTTTTGGGCCTAGCCTAAAGATGGGTTTAACTGTCCTGCCAGCCTCATGCTTTCAAAAATATACAATTCAAAAATACATACATATATAGGTGGTCATTCCGACCCTGGCGGTTTCAAACCGCCAGGGCCGGGGACCACGGAAGCACCGCCAACAGGCTGGCGGTGCTTCCAGGGCTATTCTGACCGCGGCGGTAAAGCCGCGGTCAGAAAAGGGGAACCAGCGGTTTCCTGCCGGTTTTCCCCTGGCCCAGGGAATCCTCCATAGCCATGGGGATTCCGACCCCCTTCCCGCCAGCCTGTTCCTGGCGGTTTTTACCGCCAGGAACAGGATGGCGGGAACGGGTGTCGTGGGGCCCTGGGGGGCCCTGCACTGCCCATGCCACTGGCATGGGCAGTGCAGGGGCCCCCTAACAGGGCCCCACAAAGATTTTCACTGTCTGCTTAGCAGACAGTGAAAATCGCGACGGGTGCCACTGCACCCGTCGCACCCCTGCAACTCCGCCGGCTCCATTCGGAGCCGACTTCATTGTTGCAGGGGCTTTCCCGCTGGGCCGGCGGGCGCTCTTTTGGAGGGCGCCCGCCGGCCCAGCGGGAAAGTTGGAATGGCTGCCGCGGTCTTTTGACCGCGGGGTGGTCATTCGGCGGCCAGATATTGGCGGGCGGCGACCGCCGCCCGCCAATATCAGAATGAGGGCCATAGTGTCTCTCATTCAACACTCTTCCATCATTGGTCTGTTCAAGTATCACTCAAATTATGCTCTCTAGCACAACACATCAAATTCTAGATCAGTGGACCAGACTACTCAAGCCATTGGGGGTTTTCACTTTAAGAGACCCTAGTTTTCCCTTGAACATGTATACATACACCTAAAAAGTAGTTATTGGAGAACAGAACTTTTTAGACAGTTGTACCTCCAAGTGACTGCAAGTCCCTATATATTTTCGGGTGTCATCAACTATTTCCTTAACACTCAAGATATTCATTGTAACTTGTAATTTAGACTCTTCACTATAAACCTGGTTTGGTACATTTATTTATCATACAGAAAATGAGCACAAGTCAGAGAAGCTAGAATGTTTTATGTACATTTCCAGGTTGAAGCCACACCTAGTTAGGTTTTGATTGATATTTCAAGCATTTATATCTGACTTGAGAGGGACATCTCTGTCCACAGCTCTGACCACAGCACTGAGACCGTCCTCATCGCCTGCACAGACGACATCAGGACCAGAGTGGACAAGCGCGAGACCGTTGCCCTCATCCTCCTAGACCTCTCTGCAGCTTTTGACACTGTATGCCACCAAACCCTTGGTGCACGCCTTTTCGATGCCGGAATTCGCCACAGGGCCCTGGAGTGGCTCACCTCCTTCCTCTCCGAAAGAACCCAAACATTTTGCCTCCCTCCTTTCCAGTCTACAGCCACCAAGATCATCCGTGGGGTCCCCAAAGGATCCTCCCTCAGCCCCACCCTCTTCAACATCGACATGGCTCCTCCGCCCCACGGCATCACCATAATTTCATACGCTGACAACACCCAGCTCATCATCTCCCTCACCAGGAACCCAGCCACAGCCAAGATTAACCTGCACGCTGGACTCCTGAACATCGCCAAATGGATGACAACAAGCCACCTCAAATTGAACTCAAACAAAACAGAGATCATCATCTTCGGCCCCAACAAGACAGCATGGAACGACTCCTGGTAGCCCCCCACCCTCGGACCACCCCCAACACCCACCACCCACGCATGCAACCTTGGCATCATACTGGACTCGCCTCTCTCCATGACCCAGCAAATCAACGCCATATCATCCTCCTGCTTCAACACCCTTCGCATGCTACGCAAGACTTTCAAATGGATACCTTTAGAAAAAAGAAGAACAGTCACCCACGCCCTCATTAGCAGCAGACTGGACTACGGCAACGCGCTCTACGCAGGGACCACAGCCAAGCTTCAAAGAAAACTCCAGCGAATCCAGAACGCAGCCGCACGTCTCATCCTCAACCTCCCTCGCCACAAACACATATCCACCCACCTCAGATCCCTGCACTGGTTGCCCATCAACAAAAGGATCATTTTCAAAGTCCTCATCCACGCTCACAAAGCCATCCACGACAATGCACTGGTCTACCTCAACGAACGAGTAAACTTCCACATACCAACTCAACAGCTCTGCTCCGCCGACATCACCTTCGCTACAGTCCCCCGCATCCAACGCACCACCTCCGGCGGCAGATCCATCTCCCACCTCGCCGCCAAGACCTGGAACTCCCTCCCCACCAATCTACGCAAGACCCAGGACCTCCTAACCTTCAGAAAGCACCTAAGAACATGGCTTTTCGAGCAGTAACCGCCCCCCTCCCCCAGCGCCTTGAGACCCTACCGGGTGAGCAGTGCGCTTAAGAAATAATTTGATTGATTGATTGATTGATTGATCTCTCATACCGTTCCCTCCGAATATGTGATAGTTTCCATAGGCGCTCACATCTATGTTGGTTTTGTATAGAGGCATCATCCACTTGATGATTATTACTATGGTGTGCAGGCAAATATGTATCCACGTCATTTTGACAAATGCTGGGTGATGGGCACCTATAGACGTCTGAAGGGACATTTTGCTTACTTGTACCATTTAATTGTGGAAGTCCCACTAACTTATTAAAGTACTACTTTATAAAACGGGGTACTTTACCCATGCTACAAAATGCACAAATGCACATCCCTACAGTCATTGTCCCATTCGTTATATTTTGGCACTTTTCAGCTTGGAAACTGGGGCTGCAGGGAGGCTGGTCTATCCTTTTTTCAGTCCCAAAATATCTGTTCATCATGCGACCACTTGCAAGTGTACATTCATCTCTTTTGCAAAGTGTTACAGCCCAACTTGAGACATCAAGCTGGGGGGGGGGTGAGGTGGCGCATGCCCTCCTCCCCGTTTGTAAAATCGGCCGGGGGATAGGATCCCCAGGGCTGAAATTGGCATTGGGAGGGGGGCCATGTGCGCCACCCTCCCCGTAATATAAAAGGTATTTTCCTCAGGACCTTGCCCACCTGAGGGTCAGAGAAAAGCAAGCATAAGAGATCCTGCTAGTTAATTTTTCAATGTTGCTGTGAATTTGCTGATCCTCAGTGATTTTCGTGGCAAATATTTAAAAAAACATTTTTGGGGCCCGCCACCAGGCCTAGGGAGTTAGGTAATTACTAGCCTGCCCCTTCTTTTTTTCACCTTTTTTCTTGGGACTCGGACTCCTTCCTGGCTGAAGTGTTGGTAGCCAATCGGATATCAGCATGAGACTGTGGGATGCGTGGAGGATCAATATTTTTTTCTTTAAATTTCTCAAAAACTACTGACCGGATTTACACCAAGTAAAATAAGAGATCTTTCTGGACCAAGATCTACCTTTCTGATAAATTTGGCGTAATTCTGTTCAGCCTTTCGGTCTGTAGTTTAGTTCGAAACCTTCATGGGGAATTGTATGGGGAAAACATGTTTTGGGACTTCCCCCTTTTTCTCGGTCTCTGCTTGAAGGATCACCCCGATATTTTCAAGAGAGAAGCTGAACGAATTAGTGTATGAGTTTTGAAAATTTAATGAAATTTCATCAAATGGCGCCAAAGTTATTCGCAAAACAAAAAACTTTTCATCTATGGGAATAATGCCCTAACTATAACTACCTACTAGCGAACACCAGTAGGTTTTATATATATATATATTTTACACGGTAGTGGTTGCAACTGGGTAGTTATAATTAGGTCACTTTTTCCATAGGAAATGCCTTTTTTGGTTTGCTGATAACTTTGGTGCTGTTTGACTAATCTTCACTAAACTTTCCAAAAAGTGCTCTTTATGACTATTTTTTTCATGGAAAGTTTCGGGGTGATATGTCAAGTGAGGAACAACAAAAACTGGCGTCCAAAAATGTGAAATCCCCGGCATTTTCCATTGACTTTTTTGAACAGCGCTAACAGATCAGATCAGGTCAAAAATCTTTATTCAGTTTAAAACCATTAAAGGCAAACTAACTTTATAGCACATAATACTAAAAACAATCATTTAAAAACAGATTGTTCAAAATGCAATGTGCAAATACATGTTCAAAACATAAAATGTCCCAACAACTAGGCACAAAGACAAAACTTGAAAGCCACCATGCATTAAACAAATATTAGCACTCACATGCATCCTCCAGAAAGTGACATGTGGAAGTAGAAGCAGGATAAGTACACAATAGACCCCCTAACAGGCAAATCACGGCTATTTCTCTACCAAATTTCTAAATCTTACTGCTGCCGAGATAAATTTGTAAACCATCAAACACACATTTTCTGACTGTAAGAGTTGAAGATGGAGCAAAGCAGGTCTACACCGTCTAATATTCAGGCTTCTCAACAAGGGTATTAAAAACTTTCTTCTGGGCACTGCATAAAAGGTACAGAAGAATACAAAATGTTACATAGACTGCTGTACATGAATAAGAGGGATATTGTCCAAGTGCAGAGTCAGAGTAAGCATTACTCGGGTATGATACTAAAAGGTGAGCAATGTTGAACCTAAATCTCACCAGATAAAACCTTTGGTGGGGCTGTATTGAGAACTGGAGATTAAGTTCAATGCGGTTGATGGTCACTAGTGGTACCCCTCCATCCTCCTCATGCCCTTCATTGAGGCCTCTTTACATCTACAGCACTACCACAAAATCTGCTGAACGGAAAAACACCAAATTTGGCAGGAAGGTTGCTTTTGGTCCAGAAAGCATGCTTTTTTGATTCAGTCGAAATCCGTTCAGTCATTTTTGAGAAATTAAGGATCAAAAATATTTGTAGATCTCTGCGGTTGGGTTTGAGACACTCTCATGACAGTCCCTCGAACCCATCTTCGATAAATAGAGCATTCTGATTGGCCTAGGGGCATTCTTTCTCTTGGGTCTCATTGTTTCTGAGGGGCTGCACCCCTTGTGGGTGCAAGTGCTATGATTGGCTGGCTGCTACACAAGAATTTGTTTTGCTGGCAACCATTTCTGGACTCTGCCCACTCCCTGTACCTCCACTGGGCCCTGATGGCCTCATACCCCAGGGCTGCTTACTAAATAATGGGCTCTCCATCACCGGGGGTGATTTATTTCAAAAGGACGATGGGGGCATGCAGTCCCCTCACCGAGCAACTTTTAGGCCTCCGGAACCCCATCGCCGAGGAGCGATACTTTACAGTGTCCCTGAAGCCCACTCTTGGGACACTGTGCTACCCTGCCCAGGATGGTGCGGGTATACCCTGCTTCCACTCTCCCAGGCAGGGAGCTGAACTTTGCTGCTGCTTGGCAGGAGCAGTTAGAAAGTGTTGCTCCTGCAGCGACGGAAACAAATTGAAAGTACTGACTCCTGTCGGCACCTTGTATGGCTGGGGAGATGGCAAGGGCCTCCCACAAGGGGAGGCAGGTAAGGCTGTGGTGGCCCAAAGGCTCTTCTCACGACCTTCAAAATACAAAATGAGTTGTAGTTGCCCTGGGTGGTCAGCAGGGTACCCACATAATAAAAAATATACTGGCTTCTGCCAGCACGCACTACATGTTCTGGCTGGGGAGCTGGCTAGGGGCCCTGGGGTCCCCCTCATGGTCTCCTAAAAAAATAAAACATGCGAGTGTCCCATGTAGGTACCAGGACACTCACAAAAATATTTTCTGGAAACCATGAGAAAAAATTTATAATAAATGAGCAGCAGAGCCAATCACCCATTGTTCACTGCTCGGTGAAGGAGCACCCAATATTGCCCTGCTAGCATGTTTTTTAACCTTGGTGGTGTCCCTACAAGCGTCACCACCAAGCATTCTTTTAATGTTGTGGGGTGCTACAAGGAGTGTAACAGCTTCTTGTTGGTGCTCTATTCTCGTTAGTTGGAGCACAGGGAGCCCTTGTGGTGTTTCATAATTGCAGGCTGAAAAATACTGAAAAAAAGACTCAGAAACATGTTGGTTTTATTATAAAAATATATCTCTGAGTCTTTGTTTTAACAGCTTTCAAACCACAAAATGCAATATTAGAAACTATAATAAAAGGAAGACTCACAGACATGTTTTTTACTAAAATGTTCTTAAACATTTTTTATAATAATCACTACTGTTAAATAATGCATTATATGAATTACCAAAATATACATTAAATTAAAAATATTGGTGAGTTTTGGAGAAAGGTGATAGATCTCCTTTATATATATTGATATGCCCATGTCTAGAGAAAGCCTGTAGGTTCACTTTGTAGCTTTTTTGGTGTTGTGACTCTTTGACAAAGTTTATAAGTATGCCTCAGTGTGGCCAGAGCCAGCGATAGCAACCAAATGCGGTGCATGCTAGAAGGCTGTGCTTGGCATGTGGTTGGCTGCCTGTCAGGGGTTGAATGCAGGGCCTGGCCGCAAGCCAAGTCCTGCAGCCAACACCATGCAGTGCAGTCCAAAGGCCATGCATTGTGTGGGGTTGATGATCTTTGAGGGGTTGGACACAGGGCATGGTCACAGTGCGCAACAGGTGATTGGCTTTATATACGGTAATAAAATAATACTTTGTGTTGAAAAACCCCTAGAGATCCACTGATAAAAACAAAACTAAAAAAGTAACTATAACTTGTGCCCTAAAGTAACTATATCTCGAGCCCTTAACATGCACAGCTAATTACCCCACATATTACACCACTCATGACGTGTTCTATAACATAATCAATAACATAACTGCAAGATTTGAAATTACATCATTGATGACAAAACTGTGCAGGTCTGGGGCGCAAGTTGTGGTCAGTTGAGCTTGCAGCATTGAGCTGCAGCATGACTTTCTTTTCAGATCTACATGTGTTGCCTGGCTTTTCCCATGTGGTTGCCTGAATCTGATGCAGGGCTTAATGTGGGCGAGGTCTCTCCCTGTCAGGCTCAGCAGTAATTAAAAATGGACATTGAAATGTTTCCCTATTAGGCCCTATGTTCATGTCTGTAAGAAATGGGTTCTCTGGTTGCCAGTCAGTTTGCACTCTGTCCAAGCAGGAACCCTCACTCTAATCAGGGGAAGGGAGATACACAACTCAGATAACCCCTGCTTACCCCCTTCGTAGCTTGGCTCAAGCAGTCAAGCTTATCTCAGAGGCAATGTGTAAAGTATTTATACCAACACTGTAAGAAGTTGGCTCTGTATATACTATCTCAAAGTGAGAGATAGAGTGCACAGAGTCCAAGGGTTCCCCTTAGAGGTTGATAGTGGCAAATTAGATAATACTAATGCTCTATTTTGTGGTAGTGTGGTCGATGCTAGGCTTATCAGAGGGTGGTGTTAAGCACTTGTTGTACACACACAGGCAATAAATGAGAACACACACTCAAAGACTTAACTCCAGGCCAATAGGTTTTTATATAGAAAAATATATTTTCTTAATTTATTTTTAGAACCACAAAATTCAAATTTTAGGTAAGTACATAAATTGTAAGGTACTTCACACAGGTAAGTATAGACCTTTGATTTAATACAGTAGTACACACAGTTTTGGTTACAATGGCGATAAGCTATTTTAAAAGTGGACACTGCAAAAATCAACAGTTCCTGGGGGAGGTAAGTAATAGTTCGTTTTTCAGATAAGTAAAGCACTTACAAGTTCAGTCTTCTGGGCATAGCCAGCCCACCGTTGGGGGTTCAAGGCAACCTCAAAGCCACTGCACCAGCAACACAGGGCAGGTCAGGTGCATAGGTCAAAGGAGGGCCCAAAACACATAGGCGCCTATAGAGAACCAGGGTGCTCCGGTTCCAGTCTGCAAACAGGTACATACCTGGGTCCTCGGGGAGCGGACCAGGGGGGTTTTGTAGAGCACTCGGGGGGACACACACAAGCACACAAAACACACCCTCAGCTGCACAGGGGCGGCCCGGTGCAGTGTGCAAAGCAGGTGTTGGGTTTGCCATAGAAAACAATGGAGGGACCCAGGGGTCACTCTGGCGATGCAGGCAGGGCACAGGGAGGCTTCTCGGGCCAACCACCGACTGGGATAGGATGAGGGCTACCTGCTGGTCACTCTTGCACTGGTAGGTGGTTCCTCTCGGTCCTGGGGGCTGCGGGTGCAGTGCTTGGTCCAGGCTTCGGGTTCCTTTGTTACCAGGCAATCCCCGTCAGGGGAGCCTCTAGATCCTCTCTGCAGGTGTCACTGTGGGGGTGCAGGGAGATCGACTCAGGATTTCCACGTCGTTAGAGTCGCCTGGGAGTCCTCTCTGCAGTGTTGGTTTCTCCAAACTTGAGCCGGGGGCGTCGGATGCAGAGTGTGAAGACTCACGCTTCTGGCGGGCAGTTGGAGACTCTTTAAAGTTGCTTGTTTTGTAGTTGTTTTTGGACAGAGCCGCTGTCCTTGAGAGGTTCTTGGTCCTTTAGTTGCAGATCAGTCCTCTGTGTCCTCAGAGGTCGCTGGTCCTGCCGGATGCATCACTGTGCAGGTTCTTTGAATCTGGAGGCAGGCTGGTAGGACTGGGGCCAAGTCAGTTATCGTCTCTGTTGTCTCTGCGGGGCTTTGAAGTCAAGAGTCTTTCTTCTTGTTGTAGGTTGCAGGAATCTGATTTCCTGGGTTCAGTGTCGCCCCTAAATACTCAATTTAGGGGTGTGTTTAGGTCTGGGGGGAGGTAGCCAATGGCTACTGTTCTTGAGGCTGACTACACCCTCTTTGTGCCTCCTCCCTGTGAGGAGAGGGGCACATCCCTAATCCTATTGGGGGGAATCCTCCAAAACAAGATGGAGGATTTCCTAAAGCAGGGGTCACCTCAGCCCAGGACATCTTAGGGGCTGTCCTGGTTGGAGGGTGACTCCTTCTTGTTTTTCTCATTATCTCCTCCGGACTTGCCGCCAAAAGTGGGGGCTGTGTCCAGGGGGTGGGCATCTCCACTTGCTGGAGTGCCCTGGGGCATTGTAACATGAAGCCTGAGCCTTTGAGGCTCACTGCGAGGTTTTACAGTTCCTGCAGGGGGGGGTGTAAAGCACCTTCGGCCAGTGCAGGCTTTGTTTCTGGCCTCAGAGAGCACAAAGGCTCTCACCCCATGGGGTCAGAAACTCGTCTCAGTGGCAGGCTGGCACAGACCAGTCAGTCCTGCTCTGAAGGATTGGGATAAAATACAGGGGGCATCTCTAAGATGCCCTCTGTGTGCATTTTGTAATAAATCCAGCACTGGCATCAGTGTGGGTTTATTATTCTGAGAAGTTTGATACCAAACTTCCCAGTATTCAGTGTAGCCGTTATGGAGCTGTGGAGTTTGTTTTGACAAACTCCCAAACCATATACTTAATATGGCCACACTGTACTTACAGTATCTTAGAATGGACTTAGACACTGTAGGGGCATATGGCTCATGCAGCTGTGCCCTCACCTGTGGTATAGTGGACCCTGCCTTAGGGCTTTAAGGCCTGCTAGAGGGGTGCCTTACCTATGCCACAGGCAGTATTTTGGGTGCATGGCATCCTGAGGGGGGTGCCATGTCGACTTTGCCTTTGTCTCCCCACCAACACACACAATCTGCAATGGCAGTGTGCATGTGTTAGGTGATGGGTCCCTTATGGTAGCACAACACATGCTGCAGCCCTTAGGGACCTTCCCTGGTCACTGGGCCCTTGGTACCACTGGTACCTATTACAAGGGACTTATCTGTGTGCCAGGGGTGTGCCAATTGTGGAAACAATGGTACATTTTTAGTGAAAGAACACTGGTGCTTGGGCCTGGTTAGCAGGATCCCAGCACACTTCTCAGTGAAGTCAGCATCAATATCAGGCACAAAGTGGGGGGGTAACTGCAACAAGGAGCCATTTTCCTACAAACACCTACAGTAACACAATGAAAACACCACAAAAGCACTCAACACCAGTTTATAAAAATAGCCAATAGTTATCTGAGTAAAACAAGACCAAAACAACAAAAAACATCTAACATAAACCAGCAAAGGTATAAATTTTCAAGGATTAAACTTCAATATAGCACTTAGAAACACACATTCTTCAATTTGGGGTTATCCTGACTGTCATTCCCAACAATCCGACGCCAATGGCGCTGGTCACGGAATTGCTCGGACCCCCCAGGTACAGTGCTTTTTGAAAGTGAGGAAACAAGTTGGGGAAGCGAGGCATCGCTGTATCAGTGGGGGTTCGGTTCTGGTGCCGCAGAGCAGTGGAGCGCAGGCGTCGGTAGGAAGCATTGGGTCCTTGCTGTGGAGCAGTGGAGATGAGAAGGTGTTGGTGCGAAGTGTCGGATCCTTACGCTCCAGCAGGGTCAGTATGCAACGGGTCAAGACCTTACGGGATCGAAGACATGCTACTGGGGCTGCAGGTGCCGCAGCAAAGTCGAGTGTCATGGACGTCAGTGACACAGCACTCAGTACTCACGAAGTTACAGTACGCAGCGGGGTTGCGGCGACGTCAGGCCTGCGATGTCAGTCGGGGTCATTGCACTCCAAGGGGGACCACAGCCTCCGCCCAAAAGCCTTATTAAAAGCTTGGCCGTCTGGTTGGATCCCCTACTATCGATGGCACAACATGCCAATAGAATAGCAGGAACTTCATTTGCTCTGCTTAGGATGCTCAGAAAGGTTCAAACAATATTACCTTTTTTGGCTAGAAGATTGGTCATCCAGGCGGTGATAGGCTCGCGAATTGACTATGGCAACGCCTTGTTTATAGGATCTCCTAAATTTGTTATCCAAAGATTACAAAGAGTACAGAATGCCGCGGCACGCCTACTTTTAAATATCCCCAAACAACACTCTATAAGAGCAGGAATCGTCTCCCTACACTGGCTTCCGGTTGCAGAGAGGATTCAGTTTAAGGCCCTCTGTCATATTCACAGGGCCATCTTTAATAAGGTTCCTGAAATGCTTAAAACACTGGCACAGATTTATGTTTCAGCTAGGCCACTCAGATCCTCATCAGCTAACCTGATCATGGTACCGTTGGTTAGGAGGGCAAGATGGGGAGGAAGATCACTGGCATATCAAGGTGCTGTGCTGTGGAACAACCTGCCTTTCAGTTTAAGATCCAATTCTCAAGAAACTTCCTTTAGGAAGGACCTGAAAACATGGTTATTTAAAACCTAAACTCTTCTTCGAATAGAAATAGTTTCATCTTTGCGATGGCATTTGAAGCGCTACGAGGCCTTAGGGCAGTTAGGCGCTATATAAATACGCATAACATAACATAACATAACAGTTGAAGGCGGCATCGCGGGGTCAGGCAGAGGCGTCAGTCTGGGCATCATCCAGCACCAAGAGCCCAGAAACTGGAATAGGCACCCATTGGTGAGTTGATGAACGCAGAGGCTGGTAGCTGAAGTCTTTGCTGTTCCTGAGACTTCTTAACAGGAGGCAAGCTCAGTCCAAGCCCTTGGAGAAACTTCACAAGCAGGAAACACAGCAAAGTCCAGTCTTTGTCTTCTCTGTGGCAGAAGCAGCAACTGCAGGCCAACCCAGCAAAGCACACACAGCAAAGGGGCAGTATTCCTCCTCCAGCTCTTCAGCTCTTCTCCTTGGCAGAGGTTCCTCTTAATCCAGAAGTGTTCTAAAAGTATGGGGTTTTGGGTCCACTACTTATACCCATTTTTGCCTTTGAAGTAGGCATACTTCAAAGGACAGTGCCTGTTGTTCACAAGATCCTACCTTGCTCAGGCCTGGCCCCAGACACACACCAGGGGGTCGGAGACTGCATTATATGAGGATCGGCACAGCCCTTTCAGGTGCAGGTGTCAGCTCCTCCCTCCCCACTCTAGCCCAGGAGACTCATCAGGATATGCAGGACATTCCCCAGCTCCCTTTGTGTCACTGTCTAGAGGGAATTCACAAACAGCTCAACTGTCAGTCTGACCTAGACGTGGATTCCACAGGCAGGCAGAGGCACAGAATGGTTAAGCAAGAAAATACCACTTTTCTAAAAGTGCCATTTTCAAACTGACAATCCAAAACCAACTTTAACAAAAAAAATTTTTTTAAATTGTGAGTTTAGAGACTCCCCACTCCAAGTCCCTATCTGCTCCCAATGGGAAACTGCACTTAAAATATATTTAAAGGTAGTCCCCATGTTAACCTTTGGGAGAGATAGGCCTTGCAATAGTGAAAAATGAAATTGGCAGTATTTCACTATCAGGACATGTAAAATGCATCAGTACATGTCCTACCTTTTGAATACACTGCACCCTGACCATGGTGCTACCTAGGGTCTACTTTAGGTGAGCCTTTTACATGTACAAAAAGGAAGGGGCTGGACCTGGCAAGTGGGTACACTTGACAAGTCGAATTGGCAGTGCAGGACTGCACACACTGACACTACAGTGGCAGGTCTGAGACATGTTTACAGGGCTACTCGTGTGTGAAACAATCAGTAGCCTGGTGTTTTATATATCTGGATATTACTGGAAATGCAGAGAGGCTCCAAAATACCTGTTGGTTGGCACAAAATACAAATCACAGAACTTTAGTTTAAGTATGTAGGCTACAACCTTAATTACGCAGGCCACACCCCTTTTAGAGATCCACCCAACACACTTTTTTTCCATTCCACCTAAAGCCATGGTCTGGGATAAATTTCAGTTTTGGAATAGTACAGACTGGCGGTATCTGGAAGAGCTGTCTATATCTCTGAACTGCAAAGTATATTTTACCATCGGCGCTGATCGTCCTAAGACTAAACATCCACCTTCTGTGTCAAAAAAACAAAAGTATGCCTCCACATATAGAGTCCCCTGCTTCCACTGGAACGAGGGTGAACAGTCACCCCTACATTTTCCCCTTTCCGAGCTTCCGCAATGCTCTAGGTGGGACAAGTGAATAGCAATGTAAAGTGTACATTTCAAGGGCATGTCCACTTTCTCGCCTCCCTACACAGCAGTTAATGAACGTGTTTTGTCTTATGTAGAAAGGCATTTAGATATTTGACTCCATATTTTGCAGGGCCTTGTAAAATGCAAAAGTTTTTTTTTAAAGGATAGCGGTTTACTTCTGAATTGGCAAAATCCCAAATTGGAGTAAGATGACTTATTTGTCCGTGTTCCTAAAAATCTGATCGTGATATATTGTTTGAAAGTGGCAAAGTGGCCAAGGCTGCGCAGCTCTTGGTCTGCGGTTAGCACATCTCTCTACCTAAAGTGTAGAGTGCACACGAAATAACTACCTGAGGGAAGGATCCAAATAAATGTTTATGGGACTGAGTCCTGCCATGACTGCTACAGTTAATTAACGTTTGTTTTCCACACAATTATTTCAGCTCAAAAGGCCTGGTGTTGGATCTGGAGGAAGGCAATATCCTCAAACTTGCAGCAGATGGCTCTGTTCTGAGGTAAGGTGGACCGCGTTTGATAATATCACACATACTTTGTATGGTTCCAAAAAACAGATCCCAAATGGCTGTTGTGCATCAGAATAATTTCGAGCAGGTAGTTATACCAACATGTGTATGCATATTTTAGATTTATTGTTTTTCTGCGGCTCTTCAAACTGCCATAAAAAATAAGCATACTGCTGTTGGTTCTATGTTAGGTTTTTCACAACATGCTTTCACCCAAGTGGAATATGCTGCGCCGTGCAGAAAATACATATCACAACGAGGGTGTATGTAGTCCGTTGCAGGATGTAAAACCAAGTATAATGACATTATGGAACTTGTGACAATGTTTTCAAGGCAACTTGAGTTTGGCACGGAATCCCTAAAAGGAGCATCTGCCAAAGTTTACATCTTTGCAAAGGCCTGACTGTAAGGCGATGTTGAGTCTCCGAACTAAGGGAACGCTATTTATTGAACTTGTCTGAGGTAAAGCTGAGTCCTGTTATGTACAATACCAAGTGATTTAAAGCAAATGTGGTTCTTGACTGGGGCACAGTGGACTGAATGACCTTGTATCAGACAAAATATAATCATTTATTGTATTTAGTCATGGCGTAGAAATGGCATTCATTATCTTCTGGAGTTGATTTACGTTTCTTTCAAGGAAGTAAAAGATTCCCATAGTCAGGAGAAGGTATGGGAGAGTAAACTGTGGCGCCGATGTGTTGGAAAGGTTATCGCAAAACATGACAAGCTTGAGTAGTAAAAGCAGGATTTTGTGTCAACCAGCAATTCATTTCTCTCAAGCCCGAAGCAAGAAGGGACTTTACTTATGCAGCCGAGCAAAAATGCCGGCTTCTAATTAGGACAACTTGCTGGATTAAGAAGAATTAGCTGTTTTTTTAAAATTAATTCAGGTTTAGTAGATTGGCGGAGATCCACCACCTCATTGCTACAAAAGCTGATGTGATCTAGGTGGTGGCCGCTAAACGGTCTTTATACACGAAAGCACACATTTCTCTCAAAGATCTAGCAGAATTGCTAGCGCTCTGAGTTATAGATAAAAAGAAGCATTGAAGCAGCTGATCTCTGAGAGAAACCCAATTCAACTAGAATAGAAGCGTATTTAAAGACCCTGCAATCCGCAGAGATCACATTTCAGTAAAGAAGTTCGCTCACTTAAGAGTAGGCGACTGAAGATCTAAAATGAGCTGAGTAAGAGTAGACGACTGAAGATCTAAAATGAGCTGAGACCCAACACTGCCACAATGCACTTCCAGTACATAGATCACCTCCAAGCCTGAAGCTGAACGATAGGATTTTATTTTGTCATGTCCACTTTGAAATGAAATACGTTTGTGTTGGTAGAATCTCCACAATGGTAAATGACGGATTAGATCATTGTTCATGGTAAACAATTCCGCTGAGATATATTATCAGTTTGCCACATACAGATGTACACGATATATTATTTTCCTTCTGACGTTCATATTCATACAATCTTAGCTATCTTGTACTTCTGTATTATCATCGAATTGATGCCACTCATGCTCTAAAACTTAGTCTTCTTTTTCTTCTGCAAAGCTTGTTTGAATCACTTGATTGAATAAAATTGAATAATGAAATAAATATGGAATACAGCTTTAGAGGATATGACTTTAAGTTTGATTGGAGCTAACCAAACAAAAGTGCTGATAGGAAAATGGGTCTGAGATTGCCAACATCTTTTTGTGGTAATAAATAAAATTCGTTTTAGGTTGGGCCTCAGGAATCTACACCGAGATTATTGACAGTTTCCAAGCTCGGTCTGTACAGATATTTTTGGTTCATTTTTTCCACTGAAGTCTAGGTGGGAACCCAGATATTAAATGGGGCAAGTAAATGGTCTGAGCTAGTGATAGGTGTAGAAGGTTTGACCACAGTCTGCTCTTCTGAGCCAGCATATTTGAATCAGTCAGTGGCCCACCACATATGCGAGAGAAAGAACCAATAGTGTGATTTCCTGTGCTGCCAGTCACACAGACAGAAGTGCTGACTCAAAGATAATCAGTAGATCTAATAAGAAAGGACTACCTATTGGGTTTCAACATCAATGACAGACTTTTGGAAATAGGGATGGTGTTTGGTGGTAGATAAGCAAATAGAATGTAATATATAGTTGGATGATGTTTAATAGCAGCAATCCAATCACTCGACCAAAACATGATTTACTATAAATTTGTTTGAGATTTAAAAGTTGGTTTTAAAAATGATTACTATGCTGCCTCCTTCCCTATCAGTGCTCTGTTGAAAACATTGTTTATGGCTTCTGGGTACTGTAAAACCTGGCTTTAACAGGTACTAAACTGCAAAAGGTGGAAATGCAATTTTAAATAAACCATGTTTCAGTGACAATTCAAAGCTTAGGGATATTTTACGTTTTTAATGGTTACAGAATTGCATACTTTTGAATCTGGTGAAAGTTGATGCTTTCTGAAATGGCCCTGTTCAGCATGTTGAAAACTGTAAGTAGGCACTGAATCAATAAGTATGCTTTTCTATTAAAAATGTATCATCTGGTAGGATGTGATTGTGTAAGGTGCATCTGCTTACTGTAGTGTTTAGCTTGATTAGGCTGGAAAGAACTCTGAATGACAACAGTAAATGCTAAGTTTCAGAAGGTGGGACAGTTTGGTTGTGCAAATTGGTTGGTCAGCCACTGTAGGAAAGTCCTCCTTTTTGCCCTGGTCACCCCCAAACGTTTTGGACAGGTACTGGTGGTTACTGACTCTTGGCTGTGCCCTGGGTACTGCTTACCAGTCCCAGGGCCAGTGCTCTGTGTAAAGTGGATATGAAAATGAGGCTATTATAATTGGCAAAGTTAACCTACCTATAAGTCCCTGGTATATGGTAGGGCATGGATGTTTAGGGACCCCAGCATAGGTAGTGCACCCATAGGTGCACTGCTGAGGTGCCCAGTGTCATTTTAAAGACAGCCCTGCCTTGCTGGCTGCTTATAAATTAAAGTTACATGCAAATTCGACTTTGGAATTAAAAGTAGTTCCGAAGTCTTAAACTACCTTATTTTTACATATAAGTCACCCCTAAGGTGTGCCCTTTGTGCCCATAGGGCTGGGTGTCATGTAACTATAAGCAGGGACCATATAAAAATAGTTTTATACGCCCTGGTGAGGTAAAACAGCCAAATTCTTTTTTCCCTCATTGTAGTGAATGGCCTCCATAGGCTAGAATGGGGAGACTTTATTTTAATATTAAAAGTCCCCTTAAGTAACAGATACCAAGAGTTTGGTATCAAATTAATTGTTATAATAAATCCCACAACTTCCAGTTGTGGGATTTAATATAACTTGTTCAGGTAAAGAGTTTTAAACTTTACCTGAAAAGTTCCCAACTTCAGCCCTGCAGTGTTTTTGCTGCTGTGCTCTGATTGGCCAGCCTCTGGCAGCCGGGCCAGGCTGCCTTGATGAGGTGTGAAGTGGCCTGGCTATACACACAAAGAGGTGTGCCTGTAGGAGGAGATCTCCCCTCAGCAGATGGTGGGGCAGGAAGGGGGAGGGTTGCCAAACTGGTCTTCAAAGGCAGAGAAGGACATTTGGAGCAACACAGCAACACCCCCACATCCCACAAACCCAGACAATTAGGTGCCCCCTTGATTAGATTAGGAGAGGGGTGTGTTTAGGATTTTTAGCCACACCAGTGGGTGGGCTTAGCTAGATGTAACCTCCAAAAAACACTTTCAGCCATGATGGATTTTTGAGGAATGTTGCTCCCTGGGATTGATTTTTTGCCACGCTTCCCAGGAAGTGGTCATCATAGGGGGACGGACCCTGCCCCTGATTGGAGAACCAGGACCACCCTGTTTTTCACCCAGGAGCAGGGATAAAACTGGCAGACCTGCACCCACACCTCAGATCCCCATCAGATTCCAACAAGGAAGAACTACAGGAGAAGAAGGACTGCCCTGCTGGACCCCTGACCTGCACCTGGACTCTGCACTCTGAAGGACTGCACCAGTTGCACACTTGGGCTTCACCACAAGAAGGACTTTGCCTGGCTTCAACTGGTTCAAGGAGAGACTCCCTGTTTGCTACAGGTGAAAAATTGCTAACCAGAGTCCCCTGCACCAACTCCTGAAGAAACCAACCAGCTGACCACAGTCCAGTGGCCAAAAAGGAGTTTGCGCCAGGTGCATTCTGGGAGTTGTAGTCCACACACCCCAGGATCATCTCAGAGCTTCTGGAACCTTGGGGTGAGCTGTGGACCCCAAAAGAACATTAAAGGAACATCTGGAAGAAGATCCAGAAGTTTGGAGAACTTTGGAGAACTTTTGGAAAAAAGCTCCATAGAGGGACCGACCCGCTGCGGCAACTCTAGCCGACTTGCCTCAACCGCGACCTGGCCTGACTTGCAGGTTCGTCCCGGTGAAGAAAATCTCCCAAAAAGAGACTAAGGGCCTCATTATGACCCTGGCGGGCGGCGGAGGCCGCCCGCCAGGATTCCGCCCTCCATTATACCGCTCCGCGGTCAGAAGACCGCGGAGGGTATTATGAGTTTTTCCCTGGGCTGGCGGGCGGTCTCCAAAAGACCGCCCGCCAGCCCAGAGAAAAACTCCCTTCCCATGAGGATGCCGGCTCGTAATCGAGCCGGCGGAGTGGGAAGGTGCGACGGGTGCTACTGCACCCGTCGCGTATTTCACTGTCTGCTACGCAGATAGTGAAATACTAGCGGGGCCCTCTTACGGGGGCCCCTGCAGTGCCCATGCCATTGGCATGGGCACTGCAGGGGCCCCCAGGGGCCCCACGACAATCCCTACCGCCAACCTGTTCCTGGCGGCTCGGGATGGCGGTAGGGATTGTCAGAATCCCCTCGGCGGCGCAGCGAGCTGCGCCGCCTTGGAGGATTCTTACGGGCAGTGGAAAACCAGCGGGAGACTGCCGGTTTTCCCGTTCTGACCGCGGCCAAAGCGCCGCGGTCAGAATGCCCAAGGGGGCACCGCCGGCCTGTCGGCGGTGCTCCCGCCCCCGTTGGCCCTGGCGGTAGAGAACCGTCAGGGTCAGAATGAGGGCCTAAGTCTGAACGTAGGAAGTTGACCGGGTCCTCCCAGCCAGCGTATCCGAGGAGGGCTCCAAGGACGTCGGATCAAGATCCAGGTTTGCCCTGGTCGAAGGATTTTCGCCTCGAATAAAACGACTAAGTCCGAAGGTAAAAATCTTCACCGAGGGCTCCCACGACGCGTATCCGAGGAAGAGTTCCAGGAGGTCGGATTGGACTGGCAGGTTGGGCCCGCTGAACAAAATCTTCAGAAAAATGACTAAGTCCTAAGGTAAACTTTTGACCGAGGCCTCCCGCGGGCTGTAGCCGAGCCGGGCTCCATCGCGGTCGGCCTTAAACTTTGACTTTGCCCCAGTCGAGGTGCGACCAGATGACCAGATTGGCGCTTTTTGTTTCTAGGTGCTAGAAAACAATAATTCCTTAAAAATTCATATCTCCGGTTCCCCTTATTCGAATTTATTCGTTTTTGTGTCATTTTAAAGATAAAGATATAATCTATTTTTCTAAATTGATTTTGGATTTTCAAACTGTTTCCTGTGTTTTATTTAATTACTGTTTTGTGATATTTGAATGCTTTACACTCTGTGTCCTAAGTTAAGCCTTGTCGCTCGTTGCCAACCTACCAAGGGTTGAGCTGGGTTTAATTTACTGAGACCTAACTGGACCTAAGTGGAGGTTGGTGGCCCATTGCTAAGTGTAGGTACATACCTGCCCTTACCAATAACACATTTTCCAACATTTTTGGTGGCAGCGGTGGGATCCTGTACTTGTGTTCAGCATCACATTACAGTTTTAAGTAAAACAAATTAAAAATCCTTTAAATTGTCCTAGTGCAAAAATTGTTTTTAGTTTTTAATTTGGATTAATTTAAATTATTGATTTTTTGTGATTTTTCTAAATTCTTGTTTCCAATTTTTGTAAAACGTGTTTGCTGACACAAAACTAGGGAGCCATGGAGCTTGATCTGGCTAGCCTACCCACACTGACAGTAGTCCAGCTTAGGGGGTTTCATACTGAAAGGGGTTGCCTGCAACCACTGACCTGAGGAAGCATGTCCTGATTAAATCCCTGACAGCATGGGCTGAGGCCCAAGAGGTAGGCTCAGAGGAAGCTCCAGAGGAGGAAGAAGCAGGGGAGGATGCTAGCTCCAACCACTCAGGGGAGGGAGGGCATCTGAGCCTAAGTGAGGATGAGGAAGACCGGTCCTCACTACACACAGTCACTAGGGTCATACCCAAAGCTAGTTGGGGGAAGGGGTTCCTTCAGGAGGAGAATTCCTGTCCCTAAGGGAAAGAGAGCTGGAGGCCCAGCTAGCATTTATAGCTTTGGAAGCAGAGAAGCTGGCCTTAGAAAATAAAAAGTGGGCAAGGGAAGAGAAAAAGATGGTGGCACTGACAGAGAAGATGAGGTGTTCATGGGTGGGGTTTTTTGCCCCAGATTACCCAAGGGGGTGGTTCCTGCCTATCTAGAGGGGGACTACATAGATAAGTGGCTAGGGGCCTTAGAGAGGGCCCTCCAGATGAGGAGAGTTAAGCCTCAGTACTGGGGTTCACTTCGTTGGGAGTTGGTCCCGAACTCTGGGAGGGATAGGCTCTTAACCTTGAGGGGGGGGGGAGGCAGATTCATACGTGACCTGAAGGCTACCATGCCTGAGTATCACCCAGGACACCTGGTGTGGGTTTTGGAGCACTTGGCTCCTAGGGCACTTCAGGCCAAATGGACTGGGCCCTATCCAATTGTGGAGAGATGCTTGACTAAAAAGTTTGGTCTGACCCCAGAGCAGTATAGGCTCAAGTTTAGGGACACCCAAAAGACCTGGGTGGACGTTGTGGACATCTCAGTTAAAGCTCTAGAGGGCTGGATACAGGGCAACAAGGTAAGCACCTTTGAGGGGCTGTACAATTTGATTATGAGGGAGCACCTTCTAACCAATTGTGTCCAAGAGAAGCTCCGCCAGTATCTAGTTGTTTCTAAGTTGACCAACCCCAGAGAGATGGGGGAGGCAGCAGATGACTTGTTAAGAACTAGGGTTAACCAGAAGCCCATAGGGGGTGATCAGAAAAAGGGGAGGACATGTTTCTTCTCAGGGGAAGAACCAAGGGAAAAATTATAAAAAGCCCAAGGAGTCCTCACAAGAGTCCCCAAAAACTTCTCAGGGTGGGTGAGCCCCGAGCCATTCCACTTCTAAGGGGAAAGGGTATCAGGGAAAGCATTATGATCCTGTTAAAGCAGGAAAGTTTCAGGAGCTTGCTAAGGCCGGCAAGTGCTTTGAGTGTCATCAACCTGGACACAAAAGAGGAGATGCTATCTGCTCCAAGAAGCCCCCCACTGGTGGGCAATCCCAGGGGATTGCTAGTGTAGGAATGGGGGTGGAAGTTGGCCCAGGGCTGGGATCAGGGTACACAGAGGTCACCTTAGTATTCGTGGGTGGGGTGGACATTGCAACTATGGCCACCTTACCTCCCAGCATGGAGAGGTATAGGCAGAGGGCTAAAGTCAATGGTACTGAGGTGGAAGCTCTGAGAGATACAGGAGCCAGTGTGTCAATGGTCAAAGAGAAGCTGGTTTCTTCAGAACAGGTCTTACCTGGTGTCTTCCACCAAGTGACTTATGCAGATACCAGAACCAAACTCCATCCCATGGCTATGGTGAGCCTGGAATGGGGAGGTGTGACTGACCCTAAGAAGGTAGCTGTAGCTCCTGCCCTCCCAGTAGAGTATCTGCTGGGAAATGATCTTGAAGCATCTGAATGGTCAGAGGTGGAGAGAAGGGTCTATGCACAGATGCTGGACCTCCCTGAATGGGTGTGTGCTGTGACCAGGTCACAGGCATCACAACAGGGAAGTGCTGGACACTTGGACCCTGGAACAATGGGCCAAGCCTCCAAGAAGAAGAGAAAGGGCACTGGGTCTGGCTTGCCAGCCCCCACAAGTACAGAGGATCAGGAGGAATCCAAACCTGAGGGGGAGGATCTGACCTCTGAGGGAGGGCCACTTCCCCTGCAAGCTCTGCCTGATTTGGCAGAACTGCAAGGGGCAGGTGGGCCCACCAGAGAAGTGTTGTGCCAGGGACAAAGAGAGTGTCCCACTCTTGAGGGCCTAAGGCTGACTGCTGCCAGGCAAGAACAAGGGGATACCAGTGGGACCCACAACGTTTACTGGGAGGATGGAGTTCTCTACACCGAGGCAAGGGACCCCAAACCAGGGGCAACCAGGAGAGTAGTGGTCCCCCAGAAGTATAGAGAATTCCTCTTCACTTTAAGCCATGATATTCCCTTAGCTGGACATTTGGGACAGACCAAGACGTGGAACAGGCTGATTGACCATTTTTATTGGCCCCAAATGTCAGAAAAAGTCAGGAAGTTTTGCAGCTCCTGTGTTACCTGCCAAGCCAGTGGCAAGACAGGGGGCAAGCCAAAGGCTCCCTTGATACCACTGCCAGCGGTTGGGACTCCCTTTGAGAGGGTGGGTATTGACATTGTTGGTCCCCTAGACCCACCAACTGCCTCATCCAACAGGTACATTTTGGTGGTTGTGGACCATGCCACCAGGTACCCTGAGGCAATACCCCTCTGGACAGTCACTGTCCCACAGTGGCTAGGGCCCTACTTGGTGTGTTCACCAGAGTAGGATTCCCAAAGGAGGGGGTCTCAGATAGGGGCACAAATGTGATGTCTGCCTGTCTGAAAGCCATGTAGGATGAGTGTGGTGTTACTTATAAGTTCACCACCCCCTATCATCTACAGACCAATGGTCTGGTGGAAATATTTAATAAGACCCTGAAGGGCATGATCATGGGTTTGTCTGACAAACGCAGGAGGAGATGGGATGTTCTCCTCCCATGCCTGCTGTTTGCCTATAGAGAGGTGCCACAAAAGGGGGTTGGATTCAGCCCCTTTGAATTACTGATTGGGCACCCTGTAAGAGGCCCATTGTGCTTGGTGAGAGAGTCTTGGGAGAAGCCTCTCAAAGAGTCCAAGGAGAATGTGCTGGATTATATACTGGGCATGTGGTCACGCATGGCTGAGTACATGAAGAAGGCAAGCAGAAACCTGGAGGCCAGCCAAGAGCCATGAAGCTCTGGCATGACCTGAAGGCTACCATGCCTGAGTATCACCCAGGACAGCTGGTGTGGGTTTTGGAGCACTTGGCTCCTAGGGCACTTCAGGCCAAATGGACGGCCCTATCCAATTGTGGAGAAAAAGGGTGAGGTCACCTACTTGGTGGACCTTGGCACCCCCAGGAATCCTCATAGGATCCTGCATGTCAACAGATTGAAACCCCACTAGGATAGGGCAGACATGACCATGCTGATGGTCACTGATGAAGGGAAGGAGGAGGAGAGTGAACCTCTGCCAGACCTCCTGTCCTCCAATGAACACGATGGGTCAGTGGAGGGAATCCCTGACCCCTGGACTCACCAATTGGTGTGTCCATGACGTTGACACTGGTGACAGCTTACCTGTCAAAAAACAGCTGTACAGGCTGTCTGACCAGGTCAAGGCCAACATCAAAGCTGAAGTGGCTAAGATGTTGGAGCTCAAGGTAATTAAGCCCTCTGACAGTCCTTGGTCCAGTCCAGTGGTACTGGTGCCCAAACCTAATCCCCAAGGTGGGAAGAAGGAATTGAGATTCTGTGTGGACTACAGAGGACTAAATGCAGTCACTAGGACTGATGCTCACCCCATACCTAGAGCTGATGAGCTCATTGATAGGTTGGGGGCTGCCAAATTCCTGAGCACATTTGATCTGACATCAGGATACTGGCAGATTACCTTAAGTCCAGGAGCTAAGGAGAGGTCAGCATTTTCCACACCAGAGGGCCACTTTCAGTTCAAGGCCCTTTGGCCTGAAAAATGCTCCTGCCACCTTCCAACGGTTGGTGAATAGAGTCCTATCTGGGTTGGAATCTTTCAGTACAGCTTGTCTGGATGATGTAGCTGTCTTCAGTTCCACCTGGGAGGACCACCTGGTCCACCTGAAGGAAGTGCTTCAGGCTCTGCTTCAAGCAGGCCTGACTATCAAGGCAAGCATGTGCCAGATAGGGCAAAGCTCAGTTGTGTACCTGGGCCACCTTGTTGGTGGAGGCCATGTACAACCTCTCCAGCCCAAGATCCAGACTATCCTGGATTGGGAGGCTCCTAAAACCCAGACTCATGTGAGGGCCTTTCTTTGCCTGACTGGCTACTACAGGAGGGTTGTTCAGCATTATGGGACCATAGTGGCTCCTCTGACTGAACCTACCTCCAAGAAACAGTCCAAGAAGGCCATTTGGACCCCAGAATGTCAGAAAGCTTTTGACACCCTAAAACAGGCTATGTGTTCAGCACCAGTGTTACTGGCCCCTGACTATTGCAAGTAGTTTATAGTGCAAATAGATGCTTCAGAGGATGGGATTGGGGCAGTGTTAGCACAAGTTAATGAGGAGGGCCAAGATCAACCAGTTGCCTTCATCAGCAGGCGACTACTCCCCAGAGAGAAAAGATGGAGTGCCATTGCGAGGGGGCCTTTGCTGTGGTCTGGTCCCTGAAGAAGTTGAGGCCATACCTGTTTGGCACTCACTTCCGTGTACAAACTGACCACAGACCTCTCAGATGGTTGATGCAAATGAGGGGGGAGAACCCAAAACTGTTAAGGTGGTCTATTTCCCTAAAGGGATGGACTTCACAGTGGAGCACAGACCTGGGACTGCCCATGCCAATGCAGATGGGCTTTCCAGGTTTTTTCACTTAGCTGATGAGGACTACCAGGGTGTAGGTTAGTACCCATCACCTTTCATCTGGGGGGTAGGGGGGTGGCAGTGTAGGAAAGTCCTCCTTTTTGCCCTGGTCACCCCCAAACTTTTTGGACAGGTACTGGTGGTTACTGACTCTTGGCTGTGCCCTGGGTACTGCTTACCAGTCCCAGGGCCAGTGCTCTGTGTAAAGTGGATATGCAAATTAGGCTAATTATAATTGGCAACGTTAACCTACCTATAAGTCCCTAGTATATGGTAGGGCATGGAGGTTTAGGGACCCCAGCATAGGTAGTGCCCCCATAGGTGCACTGCTGAGGTGTCCAGTGTCATTTTAAAGGCAGGCCTGCCTTGCTGGCTGCTTTTAAATTAAAGTTACATGCAAATTCGATTTTGGAATTAAAAGTAGTTCCAAAGTCTTAAACTACCTTATTTTTACTTATATGTCACCCCTAAAGTGTGCCCTATGTGCCCCTAGGGCTGGGTGCCATGTAACTATAATCAGGGACCTTATAAACATAGTTTTATAAGCCCTGGTGAGGTAAAACAGCCAAATTCATTTTTCCCTCATTGTAGTGAATGGCCTCTATAGGCTAGAATGGAGAGACTTTATTTTAATTTTAAAAGTCCCTTAAGTAACAGATACCAAGAGTTTGGTGTCAAATTAATTGCTATAATAAATCCTACAACTTCTAGTTGTTGGATGTAATCTAACTTGTTCAGGTAAAGAGTTTTAAAATTTACCTCAAAAGTTGCCAACTTCAACCCTCCAGTGTTTTTGCTGCTGTGCTCTGAATGGCCAGCCTCTGGCAGCCTGGCCAGGCTGCCTTGATGAGGTGTGAAGTGGCCTGGCGTCACACAAAGAGATGTGCCTGTGGGAGGAGATCTCCCCTCAGCAGATGGTGAGGCAGGAAGGGGGAGGGCTGCCAAACTGGTCTTTAAAGGCAGAGAAGGACATTTGGAGCAACCCAGCAACACCCCCACATCCTGCAAACCCAGACAATTAGGTGCCCCCTTGATTAGATTAGGAGAGGGCAGGAGAGAGGATTTTTAGCCACACAAGTGGGTGGGCTTAGGCAGATGTAACCTCCAAAAATCACTTTCAGCCATGATGGATTTTTGAGGAATGTTGCTCCCTGGGATTGATTTTGCCACACTTCCCAGGAAGTGGTCATCACAGGGAGAAGGACCCTGCCCCTGATTGGAGAACCAGGACCCCCCTGTTTTTCACCCACGAGCAGGGATAAAACTGGCAGACCTGCACCCACACCTCAGATCCCCATCAGATTCCAACAAGGAAGAACTACAGGAGAAGAAGGACTGCCCTGCTGGACCAATGGCCTGCTCCCGGACCCTGCACTCTGAAGGACTGCACCAGCTGCACACTTGGGCTTCACCACAAGAAGGACTTTGCCCGGCTTCAACTGGTTCAAGGAGGAACTCCCTGTTTGTTACAGGTGAAAACTTGCTATCCAGAGTCACCTGCACCAACTCCTGAAGAAACCAACCATCTGACCACTGTCCAGTGGCCAAAAAGGAGTTTGCGGCAGGTGCATTCTGGGAGTTGTAGTCCACACACCCAAGGATCATCTCAGAACTTCTGGAACCTTGGGGTGAGCTGTGGACCCCAAAAGAACCTTAAAGGAACATCTGGAAGAAGATCCAGAAGTTTGGAGAACTTTGGAGAACTTTTGGAAAAAAGCTCCAGAGGGACCGACCCACCGTAGCAACTCTAACCGGCTTGCCTCAACCGCGACCCGGCCTGACTTGCAGGTTCGTCCCGGTGAAGAAAATCTCCAAAAAAGAGACTAAGTCCGAACATAGGAAGTTGACCGGGTCCGCCCAGCCAGCATATCCGAGGTGGGCTCCAAGGACGTCGGTTCAAGATCCAGGTTTGCCCCGGGCGCAGGATTTTCACCTAAAAAAAACAACTAATCTCCACTGAGGGCTCCCGCAACGCATATCCAAGGAAGGGTTCCAGGAGGTCGGATTGGACTGGCAGGTCGGGCCCGCTGAAGAAAATCTTCAGAAAAACGACTAAGTCCTAAGGTAAACTTTTGACCGAGGCCTCCCGCGGGCTGTAGCCGGGCCGGGCTCCATCGCGGTCGGCCTTAAACTTTGACTTTGCCCCAGTCGAGGTGCGACCAGATGACCAGATTGGCGCTTTTTGTTTCTAGGCACTAGAAAACAATAATTCTTTAAAAATTCATATCTCCGGTTCCCCTTATCCGATTTTATTTGTTTTTGTGTCATTTTAAAGATACAAATATAATCTATTTTTATAAATTGATTTTGGATTTTTAAACTGTTTCCTGTGTTTTATTTAATTACTGTTTTGTGATATTTGAACGCTTTACACTCTGTCTCCTAAGTTAAGTCTTGTCGCTCGTTGCCAAGCTACCAAGGGTTGAGCTGGGTTTAATTTACTGAGACCTAACTGGACCTAGGTGGAGGTTGGTGGCCTATTACTAAGTGTAGGTACTTACCTGCCCTTACCAATAACCTATTTTCCAACAGCCACTATATCAATATCCATCAAAGGGATTGGCAGGGATACCACCAATGTGGAGGGGGGGAGGAGAGACACACACACACACAATAAATTACAAATATATACATTCTAGTAGATGAAAGTGCCTTTGCTGACACCCCCATATCATATTTCATCCCTAACAGACCCTAAACCCCATAACCACAAAACCCTCCTCCTATACCAGACACAACATAACAATATAAGAGGATATCATTTTAAATTGTTGTTGCAGTTGAAGCCCCAAGTTCCGCGGTAATGCCCAGGCATTGATACTGTGCTCACTGCACCACTGGAATCAAGATATACCTGGCTTATGAGACATTATCAGGGTGAAACTGGTCCTAGGTTGCTTCTGTTCCATTTCAGGGATGATCTGGCTTGGCAGTTCTGGGTGTTCTGTTCCCATTGCAGCAGGGTCAAGACTGCTTTGCATATGGCTAGGTTGAAACCAAGCTGGCATGGTGGACACAAACTATGGATTGAGATGTGGGCAAGCTATTGCCAGTGGCTGAGATTGATTCAAGCATTCCATCCATCACCTTCTTGCAGTTGACATTCTAAGTGCTGTGCGTATGCCCAGACATGGGACCTGTGCTCACTGTGCCACTGGAATCAAGCTGTACCTTGCTGATGAGCCCTTACCAGGGCAAAACCAAACCTATGTTGCTTGTATTCCAGTGCAGGGAGGACCTGGCTTGGCAGTTCGGGATAGACTGTCGCCACTGGAACAGGATCAAGACTGGTTTGCTTATGGCTGGGTCCAAACTGGGAAGAAATGGTAGGTGAAAAACAATGGGTGGGTGTGTGGCCTGAGAGATTGCCAGTGGGTTACATTAACACAAGCATTCCATCTGTCATCTTGTTGTTGACGTGGATGCCCGTAGGGAAGTGTCTCTTTGTGTATGGTCTCCCCCCACTTTTTGTCCTTAGTGCTGATGGTTATGACGCTATCAGTGCACTGGAGCCTAACCAGGCCCCAGTGCTCGTGCTCTCTCCTAAAACGGATTTGTCGACTTGGTAGTTCTCTCCTTGGCAAAGACTTTACCCCCTCATAAGTCCCTACTACATGGTACCAGGGCATAGGTGGTAAAAGGGTCCCCAGGGCTGCAACATGAGCTTGTGCTACCCTGGTCAGCCCAAGTAAACTACTGATAGCAGCCCTGCCATCGCAGGCTGCAGGCACAGTGTAAACTGCTCAAGTTTGACTGTGCCCTCACCATGAGTGGCCTGGACCAATGCGCCACCTACAAATAAGTCAAGCGCTCCTAAGGAAGGCCTCTGCAGCCCAGGAGGCAGGGTGCTTTATAGTGAAGGCATGTAAGCAGATGCTTATATGTCTCTATAGTGTCTTTACCATTAAAGTACACTATAAGTGATAGCCGGTCTGTAGGATAACATGGGACTTGCACCGGGCAGACCTGAGTTGCTAGCTCCATTATAGTACCGCCTAGATATGTCGAGTTTGGTATCAAACAACCTGGCTTCTCTCCCCTGACATGAATCTGGTGTTGAGTAACGGCTGTCATGTACCCAGGTAGCACTTCAGATGTCACCCACCTGTTTGCCCCAACGTCTTTGGTGCTCTGGCTGGTCAGCCCACGCTTTCCAGCCCTTGCTGCTGCCAAGACACAGTTCAGACCTCCTGCCAAGCAGCGTGGATGTTCCCAGGAGTCGGAGACAAAGGCTGAGACAGGAAGGTCACACCTTCCACCCACCCAGCAAGACTAATGTATAGGCATTTCAGGGTGGTGAGCTTCACAGGCTTCACCGCCCAATAGCAATCTGTGTTGTCCCCTGGAGGAGAAAACAGCCCTCCTCCTACCCCCAGGCTTGTGGACAGGTAGGAAAGTAGTTATGCAGGGAAGTGCACAGCCCCAACAGGCTGACCACACCTCTAGGTTGAGAAGCTAGCGCTGTGCACTAAATTTTAATTTCTGTAATCTTAGGAATGGTAGACTAGAGGGTTTTGTGTAGCATAAGGTGACCCACCCCACCGGATGTGGTCACCTCAGGGGCGGATTAGCTGCAGGAGCTAGCTGCCCATTGGCCACTAGCCTCCATACCCCTAACTTCCCTAACTCTAGTATTTAAGGGACACCCTTGACACCCCATCCTATCATCTGAAGAAGGACAGAGAAGAGCCTTGAGTCAATTACAACCAGACTTCCCACTGCATCAAAGCAAAAGAGGTATACTCTGTCCTTAAGGCAACAAACTGGGAACTGCATGAATGACCCTCGTCCTGGGCTCAAACTCAGCAGCCCAAACAGAAGGACCTCTTTGGATGCAAGAAGCATCCTCAGTCTCCCTTGGACTAGTGGATCTAGTCCCCTGCAAACTGCAAGCCAAAACACTCACCGAATCCAAAGATTCACCAGCCATCTGGCCCTCTGTGGGATCACTCAAATCCAGGGTGTCCAGTGTCTTCTGGGAGCTGTAGTTTTGCCTGCCCCGAAGTTTCAGACCACTACTTCACTCCCCCTGACCCTGTGAAGTTCCCAAAGCTTTTATTCAAAAAGGTGCACCATGCAACCTGCATCTGACACTATCAACCCAGTCCCAGATCAATTTTTGCATCTTGTTTATTGCATTGTTGTGTAAGGGGTAAAATCAGCACTAGCGTGAGTCCCCTTCAGCACCACGGACAACCAGAACAACTCAGCACCCGGATTCCACAAGCCAAATAATACATGGAAGACTTTAGTGCAGCATATATAGAGACAATGCTATCTATAGCTCCGCCTTGGAGGATCACCTAGTCCACTTGAAAGATTTGCTACAGGCCCTGCAGCAGGCAGGCCTATCAAGGCCAGTAATGCCAGATGGGGCGGAGCTCTATTGTGTACCTGGGCCACGTAGTAGGTGGAGGCTAAGTACAACCTCTCCAACCCAAGATTCAGACTATTCTGGATTGCTAGCCTCCCCAATGTCAGGGCCTGTCTTGGCTTGACTGGGTGCTATAGAAGGTTTCTAAAGAATCGTGGAACCACTGTGGCCCAACTTACTGAACTTACCTCGAAAAAGCAGCCTCAAAATGTCATCTTAACCACAGGATGCCAGAAGACCTTTGACACCCTAAATGAGGCTATGTACTCGGCACCTGTATTCAAAGCACCGGACTATACCAACAAGTTCATTGTCCAAACAGATGCTTCTGAACATTGGATTGGGGCAGTGTAAGCATAAACAAATGATGGGGGCCAGGATCAACCAATTGCCTATATCAGCAGGCAATTCTCTTCTAGAGAACAGCATTGGAGTGCCACTGAGAGGGAAGCCTTTGCTGTGGTTAGGTCCCTGAAGAAGCTGAAACCATACTTGTTTGGGACTCACTTAAAGGTTCAAACTAAAAACAGGCCTCTCAGATGGCTGATGCAGACGAAAGGGGAAAAACCCAGACTGTTGAGGTGGTCCATTTCCCTAGAGGGTATGGACTTTATAGTGGAAAACAGACCAGGTACTGACCATGCCAATGCAGATGGCCTTTCTAGGTTTTTGCACTTAGACAATGAGAACTACCAGGGTTTAGGTTAGTTGCTCATTCCCTTTTATCTGGAGCTGGTGGTGTGGTCATGCTGGAAAGTGCCCCTTTGTGTTTGGTCACCCCTCACGTTTTGCCTCCAGTGCTCTGTCAGTGCATTTGAGGCTGCTAACCAGGCTCCAGTGCTTGTGCTCTCGCCTAAAACTGATTTGTCAACCTGATAGTTCTCTGATTGGCAACGACTTTACCCCCTCATGAGTCCATAGTAAATAGTACCCAGGGTATAGGTGGTAAAGGGGTACTCAGGGCTGCAGCACAAGCTTGTGCCACCTGGGTGACTCAAACAAACTACTGATAGCAGGCCTTCCATTGCAGATTGCAGGAGTAATGCAATCTCTTTCAGTTCAACCTTTCCCTCACTATGAGTGACACAGCCCAATGTACTACCTTACATATAAGTCAGACACCCCTAAGGAAGGCCTCTGCAGCCCAGGAGGCAGGGTGGAATATACTTAAGGTGCATGCATGTAAGCACAAGCTTTTTGTCTCTATAGTGTCTTTACCATTAAAGTACACTATAAGTGATAGCCGATCTCTAGGATAACATGTGATTTGACCAGCCAATCTCTAGGATAACATGGGATTTGACCCCAGACAGACCTGAGTTGCTAGCTCCATTATGGTACTGGCTAGATATGTTGAGTTTGGTATCAAACAACATACCTTCTGTCACCTGACACATATCTGGGTTTGAGGGACAGCTGGCATGTACACAAGTGGCACCATAGAGGTTAACCACCTGTTTGCCCCAACTTCTTTTGTGCTCCGGCTGGTCAGCCCACCAAGATAGGGTTCTAACCCCATGTCAGACAGCGTGGACGCTTTCATGAGTCAGAGACAAAGGCTGAGGCAGGAACAAGGTCACACCACCTGCCCCTCAGCCGGGCTAGTGAATAGGCACTTCAGGGGAGTGAGCTTCAAAGGCTTTACCACCCCTGATAGCCATCTATGTTGTCCCCCAGAGGAGGAAACAGCCCTCCCCCTGCCCTCAGGCACATTTGCTTGTGGACATGCGGGAAATTAGATATGCAGAGCAATGCACACCCCTTCAGGCAGAGAAGCCCAGTCTGTGCACTAAATTTAGATTTCTGCCATTTTAGGAGTGGCAGAGTAGAGGATTCTGGGTAGTAAACAGTGACCCACCCCACCTGATGTTGTCACCTCAGGGGCAGATTAGCTGCAGGACCTAGCAGCTCATTGGCCACTAGCCTCTAACTCCTAACTCCCCCAAATCCAGGATTTAAGGGACACCCGTGACACCAGAACCTCAGATCTGAAGAACTGACTTTGAAGAAGGACCAAGAGTAGCCCTGTGTCACCGAAAACCGGACTTTGCCCACTGCATCAAAGTGAAAGAGGGATACTCTGCCCCTGAGGCAACAGACTTGGACCTGTGTGAACGACCCTCGTCTTTGACTCACACTGGGCACTCCCAACCAGAGGGACCACTGTGGACGCCAGAAGCATCCTCAGTCTCCCTTGGCCTAGTGTGGTAGGTCCCTGCAAACTGCAGGGAAAAATGCTTTCGGATCGGAATATTCACCGGCCATCGGGCCTCCATCGGATCACTCAAATCCACTTGAGTGTCTTCTTGGAGTTGTAGTCTCACCTGCCCTGAAGTTTCAGCCCATTATGCCACTCTCTGGACCCCATGAAGTTCCCAAACCTTGTCACCTTTACTGTTGCCAAGGCTTGTTGGTTGCCAGTCTGGTAACTGACCTCCACACTCCACGCTGCCTCAGCAGGGCACACCATGCAGCCTGCATTCGACATCGTCAATCCAGCCCCAGCTGAGTTTTTGCGTCTAGCTTATTGCATCATTGTAGAAAATCAGCACCAGTGCGAGTCCCGTTCAGCACTGTGGACAGCCAGGACATCTCTGCACCCAGGCACCACAGGCCAGGTTAAGCTGAACTGACTGTCGTGGCCTGGTCTTAACCTTGTAAGGGTTCCACGTAACTCAACCTTTAATTTTGCTTCTAAAATCTATAACTCCGCATGCCCAGATTCAATTCCATTAGTTTTGGTGTCTAAATTAAGATAAAAATTTGCTCTAGTTTTAAAAATTGGTGTCGGATTTCTTTTGAGTTGTGTCAATTACTAATCGTCCATGTTGGTGCTCTGAAATGCTAAACACATGTTCCTCTAGTAAAGCCTGACTGCTCTTTGCCACGCCACACTACCAGGACTGAGCTAAGGATTTATTAGTGTGAATCCAAGGATCATCTTCGGGGTATTGTGAGAGTATTAGATGATGAGGACTAACCCCCAGGTACTAACCCCCACACCACATAATACTCCACTACCTACAACACCCTAAGTGTGATGCGTATGTCTAAATGTGGGTTCCGTGCTCACTGTGGCACTGGAATCAAGCTAAACCTACCTGATGAGCCTTTATCAGGGCGAAACCGGTCCTAGGTTGCTTTTATTCTGGTTCAGAGAGAATCTAGCTTGGCAGTTTGGGATGCACTGTTCCCTTTGGAGCAGGGTCAAGACTCAGGTGCATATGCCTGGGTCCAATTTGAGGTGGCATGGTGGGCAGCAAAAAACAATGGATTGGTTTGCAGCCCAAGTGATTGCCACTGGCAGAGATTGATTCAAGTATTCCATTCATCACCTTATTGTTGTCATTTTAAATAAGACAGGCCCCTTGGCTTTGTCATTTGGTCGCCACATTAATAGTAATAGCTATAGTTTGTACTTTGACAATGTAACACATTTTAAGAGGTGTCACTATAAATAAGGCAACCCTGCTGGTTTTGTTAACCCCTTAACTGCTGAACCCTTTTTGGCTATTGTGAATAGTTTAGGTTAAGGCTTCATAACTGTTTCCACATAAGGTATCCATGTTACATTTACATCTTTTTTCCAACATCCTAAGTATTGTAAAGGTACCGAGGGATTGTGGATTCCTCTGGAGAGGATTGAGAAAATAGGCAGAATATACCTACATTTTGAAATTTTTGGAAAAAATTGGAAAAAAAGTGCTCAGGATAAGACTGTCTGTTTTTTCCCCAAAAATAGCATCAATGAACAGTTTGCTGTGCTAAAATCGCCATCCTCCCAACTTTCAGGAACATGCAGAGCTGAATCAAAAAAACATTTTTTTTACCACAGCTTTGGCATTTTTCAAAGAGGTGACATATTTTTCCTATTTTTGTGTGATTTCAACCTACTTCCGTTTGTGGTGTTAACTAGTGTGAACTCCGTGGGTCATCCAGGAAAGCTATAGACTTCTGAAAAGTAGACTAAATTCCAAATTCAGGAAGGGGTCATAGGTGTAGATCCCTCAAGGTTTCCCCAAGGAAACTAGCTGTTTAAATAAAGATATATTGATGACCATTCCATGTAAGAGCGCTGGGACTGCTGTCCCATTACAGACTGGCCGCCAAAGATAACACATAACTTCTAGGAGACTGACGAAGACTGAGCTACTTACTTGCTTTATGCTCCAGACAGCGAGGTGGTGTCCTGGGGGAGTGGGAGGGCGGAACCCATGGACCACTGTTTGTTCCACGTTGGTTAAGCTGTTGATTGCTGGTGGGAATGCCCGCTTTATATTTGTATGAGAAAATGTCAATAAAAATTGATTGAAACTAAAGAAATATTGAAAATTATCAGGAAAGAAACGACCATTTGGGAAAATGTTTTTTCACCTATAACTTTCTGTTATGATGGTCCATTTACAAAAGCAGTATACCACTATGTCAGCTATAGCTATCTGGTTGTATATATAAGGTTTGTAGGTTCTCCAGGAAACCAAGGTACCTAGAGCCAACAGCTGAGCTGAACCATACAATGGCTTTTCATTAAGTACTGAGTACAGACCAATTCATATGGTGAAATATGTAGCCTAAATCAAGGAAACCTATGTATTTCTGAAATGGGTACAAAATATGGAGTTCAGGATCACTGGTTATTTGTACACCTCTGAATCTATTGGTACCCCTACTAGCAGATGACTTAGATGGTATTTTTTAGAATGCCTTCTCTCTTACATACTGTCTTACATTTGTAAGGCAAAAATGCAGCACAATACAGCCGGTAATAATGAATGTTCTACTATTCTTTGCTCCCACATATCTTCTGATGAAAATGGTACCTCACTTGTGTGGGTAGGTCTGGTACTCATGACATGAAAGGTCCAAAAATGCAACATGGGCACATTACATTTTTCCACTAAAACTGACCTTTTTTTTTTTTTGTTTGGGCAAAGTTGGTAACTGTGGAGTTCGGGCCACCCTGCACATTTTTAAAAACTAGACAGCTGGGGGAATCCCCACCCAGAATCCCTCGCAGAACTCAAACTTTGACTAAACATATTTTCCTCACATTTGTGTTATGGAAAGTTCTGGAATACGTGAGGTGTCACAAACTTCCTTCAACCCACCACTCCCTCAAATTTCCAGATAAAAAAGGTACCTCACTTGTATGGGTAGCTTGTTCGTGTTTCTTTGCTCCAGGGTAATAGTCGGTGTGGTGAACACTGGAAGGTCAAAATTACTATTCCAATTCCAGTCGTAGAATATTTGTAGAAATAGCAACTTTCCCCCAACTATCCCAGAAGGCTTATTTAGTATCCCCGCTCCAGTCCAGGAATATTTTGGGGAAAGTTATAAATTCCCAAGTATTTTTATGAATAGTTGAAAAGTAGTAATTTTGAATGGCAGAAAGTGCTGCCCTGAGAGCGCAGCTCAGGGCAAAACATTAGGAATACTGTGTGGGAAGGCCATGACAGAAATGGCCTAAAACACAACATAGATACATCAAATTTTTGCTCTGAAAACTGGCCAGTTTTCTTTTTTTTTTTTTGCATTGTGGGTAGCTGTGGGTTTTGGGCCCCAGCTTAGCTGGCACCTAAAACAGCCTAGCAATCCTGCACATTTTTGAAAACTAGACAATTAGGGGAGTCCAGGGGTGAATGATTTGCATGGCTCTCGCTAGGTTTTTACTCAGAAGCTCTTAGAAACATCAACCTTTTTAAAAAAAAAAAAAAAAACATTTTTTATCATGTTTGTGATGGAAAGTTCTGAAATATGCGGGGAGCCGCACATTTCTTACCACCCTGAATGCCCACATTCCCCCTACATAGGTAGCACCACAGTATGACACCTAATTTAGCAGTTTCTCCTATTGCTTATCTATCAACGTAGCACTGTAGGACCTTTTGTGTTGTGGTCTCTTGGCCCACCCCCACAAGTGGGGTACTTTTCTTATCACAGGACATGTGGGAACTCAGGGTGGTTGGAAATGTGTGGCTCCCCACAGTTTACAGAAGTTTTCCTCACAGAAATGTGAGGAAAATGGGTGTTTTAAGTCAATGTTTGAGGTTTGCAGAGCATTGTGGTTAAGAAAATGTTGTTGGATACATATGAAGCACACCATCCTGGACTTCCCAGATGTCTAGTTTTCAAAAGTGTCTGGATCTGGTAGGTTTTCCAAGGTGGCAGCCTACCGAAGCACAAAAAGGTTCAGCCATTCAGCATTGCAAGTGGGACGATATTGAAAGGTAGTCACCCTCTTCTGGCCCATATTTGAAAACAACACCCTAAAGAATCAAATGTCCTCTTACTTGACATTGGGATGGGATTTTCTAGTCCGCAGGGTAACAGAAAGACTGTTGATCCTTTAGGGGTGAGGGTGAGCCTGATGTGAGGATGGACCAGACCCACTCCATTATATATTAAAATTGTTTATTCTTGCCATAAAGTGGACTTTCTGCCCCCCCTCAGGGCAAATTGGGGGCACACTTTCTGTCTGCCCCTGGGGGAGCAAAAAGACTAGTTTGTCCCTTTTGGAATAGGGGTGTGGCCAATACCAGAGTGCTAAACTAGACACAAAAGCAACTCATAAGTTCAGGCGAACATGGCTATAGTCACACAAGCTTTATTCGGTCTAATTAAACCATCAAAGCAATAACTTACAACAGTAAAACCATGGTCTATAAATAATAAATATATAATAACAAAGTTTAAAAGTAAATAATGAGGATAAAATGAGAGATCTGCGAGTATACAAAAAAATGTTGATATAAATCCTCACATATGTCTCCCATCCTATATATGAGGGGAAACGTCAAAGTTTCTTTTTATTAGCTGCCTTTAATTCCCTCATCAATAATTTTATAAAAAAATCATTGAGTTAAGGCTATCGTATAAACAGTAATTGAATTAAATAAATTTAAAATCAGGGTTCAATTAATAACAAATCACTGTGATTTTTTAAGAAATGTGTACGTATATGCCATGCGGACGCAAGGAACTTGCTGACCGCACAAGTAAGGAAGGAGGAGCAATCTCTCAACATCAACCTTAGGGCATCTTTGCACGTTCTCAACCCCATATTCCTGCAAGCGGGACGGAGCCATTTCCGCCGGACAAGGCCAGAGGCAGGACAAATAAACATAAAGTGCACTACAGTTTCCACAGAGCCGTTACAGCTTGGGCATTGATCAGTTAGCGGGTGGAGCACCATGAACTGGTAAAAGACTTCAGGGGGAGACATCCATACCTGAACCGGACATACAAACCTTTACTTAGTTGATCAGTAATCAAATCTAAGAAGGGTTCAAAGTGGGGAAACCACTTGTAATCGAGAAATTGAGACGTCAACCTACCATGTGAAATACATAACAGATATTTTTCCCTAACATGGGACCAGTAAACTGATTTTAAATGATCCTTGTGAACGTTCCCTAAATTATTTGGCTGGCTCCAAAAATCACTGAGTCCCAAAGTATGGAACCATTCCGAAATGTACTTGAACCAAGGGATAGAAAGTACGTTTGGTCTATCTAATAAGTCTTGCAAGGACTCCTTATATACGACTAATTCAGGGGTGGTCCAGATACGAACCCAAAAAGTTAAGGGCCTTAGAGCTATTACATCAGAAATGCGGGGGAACCCTAAGTCCAAAAACACTGGAACCAAGGGCGTACTACGAGGACATGCCAAGAGCGATCTTACAAAGTTATTTTTCCCCACAGATAACTTGCTACATTTGAAGCAGCCCCAAACCTCATCGCCATAAACCGCGGCGCTCTGAGCCTTTGCTAGATACATTTTAATAGCTGGGGAAACAACTTTCACAGTATTAGACTTTTGAAAATGCAAAATTGCCCCCGACCTGTGTGCTAAGAGAGATAGGCTTTTTCCTACCTGGGCCTGCCAGTTCATATCATTGCTGATTCTCACCCCTAGATAATCAATAGAGCATACCTTGCTCAGAGGAACCTCGTTATATAAGATGTTACAACGTTTTGTGCAACCAAGACCAAAGATCATAAGTTTTGTTTTACTAGAATTAAGTTCCAATCCGTGGTCTGCACAGAACACACTGAACCTATCTAGGAGGACCTGAAGGCCCATAGGTGATTTAGAGATCAAGAGGGAGTCATCAGCAAATAAAAGAATTGGAACTTTTGAATTGTTCAATGAAGGGGCATCATTTTGACAATCAGTTACAGCTTGCACCACCTCATTAATGAACGAGGAAAAAAGAGTGGGTGCCAGGACACAGCCCTGGTGTACCCCCGCCTGATATTAATACGATCGGTAAGTTCCCCCTGACTACCCCATCTTACTCGAGCATAGGTGTTCTTGTGCAATCTTTGAATTAGGTGCACCAAATTCCTCGGGACACCAATTGTTTTTAGGTCTTCCCACAATTTCTGTCTTGGAACGAGATCGAAAGCAGACTTTAGGTCAACAAAAGCAACATACAAGTTTTGTTTGGCCAAAGTAACATATTTCCATAGAAGCAGGAAGAATCTAAAAACTTGGTCCATAGTGCTAATTCTTGAGCGGAAACCAGCCTGGAGGGGAGATAGGACCTGATTGGCTTGGACCCAGTCCATAAGCCTGTCTAGGACTTGCTTAGAGAAAATCTTTTGGAGATTATCAATGAGACTAATTGGGCGGTAATTTACGGGCAGTCCCACATCTCCTTTTTTTATAGATAGGGATAATTTGGGCCTGAGCCACAAATCCGGAATAAGGCCGACTGCGGCGATGTCATTCGATAATGTATTAATATACCACGCCCAAATAACGGGTTCTGACTTAAACAGGTCCCCCGGTATCTTATCAGGACCAGGAGCCTTAGCAGATAAAAAAAAACTAATAGCTGCTGTGGTTTCAGCAATTGTGAAAACAATGTCCTCCGTAGGACCTTCAGTGAGAGGTCTGCGTTCAACGCCCCTATGGTCCTCATGGTCCTGCTGCATGGATGAAGCATAGATCTCGGAGAAATGAGCCACCCATCTTTCGGGCTGGATATGAAGATTTGGAGTGACATTACCCTCTCTATGCCTGTTGGTCAACAACCTCCAAAAAGAGCCCTCGTCTCGATTTTCGACTGCCTCCAGCAACTTCTGCCAGATCTCAAATTCCCAATTTTTCTTCGCTAGATCCAGGGCCTTGGTGTAACTAAATCTAGCGGCCCTGATCTCCTCCTGTGAGTGCTTGTGGAGGGCCAATTTGAGATTGAGCCTTGCAAGGTCGCAATCTTTGTTAAACCATTCTCTAGATCGGATGGTATCAAGAGTATGCCTAACAGTGGTTTCTTTATAAAAGAAATTCTGTAGAATGGTTGTCAATTCGACATGGATTTTCAAGATTGGAATACTATCGACCTCTTACTTTTCAAAACCAGAGAACAGCTGCAGAAAGGAAGAATAAATTTGTTTGATCGAGAATGGATTAGATGTAACTTTTGGCCAACTGACACAAGTTTGTCTAGAGTTCGGGCAAGGGATCGGAACATCAGTGGTCTCTAGATGTTGTGTTCTCCCAAAAGCTTTATTGGATAGAGTAAGACATAGGGGGTGGTGGTCGCTATCATGGCGGGGTTCCACCTTCATATCCAGAGTGTTTGACCAGAGCCTGATGTCGACAAAAAAATAGTCAATAATGCTGGAAGAACACCCACGCTTGAAAGTGGGGGCACGATTTGAATCAGATCTAGTCCGACCATTGCATTCCCTGAGTCCAAAACGTAGGCAAAGGGAGGCCATCTGCGTGGCAACACAAGAACCAATGCTAAAAGTATCGTCCTTCGCTTGGGGGATACCCCAAGATTCATCTTCTTCAGTTGTCAAATTACCTATAAGGTTCTTGAATACGAAGGAACAGTTTATATCGCCCCCTATCACCAGATGGTTGGATGGATGCAAAAGTTCCATATGCTTGGCTAGCTGAGCAAGTACCCTCGATTCCATGCTGGGGGGGACGGACCTCGCGTACACATTGACCAATGTCACTGTAAAACCAGGCTCAAATGTAAGTCTGACACCCAATAGATCTAGCGAGTTAAGGGATAGTGCAGAGTGGTCGCATTGCAATTTCTTATTCACTAAAATCATAATCCCACCCATAGGTCTACCAAAGCCTCCAGAGGCAGGTTGAGCTGCGACAAAATAAGTTGTGAACCCCTCAACATATATTATCTCTTCCACCCAGGTTTCCTGAAAAAGACATAAATCTTGCTTAGAGATAAGGTTGACCCATCCGGGATCTCCCATCTTTTTCTTTAATCCAGCCACATTCCAAGACATAATGTTAAGTTCAGAGAGCACAAATGTGGACCTAGCTATCAGGGGTACGATGGAATTCAGAGCATGGCTATATGTATTTTGAAAAGCAGGCATTCATGTGAAATGCATTTGTCATCAATATATAATAGAGTAGGAATTCCTGCTATTGAATCAATCAAAAGAAAAGATATAGATACATATATCAAGACACTTTACAATCTCTCATGCATATGTCAAAGGTATATACTGCAACCAGTATATACTGGTTTGGGGATAACCCTGCAAAAAGGACCATTTCCACAATCCCTCCCAGCCTAAAGCAAAGGTAGGCCAATCAATACCTTGCTGGAATTCCCTGCTTGGGGCGACAGAACCTGGACAACAGCCCACTACTGCAGGGGCCCCTACCAGTTCTATGCCTCTCTGAGCCCAGGTGGATTCCTCAGTCAACTGTTTCAGGGCCCACCTAACTAACCCAGCAGGAACCCATCCGTGCAGCACCTAACCTTACCTTGCTTACAGATGTATCCCAGTAGGCAGACAGTACCACCATGGCTAACAGTGTGATGTGGCCCCTTCCGCCTCTTGAGTCTTACTTCGGTCCCCAGCCCAGGGGAAACTCTGACCATAAGGACAACAACCAAGAGAGGCCGCTGAGGGCTGTCAGTGTCAAGAGCCAGGCCCCATTCCATTATAGGGTCTCTAGCCTCTGTGATTCAGAAAAGTAGTGAGCAGTAACCCCAGGTGACTTGCACCCTTCTTCTGCTTCACCTCCCACCAATTCAGGGGTGGTATCCTGAGACAGGTTACTCAACTTAGGGTCTATACCCTCAGGATGAGCAGAGGACAAAGGTGGTCTCTCCCTCCTCCTGTCTCTCTTGCTGGGGTCGTGTACCTTCTGCCTTGGCATGGTACCCCCAGAAAACTGAACTGTTAGATCGCATTTGGTGGTCGCCCTTCCCAGTTCCCCTGACACCGGGGACACCTCATTCCCCAGAATGCAGTCTATGGGCATCTGGGGACTAAATATGACCCTCCTCTAGGTCACCTCCCTACTCCTCTCTTACAAGGACCACAGGGCGGAAGAAGTTGTGCTCATGTGCTGGTGCACCCTACCCACCTGGCCGGTGTACTGCTCTGGGGGGCAAGTCTTCCCACCATCATGGTATAGTTAGCCTCACTGCCTCTCAGAGCAGTGACTGGGACCCCATTCGGTGTCACCTGGCAAAAATGACGCCTTCCACCCTCAGGGATCACCAACTCACCCTCTGAGTTCACCTCCCAACTAAGGGAGATTACAACATGGTCTGTGACCAGCCCCTGGGAATTATTTCCCCCCTAAGGCCACATTGGCCACCCCTGTAGAGGGGCTACCAGTGGGGATTTTCTTAGGATAGACAGAGTCCCCTTCCTTGTGTGGTAACTGGTAATGCTCAAAGCACCAGGGTTGAAAATTGGGTGCCATGGGCCACTGCCCACTAGAACCGCCCTCCCTCCTGTCAGAAGGGACATGGGACCCTTTTTCTCCCCCCTTTTCCTGGGACCTGCGTGTTTATCCCTTGACCTCCCCCTCCTTCTTCTGTTGGGGTCCCTGCCCACCCTTGGCTGAGTCTACACTTAGAATTTCTTGTGGACCCCGGTATTCATTCATCGGTCCACCTCCATAGCAAGCTTCTTGGGATCAGTCAGCTTACTATCAGTCAAGTGCTAGTGAAGCTCCTCAAAACAGAGACTAGACAGTGCTCTCACGCAACTAAGTTGTACAGCCCCTGAAAATCTGTGACATTACTGCCCCTAACACAACCATCTAGTGATATGAAAAAGAAATCCACACATTCTAACCAGGTCTGTGAATCACTTTTCTTACTTCCTCTAAACTGATCCCTGTACTTGTCAGGAGTGAGACCATACCTAGTGAGAACGGCCTCCTTCATATCAGAATAAGTGAGGTTCTACCCCTTACTCAAAGCTAACAAGGTGTCCCTCCCCTCCTCTCCTCTGTGAAGTAGTTCCACAATCCTGCTCCCCAATTCTTCTCAGGGACCCCATTCATGTGGATACACACAGTAATACAGTGAAAACACAACAAAAGGACACCATACCAGTTTTCAAAAATTAGCTTAACTGTGTAAAACCAGACAAAAAAAAGAAAAATCCAACACACAATAATAAAGATATGAGTTTTGGAAGAATTAACTTAAAAATACAGTTACTTTAAGTTGATAGCTCTGTCTTGGGCTATCATGGCTTCGTAAACAATAAATCCAACAGTTCAGGCCAACTATGAGGTTGCAGGCCAGCTATGGTGTTGGGAAGACCCGCAAGCAGTACCTTGGAAATCTAGGGCGTTGCGATCCTGGTGATGAGGTCTGAAGTTCAGTGTCCCTGGCGTTGGCAGGCATCGGTTCCAGAGGTTGCTTCAGGGGTCGTTGGGCCATTGAAGTCACACGGGTTGCAGATCGAACTCCAAGTGAATGACACAGTCATGAGCACTGGCATTGATGGCATTAGGGCTGCGCTGAGAAGCGGGACAATATGATGTGCGGTGCTCACAGGTTACAGTGCAGGCAGCAGCCTGGTGACAGCATCATGCGGCGTCTGTGAGGCCCAAGGCTGCGATGCGACACAGGATGGGCTCCGTGCGGCACCCACAGGTCGCGGTGCAGGCAGGGGCATCTTTTGACGATGCTGGAGTCGATGTGCCGGGGCTGTGGTGCAGGACGGATGATGTTTTGTGTACCATACAAGCCACGGTGCACAGCATCAGCGTAGAACATCATTGTCAGGGATATCAGTGCTGTGGTGTGAAGCAAGGCAACGCGACGTGCGGGCCCACAGGTCACGGTGCAAGTAGTGGCTCGGTGACAGCTTCAGGTGGCGGCGTCGGTGAGACCAAGGTTGCGGTGTGAACTGGGGCAGGGCTCCATGCGGTGCCGTCAGATCACGATGCAGACAGCGGTGTTGTTGATGGCATCATGGTGGTTTTTCTTCTGTTGCAGCACAACACACACTGTTCCCAGTGCTGTAGGCAGATGAACTTGAAGTCTTTGGTGTCCATGAGACTTTCAACAGGAGGCAAGCTCTACTTCAAGCCCTTGGACAAATTTCACAAGCAGGATACACAGCAAAGTATAGTCTTTGTCCTCTCCACAGCAGAAGCAGCAACTGCAGGCCAACCCAGCAAAGCACACACAGCAAAGTTGCAGTACTCCTCTTAACAGCTCTTCTCCTTTGAAGAGGTTCCTCTTGATCCCGAAGTGTTCTTAAAGTCTGGGGTTTTGGGTCCACTAATTTTACTCATTTCTGCCTCTGAAGTAGGCAAACTTCAAAGAAAAGTCTTTGTTGTTCACAGGATCCTGCCTTGCCCAGGCCTGGCTCCAGACACACTCCAAGGCGTCAGAGAATGCATTGTGTGAGGACAGGCACAGCCTTTTCAGGTGCAAGTGCCAGCTTCTCCCTCCCACTCTAGCCAAGGAAGATGCAGGACACACCTCAGCTCCCTTTCTGTCACTGTCTAGAATTAATTCACAACCAGCCTGTCAGTTTGACCCAGACGTGGATTCAGCAGCTAGTAAGAGGCACAGAATGGTTAAGCAAGAAATTGCCCACTTTCTAAAAGTGGAATTTTCAAACTGACAATCTAAAAACCACCTTCACTAAAAGATGTATTTTTAAATTTTTAGTTCAGACACCCCAAACTCCATATCTCTATCTACACCCAATAGGGAATTGCACTTAAAAGATATATAAAGGCAATTTCCATGTCATGTTAACCCATAGGATAGAAAAGTCTTGCAATAGTGAAAAACTAATTTGGCAATATTTCCCTATCAGAACATGTAAAACACAACAGTGCTTGTCCTACCTTCTAAATACACTGCACCCTGCCCATGGGGATACCTAGGGCCTACCTTAAGGGTTCCTTACATGTACAAAAAGGGAAGGGTTGGGCCTGGCAAGTTGGTGCACATGCCAGGTCGACATGGCAGTTCCAAACTGCACACACAGACACTGCAGTGGCAGGTCTGCGACATGTTTACAGGGCTAATCATGTGGGTGGCACAATTAGTGCAGCAAGACCCACTTGTAGCATTTGATTTACAGGCCCTGGGCACACAAGGTGCACTTTACTAGGGACTTACTAGTAAATCAGATATGCCAAACATGGACAAACCAGTCACCAAAACAATTTACACAGGGAGAACTTGCACTTTATCACTGATCTGCAGTGGTAAAGTGCGCAGAGACAATAAACCAGCAAAAACAGATCAGAACAAATAGAAGGAGGAAGGCAAAAAGTCTGGGGATAACCCAGCAAAAGGGCCATTTCTAACAGTTAGTAATCTGCCAACTTTGTTTGAAAGGAGTATCACATCCTGTAATCGTGACATCGTAAGTATCTTGGTTTGTTCCAGTTTGATAAACTTAACCAAATAAAAGATACCCAGCCACTATTCTTTCCAAGGTAATTTGCCATCATAGCAATACTGATGCTTTATCGCAGGTGCATCATAAGATCTATCAATGATATTGATGTAAATTGTCGCACAGGATAAAGAGAGACTGGCATGGTTGATGGTTGTTCATAAGAACATGCTGGTTACCACCTAAGCCAAAGCTCTTTTCTTGCAACTCAGCATTGCCAACAACAGAGCCAGTTGCTGAGCTCATGGGATATTACCCTATTGTGTTTGATAAATGCCTCATCTGTCATGAAGTGGATTTTCCACTGGGGTTGTGAGAGTGGGGTTACTCCAGAGTTTGTTTGTACTGCTATGGCTTGTAAGGCCTACAGTACATGGTGTTGTAGGCAGAATGTCCGGTCACACTTAGGGCAATTTAAAATCCTGTGGCCATGTTCATGGTATTACATTGGTGACTTATGGTGAGGAGAATTACAAACTATTGGGTAAACATTTGAGAGAGAATAGGGTTGACGTTTGTTGTGTTGATAAGTGAGAATGCATCTGGGGGACAGGTGGGAAAGCAGATATAATTTTAAGTTGTGGTCAGGTACAAAATGGATGAGGAAAGAAAATGTGTGCATGTGTGGGGGGAGGGTTGCTGTTCAGGAGTGTGGAATTTATTAAAATATTTACTTGTCCATGGGGCAGGTTGCTTCACAAATCTACTTGTCCTGGAACAAAATCCACTTGTCCATCTGGTGCCATGTAGTGCAGCAACACATCATGGCAGCAGTCTCATTATATAAGGACTCTCATAATATTGTCTCCGATTATGCCAGGACTCATACTGTAGTTGGGTTTGAAAACTAGCAATTCCCTTATTTTGCCACCTTTCCACAGATGTACATACTAAGGCTGTAGGTATCAGTAAGCAATAGTTCCAGATTTGGAATGCCCTTTGGAGTCTGCGCAAACCTACGACTTTCATGTTTTAGGGGTTTTTACCAGCTCTTCTTTAATTGTTTTCCATACTGAGAAAGCTTGGACATTTATTCCTGACTGTTGGGGAAAATGGTAATCGGAGGGAAAGTGAAGTTGTAAATGCTCAACAGACTTTCACGTTAGCAAATCTAGACATATATATTTGCTTGACCTAAAATGTAATTCACAAATATTTTCTAGGAGTACCATTTCCTAGCCTATTTCTGTAAATTCTTGGTAATTCATGAGTCGTAAATCTGCACTAATGCAAGGACACGTGCCATGGGTGCACTTATGCGACTTTTTTTAAAGAATTGGGCCCCTAATTAGGTCTGTTGTTAACCAAGATCCTTTGTTACTAATACAATTCTGTCTCACTCTCTGTTGGCTGGCTTCACTATGAGTGACAGCATTGTGCTCTTTCACAAGGAGCATATCGGCACACAAAGTAGTGTTGTTCAGTGCCAGGAACTACTGTGGCAATGTGTGTTTTTTGAGACCAACAAACTATTATTTTGCTTTTGCCAATGTTTGTTATAATAGTGAGGGCCCGGCAGCTCACACAACAATAAAGTTTTACAAAAACCATGTCAAAACAAGACACGCATTAAACCAAAAGACTGACAACCAATGTCGAACCTACTGACTTTGACAATGCTTTATTATTTCTTTTCATGTTTCCCATAATCTTGTTGAAACTGGTTACACTGATTTTTCAGTTATGGATATGTTTTTTGGAAATACTTGCATGCGTCAACACACACATTTTACTAAATGATGCTTCAAAGAAATAGTACCTAAAATTTCACTGCTGCGTAACAAAAACGTTTTTTTCCCCATTGTATTTCTTAAATGAACATTTTGATTTTAAAATCAAATAATCGTCATCGATTTCTTTCAAGCTTCCTCAAATATATGCATCTAATCAGAGAGCATTCTGGTAGCATTATATGTAGACGCATATTGTTCAACTTTGCAGATGTGTACACATTTTTATACTGGAACTACTATCAGTAGTGCTGTCCGAGCTTGTAACATTTCTTTAGCGTGCGCTCATGCTAATAATAAAGGCTTTGCGTTCATGAACCATAAATACAAGTTCGCACAGCATTAACATATGGATGCAAATGTTACCTTTACTGTAGACAATGCCCTTCCCTGATCCACAATGTAGTATGTCAAACTGGGAGCAAAAGGGTTTGTGTTTCAGGGGGTTGGGCCTACTTGTCCGAAGAACAAAATAAATATGAAAACGTGTTGTCCTTCACTCCAAACAATGTGTCCTGGGCTTCGGTCCATATGAATTCCACACCCCTGCCAGTGACTGCCCACTGGTGGAGGGCTGTGCCTGCTTGGGACACTTCGCATCTCCCTTGTTGTGCCCTTCCTGCTGGCACTCATAGCACTTCATGCTGCAGACGTATTCTCAGGGAGCCATTTCTTCATTTTCTCAGAGGAGGGGGAGGGAACCCCATAGAACTAGTTTGGGGCCCTTCAGAGAACTCCTTCCTCTTTTTATTCCCCCCTTCTCCTTCTGAGGGTGACCCTGTCCACCCTTGTGGTGATCCCTCCTAGATACGTTCTTATGGACCTGGGTGTTAACCGAGCAGTCCACCTCCTTAGTAAGTTCTCTGGGGTCAGTGAGTTTACTGTCAACAAGGTTTTGGCGCAGATCTGGAAAATAAAGACTGAACAGGTGCTCAGTTGCAAACAAATTGTACAACGCCTGGAAACCATTTACCCCACTGCACTTCACCCATCTATCAAGTGCCTTGCAAAAAGAATCCATACAATCCACCCAGGTTGTTAGGAAATATTCTGACCACTCCTCAATTTCTGTCTATATTTCTCTAGGGCCAAACCAAACTTTCTGATTAGGGCCTCATTCATGGGGGGATACTTCATCCTGTCACTCCCTTCTAAGGCCAGTAGAGTGTCCCTCCCCAAACTGGGGATATCTCTTTTTACTCTCCTACAATTCCATGGTTAGCATTTCTTCCACTAAGGCCTTCTCTCTCTCCAATTTAAGCTTAGCCAGCTCCAATTTGAACTTTCTCTCCTCCCTCCTGTCCTCCAGTTTCTCTGGAGATAGGCCTTTGGATGAGGCCCTCATTCCTGGAAGTAATTTGCTTTCCTCCTCCATAGATAGCAGCCCAAGGCCTCCTCTTCAACCCTGGACCATGTGATCTTCTCCCTCCTCCAGCTCCTCCTCAGCCCCACCCCCCTTTGGGGTTCCATCTAACAAAGCATGGGCTTCAAACCACACTCTCAGTGCCTTTTGTAGCTCCACCTTCCTGGTGGTGCACTTTACAGAAAGCCCAAAATCCTCGCAGAAATGCTTGAGCTGTGCCACATTGTAACCCTCAAGTTTGGCCAGCTCAAACTCCATTCTTGCAGGTGCAGAAACTCCAACCAGGGACATGATTTAGAATAAAAAGCAAACATGCCAGTCAGAGAGAATTGAAAAATAAAAAATGCCAATTGAAGAGAGTAGGAAGTAAAAAAGGTGCCAATGGGGTTCAAAGACAATTGATTCGAATTGGTCTAGTTTTGAGTAGTAGTGCACACCAAATTACTGTAAGGTGATGCACAAACACAAGTCCTGTCCTCATCAATGTTATAAATAGGGTCTCTAGTTGGCAGAGGTATGCACCCTGCCCAAGTAGAGAGCACAATCCTGGCCAGGGTAAGTCAGATGCATACTCTAAATTAACCTGTGCTCACCCTGTGGTAGCTTGGCACAGAGCAGTCAGGCTTAACTGAAGAGGCAATGTGTAAAGTATTTGTGGAACATTTCAATCACAGTAAAAACACCACAAAAAGACTCCACAGTTTAGAAAAATAGATTACATTTATCTGAGTAAAATAAAACAAGATCCAAATGGCAAAAATCCAATAAGTAGAATTTGAGATATGAATTTTTAAAGATTAAATGTAAAAACAGTGCTTAGAAGTCACTAGTGGTCTAAAGATTACTTGAGGTTGCGAGGGGCCGGTAAGAATCCAAAGTTCAGGTGAACCTCGATGTTGGGCCGGCCGGCCAGGTACAGACCTCACACAGGGTCTGCTGGAAAAGTACCTGGTACGGAGCAAAGCATCGACATTGACAGCACAATACGTCGATATTTTCCACGCAGTCGGGTCAATGTGTCAGAGACGAGCCTCACAGGCAATGTTGAAGGATCAGCGCTGCCTTCTCCTTAAGCCTCGAAGATGTTGTCAAAGGATTGGCAATGATTGGCACTGCATTGTCATTGAGCCTTGCAGACGGTGTCGAAGGATCAGTGCTGCATCGTCAACGTGGAGCGATGTGCTGTTTTTTGCAGAAAACAGCTACAAAGCCCACTTATGAGGCCCAGCCCTAGAGGGGAGCATCTCAGGCAAGGGTGGGACTCACAGATGGAGTCCAGGAGCAAAGTTGCAGGCACACTTTGATGTCCCTAAGGCTGCCAGAACAGGGGGCAAGCCAACAAGCCCTTGGTGAAACATGGGTTCAATGATGTAGAGAGCAGGTCCAGTCCTTCTGACTCCCAGGTAAGAAGCAGCAGGCTAACAGAGCAGAGCAGGTAGCAAATTGGCAGTCTCTCCCACAGCACAGCAATCAGCATGCCGCAGGCCAACACAGCAATGCAGTTAGCAAAGTGGCAGACCCTCCCGGAAGCACAACAGATCTTCCTCCTGGCAGAATGTCCTTGGTTCCAGTGGAGTTCTCATTTGGTGGGATTTTGGGGTCCAGTATATATATCCAAATGTGCCTTTGATTTGGAGGAAACTTCAAAAATATGTTTTATGATCACAAGGTCCCTGTCCTTCCTTCTCTGGCTGATTTGTTCTGTTAGGACCTGGGATACTACAATGTGAGCTGTAGTTTTACGTTGTACATAGTCACTTTTTGCACCTTGCTCAAGCATTGCGGCATCTGCACTACTGCGACCATTTAAAAACACGCTGTTGTTATGCACCTTCCTGATAATATGAAATTGAATATCATAATTGACTTTTTATGAAGAAGTCCTATATCTAGTATTCAGTTCTTCCTGAGCACTACCATTTGGGTGATGTTAGGGAATGGAGGGTGACACTAGGGCTTCTGTTGTTTAATGTGAGGAAGCTTCTGGGTCAGGTTGGTTCTTTGGTCTATCCCTAATTACTGATCAGAGAAGCTGATGGCAGCCAGGGGAAGTCTGGAGACAACCCAATGCTACCTGGAGTTAGATGCATCACTTTACACAAAGGCTGTGTCTGAAGAGCAACCTGAAAAGGACACTTGGAAGAGAACCACTCCAAGCCAGTTCTGAGGTTTGAGACAGTAGAACCATATCCCCTTCCACACAGTATGTATAATATTGGGATCCAGAGGGGTGAATATGGACGTGCTCAAGATGGCCATGTCTTTTCCGGGTTCTGGGGCCACTTTCCGATAACTCTATCTTCTCATGTGTGATGAATTCCTCTGTGGCCAACCTAAAAGTTGCCTGAATGTCTTTTATCACCAATGGGCATAATATTGATATGTGGCCATGACAGGAACAGGAATTTCTATGGCAAGCTTAACCCCCTCGGCATAACTGTTTAGGGCATCAGCACTGATCTGATTGAGGTTCAACAACAGCACGTCTTTGAGGCTGAGTCTCCAGGTGAGATTTGGGGAGAGTCTTGAGACATCCCATGGACAAAGGCGAGCCCTACCCTTGTGGAGATCCTGTGACATGACGGGAGTTTCAGAGAGGATCCACAGTACCAGAGGGGGTGTGCTGGTTAGAGAGCAAGCTGGAGAAAGATCAGTTTTTCTCCACAGGTTGACTCTCAGGGACTCAAACACCATCTCATCCTCACAACTAGCCATTAACAACGCATCCATGACTGTTGCCTCACAGGAGGCCTCCAGTGATAGAGTAGTTAATGGAGTGCACTCTATTGCCTGGGCCACAGGTGCTGAGGAAAGCCCTGCCCTGAGAATCTGTTTTCCTTGACTACAAAGCCTGTTGAGCACCCCACCCACCCCAGGACAAAAATGCTGAGCAGGAGGAGAGGTAGGGAGAATTTCTATATACCTGAGTCCATGTCATTGAAAACTACTAAAGAAGGCTGATCCTCACATTGAATTGACCATCTGCCACATAAAGCAAAGTGAGAGGGCCCTGCGAAGCTCTAGAAATGCACTTCATAGTCGTTTTTTTTATAAACCACTTTTTATTGTGTGCAAAAAGAAACAATACAGTGCAAACAATACAATACATTTTAAAGGAGTGACATATAATAGAAAGCATCTTGACAACTGCCCCATATTTTCCTATGTACTATAGGGTAACCATACTCCACATATAAAGGTTCCTCCAGCCATGCAACATGTTGGCGTCAGGTAGGTAATGTGCAACTACTTTATTTGGATGATCTGAAGCTTTGAAGAGACCGCAGGCACTCGTAGTGCCATTCTGACATCTTTCTAGTTACTGTCTGTAGTAAGCTGGCTCTGTATATACTAGACCAAAATGAGGTATAGTGTGCACAGAGTCCATGGGTTCCCCAGAGGCTTAACAGAGGCTAAAGTAGATAATACTAATGCTATCTTTTTGTGGTAGTGTGGTTGAGCAGTTAGGCTTATCAGAGGGTAGTGCAAAGCATTTGTTGTACACACACAGTCAAGAGATGAGGCACACACCCAATGACTAACTCCAGGCCAATTGTTTTTATGTAGCAAAATATATTTTGTTACTTTATTACTAGAACCAGATGAACTTTGTTGCAGGTAAGTACAGTTGTAAGCAGGCATCAAGCATATGTATAAAATGTACTTTGTTTGATTTTAGCAGATAAAACAGTTTACACGTAAGTAGCAATTTTCTATTTAGAAGTTGACAATGCTAGGGGACTAGAGTTATTAGTAAGTTTTGAAGGTAAGTATTCGACTTAACAGTTCCAGTCTAGGGCTGAGGATTTCCACAGGCCAAAGTTCAAGTTGTCCCCAAACATGCACTACCAGCAACACGGGGCTGGCCAGGTGCAGAGGTCAAAGTTGATGTCCGGTTTAGAATGGTATTCTATGGAGACTGGGGGCACTCAAAGACTATCTGCTGGCAGGTGAGTACCCACGTCCTCGGGAAGCAGACCTGGGGGGTTTAGAGGAGCACTGGGGGGCCACAGTCCTACACTAGACACACACCATCAGCCGACACAGGGGCAGCCTGGGGCAGGGGTCTCCTTGGGCATTGGGAATCTTCAACGGATCTGGTCACCGTCAGGGGGGTCCTCTGGATTCAGGCTGCAGATGTCCTTGTGTTGGCCAGGAGGGGTCAACCCAGCATGAACTTGAGGTCGGAATCGCCTGGGGACCTTCTCTGGACTGGTGGGCCACCTGGATTTGGGCCTTGGGCATCGATGCAGAGTGGACAGGACTCTCAGTTCCGGGGCGAATCTGGAGTCCTTCAGGTGATTTCTTCTGGTCAGGGCTGTTGTCCTCAGGAGTTCTCTGGGGGTTTGTAGAGGTCGCTGGTTCTGCAGGACGCGTCGCCTTCTTGGAGCAGGGGTCTTTGAAGATGCAGATAGGCTGGTAGGGCTGGGGCAAAGTCAGTTGTTGTCTGGAGTCTTCACTGATGAGGTCGGCTTAGTAGTCCATCTTCTTTCTTCTGAGGTCACCAGGAATCTGGTGAATAAGGTTCAGGGGAGCCCCTAAATAATAGATTTAGGGGTGTTACAGGAGTCAGAGGGCAGTAGCCAATGACTACTTTCCCTGAGGGTGGCTACACCCTTCTTTTGCCCACTCCCTTTGGGGAGGGGGTCACATTCCTAACCCTATTGGTCCTTGTCCTTCAAAACAAGATGAAGGATTCTGCAAGGAGGGGGCCACTTCAGCTCTGGACACCTTAGGGGTGGTCCCTTGTTTTTCCTATTTGTCCTGCCGGACTTGCCGCCAAAAATGAGGCTTGGTCCGGGGGGCTGGCATCTCCACTGCTGGAGTGCCCTGGGGTACTGTAAGTGGAAGCCTGAGCCTTTGAGGCTCACCACCAAGTGTTAGAGTTCCTGCAGGGGGGAGGTGTGAAGCACCTCCATCCAGAGCAGGCTTCGTTTCTGACCCCAGAGAGCACAAAAGCTCTGGGGTCAGAAACTTTTCTGTTAGTGGCAGTCTGGCACAGACTGGTCAGCCTTACTCTAAAGGGTTGCGTAAAATACAGGGGACATCTTTAAGATGCCCTCTGTGTGCATTGGACAATACATCTAACACTGGAATTAGTGTGGGTTTATTGTGTGGAGAAGTTTAATGCCAAACTTTCCAGTCTTCAGTGAAGCCATCATGGAGCTGTGGAGTTTGTAATGACCACACTGCACTTACAATGGCCACACTGCACTTACAATGTCTAAGAATTGACTTAGACACTGTAGGGGTATAGTGCACCTTGCCGTAGGGCTGTAAGGCCTTCTAGAGAGGTGGTTTACCTATGCCAGAGGCAGTGGTTTGTTGGCATGACACCCTGAAAGGGGTGCTATGTCGACTTTGCTTTTTTCTCCCCATTAACACACACAATATGCAATGGCAGTGTGCATGTGCTTGGCGAGGGGTCCCTCAGGGTCGCACAATGCATGTTGCAGCCCTTAGGGACCCTCCCTGGTCACAGAGCCCTTGGCACCACTGGTACCTTTTACAAGGGACTTAGCTGTGTGCCAGGGGTGTGCAAATTGTGGAAACAATGGTACAGTTTAGGGAAAGAACACTGGTGCTCCACCTAGTTAGATGGATTCCAGCACACACTCAGTCGAGTTAGCATCAATACAAGGCATAAAGGAGGCAGGGCGAACCACGCTAAAAAGGAACACTTTCCTACATTGTCCTCCAGAGAGCCCAACCATGTCTCTCACTTGGCTTTCATCTGGGTGAACAGAGCAGGGGAATTAATGGACAGGGATTTATAAAGATGGACTATACGGCCCATCCCAATGGGTGCCATAAGGAGTTCAGCTTCCAAGGGGTTGTACTGGCCATAGGACAACAGGGCATGACAGTGATGTAGAAACCTACAAAACTGAGATTAATGAAGCAGGAAATCTACTTGGACGTCCTTGAACAACCTCAAATGAGCTCCATACCCCCCTCCACACATCCCTCAACCTTGAAATGCCAATGATACACTGTAATTTAAAGGGGTTAACCAGCACAAGTAAATCTGTCCCGAGGGACATAGAGAAAAGTCTGAAGGGAATAAATGGCATGGTTCTAGCATTTAAACAAAATGTGAAGACCACTGAACGAAAGGTACATGGCGTGGAAAATTGCAAGACACATTCTGATGCACAGGTAAAGCAGCTGACAACTTTTGAGGTTAATGTGGTGAAAGCCCTTGCAACACTGGAAGAAAGAATAGAAACGCTTGACAATCTGTGAAGAGGATCCCATATTCTTATTCTTTAGATTCCTGCAGCTATAGAAGTAGATTAACCGAAGGCCGGGATTAATAAATTACTGGCCCAATGAGAAGAGCACAACAAGATACAGACCAAGATTGTAGGACTCTCGTCATGGGGATGAGACTCCTGGATTCGGGCGAGACTGAGTCTTATGCCACACCGTCTGATAGCCGTCTGCCCAACCCTTTCGGCTAGCTAGCAGCACCTCACCAAAACCCAAGAGTAAGCGTGATTTGTAGCAGCCTGTCACATGTCACTCTGTCACTTCTCAGGGAAGTTGTGGTGGAACAGATCTCACACCTTTTTCTCAGTTACACAAGTCTCATACATGCACAAGACAAACAGAAGTAGGATTTGGTTCAATACATTTTATTGAAGCAAATACCTTCTATGTAAAAAGGCATGAGTTGCGATTATTAGTACAATAAAACACTACACAGTTATTGCGATGACTAGAAAAGTGAAACAGATAAAAAGTCCCAACATTCTGTCACAATAGTGAGTCTAAAATCCCTATCTGCACTACTAAAAATCTATATGAGAGCAATAGCTGTGCTAGCCCTAATTTGCCCAATATACTTTCTGCAAGGAACCCCTATCCCCATAACTGTGCGATAGGTAGAAAGGCCTGTTGGTCCGCTGGCTGCCCTCCCAAGTGGATAGAGAGAAGACACCGGGTTCAGCAGAACTGTGACAACAAGGTGCAGCATAAGATGGCTGGCTGACTGAAATGTCCCCTCTGCCTTAGTTTGGGCAATGTGTTGTTCTAAGAACTGCCTTTTCTGTGTGAGGTAGACATAGTACTTTTTGGACCGCCAATACTCTGTAAATAATCATGCACAACACTGGGCGAAGCACAAAATTAAATGTCATGCAAGAAAACTAATAACAAATTCTGCCTGGAAGGGCAACTGATAAAAATAATAAAAACATCTCTATTAAAATGAAACTTTGTTAAAATAATAAAAGGAGTAAATGAAATGCAGCTAAGTGAAAGGGCACAGCCCTCAGCCCGAGCTAAAATAAATGTGCCCCTTTAAAATACTAAAAAATTACCCCACAACAGATGTTGTGATAAAGGCTTTCAGACTCCTCCTAAAACAGATGAAAACAAGAAAGAAAACTAGAGCCCTACTAATTGTGGTGGTAAAAACAGCAAAGTGGAGAGAGTGCATTTGGAAAGCGGCTAACTAGAACTCAGCAGTAATATGGGAAATAATACAACTTTTGCTTTTTTCTGACTTGAGCCAGCAAACACTGGCCAGACAAAAGCTTTAATGGCCATTTAAAAAGAATTGTCAAAAAGAGATTTGATCAACAATGTGGGTTACCAAGCCAAACTGAGTGCTGAGCACAATGGCAAAATATACCTGTTTTCCCACCGAAAAATTAGCAAGGGTCTCCGTGGACTATCTGGGACCAACTTCAGGCTGATTGCATTTGAGACATGGAGCAATGATGGATTTGAGAAGGACCCTTTGTGTGGACCCCGCCAGACTGATCAAGTTTTTTTTTCTCGAAGGGATGATGTAGAGGTTGGCTGGTAGCCATCTAAAATCATTCATTTTTTTCTGTTTCTCTGCTGTCCCTTTCCCACAGAGTCCCCTTAGAGGTACTGATGTATCTAGGAGATAATACTACTGTGAATGAATATATATGATTGTAGAGACATAAGAGAGGTTTGGCAAAAATTCCAGTATGAGTCAAGGTAATTTTTAGGGATGAGCGATATATTCTGCTCTGCCAGCGGAATACGCTTGTAATCTGGAGTTCCAGGCAAATTCTGCGAACGGCAGGGTCCCGGAGGTTTTCTCACATGCGGCTCAAAATAGTATGGTGGTGAGTGCAAATGAGATTTGGCGTCCCCTAGCATGATTTTCAATCTCTAGGAGGGCACCAGACGAGATTTCTCCAACGCGGCTGGGTGTGGAAGGTTGTGACGTTTTGCGGTCAGAAAGCTGCTGCTTGAGTAGAAAACCTACTCGAGCAGAAGCAAAAACAACTTGAGAATCTGTGCCTTTTGCTGCTCCACGTGGTGCCATTCACACTGTGATAAATCACAGCACGAGCAGTGTAAGATGCCTATTTCCACCTGATCATTGAATTCTGTGGAGACTCGCAAAGGTTTTTGTAACTCTACAGAATTCCATGGAGTAAAACACTGGGAGTTATGCCCAGGCCTGGTAATTTTGTGAGTTTTTGTGATGCCTCGTTGATTCATTTCTAGTTTGATCGAGCTTAATAAACAGATTTAAACCTAAAATTGAAATCCAAACTATCCGACTTTGTTCCAGTTCCACATTCTTCATGTCCAAGGAAGGGAGTGCTCCAAAGAGTACTTCAAGGACTGCTCTGTGACCAGGAGTGGTGTGTTCTTAACAGCCTGTGCCTAGTAGTCTGCCTGCTCACTGAGAAATGGTAGGAGTCTGCCTGTCTGCTGGAGCAGAAACTGTCCAGGAGTAGAAGTTCAGCTTGTTTCTGGTAAGGGGGACACCCAGAGAAAGCGGACTGCCTGACTGCAAGCCAGGAGCTATCCAGACTATCCCCCCATTTTTCTATGGTTCCCTGCAACTGGCCCAGACAGGGCTGAATCTGCCTTGGTGTACTGATCTCTCCATTTGCATCTGTAACTGCCTCAGGAAACTGATTGGCTCAGTCGAGGCAGCAACTGCCTTGACATGGAATCATAACTGCTATGATGAGTGGCCGCACAGTCACAGTGGTGCCACGGCCTGCCGACCTACACTGGGCCTGGATGGCCACATTTGTCATGTCCTAACTGGTGGCTGCCAATTTTCTACGAAAAACTCTGCACTGAAATTATTTTCAGGTCTGGCCTAGACACAGCTCTGCTGTTTCTTCAGCTCTGCTGTTTCTCCTGCTCATGTGATAAAAAATTATTTAAAAAATCCATAGATGTATACAAATGTAGAGTTGCTTTAAGGCAGCCCTCTTCATCTATTGTCTGTTGTACAGTCAATCACATTTTGCATTCTGCCACCACACATACAGAGTGCGGCAGTGAGTCAGTCCATGTCAGCTATTGGCTGCCTTGCACTGAAAGTGAAGGTATTTTGCGTTATCAAATATACTTCAGTGAGATGGCAAGTGGGCCAACACTTTACTGGCCGATGTTGTTTTTCTTCCTTTTTTAAGTCACCCATATGTCTTTACACTTTGTATTCTGGTTACAGTAATTCAAAGCCAGTGATATCCATTACAACTAAAACGGGTTTATATAATTTTCCAAAGAACACCTTCCTCCTAGAAAGCGTCCTTACAGGTCTTTTAAAATTATATGTAATTAATATTTTTATATAAATTGTTTAAAAAATGGCAATTTATGACTTCCACGTTAAGGCGGCAACATATTTATGTTTTTTCTTTTCCGTTTTCTTTTTGTTGCCTAAGCTTGCTATAAAAAAAATGTAAACATAAGATTTGTACTCAGTTGAACAGTGTTGGGTTGAATGGTGTTTCTCAGGTTGCGTCTGTCTGTCATTTGACAAAGCAAATGAGGCACGCTCCATTAGCAGTTTGAATTTTGAGTCTGTTATGAGCAGTGTGTAATTAAATTATGGTTGACTATTGGCTTAACGCTTGTGCTGCTACCTTGTGCCTGGTTCAGAAAGTGAAACTATATCTAGAATGGCAGATGGCCATTTTGTGCTTAAATGACTGGTTGGTTAAGTATGCATGCCTGTGTTGTATGTAAGGTTTAGGGCGCACTGAGAAAAGCACAATGGCTTATGTTTGTGCTATTGCACACCGATGTTATGTGCCAACTGAAGCAGAAAAGGCATATATATGAAAAGATAGCCTGTTTTGTGGGTCATAGCTTCTTACTTACTCATGAACTGAATGGCTTTCCCGCTGCGAGTGTGTTGAAGCACTGCATTCTTAGCCCAATGTTCTGACCTTACTAGCTATAGGTTGCCATCAAACGTGTGCATGGAGCTTCCGGACGGAGAGATGTATGCTAACCGATGTTATAAATGGAGTACCTGTCAAGTCACTGACTACATGGGTGGTCAGTAGATCTATCTAGATTTTAGTATCAACCTGCCAAAATATTGACTACCATAATATCATGAAGGTAAGATTTATTATTGTTAGTTTTACGTATATGTACCTTGATAATATATATCATCAAGGTATGTAGATGTGGGGTTAAGGTAGTGAATGTATATTTTACTGTACATACTTACTTTCATGATATTATGGTATGTCGATACACGGTCCACAATATTTTGTTAGATCAATATTTGGTCCTTGATATCATAACATACATCTATGTCACAAGACTTACTAAGTGTATATAGTTATAAGTAATTCCTTTTGTAAATGTTCTTCATATGTCCCCCTTCCCTCAGGATGATCTTCATTATTTATTTTCATGTGTTTTGATGAGAATTGACAACAATCAATGTAGCACCTGTGTGTCATTAGTAGACTTGATTGCCTTTTGCCAGTCTCAGCTCAGTTTCTCTTTGGAGAAGGGATCCAGTCACTTGTCTGATTAGGCTCGATTTGCTTCCTCATTTAAGGTTTGCAGGGGCCATTTCGTTTGTGGCCTTTGAGTCATTGGGTGTGTAGCCTTTCATTTTTGTGAAGGGTTTGATTGCACCCTGATACCCACAAATGTCTTGCTCCTTAGACTAGCCAAGATTACAAATGCTAGAGGAATTTGAGGAGGAAAAGTTGAAGCTTAAGAATGCATTTTATTTCATTACCAATAGCCTTAATGCCAATTAATTTTCATATTCCTCATCACAGTCCTAAATCCCCTCCCTCCAATTTAGTTAATATCCTCAACAAATGTGGTATTGCTTAACTATCACATAAGGAAATTGAGGTGGCAAATCAGCTAAAAGCCTCCTCAGAGCAAGTCGAGGGACTGAAAATATATGAATATGTGAAACAGCAAGCAAGGTTGCCCATCTCTGTTCATGGCCTCACCCTCATGAAGTAAGAACTGTAACAAGGTAAAGTAGGACTTAGCTATGAATATCATTTGTGAGTAATTGACACTCTGTCATTGCTTTTGGGGGCTGACCCATGACCATCTATGCTACTAGTCATTATTTGTTGAAACCTTTGTGACTGATTCCTTTGTTACCTTTGTTTATTTCCATTATTGTTTCTCTCACTCAAACAGGGCAAGCCATGGCACGAAACACCTGTCCACAGAAGAGATAGTCAAACTCTATGGACAGAAAAGAGAATGGAAGCACTTCAAATCCATTAGTGAGGGATTCACTCGCTCAGGTAGAGTTAATGATGTATTTATAATTTGTTCTTTGCTAGTAGTCATCGTTTTTAAAGGAACATAAAGTCCGGCATGCATCCTGTGCTATCGTCCTCTCTGTTCCCTTCAGCTTGCCTTAATGTTATTACCTAATGCATTGTTTTTAGGAAGCACATTGTGACACCGTTGCACTGTGAGGAACGCCTTTTTTAGGTAATAGTAGAGATTGGGAGGGTGTGAATGGGTTTTGCTGGCTGGAGTGACTGTACAAAAGGGAAGTTATACCATATAGCACAAGACAGGTGGTTCTTCATCCTCCAGTCACCTGTAGCTCGCTTGGATAGTTTTTAGAGCATAGATAGAAACTGACAGATAGGTTATTTTTAATCTGTTCCTACACCACTTTGAATCAAACACGATCCAGCAACAATTAGGGAAAGGCTGCATAGGATCTGATGAAAGCTTAGGGATTTGGCACAGTTTGTAGTACTGAAACATGTGACCTGGATATGAATTGTGAGGAAAGTGTTGTAAACAACACACCCCACATTCCTTTTGTTTTTAATATTATGTAAGGCAGGTCTAGCCTTTAATAAAACTTTCACCGGTGCCTCTTTGTTAATACACTGTTAATCTTTCATGACCCTTCACACATCCAGATAAATGCTCTCAAATTTGAGCCCACCTGGCACTAGCTGGCGAAGGAGTATCCCTGTGAAGAAGCGATCCACTGCTGAATGCCATACAGATGGCTTTGCCTCAAGGGTGAATACTGACATTTTGCTCTTTGGTCTGGTAAACCTATTCTCCTTCTCCCACTCATGGCCAAAAGATCTGGCCAATCCTCAGCTTCAGTGAACCAAGCTTGTAACCAGGGTGTAACCTTTACAGATAACCGTGGTGGAAAAATCAACATTTTCTAACATACTACAACTACCATTTCTCAATTTCTACCTGAAAATCACACTGATACTGGCTGTTGTTCACTTCTAACTGGATTGCTGTAATGACCTTTACACAGGCCTGAGAAGCACATTTTTCATCGAGCTGCAACAAGTAGAGAGTCAGGCTGCTCGCATGGTCCTGGATATAAGGTGCCGTGATTATATTAAGCACGGCTTTCTGATCCCTCAACTGCCCCCCAGTGAAGGAAAGGACATCCTTTAAAACTCTCTGCATTGTTCACAAGGTTCTACATGACCATACTCTGAAATACATCTTCAGCCTATTTATACCATACCCGACCCTTAACCTCGGGTAAACTAATCAAAGTCTGCTAAGGCATCATTGATTTAAATACCAAAGATTTGAAGGCAGGTCACTTCATCACCAGGGCTCCTCCCTATGGGATTTATTACACACCCAACCGAAACATGAAAATGTCCCCTTCTAATTCATGAAATTCTTAAAGAGACATCTCTTCACACTGATATTCAGGTAGACCCCTAATTTTGCCGGCCAGACACCTCAGACTATACTGCCCAGTTTCACTGGGATTCAGACTTCATCAACAGTGTTAATCCTCTCGCAGGACTATTAGACAGTTTTCTAGATTGGGCTTTAGGTACTTCTGTACATTGTCTCTTCCTGCTCAACCACTCAGGCCCATTAGGGCCCACTTTAGTGCCCTGAGGCAGTCGAGTAGTTAGTAGCACTTAAGAAAATTCCCAAATAATTAGGTCAGGATTTGGATTCTAGCAACATTCTGATCATACACCTTTCTGATTATACTGGACTCTATCTAAAATCACTGAAAGTTCAGAGGCTCAAGTTGAAAGGCTCTGCATAGGCACTGGCTCTCTTTAGGTAAGCATTTTGATCTCTGTAGGGCTCTGTTTTCATGGTGCCACAGTTCTTATCTTAGAAGAGTTCAGGATATATCTTTACTCTTTCCTATTTGAGTTTATGTTATGAGGAAGCATCTCCTGAATTGCTCTGTTATATTTATTTTGAATGTGTTCTCAATTTCACAAAATGTTACTGTAACTAACCCAGATTCTGCTTTCGACCCAGTGCCTCACTGTTCCACTGAAGATTTGGGAGATTGCCCCCAGTCTGACATTTTCCACTTGACCACATTATGTAATTCTTTGGCACATCATTTGGCCTCACTGTGCTGCAGTTCCATAGTTTGCAAGAATTGTGAATACATACTAAGTGCTACATCAATGACTGAATGTTTACATTTTACAACTAGATAAACTCTCCAAGTCGTCTCAGAGTCAAAATGCTATGAGCTGTATATTTGGCAAACACATACCAAAGGTTGATTTGTTGCTCGTAAAATAATGTACTTATGTGAAGAATTTCATATGAGGAAATGTCTCACTGGGGCTTCAAGTAGGCAAGAAGTGGTAGTTCTAGGAATGGACTACCTTGTGAGTTTGTGTACACCAACAAAAATACGTGTGTTCTGCTTTCCTGCCCTTATTTCATAACCGAGCTTACAGAACCTCTCTGGAATGCACTTCTGAGTTTAAAGAAGACATTTATTGTTATTAGTTCTCCACCACAAGGTTCCTGAGAGACGAAATTAGTAGATTGGACGCACACGTTCAAAAGTAGTCGCAGCAATGAAAGCAAAATATATAAAAGTACTTCTCAGTTGCAATGTACACAGCAAATATATGTGATTATATTATAGCATAACTTAAAAGCAAAGCATAAAAGTCAAAATTCATCACCGTAGGGCCTATAGCTCAGCTTCATCTTTCTGGGGTCTGCAAGTTGATGACTCCGGTCAACTGCGAGAAAGAGATTTTCTATCCAAACGGGAGACAGGCAACTGACGTCTACGTTCCTGTCTGAAGTCAAGCAGATTCAATCTACCCCTGCTGTAGCCCAGAGTCATCCTTAAAAGAAAAATCAGTGTGAGAACCGAAGAACCTTGGAGAGTGGCCAATTCTCCCAAGCTCACTCGCTCTTAGACTGGATAGCGAGGTAAACATAAAATCTACGTGCTCTTATCAGCTAAGGTCTGGTGTGAAGAAAACAGCTTGGTCCATCTTGTGGAAAAACACAGCTTGGAAAAACACAGCTCATCTGCAATGTCTCAACTGCAATGTCTAACCCCACGTTAAAGCCAATAGGCAGCTAACCTAAATATCAAATGTAATGTCTAATGTAATGTCAAAGCCAATAGGCAGCTAAACTGAATACAGAATGTAATGTCTAATGCCATGTCAAAGCCAATAGGCAGCTAAACTGAATACAAAATGTAATGGCTAATGCCATGTTAAAGGCAATAGGCAACTGACCTGAAAACAGAATGTAATGGCTAACTCCATGTTAAAGCCAATAGGCAGCTAAACTGAATACAACATGTAATGTGCTACTGGTGAACATTGAGCAACTAATATGCGCAGTGGTGAAACACAAAGTCATTGGTCAAACACAATTAATAGCATCACAACGTGTTAATGGTATTTACCAAATCCTCTCCAACCCTTTCCCACCCCGGAAAAAGTTGGAAAGTTCCTTCTGACAAAGGCAGAAGGGATTTTTTTTTTCCTTGGGGCAAGATAACATTTTTTCCAGAAAAAAAAGAAATACATGTTTTTTGTGAATTTGCAGTTGCTTCCCTGAGGTGTATAAAATTGAATTCACAAAGGCTTGCTAGTTGTATGCCTGGAAACTTGCAAACGTTCCATGTTTCCAGACCTACTTCTGTAAAGGTTTATAAATTCACCAATGCACCATTATTTAAGAATAGGTCCGTTTTGATTTTACACTGCACGTTTTACTTTAGACTGATTCGCTAGCATTCTCATGATTATTTTTGTGATATTAGCATTCTTCCATCGCATGTAATTAAGAGATGCTTTAAAGAAATGGTAAAGGTATCCTTAAAAATGCATAATATTGTTGTGTGACTGTTACCTAGGTCTATTACATTGTATTTTAAAAGCTAACAAATTGCATGACAGTTTAGCTAAACTGTCTGCAACCTTTGTCTGTTGCGTTCAGGTTGCATAAGTGTTTTGCATGCATTGTATTCCTAAAAATAAAATCCACAATCTTGCTTCCATTCTTGTGCATGTATCTGCATATACTGAAGAGAGCATTACAAATATCTAGTAAGTGTTAACTTTTGTGAATATGTGTACACATTTTATATTGGAAGCACTGACAAAAATGCAAGCTGAGGTTATGGATGCAGTTTTTCCTTAGAGCACTCACTGTAACAGTAAAGATGTTGTGTTAATTAATCATTTATACCACTGTAAACATCTTATACATATGGATACATATCTGACAATCTTATTTGCTATAACCGTACTCTGGCACAGTATACTAGCAGCCTAAAGGTTTTGTTTCAGGAGATTGAGCCTTCTTCTCTTCTGGACAAAATAAGCATAAACTTATTATTCTTGAGTACAAAAAGTATGTTCTGGGTGATAGGAATATCACACCACTGTACTCACAGCTGCAGTCAGGATCCATTAGATTGACTCCGTAAAGTATGATTTTGTAAGATGGTTCTTGTAACCTGGAGAGCATAGCTTTCAGGGTGCTTTCGCCACCTTCACTCACTGGCTTTTCCCTCTACTGCAAGAAATGCTTTCCATTTGTCCTGGGCTTCAGGTATTTTGACCCACTCTAACAGCAGATGTCCTGTTCTTGCAGATTTGGACTAGATGGAGGTTCAGCTGAGTGTCCAGTGCCTGTTTCTGATGGCTCAGTGCCCACCAATTTCCTGGTGCTCTGGTCCTGTCTGTCGTATTAGTAGGTTTTTAGACGTGAACGTCAATTGGGGTCACCATGAGTTGCGGCTGAGCCCCTGTTACATTTCATAGTTTCCAATTCAGACCACCCCCAGCACCAAATTGCCCATTGTTGAGCCAAGGGTGACATAACAGGTTAACCTTGTGATATTGTCCTGGGTCAATAGGTGTATGGTATCACTTCTGCTACCCTTGGGGCTTTGGAGAATTGATATCCATACCAAAAGATTGTTGTTCTGAACGCAAACCTGCAAGTTATGCGAGACTTGCAGGTCATATCCTACGATGTGGAAGGTGTTACTTAACGGCTGTTTAAAGAAACCAGCAGTCCTTTTCTGTCATGAAGTATTCTAAACCTTTAAGACTCAGGAATGCATCACAGCTCACTTTGACCATCAACTCACCATCATGCTTACACCCTTGGTGCACTATGCTCTATTGTTGTATCTATCTGTTTTTTCAGAATTCCTCTATTTTCAGCAGACATGCATGATAAAAATATCCTACACTGTTATAAAGTAACAAAAATGCACCAGTTTGATCAAATAAAAACAGCTAAACATATACGAAGAAGTGAAACACGTCAATTGTAAAACCAAACACAAAGTAATGCAGTTTCCCCTCACTTAGAGCTCTTTGCCGAAGGTTACTATTAACACCTTTGAAAAGTGTAGTTACTACACAACGAGGGTTATGTTTATCCCGCCGAGAATGGATAGATTTTCTCTTAAAGTATTTCGAAAAAGTTGTCACATGGATGTTGTTTTTCTTTGAGTTCTGGGAAAGGGTCTAGAATTGGGAAACCTTCTCCCCTGAACCCGGTAAATACTGTACTTATCATATGCAGGTTATCATCAGTGTGTAATGACATACTTCCATGAACAGTTGTGTGAATTAACAGCTTGTTTCCTTCACTTTCTTTCCCCAGCTAAATATTACTTTTACGACAATTATTTTGACTTGCCGGGAGCCCTTCTCTGTGCACGGATCGTGGATTGCTTAGGAGAGGTAAGGCTTATGTTGCATACAATACTTTTGCAAAACAACCAGAAAACAAAAACAGAAGTGTGGGTGTGTACCTGCACTGAGGACATCTTGTGAACTTTTAATTAAGGTGGTCGTTACAGGTTGCAACCGCCACCCCTCCGCTTATCTCACAACCGCTGTAATCCTTACAGTCTGAACGTTCTTAGGAACCATCCACTGAGACAATAACACATTAGGTAGCAGAGGTGAGGAGCTTTTGTCACAAACTCCCATACAGAAAGCAGAAAGAAACTGATGAAAATAATAACGCTGAATAGCTGATTTTGTTTTTACTATAAATCATTCAGTTATGCATTATCGCATGTATTTATAGACTCTTTGGTTTGTGATTCTGGGATTCATCTTTTATAGTGAAAATAATATTATATGGCGATTATTAAAAATACAATAATGTTTTATTTTTTAAAAAGTTGTTTTTAAACTTGTTCTTATTATGACTGGAAGAAGGGAAGTACATGGCCCCATGTCTGGACTGTAAGCCTAAGACTGCATTCCACCTTTTAAGCTTTTAGCAACCTTTTCACCTTTAAATCCCCTAAGGATGTAAACAGATTGCTGCAGTGATACACATCTTTAAAGAACACTACATCACGATGGCGTAGAAATCTACTTTCACAATCTCCTAATTACTGTAGCCTTGCCTTTGACCCTGTACAGTGCTGCCCTGCCTTATGGCTAGGTTACCACCATATTAGTTGTTTAATGTGTTTTTCTTCCAACTGTGAATATGTTTGTATGTTAGAAATATAAGAAGACTGAAAGATGATTTAATGCCAGGGTTAACGGTAGGGATGATTTTTTTACATCCACATTCGCCTCGTCTGGGGAGTGAAGAGCCAAAACGTTTGCAGAAGGACGCCTTTGCTGTTTTCGTTGTTAAATGTTTGCACTTGGTTGAATAATTTTCAAATTCTAAAACAGGTAGTTTAAAGCATTAACCCAACTCAGTGCTAATATTGGTGAGATTTAGGCCCTCATTAGAACCCTGGCGGTCAAAGACCGCCAGGGCTGTTTCGACGGAAGCCCCGCCAGCAGGCTGGCGGTGCTTCTCATGGGATTACGACCGCGGCAGAAGCACCACGGTCGCACCGCCGGGACCAGCGGTTTCCCGCCACATTTTTCCTGGCGGTTGTAATCCCCCTCCTGCCAGCCTTTTCATGGCGGTATGAACCGCCATGAAAAGGCTGGCAGAAAGGGGAGTCGCGTGGCCCCCTGCCACGGCCCCATGGAGTTTTTCACTGACTGCATAGCAGACAGTGAAAAGCGCAACGGGTGCAACTGCACCCGTAGCACTGCCGCAACACCGCCGGCTCCATTTGAAGCCTGCTCCCGTGTTACAGCCGAGATCCCCGCTGGGCCGGCGGGTGGAAACTAGGTTTCCGCATGCCGGCCCAGCGGGGATCTCCAAATAGCCACGGGAGTGCGGCCGCGCGGCAGATTCAACTTTGTTGAAATGAGGGCCTTAGTCTTGTCCCTGGTCAGGGGAAGCCAGGAAGACATCAAGTACAAACATATTTTCGTATAATAAAATAACCTGCACAGCATCCGTTGTTAAGAGGCAGGGACTTTCGCTGACCTCTGAAAGATACGTGCAACATTAGACCCTCCGGGCTAACCAGAAAAAGTGGCATCCATTTTGACGTCTATTAAACTTTGCCAAAAACTAAGTACCTGCATTTCGGATGCATTGCTGAATTTGAATGCAGGAAACGTGGGTTTTAATCCAAACTTCCCCACTTGGCCTATTTGCATAAGCTTTTTCCAGATGGATTTATCTTCCTGTGCTCTTTCTGCCAAGCTTCGAAGCACCTAGAAATGTGTGAAATGTTTATGCTGAGTGCATTGAAAAACATAAACACAAATACTGAAAATTAAAAACGCATTTTGGGGTGAATTCATTTTTTTCTCTCTTTCCTCGGAAGTTGTTTCCATTTTTGCTATGCACTCTTCACTGTACTGTGTGGTCTCTGCTCTCACTTCTGGAAGCAGAAAAGCTATCTCTACATTGACTACAGGAGTCACTGCTCTTACTTGCACTAGTTGTAAGATGTTTCAAGGATGCCAAGGACTCCTGCTAATTAGAAAAGTTTAATGGTTTTTCCTGTGATAAGTGAGAACACAGGGCATCAAGATGTAGAAAAGTACTTTTGCATTTGTCCTGCAGGACAATTTCCAGTCCCTCCACACTTGTCTGACGTGATTTGCCTTTTGCTTTGGTTAGTGGTCCTGTAGTGATACTCAAACCCTGTTTTACTTGCATGCGATGCATTTCCTATGACAATTTAGAAGACTGTTAAACAGGGGTGGCTCCTTCGCAATGTTGAAGGAACGTCGCCTCCCTGGCTAAGCCAGCAGCTGAAAGATAAAACGATATTTCATTATCGCTTTATCTTTCAGCTGCTGGCTCAGCCAGCAGCATGTGAAGGGAGGTGTGGGCTGGGCCAGACACACATGCGCACTTAGGTTTTCTCCAGCTGGGCTGGAGAAACTGCACAGGCCCCAGGGTTGTGCCTGAGTGGCAGTCCAAGCTGCTCACACTAATCCTAACCCTGCTTTCATGCTAGGTTTAGCATGAAAGAAATGTAAGGATTTCTGGGAAATCACATCAGGGGAAAAGGAGCAATGCGGCAGGAGGCGGCGATGGCAAAAGGTAGTTTTTGTTATTTTATTTTTTAATCCTTAAGATTTGCGGCAGCCGCCCCTGCTGTTAAAATTTGGAGTTCAGAGAAGGGCAGAATTATGAAAAACACCAACTACTCCTTTACATGGCTTGTCAGATATTTTTATTTCCAGCTGTTAGGCATTTAGAGGGCAAGGCCACAGTCATTATCTGCACTGTGACTGTGCTGCCCCACTGGACTAACACACATCATGAAAGGTTTCCATAAGGAGAGCCTTGGTTCACCTCTGGTATTTTGGCCTGAGCAGCAAAGCGACCCCTCAGATAAAACCTTTGAAGTGTTATTCTGAAATATACAACTAAATATCAACAATTAAAAGAAATAAAAAACACGTTGATATCCACACCAGATGTAGGTAACTAGACAGCAATGTAAAGAGAAAAATGTTGTACTGATGAAGAAAAATAGTTAAAAGGTGCAAATGCTATTGAATGGATAAGTTATTCTTCAGTGGTAAAATCCATTGCATCAATAGGATATTTAAAAAAAACACTGATAAAAGGGCTGCTTCACCTCCACAGAGGTCCCAATAGGTCTAGGCAACCAAATGGCTAACCTTTGAGTTCATATGGTTGGAATGAAGCAGTGTCTTATCTCTGTGTAAATGTTTACCTTTAGGGACCAAAGAGGGCTTCAAGGTGTTGGATATAGGATTTAAGAGCACTTGTCAGGATTCCTCAGAACAGAGGCAGGCGAACACCTATACCTCCCATGCACCCTTATCGTAAACCTGTAGAGCCACGGATCCAGAGCAGCAGTAGGAGGAAAAATAAGGCAGAGGTGAGAGGAAAGAGGCTGGTACTGCGACCCCTCAAGTTCTTCTTGGAACAAAACTATATCCTAAGAACAGAACAATGTTCTAGCACCTTCCCTCTCAGGATTACTCTTGTAGAAGGATTAGGGGAACAAAAAGGCGGCAACCTTAGTAAGATATGTATAAACAATGATTCAGTTAGGATCATTTCCGGGTGATTTTATACCAATTCTTAGTGTGGCCCTGTCAGTGTCACACCTGCTACTTAATAGCTCTTGTATTTACATATCAGAATATATCAGATGTAGAAAAATGAAACCCCTCAATCCATACTTGTACATCCATCTTTTCCCGAATCAAACCGGTATGTAATTGCTTTTGGTGAAAGTGTTTCCTTTAGAGTTTCCAGAGTTCACTTTTTTCTTTTGAGACATAAGGTGCTCATGTCCCAAACTTTTCTCTTGTTTACCTATATGCATACCTTTGGGATGTGACAGTTTTATGCAGCATTCACCACCTTTCTTGTAGTGTGCATCTTTGTTTTGCAAAATGTATCCATGTGCTCAATTTATCCACAGTTGTACCAAAATACAAGGCTTAGGGGTATTGCTTAGAATTGTCATTTTCAGTTGATTCCTGTGTGCTCTATGAAATTGGAGCTTTCCTTTCTTTGCTTAGATAGATGTTTGAAAACCACAGTATGTCTTAGGTGTAGACTCATTTTCAATGTTTTGAGTTGACTTTAGCTTGGTGATCATCTTCTTCATGTTGTTGCATTGATTGATTGCACACTTTTTCACTACAACATTCTGCGTACTCAAACTCCAAAGGGCATGCACTTGAATGGTATTGGTTTAACTTAGTTTACTTTTCAAATTTTGTGTAATTCTCCTCCTTTATTCACATCTCTATAACCAATTCAGTGTACAAAGTCGGGTTTCTCTATCTATCTCTGAGCTTCAGGTTGGCAATAATCCAGATGGCATCTAACCAGGAGTCCAGTGACATGAGATCAACAGTCCTTTGTTCCAGGCACACCAACACCACTAATTAAAGGTGCTGGTTGAACAAGGAGCACAAGGTGATGGCCTGTGAAACAAAATCCTGGAATTTGGAGGGTTAATGCTTACATAAAGGAAGATGGTTATGTGGTGGATTGGATAGAGGACAACCTGAAATTAAACTACAGCACAGATAAGAGTGTGATCGATGCATAGAATTCCTGCCCCACTCATAAATAATTACATACCATATCTGGAATAAGAATACATTCTCAGCAGCACAGAACAACCAATCAGAAAGGCAAGGCATCAAGAAAAAAACTGCTCATTGAAGGGAATTCAGAACAAGCCTGAAGGGAGCCAGAGAAGAGATCTGAACCTGCGTAAGAACATGCGATCCGTTCATCTGGCTACTGCACTAGGAGGGATAGGGGACCAGTGATCAAAGTCTTGCACCAGGAAAGGGGCATGGAATCGAAGTCTTGCACCAAGGAATCAAAGTCTTGTACTGGGAATGGACAGTAGAAAAGGATTAAAAGCCTTGAACTAAGAAACAACAGAGGGAAGGTAATCAAAGTGTCTCCCTAGGAAAGGGCACGGAACAAAGAGTCATCAGGGCTGAAAGCTGTAACTGTTTCAAAATATAATCCAGGTAAAACAAATCCAAACCAATCTAGGGACAGGAACTGGTAAATTCACAGAAGGTTAATCCTACTGGGCAAGAGTGACTAAACAGAAGATTTAAAATGCTGATCAAGAGTTACAGTAAAGCAGAAAACAAGTGATACAAATTTAGGACAGGGGAAATAGCAGGGCTTAGTGGCATAAAGAGGACAGATAATATAAAGCAGTGATACCCAAGCTTTTTAGGACCACAACTCAATTTTTAGAGTAACAAACTTTTGTGACCCATCTAACTTTATTGGACTTGAGGTGGGGGATATTTCAATGTAACTAAAGCTTTACAGACAGCATATTTCCAATGTCCAGTAAATTTGCACAGACATACGGTTTTACTGATAAAACTATATCGCAGACAAATAACATTGTGTGATAATTGGGTTTCAGGGAATATTTGTCATTTGTGCATCACCAAGTAAAGTGTCTTGATTTGTATTGATTCTGGTAAAGTCTTTTCTTCCATCACACTTCAGAATAACATAAAATGTGATTCACTTTTGCTTTCCTAATTGTGAAATGTGTACAGTTCACATTTTACAGGTATTTACATTCTGTTGTCACATCCTACAGCATTTCCTTTCACTCTACCTTTACCTCAGCAAGATTGTCACACAATTCACTTTGCATTTCCTTCTGTGACTGCAAAGTGAGATGAATTTGTAAATACCAAAACACCAATTCTTATGTTAATAAAATAAGCTGCAATTTGTCAGAAGACCTAGCCTAACATGTGATCTCTGTCTGTGAAGCACAGCTAATGTGATACAATAAAGACAGAATTTTAAGGCTTCTTTATTAATTGCTTGCGCTTTTGTGACCCACCAAAAATAGGCTGGCGAACCACAGTTTGGCAAAAACTGACATTGTGGTCTCAATAGTTTGTAACGCAGGGCATCCAACAACCGGAACAGGTTAGAGGCAATTATACATTAGTTCTGACCTCCTTTTATAATGTTTCCCAATATATTGGCAACAGCACATGTGGAACATGTAGCACAAACATGGCTGCCATCATTCCGCACATAAATGCTTCACAGCGCTTGCATGTTTGTTTGTTTTTGTCCCCTAGTGAGGACCAAACGCCTGTGGGTGGGTGGATGGTTGAGTGGAGTGAAAGGGGGGCAATTAAACATGGCAGTTTAGAAGATGGGCTGTTTGACAAGACAATTCTGACCACTTCTGGCAGTAGCAAACCAATGCATCACTACAGCCCCAAAGAGTTTGGCATCCTGCTCTGTGATGCTGGTGCCTGTGAGTTACTTTGTGCAATTTTTGGCTTGACACAGGTTTAGACTCGTTAGTGAAAACTGCCTTCACTTTAAAGAGTATTGGATTGTACGAGGATAATCAATTTCACTGACTTGGACTCATTTTTTGGGCAAGCCAGTTTCAAAATGGTTTCTGTCTTCTTCCTAAAACTAGGCATCTTTTCTCCTTGCCTGATTTTTGCTTGACGAGGATCGGGTCAGTGCTTCCTTGCCTATTTCACTACCTTTAAACTGACTTTCTAACAGATCCATACTTTTGATGTGAACATCCAGTGAGTTTTCACGCAGAATCTGAAATTTCAGCAGCCCCAACAGAGTTAACAAGGCTGATTTCAGTTGAACTAGCCCAAGGGACATAACAATCAAACCTCAAGGCTCCTTCCTCTGAAACACCTCTACCGCCAATGTAGCGCCATCCTGAATACAGACTCCTACAAGGAGACCACCTTAGCATTGCTAGAACTCAGTGAGATCAACCTCTCTATGAGGAACAAACCTCAGAAATGAATGAGTACTACATCATCAGAACTTGCCATGGAGGGTCAGAGAAAGCACAATCAGGACATTCAATCACCCACATTTTCTCTAGGGAAGTGTAAAACCAGACATTTTTTTAAATCAACGGGCCCCTGCTGAGGACCAAAAGCCTGTGGGTGGGAAGGGGCCAAAGGGGGAATTGCCAACAAACACACATGATGAGGCTTAACTAAAATCTTAAAGAAAAAGTTGAATTTTGAGCAATTCGTTTTCTATACCCAAGTCCATTTATTGAAATTGCATGGTGGTTGTGGTTTTGAAATATAGAACCATATATTCTACAGATAGTCTACATATGTGGAAAATGTTCCAATGCCAGGAGAAATCATTCATTGATAACATGAAATGTATGAAACATTTATCACTGATTTGAGAAGTAACTGGTCGAATGACGGACAGTTTCCGAAGAATGTGACCATTATAAAAAAGAGGGACGAACACCGGGTTTCATGTAGAGCACTTAGGGCCAGATGTAGGTAAGTGACATATTGTGACTTGCAATTTGTGAGTCATGGCGACTCGCAAATTGCAACTCGCGATGCAGAAAGGTGTCTCAGACACCTTCTGCGACTCGCTATGGAGTCGCAAAGACCCACCTCATAAATATTTAGGAGATGGGTCGCAGTTTGCGACCCCATAGCTAGTCCAGGCACTCACAGGGAAGGTGACCTGCTGGAGACAGCAGACCACCATGTCCATGACTGCTTTTAAATAAAGCTGTTTTTTTTTTCTCTTTGCAGCCCGTTTTCCTTAAAGGAAAACGAGCTGCAAATAGAAAAAATACCGAAACATTTTTGTTTCGTTTTTTTTCAGAGCAGGCAGTGGTCCGTAGGACCACTGCCTGCTCTGAAAAAATAATTTTGTGAGCATTCACAAAGGGGAAGGGGTCCCATGGGGACCCCTTCCCGTTTGCGAATGAGTTACCATCCACTTCAAGTGGATGGTAACTGCGAGTTGATTTGCGACCGCTTTCGCGATCACAAATCAACTCTACATCGCAGTGCTACTCGCAAATAGGAAGGGAACACCCCTTCCTATTTGCGAGTCGGAAACACATTTTGCGAGTCTGTACCGACTCGCAAAATGTGTTTCTGCATCGCGTAAGGGCTTTTGCGCCTCGCAAACGGCGTTTTTCACTGTTTGCGAGGCGCAAAAGCCTTCCTACATCTGGCCCTTAATCCCAAAAGTGAGTAATGAGTGGTCAAGGTACTTGGAGAGTACAAATATGATGATGTAGCACTATTTTTAGAAACAAACTTCAAAACATATTTCAGTCATGTTTCATCTGTTATTTGCTAGACGATAAACTTTGTAAGTAGGAAAGCATAGATCACTTGACTTTGCCAGACATATTTGTTATACCCATGTGCAAAGCCTGACAGATTCCTGTGTATCAACTGCAGAAACAGTATTTGGATGATCTCCTGATTTTTGTGCAGACAGTGTTTTGTAATGCATCATGATCTCTGTGTTTTGAATTGTACCTTAGAGATCACTCGCATATTTCAGGAAGCCTACTACTGGACAAACATAAAATATTAAAGCTAAAAAGCAAAGCAGAACATATTTGTCAATATGTTTCTTAACCAAGAAAATCTAGATGAACATGATCTCTAGTAACAGTGTTCCATACTTTGGCGGAGGACTAGAGAAAGTGTGTCTGACATCCTCTGGATCATAACTTTTACAGCTGTGAGCAGGTGCTATTCCTCTGATTAGGGAGTGTAATGTTTTCTTTTAATGAGGTCAATCTAACAAAGGGTTGGGATTGGTATTACTAATTGGTTTTCAGAGATAATACGACTCTGCACAATTCTAAGTGTTACTGAGTGTGGTATTATCTGGTGGGTATTGCTATGCTAGTCACCTCAAATCACGTGGAATTTGTAAGTGGAATATTGCCCATAAGTTAGGAATACCATGGTAACCTGTCAAGTACCACCAAGTTTCATATGTTGTTCCTCATTCCGCACCTCATACTTAAAATTGGTCAGTAAGTGGAGTGGTGGTGCAGCCCTCTATCGGTAACACCAGTTCTTTTATTGTCTCCTTGTTTTACCCACCAACTCGTTTTAAGAATCTAATGGGCTTTTGACACAGGGTAATGCACAAAGCCATCTTGCTGCGCTGCCCTGTGTCAAGAGGGAAAGGGCAGGAATGTATAGTATCTATGCAATACAGTACTTTCCTGTCCTTTCCCACTGTGCTGGTGCCGTTTTGGCCCCCTAGCGACTACTCAGGCACCATTGCACCATAGTGCGAGGGTGTATGTGTTGTAGGAAGAATTGTTTTTGTGCAGGAAGGGGCTCCTGGCAGGTTTTTTCATCTTTCTATGTGTGCTGCAGAATGCAGCATTCATAGAAAGAGGAAAAACGAGGAAAAATAAAGATAATTTTCCTCGTTTGCCTCCCCTGGGTAGGCATAAGGTTTTGGCACATCCCCAGGGTTACAGGCTTTTGTAAATATGAGGATGGGTCAAAATCCATGGGTGTTGCTTGGGAACACCATCCGAAACACCCATGAAATGCCCCCGCTTCCCAGAGTAAGGCAACACAGTGATTTGCGCTGCCTTGCCTTACTCAATAGCTATAAGGCCATTCAAAGCCACGCATAGTGGCTTTAGGTTGCCTCATAGATATGAGTTCAAGGTTTGCGCTGTTGTTGTGTCACAAAAGGTAATGCAGCAGCAGTGCAAGCACCTTATAGCTATGCCCCTGGTGTGAAGAAAGTTCACAAACACTATGCCACAATGCCTTCTAGAGCTTTGGTGGCCTTATTGGACGACCTAGTTTGGATTCCAAAGTGAATTACAATGCTGGGAATGAAATGAGACTTGAATTTTGATAATTGTAGTTAAAATATTCTTCCTGCTTTTTTTTATGGGAATTTATCATACCTGATTCCCTATTCTTACTGTGTTTCTAGAAGTTATTGATTGATCATAGTACTAAAGTCTCATCCTTTCAAAATAATGTTTTCTTTGTTCCTATCCATAAATTGATTTAGATTAAAGAATTTTTATCTTTTTTTAGAGCAGGAATTTAACGGCTTCTTCACATGGACAGTGTTTACGAAGATAATAAAATATTCTAATATTCTTGAATGACAACTAAGTCTGGTGTCTGCCTTGTATAGTAGTAGGTGTATATTTATTTGTATACTAATGCGTAGTAGTTGGCCACCCTAAATGATACCTCGTAGTCCACCTGTAAACCTTTTATACAATATTACAAAGTTTAATACCTGTAAAAGATCTAGCTTCCAGATTTACCATAGCAGAATTATATTCTTGGGGTAAGTTTACATTTCCAGTGCGTGTTGGTGGCTGGATAACAGCTCTCCTTGATGCTCAGTGCTAGATCCCAGGACTTCTGTGCACATCAGTGATCCCAAACTGCTAATACACTAGCAAGACGTGAGAAGGGACCAGGAAAGAAGTTGTGCTTTGGACTGAAATAGAATTGCAATGTCTTGTCGTGATATGCAGGGGATTCCTTTCTGAATCTCTGAAATGAAGCTTTTTTCAGATGAATACGAAGGTTTATAGTATAATAAACGGTGAATCAGGCATTACGGGTCTGATGTAGGATTTGACGACTGGAATACTCTGTTACAAATGTGACGGCTATTCTGTCCAACATATCACAAGTGTCATGGGATTTAACACTTTTGTAATACAGCGGACAGGATATCTGACACATATGTGGCATAGTATCCCACCAGCCAAACTCTAAATGAGGCTTATGTATTTAAAGGGCCATTGAAAACTTTGAAACTTCCATTTTGTAAGGATTGCTGAGGGCTGCTCCATGTTAGTTATCTTGTACTTGTACTTGTTCTTTCACCCTTCCATGTTGATAAATGAAGGGCTGTGAACCTCTTTATTGGTGTCCTACACAGTGGAGCTCACAGACCTCTTTGCCTTAATGGTAGGAAGTTCAAGGATCAGCTTCTTCATTTATCTGAGTTTTGAAAACTAATTTCTGAAGATTCATGGTCCTCCTTCAATTACAATCAATGTCTGTGTCCGTCATATGCCACCTTGGACCTTGACTTTAGTAGACAGGGAATCCTGCTTGGGATCTCCAGCTATTCCTCAGAATGTAGAGATGCTAAGTCTTGATCTTGAGGCAATGAAATTCTTGACCTGTTTATAAACAATATGTTAGCCGATTTAAAGCGCCCCTTCCTGTGAGGGTTATGAAGAATTATGGGTAAGTTGGCCTGCCAACTGATTTGACTGTGTTCGTTTGGAGAGCACCAAATAGGAGGCTGCTGTTGCTGAAACATAATCTAAATAAAGATAAAGTATATTTCTTCTTTCCTTTAGTCTCATAGAATATATTAGACTGCCAGCGTTTCATAATATTGGAGTTGGCTCTCTACTTCAGCCTGTGTTCGGGTTCCTGCATTGGATCATTGGTTGCGTTTATTTTTGTAATTTTTTTTTAATAAACAAGTTTTTTATTTTTAAACATAGAAGTGCAAGACAGTTGACACAGATCGCTCAATGAGCTCAGACTCTAGGGTATCATTAACAATTGACAGTGAGACATTCCAGAAGATAAACGGCAGTTTAATGCTTAACACCACACTGAGGCGGTCATTCTGACCCTGGCGGTCAAAGACCGCCAGGGCGGAGGACCGCGGGAGCACCGCCGACAGGCCGGCGGTGCTCCAATGGGGATTCCGACCGCGGCGGTAAAGCCGCGGTCGGACCGGCAACACTGGCGGTCTCCCGCCAGTGTACCGCCGCCCCATTGAATCCTCCAAGGCGGCGCAGCTTGCTGCGCCGCAGAGGGGATTCCGACCCCCCCTACCGCCATCCAGATCCCGGCGGTCCGACCGCCGGGAACCGGATGGCGGTAGGGGGGGTCGCGGGGCCCCTGGGGGCCCCTGCAGTGCCCATGCCACTGGCATGGGCATTGTAGGGGCCCCCGTAAGAGGGCCCCTACAAGTATTTCACTGTCTGCTTGGCAGACAGTGAAATACGCGACGGGTGCCACTGCACCTGTCGCACAGCTTCCACTCCGCCGGCTCGATTCCGAGCCGGCTTCATCGTGGAAGCCTCTTTCCCGCTGGGCTGGCGGGCGGCCTGAAGGCGGCCGCCCGCCAGCCCAGCGGGAAAGTCAGAATCACCGCCGCGGTCTTTCGACCGCGGAACGGTATTCTGGCGGCCCCCGACAGGCCGGCGGAGACCGCCGCCGGCCAATGTCAGAATGAGGGCCTGAGAGTCAAGGGCCCTTCCCAACCCGTCACAGCATTCCCATCCATCGTCCCCAAACCTTCTTGTGTTTTCGGGGACAACCCCTGGATTCGTACACCAGCTTCTTCTGGCCCGCGCACCAGTCCACTCCCCTCCGCCATTTTTGATTTGACGGACCCACAGAAGCGTTCCAGGCAGCAGCAATATCTCTCTTTGCAACCAGCAGAGCTGTACCCACAAGGGCACGCTTTGCTCGCGTTACCCCCATTTCCTCCATCACCCCCAACAGGATTCGTTTTGCTGACATCTGCATTTCCTGCCCCAACACCCTGCTCAGCTCTTGCACTACTCTGCCGGCTCTCCAGCACACCTTGGACACTGAGCTGTGGAGCGCAGTCCAGCCCGGTGTAGCCTAACTGGTGCCAAATATGCTCTGTGTAAATAGCAAAATTGTACTGCACGAAGTCTTGCCGCCACCACCAGCACCCTTGGTGCCTTCAAAGCCTCTGTGCATTCTGACTCATCTGACTTGATTCCCATTTGGTTCTAGTTGCGTCCAGGTTCCCGGGAGCATTGTTTACTAACATTTTATAGATTTGAGAGATACCCTTCCCTCCCAGACTCCCCATGAGCAACTTGGCCTCAAGCGGGCTGAACTCCAGCAGGGCACCCACAGTCGGCAAATGCTCTCCCAGAGCGTGTCAAAGCTGAAGGTATCTAAAGAACTGCGTTTGAGTTAGTTGAAAGTCTGCCTGCAGTTCCTGAAACGATTTCAGTGCATCCCCCCTCCACACATTTCCCAATGAAATACCCAACAGGTCCCATTCCATAAACCCCTCAAGAGCTGCTGTTGCACTTAACCCTTTCCCCCTCCATAGTGGGGTCTGCTCAGTGACAACAGCATTCCATTGGGTATGCCTCAATGCGGCGTGCCACGCCACACCAAAAAAAACACCTTAGTTACCGTTTACATGTCTCGCGGAAGGGGAGCGCCGTATAGCACATCAAGAATACGTGGAAAGCCCAGGATCTCCAACTCTACCTGATAGGCCGGTCAGTCCACCCCCGTGAACCAGTCATGAATCACCAGCAGCTGGGATGCCAGGTAATATAAATAAGTATCTGAGACGCCCAAAACCCCATCATACATTCCTCTCCTGCAGTATTGTGCCGCCACTTGGTGCCTGGCCCCTTTCCAAAGAAACAGTGTGGTGGCGCTCTCCAGAGCTCTAAACCAGGAGTGCGGGATTGGGAGGGGGAAACTCTGAAATACATATAGCAGTCTGGGCAAGACCAACATCTTGTACAGGGCCACCCGGCCTGTCACATTTAGGGGCAGAGCCTGCCACCTCAGCAGGTCCGTCTTGATGCCGGCCAAGAGCGGGGATAGATTGCTAGCCCACATCAGTTCAGGCAGAATGGTCACCCAAATACCTAGATATTTAAAACTGAGCCTACGTAAGGGTATCCCATCCTGCCAGTCAAAGCAGTCACGCGAACTCGCCAGGGGGACCAACACCGATTTGGCAGCTGCTCATAGCTCCGCAACAGGTGAAGACTCTGCAGACCCGATATATTGGGCTCTTCAATACATAGTAGGACGTTGTCGGCATATAAAGCTATCTTGTCTTCCCGGGAGAACCCCCATCTCCAACCGCGATATATTGGATCTGATCTAATCATCTGAGCCAATGGCTCAATAGCCAAGGTAAACAGAAGGGGGGACAGGGTGCACCCCTGTCGTGTGCCCCGATGAACTGTTAACACAGAGGACAAGGTCCCATTAACCAGCACACAAGCTGAGGGGCTATCATACAATGCTCTAACCAGGCGGCAAAATCTTGGTCCAAAACCTGCTCTCTGGAGCACCAAGAAGAGAAACCCCCAGTCTACCGAATCAAAGGCTTTCTCAAAGTCTATACAAAGAAGAGGAAGGCCTTGGGGTAACCGGCGGCACTCTGCCAAAGCTACCTGCAATCAGCGGATGCAATGCTGGATGCTACGAGTTGCCATAAACCAGCATTGGTCGGGGTGTATTAGTTGCGGAGGCACTCGCTTGAGACGAGCTGCGTGGATAGTAGCATAGATTTTAACCTAATTGTTAATCAACGATATCGGCCTATAGTCTGCACATTGCAGTGACAGCGGTTGGGTTTTGGGGAGCACCACAATGGTGGCTATCTAGCTTCTCCGGCAATGACCCCCTTTCTCCTATCTCTGCAAAAAGTGCCAGTAGATGTGGCACCAAGTCTTTCCTGAATGCTTTATAGTACTCCGAAGGGAAACCATTGGGACACGGAGTTTTCCCCGTTCCCAATGCAGAGATTGCCACCCCGATCTCCTCTGCATCAACTGGTTCATCAAGGATCTGCATCTCCGCCGCCAGCAGTCGCAGGAGAGGAATTTCCTCCAACAACTGGCCTGCCTGGTCTGAGCCAATCTGCGTTGATACCCGATACAATGGCTGGTAGTACCGGGCAAAGGCTTCCGCTATCTCCGCGTTGCCCGCAATGTAACCCCCCTTCTCGTCAGAGATTTTAGGGATGATCTTAGAATGTTGGTGGTGGTGAGATACCAGCCAGTATAGTAGTTTACCAGTTTTGTCCCCCCAGCCATAGACCCTCGCAGTGGTAGCCCTCCACAAATGCTTCGCAGCCTCTAAAGACTGATGTTTGATTTCCTCGCAGATTAATATGAGCTGACGCGCCACCTCCTCACTGGGTCTCGTCTCGTGCTCCTTCTCCAAATCCATCGCTCACAACTCCAACCGTTCAGTACTTTGATTTCAAAAGCGCTCCTGCTCACAGATCAGGCCTTTGGCCACACCTCGTAGGGCCGCCCACAGGGTTCCCGAAGAAGAAGGGACTCCTCATTTAAAATGAAGTATTTGCGTTGTGCTTGTTGCAATTGCTCATCATAGGCTCTGTCCTGCAGATACCACGCATTCAACCGGTCAATGACTGGGCCTGGCCCACAACAAGCCGGATGGGGGTGTGGTCGGAAATTCCCCTAGCTAGGATATCAATCTGGGAGGGGCTGGTACAGTCCGTACTTGTCAATAGCACCAGGTCAGTTCTGGATTGAGAGCTGTGAGCCACCGATGTATGAGTGAACTGTCGCTGTCTCGGATGCCACACCATTGTTTGCCTGTTGGTTGCTTTTATTTTAACCCTCCATTCCAGTTGGACCAATCTATCATCGCATTTAGTGGATCTTACTAACTTCCTCGTCTGTGAACTTCCATGACCACTGATGTGCGTAGTCTACTGAAAATTTTTGTTGAGTTTTCTGCAATGTACTACAGTGTGGGTGTGGTGAAAACTGTCCCCAGTAGATCAAATGGTGGCAGGATGACTGATCTTTCTAAATTACATTTGTTATGTCCCCTCGGATGCTGTACCATCTCTTGTATTTTGCTCAGGGTTTGTTAAAGCTTGCTGCTGTTTTTGTGGTTTTCTTTCAATTTGGCTCCTGGTTCTATCACATTTGGTTCCTTCATTACTTCTTTACCTCAGAATTTCTGGGACCCTACCTTTTGCCTGCCCCCTCTATTAGCTTCACGTGCAGCCATGTAGCTTAATACTGTAAGTACATAAACATTATAAAAAGAAAAGCACCATCATTATGTTAATTCAAACCAACTCTGCCAAGTCTGTTCAAACAGTGTTATTCCGAGGAGCCAGCGCACCAGCTAAATTTTCACCCGCAAGTGGGTCGTACCCCAGAGGCCCCATCAGATGAAGCTACATCCCTGTTCTGCCATAATGTTCCTCATCCGTCCTGGAGACCATTCTCAAGAGGTGCAGTATCGGTGGCCCCTTTCAAAGTGGGTCGCAGTGTATGTGACACAACATCCTCCCCTCTGTGAATTCTGTCAGGAGCCAATGAGTTTTGATCCGAACTCTCTCTGCCAACATCTGCATTTATTTGTGGTGGTCGAGCATCCCTTCCTCCAGTGCCGGTTCTCCCTGCTCTGTCCCACAGCCTCTGGGATCCTGATCTCGAGCCAGTCCCAAACATCCTGTGGTCTTTCAAAGAAATATGCATTGCCATTGTGGATGACTTTCAATTTGGCAGGGTACAGTAAAATATAGGTCATGCCCATGACCTTCAGTTTTTGTTTTACTGCCAGGAAGGATTTACGTTGTTCCTGCACCTCTTTAGTATAGTCCGGAAAGATAGCAATGTTACAGTTCTCATATTGCAGCATGTCCATTTCCCGGGTGGCTCTCAGGATGCAGTCCCTGTCCCTATAGTTAAGGACCTTGGCAATAAGGGCCCTTGAGGGGCACCTAGGCACTGCAGCGGAACCAGGGCTCTGTGTGCCCTCTCGATCACAAATACAGAGGAAAGCCCACGGGGTTGCAGGTTCAACCTTATCCAGTCCTCCAGAAAGTGCTTCGCTGAGGCCCCCCCCACGTTTGCCGAGGAACCCAGCACCTAAAGATTGTTACAGCAGAGCAGCCTTCTGCATCCTCTGCCCTCCTGCCTAAATCTGCACCCTCTGTGCTTACTGCGGTCATCTGTTGTTTCAATATTACCATTTCCCCCGGAGGGTCCCTATATTGGTCCCCGCTGTAGAGACTTTGTCTGAGATTTTGCATAGGTCTGCTCGTAACAAGTTCACATCTATTGACACAGTCTCTAGCTGGCATTCCAATGCTGATCTGAGGCCCTGAACAGCCACCATTAGGTCTGCCTTTGTGGGATCCGCTGTGTCCTTTCCAAGAACCTCTCTGTCAACTCCACCAGTCTGTCTCGTAATCCGCTCGCGGGGCTGCTTCGGGCTTGTATATTGTGTTTTAGAGTGCGAGCCTGTCACCTGCACCGCCCTGTCCTTCCCCATAATAGTAGTTCGAGTGTCCTCTGGGGTGGCGTAGGCCTCCCCAGCTGAAAGACAGGCAGCGATCTCTAGAGCAGTGCAGAATATTGCTCCCGTAGGTCCATCGCCGGTCTCCACCGGGACCCACCTCGCTCTCCCAGTAAATCACTGTACAGTTGTTACCTGACGAGGTAACCACCATCCACCAGTCGGTCCTCCCAGTCACCAATCCACCAGATCAAACGAGGAGGCCCAAAAGGACCACCCTCCATGCTGTGGTAGTTTGAGGACTGAAAGGAATTCTGTGCAAGAGGTCTGATGTCACACAGGATGTCAGGTTAGAGTGTAGGGGAAGAGAATTCTGAGAGTGGAGAAGAGCTGTTGGAGAGAGGCTGTCTTGCTATATTGTGGATAAGGTACTTCCAATAAAGAACCCACTTCTCAAGCAATTGGACTTCATCTTTATTACACATGTGCCGTTGCCAAGGAGCATCCTAGAACCATATAAATGGTCTTCAGACAGGCGGCCAGGTTGACCCCCCGCTCTCCCTGACCACCAGTGGGCCTATCTCCTCCGAAGAAGATCTTATGACAATGCGGGCCCCACCCAAGGGGCCTGAGGAAGAGGGACACTCCGCTCCCAGATTGTCCTCTGAGGGCCAAACTGCTGAGGAGGTGGCGTGAGCGCTCCCCAACAGCCTCTGCAGGAAGCCTTCTGGGCTCCACCCCCCAGCCCTCCACATTTGAGTCTGCTCACCGCAGAGAAGGGGCCTTCTGCGCCCCCTCCATTAAGATGGTTGGACTCGTCCTTGGCGAGGGAATCCTCCCATCAGGACCTGACTGCCTAGGCTTGCCCACAGGGTGCGCCGTCCAATTACTGGCTCTCCCCTGCTGGTCAATCTCCCTGTGTCCAGCAGCTGGACACTGGTTCCAGCGCGCTCTTCTTCCTCAACTCACCTGGTGTTCCTTGGCTGGGGCACAGTTTTCCGTCCGGCCCTTGTCTCCAGGGCTCACCTCTCTGGCAGTTCACTACCAGGCGGCCCTGGAATCCATCTCCGCTGGAGTCGGGCCACTAGCTCCGGTCAGCTCTGAGTCTCTCCTCTGCAGCCCCAGGTTGCCACTTGCAGGATTGTTGAAGAGGCGCGGGCTCCAAGCTCGTCCTCCCTATTCCCTGCCTCCCGGGCCTCCAGAAGATGAAGCCCAGTCACTTGGCACACCGTGGGCCGTGTCTGCAATCTGCTTCTCACATCCTGTTTGCCATCTTGTCAGGCCAAGCCCCCAGGCAGGACCACAATTAAGCAGACTCAGAACTATGGAGAGCTTTTTGGGCCATAGTTGCCAACTTTACCTGTTTGAGGAATTACACTGGATGCAGTGCAGGTGTTGAAGGAATGGAGTACTGTGTTTAGAAAAAAGGATGCATCCTCCTAACAAAGCTGCTACACTCTCCAACCCACATGGTAACTCTGTTTACAATTGATTCTTTGGCCTGTGTCCTTTTGGATAAAGGCAATGGCAGCTGATTAAAAACTGCTAAGAATTGGCAAATCCCTTTGAGCCTCCTGTAGAAGAAAATAACCTTATATGATCACTTTTGTAACTGGTATTACAATCAAGTATATAGCAGCTATGCACCGTAGGCACAAAAGGAACCTGCTTTCTGATGACCAAAAGAGGCTAGATCTCATGGTTGTCAAATTTATATGAATTCTGTGGCAGAACCCTTTTAAATTTCCTCTACTTTTATTATGTGCTTGCCTGCAAACCGTTCTCCTCTTTCTATTAAGAAGTATGAAGTTTAGACACATGCAAACATTTTAGCATCATGTCTGACTCCTACCTTTTTTTTATGTTATGGTTGATGCCTTGTTAATATGAATGCTTCTGGCGGAGGCTAAAATTCCATATGTGAATTGACATGACACATTTATAGCCATATTTATAATGGCATGTAGGGCTTTTAGTGTTGCTAAACTTATAAACCTGATCTAAAAATCTGCGATTGGGTGCTATAGAAACCCTTGTATTTGCCCATAGTGTTTAGAGACTTCACGTCAGAACTATCAAGCCAGAGGTCATGCCAGTTTGCTGGAACAAACCAGCCCAAGTCGGTGGTACCTCCAGGGTACCCAAAACAGTGCAGAGAAGTGGCCTTCAGCCTGGCTCTGCTTATCATTCCTGGGCAAGGGCTGTGAAGTGAATAGCTAGACTGCAATTTCTCACCAAGAAGGGTATGCTATGTGATCCATCTAAAGAAACTCAATGTACAGGCTCACTGTTTTATATTTGCGGTAAATGTTAGCTTAGTTCTTGAAGTAGCTGTGGATGCTAGAAACCTGCTAATTATGTTAGGAATGTTGATATTGTTTTTGCTGGCCTTGTAATGCATTACTGCATTTATTTTCTCATTCTTTGTGGTTACCATTCACATTTTATGCACTAGACTTGGATTTTATAAATAAGCATTTTAAAGTTGTATTTCTTGATTCATATTGCTATTTTGAGGGTACTATTAATTTCTGGAAGAGGATTTGGAGTTCTGGTATGTCACTGAACTTACCTGGATAGACTAATTGTGACCCGAAAACACCGCCCACGCAATATGGCTTAGTTGGATTTGAAAGTTGCATTGAACTAAGTCCTTACACAGAGAGTTAGAAATCTGACCCCTGCAGTACTAGAGGAGACTCCCAAATCGTGACAGTAGTTTGAAATTTACTTTTTCTTGGGGTGCAGTTGTTGGCACACATGCAATATCTATGAATCAAGCTTGGCTGGACTATATGACTTGCCCAGGTATTGCTTCTAGGAAGCCTACAAAATAGATGCAGCGATTGTTCATCAGAGTATTGGATGCACATTGACTCACATCCTCAAACGATATTCACTGGCACTATCAAATGCACGTTGAATAGCATAGGTGATAAATTATTTTTTTGAAAATGTTTTCATTGTCTTTACAATAACAGCCAGTGCAACAACAACAAGCCCCTTGAGTATAATAAAAACATTTGGCGTTTCCAGTGTCCATTTCAAAGTCTGTTTCTATCAGCTGTAAGAACTGTGTGTGTATATATATATATATATATATATATATATATATATATATATATATATATATATATATATATACACATACATACATACATACTCACTCTGGGATTTCAGTTCTCACTCTAGACAAGTCAACCTCAGAGACCTGTTCTAGGGAAGTCTTCATTCCGAACACATGGACTTTGCCTAAGCATGCCCCCCAGGTTAGCCATACCTAAATTTGGTCTGACAGAATAATCATATTGGAACAGCAACATTCCCATAGCTTGCATACCTTCTGTGGGTATGTTGTCAAGTGGCCCCGATCTGCCTTCGCTCTTCTAAAGACAGAAGTATTGTGTCCCATGCTCATGCCAAGTCAGGATTTCTCAACGCCCCTCCCCTTAACTTCCATATGTAGCAGGGTACTCAGTAATTGTGTTTCCAGTTCCTAATCTCTATTTAGGCTTGGCGCTTCTACTGTTTTCCAACATGGTCGATAAATTCAACATCTGCTTGTCCCAAACATTCCCAGATTATGCTATTAGGAGACTGATTTATTTCTAGGACAATGATGATCCCTGAGTATTTTATAAAAGGTACAGGACCTATGAAGGTGAAATTGACATATTCCTCTATCCTTTATGTTTGAGGTATGTCCAGTGGCGTAATGTATAATGGCAATGCCCCCGCAGAGAGTGAAGAGGGGCGCCTGGGTCTCCCATAGCTCACAGATATCCTTTGCTCTGGGATAGATTGGGGCTCCTCTGATTGGTTTGGAGGCCCAATAAGAATTGGGGATGTTGACGCAGAGAAATCCTAGCTATTATATTAGACTGAATAGTGGATTTCACACACTAGGTCAATGAACCAAACCAAATTTGTTTTGAGGGGATGTCTTTGGAAATATGTCATAAACATCACAAATAACATATGTAAACAGTTCAACCTCAATAACCACACCAGTTTATTAAGAAGTTAACAGTTTTATTTCCCTATATTAACAATGCTAAAGTCACGAAAATAATTCTCAAACACAAATTATATATAGAGAGAAACAACAAAGACTGATTTGTACGCTGTATAAATCTGAGTTTAATCAACGCAAATAGACAAATTATCTTAATGTAGTAGTAGTACACAGCTTTATTTCGATCAATTGACCATAAAAGCACATAAAACCAACTAGCGAATATACAAGAATAAATAATCATTTTGATAAGATACAGCAACTACAAAATAATAAATTATTTGAAGTCATTAAAAAACACTAGAACAATAAAAGCTCAAATTACACATAAAAGCTCTAAGAAGAGATAATAACCTCAAGTTGCTTTTTGGAAGTGGCAACGCATGCGCCATGCTGTTACTAAATACTTACTCACAGGGAGAATTACATCAGCTGAATTATGACTTTTTAACACCCATAGAGCCAAGGAACAGATCTTAAATCCCATAGCCCTACAAGTGTTGCGAATCCATTTTGATCGCGGGTTCGCGTAAGCTGGACAAAAGAACATAAAATGTTCAATGGTTTCGGAGGTACTGCCACAAGCGGGGCATATATCAGGGAGACCAATCGGCCCCCAGCTGTGAATCAATGACATCAGGGGCAGGGATCCAAAACGAAACCTTGCATATAGACTTTTGCCGTGCAGATCCGGTATAATGTCCAAATAGGCTTCAAACTTTAGAGTCCATTTAAGATCAGTGAAAAGGTTAGTTAAACGGCCATGAGATTTACAGGTTATGTTATTATCCCTGACATAAGACCAATAAGTTAACTTTAAAACATTTTTGTCCCGTCTCTCTAATTTGTGGGGATTTTCCCAATAGTCACCCAAGCCCAGCAAACGGAACCAGTGGGACACATGACAAATCCAAGGGACAGTATTGGCATTTTGACATTTTAATAGGTCAAGTAATGAGATCTTATATATATCTAGTTCAGGGGTAGTCCACAAACTGATCCAGTACAGGAGAGGTCTTAAAGTAGCCAAGTCTGCTGCTCGACTTAACCCCAGATCCCAAAATATTTGGAGCAGGGGTGTGGAGCGTGGACACGCTATCAAGGCCCTCGCAAAGTTGTTTTCTCCCACTGAGATCTTGTTACAGTTGGAGAAACCCCATACCTCCGCTCCATACAGAGCTGCACCTTGTGCCTTGGCTATATAAATCTTCAATGCTGGAGAAACAGCTTTTGCAAAAGAGCCCTGGTAAAAGCGCAATATGGACGAAGCTCTATGTTGTAACAACCCTGCACTTTTTGTGATCTGCTCTTCCCATGATAGTTTACTAGTTAACCTGACTCCCAAATAATCTATAGAGCTAACTTCCTTCAGGAAAACTCCATCGATGTGGATGGAGCATCTTTTACTAGGCCCTTTGGATAGCACCATTAGTTTTGTTTTGTCAATATTAACCTCCAACCCGTGATCGCGACAAAATGAATAAAATCGATCAACAAGAATTTGTAACCCCATCGGTGTCTTGGAAATGAGGAGCGAATCATCTGCGAAAAGCAGGATAGGATTTTTTTGTGTATTCAAGGAGGGTGCGTCATTCTGGCATATGGACACAGCCTTCACTACTTCATTAATAAATAAAGTAAATAATAGAGGGGCTAGCACACAACCTTGACGGACTCCCCTTCTAACTGGGATCTGTTCTGTCAATTCGCCTTGTTCGCCCCACCTCACTTGGGCATAAGTGTTTTCATGCAAACGTTTTAGCAGGAGTAGTAGGTCCTCTGGAACTCCTAGTCTGCCCAGCACTTCCCATAATTTAGCTCTTGAAACCAGGTCAAAAGCAGATCGCAGGTCTATGAATACTACATATAGACATTGCTTGGCGATAAGGACATATTTCCAGTACAATATAGCCAGTCGAAAGACCTGATCTACCGTGCTAGTTTTGGCACAGAACCCGGCCTGTAGATGAGAAAGAATTTGACGCTCCTCAACCCAGCTAGTTAGCCTCTGTAGAATTTGTTTAGCAAAAATCTTTTGCACGTTATCTATAAGGCTAATTGGCCTGTAGTTGGCTGGGAGGTTAGCGTTTCCTTTTTTGTAGATGGGTACAATTTCAGCCCCCTTCCATGTGCCCGGGATTTGTCCCCCTGCAGCTATGCTATTTGAAATGCCATTAATATACAAGGACCAGATATTTGGTTCGGATTTATACAGGTCTCCAGGGAGTTTATCCGGTCTGGGTGCTTTGCCAAGTTTCAGACTATTTATAGCCTCAAGGGTTTCTTCTACTTTAAAGATGAGATGCCCCTTGGGGATACACTGGGCCCCGACATGAACTAATGTGCTGGGGATCAAATCCAGTAGAATAGGTGAGGAGTTGACTACATTGCTGTCCGTTAAGCCCTCTGGTAGGGCATAAAGAGTGGAAACATTTTCTACCCAGCTTTCTGGTTGTATGTGGTTGCTGGGACAACTCCTACCTCCATTTTCTCTTTTGGACAGGAGTTCCCAAAAGCGCTTATTGTCCTTCTCTCTGGAAGCATTTAATAATTCCTGCCACAGGGAGTCCTCCCACCGCTTTTTTGCATTAGACACGGTTTCTTTACATAGAGTCCTAGCTTGCTTGATCTCCCCCTGGGAACCAGACATTAATACTGCTTTAAGCCCAGACTTAGCCTTTGAACACCTCTCATCAAACCATCCCTTGCGTGCCCCATTTCCTTCACATGGCTTTGACCGCCTTGCTTGATTAAAAAAAAAACGTAGCTGGATAGCCATATTATCATGGATTTTTTTAATCGGAATGTTCCCTACAGTCTTTTCTTCGTACTCGCCCAAGTTATTCAAAAAGATTTGGTATATTGCTCTGATGTGATATGGATTAGACATCACTTTTGGCCAAGGAACCTTAGTAAATTTATTATTCCAACATAATGGCGGGATTATTGTAGCATGATTATTGTGTGTTCTCCTGAACATTTCTCCAGAAAGGGTTAGAAGCAGGTGAAAGTGGTCACTATCACTTCTCACTATTACTTCCATATCTTCCAGGTGGGGCCATAACCTAACATCAACTAAGAAATAATCTATAGTACTTGTGGAAGTGCCCCTTTTGAACGTAGGTGCAATGTTCATATCAGATGGTGTCCTGCCATTACAGGCCCTAAGGCCATGTTTTAGACATAATAAGGCTAATTGTGTGGCCACCCGAGATTTTGTGCAGGGCTGAGTGATAGAAAGCTGCGGGATCCCCCACAGCTCATCCTCTTCGTCAGTTAGGTCATTAATAAGGGTAGAGGGTTCAAAGGTACAATTAAAATCTCCGGCTACAATTAAAATAGTCGAGGGGTGAAGGCTTCCCACGAATTCGGACAAAATAGCCAAGGTATGAGACTCGGAACTACATGAGACCGATCGTATATAAACATTAACAATAACAATTGATAGAGTTTTTTTTAACGTAACACACATGGCTTCTATATCTACAGAATCAATTTCCAAAAGCTTGTAATCACACTGCAGATTCTTGTTAACAAGTAATAACAGCCCACCTTTAGCCCGGCCCAACCCCTTCTCTGAGGTTATAGCAGGAACACTAAATGAAAGAAATCCATCTATAATAGTAGCATCCTCTGCCCAAGTTTCTTGAAAGAGACAAACATCTATATCCTTAATAAAAAAAGGCCCATTCACTATCATCTAGTTTCTTTGCCAACCCAGCAAGGTTCCAGGACATGAGTTCTAATGTACATTTGCCTTTGTTTGTCACCACAGTTGTACAACCTACGTCCCATGGGGCCAGGTCATTGGTACAAATATCAGATGTTGGTACTCTATTATTCCCCCTTAAATGTAGGACCTTGGGGCTGGCCATCACATGAGTCACTGGTTCAAGAGTCAGTCATACAGAAGAAGGCAGCAGCCCAAAATCGGTAACTGCCTTATATACAACACCTCCACAGGAGCTAATTAAGCCATCTGGTCCATCCAGTCCGTTTTCTGGGCCATGATTGTGTGGATTTATCATAAGTCTAATCCCCCCCATGGTTGCTGCTCTGTTCAAGTAGGTGCGAGAGTCAAAATCCATTAGTTGAGTCACTATAGCCTCATCTTGAAAATGAATAGTAATTGTGTCAAAAGTTAGTCCCTAAGATGCTGTTCCTCTCGGCCGATGTTCTATCCGAACGAATGACAGAGAGGCAACTTCGTCGGGAGCGTATCCAGTGTATGACTTTATTAATCAAGGAGGCTTGGTTCTCAACTGAACCTGGCAATAGTTTTGGAACATTAGTGAGATAAATGTTATTTGTTCCATAGTTTGTGCACAAATCTTGTTCTTTATTAGCTGTGTTCTCAGTATTGTTACCAGGGGAATTGCTATTGTAATCAATTTTGTATGGCCTATTAGAAGATTGTGTGGAATTGTCCCCTTGGCCAATTCCAGGGGGGTCGGATCCATTGATCCTACCTCTGACTCTAGCACTGGTAGAATTAATCGCCCAATTCCCTAAACAATCCCCCATTTCTGGGCACATTTTCAGCCCTCGCTTTGGGCCTCAGGTTATCTTTGGTAGGGTTGCGGCAATTAACTTCCCTCCCTTGTGGAATTGTCCCCCCTCTGACAGGGAGACAAGAATTAACCTTTGGCTCACCCCCCTTGTTTGGGGCAGAGGAGGGGAATACGTCTTTCCCTCTGACCTCTCCACAAACCCTACAAGCCCCTTCACAAGCACAGTTATTCCCATGCTGATGCACAAGATTACTCTTCAAAAGATCTATTAATACCAGAACCAGTCCCTTAACTTAATCAACTCTCTGGAGAACTTTAGCCAGATTGCCTCTACAAGCTGCTGGTTCATTGCCTTCCGAATCGGGCTGAGAGATCAGTGGAATAGCACTGGAATTAAATATTCCAACTACAGGCGTGATCGTGCTCGCAGGCACAGGCGGGTCCTCTATTGCCAGTAGTGGTTCAAAGCGATTAATGCACAATAAACTTGGAACCACTTTAATCACCGGGCTCAACGGGAGGAAAGACGGAGTATTTGGTACATATGGGCAACCCCCCTGGGGTATTAGAGGACTCTCTATACTAAAGGTGGGTTTTGGAGTGGGGTCTCTGCAAATGTGCGGAGCCCCACCCCCCTCAACCCCCGTTGTTGCGTCTAAAGGAGTCTTTTTCCCCTTCTTTATAAATATCTCTGAGATTTTCCTATCCTGGGGGGGGGGAGGGGGCTTTCCTTGAGTTATTTATCCCCGTTGTGTGAGTACCTAACATAGACTCGACTTGTTTGACTAAGAGGTCAATTTCATCAAGTGGATTTGGCTTATTAGATGTGCCCGAATTCAGAGATCTATTTGAGCGATTTTTCGCTATTTTGGTTCCCTTAGCTTGCGCCAGTAAATCTGTAGCCTTACTTTTCCCCATAGTGAAAAAACACTCGTAGAATCAATAATTACAAATGCAAGAGGAAAAGAAGAGGAAGATAACTCTCTTACTTGTATATTGGATGTCCTGCTACTGGAGTAACTGGCCCTGCCTGCCAAGCCTCTTCTGGAAAATAACAGCGTCTCGCTCTCTGACTAGACACTTGTTTGAGTAGGGCCCTCCGGGTTAAGGCCACCACTAACAGAGAGGAGCTTGTAAGGGCCTGTTGGTAATACAGCTATAGTGATGAACGGAGCTGCTCAGATAAACTGTACAGTTTCTCTTAGGTGACTGGCTGCTCCGGCCCCCGGGCGTGTTGAAAGCGCGTCCCGCGATGCGGGAGCACTGGAAAGGATTTTAAGGGCTCCTGCCCTTTACTTGTGCTGACGCTGGCTGGCTGCTCCGGCCCCTGGGCGTGTTGAAAGCGCGTCCCGCGAGGCGGGAGCGCTGGAAAGGATTTAAAGGGCTCCTGCCCTTTACTTGTGCTGACGCTGGCTGGCTGCTCCGGCCCCCGGGCGTGTTGAAAGCGTAATGTATATAACTCAAAACCATAGCAATAGAATCTGAGCAAGAAAAATGGAATAATTCTGAATAATGATAAACCAAAGAAACATAAAAACAATTCATGAGCATGTGAGAAACACCTCCCTTACTATCCACTAATCAGCATTGACATGTTGGGCTTCATGTGAAAAGTTTTAGTAGCACAAATTTAGAAAACATCTAGCTAAGGTTCTATCAAAATACATAAATAAGCAGCAGTATATAAACCCTTGCAGCTGGTACCTGAAAAACAAAAGACAAATAACAATTCATATTACATACTTTACCACTGCTACAGAAATAAGCAGCAACGTCTACTTCATCAGTGGGACCGCATCAGGTATCAGTAACAGGATAAAACAGATGAAGGACAGGGATAATGGTTTAGAATTTGGACTATAATATACACTAAACCGTTTAAGTATTAAACTTCTCATAAAGCAATAGAAAGAATCACTTTAAGAAACGAACTGAACTCAGAAAAATAAAAGAGCAAATGCACAATGGTGACTGAACATTAAGTTAAACTTGTTAAATGAAAATGATTGGTTAAGGCATAAGGTGAAAAAGTTATGACCAATTGGAACATTAACAGATACCAAAATTATACAATTAGATTCTTCCCCCTCATCTGTGGATCCTTTGTTTCAACTCCACCATAAATACGAAGTCACAGGAAGAACGATTACATATTGTTTTTCCCAACGCCTCTTTCCCTCGAGGAAAAACATACAAGTTAGTAACATTTCCCTAAACAATTAAGTCAGTCAGGCTACGGAACTCACTAGAAACATTTTATACAGCTTGCATTAGACAACGACCTTGCATCTGCTTCTACTTCAGCCCAGAAGATGTCACTAAATACACATTTATTTCCATTACTTGTTTTAGTCAAGAAACACACTCTCTTGTAAAGACAGAATAATTTCATTATCTTAAGTTAGCATGGGCAAAATATAGGCCTTACAAGAGATGGTAGCCATTCAATTAGTAACATTTTCATCAGCATAATATTATCAAATTAATCCATACATTAGTCTGTAAATATGATTACATAACGACTCAACATTTTATCAGTGAAATCTCTGCTTCCACAATCCCTCCTCTGATGACTATATATGTCATCACACAAACAAAAAAATAAATTTATTTATTTAATTTCAAAATTTAGAATTTTAATTATTTCAATATTTTATAAATGTTCTTTCTCCTTGAATTTCTTCCATAAAATCTCTTTATTTGAACATCTACCCTCTGATTCTTTTCAAATCTCTTTCTTCTAATTATTCGAAACAATTTATATATTCCCCAAGTTCCAATTAAACAAAACACAATAATTGAAATCCATTTGACCAATTTTAATATAATACCTTATCCCACGTTGCCAAGCCAGTTTCCCACTGAAACAATTCCTTTGCCAACCATTTCCCAAACAGTAGTTTCAGTTAATTTTTATGTTCTGTTTTATCTTTTGTTAAATTGTTAATCAAACCTCTAACTAATTTAGAATTGTCCAGAATGTATGAGCAACAGTGACACAGACCAAGTCATTTGCAAACTCTGCCCTCTTTTGCTTAGAGAATATCTACCGCAAGGTGGTTTTGAAGAGCCATAGCTCTTGTAGTAGCCATTTCAGCACCTAAGAGGAGAGTAGCTCCTGAATACTCCATTAACTGTTATCCACAACTGTGGAAAACTTCTGTATTTTCATTGAATTCAGAACAACTCCCACTGAAGGAATTATTGCTCCAAATATGTCTCCCACAATGCCAGAAACTGAGTCTCGCTTGTGTCTCGTTTAAATTTGAATACAATTTAGGAAAATTACTTAAGTCTTCCACCTGAAACATTTTCGGAAAAGACTATTCCCAAATAACATGTCCCATACCATCCTCTAGGAAGACGATAACAAGCATTCTTTCCACAAATATAGTATACACCAGGCACTGGAGGGTTCTGACCATTTAACATAAAATTCAATTTAATCTGAAACAAAAACACATGTCTACATTCACTCGTACCCACATATATTCTATCAGAGCAACTTTGCAGCCTATATATACAAAGCTTTCCTACATGTTGTGCATCTAATGCTAACTTCCCTTGTTTAGTGATATCAGTGTAAGCAGGATCAATCTCAGGTCTATGAGTAATTATTCTCTTATCTATTTTAGCTTTGATTACTCCTCTCCTGTCTTCTGTGTTATCTAGAAACTTCTTCTCTACAGGTGTAAGTAAACAGGTGAGATTATTCCTGTGAGCAAAGGCTGTTCCAAATGTTAATGTAGGTTCAAAGAAATCTTTCACTATCTCTCTATTGTGGTCTGAATATATTCTTGGTTATAGAATCGTGTTAGTAAAAGACTACAACTTATAGCATAAGTAAGCGGTAAACTATGATAAGCAATTCCCTCCTCAACAAAGGCTGGAATCTGTGTACAAACATAACAATCTCTCGCATCCATTACATCAACATACTCACGCAATAAGCAATAGAAAACATTAAAAGAAAGTTGTTTCTCTTTGTGTAACTATCTATCATCTATCCTAAACCTATCTATTGCTGAAAGAATAGTAGATGACTCTAAAGAACTAACAGTTGTGAATGTCTATACAGTATGGTTGGCTCCATTCATCTAAAAAACAATCACACTCACAATCAATAACAAATATACTATTACACAAATAATTGACAAACCAATACCTATACATTTACAAGAACTATTTTTAGTGTGTTGATTACTAAAGTTTGCCATAGACTGTAAAGAACCAAAAAAGTAGAAGTAAAACAAAATATGGCTATGCAGCAAAAATTCAAACAAAGAACATAAGACAAAAATTTTAAAAATCTTCAACTTCAATCTTAAATCCATCCTAATTTTTGTTCTTTTTTTTTTCTTCTCTAAAAGTTCATGCACACTACCAGTATCCTCCTTGTCAAAATCCGGCAAAAATCTGTCAAAACCAGTTTAACAGCTCATCAAGGCAGGTTATCAAAAGTTTCTTTAGGTACAACTTCATCAAAATCTTTTTATTTACTTTCTCAAAACTCTGCATCAGATTTTCCCTTTTCTCTTCAATTACCAAAATATAAACTTGGAATGTCTCTATCAAAACAAAAATTCAAAAACTCTTCTTGCCATTCATTTGTAGTTACATATGCCCATTCCGGACCAGAATATTTCCAATTTGAAACTCTCTTCCTTTTTACTCTTTGCCTACTACAAGCTTCTTCTTCACTGAGATTTACTCCTTCATTTGGCTCGTTTTCTTCTTGAATTGGCGGAACCACGTTTATTTTCCCTGCTTCTGAACTCTTCTCTGGCCAGTTATCACCTTTCAAAGGCCTTCTTGTTAACACCCTTTTCAGAATCTAAATCGAACTCTTCTCCTTTGACGTTCCCGCAACTGGCTCAGGAGGAGTCAAACCCTCTTGGCTTGGATCTGTCTCAACTCCCTCTCCATTGGGGTCAGTCACTTGTTCAGTCTGGTGTATCAGACCATCTGCTTCGGAGGACACCCTCCTTCGAACAGTGTTTCTTTCAACTGGTACTCTCTCTTGTTCTCCTTGGACTGGTTCTTTCACCACTTCATTTGTAGATGATTCACCCCCTTCCTCCTGGATTTTCTCCACTTCGTCTGACACAGGAGTAGGTAAATCAATTGGAACGTTTCCAGGTAAGACCTCCAGCTCTTCTCTTTCTCTCACTTGCCCTGTAACACATTTAGCTGCAGGTAATCTCAACAGCTCTTCTTCTTGCTCTGTTGGATTGTTCACCTTCCGAGTGTGGCTTGCATGCACCCATTTCGGGAGACCTGCACACTTCACAGCTGTTGTCGTTATTAATATCACCTGGTAGGGTCCTTTCCACCTTGGCTCTAAGAAAGACTTCCTTGCATGCTTATGAATGACGACCCAATCACCAGCTTTCAGGTTGTGTTCCTGGCCTTGAGATTGTTCAAGTGTGGTTGCTTCCACCTGATGAGAAAAAGATTGAACCACATCAGCTAGGCCATAACAGTAATCTAACACCATGGCATCTATAATATTTACAAGAGCATTTGGAGGTACTGCTAGTAGTCTCATGGCTCTACCCATGAGGATCTCATGGGGCGACTATTCTGTCTTGTCAGGAGTACTTCTCATTGACATTAGAACCAACGGTATAGCATCTGGACATTTCAAATTTGTAGATGCACACATCTTTGCAAGTCTGGACTTTGGAATTCCATTCATCTGCTCTACGAGTCTTAAGGCTTCTGAGCAGTAACTACAATGGAGTTTTTGCTCAATGTTCAAAGCTGAGCATAGCAACTTTATCACTTCATTGTTGAAGTGGCTTCCTCTATCTGAGTCTAAAGAGACTGGGAAACCAAAATGTAGAATCAACTCTCTAAGCAGTAACTTAGTTACTGTGAGACTATCATTTCTTCTTGTAGGGTAAACCTCAATCCAGTGACTGAAAATGCACACAATCACCAACACATATTTCAAACCAGCACATGCAGGCATCTCAATTAAAATCCATTCGCCTTCTGCTGAATGGTCCTCCTGCCATGCCAATGTGTCCCATATTAATCACTGTTCCGTTACCAACATTGATTTGTTGGCAGACAATGCATCTATGACAAACTGCTTTGGCAACCTGTCTAAATTTCGGATTAAACCAATGTTGCTTAAAACTCCGAACCATTTCGTCTCTCCCTATGTGTGCTTGACCATGATAGTATATAGCCATGTGAGTCAGTAGACTAATTTGGTAAGACTACCTTCCCTTGTACTGTCACCCAGATGTCGCCTTTCCTCTGGACACATTTAAATTTAATCCAAACCCCGTGCTCTTCTTTCAAAACATTGTCTTGTAGAGCCTTCAACACTTCCAAAGTATCAACAATTTGCATAGCAAAATTTGTATACACCTCATCATCTTCAGGTAAGAATTCCCAATTTCCTTTGAAAGTTATGCCATTTAGGGTGCAAAATTTTGCAAACTGATCTGCATATGCATTTCCCAGTGACACATAATCTTGTGACCTCTGATATGACCCCTTCATTTCACCACAGCAATTTTCTCAGGCTTTTAAATAGCTTGTAACAACTCATGCATTTTCTCACCATTCCTCACAGGTGAACCAGAAGACGTTAGGAAACCTCTCTGTGACCATATCTGGCCAAAGTCGTGCACGATCTCGATTCCATATCTGTACAGATTGTCACTTTCATCTGACTTGAAATCTGGCCATGAGGCTTCCAGTATTCTAGTGATAGTACATATTGCATATCCTACTCTCAAAGTACCCACATTAGCTCTTATAAAGGAACCATCAGGAAAAATAATTTGATCATTGTCTTCCAAGCAGGTCTCTCCAATACCTGCTCTATATTTTATGCATAACTCTGTAATCTCTAAACAATCATTTTCAGTATCATCCAATTTATCTGAACTAGCATTTTCAACCGGAAGTAAAGTTGCTGGGTTAAGTATATTACATCATTTGATTGTCACATTAGGTGATCCCAAGATTGCAGTCTCATACCTAGTCAGTCTTGCACTGATCAAATACTGTGTCTTTGAACGTGTCAAAAGAATTTCTATTGAATGGGGTACCATCTCAATAAGAGGGTATTTAAATACAATAGCCTCACTTTAAGCATTGTTTTGCTCTACTGCTGCAACAGATCGCAAACATCCTGGTAAGGCTGCCGCAACTGGATCCAAAGTAGCTGAAAAATATGCTACTGGACGATTGACACCACCATCTGTCTGAGTCAAGACAGACAAAGAACATGCATCACGTTCTTGACAACACAACAGAAAAGTCTTAGTGTAATCAAGCATACCTAAAGCTGACATAACTCTCTTTGAGTTCAGTGAATGCTTTCATACACTTTGCATCCTTCATTATAGGATCAGAAACATATTTATGAGTCAATCTCTGCAAGGGCATTGAAATAACTCAGAAATTTGGAATCCACTGATGACAGTATCGAACCATTCCCTGAAACATTCTCACATCTTTTTGTGTACTGGGTATTTTCATCTACAAAATTGGCTCAACTCTCTCTCTCTCTCTCTCTCTCTCTCTCTCTCTCTCTCTCTCTCTCTCTCTCTCTCTTCTCCTAGTTCCTTTCTTTATCAAATTACCCAAATATTTCACCTCTTTCTGGCAATACTGCAACTTAGTAGGGTACACTTTATGACCATTGTCTCATTGACAGATCCCAACCTCTAGACTTAACAGTCTTCTGCAAATCAACCAAAAGATTTCTAATTTCAAAAACTGGAAAGAGATGAATCAAAGGTTTTTCTTCAAACTCTGGCTCATCGAAATGACTCAAAGAAAACTCCCCAGACACTGACTCATGGTTAACAGTAAGTGTTGATTCTTCATCATCACTATTTGGCTGAATCTCAATTCCCTCATCTGTACAGGTAATTGAGCACCTTGTTTTACATAACAGATCTCTACCACGGGAGTGACACAGGACTTGAATCACAAACCACAAATTTATGGAAACCCTTAAAATTACCAATCTTAACAATAACTGGTCGTGTAATAGGATTTGTAAAATGTTTGTTTGCAACTCCCACAATCTGAACTGTCCTCCCTGACAGTATCAACCAAAAAATAAACTTCATGACCATGCACTTTTCCCTTCACATAAGGATCTTTCTGATCCACTTCCAATGATGTAGCCATCACACACTCCTCCTCGTCTGAACTATCCATCAGCCATTCATCGGTTATTTCATTCTCACTATGTAAAGGACATTGATTCACTGTATTGTCAATCTATTTGATTTCTGATTTGTGACCACCCGAGAAAGCATTACCTGTTGCTGATCCATAGGACTCTGTGGCATCTGTAATTGTCTAGGTATTTGAATTTGTTGTGTAGGCACCATCTGCACCTGTGGCTGTAACTGCTGTACCTGTGGCATTTGTACTTGTTGTACCTGCGGTTGTACATTTTGCATTTGAAGCATTGGCTGTAAGGGTTGGAAACCCTGCATCGGATTTACATCATTCTGAAAATTCTGAATTTGACCTCTTATTCTTGGTCCTTTCATACTCTGAAAAGTATTGATACCGTTTGTCTGTTGACAACACCCCCTTGATTCAACATTGGGCACTGCCATTTCCAATGTCCGATTGCTTCGCAAACATGACAAGGTAACATTCTTTTTCCCTGCTGCTCTCCCTGCATCATCACAGAATTTAAATCTACACTTCGATTAACAACCAGAAGTGTCATTCCACTACGTCCTCTAACTCTGCCTTGATTCTGAAACATACCATTTCCTTGTGGCTGCTGCTGAAAATTCCCTTGAATCCTTTTCTGTGCAGCTTTAATCTGCATCACCATCAAATTCTCTCTCAACTTTCTCTGCTTCAATTCAATCTCATCACTACAGTATATTGCATACTGTAACACCTCATCAGTCGGTTTGGCTTGCCAACAGATCAAATGACTCTTAATCATCTGGCCAATCTTTGGTCTTAATCCTTCAACAAACCTGAACGCAAAATGAATCCTGTCTTTCGGCTCAATTGTTTCTGTACCACTGTAATGTTTAAACGCTTTTAACAACCTTTCATAGTACGCATGAATCAACTCTTTCCCTTCCTGTGCTGTTATATCTATGTGTTACCAATCAATATTTTTCGGTGAAATTCTCGTCTTCAGGAACTAAGTGGCCTTATAGTAATATTTCATTACTTCAGGAGATGGTGCACCTGTTTTCAGATCTCTTTGCGGTTCACTTGTCGGCCAATCTACACTCCTTTTACACTCAGTCCAAAAATCTGCTGGACCCAACAATATCAAAGAGAGTATTCAGTTCCTCCAACAGTCATTTTGCAAGTTTCACAAATCTGTCTGCTGATACCATTCCGCTGGCTTCTCTCTCAACCTGGGGTAATCATTTGTAAAACTCAAAATATCATGCATGCTCCAAGGTACATGTACACAATTCCCTCCTGGAGTTTCTCTCATCTGTAACATCTACACTGGTTCATTTGTCTGCGTTATATAAGGAGTATCTAGATCTTTCTTCGGCCTTTCTCTTTTCTTGACCCATCTGCCGTCCCATTTTTCCAATGCTTCCCAAATTTGTACTCTCTCAAGTAATTCCCTAAAGTGTGTTTTTATTCCTGCACACCTCATGTGTTCGAAATCTTCTATATCGAAATATAATCTATAACTTCTCTTCAGGTTCTTCATTTCTGTAAGATCTATTTCATATTTGTCTGCTGATTCCTGTATTTGCTGATGTACTTCCACTGCTCCCTCTGTAATTAGCTTACACAAATATCTTAACTGAGCTTCAATATATGATTCAAGTCTATTTACTCCCATTGTCCCTTCAAGAAGTTAAGCCACTTCCATTCACAATCTTGTTTTGTTCATAACCTCATCTCCCTTATTTTGATTTTCTGGAATTTTCGAAACACTCTAATCTTCTAACCATTTTGTTATTTCCTGTGCAGTCAGACCATTCAATGAAACCTTATCAGGCTGAACACTCGGTAACTGCTGCTGCATTGGACTGACGCATTGTGGAGTCAACAGTCTCCTCTCCTGGGCTCTGCATGATCTGATTATTTCAGAATTCTAACAGAGACAGATTTATTAAAGACCTCAACTCGTTTAGGGGTTGTCCCATAGATGACATAAACCCAATGTTTCCATTCTGACTTTTAACTCCTTGATTCACTACACTCCTGTTGCCCTGGACATATAAAGGTGTAGGTGGACCAAATGTAAATGGTTCTGAAATTGCATGTGGGCTTCTAGCTTCTATATTCTGAGGCTGCATTATTCCCATATTCTTCATCTGTGGTAACAATATCGGGGTGGGCTCTTTCTGAATCAATCTCAGCTCTTGTGGATTCTGACTCGAAGACAGCACTAAGTTAGTAGTCGTCTTCACAATCGGAACATCTGGATAAATCGCAGGAATATTAATCTCTGGTAGCTGTCCATTGTCTATTGACTGATTAAATCTACTCTGCATCAGTACTTGCCCAAAAGAACTGTTCTGACCTGAGCTCTGTAAATTCTGTCCTAGTGAATTCTGGTTCATGTTCGAATTAACCTGTATAGAACTCCCTGTTGTGATATGATCACTTTGAACTGAAGTCTGTGACACAGCTTATATTAGTGCAGTGGGATTTATACCACTAGCATCAGAACCCTCTTGAACCACATATGGTGGTGGACGATTTCTCAAAATCTGTGTAATAAACTCATCATCGTCCGATTCATTATCATTGAACAAAACGCTTTTAGGCTCTTTTGATGTCTGCTCTTCGACTGCTGAAGAAGCACTATTTTTAGTCTTCTTTGAAACCTTGTTCAACTCATTTTCATTATCTTTTGTCAGTGCTGGAAACAATCGAACACCTTGTAAAGTATAGAGTCTCCACTGTGTCTGTTCACTGTCCCATCTAGCCTCCACTAGTGACTTTTCTGCTCTTCTCAGTCTCCTCTCAAATTTCAAAGTCTGTTGTTGTCTAGCTACGAGCTCACAAATCGCTTAAGCTTCAAACTGAGATGGTCTCGGAGGAGGTCTGAGACCATACATCTTCTGTCTCAAATTATCCAAAATCCTCAAATTAAAAGTACCATTTTCAGGAAAGGCTAAACAACCTTCTTTCTTTGTGATCTTAATCCAAAGTATTAACCAAAGACATGCTCCGGTACCCTTCTCCTCAATTACGATATATGCCGGAGCACCTTCTGGCAACAAATTTCTCCTTCCCTTGCCGGAGTATACTCATCTCCTCTAAGAGCACTCTTTAAAGCTTTGAAAAAACTAATTTTCCACAAAATCGTATTTAATAACAATAATCAGGAAGTGACTACAATCCCACAATCCTCTGCGACACCCTTCTCATCCAATCGCACTACACGATTGTCCACCAATCCGTGCACAACCCTTCTCGCTCACCAACCTATCTCAGTGCAGCACAAAAATGACATCACCCACACACACACACAGTGGCTCACAAAGTCTTGCGGCTTGTTCTCCTAAACTCGAAACGCCCAAACTAAATTGTAAAAATAAATCACGAGCACTTCTTCAGAACCTAAAGAAAACAAATTTGTCTATTTACTACAGGTAGGGTAGCACAATTGCTTCAGGAACCTTCCAAAATTCACTATCAGCTTTCGCTCTTGCAGCTATTCTTTTTCATAGTTCCCCAGATTTACAAGCGAAATTCAACCTGCAAATTTCACTCTCAACTGATCAATGGATACTGTCCTGAAGCACATAGGACTCGCCAAATCTCAGTCGAAAATTTCAAACACACAAATTATAAGATCTCTATCATTAGGTCCGCCTCATCAGCAACCACGTGGACAATTTTCCCGAGCAGCAAGCGCCACACAAATAAGAAGTTCGCTGATTTCCCTACTCACATACTTCACAGTACGCCAACTCCCTTTTTAACACTATTTCTTCTTTTGGAGTACTCCAACTCCCTAAAAACTCGCAAACAACTTAATCAACCGCAAATTTGCTAAATCTGTGCAAGCGCATATTCTACCCACGCTCAATCCAACAACAGAACGCTAAGAACACTCACTACCAACCCAAGGTACCTCCAAGGACCGAGGAAAGTTACTTTAGGCATCTAGCAACTCATTTTCTCAAATTTTAATAACATCTTCAAAAATTAATAATCAAACCACACTAATTAATTTTCACAATTTATGACGCAAGCAATGACATCATCCACAAATACGTAACCGAACTCTGCTACCAAAACTGTTGATACGGAGAAATGCTAGCTATTGTATTAGACTGAATAGTGGATTTCACACACTAGGTCAATGAACCGAACCAAATTTGTTTTGAGGGGATGTCACTGGAAATACGTCTTAAACATCACAAATAACATATGTAAGCAGTTCAACCTCAATAACTACACCAGTTTATTAAGAAGTTAGCTATTTTATTTCCCTATATTAACAACGCTAAAGTCACAAAAATAATTCTCAAACACAAATGATACATATAGAGAAACAGCAAAGACTGATTTGTATGCTGTATAAATCTGAGTTTAATCAATGCAAATAGACAAATTATCTCAATGGATATAACGCAAAACCATAGCAATAGAATCTGAGCAAGAGAAATTGAATACATCTGAACAAGGATAAACCAAAGAAACATATAAACAATTCATGAGCATGTGAGAAACGCCTCCCTCACTAACCACTAATTAGCACTGACATGTTGGGCTTCATATGAAAAGTTTTAGTAATACAAATTTAGAAAACATCTAGCTAAGGTTTGTTCAAAATACATAAATAAGCAGCAGTATATAAACCCTTGCAGCTGATACGTTAAAAGACAAAAGCAATTCATATTACATGCGTTACCAATGCCACAGAAATCAGCAACAACGTCTCCTTCATCAGTGGGACAGCACAGGTATCAGTAACAGGATAAAACAGATTAAGGACGGGTAATGGTTTAGAATTTGGACTATAATACACAGTAAACCATTTAAGTATTAAACTTCTCATAAAGCAATAGAAAGAATCACTTTAAGAAATGAACTGAACTCAGAGAAATAAATGAGCAAAGGCACCCCCGAACAATGGTGATTGAACATTGTTAGTCTTATTAAATTAAAATGATTGGTTAAGGCATAAGGTGAGAAGGTTATGACCAATCGGAATATTAACAGATATCAAAATTATACAATTAGTTTACTCCAAGCTTTCTATTTGCTGCTGCTCCATTGACAAAATCTAAACTAATACATTTTATATTCTGGACTTCCTTTTCTTCCGCCTCATCTGTGGATCATTTGTTTCCACTCCACCAAAAATACGAAGTCACAGGAAGAACGACTACAAATTGTTTTTTCCCCCAACGCCTCTTTCCCTCGAGGAAAAACATACAAGTTAGTAACATATTCCTAAACAATCAAGTCAGTCAGGCTACGGAACTCACTTGAAACATTTTATACAGCTTGCATTACCCAATGACCTTGCATCTGCTTCTACTTCAGTCCAGCAGATGTCACTAAATACACATTTATTTCCATTACTTGTTTTAGTCAAGAAAAACACTCTCTTGTAAAGACAGAATAATTTCATTAGCTTAAGTTAGCATGAGTAAAATATAGGCCTTTCATAAAATGGTGGCCATTCAACTAGTCACATTTTCATCAGCATAATATTATTATCAAGTTAATCCATACATTAGTCTGTAAATAGGATTATGTAAAGACTCAACATTTTATCAGTGAAATCTCTGCTTCCACAGGGACCACCCCTTCCCTACAGGGGCTGCAGGGGCTTTTGCTATGCCCATGGGTAAATTAAGGAGCAGCAGACGAAATGTCAGCGATTGCTTGAGTTGAAACATGATGGCCTCTCATTCAGTTTATTTTTAGATTTTTGACCTCTCAAAAAGATCCCATTCTAATATATTTTATCTGCTAGTAACTTACAAGCCTTGCTGATGTGCAAAAACGAAGCAAGCATGAGGATCTATGCTCCAGCTTGCAAAGAACCTCAAATCGGCTCTTCACAGACAGAAATACACCACAATGTCTTTCAGGTACACCTGGCTCACGATTTAGTAACTTGGTCCAGCACGAGGCTTAATGCTGCAAGACGATAGGAAAAAACAACAATCGAAATTCAGAAGCCTTTTAGAGATGAGGGAAAGAGCTCAGTGCAGGCAATAAAGAAAATGCAAAAAACAATATATTTACTCGAAACTACTACTGTGGCAAGCAAAAAATAAATAGTAGTACTTCCAATTGGACACTGTTAATTTAGGTTTGGGTGTCCTAAGACAAATGGTCCTTATCGTGAACCCAGTACAGCCTCATCCTGTACGAGAAAAAAAATCTACATAAAAATGAAAGTTTCTCTGCCAGGTGCCTTTCAGCCTTAATACTATGATTGTGCATTCTTCACACAGTTAAAATGCATCAGAAGTTAGCCCGACTATGAAGTTGTACGTTTGCTCTTGTTTTTTTATTTGCATGTTTTGCTTCACAAAGAATACGTTTCTCCCCGTGAGTAAATCCCTCGAGCTCAACTCTTTGAATCGAATGTTGCACTCATTGAAAAAGATGCACTTTCCTACACCCATTTGGCTAATTACACAACTTTGAAGCAGCCATACTTTTAGAGTTGCAATGACTTTGGCAAAAGGCTTTGCCAGCGTTTATTATCCACAAAGTTATCACTTTGTATATGCTTTCCACGTTAGTAGTGCCATCTCCTATAGAACTCCAATAATGCATGTTCTTACATTTATAGCTATGAACATTGATCGCTTGGTAGATGTTCTGCAGAAGTACCTTAAACTGTTATTTAAGCCAAATTAAAATGTAGAAACCATGGTCTTAAGTAGTCATTAAGGGTGTGGCGGATGTAAGGTTCACACCAAAAATGTGTGCCCAGTCTACCAAACCTGCGGTTACACTGTCTTGCTTAGAGGTGAGAGAATCTCCTTGCTTCCAACAGGAAACCTTCAGCAGACTTTGCCATCGGAGTCACCTTTCCCTGGTGGCCCATCCTTCGTAGGGCTAGTGGGAGCTTTTTCAGTCAGAAAGATCTCCAACAAGCCAGTGCGGAACACAAAATATGGTGTTTGGTTGTCTGTAGACCGGCAGAGGCGGGGCTTCCGCCACTTGAAGAATTGGCAGATTACCCACCCAACTTTAAAATTAGCCCCTTAGTGCCTGAATGAAAGTTTGGCAGATGGAGGACATCAGCCAACAAGCAGTGGATGTACTAACTGCCCTATTTTGCGTGCAAATATCTATGCACTGCAAATTCATGGACGTACATCCTCTGCTTTTGGTGGCTTTGTGCTAGGCCTGATTTCAAATGTCACTTTCACAAGGATCTCTCCACTATCTCAGCTGCATGAATGTTTCAGGCTTCATTGACTGCAGAGCCCCACACCCGCTGCAGTTCAGCTGGTGTCTCATAATATTTGCTGGGAGTCGCTGCTGCCCTTTTGGCTGTGGATAGTAGATGCGCCAAAGACCAGACCGATACTCTCGATATAGATCCGCACTCCTTCGTCCACCATCTTGTTTGCACTTAGAAATGTATTTGATTCTCTGTTAAGCCACCTGAGACAAGAACTGGTCTCAGTTAGATTCAGTAGGGGGTTAGACATTTTTTATTTGCAAGGTATCTAATTGAAGTATATCCTGAAAAGTAGTGTTAGTTGCTCATTGAGAATGGCAACTTCATTCTGATGTCCATACACAAGGTTTAACAATCCCTGCTGCACCTCAGACTCTTGTTCACCCCCCTAACTAACATTCCTTCTACACCCTCCCCCCCATCATCTTAACACTACTTATTTATACAGGATTATATCTTATATTCTTTGCAAGGTTGTTAAAGATGTAAAGTGCAGTTTAACTCTTGGCGCATTCACAAGATATAAAGGTTTCAAATAAATACATTAAAGAAAGAAAGAAAGAAAAAATCACTGATGACTGGAATGGCCCTGGGACTTGCAGCCCTGCTGTACGTGATAGGTACTGTGAATGTGCAGTCGCACTGCTCATTCCGAGTTACTGAATTTGCGGTGGCCTTTTGGAAACATGGCCACAGTAGAGCACATTTCCTGTGCCTGCACACCCCCAAGTACTAGAGGAAGCAGGAACTCACTTAGGTTTCATGGAGACCTCATATCTAATTCCATTGGTGTGCAGTCAAACATGAGGGGTGGTTGTCCAGGTCTGCATTTATATCTGTAGTCTCATAGCACGGGTGAGCACTACTGAAGGAATTATGGGCCTGACAAATTTAAAGATCTCAGTCTAGATATTTGCCCTGTATTACTACTACCTGATAGGCCCCTCTGGACTGACATCCCATATATAAGGCCTGTAGACAATGATCATCACCTTTGCTCTGCTCCTTCAGAGTTCAGCATAAGTCGCAAATCCAGGAGGGCATAAATGTCAACCACTTCTTACACATTGTTGCGGTGAGCCTCGGTCCCAGATATTTGATAAAATGTCACCAGGCACCTAGGCACTGGTTCAGTTAAATGGGGCTAAACACATAATTTAGGGTCACAAAAGGTCAAACATACGTGGGTACAGCAGAAGTCAGGCAGTGGTACTAGGCACTCATTGTTTGTACAAAATAAACCCGTGCGCCCGGGACAGACAAGACCATCACCCCGTTTTCTACTTACATTTAAATGCACTAGAAGCTGAAGGAGCCAGACGTGTTGCAGACCTGGTTAAGCCACCCGTTAACACAATTATATGTAGAGGATGACGTAGACCCACTATAGTGAAAAGACGGCAGCATAGTAGAAACAAGCAGATTCAGCTCTGTCAGTGTCTTGCCGAGAAGAAAGTGGCTGGTAAGGAGTATGATGATGATTTCAAATATTTTGACACTTGATTTGGAAAGTTGTTGGCCGACTAGCAAAAAACAATGTCTGTGACCCATTTTCACATAGGCTCATGGTCCGGCCCTGGGTATTTGTTAGCCAAACCCCCAGGTGTTTAAAAGTAAAACGACAAGCCTGCACATAAAAGTTGCCTTCGTCAGTAAACCGAGGCGGAAACTATTAACACAGCAATTGCCAGGCCACAGTGAAACTCTCTGACACTACCGAGTTCCCATGTGTTCAGTGCCTTAGCACATAGTTAATTTGATTCCTTCAAACCTTGTCAACATAATCCTACAACTTGTAAACCCTTGAACTATGTGTGTAGATAGTGGCAGCTCAAGCTGGACCATTTCCGAATCACATCTACGAAGAAAGTTTTATTATATTAAAAAAGGTTATAGTTATGCTTAATGAAGTAGGTATGTGAATTGGGGTTACTGTGGAAAATAATTTTGGTTTATAGACCAGCTCACCTTTGGAATGCTGTTGATTCCACTGGTACAACATTTTCAGAAGAGAGCTATTTATTGTGCGCTAAGGCGTGATAGAATAGAATAACATTTATAGAGAGCAAGCGTTCTGAGGAAGAAAATCTTGCAATTAAAAGTCAAGAAAAAGATTCTACCTAATGCAAAACGAAAAAAGAAACGGAATAACCGGATAACAGAATAAATATGTATTTAATGTTTTTTCGACAACCGTAGCTGATCGATTTAATCGCCAGTGGTATGTTATTCCACAGTTAAGGTCCAAGGTACGACTAAAGTCCTATTTTTAGCCCTAATCTTTTTCACTTGCGGTCCTACAAGAAGTAATTGGTATCTGGAGCTAGGATGTCTACATGAATGATGATGATGATGACATCGAGTAATTTCAATACTATAAAAAATCTTATACATCAAACATAGGTTTTTGAAACCTCCCTCTCCTTATCCGGAAACCATTGCAGATAGATTTGGACGGGTGCGACATAATCATTTTTCTTCAAACCATATACCACCACAACTGCACATTTTAAATTCTTTGTAAAGCTCTCAGGGAGGACTGAAGAAGACTTAAGTTCATTAGGTTTCAGTAATCCAATCTTGAAAGAACAGCTGCTGATACTACCTGAATGTGCAAGTGTTTAGGAAGAAACAACTGTGTTTTGCTAATATTCTTAAAATGAATAAAACGGGAAGAGGAAGCTGCTTTAGTTTCCTGTTTTATAGAAAGGTAATCATCTAAGTAAAATCCAGTCAACTTGACTTTCAAAGAAAGAGAAGAAGCAGGACCTTATGATTTTTGCCACATAGAATTATTGCATCTATCAATATGATTTCCCACCAGCAATGCTTTATTGGAGTTCAGCTGGAGAAAATTAGAGGACTTATCTGTGGCGTGACATAGTATCATATTCACCGCTGAGCTGGTGCATATTGATCCAGCGTTATGATCAGCTAGGTATCATCAGTATAAGAAACAACAGTACATCTGAAAGATTTAATAAGGGAAATTGGAGGATGCATTTATATATTAAACAATATAGGTAATAGGGCGCGTGGGTGTATCGGAGTGGCGATTCAGGGCTCGATGCTTCAGAATGGTGCAACAGTAGAGGCGATTCGTAGTGCAATAATAGATTACCTTAGCCATAACGATGATGGGGCCACGTGTTTGGCGATGCTGTGGGAGGCACTGAAGGCGGTACTGAGGGGTGAGGTAATGTCGCTGTCGGCTAGGGATAATAAAGCAAGGAGATTGCTTAGAGAGGATTTAGAACAGAAAGTGAGAGTATTGGAGCATTCACATAAGCATACTGGTGGTCCGAGAGTCTGGCGAGAGCTTGAGAAAGTGAGGAAGCAGCTGAGGCGGTTGGATTGGGACAGGGCAGAGTATGCAGTAGTGCGCCTTAAGCATAAGTATTACTTAGGGAGCAACCAATGTGGTAAGCTGCTGGCGCATTAGTTGCGAGCACAGCGCGCGGCGTCAATGATAAAAAGGGTTCGCTCCCCTTTGGGAGCGGAAGCGTGCACGAGCGACTAAATTGCGGAGGCCTTCGTGGAATTCTATCGGGGATTGTATGGGGCTGAGGACCCCGGTAATGCGTCTCCGGAGGCCTTCCTAGAGGGTATAGCAACTACTTCTTTGACCACGAGAGAGGCGACCTCATTAGATCAACCCATAAGGGCAGAAGAGGTTATTTCATCGATTTCATGCTTGCAAGTGGGGAAGTCACCTGGCCCTGATGGTTTTTCCGCACTTTTTTACAAGAACTTCTCTGTGGAACTTGTACCGATATTAGTGCGACTCTTCAATTCCTTTTGGCAGACGGGGGCTCTCACAGCTAGCATGCTGGATGCAACGATTGTGGTTATCCCGAAACCACGAAAGATCCCGAGGAGTGCGCCTCCTACAGGCCTATTTCCCTCTTGAATATCGGTGCCAAACTGTTCACTGGCATACTCGCACACCGTCTCAATTATTACATGCCGGGCCTTGTGGATCCCGACCAAGCAGGATTTATACCACATAGACAGTGTAGTGATAACACCAAGAGACTGCTCCATCTACTGGATAAAACTGATTGCTCACGTAGGGAGGCGCTCTTTCTCTCTACCGACGCCGAAAAGGCATTCAATAGGGTTCATTGGCCATATCTGTTCAGGGTCCTTGAACGATTTGGACTGGGCCTGGGTTTCATGGCATGGATCCGTAGCATATATCAGGCGCCCCGGGCGGCGGTCTGGGTCAACGGGACGCTCTTGTTGCCGTTCCCAATTCAAAGAGGGACCCGACAGGGGTGTCCACTTTCGCCTCTCTTGTTTGCGCTTTATATGGAACCCATGGCGCAGCGGCTTCAAGATAACCCTCAGATCAAGGGAGTGAAGTTCGGGGGAAATGACCACATCATTTCAATGTATGCGGATGATGTGATTCTTATCCTCTCGGAGCCTGCGACCTCACTGCCTACACTAATGGAGATACTGGATGGATTTGGACGGGTCTCTGGATAAACATGTTAAAGTCCCAGGCCATGAGCAGGTTTATCAATGTCGAACATGAAAGAGATCTGAAGGCCCGATTTCACTTTATATGGTATTCCTCAAAACTCCCGTACTTGGGGATTGACTTAGGCTCCACGGTTGCCCGTACGGCGACGTTGAATTACACGAAACTGACCCGGGAGTTGCAGCGTGACCTAGAGACCTGGGGGAGACTTAAGCTGTCTTGGCTAGGCAGGGTGGCAGCGGTGAAGATGACTATCTTACCACTCGTTCTATACGTTTTCCAGGCACTCCCGGTGGCGCCCCCGACACGTAAGATAGTGGCCCTCCAAACAGCGATTCTAAAATTTATTTGGGAAGGTAAGGCGCTGCGGTTACTGCGTTGGGTGCTGTATCGCCCTAAGCAGGAGGGAGGACTGGCGGTCCCCTGCCTTCTACGATACTTTCAGGCTGCACAATTGCGTTTTTTATTAGAATGGTGTCGCCCGTCTTCCGGGAAACATTGGTGTTTCATGGATCAAGCGGTGGCGGGCTCCCATATATGGAAAGAGCTCTGGCTCCGCCGTCGCCACAGAGCGCGGGGTTGTATGTGTCCCCGGTCACGGAGGTGTCGATGAGGGTATGGGATGTGTTAGCTAGCAGACTGGGCTTGACGACATTCCCGTCCCCAATGACTCCCTTAGGCGCGAACCCTGATTTTAGCCCGGGTCTGCAACGGGAGGCACTGCGCCGTTGGTATGAAGGGAGCTGCAAAAGGGTGGGTTACCTTTTCGACGAGCAGGGGGTGATCTCCTTCGACCAGATGAGAGAGACATATGGCTTAACGGAGGCAGACAGGATGATGTATTACCAAATACGGCACTGGGCCATGTTGCCAGCCAATAGAGCATTAATAGATAGGCCGCTAACACCGTTTGAAAAATGGATCTTAGTAAAAAAAGGATGATAAGCGGGTGATCTCATAGCTCTACGGCCTCCTAAGGGGGGAAGCTCGTTCGCCTAAGACTAAGGGTCAGCTGAGGTGGGAGAGGGAACTGAAGAGAGAGCTTTCTGATGAGGAATGGGAGGGTGTTTTCTACAGGACTCACCATATGGCCTACAGTGCGGCAGGCACAGAGACAGCCTATAAGGTAGCCTCCTATTGGTACTACACCCCAGCAAGGATTCATGCCTGGGATCCCACTAAGTCTAGCCTCTGTTGGAGGGGTTGCGGGGGTGGAGGGTCGCTTGTGCACTTACTATGGCATTGCCCCAAGCTTCACCGGTACTGGGAGAATATTATAGATGCTATTGATTCGGCGTTTGATACTCAGATCCCCAGATTTCCTGCGTATACCTTACTGGGCCTACCTAACTCACTTACCTTCCCCCTGAGATCACTGAAGGGGCAGCAGATGGCCTTGGCCCTGAACACGGCACTGCAGCTGTTGCTGGCCGTGTGGGGGACTGACAAAATCCCAACAGTAACCTCATGGCTCCACAAGTTGTGGTTCATTCTCGCTATGGAAAAGCTCACTTTAGCCTCACAGCATCGCAGTGGAGAATTTAAGGAACTCTGGCAACCATTCTTACAACTACTATCCACGGAGTTCACAGAATTGACATGTCCGGCCTATTTAAGGGTGCTGGAGTTGACTTGAGTGAGCATGAGAGACCTATACGTAGGACCAAGATCACGCTGGATCAAGGCTTGGGGCTGAGTGATGGCGGTATGATGTGCCAGTAGCAGGGAAACAATGTTAAAGTTTTATTCATGTTTATTGTCACTGTACATGGAGCATGCCTTATTTTACGGCAACTGTATTAGCTTGTTGTAATGCATATGTGATGTTTACAATTGAAAATAATAATAAACAGATTTGATCCATAAACAATATAGGTAACTGATAATACCTGAGGGACTTCATTTAATGTTCCCTTTGAAACCAAGTCATAGGTTTGGAGCAAAAGTGACTGCAAGTTATTTTTAAAGGAGGAGGTATATCAACACTTCTCCCTCAGACCCCAGTCCACAAGTCGCTCGATCAAAATATCCAATCCAATGTATGCAGCCATATAACTCTAATTAGTAATTAGGCTCAGCTCATCCAACGTCAGTGCCAGAACTGATTAACCTATCTAGTTATACGTGGAACTAAAACTGAGTCACACATATGAAGAAAGGAGACTGGACAGATATCATCTGGAGATCCACATTAAATCTTCATATAAGTAGAACTAATTTCCTTTTCCTCCACTGGACTAAAAGAAGCTTAGTTTAATAAAGGTGACCCAGAGGATTCTGAGAAAAAATAATTCCAGCACCCACCTATCGCCCTAAATTCATCATAAATCTTGCTTGTTTTAAAAAGTGAAATGCAGGTCAAGATTGCCACAAACCTTTTAGAAAGCGTAGGAAATTGGGTTACTGGATGAGGGCGGTCAAACCCTTCTCAAGCAGCAACCACAAGCCATGTCAAGGTGAAGTCATAAGCAAACCCTAAATTAACCTGTGCTGAACCCACTGGTAGCTTGGCACAAAAGCAGTCAGGCTTAACTTGGAGACAATGTGTAAAGTATTTATGCAGCACTTCAAACAGTTATAAAGCTAAAAGACAACACAAGGAAAATCTCACACCAATTTAGATAAATAGAGTAAAATGTAATAAATAATTTACAACCAGCACAACAAAAATCCAGTTCGTAAAACAAGTGATATGCAATTTTAAAGTTTTAAATAAAAATAACACTAAAAGCACAAAGTGCTAAGTGTGGATATCTGGTTGTGCCGGACCGGGGCAGTCACAAGTTCAGGCTGACTGCGATGGAGCACTGACTGACTACATAAACCCAGTTAGGTCTGCTAAACAAGAGTACCTAAAATCCTGGTTGCAGAGTGTTACAGAGTCCCTCTTCAAGGATGCATCGTACCGCTGCAAACTGTAGGTGTGGCAAAGCTGCCATGCATGTTCCTCCATTGTCGCTGAGGATGCCTTCAACAAGTGGCTTGTGATTCAAAGTCCTGCATCGAGATGCGTCGGTCACCGTCTAGTTCAAAAGAAGCTGAGGGGCAACGTGGAGTCCTGCGTCATCATTGAGGATGCTGTTGACAAGGGGCTTGTCATTGGAAGGCCTGCATTAAACTTACATCATGCTGCATCGGTTCTTTGAAGGCTTCGGGCAGTGACGCAAAGTCCTGCGCTGGAGACGAACCATGCAGTGGTCCCTATGTGGAGTTTGGAGAGGTGATGCATCATGCAGCAGTTCTGATGTGAGGTTTAAGGTCAGTGATGTGTCGGGCTGTGGCTCCGATGTGTCAGATCTTCTAGAATCACAGTTGGGCTGGCGGAGCACCTTCAGGGCAACTTCCAAGAGTCCTGGACTGGGGTGGAACAACTTCGGAGGGTGGGATTCACAGCAGACAGAGTTCACATGCTTGGTTCAAGGTGGTTGAAGCATTCTGGCCCTGAGGCTCCTGTCAGGAGGCCAGCCAACTGGCCCTTGCAGTCATTCTGGTGGTCCTGGGTTCCTGATGTAAGTCCAGTCCTTCACTCTGGTAGAAGAACAGCAGGCAGCATGGAAGCAGTATGGTAGTCATTTGTGCAGGGCAGCACAACAGTCTTTCTTCGGAGTCTTCCACAGGCCCATATGTGTACTGAAGAGGTGGGTATAAGGGTACCAATATTTATAGCTGGTACCCACTTTGCTTCTGAAGGATTCCACCCCCTGAGGTGTCAGGCATCCCCTTCCTGCCTGTCCTGGTCCCAACTTGTGTGGGGTCACAAAAGACCTTGTGTCAAACCCTTTGTGAGAGTACTCAGGCAGAGCGTATTCTAATGTGCAAGTATGGTAGGTGACAGCTTCTTCCTCTCATCAACTCCGAGTGGCCCATCCTGCCAACATCTAGCTTCCATTTGTCTCACTGTCTGGGAGCAATACACAAGGTCCAGCTGCCACCTACACCTAGTTATGTGAGCCAGGAACAGGCTGTAAGTACCAAATGATTAGGACAAGAAAATGCCAACTTTTTAATAGTTGCGTTTTCAGAATTGTGACTAAAAATTCGACTTTACCATTGAAGAGGACTTTTAATTACAAATCTTTAGAAACCAAACCCGAACTGCCTACCTGCTCCCAATTGAAAGTTATCACTTATTAATTGTAATAAGGGAGCCCATTATTATTAAATTAGAGATGTATGCTTTGCAGTAGTCAAAAAAACAGATCTATGAGTTTTTCACTACGAGGAAATGTAAACTTAAAAGTACATGTCCAACTTTTTAGCTACAGTGCAGGCTGTCCTCTGGGCTGTTCAGGGCCTACCCTAGGGGTGACATATATGTATGAATAAGAAAGGTTTGGGCCTGGCAAATGTTTTAATTTGACAGGTTTAAATGGCAGTTTACAAAATATTAAGACATGCTGCAATGACAGGCCTGATACATATTTGAATGGCTTCTGGAGTGGGTGGTACAATCACTGCTGCAGGCCCACTATTAGCATTTATAGGCCAGTAGCACATATAGTACACATATATACACTTTACTAGAGACTTACAAGTAAATTAAATATGCCAATTGGGTTCAGGCCAATTCTACCATGTTTAAATAGAGAGCACAAGCATTTTAGCACTGGTTAGCAGTGGCAAAGTGTGCAGAGTTCTAAAGCCACCAAAACCAAGTCAGCAAAACAGGAGTCTGGAAGGCAAAAGGTTGGGGGAAAACCATGTGAAGGATGTCAGGACTAACAGGAAGGTTCCAAGGATTCAGAAATACAATCAGGCTGAATGAAGTATCTTAACATGAGGAAGAGTTCCCAAGCTGGATTCCATGACCCCGAAATGGCATTAAAATATGTAAAAAACCTAGTAGCGGTCGCCACTGGATAGTTATAGTTAGGCCCATGTTTTCATAGAAAAAACATTTTTTTACCTGCCTATATCTTTGGCACTGTCTGACCAATCTTCACAAAATTTTCCCCCAAAAATGCCCTGGTGACTTTTGTTGCGCATGGAAGGCTTCGTGGTGATCTGTCAAGCGGTGGCCAAGAAAAAAAAAGTGGGGGGGAGGTCAGAAAAGTTGTTTCCCATGTTAATTCCCATAGGACCATCTTTAGACATGGCTACAGCCCGAACCACTGGACAGAATTACACCAGATTTGGCAGAAAGGTAGATTTCGGTATGGAGATTATGCTTTCGCTTATTTGGTGTAAATCCATTCAGTAGTTTTGGAGATATTGAAGGGAAAATAAATGTGTATATCTCTGGCTGCGACAACTTCAGGAAAAAAGACGAGCTTGTGCAGGGAAATGCGCAGCTCTGACTGAGTGCCAACTCGTCAAACCAGGAAGTGTTGGCAGCCATCTTGGGACTTAGCTTCAGCGTAAAAAAAAAAAAACAATGGGCCAGGGTAAAGTCACCCCTTAGCTCTGGTGCTGGGGTCCAAGGGGTCCCACTCCCCCGTACCAAGAGCTAAAAAGCATTCTAAAAGAATGTTAAACATTTTTGCCACAATTCGTGGCGGATCTGTAAAAGAAAAAATGAAGCGCAGACTCCTGCACTTCTTTATTCTGAAGCCAGGCAGAGGGCCAAGTCCTGGGGACATTGCTAATTTATTGCAGGGCCCCACGCAGCCCCGGGACCACCACCTCCATGGAGCTTTACAGAAATCATAGGTGGGGGCATGCACCCACATCCCTGCAATCTGGAGACTACCACCTCCCCGGAGCTTTACACAAACATAATGCAGGGTGGGGGGGCGCAGGCCCAGAGACCACCACCTATCCCGAGCTATAATAAAAATATTAAAGGGGGTCAGTTTTGGATCCCCAATCCCTGGGGACCACTACCTCCTGAGGGCTGTGTATTATTGAAGGTGGGCCACGTGACCCCCCTTGAGGAGCCAGTGATGGCCCCGGGGACTGCCACCCCCCCAGGGCCGACTCCTGCTATGTCCCCTTGTGCCCTAAGATAACTATAACTCACGCCCTCGCCATGCACTGCGTTACCCCACAAATTACTGCACTCACAACATCTTTGTTGACATCACTGATAATATGAATGTAATATTTGTAGTAGAATTTTTTACGAAAAAACTGTGCATGGCAGGGGCGCGTTATAGTTACCTTAGAGCACAAGTTATAGTTACTTGAAATAACTTTAACTATATAGGTGAATTTCTATGGTTTGGCACGTTTAAAATGTGAGTCTAACTATAACATCACTGTAACCTTTGTTTTATTCAGTGAATTATACATATATATATATTCTGTGTGTGTGTTTATTTCTGTATCTTGAATCTATCCATAAGGCAGAGGAGAGCTGTACATGGTCAAAGACAAGCTTAAAGTCAGTGAGTAAAAGGAGAGGAAGCTTTATTAAGCTAATACATTGTGAGGTGATATCCATCAAAGCGATGAGTGTGCATCTCTTTCCTAAATTAGAGCAGCAATGAGGCAGCCCAAATGTATATGGGATGTTGTTCCAGACCCTGGGTGCATAGATGAAAAGCCCTGCTGTCTGATGGTGGTGTGGCTGCGAGAATCACAAGAAATGATGAGCTTGTGTACAAAATATTTGGGGCTGCTGACTGTGAAGACTGTGTAAATTATGCAGCTGATTTGAAGATAGTAAATACTGGCAATGAGAGCTAATGGAGTTCTAATTAAGATATTGGTGATGTCGTCATATTTCTTCAGGCCCTGGATGAGTCATGCTGTCTTGTGTAGAATGCACATATAATTACTAGTATGGAGTATGGGAGGCCAGTGAGTAGGGAATTACCACTATCCAAATGCGAGCCTACAAAGGCTTGAACAGAAGTTTTGAAGTTGCTTTCCAGAGGAAAAAGGTTGACATTGGTAGGTGCTGGGCATTCAGGTCTGGAAGATGTACAAGTAGTATTTGATGCTGTTATTATGAGTAGAGCCAAGTGCCTCATGCAAAGATTGTAGATGATAGGATAAATTATGGAGCCCCAGGGGACTCCTGGAGATACCCATGTGAACAAGCTGGTGTCAGTTCTAAAGGTAGGAGTAAAACCAGGACATTACTGGTGAATCCTTTTTGTGACTCAAGGGTGTGTATGATGATAGGACAGTCGACTTTGTCAAAGGGAGCTGAAAGGTCCAGCAGTATCAGGAGGCATGTGTTTATATGGCCATAAACAACTCCTTTTTGTAACCCTTTAGTTGTTGTTTATAGGGTGGTAGCATCAATTTCAGTATAAATGTGAATTACGTCATAGCTTATGACAGTAGCTCCCAATAGACCTAAATAGGAGTTCCTGGTCCAGAACATGCAAGAACTCTCTCTTAAAATGGTGCCAGTCCTTGTTGTCAGATCTTTTTCAATCCATGGAAGACTAGCTATAAGAAAGTGGATTATTATTTGAGCTTGGCATCTGCCCAACTCAATGACTAATAGCATTTCTTGTCGGAGTGAGTTCTCCAAGTCACTATATTAACATGAGTTAAACTACCTGATAGCTCTGGCACGGATCAGACAGGCTTAATTTAGGACTTTGGGGGTTATTCCAACTTTGGAGGAAGTGGTAATCCGTCCCAAAAGTGACGGTAAAGTGACGGATATACCACCAGCCGTATTACGAGTCCATTATATCCCATGGAACTCGTAATACGGCTGGTGGTAAATCCGTCACATTTGGGACGGATTACCACCTCCTCCAAAGTTGGAATAACCCCCTATGTGTCAAGAATGTATGCAGTACCAAAATAGTTATAAAGCAAAACAACCAAGCAATACAAATCCCAAATGAATTATAAAAATAGAGTAAAATTTAATATACAAAAATGCACCAAAAACTGCAAAAATACAATAAAGAGGCATGCATTTTGAAATAGCGCTAAAAGCACAAAGCTTTTGGTAGTCCAGGACCTAGGCACGATATGAAGTTGACCGCAATGGAGACCTGTTCAGCCACACCTAGTAGATTGGTCCCAGTGAAATGTCTTGAAGTTAAAAGGTATGACTTTTCAGCATTTCCTGTTTGCCCTACTGCAAACAATCCCTCAGTGACCCCCACTCTTAAAATCCAAGTTGGGGAAACCCTTCTCCCTTTCTGCAGATCCCGTGTGCTCACCCAGAGGTGTGGCCCAAGTAGCTTTTCTCCCACTTGGTATGGTGCCAGGCTGACTATGGGGACAAAGTCTGGGCCTTTCCAGATGACTTGTAACATTTCTTTGTGACAGGACAGGCCTTTTTGAAGTGGATGACATTTCTGGGTCCACTCTAACTGATCTTTCTCCCTGCACCTAGGCCAGTGTCTCTGCTGTGGGAGCAGTTTTCACATCTCATTCAGGGCATGCACAGACTGGACAGTGGCTGGGGCGCTAATGCAAGTTAGCCCCCTGCAGCTTCAGGCATAGGTAAAGTTAACTTTCTATAAGTTACATTTTTGATATAGTTAATAAAATTCCACTTCACCACTAGGTTTTATTCGTATTAACTATAAAATACAAGTCTTTGAATGGACTATGTAGCTGTTGTATGTTTAATGTTATAAATTAAAATGTACAATCAATACTTTTCCTACGCATGAGTTACTACCTCACAATTGAAAGGAAAGTTAATTGCACCAATCATGTTTTAGCCAATTTCACATGTTTAAAGGGGGAATAAAGGCACTGTGATCCTGTTTAGCATTTGAGTTTGTAGTTTTGCTTCACTCCAGTGCACATTTAGTCTAAGAGCCAGCCCAGAACAGGGAGTATCTGATAACTCACTGGCACTCAGCTGCAAGCTTGTTTGAAGATGCCCACAGGCAGAAATGAGACTGAAAAGTATATTCTCCATCAAGTTTTGCAGTATGTATGTGGCGTTACGTTTTGGATGTGGAGGTACGGCTAGGTTTGCCAACTTTGAAACTGGGAAAACCACCTTAGAGTCTCGGCATTGATTCAACATCCTGTGATTCTAAGCAAATCAATTAATCTCCCTGTGCCTAAAAAATGAATCTGACCTAATTTAATGTAACTGTTGCTCCTATAAAGCACTCTGATTCTGCTGGTTGAGTTTGCACTATATAAAACTGCAAAAATAAATAAATAAAAACCTATAACTATTGTGGATGAAAAGGAGGATGACATTTTCTAGGCAGTGAATCAGCTCTTGTGATGATTCCAACACGCACTCTGAGGTGAAAGTGGGAGGGTGGGACAGGAATGGATGTGTGCTATTGGCTTGAAAAAGTGAATATTGAGTATTCTCACTATGGTATGCTATGCTGTAGGTGACTTCATCAGGCAACCTTGAAGTCAAACCCTCTTGCCAACTAAAGAGATTCCTAACTTGTCAGGGGTTTTTCAGGCTAGAAATGCATGCTCCCTGTCTTCGTCCACAGGAAAATGGTAATATCTGCTTTGCCAACGTAGCATTGCTTTTGGAACCCAAGTACCTATAAATCTGTGTAGGGCACAGTTGGTGTAATGCTGAACCTGGTAGAATTTGCCATTTGACAATCTTATGTCCACAAGCAGAAAAGTTTCTACAATTTCAGAGGCTCTGAAAGAGGTTGCTAGAACACAGTCAGGGCTGGAAGTTGAACCAGGCCACTGGCACAAGGACACACACTGTGCTAAACCTTGTCATTTCGCAACAGAACCCTAGGAATAATTACTTCCAAGTTCTGTAAAAGTACTACAAGCACAAATAAGAGGTAAATATTGAGCTCAGTTGACAGGGATGACTTTGGCGTCTTGCCTACTGTGGGCCATTGGAACCTTGCCCAGCACAGATCACCACAGCAATCCGAGAACTCTATGTTCTCTGTTGGCCTCCAGCATTTCCTTTCCTCACATTGAGTATTTTATTCACCTTTAGAGACTTGCACCAGGAGTTCCCACTGAGCCTATCACTGGTTATGGAAACCTATTCAAATTCTGCAACAAATTTTGCTTCAAGAAATCATCTGAAAAATAAATACCTAGATCAGCATGTTAATTACGCAACTTCTTTATATCGAGAAGCCTCCTTCCATGTTTAGGTTTCCTTTATCTTTTCTTCCAAAGCTCCTGAAAACATAATTTCGGATGGTAGGGTCCACCTCTGGTGTAGCCTTCACCAAAGTCCGCTTCACTAAACTGAGGTCACTAAATTCTTCAAAGTCCAAGTATTATTCACCAGGTTAAACCCTGATCTACAGGCTCACCAAGACCATTCATGGCCTGACAACTGATTGATACTGTCTTTGCTAAATATTACAAGTTATTTCATTTTTCCTTCTCCATAACTAATGGTTATCATAAGACCCCAGGATAAATTGCATAAAATGGTGATGCTTGTTTTTTATAATTTCTTCTATTTTTCTGTTAAATACATATCTACTTATTTATCTGTACCTGTATGGACCTCATATTCTTTGTGTTTAACTACTTTGTATTGTTTGTTGTTGGTCTCTGGGACCTCTGGCAAGGTTGAGCCTTGAATTTGAACTGTACTACCTTAAAATAGAGCTATGGGTTTCTGAGAGAGCCTTTGGTTCACACCTGACTGTAAACAACTGAATTCTGGATATTGTGGGGGTCCACACTATAGCACAGCAAGGGTAGGTTAATGAGTTTACTGGTTTAATCCACCATAAGTGTGCCCTACACAGAGTTACTAATACTGGTTGTAGTGTTAAATGCAGAGGGATGAAGAAAGTAACATATATTATAGGTAGAACATTGAGGATCTTTGATGAAATGAGGAAATGCCAGGGAAACATGTAATTCGGGACATTATTTTCTGGAAATTCCTCATTTTGTCCTAATATTTGATCTGATGCTTTCGACGGCTGAAATCTCCAGGTGACATATCAAAGATATGTGGTGTTCCTGTAGATCTCAAAATTCAGACCCCATTAGCATTAAAAAGTACCTCCTAATGAGGTCCTAAGTCAACTGGTGAATAGTCACACCAATTCAGTTTTTTTAAATCACATTCACAGTTCAAGAATAGAAATTGTGCAGTGTTGCAAAGTTCTCATGCCTAGGGGAGTGACGTATGTTTAGAATGGCCAAGACAGTTCATAATTTGGGTGATTACTGCTATGCCAATATTTACTCTGTACATTCTTTTAAATTTGCAGAGGGAAAGTTCAAAAAAGTATGATTTCTGGAAGGACATGATTGCGGCAATAGAGCACAATTACAATAGCTCTGCTTTTAAAGGTAAGTGAACAAAAGCTTGTTGGGTTGATGAGTATGTATGCCTTCAATGGCAAACTAAAGTTTACATTTTTGTGGTTTGGGCAAGTTCTACAATCAAATCAGTGCCCACTTCACTTGAACTTGGATAATGTTTTTTAGCTTTCTCCTTCATTTCGAATTTAAAAGATTGGTCATAAGGCATTTTCTGACATGGCTCATGTTTTCCCAAAGCTGCTCGTTGTTACCCACTGGCTACTTTGTTTGTGCTGGGAAAAGAGTGGCAGTTAAAGTTTAGAAATGTACCTAATTGTGAGTAAAGGGGTCCTGGTTGTTTTTACTCGCATGTGTGGTTCCTCTGAATGCCATGTGATGACACTCTTGTTTAGTAGTCCCTTACCTTTTTCACTTGTATCAGAGCATGGGTGTTTTAGAGAACACATTTATTACTAGTCTTGCCTCTTCCACCATGTTGCTTCTTGCTGCTTCCTACATTTACAGCTAACAAATTGTATGTTTTTATCATTTAATGTTCTAAGTATGCATGTTGTGCACAAAGTTGAAAAAGTTTTGTTTCTTGTGTTATGGTTCCTCTGTGGGCTTTAAGACTTCATCCTGCAAGGGATCGGGGACTTGGCTGTACACTGGAGAGAAACCACTGATCAGTTCCATGTCCCCAACAATTCCTTGGCCATATACATTTTTATCAGTTGCTGTGAGACGTGTTATGGGGTTCTAGGAGAGAGGGAAAATGTGTGGATCAGAATCTCTCCATGAGAATACATAGGGTGCTATAAGCCAGCCATAAATAAGGAAAGTGAAGTTGAGTCTGACCTTCACCTCCAAACAGCATGAATCTTTCTAAGAACCCAGCAATATCCAAACAATTGGAGGTGATGGTTAGATCATCTTGGGAAAGAATATACTTAAGGAAGAAAATCTTCTCCCCCCGAAAGAAAGTTTGTAGCACTTGATGTTGTATGGGCTTCTCTGTGTTGTGGAAAGTTCAATATAAAATGGCTCACTGTCCGCACGAAGGATGGCCGGATTAAAATGCTAATGTTGCCTCTGTAGACATATGCTAGACAACAGTGAAGTTATCAAATGATGGAAGGAGAGGTGTCTTGTGTCAAGGTTAAGCAACTTTGCTAAGAGCTGTATGTTTTATACACACATGCACATTCTCGTTTCTCCTGTTCACTTTCCTTGCTGGTTGATTTTTTCATATCCTATCGGAAGAGGGGCTTTACTATTGGATAACTCCGTGAATATGACAATTTTGGGGGCTTCTTGGAACTGGGAGTGCTTAATAGCACTGGATCTTAGCCAGCCTGAGCACACTTTAGAGCACTAAGAGGCAATATCTCACTGGGGGAGAGGCAGGTGAAGTGAGCTTAGTGCTTTTTAACAGAACATGTCCCATGTTCTCTCAAATTTCCATTTCCCAATCCAATTGTTTATTCATGCTAGCTAAATTTACCCTCAGTTTGCATCCTCAATATTAAATGTTATTGAGGCTTTCATGCTTCTCTGATCTATATTTAATGTGGGCTCTAGTTATTGAAATTTAAAAATATTTTCAAATGAGAGCACACCGAAGCACAACAAACGCGGTAGCAGAATAAATCCCCAAATTTGATTCTGAATGCCATGACAATAATATATTTTTCCTACAGTTATGCCTTTAACATCTTTCTGATAAGGGTTGTTTGAATACATACAATTTGCTTGGATTTAATGATGTAATTTAATGATATGTGTTATTACTTTATCTTGATGCTCAGGTGTATGGTCATTCTGTGTAAATTCAATAAAAGCTAACCTCAGCACTTTTCTGAACCCTCACTTATGAACATCTCTGACTATTCCTGCCTCAGCTAATCTGGATTTGAGCCAACTACAGTGACCTTGTGGTATTATCGACTGTGGTTTATTTTGAGATTTGAGCTGCTGAACAGTAACCCGGAGGGGATACACGAGTTGTTTGGGGGATCCTAGAAGCCATTATTTCAATATATGTTTCAGTGCCTCCATAACATGCTGTGTCCTCCAAGGTGGGAAGCGATTGATTTGATACACTGAACTCTTTGAGAAGTGGGGAATCAAATTAAGGGCTTGGTAACTGAAAGAAGTAGACCTTCATTGCAAATGCGGGCCATATCCGACTTTAATAGATATCTGTGCCAGGATCAGGGGAACCCATGTTTGAGTGGGTGAAAGGTGAGTCGATTGAGGGTAGTACTGGTTCTTTGAGAATCTCTTTTACTTTCTAGCTGTAGAACTCTGCAAGACACTTACAATTTTATCTGTTATTTTAAAACATAATGAAAAAATATTGAGATAAAAATTACCCATGCTGTGCCTAAATGTTTGATTTTCCAAGTCTGTAATTCACAGATTAGTGATCAGAGAAGGACGCTAAGGAATTTTCATGAAGTGACTCCCTGAAGCTCTGTGCTTATCCGCCCCTATTGAATTGTGTTTTTATCCAGCGAAAACTCTCCTAATAATGGATCATTTCCATTGGATATAAATTGTTTGTGTTCCTGATTAAATGACAGTATGACATGAAACACCGTAGGAATCCTTTGTGATTAAGCTGTATTTTGAAATTATGGGTGGTTAAAATAATTTCATAAGTAATTGTCATGCTTTTGAGCATCCAGTTTTAAAGACTTAAATAACAATGGTTTGATTAGTCGTCTGATACAACTTTATATGACTACCAAATAATGCTTTTATGTGCTACTCTTTTTCTTTGCATACACATATTTCTCATCAGCTTTGACTGATGAATATTTTCAAATGACTCTTTAAATTAAATCTGTCTGTCCCACTAAATAATGTTTTCAAGTGTTACTCTTTTTCTGTGAGTACGCTTACTTCCTGTCAGTTTTGCCTTATGATTTTTCTCAAATGACTATGTTAATTATATCTATTTGTGAGGCTAATTTTAACCCTTAACGTCCAACCACTGCTTTAATCCTTGCATGTAGGTTTTCTCTTGTGGTGTCTCCAGTTTATGCTAATGAAGGTTCAGAATTCCAAAACTTATTTTTCATCTGAGTTCTACTTTGATGCAGAAAAAGGTGAATTTCTGGTTGGAATTTCTAAATCATGACTCAGAATCGCTACTTATGTACTTTTTAAACGCATTCCTAAATATTAAAGACCAAAATATACTGAAAGTAGATTTATACAGGCTAGTGTGGGGTTACTATACTGTATTTAACTTCACATGTATGTACATTAACAATATATTGATGTTCATGGTACACTGATGGGAAGTTAAGAATAGCTGTTAGGAAGGTAGTGATTCACAGTGTATTCACAAACGTCATATTGTTTTTACACTCAATTTGTTCACTTACATTTAGTACTATATGGGTGAGACTATGCTTACTATTTGGGCTTGAAAAATATCCAAACACTTACTTATTTAATCAAAGCCCAGCGAGAAAGAATTTCTATATGTAGAAACAAACACAAAAGTGCAAATGTCCAGCGGCAGCTCCTACATTATGGCTGCAAACCTTTCACAATGAAAGGATAATAAACTATGTATATTATCCTTTCATTGTGAAAGGGGCGGGCCATGTGGGATGATGGGGATGAGGGGAGTGCACTGTGCATTTCCCTCAGTGCGCATGTGTGTTTGGCCGGCCGGCTCGGGCCGGCCAAAGACACATGCGCACAGTGCTCTCTCCAGCCCGACATTGTGTTGCCAGGCTTCAGAGAGCAGACACAGGCTCCCAGTCTGCCTGGGAGCACCCTAGCTGGGTGCTCCCAGCCAATCCTAACGCTGCTCTGAGCAGCGTCAGGATTGACTGCAGGGTAAGCTGGGAGCCTGTGCCTGCTGAGGAGACAGAGGAGCAGCGGCGCATAGGTAAGTTTTTATTTTTTTTCGCTCAATTTAATGTTTTAGTTTCCTCTCCTACCTTCCCCGCACGCGCAGGCCACCCCTTCAAAGCACACCAACCCGCGACTCCAAATGTCCCTAATAATTACTCATCTAGATTGCTCTGTTAAAATGTGTGCATACTCGTTCCGAGGTTTTTTATGACTCCAAGTATGCATAAATCAACTTTATGTATATTTGCTGGGAAGGACCTAATACTGAACTATTGGGTGGTTACAACACAATGGACTGGCCTGCTCTCCTTATTTCGTAAATGGATCAATGATTATTTGAACTGTATTTCATGCTGTTATGTGATGAAATTGCTTCAGTGAGTTACTGGTGTATTCTTATATTTTCTACTTTTGAAACAAAATTATTAAAGTAGTAGAGTAATCAGCTTTATTTGGTTAATTAAAACCATGAAAGCGAGCACACAACACACAGAGTAGTAAAAAAAAATGAAAAATTATATACAGAGCTAAAAACACGCACTCCTAAAATTCATTTATGTCTAAAATCATTAACATCTTAAGACATCATAAAACATAATAAAAACCCGACCCCCATTTATAATCCAAGGAAGGATCCCTCAAATCACACTCTTGGTTATCTTGGGGGCCTGCCCTTTTCCTACATCTTGTCATGGCCACTACAAAACTAGCGATCTGAACCATTTCCTGCACACTGCCCAACATCTGGAGGTATATCAGGGCTGATCTCGCCTTTTAAACCCCTTTCCCTTTAACAGAGGGACGAAGAACCATTGATAATGGCCCCAGTAGTGTTCACACTCTAACTCAAAATGGAGGGTATCTTGAGCTGACCACTTATCTCTTGAACAAGGTCCCACCTCCTCCAGATTAAAAACCCCAGGGGCCTTGCAGCCAACCATGCAGAATGTTAAGCCTAAATCTGGTCAAGAAACATCCATGGTAGGGATTCCCAATTTCAAGCAAATAAGGCTCAATGGTGTGACCGGTTTTGAGCATAGTAAAGGACCGCACGGTGTTTAGCTAACTCAGTGGCTTCACGTTCCATGTTGGCCACTAACGTGAACTGCCTTTGTGCCAATTTCCAGCCTTTTTTAGTGAGCGTGCTTGGAGACTGAAACATCTCTAGGTGGCCCGGATTCTGGGACAAGCTTTTTATGTGCTGAAACCAGCGTACTCTGCTCCCTTTATCCAGTACCAGACAATTCTTGACAATCTTCTGGTTTAGTTTGAGAGCTGGGGTAGACCAAATCCTAATCCAGAGAGCTAGGCAGGCTAAAATCACCTGATCTGATAGATACCCCAACCCCAGCTCTTCATGCCCAATAAATAATGGTCTAGATTAGGGTAACAAAAGAAGCCTGTGTTATAATGTATTTTCCACAAATTGTAGTACCTTGCAAGCTTTATATCCCAGACCTCACTTCCAGAACATGCTGACATGCTGTGCTGAGCATGAATGTACTCAGAAATACACTAAATCAAGCCAGAACTGTGAAACTTCATGAACTCACCCCTTCTCATCTCGTCACAGGGTGTGGTTTGGTCAGTGAAGCTTGCTGGCCCCACCTCACCGTGTGACGAGTTATGAAAGGGTGGGGTAACTGCTGTGAGTGGCATGCAAACTTCCAGAGCCCGGGTTTGAAAGCTAAACGCCCGAGGCTGTTTTTAATTGCCACTCTGGATGAAGGAGGAGAAATCGTCACGGTGCTGCGAGGAAAAACCAGGGCTGTGCGTGGATAAGCCCTGCTAGTGCTGAATCAGGCACATTCTCACAAAGGGGCACGCCTTGCAAAAATGCCTCATAATGTAACCTCGTCGTTTTGTTTCTGTTTAGTGAAGCTTTCATTCTACAAAGCTATGAAAGCAAAGGGGGCGTAGCCCCTGCGCCCATGCACAGGAGCCGCTGCTGGGCGTAGGCTCTGCCAGCAGCGGATGGGCCCTCCCTTGGCCCGGGCTTTGCCCACGTGCGGGCCATGCGCGTTTAGTGCAGTGGGTCCCCTTTCTGCCAATAAGCACCTCCTTGCACACTCTCACGTGTGGGAGCGGCTCCTGCCATGTTCACTGATGGGGCATGTAGGTGACTCCCCTCCCGGGCCAAGCACAGTCTACCGCACAGCACTCCCCTTTCTGCCAGTAAGCGCTACCTGGCGTGCTCTCGCGTATGGGAGCGGATCCTGCTGCGGTCACTGCTGGGGCATGTAGGCGGCTGCCCCTCCAGCCAAACAACTACTAAAAAAAGAAATTATATGGCTGTGGTCACTCAAGTTCAGTTTTATTTAAACAAAGTCGGATAATTGTAACCTTTAACATTGTTCTGGGCAGATGAGTCATCATTCACAGCAAGTTCTTCAGGTCTGTTTGCACATATGGAACAGACTTGTGTGGTATTAAAGCCCTACGGTCTATGGAATTTACCTTACTGAAGCGACACGGAGGTAAATGCCATTTTGGGGGCTGCACAGCTCAGAAAAGATGCGTTCTTAAAATGATTATGCAACCTGCAAGGCAACAGCTAGAAGCCAGGCAAAGTGATCTCAACATTTCTTTTTTGTAGAAGACGACACTCTGAGCACCGTTAAGTTTCATGTTTCCCACTAAATCAATGCCTTCTCTGCACTGTTAGAATCTTCTTTCACTTTTTTCTGCCTATCATAAATGCATGAATAACTTATGGCCCAAAAGTGCTATATAAAACAATTAAATATATAGAAATAGGTGTTACTAATGGCTATTGTTAACAGACTGCAAAAATGTAGCAGTACGTAGAATATAAAGATACATATTTTATTATTTGAAGTATTTGAAGTCAAACAAAAACAATGTTACCAGAATGATAATGGATGAGGTACATTACCTTTACTTCCTACATTTGGGAGACAAAGATGCTTTTGAAGGGACATGAATGGAAAAGACAGTCCTCTGAAAGGAGTGAAGTACAGAAAATCATATGTTTCCTTTAGCTGTAGGACACTTATAACATTCTGGTATTCTTTTGATTGCATGCACAGTTCACTTCAAATAGCTTGCTACATAAAACATGGCAGCCCCTCATCTATAAAGACCTTCATTGAAAAGTCGCGTTGGGTCTCTCACACATAATGGCCTTCTTTGTGTTATGTTGTTCCTTTTAGGAGGTGCTGAGGTGCAGCCCCAACTTTTAATTACTTAATGTATGTATGTATGTGTGTTTTTATGTATTATGCGTTTTACAAAGCACTGTGAGTCTCGTGTTTAGCTCGAGCAAAGTGAGGAAGGTTCCAGTCTGATCAGGTATGACGTGATGAACTTTGGCCAATGCACTACGAGATGTTTTCAAACCAGCATGTGTAAATTGCAGTCTGCCTGGTTTGCGATCTGCCCTTCTTTTTGTGACGCCCCTGATATATTAAACAGTCCCAGCGCAAAAGGGATAGTTGTAGTCAGTGCTTAATTTGTAAATAAAAAGTCGTCTGTGCTCTAAGCTCTCCTGTTAAACACGAGGCTGCTGCAATTAAAAGTGCCAGCACATAATACTGAGGCAGCGTAATCCTGAGGCCAACTCGGGCCTCTTCAGTCCATTTATAGCCACTCCCTGCCCCCTCAGCTCACTATTGCAGCTTCCTGCTTTTCCCCTTTCAGACGCTTTTTCGTTTTTCTCTTCCTCCGTCTTTCCCACGTGTCTTTTGCTCGCAACACATGCTTGAGACAGAAAACTAAGCGCCGGCCCTCAGAAATAAGTGCCGGTGCTCCGCACCGGAAACAACAAGCACAAATTAGGCACTGTGTAATAAAAGGTATTTTTAAAGAAATGTTTATTTTCTTACCATAGTATTATTAGTTCCTCTAGGGTCCTATAATGTGGAGGGTAGCCGTGTGGATTAGCTTCGAGTTGGATGGTTTATGTAGTGTGGATTGGTTTTAATGTTTGCTGTTTGCATACATTACATGATTTGCATTACATCCGATGACTTGCTTTTTTCTTTTTCTGTATCTTACACTGTTGACAGTAGTGACGTGGTAGTACTGTTTTAATAATTTGCTGGTTCACTGACACCTTTCTGGAAATTCTGGTCATTTCTGTGTAATGAGCTTCTCATAACTTGTTTCGGTGGCCACGTGATTGTGATGCATATCACATTTCAGAGCCTACGTTTGTAGAATTGAAATTTACATAAAACATTCTGGCTGATCAACGTGAATAAATGAGATTGACGGGCCACGATTTTCAAAGGACAGTAGCACATTCAGACCACAATTAAAGTTGTTAAATGATTCTGCAAAACTTTCAAAACATTATGTCATACATTTAAATCAGATTTCTTTCTTATGCACCTCAAAAGTCTTTACTTTAATGGAAAATGCTATTCATTGCTTATGTTCGAACAAATATCTAGTATGTCAGATGTAAAGATCATGCGCCCTCAAGAGAACGACTGGAGTGACTGGTTAACTGTTATACAGCTGCGACAAGCTTTTCAAGAACTGTGTGGGTTTTATTAGTATTTTATTGTACTTGAGGTGAAAAATGCACGCCAAAAGTGGGCTTGTCAGCTCTGCCTTCATTTGATACCTTTGTGGTTATGATGGCCCATAAAACATTATGGAGACAAAAGACTATCATACTTTCTGGCTATTAATTTGTACCTACTGCCTCCTTATTGTTATTGTTTCTTAGTACTTGTAGAGCACACAATCTGCCATTAGTATGCTATCACAATAACTGTTGTGGTGTGACATTCCAGATGTTTCAGACACAGACGAGAGTCTGATTCAGTTTTGTATAAGTGTGTAGTACGTTTGGCAAGTATTTCAGTTTTAAAGCTTTGTACCATTTTTTGTGGCCGAAGGACTGTAACGCATGGCTTATGTATTTCCATGGTTGACAACGATACTCATTGCTGGGCATATGTACATGTGTGGTACATAACTTACAGAACAAGAGCTGTTACATGCCTTGATAGCCGGTTAATTGCACATCTGGGCTGTTTTGGTTGTGTATCCTGTCTTAGAACCTGATTTTGAACTTGGTGGTCTGACCGTTGGACTGCCAAGACGACGGTGGGTAGGCACCTGCCAAGCCAGCGACTGCTCCTCTGCCATATTATGATGTTTCCGTTGGGCTGGCTGGTGGAAACAGTGCAGTGGCATTTGCCTTGGCTCCCTCAGGGAGCCGAGGCCAAGACCGTCACACAGACGGTGCCCCAGCACACTCTGAATGTACACTGTCTGCCATAGTAGACAGTGCACATTCCGAGAGTGCTGACTGGGGGTCTCTGCACTGCCAAAGCTATAGGCAAGGGCAGCACAGAGGCCTTCCTGTGCCCCCCCAACTCTGCCTTTTCATGGCGGTGACACCGCTGTTTTGAGCATGTTGACATTTCACTACGTGGCATATCTGTGCTGTGTTTTTTGTATTTACAGAGTTCTGTCTAAATCTGTTTGATCCTTGTTACCTTCAATTAAGGCACATTTGGATTGTGTTGTATGATGTGTTCTGTTCTGTTCCACAAATCTGTGGTGAATGTCAAAGGAAGATACTGATGGTCTTGCCAATCAAAGACAACAGAGTAAATAGCATCCATTAAGGCAAAGAAACCCCAACCTACGAGGCCTGGGTACCTTCGGACCCTACCCTCCAGAAATTTCACTGCTCTACAGATGTTTTTCTCTATACCCATCATTGCCTCTTTATTGACAGTGAGGAAGCAGTTTTATCCACATGTTTTCCCTAAACCATGTGTATGAAGGGCTAGTTATCCTGCCTTTTCTTTGGAAAAATCTCTGGAAAAGGCATGAGGTCTGAGGAGGCACAACTCTTCTGAGGTCACAGGATTTAGAAATGTAGGAGACTACCCAAAAAACAAGAGCAACATCAGCCTGTTGTTGCCTGCAGCCATATCATCATAAAAACAGATGCTGCAAGAGTCTAAAGGACTTTCTTCTATCTCAGTATAATATCAGAGTGCTTTAGCTCACTATATCCATTATGGTGATATATGTGAAGAGGTAGTATATGTCTATTCAAAAGAGGCATGAGACAGCAGTCATCCTAAAGGGAAAGCAGTTGCTGTTTTGTTTTGATGTGGATATCTTGATAGGGATAGCTTGCTAAATCACTTTACAGCGATATGTGCTGATTACTGCTTCACTGGAATCCCATTTCCCTCATAAATGACCCTAAGCACAGTTATCAGTGAGTGAATTACAGACAGATTTTGTGTGAATCTGAGAAATGAATGATGTAGTTTATAGCAGGCAGCTTGGAGAGGAAGGGCATCCTACATGGGAATGTTCCATTTCCTTTTTTACTTTGTTGGTGGTGGAGGTTTCCCTCTTTTTTTACCAAGACTAACATTAACAATAAAGTTGTGAAATCAGGAAGTTATGCCAAAACTAGCAACAAGAAAGAATGACTGAGACGTTCAAAGTTGCTTACGAATATGGTCTCCTTTACATTGAGCCATCTGACCATGAACAGGCCTAATTAAGACGCTAGCGAACTCTCAAATTCACAGAACTTTCCTTATGCAACTAGCCACTTATATACCCTTAGCTGGTCACTTGAACATGGAGAAAACTGAAGAACAACTGTCAACTTTGTCTTATGGCCTAGCATGGTTCAGGATGTGAATCAGTTTTTCAGACTATCTTAACATCTCCTCAAGTCAGTGGTAAGTCTGGAGGTCATCGCAGGGAGCAACTGGTACATTTTCCGGTAGTGGAAGTACCATTTAAAAGAGTAGGAAACAACACTGTCAGTCTGTTTGACCCCCTTTCTACCTCAGGCAACAAGTACACACCTGTTAAGGTGGAGCAAGTCAACACGTATTCTGAGGCAGTGCTATTGTAGAACTCTTCTGCCGCTTAATTATCTGGTCCTTTCTTAGCATTGTTATGAGGTTTGAATTGCCCAAGGTGGTGGTTCCTGAACGAGGAATGAAGTTAATCTCATCATCTGTGAGAACCAGGTAAGATGATGTTGGTTCCACTTCCAGATAAATGGGTAAGTGGAGTGGTTCAATAAGTATTTAGTAATACTGTAGCTAAGCCTCTCAGGAATAACTTGGATATCCTCGTGCCATTACTTGACCTCATATACAATGTTTGTTGTATACCCCTTTTGAGCGCCTTTTTTGACAGCCAATCTGAAGCCCCCTTGATTAGTATGGGATGACTAACAGAATGACCTTCAGATACCAAACCATGGACTATGTGATGTGCCACTATAAAAAGAAGTACCAGCTTATGTGCAAAGCAAAAGACATTATTCAACCCAGCCAAGCACTGATGAAGGAGTGGTAAGACTACAAGGCTACTGTCGCTGGCTATCAGGAGGGTCAGGAAATCTGGATCATAAAGCATATCCGCCTTCTTGCTCTGTAGTAAAAATTGTGTGGTCTGATGTCAAATACTTGCCATAAAACCCACAAAAGGTGATGGGAGTGATCCTTGCAAAAAGCCTAACCACTGGCAATCGCTTGGGAAAGCATTTCCACCCATCGTCATTTTTTTTTGCCCACCATGACTCTCAGGTTAGACCCAGCCATATGCAAATAAGTCTTGGTCCTGCTCCAAAAGGGACAGTCCAACCCCAACTGCCAAACTAGGTCCTCTCTGCCCCGGACCATAAGCAACTCAAGACAAGTTTCACCTTGATTGGGGCTCATCAGTTGGGTGCAGCTTGGCTCCAGTGGCATAGCGAGCATGTGACCCACACCTGGGCATACCTGACACACTTACACTGTCTCACTAAATTATTGGGGGTTATCAAAGGGTTTTATTTGAGGGCTGATAAAGATAGAAATTTACTAGGAGGCCTACCTTTTTTCAGAAATAGAAATATCCCCAGGACTGTTGGTCTTAGGAATTCTAACTCTTAATCTTGTATTTTTTTTTAGATGCAAAATCCTAAGCAACTACCTCAGTTCGATTGATAGTAGCAAGATCTATTATGTTCTATTGTGCATCCCAAGGCTTTCAATACCAATAAAAATATTTAAAAAATAAATGGTCCAGAGAAGAACAAATTGCAAGCACGAGGTGAAGTAGGTCACATAGAATTGCACATTTTGAGGACCAGTGGTGTACCAGATACTGGTGAAGGCGAACTGGGTCCTGGGAAGCAGCTTCTTTAGGAGCATTTAGAAAACTTCTCATGTATTGTGCATGTTATCAAGATAATCCAATTAAAATCATGAACAACGTCTGCATGGCTGCTGTGTTATAATGTGTGCTAGCTTGGGCAAGTCACCCTGCTCCCAAAGACTCTGGTGAGCAACATCAGGTGTCATTAGGGGCAAGAGGTGTGATTAGCAGAGAATTTATTGATTAAAATTGCGAACAGGTCAGAAGACAGAGCAAATGGGTGATGGGTCGTGGAGCATTGGCCACATGTGGTGTCACCTGGGAGCGGGTCATCTGTGAGGAGAGGTGGTAGTAGGAAGATCATGCAGTGTGAGGAGGAGGTATTGTTATGAGCAGGTTGTGTTGTAAGCAGGTTGTGTGAAGAGCATTGAATAGGAATACTAGTAAGAGATATGAGAATTTATGGGAGAATGAAGCACAAGGTATGAGGACCATGTTGTGTTGAGAACTCATGGTACGCTTAGCTGAGGACCAGAATATCAAATGCCTCAAGGCACATGGAGTGTTGGGAGCATGTTGTACAAAGAGCATGAGATGTGCTGAGAGAAGGGGTAAGAGATGTTGTTTTGAGGAGCAAAGAGTGTTAGAAGCATGTGGTATGAGAACCAGAGGTTGAATACACATTGGTGTAAGGGGCACAGATTGTTCTAAAGAGGTGGTGGGAGAAGCATTTGAGGATCTCTGAGAAGAAAGAGTGAGAGGAAACAAGAAGCTTGAGGAGCAGGGAGATTTGTCAGCAAGTTGTGTGCAGCACATGAAACACTAAAAGTATAAGTTGTGAAGAGCAGGAGATGAAAGAGTTGGAGGCTGGAGGAACTTAGAATTTTGGGAGCATGTGGCATGTTGAGCATGGACTGGGAAGAGACAAGCAGTAAAAGAAGCTAAGGGTGTGTGGAGTAGGCAGTGTTGGGGATGCCCTTAAGACTGCTTCCACTTCTGCTTTAGAATGCTCCCGTGTACAGAAATGGCACAGCCCTGATGTCTGACTTACAGAAACATTGGCCCTAATTATGATATTGGCGGTAAAAACCGCCTACCGCCACAGCAACGACCACCAAAAGACCATCGCCATGGCTACCATCCTGCTGCCATATAATGACCACAGTCGGATTTCCGCCACAAGAAGGGTGGAAATCCAGCTGTGGCCATACTTGCGGATGGCGGTAAAGTGCCGCTGCTACAACCAGCAGCGCCAAGCCAGTAGACTGCCGCCAGCCGTATTATGACAAATAATACGGCCTGGCGGTGTTCTGCTGGCTGGCACTGCTGACGGTAGCAGCGCCCCGTCCAGTCTCCTCCCGGAGGACCCCCTGGATCCTGGTAAGTTGGGTCTCTGACAGGGGAGGGGGTGGGGGGTGTTGTATGTGTGTGTGGGGAGGTGTGCATGTATGTGTGTGTGTGTGCTTGAATGCGAGTGTGTGTTTAGCGTTGTGTGCGTGTATGAATGTGTGTGAGTGCTTGTATGAGTGCATGTATGTATATGAATGCGTGTCTGTGTGTAAGTTTTGATGTGTGTGCGGATGTGTGCATGAATGGATGAATGCATGTGTGTATGCGTGTGAATGAGTGTCTGCATGTGTGTGAATGGGGGGCGTGGATGTAGAGGGGTAAGGGGTGTTTGGAGAGGTATGAGGGGGTGGGGCCTCCTATTAGTGACAGAGAAGGAATTCCCTGTCACTGATAGGGCCTACCGCCATGGTTTTCGTGGCATTACGAACACCACGAAAACCATGGCAGTAGGCAGGGACATAATGCCGCCGGTAGCACAATGGCGGCCGCCGGGCTGGAGATCGTTATCTCCAGCCCGGCGGCTGCTACCACTATGGCGGTCGGAGTGGTACATTGGCGAGTTGGCTTCAGCCAAACCCGCCAATGTCATAATGTGGTAAGTACCGCCAGCCTGTTGGCGGTATTACCGCCACCTTAACGCCGACCGCCGGGGCCATAATGACCACCATTGTGTTCCCTGGGATGAATGGTAGTGTGGGGGAAAACAGAGCTTACCTAGTGCCAGGAGCTCAGCATGTCCCTGCAGAAAGGGCCTTTTTGGGGTCACAAGATCCGAAAACAGAGACAGTGGTGTGAGGGGCTGGTTCTGTAGTTTGATTCTTGTTTATAAATATGTTGCTGGTTTTCTGGTTATTCTTTGTACTTCTGGTTCCCTCTTGATCTTAAATTCACACCTTGTTCACCCCAGTGGTTGATACCGCAATTTTCAAAATGCTGACAATAATGACTACAACCTATAGGTGTAGTTCTGGTACATCTTTGGGAAATCCATGGCTTTGTGATTTGTCTTTGAGGTAAAGCTAATTTGCCATTTGAGACTGCCAGATGTCAGTAGGCAAGATGGTTGGCAGCATATTAGAAGCCCAAATGGGAGTCTCCCTCATGCAGAAAATTTTACAGGGACCCACCACATAGTTAAAATCCACTATGTTGCACTCATCCAAAATGCACTAGAGTGAAGGGTGAACTTCATCTAGCACTGACAGGTTATGGAGCATAGACTCCTCACCCACTCTGAGGCAAGAGGTGTTTTGTTTTGTTATCATATTCAGTGTAGAGGCAATTTTGGCTCAGTTGTGCAGACAGCATTTTCTGGATTTTATAGGCCTTGGAAAGATGAAAGGCTGAGCTGTCTCCTCTAACATTCAGATGTGTGACCCTATGGTCACTACTGGTATTGAATTGTAGAAGGATCTTAAACAGGATCTCTGCAGTAGATAAACAAACTTTGATGCACTGAGCTTTCTTACCGTTTGTGAACTGTGTGAACTGCAGCTATACCACAGAGAAGTATTGAGACAGAGTAGCCTCTATTGCTGACATACTTAAGGTTCTCCCATCTGTAAATCCGGATGGGCAAACCTTCAGTTTGGAGGAGGGGTTACTACGTCACCACTGCAGCAAAGTACCCTCTCTGTCAAACTCTAAATCAGCCCCTTGTCTTGAAGGTATGGTGAAGAGGAGACATTTGCCAGAGATTTTGGAATTCCCAAGTCTAAAAAAAAAAGTGGAGGGGATAAAGTTTCAGAAAATGCATCATTCATGTCAATGAGAAATCCATCTATTTTGTACAGGATGTGTTTCATACCTTCAGTAGGGTAGAAGATCTGCATACTTTGATATGCCATACCAACACATTGTTGCTAGGCTCAAACGATGCCTGGAGGATCTAGAGAGAGCATGGAAGCTGATCAAAATGTCTATGGAGTGCTGTAAAGGATTTAAGTTGATAATATGTTTTGACTACTTCCGCTTAGTGTGTGTGTGTGTGCATACTCTTATATACCGGTAACGAGGATGAGATGCTTTCATTGGGTCTCTTGACACCTATTTAACTCTCCCTCCTGTCTGATAGTTTGGAAGCTTTGATGTCATCCATACCTCTTTCTTGGCAGCAATGCCCACACACTTCACCACCGCATTCTCTTGTTACAATATAAGTTTGAGGTTATTTATGTTCCTGGGGGTGTAATCCTGTGACAGATTGCTGTTCTAGAGTGGTAAATGAAATAGAAATGGAAAACAAAATAGGTGATCAAGAGGATGGAGAGAGAAATGTTTGTCATAGGTGAAGGTGTCCTTTGTCTCACAGAGCGGAAAATGAATTTCAAAGAAGACGGTATTCTTCAGTAAGTTATTAAGTTGGTGAGGGGTGGTTGGACAACAAAGAAGTTATGTAGGAAGGATGTGGGATCTTAATGGAATGTGAAAGATGAATTATATTTGAACCAAAGATTAATATACAAAGGAACAAGATTGATTTCGACAGTGGCATGTTGTGAGAAATTGTTAAGAACAGTGCATGTTGGAGCCCAAAAGAGTTGGAGAAACCATGGAGGCTGATGAAGATGTGGTTTGGGCGTTTTAAAAGATTAAAGTTATTAATATGTTTGAACTACTTAATCGTTTGAGTGCTTTCAGAATTTGATGAAATGTACCCGTTGGTTAAAAATGGTGTTGAACGTGTAAAACTGGCTATTGGTAGGGAGCAAAAGCAGCTCAAAATGTTCTGGGATTAATACAGTAACTTTAAAACAAATAGGGTATGGGGGAACCTAGTCATGTCTGTGACATCACAAAACAAAGAGATAGGCAAACTAAAGGGGCTAGGTAAATGTTCCCCACCATAAATAGTTACACATTTTAATGCCTAAATTGACACAGCATATGATATGATTGAAAAATGTAACTTTTAGATGCTGTGGTTGGATGGTCTAGGATGCTCTCCATATTACTTTTGTCCACTTATTTGACATATCTTATTAACTTGCCTCTCTTTTGATCTGTTGTTTCAACAAGAATTGATGTGGGAATGGCCATGATAGGCATAAAAATGTCATACTCAAATGCATAGATTCATACCGGGACCCAGAAACAGTGCCCAGAAGTCATTATTTAAGTTTAAGAACAAGCATTGGCAAACCCAGTAGGTCTGACCCAGGTATGCTGGTGCAATGATTAAGTTTTATTTATTTATTTGTCTTACTTTTTTAATGCAAGCGTATGACACAAGAAGGAAAACAAAACAGACTGCCACACAAATATACCCACCATATGCTGGCAATAGAAATGTTACTTACAATTAAAAACCATTCGCTGATGTGGCTGTTTCACTAATGATTGGTTTTAAAGCCTTTGAGTTGTGCTATGCATTTTAAAATTACTTTTTATGAAGGGGACAAGAAGAAATCATTACCCAACATAGTACCCAAACCTCAAACTACAGCCAACTGCAGTGTCATAATGTCACATCAACACTTTCTAGCAGCAACTTAAAAGGTAACAGGAAATAAATCACTATCTAACTGTGCACCCGATGTGCAAGTAAAATAAATAGTTGTTTTTAAGGAAAATACACAAAAATAAAACTGAAACAGCATACCTTGGAAGAGCTTTGTGACAGAAGATAAAGGAACTATTTTAAAGTGGATTTGAACAATCTGCCAAGCTTTGCCCTATCACTCAAAGTAAATAAAGCCAATGGGAAAAGGGTCTGTCCCATTTCCCCATACTGTATGTTGTGATTGGTGAAAGCAACATGTGAATCACAATTGAACATACCAATAGATGAATCTAATTCACCTCTATATGTGTGTGTATATATATATATATATATATATATATATATATATATATATATATATATATATATATATATATATATATATATATTTAACCTAATGGCAGTTGCCACTAGGTAGTTATAGTTAGGTCCTAGTGTCTATAGAAAAAGTGTTTTTTGCTTGCCTATATTTGGCGCTGGATGATGAATCTTCAAGAACTTTTCCTAAACAATTTGACAGTCACATCAGCTGCTGTCTGGCAAGTTTCAGGGTGATCTGTCAAGCAGAGGCTGGGAAATTGGGGGAGGAGGGGTCCCAAAACACTTTTTCCCCATTTATTTTTCCATAAGGATTTTGAACAGCGATAGCGCAGAAACCACTAGACAAAATTACACCTTATTTGCCAGAAAGTTAAAAGTCTTGTCCAGAAAGGGACCTTTTTGTGATTTGGTGTAAATCTGTTCAGTGGGTTTAGAGAAATCAAAGAAAATCAAAATTTGTATATATATGGGACGCAAAGGATTTGCGACCCCTTACGATCTTGTGCTGAGATATTATTGACTGCCAGCACTTCAACCAGGAAGTGTTGTCAGTCATGTTGGGACTCTGCTTCAGTCCAGTCCGAGAATTTTTTTAAAAAAATATAAAAATAAGAAAAGTGGCCAGGGTAGAGTCACCCTGACCCCTTAGCTCTGGTGCTGGGTTCCCAGAGGGACTCCACCCAAAGATCTAAAAAAACATTTTGTAAAACATTTTCACTGTGATTCGCGGCAGATCATCGGATTTGGAAAAAATGTTTAAAAAAAAAAACACACAAAGCTCGGGCTCCTGCGCTTCTTTCAGAGGAGCCCACGAGTGGGCGAAATCCCAGGAGCATTGATATTTTAATACGGGCGGCCAGGAGGTCCTCCTGCTGCCTCGGGCACTGTCACCTCCCCGGGGCTACAATATGGGTGCGTTGAGCCATCGCCCCCACCCCTGCAGCCCAGGAGACCGCCACCTCCCTGGGGCACATCTGTCCAGTTAATGCGGGGCTGCGCAGCCCCCCTGCAGGCCCAGGGACCACTACCTTCCTGGGGCTATAAATAAAGAGAATGATAGGAGGTCTGTTTCGGACCCCCGAGCCCTGGGGACCACCACCTTCCTGGGGCTATGCTTATTGGAGGGTGCAGCCCCTCTCGTTGCATCTCTTGTGGTCCTGTGATCACCCCCCCATCCCACCCCCTTAGACATAGATATATATATATATATATATATATATATATATATATATATATATATATATATAATGAAAACGAAATCCAAATACCAGCACTTCAAGCAACTGCAATGTTTATTTAAACCATAAGATCCTTTTAAAAAACGACTTGCAATAGCATGGCAACACATTTCAACCATTACGGTCTTCTTCATTATCCCAAGTCATTACAGAGGCCCCTCCTCCCCTCAAAATATATACCTTTAATCATCATAAACATAGAAAAAATCCTAAATAGATCCTGTATCAAGATATAAATAAATCTCAGAACATATGTGGGACCAAAATTACGCATTTTGTTATTGATGTTTGATAAGCTTTCACTGTTGACCTTTCATAACAGTTAGAGTACAATAACTGTCTCCTCACTTCTTTTTGATATTTTTGCAAGTCCCATAGAACAAAATTTCCCCCCCTTATCGGCTGGTTTAATCACAAATGATGTTGCATATTAAAATTAGAGCAGGAAATGTGGATGTATTATTTTATAGTTATCGTTGGTGGGACAGTTTGACTATAGCATTTGATGATATATTTGTATGGATTTCAATATCCTGTTGTCCCTTTTTAGGTAGACATAATTTAAAATTTATGTTAAAAGATATGCGTAATTTTGGTCCCACATATGTTCTGAGATTTATTTATATCTTGATACAGGATTTATTTAGGATTTTTTCTATGTTTATGATGATTAATGGTATATATGTTAAGGGGAGGATGGGCCTCTTTCTTCTGTCGTTCCCCCCCCCCCCCTTTTTGTGGTCTCCCTGTTGTTGTGTGCATTAGCATCATCAGGCAGAGGAGCAGTGGCAACGGAGCACGAGGGAGCTGCATCCCACATGGCCCTGGAGGGCGACACTACGGAGTCTAAAGTCACCAGTGGGACGGAGGGCGAGGGGAGCTCCAAGGCGGGGACAGGAGCTGACACCAGCGACACGGACTCGTCCTCTGATGGGAGCTCCCTTGTGGTGGCGGCAACATCTGTGTGCCCCGCATCTACAGGTACAGCCACCACCCCCCCTACCAGCACCGCCCTCCCAGCAGCCCCTCAGCCTTTGCCCCGTGCCCGCTCACCCAGGAGGGTGGGCATCACCTTCGCCCCAGGCACCTCAGGCCCTGCCCCAGTCACCCCTGCTGCCCTTAGTGAGGAGGCCATTGACCTCCTCAGGTCCCTCACTGTTGGGCAGTCTACCATTTTGAATGCCATCCAGGGTGTAGAGAGGCAGTTGCAACAAACCAATGCATTCCTGGAGGGCATTCATTCTGGTCAGGCGGCCCTTCACCGAGCTTTTCAGACTCTGGCCTCAGCACTGATGGCAGCCATTGTCCCAGTCTCTAGCCTCCCCCCTCCAACTTCCTCAACCCCGACCCAATCCCCTGTACCTCAGCCTACCCCAAGCACACCTACAGACCAACATGCACACACGTCAACACACAAGGGAAGCTCAGGCAAGCATAAGCACCACACATCCCACAGGCACTCACGCAAGCATCACACACATGCAGACACACCAACATCCACTGCCTCCACTGTGTCCCCCTCCTCCTCGTCTCCCTCCTCCCTCCCAGTCTCGTCTACACTCACACCTGCATGCACTACCTGTACAGCCACTACGTCCCTCTCCAGCACACCCACCAGCACACCCCGCTCACGTGCAGTCACCACCCCCACTACCATTCACACGTCCCCTGTGTCCTCTCCCAGTATGTCTGTGATGCCCCCTCCCAAGATACACAAACGCAGGCACACACCCACCCAACAGTCATCCACCTCACGACAGCCTCCAGCGCATGCACCTTCACCCAAAGTCACCAAACGTACACCTCCTACAACCACCACCTCTTCATCCACTCCCAAACCCCCTCCAGCTACCCGTCCCAGTGTGTCCAAAAAACTTTTCCTGTCCAACCTTGACCTCTTTCCCACACCTCCCCCACCCCGTCCATCTCATAGGTCCCGAACTAGCACCTCAGCCACGACATCTCTGGGACCAGTGGTGCCTGTAGTCACCGGAATCTGGAGTGCACCGGCCACCAGGGCAGCCAGTGTGGCATGGAGCCACAGCACAGACAGTCCCCCACCTGTGAAGCATCAGAAGTTGGCCAGTGCCCGGCGGGAGAGGGTGAAGACTCCAGCCACCAAAGCCCCTCTCAGGGGTCCCGTTGGGAGTGTGGAGTCAGCGGTGACACCTTCCAAGGTGGGGAAGGGCCACAAGAAACCCGGCAAGTCTGGGAAGAGCTGCACGGCGGAGAAGACCGCCATCATCCCGCTGCCCAGGAGGCCACCGCCAGCACCAGCCCAGCTGCCCAGGAGGCCACCGCCAGCACAAGCCCAGCTGCCCAGGAGGCCACCGCCAGCACAAGCCAAGGAGGCCACCGCCAGCACAAGCCCAGCTGGGCCATGAAGGACCGCCAGCAAAAGGCCCGCTGGGCCATGAAGGACCGCTAGCAGCTGAGACCCTGCAATGGAGACCGCCATCTGAAGCACCGCTGAACAGGGCATCGCCATCTGAAGCACAGCTGAACAGGGCACCGCCATCTGAAGCACCGCTAGCCCATGAGCGGCAGGGGCACTGACGCAACTGAGTCCGTCACGGGGTGAATGATGCACTATGGGCACCATGCCCCCTCCAGAACCAGTGGAGACTGTCATCAACTACCTCTGTCCTTAACAGGATGAAGCACTCTGGGCACCATGCCCCCTCCAGAACCAGTGGAGACTGACATCCACTTGAGAGACTGTGGCTTTGCACTCCCCAGGATTGAACAGTGGGCAGACCACCCACTGTAGAGACTTGAGAGACTGTGGCTTTGCACTCCCCTGGATTGAACAGTGGGCAGACAACCCACTGTAGAGACTTGAGAGACTGTGGCTTTGCACTCCCCAGGTTTGAACAGTGGGCAGACCACCCACTGTAGAGACTTGAGAGACTGTGGCTTTGCACTCCCCAGGATGGAACAGCGGGCATGTGGCCCCCTCGTGGATTTGTCGTCGTGCACTCAAGCGGCTGAGGTGCCCCCCCTTTTCCCCCCCCTGAGGTGCCTGTTTTCTTGGTATCTGATGCCCCTGCAGTGTTCTCTCCGTCATGGTCGGGGATCTTGTGTGGGCCTCGCCCATACCGTGTGGTCCCAGTGTTCCACGGACTATCTTAGTGCACTACCTGGACTACTATGCTTGGCATATATTTTGTACATGGTGTATATATATATTTCTGCCTACTTGTTTTTAATATATTACAATGGTTACACTAATTTTCTATTGTCTTTGCATTCTTCCGGAGGGTTTGGGGGGTGTTACTGTGATGTATTGATATGCATTTGTGTGTGTTGTAGTGGGTGAGGGTGGGGGTGTTGCGTGTGTGTGTCCCTGTTTTTTCCCTCCCCTGTGTCATAGGTGCAGTACTCACCGTGGTCTTCGCCGCCGGGGTTCGTGCTCCTGGTAGAGGAGCAGGAAGACTATCGCAGGTAGAATTTGGAGTTCCGGGTCCATGGTGTCCTCGTTCCTCGTGGGGTGTGTAGAGGTGAGCGTTTTCCCTTCGAAATTCCTATTTCCGCCGTGTTTTTATCCGCGGTGAATCCACCCCGGAAAAGGTGGCGGATTGGACTGTTGTAATACTGTGGGCGGTACTTTGTCTCCCGCCTGTCTGTTGGCGGTAACCGCCGCACTGTTTGTTTGTACTGCCGTGGCAGTCGGAATGTTAAAGTGGCTGTCTTTGTTGGCGGTTTCCGCCACGGTCGTAATTGCAATTTTTTTACCGCCGGCCTATTGCCGGTTTTACCGCCGCTTTAACACCGGCTGCCAGGGTTGTAATGACCACCTTATTTCTTTACCACTAAATTCACCAGAGGAACATTAGAAGAAAATTTACATTCATGTGAGGCTAACACTGCACATCTGGCAGTATGCTGGGATTCTTGAAGTGAGTTCAAGGCTAGTTGCCTCTTTCCCTAACCCCAAGTAAACAATATCTTTGGGTCTTCTAAAGCACAGACTCTAGAAGATGGAATGACCAACACTTCACGCTGTATAGGCCTACAACTATCTTATAAATTTGTATTTAAGACTTGAAGGAAGATCTTGAAATCAGCAATATTGGTGCAGAGAATGAAAAGAGCACCTCGTGCCTCTTGCCATAATGGACTGAGGTTTTGTGACCTGAAGAGGTATTAGAACATTGGAATGTTGGGAGCTCCATTGAAGACAATGGAGTGCTCTGGGCTTCAATGGCTGGTAACATCCCAGATCGTGAACATTCCAATCCCCTCGGGCTCCCTAAGGCCTTTGTTTTATTTATTAGAACATTCTGCCCTCAAGTGGTGGAATGCTCTTATAGCCCTCCGTAGCTGGGCCATACTGACCATTAAAGGCCTGCTTCCTTTGGCTTCGGGCCTATAACGATGGAATGGGTCTTTAACATATTACAAATAAGATGAGCAGGGCAGAAATGATAAATGTTGTTCTGTAGTTACGCAGGAATCAAACGGTGAATACACTTGAGGTTCAGCCAAATAGTCTTAAAATGAAGTAAGTTTAAGAGCGGCAAAGGATGATGCACATTATTTCATGCCAAGATGAATTTACCGAACAATGTACAAAAGTCTTTCACTCAAAATGATAGCATAGCCTGAATACACATTTTTCAAAAGACGTTTCAATAACACTACGGCTTAACTGAGCCTGCTTTGAGTCTTTGTTTTCATTGTGCTGTCCCACATCTTTGTATTTCTTTGCAGATTCCACAATAATCATCTCCATATATGGCAAATTCGATCCTCAACTGGACCCCATCGCAATTCAACTTCCCATCACGGCTGAAGAATGAACCTTGACCTTGTGGCCCATCATCGCAACCGTCAAAACCACAGCTACCATAAAGACTATCCACTCTAGGCCTAATCTGACTCTTGCCTTCACCACATCTTCACCAAAGGACTCCTACCAATCAGCGAAGCACTAATACCCATACTCAACGCCTCCATTGACTCAACCACATTCCGAGACACCTGGAAACACTCCACCTTCATGCCCTTGCTAATGAAACTATCCGCTGACCCAGCCACTCTCTCCAACTACGGACCAATCTCCCTCCTAACATACCCAGGCCGGGGCCTCAAAGAAACGAGTCAACCGATGCTTCACCAACCACCTTAGCAACCAACAGTTCTTTATCCCCACACAGTCCAGATTTCAGACACAACCACAGTACAGAAACAAAACTCATTGACGCCACAGACATCTGCATGATCCCTGAAAAAGGAAATATGGCAGCTCTCATTCTCCTGGACCTCTCTACAGTATATGACAAGGTGTCACAGCCTGTTCTCATCAGGACCCTGCATGACATTGACATACAAGGACCCACTCTGTGCTGGACCTACTTCTTCTTAATGGTTACAATACAGGCTGTCAGCCTGGCACCTTACTTCCCAGAAGGCTTCAAACTCCTCTGCGGAATAAATCAAGGTTGATCGCTCAGCCCTACCCTCTTCAACACATACATGATCTCGCTGGCCAGCATCATCTGTCCACACAACAGCAACATCCTCTTCTTCGCCAACAACATGCAACTCCCTCTTGGGCAAGACCCCCAACACAAGACACAAATTCACAGCCTGAACAACCCAGTTGCTAGATGGATGAAGGCCAGCTGTCTCAGGCTCAGCACTGACATGACTGATGTACTGATCTTTGGGAAGATCACTCCGCCATGGGACCCCAACTGGTTGCCGGCTGAGCTCAGACCTACACGCAGCACCCACGCCAGAAGCCTTGGAATCAACATCAACAGCAAACTGGACATGACTACACAAGCTAATGCCTTCTTTGCATCCTGTTTCCACACCCTGAAGATGCTGAGGAACATCTTCAGACGGCTCCCAAGCAGCACCAGAAAGACCATCATTCACACTCTGGTCAACAGCAAGTTGGTCTACGGGAACACCCAGCAATGCCAGGATCACCAAGCAACTTACCAGAAGATTACAAACTATCCAGAATTTGGCAGCCATACTCATGTTCAACCTCCCACCCAAAGCTAACGGTACATTAAATCTCAGGGAGTTCCCAATACACAAACACTCTAATTTCAAACTGTTCACCCACTCATTTAAGGCACCACACAGCTTAGGACTCACCTACCTGAACAGTCACATCTCCTTTTAACAACCACACAAGTACCTCTGCACAGAACAGATCAGGAGGAGGGAGGTTCTCTTACATCTATCCTTAATGGTGGAATGACCTCCTATTTCACATCAGAGCCTCCTCCTCATGTCTTCTTGAATGCTGCAAGAAGTTGGAGACCTAGTTTTTCAATTAACCACCCTACTCTAGGTAGAGCTAGGCACCCACACCTCAGCGCCAGGCTGTCCTTGCAGGAGATAATACTTTTTAAAATTACACATAAAATATTAATAGTCTGAATTAAATTCCTAACTGATATATCTTATGTGTTCTGCTTTAGGAAAATCTGGCTGCAAACTCTGGACTGGCAAATTGTTTTCTGTGCTGCCATGCTACACTTAGTGGCATTTAAAGATTCATAGGAAAAGATTGTACATTGTGAATATTGGGTTTCCTGTCTTTGAGATCCTGGTGTACCTAAAAATCTGTGTGGTTTCTATAGTTGTGCTAAATTATATTTAGAAGTAACACACAACTATTATAAAACAAATAAAGTCAAATGTATTGATGACCTGAAGAGTAATAAGATAAGTTCCACTCGCTTGTATTTTAATGGAAGGGGAGCTACAACTAGGATCAAGCCTGTGATGTTGACCTTTTCTGAGAGATGTGTTGAATTTATGGTTCAGGAGAGGACTTCTTAAAATTACTCTTTATCGTCCTTGGTCCCACATTTGCCAGAACTTAAAGAACTAAGGGCCAGATGTAGCAAAAATCTGGACTGCGACTCGCAAATTGCGAGTCAGACCAACTCGCAATTTGCGAGTCGCAATCCAGAATGTAGGATGGTGTCCCTGACACCATCTGCGACTCGCAAGGGGGTCACAAAGGCCCAACTCATTAATATTAATGAGGTGGGTCGCAATTTGTGACCTCCTTGCGAGTGGCGGCACTCACAGGGATGGTGGCCTGCTGGAGACAGCAGACCACCATTTCCGTGACTGCTTTTAAATAAAGCAGTTTTTTTTTTTGTAATGCAGCTCGTTTTCCTTAAAGGAAAACGAGATGCATTACAAAACTAAAAAATTAAGCGTTTTTGTTTCATTTTTTCATGCCATCCACAAAGGGGAAGGGGTCCCATAGGGACCCCTTCCCTTTTGCGAATGGGTTACCACCAGTGTGACACTGGTGGTAACTGCGATTGCTTTGCGACCGCGTTGGCGGTCACAAAACAATACAGAATCGCGCTGTGACTCGCAATTAGGAAGGGGAACACCCCTTCCTAACTGCGACTCGCAAAACGGGGATTGGGCATCGCGATGTGCTTTTTGCACATCGCACACAGTGAAATTAGCTGTTTGTAATGTGCAAAAAGGTTTGTACATCTGGCCCCAGATCCCTATCTAGGATTACACGATAAATTCACCTGCAAAGTTCTGTACCAATTGCTGGAAGTCCTCAATAAATATGTTTGATAAAAAATCTAGTTTAGGCTTGTTAAAGGCACAACACTACCACAGAGTGGTCTTAGCCTGCAGTTTAGAGTGTACACAGGGTTGACTGAGCTGAACAAATAATCTGACTACTGAACTCACTTGTGAGTTAAGGCTTAGGTCAGACAGCACTTGCGCTCCTCACCATCTATGTAAAAGGAAGGGAAATGCATTGAAAAAAATAGGGAAGACCAGCTTAGGGGTTACTACAGGAGATAATGTGGGCATAGACTTTGGGCCTGATTCTAACTTTGGAGGACGGTGTTAAACCGTCCCAAAAGTGGCGGATATACCACCTACCGTATTACGAGTCCATTATATCCTATGGAACTCGTAATACGGTAGGTGGTATATCCGCCACTTTTGGGACGGTTTAACACCGTCCTCCAAAGTTAGAATCAGGCCCTTTGTGTTTTTGTTTCACTTCTTTTAGTGTGAAAGGATCCTACTCATTCTCAGTTCCAGATTTTATGATGGCAGCTTCTAGTTTGTGGACATGGTAAAAAAGGATTCCCTGCTTTTCACCTCAGACTGACGAGCTAAAGCTGCCATCATTCTTCACTTGATGAAGAACTCGTTCCTGACAGCGGTGTTTTGGAATCCACTTTCTGTTTTCACTAATAGTGACCTGACAAATATAGTGTATTTAAAACTTATTTACATCACACTGGAAGTAAGAACTGCATTATGTGATGCAAGAAATGTAATTATTATTTGAGGTGGATGTTAGTCCACAGCCAGTGATAGTGTCATGAACCTGTTTGGTCCATGTAAAGGTTTCAATAGGTTAAACCTGGACTCATCCAAATTTAGCTATGGCACAGAGCAAACATGCTTAACTTAAAGAAAATGTGTAAATAATATAGAAGTACCAAAAGAGGTAAAAAGTCACAGACACAACCCAATAAAACTCCCACTCAAATTTATAAAATAGAGAAAAATTCAGTAAGTAAAATTACAAAAATCCAATAAGGGGAACCGGAGATATTGAATTTTTAAAGATTTCTGTGAAAAATGCAGCAAGAAAAATAAAGCACTCAATGTAAGCCGTAGACATAATTTAAAACTCACTGCGATGGAGCCTGGGTAGGATACACCAAGTGGATTGGTCCCAGTGAAAGTCTGGAAGTCAAAAAGTTAGAAAAATGTTCTAAGACCCACTTCAGAAAAATATAGACATTTCTTCCAAGTCTCAATGAAGGACGGGACTCTGTCACTTTGTAAGAAGAACAATTCTCCCCACCCAGGACCTGGCTGAAATTGTAGCCATCACTGTGGAACTGGAGGCTAGATACCTGAATCAGGTTGGTCCCACTAGAGCTCTGGAGTCTTTGGAGGTTTTGCAATGAAAATGTTTTAAGTACCAGCGCAGAATGGGATTAGTACTTTTTTCAGCAGTGCAGAGAGCTTTCAGTGGGACGAAGCTGAAATCCAATCCAATGCTGTGGAATTGCCAGTTGGATATATTTTCTGCAAGGTCCAGCTGAAACTCTGGAGGAAACATTTTCAAGGGTTTCCAAACTTTATTTTGGTGCTCAAACAACCACAAGAGTACACTACTAAGCCCCATCAGGATCTCAGCTGAGGCACTTTGAGTCTCTCAGGAGTATCTGGCAAAGGTCAATAGCATTGTCCAGGTCCAGTTGCTACTGGTCTGCTGGGCTCTTCATTAAAAAGACCTCTTGTAGCTTGTTGTGTCCCTGTTTCTGTTGTGTCCCTTTTGTAAGAGATCAGACAACTTATTCTAGGAATCTACTTCTTTGTCCTGGACCCAAGTGTGAGCAGGCCCAGCAAGTCTCCTTATGGATCTCAAACAGGAGGTGCAGCCTTTCTTCTGTTTCTCCACAGGTCCAGAGAGTGTTTTAAGGATGTTGCCTTAGGGTGACAAATTTATGCCTGGCACCAACTAGAGGGTGGGGTATCTTCCCTTACCAGTGGGCCAAAAGTTCTCTGGGACAACTCTACCCAATTTCTTCAGTAGTGCCTACTGACCTTATTGCAGTCAGGCCCAAAATGCATTGTGCCACACTAAAATTATGTTCTGAGACAGCGCTAAGGTTTATATAGGATGGTCCTATGGAAATCATCAGTGTCCTCCCACATCTAACTCTAAAATCCAGTTTGAACCAGGCCCCTGACCCACAAGCAAAAAGGAGGAGAAAATCAGATAAGACATAAGCAGGGTCCTTCAACAACCAGAATAGATACAGAAGAAGTTTGTCCTGGTCCTGTTTGATCCGTTTCAAGAACGCAAATGTTTTACATGTCCCTCAGACAGACAGGATTGGACACTGGTGTACCAACAGGTTAGCAGTATCCTCCACCCTGAAGGTCCAGCTGAGCTCAGAAGTGTCATCCCTTCCCATTCTAATCAACCTGTCAATCAAAGTAGTCTGCTTTATAGCTCCTAAGAGGAATTTGGCACCTCATTAAAGTGAAGCACTTGATTGACATCTACTGGAGAGCTAATGTAGATTAACCTCCAAGACCTTCAGGCAGGTAACTTTCTAAATGTTTAATTTCCAAAATATTTATTAAAAGTCTAACTTCACTATTGAATTGGGGTTTTAATAAATACTCAAAAGAGTGGTTGAATTATTTTTCGAGCTGATCCTGAACCTGAAATATCAGAATAATTATTTTTCTCGTAGGAGAGTCAGAACCTTTCCAGGGTGAAAATAGATTTTTGGGCTTGCCACTGCAGGGACACGATTAACATTAAATTAACATTAAATTTTAACATCCCATTTTTAAATAACATGCATCACACCTTGTGGGCTACAAGGCCTACATTGGGTTGGCTTACTGATATCTAAAAAAGATGTTTTTTCCACTGTCAAATGGGGTATTCAACTGCAGCAGCCAGGCTACAATGATAGACCTGAGCCATGTTCTCCTTATCACACCAGTGGATGACACAATAAGTGCGGCAGTCTACTGGTGACACTTAACTTTCCATGCCATGAGGTATTTTCTACCCCATATGTTAGGGCTTTATTTGAGAGTTGAAAAAGCAAATCAGTGATTAGCCAATTTCTATGTGCTTAAAGGGTCCAATCACTTACGCTGGGCACGGGACATCAGTAGCCTAGTGTACAGAATTTAAATACCAGCAATAAAATTAGGCAGAACGGTGATCTTACAAAAAGGGGACTTTGGTCAGTGTGCTAGTTATTGAGAAACCCATTTTTCTTGGATGGCTATAGTCAGTCACCCCATGTTTCTGAGGGTGAAAATGTCTGACAGTTATGTGCACTAGGAGCGAGGGGACAGTATTTAGTGCATGATTTGCTTGTTAATGTCAAAGAAGGAAAACATCTCTGCTCACACAGGGCGCATATCTTGCTAGCTGCAGCCAATGTGACATGATCCCTGTGCCAACAATTATATGATGCACATGTTTCATGATTTCTAAGCTCCAATTCTTTTGGCTTTATACTTTCTGTTACTGTTCCTGCAACCACCTACAGAAAACATCACCACTTTAGCATGGATGCAAAGTGTATAGAAAAGTGGAAACTTATACAGGACTGCTGTGGCAAAAGGTGGTTGGCCACAGTGTTTCAGAGAAAAGGGCTGGATACAAAAAAAGCGAGAAAAAAGCCAGACCAGAAAGGACAGCTAGACATTCAGGAAGCTAATAATAGGAATGAGGCAAATGTCTGCCATGCCTGGTTATAGGCTCTGACTGTGACTGTCCCATCATCAGCCAATCCCTGTGTCCTCCAGTCTCTCCTCCTCATCCCTCTGTCACACAGAAACAGGCTGCCCCCTTCCTCTATCAGTTTAGTTTATTTCTTGTCCGCGCCAGCGTCTCTAGATTGTCACTGTCACACTCTAGACTCTCCAGGAACTGTTCTGTTGCCTTTTCCTGTTTCGAGCACTGATTTTTGTTATTGTCTCATATTCTCTGTCTCTCCCGATCCTCAGCCTTCTTACTAGGTCAGATGCAACATATCACATTTTTTCCACACCCTGTCTCCGATCTGCGTTGGACTTTGTCATTTGCCCTCCTCCAGCCGTATAACTTCAGTTTTGACCTCCCTTGCTAGCACCTTTACTCCTAAAATATTTGGAATATGTCTGTCTAAAGATTGCTAATCAGCATGAAAAGCTCAAAGTAGAACTTCCATTATTAATAGTAAATTCTCACCAATGATGGAGCAGTATTGGAACTGCAAAAACGTTGATAACGAGTCGAAGCACTATGAGTCTGTGGCTTAAACTTCCCCCAGCGCCCCAGTTGCTTGAATGATATCTTATGTGGAATAAGAAGGACCACGTGTACCATAATGCCGTGGGAGGCTTGCGATTGTGCGTGGCAAATGACCAGTGCTGCGTTGCTCAAGGAATGTCCTGCTGGAAAATGTATAGGATCAATATTCTTGGTAGTCTGAGCTCTGCTGGGTGTGCTCCTCATTTCCTGGATGGCATTTCACCAAAAGTAACTCAAGCAACTGCACCCAACACCTTCACCATGAAAACGGTTTGGACTATTTCTCTTTTAAGACTGCTAATATGTATAAAATGTACATAAGATAATTTCCATGTATAATATTAAATTAACAACATTGACTCAGTAGTTTTGCAAGTTAAAGCACAATGACGTTTCGGCACAAAGTCCTTCCTGTGCCCCAAAGATGCTGGAGCAGTATTTACCTGAGAATAGAGAGAACCATATGCACCGTAAATTCTGAGAAAGCTCGCATCTGTGCCCAACAAAAGACCTTTCTTTAGTTGCTGACGGACTGTAAAGAATGGGTGTAAAGTCAACTTCAGGATCCCATCCTGTCATTAGGCTACTGCCTGAACATCCCACTAGGGTTGTGATGCATTTTGGCACAGAACCAGCACCTCTCAGAAGGGCTGTCCTACTATTAGGGAACAGTACAAGTAGTTCCCAGCAGGACCATTGTACTCTTTTAGGCTACTTTGCAGAGATGCTATGCCTTTTTAAGGTGACTGCCAGCACTTTTCTACAGGGATCATATACTTTTCAGAAAATGTGTTAATGCTTGTCTGTAGGGTTCCCTTTCTTTTATTGGAAAGTACCAATGCTCCTTAGCGGGGCTGGTATTCCGAACCGAGCAATGCCAGCACTTTTCAGGAGAGCTGCCAGTCTTTTTGGGGAAGCATCAGGATTTCTGAACAAGGCTACATGGCCTTTCAATGACTCCTAATACAACTCAGCATAGTGCCCTACTTTTATTTGAAAGTACAAGCATTTCTCAGGAATGATGAAGACTTTTAATTGCAATCCACACTTGTCAGATGTCCTACAATTTTTATTGGATGTGTTTTTATGGCTTACGCTATGATTGAATGCCAGAAGGTTCTTAAAAGCCATGGAGTCTCAGTAATGCTGATGGAATAGAAGTTGAAGACCAATTACAATGAGGTAACATTGATTGTATGTACATACATTCATTCTGATAGATATTTCAGCCTGCAGATTCCTCCCCTTATGAGTTCCACCCAGGCGACAGACTGGATCTGGAGAATTTTCAATAGCAATTCCCTTGAATGTTGGTAGGTTGTACTGTGCAGTTCCATGTTGGTTCCATCCCACCCCAGATGTAATATCTGGGCCACTACATCTGCACCACCTCTCCACACTGCCGTCAGTTCCTTTCTTTCCTCGCCTTCTGACGCAGACCTGCAGCACCTTTGAACTCTGTTGCTTGAAAGAACTTTTTCCCGCAAGATTTTCCAGTGTGCCCAGTAAGACATGTCCTCTCAGAAAACTACAAGATTTAAGGTCTGTGGAGACTGCCACTGCCAGATGTCAGTTACAGAAACCCCTTGTCTGTCTGTCTCTGGTTTCTTGGTTCCAAACACAACTCAGCAGCGTATGACTGCTGTACGAAGATGAACTACAACATCACAAAGTCAAACTTGCTGTCGCGAAACTCGTAATGAACTCGAAAAAAACCTAGGCTTGATCAAATTTGAGGGTGTGTGCAAGCCCCAATGCCGATCTCGCAGCTTATGGAGTCATAAAGCTTAGGTTAAGTCAAAAAAGTCCAGAAAGCATAAGACGTCCAAGCATATCTCCTCTTCATCCTGCCACTCTCACCTTTTGTATTTGCATGACACCCTGAGTACCTTCATACTGTGAAGTTGTTACCCACTTTTGTGCACTGATCCCGACTCAGCTCCCAATGTACCCTGACTTCTCCAGGCCATTGGCAGTGCCACAACAGCTAAAGAACTGAAAACAACCCTTGTAAAAATATTTGTTACTTCTCCGGATCCCTCTGGTATGCCTTCAGCCTTCAAGGATCTGAGGCAGCCTTCAGTCAGGTTACTGCAGGCAGGTTTGTCCCCGACTGTGCTAATAAGTCTGAGGCCAGCCCCTTGTTCGAGCTCAAGTGCATCAGGCCTGGCGCAATGCTCACCCCACCTTTATAGCTGCAACCAACTCTGCAAGCCTGAGCCTCAACGCTGGCACCTATGTCAGAAGGAGAGCCAATAGTTTTATCGGATCTCAAAACCCAACATCACGGTGATAATGATGATGATGCTGGCAACGGTAGCCTTTATAATGATAAAAACTTATTTCAGGGCTTTCAAGATGCCAGTGGCTGGACACTTCTTCAAACACTGGCTGTTCCTCACTCAGTGTTGCCTGGACAACTGAGGAGTCTGCCTTCTTTGCCACAGTGATCAGGAGAACAGCCAAAGTGTTGGACCTCACTTTACAAACTACGGAGGACAAGAGTAATGTTTTAGCAGAGGTCCTGCACCCTGGACAGACTAACCAGGAACCTCTTCTGCCCTTTAGTGAGGCTATTTCCGATTTACTGATGGGCTTCTGGGCAAAACCAGGATCTTGCCCTTTCCGTCAGCAGACAAATAGCAAGGCGTCATACGGCTGCCCCAGTGGACCTGGATTTCCTGACCCAACATCCTACCCCAGAGAGCCAGTGGTGCAGGTATCCACAAGAAGACTCAATCCTGGTGCATTCTCAGCCATGCTTCCAGATAGGGAATCTAAGTGCTTGAAGATATTTGCCAAAGGTATGTTTTCATCTGCCAGCCGTGTCCTCAGATCTGTCAATACCAGCTTCTTCCTAGGGAAGTACTAGTAGGCATTGTGGGAAAGAGTGGCAGAGTGCCAGACATCTTGCCAGCTGTCCCAGATGATATTCACCCAACCCATCATCACCTCATTAATGACGGCCAGGGTGCAGCGAAGTTCTCAGCCCCAGGGGAACTTGTTAAATTTCATCAAAGTGTCGCGGGACACTAAGAAAGATTTGCAGTGGTAACTGCTCGACCGCAGATGGCACAGTGGCACACTCATCTTCATACTCCACCCTAAACAGTCATGACGGATGCATCATTGTTGGGACAGGTAGGTGCTATGGGAGAGGTGGAGGTCAGATGACTCTGCTCGCCAGCAGAGACTCACCTCCACATCAATTGTTGGTGTTGTAAGCGATTTGCTTGGCATTGAAGGTGTTCCTTCCGTCCATCATGGGGGAATGGGCATAGGTTCCAATAGACAACATGACTGCCATGTGGTACTTAAACAAGCAGGGCAGGATGGTGTTGTGGGTCCTACACCAGGAAGGTCTTCATCTTTGGAAGTAGCTGAGCGTTCAGGGCATCTCTCTTATTACCCAGCACCTAACAGGATCTTTAAACACCACTGTGGATGAGCTGACCCGATGTTACATAGTGGGCCACAAATAGCAGTTACTCTTGGAGATGGCTCAGGGCATCTTTCAACAATGGAGAGAAACCTGGCTCAATCTATTTGCCACTGCAGAAATATGTAGTGTCCAAACTTTAGCGCAATGGAGTACTTAGTACTGAAATTATTTTAAAAAAACCCTGGCCCCAAGTCATCCTACTGCTCCTTAACTGGGGGAGTTGAGTATGGTACCCAGAACGTCTGGTCATGAGCACATGCCCTCCAATGCGGTTGCCCCTTCAAGAGAGCCTCCTGTCACAATGGAAAAGTTGGGTCCTACTCCCAAACCTGCACATCTTAAACCTCCATATTTAGTGATTGAACCTCAACAGTTAATGGTTTTTGATCTTCCTCTTGAAGTGGTTGGTATCCTCCTGGCAGCCTCTACCTCCACAATGCCTTGCTGTGGCAAAAGTTGAGGGTTGTCTGTTGACCCTTTTGGCCTTCTTACATTTGCCAGATCAGTCATGCCTGTTTAAATCACCTGTGTTGTTCTTAAAGAGGACAATCCACATGTTCCCATCAACACCTTTTCTGACGCCACAGTGAGATCTTAATTTGGTTCCCACATACCTGATGTGCACACCCTTTGAACTGATGCACAGCTGCAGTCCTTGCCTACTGACCATAAAAACATTGCTACTCATCACCATAACATCTGCCTGGCAAGTGAGTGAACTCCAGGCCTTGTCTATACTATATACATTCTTCTTCCCTGAAAAGTTGGTCCGCCGGACAAAAGCGGCAATCATTCCACAGTCAGTCTGCCCTTCCACATAAGGCAATCCATCACCTTGCCAGCTTTTTACACACACCTCACACCTCTAAATCTAACATCTAGATCCTACGAGGGCCCTCAGCTTGTATATGAATCTGACCAGAGACCATCAATTGGTCAATCAACTTTTTGTGGCCTTCTCTGGACCTAAAAAATGAGAAGTTGTGCAAAAAATAAATTGACCAGTGGATAGTTCTCTGCATTAGGATATGCTCTGGGCTAGCCAAAAAGCAGTTCCCAGAGGCTTGTGCGCTAATTCGTACCAGACCAAAGGCTACTACCACTGCACTGAAGTGGTGTGTGCTATTCCTGGACATCTGCCAGATTGACTTAAGCATCCACATGTTCACAAAGCGCTACTGTCTGTCTGACTGAACTGTCATTTTGTCTAATCTGTCCTGCAGGACTTCCTGGTCTGAGCCATTCCACAGACCTACCACCTGGGGAGCTAGTACTTTGCTATCTATTCACAACAAGCTACTTACCTTCATTAACACCTTTCTGGTAGAGACTCTAACTGCAGATTCCGCTCTGACCCTCCCTCCTCCCCATTCAATGAAATTAACAAGATTCCAATCTAGAGATCTGCACACTGGCATACTCTAGTATCTATGGGCTCTGAATCCAAGGACACAGAGAGAGAACAGAAAGACATTGACGTCTGGGTGCAGGTATAGTGGCCTAACCTCGCATCCAGAGTGGGACGGATCTGATGAGGAGCCACACAACACCCCCTACAGATATGCAAGGGATGACTTGCTATCAAAAATTCTCTGGATCCAGTCTGTCACTTGGGGATATTCACAAAGTAAGAAATCTGTTGTTAGATAGAGGGGGTCATTCTGACCCTGGCGGTAATTACCGCCATGGCGGAGGTCGGCGGTAGCACCGCCAACAGGCTGGCGGTGCACCGCTGGGCATTCTGACCGCGGCGGTTCAGCCGCGGCCAGAAACGGAAAGTCGGCGGTGTCCCGCCGACTTTCCGCTGCCCTTGAGAATCCTCCATGGCGGCGGAGCGCGCTCCGCCGCCATGGGGATTCTGACACCCCCTACCGCCATCCAGTTCCTGGCGGTTCTCCCGCCGGGAACAGGATGGCGGTAGGGGGTGCCGCGGGGCCCCTGGGGGCCCCTGCAGTGCCCATGCCAATGGCATGGGCACAGCAGGGGCCCCCGTAAGAGGGCCCCAAAAAGTATTTCAGTGTCTGCCCAGCAGACACTGAAATACGCGACGGGTGCAACTTCACCCGTCGCACCTTCCCACTCCGCCAGCTCAATTCTGAGCCGGCATCCTAGTGGGAAGGTTGATTTGCCCTGGGCTGGCGGGCGGACTTTTGGCGGCCGCCCGCCAGCCCAGGGCAAATGTCAGAATCACCGCCGCGGTGTTTCGACCGCGGTGCGGTGTTCTGACGGCGGTACCTTGGCGGACGGCCTCCGCCGTCCGCCAAGGTCAGAATGACCGCCAGAGTCTCTACCAGAAAAACTGTTACCAAAGGTAAGTAACTTGTTCTTCTATGCAAAGTGCTTTTGCGAAAACGCTATGTGAATAACACATTCCTATTCACGTTTTTATTAAATTCAGAAAATGAGAACATTGCTTCTTATTCATTCAGCCTTTGTCCCTGTCCTTTTTTAAATGTAAAGCAATTGTCGATCTAACATATGGAAACTGGTATGCAGCTTTCCATCCTGATAGTAGAGATCTCTCTTCCTCCACTATAAACACAATATATTTCAGGCAGCTGGAGTTTAGGGCTGGCAAAGAAATACAGTTCTATTAATATCCCCTCGTCAGTGTGTCCAGCACATCATTGGCTCCTTGTCAGTGCCCCTAGATCTGTGCACCTGCATCAATATTTGTCTCTCTTTATCAAATCAAAAGGAAAGTTTCAGTTTCAGAAATGTTAAGCATTAGAGAGCAGATCTTGCGGGAGGACGGGTAACATGGTGCCGCAAAGGAGGAGAGCTCCCAGCTCCAGTCCTTTAATCCGCAGCAATCTTCTACTATCAGGCAGCATTGTCCTCTAAAAATCCTGGAGGGAGGTCAGCAGAAGCGGACATGCACATCCCTGTGACGAGCGGCAGTACTGACCGTTCAGCGTACACTGACATTGCCTGCAAGAGACCCAGCACGGTGGCGCGGCGCCCACCCTGAGACAAGAGCTGTTACAGGGGACCCAGTTCAGCATGTTTGAGGTGAGGGGATCACCAAGGTTCTGAGACTGTGAGTGAGGGGGCTGCAGACAGTCTAGGCCCAACCCCAGCCAGATCAGATGGGGGCCCCCGGCCTGGGATATTGGCGTGCACTTCCCAGGATGGATTAGGAGACGGCGCCTAGCTGGGGGTGAGTTAGGAGCCTGGGCTGCTTCTGGAAGTGGGTCCCTGACTTAAACCACTGGAAGTCTTGTTGGGGGACACAGAGACCCTGACACACCACCCCTGTGTTTGCTGAGAGTGTCCCTGAAAGATCCGCAGTAAAGCTCCTGTGCTTGCTGAGAGATGTTTATTGTTCCCAGGGACTTCTAGCGGCTGTGGGAGCACAGGGGCTTGCAGATGGCATGGTTCTGATTGGAGTAGATGGTGATCCTCGGTTGTGGGGTGTTTCAGCGTGCTGCCTGATTGAGATGTGAGGCCACCACACTGCAGGCAATGGAGGGAGGCTTGTGAAGCCTGGCTAGATGCCCCCTCCTGTGTGGCATCTTCCTGCCCTCCATGTGGAACTTCCCCTCGGTGATCCAAGCCTTTGCAGTGTTGTAGGGGCCCCTGTGATCACCTCTACTCTCATTCTAAAGGAGGCTGCAGAATCTGCCGGAGGTGACATTGGTGGGGGTTTCTCACCTCCCCCCATCTTTCTTCTCACTTGGACTCAATGGGGCTGCTCCGGCTGCACCTCTCCACAGGAGAGCACCAGTGGTGGGGAAAGCGAACCCTCTTCATGGACACACCACCACTTGAGAGCTTGGCCTCATAGTATTCACTGGACTGCTCGTGCTGCCTCCCTTTCCCCCTGGTGGGAGAGACCGGGCAAGCGGGCCTGAGTGTTAAATATCAGCCACCATGTGGTGCATGAATCCAACCAAAACATCAATACTGCCTGCACGGTCCCCAGATCAGGACCAGGAATACATGGTGCCCACGACGCCCAGACAAGCTGGATGCTATCCTGACAACAATTGAGACCTCTCAGATTTGTCTGGAAACAAAAGTGGATTCAGTCACTGAGGATAACAACCTCCTTTGTCAGTACCAAAGAAACCTGGCTGAACAGGTCACTCTCACAGAGCATTCATTGGATGATCATCAGCCCAAGGCATCTGACCTCCAAAAACAGGTATCAGACCTGAAGGAGCCGATAAAACTACTGGAGATGAGAGCTGGTGACATGGAAGGGCTAGCCAGACAAAGTAATGTACAGCTTATCCGCCAGCCAGAGGACTGTGAGGGCCCAAACATGATCTCCTGCCAGGAACAGTGGCTCAGGGAGCTGGTGCAGGGCGAGGATCTCACCCTGTTTTTCTCCATTAAACAGGCACACCATCTTCCTCTGAGGCGTCCCCATCAAGGGGCCCCTTCACAAAAGATTGTTGCCAAACTCCTATATCATTTTAATGACCAGGATGCAGTTCTTTAAGTTCCTCCCCCTCTCCAATGCCGCCCCCACCCCCCCCAGTTTTTCGAGGCGTAACCACTATTTCCTTTTCTTTCCAGATTTTCAGTTCGTTCTTGGAAGTCAACCGTAAACTGATAGACTTGGGCCTGAAATATCTTTACTTTTCTGTGGCAAATTGAAAGTGACCTGAGACACTGACTCGTTCTTCATGAAACTCTGTGAGGCGTGGGACTGCTTGGAAGCCACCATGCCTGACTCAGTTGCTCCAGCGGATCAGTGGTGGCTTCCTGGATGGCGGACTGGGTCTCGTGCTACTCCGGGTGTGACCGGCCTGGCTATTAGCTAATCCCAGGCTCCTCTTCTCCCGAACAGGTTCAGGATGGCCTCGTGTCTGCCCTGGAGGTGGTGGCATACTTTTGAGATGTTACAGTGGTTCAGTGTGACTCGTCATCAACCATTTCAGATATGGGTGTCTCACATTCTCCCTCTGTGTCTGACACTGTAGCTCACCTCCTTGTGTAACCCGTAAATCGGCTGATGATCTCATGTAACCCAGTGGATCTCCTCCTTATCGTTTATATCTTACTCTGGGCACCGACTCCGACGTACTGCCTCAGGCCAGTAGGAGACTTGGATGCCCTCTTGTACTTAGCCTTGGCCATCATGGCCGCTTTATCTATTTTTTTCAAGCACCTAGCCTTCGGACGAATTGGGACGACTAGATTCTCATCCCGACCCTCGTATAGGATGGATTGGTTATTTTGTTTGGACAGCAGGCCCTTGCCCTGCTGTCCACAGTATTATTATCCTTTATTGAGTTATGCTCAGTTCAGATCATTCTTCCGGGACATCCATTTCCTCCTGGGAGACCTTTATTGGCATAACTCACACAGGTGGGTGTCACTGGCGAAACTCCAGCTTTCTTCGGAGCAGGGGACGTGGGTCACCTAACTTATAATCTTATTACCTGGTAGCTCAGCTGTAGTGACTCTCCTTTTGGCTAGCAGGCCAATTCCTGGATGACAGAGGGGGCAACTAGCCCTCCTCTCTTGGGTGGAGCCCTACTTTGCCTCATACACTTTTGTTCCTGCCCTCCCCCAACTTGCCCCTTTTACTTAAGGTGACCCTTTCATGCCTAAAGCAGGCACTTCACCTTACCCGACATGTCCCCCCCCCCCCCCCCCCCTTACTCCCTGGCAATAGACCAATATACAGGAGTACATAAGCCTTACCGTATTTCTGGGAAGTGTCAATCTATACATTCTTGCATCAATATACACATCTTTAATAGCATGGAAATTTTGCAAACAAACTCCCCAATGATCCTCCCAACCCCTCCTCCTGCCCCCAATTCTTGTGTTCATGGATTATAACGTGACCTGAAGAGGAAGCATTATGTAACCACAACCCATTCACACGTCTAGGTGTGTGAGTGGGTTGTGTTGTGGAAATGTTGGTACCATGGTGTAATTCGTCCTGAACCGGACCTTCTGTGCTTTCCCCGGGAGGTTGCTTGAGGTCATTAAGCATAGCTGCTCATGCCTGCAAATCCTCGCCCAATTTATCATCAGTGCAGACGTGTTTCATTCAGATTTCCTCTGTGACTTCCCATTCACTGACATCCCGCAACCAAGCCCCTGGGTTAGGAGGCTCCGGATGCAGCCAATATATGGCTACTCAGCGTTTTGCCAGCGTAAGGCTTAGGAGAACAAACTTTCTGTTGAGCTTTGTGGTGCCGGGAGCAGGGATAGGCCAAGTATAAGTTATTGCAGCGTTAACTGCAGCTTCCAACCGGAAGCTCTAATAATGGTCTCCAGAATCAAGCGGCGAAAGAGACATACATTCCCACACCATATGGACAAAATCCACTCTAGGTGCATGACAGGGAGGACACTCGTCAGGGCATGTAGGGTATATTGCATGAAGCGTCCTGGGGAAAGAGATTTGGTGGAGAAAATTATATTGTATACGGTCACAACGTGTATTAGAACTAACCAGACATCCCCCTCATGAATGTGTTCCCAATCTTGTTTAGATATGGGTTCCGGCACCACCTCCTCCCACCTAGCCTGAATTGGTAAGGGCTTCCCCACTAAGTCCTCGCGCAGTGCTCAGCATATATGAGAGATAAGGCGTCTTCCCCCTGCCTTCACTAGGAGTGTAGTTAACTTGGCCAAGCAGGGAGGGGCCTCTTGGAAGGTGGGATAGAGTTCTCTCGCTGTTGCGAAGATATGAGGACTGCAGGAAATGGCCCGGGCCTAGCTGGAATTTAATGAACGTCTCTGTCATCGTTATAAAGTGCCCCTCCGGGTAGAGGTCACCGAAAGTAGTGCAGCCCCCATCTTTCCATCTTTGGACTGCAATGGATTCTGCCATTTTACGAAATGGTTTGAGGACCCGAAGGGGCATGTAGGAGGAAAACCGTTTCTGACAGCTAACCCTCTTGACAGCACCCTCCCACACGTATGCCACCTGTCTTATCAGTTAGGGAGTGCCTGGGGTGGCCCTGGAGCTCCGCATTAGGGGTACCGCAAGCTCACCCTCCATGTAGGAACATCTCAATAGGGCTTTCTCCCAGTAATCCCCTCGATCACACCATGGGATAGCATGTTGTAAATGTGGGACCATATAATATAACTCCACGTACGGAACGTCCAATCTTCCCCTCCCCACGTCCGTTGCAGTATGGGAAGACGTACGCGTTTGCTTTTATCTGCCCATCGTAGATCTATGATGATACTGTTAATCATTTTAAAGTACCCTCTGGGGATCATATAAAATTATCCCTCGAGTGTTTAAAGGCAATGAGAAAGCAATATCATTTTAGCCACAGCAATCCTCCTCATGAGAAATAGGGGCAATTCTCGCCAGAACTTTACAGAAGCTTGAAGTCATTTTACCACCCTGCTTATATTAAGATCTAGGTAAGATTCTCAGTGGGTGCCAACTGGATCTCTAGGTATCAGAAAACGATAAGTTCCCAGGGGACCACCAAGTTGGGGAGATCTTCTCACAGTTGTCCAGTCAGGGATCCTAGAGGATACAGTTTGGACTTAGAAGGGTCTATCCCTAGCTAAGACACTTTCTCAAATTCCCGCATCACAGACATGAGAATAGGTACCGACTCTGATGGTCTGCTGAGATATACTAAGGCATCATTGGCGCATAGGGAGACCACATGAGTGGTCTCACCAATTATAATGCCCCTGTGGCTTAATGGCCGCCAAAGGCCCTCTGCCAGGGGATCATTGGCCAATATGAAAAGGAATGGTGAAAGAGGTCATCCTTGGCGCGTTCCCCTGCTGAGGGTAAATAACGTAGACACCTCCCTGCCAGTTCTCACCTAGGCACATGGGTCTGTATATAGCAGTTGGACCCTATGAGTGGATTTGAGGCCTAGCCCGAACTTCCGCAAAACTTGGTATGATTAGTTCAGGGAATCGAAAGCTTGTTCAATATCCAAGAACGCGAGGACCAAGGCATCAGTGAGTGATTGTGAGGAGTGATAAATATGGGCTAGCCGTCATATATTATTTAGGGAAGTGGTTCCCAACCTTTTGACTTCTGTGGACCCCACTTTATGATTACAGGAACCCGGGGACCTCCACTGACTCATTATTGGAGTCCAGGACCCCTCACTAAGTCATTACTGAAAGCTGGGGACCTAATGTGTTAATATTGTTTAATTTTCTAGGCAGTCGCGGACCCCCTAACGAGGCTTTGCGGACCCCCAGGGGTCCCCGGACCACAGGTTGGGAACCACTCATTTAGGGTACTGTGTTTAGGGATAAACCTGCACTGTTCGGGATGCACAAGGGAAGGAAGGCACGGAAGGAGATGTGAAGCCAACACACAGCGCAGCAGCTTAACGTTTAAGTTTAAGAGGGAAATCGGTCTATATGCCGATGGGATAATGGGGTCTATGTCTGGTTTATGATCCATTATTATTATAGCTTCCTGCATGTTGGGGGGTAGACGTCCCTGCTGTAGTGACTCTACATAGACCTCCAGTAATTCATTTGCCAGTGTAGCTGCGTACCTATGGTAAAACTCTACGGGAAAGCTGTTACTCCCCAAAGCCCTCGACGTTTTTAAGGAATGGATCGCTGCTGCTAACTCTTCTCTGGTTATAGGCTGATCCAGCTCATTAATGGCCTACTCCGTGTAGACTAATTGCCCACTAACATCAGTCATCATGGGGATAGGACTGTGAAAATCCTCCTGCTTAACCAACCGGGCTAACATGGCCCCTGTTGTATCGCTCTCCACGTGGAGCCGTTGGGGATAAGATGAATAGAGGTGTTTTTCCAATCGGCAATAGTTATCCAGTAAAGATCTACGGGCATTGTACCACTCCTCTAGTCGCTCAGGCATGGATGGGATGTCCTTTTTAATGTCTCCCAGATCTCTTTTGAGAATCTGGATGTCTCTTTCCAGTTGCTGGTGAACCCCATACTTCGTCTTAAGACAAACTCCTCGAACAACTGACTTTTTTGCCTCCCAATCCATGACCTTGCTATACGACGTACCCCAGTTTTCCTGGAAATAAAAGGGCAATGAATTTGCCACTATGTGCTCAAAAGGGAGGTCCGACAGCACATCTGTCCGCAGGCACTGTAACAGAATCGTCAGTCTCCCAATAGTCTTCCCCAGGGTTAAAAGCACCAGAGAGGGGTCTGAGAGAAACAGCTACAAGTGTGTAACATTGAACACGCTGGGAGCTACGACCTTCGAAATCAGATCCAAATGGCTATGGGTGCCCGTGGCAGGGGTGTAACATGAAAATTGCCCGGCTTGTGGATTACAGACCCTCCAGATGTCCATAAGCCACACTTCAAGCATCATATTGCTCAGTCATATGGGGTTTAGTGTGGTGGCTTGGAGGAGACCGACAGTCTGTGTTAGGTGCATATACCTTAATCAGGCATACTTCATGCCTTTCCAGAAGTCCATATAGGACCATGTATCGACCCTCTGGATCCACCACATTGTCCCGATGTAGGAAAGGTACCCCTGCAGCTACCCACATTTACACTCCTCTAGTGTATCCTGATTAAGAGGTGGCATATATCTGTGTCCTCCATCTCTGTCTAAGATATCGGATACAGTCCCCCCCATATGTGTGTCTCCTGTAAAAATGCTATTGAGGTCTTATAGTGTTTTAGATAGGTATGCACCCTTCTACGTTTTTCCAACAGGGCCATGCTGTAGACATGCCATGTAATACATTTAGGGGGTCATTATGACCCAGGCGGAATGCGGAGAAGCGGTGGTAAGACCGCCAACAGGCTGGCGGTCTTACTTTGTGGAATTATGACAATGGCGGTTACCGCCATGGTCATCCGCTGGTTCTCCGTTCCACCCGCCAGAGCGGAGACGACCGCCGGGCTGGAGACCTGGGTCTCCAGCCCGGCGGCCGTCACTATACCGCTGGCGGTATTTGGACCCGGCTGACCGCCATGGATTTCATGCGATTTGAAACCGCCATGAAATCCATGGCGGTAAGCACTATCAGTGCTAGGGAATTCCTTCCCTGGCACTGATAGGGGTCTCGCCCACCCACCACCCCCACCCTGACTCCCTCCCCTACACCCCCCCTGCCACCCCCCAAAGGTTGCAGGACCCCCCTCCCCACCCCGACCCCCAACATCACAGCACTCATAAACACACGCACGCAGGCACCACCAACACACATACACGCACACACACCGACATACATGCAAACATCCACACACACAGTCAGACACGCACACCCACATTCAAACATGCACGCACACAACCATACAGACATACCCACAGACATACACGCACTCATTCCCAAACATACAACACCCCCGCAAGCATACACGCACTCACACACCCCCTCTACATACACACACGCACACCCCCGTGCATGCACACCACACCCCCCCACCCCCTCCCCTCACGGACGATCGACTTACCTGGTCCAACGATCCTCCGGGAGGGGACGGGAGCCATGGGGGCTGCTCCGCCGACACCACACCAACAGGACGTGATTCGGTGGGCGGTGTTCTGTTGGCGTGGCGGTGGAGGTGGAGCAACCTCCACTTCCCCGCCGCCCGCCAGTATGGCTGTTGGCGGCTCTCCGTCCGAAAAAGGACAGAGAGCTGCCAACAGTCATAATACGCTGAGCGGAAAACCGCCACCACTGGCGGTCTTCCGCATGGCGGTCCCTCAGCGGTCTTTCAAAAAGACCACCGAGGTCAAAATGACCCCCTTAGTCTTGGGGTCCATCAGCTTCCTGGGTTGGTAGTCCTTCCCCCCTACTTCCCAATCACATCCACTTTCCCTGTAGTCTCCCGGCCAGTTGATTCTGAAATGGCATGTGAGTCCACATTACACCAGTGCAAAAAACATAATAATAATTCAAACAACTCACTTCTTCAACCCAAACTCTGGCCCCCAACTTCCCCACCCATTGGGCAGCCATGCCATGTCCTCCAAGCCAGCTATAGACCTGTCGAGACCGCCCCATTACTCCAACTGAAAAAAAATGATTAATTCAAAGTTTCAAACAGTATGAAAACTTGCCTGCTACGCTAGAGGTGAAGATACCAGGGAGGGTATAAGGCAAAATGCACTCAAGCTCCCACTCTGTATCTCCTAACTCACTGCTTGAGACTCCTGCCTCCAAAGTTTAAACCTAAGGGAAAAAGAACAACATCAATCATCAAGATCCCCTCATGTGGACCACTCCTCCCCTCCTCATCAGAGCCCGCCAGGCAGACACCCCCCCATCAGGAGCCTTTTTACCTCCAGTTTTCTAGTGGGCATTCCCCCAGAGGAATACCCCCCAGAAATTTGTAGTGCCAACCTACATTCAGAAAAACAGCCCCTCCCGGGGTACCCGGCAGTCCAAGAGCAAAGCCTCAACTTAGTAAATATGGTCAATCCATGCCAGTGCTATCACTAGATACCTTGGGAGCACTGCACTGCCACCAAAAGGACTCCTCCATGTCAGGCACATCTGCATTCTCCGTCAGGTTACCATCCAAACAAACGTTTATTCTACTCAGTGATTGGCTATTATCCTGACTCCTCCATCTACCTTTCCGTCTCCCAGGGCTGGCTGACCGGCGCAGGGCAGCAGGGGCATCCCGGTCCTGGTGGCCCAGACTCTGTCCAGCTGGCTGGGGACCTTTATATAGATGGGCACCTATTATCTTTGGAGACTCTGACTGATCTATATGAGCTCCCTGAGGGTTAGTCCCTTCTCTATGCCTCCTTGAGGGGTGTGTTGGTGGATGCCAGGTCCACACAAGGCTCGGAACCTGCCACAAATCAACTCGTCCAAACACTGAACACAATAGACACTGGTCATAGGCTAATCACATGGCTCACTAAAGCTCTAATCACCCACATGCAGTTGTCTTTGCAACCCCTGCATGATGTTTGTGAGGGTGAGTTTGGCAGACCACTTCATGAGAAAGAGTGGGAGAAGATCTTGTCTTATCCGTGAAGGTTCTGATAACGCTGCCTAAAATTCATTCAATTCTACCTACTCCACAGGGCCTGCCTCTCTCCGAAGCAGTTGTTCTGTATCTTCCCAGGTGTCTCTAACACATGCATCAGATGCAACACCCCTGGGGCTGACCTGAGGCATGTCATGTGGGACTGTCCGTAGATTTGGCTGTATTGGTTGGCTATTCATTCCCTGCAGGAACAACTTACTGGAATAAATGGCATCTCAAATTGGGAGGTATGAGCCCTGGGCTTATATACTAGATCATGCACAGTTTTTTCTTTAAAATTGTTTATTGCAAATATTACATTGATAATATCAATGATGTTATGAAAGAAGGCATGATTGCCGTAATTTGTGGGGTAATTAGCAGTGCATGGCGAGGGCGTGAGGTATAGGTACCTTAGGACACAAGTTATAGTTACTTGAAGTAACTTTAGCTATAACTGGTGAATTTCTATAGTTTGGTATGTTTAAAATGTGAGCCCAACTATAACGTTCTGTAACATTTGGTTTTTTAAGTAAATTTCATTTTTTTTTTATTCTTCTTCCTAACTATAACGTCCCTGTAACCTTTGGTTTTTCAGTGAATTTCCATGTTTTTTAATGTATATTAATTTTAATTAACCCCCTATAAGCACCCAACCTTGCACAGTGCACGTCCTTCACCCATGCGTAGAGGAGGTTGCCCGCAAGACCTGGCCTTCAGCTTGACCCTGATGCCAACACCCCCTAACCACCCAAAACCACACTGTGCACAGCCCTTTGGCCTTGTGCGGTGGGAGTTGGCTGCAGCTTCTCTCGGTGTGAGAATAGGTGTGAGAGGGTGTATCTAGGGGTAAGAGTGGCTGTCAGATTGTCTGAGTGCATACATCACTATTTTAGTGGGTGCGTCAGTGTGTGCACGGGTCTGTGAGTGGGTGCATGAGGGTTTCAGTTGGTCTGTGAGAGGGTGCCTGAGTGGGTCTGTGAGTGTGTGCGCAAGTGTCTGAGTAGGTGTGTGAGTGGGAGAAATTGAAAGAGAGGCAGAAAGTGAGAGAGAAAGATAAAGTTTTTGATGCTTTAATATCTCATATACTTACAATTAGATATTTTTGTTGGATTTGAAAAAACAAATTATGTATTATTTAAAAAAAAAAGTAAAATGATTTATTTTTATTAAAGCAAAAAAAGGGAAATTAGTACAGCTGGACTTGAACCCCCAAAGCTCAGTGTGAAATCTCTCCCCCAGAAAACATTCACCACTTTGGGTCTGGAATCATCCCTGACCGAATAGAGTGAACTGATTTGTAGGGCCCATTCATCTGGTAGGATTGAAGACCCTATCGGAGGCTGGGGCGCCCCACTATCATTTGATACCAACTTCCAAAACCATCTATGATCATTGCACCTCACTGCTTCCAAAAGATCTTCCCAGCGTTTTGCGTCCCAGTGCCTCCGAGGGTGGTTCAGCTCCAGCCTATAGCTTGCTCTAGATTGCTTTACCATACTTCTATTCCCTCCTTTGAGTGCCCTTAATAACACATTTTTGGCTTCCCTACATGATTTAGTGTTTAGTGTACCACCCACTGACTCGTTTTGGCCCCATCTTAACTACTGAATCTGAAACAAATAATATTTTAAGAGAATCATATAATTTCAAGTGCTCATCCACTAACTACCTATGATCAGACTCAACTTGAAGCATAACATCCATGTGGTTGGCCATCAATTGATACAGAGTGGTAATGTAAGAGGGGGAGGATTCAAACGCTTCCCACTTGAAATTTCGCCTGTTGTTCGTCACTATAAGATGGTGGCCTAGGTCCCCAGGAGTCCTCTGTACACGGGAACAAATTTCTAACAGAAAGTACAAAGGATCATGGTCACTTGCTACGTGCTTCAAGACCTCCATATCAACCATATGGCTCCACAGGTGTATATCTAAGAGCAAGTAATATATATGAATCCTACACATACCCTGTCTGAATGTTGGAGCTAAATTGGCTTCCAAACAAGAACGAAGGCCATGTGATATTGTGAAGTCAACAACCTATGATGCAGCCCTGGTCAACCTACACCTGCTAGTCACAGCCAGTTTCAGGATTCCCCAAAGGCAGTCCCCTTCCCAGCAGAGCTCCTGGGCCAATAGATAGAGCTCAAAAGTAGTGTTTAAATCCTCAGCTATCAACACATAGAAGGCTCTATCACATCTTGCGAGCAGATTATCTAACAGGCAAAGTGTTTCGGATTCACTGCTCTTTCCCACGCTTCTGTTATAAAGATTTATCAACAGGAGCAGGACCTCTTTGTTAGTAGATAGAGCAAGGCCCTGAATATCAGCAGAGCCCAGATCCATCTCTCTCAGCTCTACACTTAAGGTTTACACTGAGCCAGATTAATAAGCCACCTGAGGGATTGCCAGATGCCACCCTACCAGCTGAAATCCAGAAACTGCTGTAACCTGGTCTATACTTGGGCTTCAATGCCCATGTTTCCTGGAAGATATTAATTGTATGCTGGTCTATAAAGTCCCACAATCCAGCCTAGCCCCTAATTCAGCTATACTCCAGTTTATGATTTTGACTATATCCTCAGAAATAATGGGGAGTTGTGCTGAGGGATCACCTGATGGATTTTGGGCGAGGATCTCCCCTACTTCTGGACAGGTTAAGTGCAGTTGGGAAGGTTCCTGAATCTCTGCTGAGGAACTAACATCTTTGGGCTCAAAACGTTCCACATCACCCCTCCCCCCCAAAGATGAGTGGGTTTGGCAGGGGACCTGAGGAGCCCTGTTTCTCCAGACCTGTGAGTCAGTCCACATTGGTCAATGACAAAGGATCCCTCCTTCGAACATTTCTATGTAAGAATAAAGCACCGCCCTGGCCACTAAAAGTTGTATGTTCCCTGGAACCATGTTGCGATCCCACTGGGGGAATGTGCCATAAAAGTGGATCAAAAGCTGCAAGTCTCTGCTAGGAAGGGTCACTATGCATTGGACCAACCTTGCAGCAGTTTAGAAAGACCTGATTAACAATTGAAGGAGAGTTACAATTAATCACAATGCAGTCCCCCTCACATTGCTTACGCAACAAGCACACCAATGCCGCACTCCTCACCATTAGTATTGAAGACGTTAGGGAATGGGGAAAATTAACATTAAGATGCAACCATTGTAAAACCTTGTTCTTCAATTCAGTGAAGCATTCCGTACTATTTAACTGGGGGCTAGGGACATTTGTAATTACTGCCACCACAGTACTGGCCTCATGGGGGTAAAGACCTCTGTACCCCTTTTTGCAACCCCCTTCCTCCTTTCTGAACTTTAGAGCCTGACAATTAGCAGCTTCCCAAACACCGCTATTCCCTGGGTTCTCCCCCCCACCACCCGCCTTGTCTCGGTCTATACCGTTCTGCTGACGTTGTTCCCTGGATATCACAGTAGATGTGGCCCCATGCACTTCAGTGGCAGATCCAGATCAATCTTGCGGTGGGGCACTAAGCTTGCTAAATTCCCACTGGAAGATGAGGGAGCCTGGGGTTGGGCTAAGCAAAGACAGTGACTGAAAAAGAGGAAATTTGGGCAAAAGATCATTGGTAAGCATTTGTACAACTTTCCTCAAGGTCTCCTCAACAGCTGATAGGCGCTTTACAACTGGGCGCAGTCTCTTATCTATTTCCTCCAAAAGCAGCTCCACCAAAAATCCATTTGAGACTTCCAGTGCTCCCTCAGCCCCCCTTCTTTCTGTTCCAAGACTTATAGATGCTGCAGTGCGTGCATGTTTGCACTTTGGAGGTTTTTCACTGCGCTTCCTCTTTCCTCTGGAATCCAAGTTTCCAGGTATATCAACTTCTGATGATTTTTATCCAGTGGGGGGTTGACTAAAGATAGATCTGGAGATTTTGTAACCAGCCTCTTCTGGCATTTGCCCAGCACTACACACTGGGGGTTAGATAGCAAATTAGATTGGGGCATTGACGGAAGCAGGTGTGGCTTTAAAGGGGCTGGTGATGGGCCTAATAGATAGCCATTGTTCGGCCGACGCAAACTCCCTTTCAAGAACACCTACTGCCTTCTGAAGTAACCCATCCAAGGTGTTATTCCCTGCTAGTTCGTCAGTTGCTGCAGCTGTCTTGCGTTTTCCCATCTTGTATTATACTCCAAAATAGTGCAAGTCACAATCCCCGCCCAAAAATCACCTCTTCCCAGCTCAAGAAAGTTAAATAAGCAATGATAGAACTGGCCACCACTTACTGTAAAAGCCAGGCCACTGCAGACATTTGGGGATTAGCCCAGCCCAGACTCTTCCGGGCGATGATCGATGAAGACGGGCCCGCTCTTGGCCCGGCCATGTCCCGCACAGCGAGCCGACTGCCCCTATTTTTGCTCCTACTGGTGCTTCTTCCACGTGGCCGTCCCTACCGCAAGATGTACCGGGAATATCGTGCGAGTAAGAAACAAGGCCTCGCCCGCTGTTGAAAACCACGTCCTGTGCAGTGGGCCGACTGCCCCTGTTTGTGCGCCTCCTGGCGCTGCATCCACACAGCGGTCCCTGCCGCAGAATGGACCGGGCATTGTAGTGAAGGCGATCTGCAGGAGTTGTGACCCATCATTTGTCTAGTCCACAGCATTTCACTAAGAACTTCCGACCGCACCAGTGTTCATGTCAAAGTGCCGCCCGTCTGGTTTTTAGAAATTGGGAACAATGAAGTTTAAAAAGCGCTTGAGAGAGGTTTCTCACTAGGTTTTTTATTCAGACTTACATGATTTGTCAAGTGCTTCATCACTGTTTATTTCAAACACGATAGGAAAAATCCGTTGAATGGTCGCAACTGCCCAGTGTTGGCAGGCGTTCCATTGGTATCACCCACATCCCGCCCCGTCAGGCTGCACTTTTCAAAACATACACAGGCGATCCAACTCCCACGTGACGCCATCCGGCTGGATGAACCTCAAACAGTTGATGTACATTTATTTTATTGGTATTTTTACGGCGAATGATTGAAGTGAAATACATGATTAATGTTACACTTTATAAAACATACAGACGAAGAAAAAAAGACAAACGCCAATATAAGTTTAAGTAACAATGTCTTTATTCATTCTTCGTTCACTTGTCGAGTGCAATTTTGTCGGTCAATATTGAGATTTTTGTTTACAGTTATTTTAACTGCACTTTGAGAGATGCACACACAAACTGTTATAGCTTTTAATACTTCCCGCGTGCCAATGTTTTTAATAGTGCATACTGAATTGTCACTTTATTGACCATGCCACTACAAAAAACAGGAAAAGTCACCAGCTGTTAGGTAGACCCAGAGCTCCACATTCTATACTCCTGGCACTCTATTCTGATCACAGTGTGCTGTTGTAACAACACTTGTTACTATCAGACTTAATAGGTCTATTTGCAATATGCACTAAATCAAGTCAGTCCCCGCTTTATTCTTATGGACTGTGGCATTTCCCTCCAACACCAGTTACTTAAGGGCAGTTTATTACCCTATATGTAGAGGAGAAAGTTCACTGATAAGTTCTAGTCTAGTTCAGCACTGCACTGTCTGTCCGCTTCTTAACATTGTGGTCTATGGCCATGTTTGTTCAGTGCATTTCTGAAGAGGTATTTCAGGGCAAAGCACTGCACCAGCATGGCCACTTCCCTGACCAGTGCTCGACTAGAGTTTTGCTGTTTGCATATGAGCTAATTAATCAGGACTTGCCAACAGATCTGTGGAAACCACACAGAACAAATGCCAGAACATACCTTAACATTGTTCACTTCCTGTGGCCTAAGAAAGGTACATTTTCTACAATCTGATTTAAATGACGAAGAAAACAAGAACAAATGTCAATGATCCCAGAAAAACCACTAAAATATGGACAACCTCTTTGCATTATGTTTTTCCTTCCACTGGCTTGTGAGTTTCACATATTGAGTGACATTTTTATCCCCCACGTGCTTAGAGCTGTTGCTTTGAACGTCATTATTTCCACCAGCTTTCATCCTTGTTACTTTTCTCACATCCACTTAAAGCCCATCATTGGCTAGCCCAGCAGAGTTTTGGGTCCCACAATGCCTGGTGGTGAGGTGGCATGATTGGCTGTGTAGAAAAAATGGTGCGATTCACAATGATCTTGCTGTGGCTTACTCTCGTTGTCCCCACAGCTTAGTCCTAAATAGCAGTTGCAAGGTTGACATAGGTCAAGAGAACCGCTGACCTATCCTGGAGTTCAGTAGTAAGCAAGGAATACTACAAGAGTAAGACACTCCTACTTATGGCAAAATATGTAAGACTCAAGCCTTTACTTGTTACATCCCTCCAGCTACAGATGAGGGGACAGATTGCCCAACACAGGGTGAAATACACATTCTCTTTATACATGGAGGCTTTGTTATTCGACATATGATTTTGCCTTTTGCATTGTTCCTTCGTTGCACAGGTCATAAAAAGTCACTGTTAAGGTTGTACTGTTTAAGTCTAGAATTACAGTTTCAACACTTTACATTCCCAGTTTGAATTACTATCCTTTCACAATATTTCTTTGAGGTAGTTTTAGCCACTGAGATGCATAATTGAGTTTATGTTGTGTAATTGTACCGTTTACTGTTATATTTTCCTTTCATAATTATCTTGAATTATAGGAGTATGGAGAATTGTTTTCACTTTCATTATTTTCAACTATCACTGTTTTTAAAAAAAAATGTTTTTAACTTAAACCCATTAGTGGTTCCCTATTTGCTGGTTCGCCTTCAGCTATCTTTTCTTATCGAAATGCCACTTATCCACTGTTGTGCTGGATTAACGTGCTGTGCTCACTAGTAAGCCAGCGGTAGAATCACACAGCTGACCTACCTTAAAACCATCCAAAGCTCTGTCCCGCAACAGTGCCTATCCCATTTCTGCACCATCTCAGCCGTCCTTTGGCACTGTGAGTAAACTACGAAAATTGTAGCCAAATTTCCTCCCACTCCACTCAATGGCCAGATTCACCTCATGGCCACAAAGAGGGCATAGGGATCTGTACATATACAACACAGTGTAATTTCATAACTGAAGGAAGTCAGATTCCTAGCTTGATCAAATGCTAAAATAGTCTGGACACAATGTCAACTTAAGCCAGAGTTTGAGGATGGTTAATATGATGTGACAATGTACTGAACTGTCTTCCAGTTTGTTGTCCTGAATCACTTCCTAACCTAACCTGTTGTCGTTGGACAGTATGTCTGAAAAATTGTTTACTGACTTTGCGTCACCTGGCTACACTATGTTTCTTATCTCCAGTATAAGATTGGCAGGAAAAGAGTGGGTGTGGTTTAGTGTTGGCCGGATATCCAGTCTGCCTCATTACAAGTGCCATAGCATTTCATGCACTTTTAATAAGGCAGATGGAATACCTGTCATGTTTGTGACAGAGTAATCCATCTGCCACACTGTAAATAAGGATCTGTGTTGATTCTGTGTGATCTAGGGTTTAAATTGCCGTGTTTCTCTGACCATATGGTTTTGCGTGTCATGTCTTAAATAGATAGATTTAAAATTACATTATTCATTGCATTCAATTCTGGCCCTTGAATTAACCAGTGGTTGAAATTACCTCCTCTTTACCAGATTAAATGTTTCATAGGCTATAATCAGGGCTCCCGTTTTTTTTTGTTTTTTTTTTTACATTTCTGTCTGTATTTATCCATATTTATTTTTTAGCCATCTTATTAGTATTTATCTTTATTTATTTTGTGTTCTGTGAATAAATGAAGGTGTAAAATGGTATATTACCACATTTATTTAACTAATAAACGTGTGCTTATACTTTGACGCCTGTTGTGCTTTAGCAAATTAAGCAGCCAAATTTTGCATAACAACACACCCGCAGGTAAATATTAGCATTATACTACAAAGGCATGTTGACATATGTTGCTATATAAGGAAATCCCACCTTGTTTTTAACTCTCCATGCCATCTATCTGCCCAGCGGTTGGCTTAGAACTGATGAAAACAGTGTGGAAAGTCACTCAAAAGAAGACAACATTTTCTGTTTTTTTCCACCTTAAAAAATAAATACAGACAGGAAACCCTTTGTTTTCTGTCTGTATTTATCTAGAAAAATCAGTGAAAACGGAGAACAGGGAGCCTTAGCTATAATGCACCTGTAACACTGTGGGCAAGACATCTGCAATGTTTGTGACTGATAGTCCAATCCTCCAAACTCTAAGTAGGGACCTAAGTCAAAAACAGCACTACTTTCAACATTTTTCACTTTATCTCTTTTCCTTTACCCTCGGTTCATTCTTGTTTTTTCTTTTATAGCTTTGTACTGCACAGAAAATTAGGTCACACAGTTTTGTATGTGAAGGGTTGGTGCATCATTGGCCTGTGTTTTTTCCATATCAAAGTCCAGAGCCTTACATATTTTTCTTTTTATCCAGCTGTAGATGATGTACATGGACCGGTCTGCCAAGTGAAACATGCACCTCCCCGTTTACCCGGCTATTGTAGCCCTATCAACAAATGGGCCGGCTGGGTTTGTTGGCTAGCAGTACTGACATTTTAAGAAGTTGGCCAGTGTTTACATTTTGATTTTTTAGATCTCTCCCTGCACCTAAATGTTTCTGTCTGCGGTAGTAACACTGATTCCTCTACATTACGTTAGTGCTTCAGTTTATTTTGGTATCCTTCAGCAGGGTCACAATATCAGAAGTAGTTCTCAGTTTGTGCTGGTGGTTGCAGTGAAGACATATTTTCATCATCAGACTTTGGCACAGAGCAAGACAGAGAAAGGCAAAATAGGGAGGAAGAAGGAAGTCGAGAAAGAAAGGAAAACAGAAAAAGGGAGAAAGCAGGGATGAAAAAGGACATAGAAGAGTGAGGTAAAAAGACAAAGTATATGGTGATGGAAGAAAGAGGCACGAGGTGGAATCAGTACTAAGAAGTCCTGGTGTTTGGCAACCCTGGCATTCCGAGGCACCAGCGGAGGGCTCTTAAGAAAAACTTTGGGCTGTGTGCTTTTTATAGTTTTTTTTGTGCAAATCAAACACTAGTGACAAGCAAGCCACATGAGGTACATGATGTTTAGATAGCACCCTTTGAGAAGATAGTTGGAAAAAGGTGAGAAGAAGACCTTGTGAGGATTATCATACAAATAGTAAGTGGATTCATGGGTAGCATATTTTCTCTAGTTTTTTTATCTCTTCAAAGTGCAAAACACTTCAGAGTTCCGTTGCATAGTAGTTCACCTAGAACAATAAGCTTTAGTCGTAAAGAGTTACTGGAGCAGCCAGCTTAAAAAAGCGTGGTTACGCTGCCAGTTGTAGTTTTGAATTTTATTTAGATGTACCATGAGTTTCTGTGATATACTGTAATCCCATTGATTGAAACCATTTTACAAAATGGAGTTTGTCAAAAGAGAGCATTAAGTAAGAGAAGACATCAATCATGTAGGCCCAAAGAGGAAACCTGATAAGGAGGAATGCACATAGTCAGAGGAATATAAGCCATTGGATTCAGCATTAGGCATCTGCAACCATACTTGATCACTTTCTATCAGTTCGACAATCGCACTCCCTGAAGCTTGATCAAGGTATCCTTTCTTGTATTCGTCGTATGTGTACATTATAGGTGTGCCATTTTTGTACAGAGCTACCCAGACATGGGTTCCTTTCACGTGAACATGGTAGGAAAAATAATAAAGTCCTGGTATTCGGCATGTAAATATTCCAGTTCTGGGGTCATAATGTTGTTGTCTGTTGTACAAGATTTTGTCAAATTTGATTGGGGCGCCAGTCAGTGGAAAAGCTTTGGAAAGAATGGCTGTGAAAGCTGATATAGGCATTCGTCCAAAACTTTGAATCTGTCCTGATTTCATGTAACCATCTGGCATTTGGTGTGGGAGTAAGACTTGTCCTGGTTGACCAGGAGGACCGGGTGGCCCAGGCAGACCTGGTTCTCCATCCAGACCTCTTGGACCAGGAAATCCAGGTGGTCCCATTGGTCCATTCAAGCCTTTTGTTGCAATACCATTAGCTCCTGGCAATCCTGGATTTCCTGATTCTCCTTTCTGCCCTGGGAGGCCTGGAATTCCTGGGGGTCCAACTGGGCCTTTCATGCCTGGTATTCCAGGGTTTCCCCTTGGACCAGGCTCACCATTATAACCTGGAATTCCTTTTGGCCCTGTTGCCCCTATAGGACCAGGTATACCTGGAGGTCCTACGTACCCCTTTTCACCTTTTGGGCCTAGTGCACCTGGGTGCCCTTTGGGGCCGGCCATACCCATCTCTCCAGGATACCCTGGGTTTCCTGGGAGGCCAGATGGACCTCTTTCACCCTTTGTTCCTGGGTACCCAACATGTCCTTTTTGCCCAACATCACCTTTATCCCCTGGAAGTCCAGGTTCACCTGGCACACCTCTGGGTCCTGGGTTGCCACTGATTCCAGGTAATCCGGAAACACCAAGTGCCCCCGGAGGACCAGATTGGCCTCGTTCCCCTTTAATTCCAGGAGCTCCAGGGGGGCCGTTAAGTCCTTGATGGCCTTTGATCCCTTGCATACCTGGCTTCCCAATCCCTGGTAATCCCTGTGGCCCAGGAGCACCTGGAGGCCCAGTTAATCCTTTATGTCCTGGGATTCCTGGTGATCCCGGCAGGCCATTTGCTCCATATTTTCCTATTCCTGCAGGTCCCTGAATTCCAGGAGCCCCTTGTGGCCCTGGTAACCCAGGTTTTCCTGGTTCACCAGGTACGCCCCTGTCACCTGGTTTACCGGGGTGCCCTGGAAATCCAGTGTCACCAGGCTTGCCTATTCCAATTGGGCCCGGAGGCCCTGGTTGTCCTTGTACACCTGCAAGCCCTCTTTCTCCTTGCCGACCAGGAACTCCATATCCATTTTCTCCTTTACCTCCATTTTGTCCAGGAATGCCTGGTTCACCCTTCACTCCAGGAATGCCTCTTAGCCCTGCTGGTCCTGTTAGTCCCTGAAGTCCTGGCTTGCCAGACACAGAAAGACCAGCAGGGCCTGGAATACCAGGAGGCCCAGGTGGACCTCTCTGTCCTGGTGGCCCATGAGGTCCAATGTCACCCTTTTCACCATTGTATCCTCGCTCTCCTTGCTTTCCTGGAAAACCTGGCATTCCTGGCTTTCCAACAGAAGAAAATCCTTGTGGTCCAGGTAAACCCGGAGGTCCTTGTGGGCCTGGACTTCCATAGCCAGGCTTTCCGGGTGGACCTGGCTGACCCCTTGGGCCCGCTGGACCTGGGGGCCCAGGGGGTCCATTTTCTCCCACACCTTGTAAACCTGAAAGGAAATTAAATAGATTTAGTTTCCATGTTATCTATTTTAAACATACTTTAGACTTTTCAGTTCGGTTTCAAATTGAGACAATATGATTTTGTTATGATTTAAGTATTCCTCTTCTCCTTTTTGTAAAAACAATGGCTATGCAGCATCAATAGGCCTATTTGGTAAAGGGACAAATTTATTTGAACAACACACTTTATAGTGAATAATATGATGCCAACATCTTACATCTGGCCTGCATGAAACTAAAGACCAAAGGGGGTTAGTAAGAGTGTGGTAGATGTGGGTCATCTACCAAAAACGGATGAATGCTCCATCTGCGCTACTTAGGGTGTACTCCTAGGTATACATTATATATAGGCTTGGCTGATGTCCGACATCCACCACACTCCTCAAATTTCCCCCTCAATTATAAATAAGTGAGCCATGCCAATTTTAATGACTCTGGTCACTGAAACCAAAGATAGAATGCAGCGTTTTTATCCATATGATTTTTCACCTGCTATTTGTTACCTGCAATGCAATTATTTTATTCAGTTTGCTGCATAATATGATTTATAGCATGAAAATAAGAAAATACATCATATGTCATATAATGTTGCATCCTGCACCGCCCCAATAACAATTGTTTGCTAAGGCTATCAATGTTGAAACTGTATTGTCAAACTTTTTGAATCATAATTATCAGCGTCTGTTGGGTTTTTCAGACAAAAACAGATTCTTCTCAAATCCCACACTAGCCTCAGGACAGGGGAGACTCAGCTCAAGGTTCAAAATTAGCACTAGTACTGTAGCGTGAGACTCCTGTGTCCCGCCTGTGCCCATGCACATACCCCAGCAGGTGCCTTACATTGCCATTGGCTAAGGCTGATGTGGTTTGAAGACACTGTAAGGTCAGATGTCATTCACAATGCCTCTGAATGTTCACCTCTCCCCAATTCATGAACTTCTCACTTGATCATGTTTGTGTGCAAGGGTTAATGGCACACTTGCAAGCAATCAATAAATCCGGTTCCAAAGCAACAACGAAGAAGGTGTTGTTAGGTCTTTATTTCAGACTGTTTTAGCTTTCTGGCAGCCAGAGCCATTGTTTCCAGTGTACATGTAAAGTGGGCTTTGAGTCAGCCCCTTCTTTTATGATTAGAGTGCTTTCCATCCCACTTCCCTACTCTTGACTTGATGGCTTTGTCCATATTCTTGTGTTTGCTCCACCCAGGCGCATTTCTTTCTCAGTTATTCTGATTTGTTGACTTTTATCCTTCCACTGCTAATGCTGCAGTAATTACAGGAACAACTTTTTCTTTTATTTCGGCACTCCATGGAAGGAAATGTATTTTCTTGCTGCCTTCCCGGGTGCTGTTTTCATGAGCCCACCCCTGTGTGCTGCTTCTTTCTTGCTCACCCCCCCCCAAACTCTGGCTCATAAGTTGCTATCTGGGCTTCTCTTCTCATGGCTTTAATTTTAATTTAATTTATGTATTTAAAATATTAAATAGCTCTTCCGTTATGTGTTTGTTTTCTGCTCTAAGATGGGTATCTGCCGTCTCGAATGGTAAATAAAAAAAAAATGGCAGCTGCGTCATGAAGCATGTGCACACACGCATCATGAAACATGCATCTCATCCCACACGTGGCAGCCCACTTGGAGTGTATTTCCTGTAAGAGGAAACCCATTGCCGGGCATGCATGTACATGCGTCTTGCCATTTGTGTTTGCATGCCAATGTAAACAAGCATTATCAAAGCCAATAGCTCGGCTATTTAGAGCTGAGCTATGTTGGCTTTGCCAGTGCTTGTGTTTTTTTCTTTGTCACTATCTACACAGCTCCACCAAAACCTTTATCTTCTTTCATGGTGTCTTTTTTGTGTCCACTTTCTTTCCTACGTCTTTTTCAGCATCTTCACAACCTCTACACTCTTGTTGCAGAAATGACCTCAGCTAAAGGTGTGTGGAGCTTTGCTAGTACCGGGAAAGGCTGGATTCCGTTCTGCAGTATTTTGTTAAAATGAGTATATTGTGGATGCAAGTGTGCAGAGTGTGGTTATGCAGAGCACTGAAACCGTGCAGTCACCAAGGATGTGTAGAGAGCATGGATAGGAAATGTGCAGTTGTGGGTTAAAAGTGTGCTCCGTGAGCATACTCTGAGTGCTGGAGTGTGTATGAGTAGAGGTGAAGCATCGATGAGCGGACGCAGGCAGTTAAAAAGTATGTATAGAGTGGTGGAGGGTGCTCAGACCCTGGTGTAGTTGTGGAGTGTAATAGTGAAAGTATGAGAGTGCAGCTGAACGTGCGCAATGTTAGGCATATTCAAAACATGGTTTACGGTGTGTAATACATGGCTTTTGGTGTGGAATACGGGGGTAAGGGTATGCCTGTGGTTCAGTGTGTGAAGATCAACAAGGGCATGGAGAGAATGACTGAGCATGATGTGCGCAGAGTTCATGAGGCAATGTAGAGTAAATAGGGTTATTGGCCAGTGCTTGTGTCAAAAACAGTGTAAGGCTCAGGGCCGATTTACAGTACCGTATCAGTGCAGGTTTCTAAAGGTTTATCCAGAATCATAAAAAATGCAGGTGCAAGAAATCAATTCACCTGTCTAAAAAACCTTTATAGCTAGAAGGCTTATCAGTATAAGACTTGTTTTCCACCAAGAATTTCCATTTGATATCACATAAACAAAGAGAGTAAAAGTCGAGGGGTCAGCGATCTCATTTGGAACATTGAGATGGGGAGCCCCACGTTTTTGGCAGCTACCCATCTACATATTTAAGTTCTGTTTGCCACAACCCCAAAAATACTATTCCTCAGCCCCTCCCTATGGATGTACTTAAAAAATAGCATTTACCTTGTGTCCTGCCACGAATACACAGAATGTACCTGGCGATCTGCCACCTTGCCACACTATCATTGTTTATAATGTCCCTTATCTTAAATCCGGCTTTTGTACTTTGTTTCCTGCCACACCATCAGGGGTGGCTCCTCTAGTAGGGCGGAGGAGTGTCCACCCATTGAAATGTCCCTAGAAAAGCCACAGAGACGAAAAATAAAATGGTAATGAAGTTAGTTCATTACCATTTTATTTTTGATCCACCCATCCTGAACCGAATGTCAGGGTGGGGCTGTGGCCTGCTGAGTAGCAGCAGAAGGGAGGAATGGTGGGCTGTCTGCACTAGTTTAAAAGTGTGCATGTCTCTTTGGCCAGCCGTCTTGCAACAGCCAGCCAGACATACACATTTTGAACCTCTCTAACCCCGCTGTCTCAGACAGTCGGGTTAGGGAAAGCACAGGCCTCCAATGCTCTGGAGAGAACTGAAAGGCCACTTTCTCCAATCCTGGCACTGTTCTCATGCTAGTTACCAGAATGAGAGCAGCTCCAGGATTGAATATTTGAATTTGCTGGAGCTTGGAGGAGACGGAGCAGAACACAGACCGGAGCAAGGACATCTTGCAACAAGCAAAGTAAGTGGCTATTTCTTTTTATTTACAGTTGCCACTCACCAGGCATGCATGCACCCACCCACCACCCATTTGCCTGCCCTGCACTCTAACCACTTGCCAGCCGCCACTGCACACCATCCCGGACAACACCTTTGTTCATCTAATCCCAATATGCAGAAAAAAAAAAAAATCTGCTGATCCACTCTTTGTATTGCCCTTTGTTAGAAATGGGGTCTTTGGTTGGCTGTCAGGTTACCCACTGTCCAAGCAAGGACCCTCACTCTGGTCTGGGTAAAGGAGACTCACACTCAGTTAACCCCGCTCACCCTCTTGGGAGCTTGGCACGAGCAGACAGGCTTAACTCAGAGACAATGTGTTAAGTATTTGTACAAACACACACAGTAATACAGTGAACCACTACAAAATGACACAACCCAGGTTTAGAAAAATAGTAAATAATTTATCTAAATAAACAAGACCAAATACGATAAAAATCCACAGTTAAAAATACAAATTTAGCACTTAAAAGCAAGAAAACAGTGCCTTGAGGCACAAATACTGCAAGTTGGTAATATGTGGCGTCATGACAGAGTCGTTTCCTACAACGCTAAGCCAATGGCACTGTTTATGGAGTCATTCGACCCCCAGGTACAGTACCTTAAGAAACAAGTAGAAAACAGGCCAGTGCACGGAGTCGGGGAGAACGGCTTCACTTGGTTGGATGCGGCGTCGGTTCTGGTGCCATGGGGCAGAAGGACTGCGGCGGAGCGCAGCGTCGTTGGGTCCTCACTACAGAGCGGTGGAGATGAAGCAGCATCAGATGCGAAGTTGGTCCCTTGGTTCCGGCAGATGCGAAGTCACAATGCCGCGGGGCAACCTCACAGGGTCGCAATGACGTCAAAGGGCAGCAGGCACTGCAATGGCATCGGATCATCATGGACATTGGACTTACGGCACTCCGGTGTCAGCTAAGTCGGGCGGGATCAGAGACTGCAGCGATGCAAGGCCTACAGGGTCGTCGGAATTCTATGAGGTCCACGGCCTCAGGGCAGGCCAGGTCGCGGTTGAGGGGTAGCGGCATCAGCTCACAGGGTCGTCGGATTCGCACTCAGCGAGGTCAACATCCTTGAGGCAATGGTTCCGGGAAGCGGTATCCTTTGCAAAGTCGCATGGTGTCGTCTGGCGTCGCTAGACCAGTTTTTCTCCATGAATTCACTTCCAGGGGTCCAGGAACTGGAATGGCACCCTCTGGCAAGCTAGAGTCCACAGCAAGTAGACTCAGGTCTGGTTGGTGAAGCCTTTGCTGTCCCTTGGGCTTCAAACCAGGAAGCAAGCTCTACTCCAAGCCCTTGGAGTCACTTCTCAAGCAGGAATCCAACAAAGTCCAGTCTCTGTCCCCTAGCACAGGCAGAAGTAGCAGCTGCAGGATAGCCCAACACAGCACAGTTACACACCAGGGCAGCACTTCTCCTCAGCTCTCCAGTTCTTCTCCAGGCAGAGGTTCCTCCTGAATCCTTGACGTAATCTAATGTCTGGGATTTGGGGTCCTCTTCTTATACCCCTTTCTGCCTTTAAAGTTGGAAAACTTCAAAGTAAAGTCTCAAGTGTCTGTAAGATCCTTTCTTGGCCAAGCCAGGCCCCAGCCACGCACCAGGAGTTTGGAGACTGCTTTGTGTGAGGGCAGGCACAGCCCATTCAAGTGTGAGTGACCACTCCTCCCCTCCAGCTCAGATGGCTCATCAGGATATGCGGGCTACACCCCAGACCCTTTTGTATCACTGTCCAGAGAGAGGTGCAAAACAACCCAAATGTCAAACTGACCCGGACAGGGAATCCACAAACAGGCAGAGTCATAGAATGGTTTAAGCAAGAAAATGCTTACTTTCTAAAAGTGGCATTTTCAGACACAGAATCTAAAAGCTAACTTCACTAAAAGATGTATTTTTAAATTGTGAGCTCAGAGACCCTAAGCTCCACATTTCCATCTGCTTCCAAAGGGAATCTGCGTTTTAATAACTTTTAAAGGCAGCCCCATATTAGACTATGAGAGAGATAGGCCTTGCAGCAGTGAAAAACGAATTTGGCAGTATTTCACTGTCAGGACATGTAAACCACATAAGTACATGTCCCACCTTGATCATACACTGCACCTTGCCCATGGGGCTACCTAGGGCCTACCTTAGGGGTGCCTTACATGTATAAAAAGGGAAGGTTTAGGCCTGACAAGTGGGTACACTACAGTGGCAGGTCTGAGACATGTTTACAGGGGTCCGTATGTGAGTGGCACAATCAGTGCGGCAGGCTCACTAGTGGCATTTGGTTTACAGACCCTGGGCACCTCTAGTGCACTGTAGTAGGGACTTACTAGTAAAGCAAATATGTCAATCATGGAAAGCTAATCACATATACATTTTGCACAGGAGCACTTGCACTTTAGCACTGGATAGCAGTGGTGAAAGGTCCAAGAATAACAAAAACAGCAAAAACAGAGTCTAACACACACCAACAACCAGGGAAACATAGGCAAAACGTTAGGGGAGACCAGGCCATGGATGCCAAGTCTAACACCCTTCCTCACTTGTCATAATAAAAGCATAATACCCGGTGCCCTGCCACTCCACCACCACACTTGGTATTTTCTTCCATTACACTCTGTGTTTCCCTTCACCACCCCACTCTTGCATGCTCTGCTCTCCATTAGTGAGCAGAGAGGTGGTCCAGTACTGAAAACCAGTGTGTGTGATCTGCTTATCAGCTTGACTTTGAGTCCCCTGTCAGCCTGGGACTGTTCATCTCTGCGGTGACAGGGAAAGCAGCAGTTGGCATTTTTCTGTGTCTCAGGTTTGCAGAGACCTGAGTGAGACCAGGGAGAAGGCGGTCTGAAGCACCATTCCACTGCCTCCACAGTCTAGGGACATGGGGGGGAGCGGGTGTTTAGGGACTGTCTGAGCCCCAGTTTTGAGGCCAGTGTTTTGCTGCTCTGACATTAGAGCAGTGACAAATGAAACAACAGACATTTTAAGGCATGGTGAGCAATTGCCCAGGGCCCCCACCTTTCAAGGGGCCCACTGGAAAAGTAAACGTTCTCTCTGTCTTATCTCTGTCTATTTAGGTATGTCTACTTTTCCCCCATTCTCCCCTCAGCCAACTTCTACCTCTGTTTCTCTTTGCCCAATGTTATCTTAATGATTTTAGGCATATTTCAACTATTTTTGAGTGACTCTCATGTCTGAATGTTTGGCATCGCGCTGAGTAGAATAAGGCGAATATGGGTACTGAAATTCAAAGGGGCCCTTAAAATATACCTTGGCCGGGGCCCCAAACATTCTTAGGACGATACTGAACGAAACTCGTTTTTTTCACTGCTCTGATATGGAGCAGTGAAGAACCAGTTTTTCAAACTGGTGTTCTCAATAAAGAACTCCACTTGAAGCCATACATAACAGTTTTAGGGCCCGATTTAGATTGTCGCAGATGGGTTACCTTATTACAATTGCATTTTATACTAAGGCATTGGTAATAAGGTGGATGAGGTATCCATCACATTTGTGACAGAGTAAACCTTTGCCAAACACTTAATCAGGTCATTAATAATTTTCAGTAATATTATACATATGTGATGGGTAGGCAGAAGGGAACTGCAAACAATGAGTCTTGATGTTTGTCTTCTTTGGTCCAGGTTGCGTTCCCTCCATTGCTGGGATACAGCTGGGGATTCCAATTCACAGAAAACATGTGTGCATGTGATAGCTCTCTCAAAGAGGGCCATGGCACTGCAGGGGAGAACGTGACATACATTTTAAAATGCTTGATGTATACCAAAAGGCCCAGACTGGAAATTAAGTGTACTTCCCTCACGTCAGGCACGTTTTTCGTTTCAGGGGTACTGACAAGTGTAGTCTCAATTCTGAGAACTCTGATGTCTCTAAGAAACGTAAATTTACTGAATATTATGAAAAAGAGTTTAATAGGCAGTGAGGCTTTTCTATCTCTTGCAAGTCATTCCTTACTTCACAGTGTCTCAGAAAGCAAACCTCCCATCTCTCATACAAGTGAGGGTCCTTATGTGGGTAGGCATTACAATCTTGGGACAAACATAATTTCGTTGGTTCCTCCCTTACCTGTCTTCCGAACTTCTTGCAATATTACACATTTCTAGTTGCAGCCTGATTTCCTCCAACAGTTGTTTCCTTGATGACCCTTCAGGCAATGACCCAGAATGGTTGTGTCCTGAATGGTCTCTCTAGAATGCCTGTCTTTCATTAGAATGTGGCCTCCTACGTACGTAGATAGCCAGAAACACTTTTCTTCTATAATTTTTCTTCTCATTGTTCTTTGTGTTGTAGGTTTCAGTGTTGATGTGGTCTGGGGGTGCTTGATAACCAGGTGGGATGTGCTGGGCTTGTGAAATCCTCCAAACGTCTGAATCAAATGCCCAGTGGTGAAGAGCATGTCACGGAAAGAGTCATAGATCAGTTTTCTCAGGGAAAAGAAATATACCTAATTTCCATAGCAATAGCACTCATTATTTTTCTACTGGCCTATGATTGACAAGTTTTATTTCAATGTTTCTGCTTTTTTGTACAGTATGATCTGGTCCACTATCACCACTCTCCACTCTTTACTGTTTTATGGACATTGTGCCAAAAACTTCTTTCAGAAGCCAGGCCAAACGTTTGCTATTGAGACGACTATCCTCAGGACCACAGCATGTGAATGAAATGTGGGGGAAAGTTACATGTGTATTTTCAGGGTCATGAAGTACCATACATCCTAAAATATATCTTTGTTAGGATGGGAAGGAGAGAACAGTCGTGCCTGTTCAGCAGTCCTTCAGTGAGGAAGATGTAACATTTTCCGTATATTTTATAAGAGGAAGGAGGAAATGTAGCCACAATCCTCAATGTAACATTTCATCCACCCTCCTGTCCTACTTCAGCAAAGAAATCATGACTTATATTTTGCAACTATGTATATATTTTTACGTCTTTCTTCTTCTAAACGGCCTTCTACTGATGTTTGAAGGTACTTTCCCCCTGTTTTTGGAGAGTACAGCCACAGGACAGATAAAGCATTATTTGCACTAAGACTGCATCCAACATTGACAAGCATCTTTGATTATTACAAATTTTGATCTTGCATTTGGGTTGAGGTTGATTCGGGTTTCACCACCTTGTCTGATTGTGGCCTAATCTCTGTATGTCCCTGTACCTCAAAATATAAGCAAAAATGTGTAATGTAAAATTAACTTCACAATAAGTGGTCTGGTAATGTTCTACTATCTTGAAAGTATCGGTATTTCTATAGCTCAAACCTAGCTAGCAAGCAACAGTGCACAGTTGCTTTCTAGCAACCAATTAAATTGAGGTTTGGGAGTTGATCTTTTACTTCAAGTGAGGACACATTACATTTCATATATTAGGCATAGAGATATTAAGAAATTTGCCCAGAATCGCATGATCATGAGCCACACACTAATGTCAGGATTCGATCCTGGGTCCCCAGGTTCCAGTATCCGCAGCTGTAGTGACTGAGCCAAATCTCTTACCCATCGTGTTGCTATACTTCACCTCATCATCATTTTTTTGATCTTGTAATCTTCTTTCAGTCAGACTCCATCCACACAATATTGTTCTGTGTAGAGCACTAGTGATTTCCTGCTTTTGGTGCCGTGCTTGCAACTATACAGATTCCACTTGGGCAGAACATTATTATTTGTGAGGCAGTGGAATATTATGATAACTACAACTGCTAAACTTATATGGATATACCAATCCACTTACCGACAAAACGCTTTGGCTGGGCTGAATAGCAATGTAAAGAAAGCCAATAAAGCTCTATTGTGATACTACTACATGGCTCCACATGGGAGGAATGAAGGATGAACCAGATTTCTTTAGACTATAATATATATTTTGATGCCTTGATGCACTTTTGACCTTTCATTTCTTACATAAATATTTTTGTATGTACTATAAGCACTCCTCATCATTCTGTCGGATTGTGGTTCAAAGTAAGTGATCATTGAGTAGTGGGTTCCTGAGGGGTTGAGTGCTGGAAACTGAATTTTATTTGACTTATAGTGGTGCGATAATCACCTATACTACACTTGGTGCTTTCTGTGTTTTGTGTAGAGCATGTCATGTTTGAAAGGCTTCTGTCAGCATAACAGTATTCTCTTTGAAGGGATCAATCGGGGGGGGGGGGGTTGTAGCTTCAAGGGGGGTGTTTGGGGTGTTACACCCCCCTAATAAATGTATTTTCTAATAAATAGTTGGGTACAGGTGCTATCTGTCAGTTATGGTAAAGTGTCTTTCGGATTTTCACAGAACTTTTTACATACTAACAGACAGAAACGCACACACAAACACACTCTCCATTCCCTGTTTTGAAAGTTTTCAAAAATGCTGGTAAGTTTACATAATATTGTGTTTTATCTCCTTTAGTACCCCTACCAATCCGCATTCCTCTATCTTTCCTCTTCCCCTTGCATTATCTTTGCACCTCACTTGACAGCTTTACCCATCTGCTGGTTTATGTGATCATAAAAAAAAGACTTAAGGAGGACAGTGTAGGGAAGAGAGCGGGGCTTTGACTCAACCCAAGTGTCGCTCCTTTGTATCATTGGATTACATAGCAGTTGTGTCAATATGGCTAAAAAGTGGTTCCATTGCTCATAACTGACACAGACATTACTAAAACAGACCATGTGCAAAATACTGTAGGAAGGGGCTATGCATGGTGAAACCCAATGACAAACCCAGGTAGAAATGGTTTTACATAGTGAATTATTTGCCAATACAATATAGAGGGTTTTTACAGTGTGAATGTTGTCAAACACACTAGGAAGGGTGTGTACTCTTGACATCTCTGACAGATACAAATGCAAGGGGTTTTGCACTGCGAGCTCAGTGACAAACACAATAGGAAAGGCATGAGGGATCTTGTTTTCAGTATGTACATTTGTAATTTTTTGTTTAGTACTTAGTTGTATGTGAAGTGAAGTACTTTTTCTCTTTATATGTAATAGCACAGGCCGGATATATATTTGTCAAAGGTTATTGCTTGCATGGCAGTATCCTGATTGTCTAAATCTCACCACCTCCCTGAGTCAGCTTTAGAATTCTGTCTCAAGCTACCCTGAGATTCAAAGCTGAAGGGGTGTGATTGGGCTCAATCTAGGGCCTCATATTGCCCTGGGAACTTCGGACTGGGTTCCCAGTTTTCCACATAAACTACAGTGGGGGTGCATTGTCATTACCCACACCCATTCAGCTGCCCATCTCAGCTAGTGACCTTAGCTGTGGCATGGTAAGCTCCAACAGCTGCGAGCTGGTCATTGATTAAAAACAGGATTAGTATGTCATGTCACTTTTGCCAGCAGCATCAGAGTTGGTACAAGGTAGCATAACACCTTTTGGATTCCCTGCTCCTAAGACGACAGTCAAACCAAAACGTGTTAGTGATCCACGTGGGGTTTTGGTGGGAATAGGTGGCCAGCCAGCGGTTCTAAGGCAAGAGTTCTTGAACGTTAATAAATGTACTTCCTAGGACTAATGTGCCCCTAGATTCCCGCAGTCTCTTTAGCGAAATTTGATCGTTAAGGGTCACAAGCAGAGGAAAAGGACTCTGCTGAGTAAAATACAAAATGAAGAGGAAAATGACACCTTTTACCACTGCGTCTGCAAGCAGACATACATTAACATTTTCTCTAATCCCTAAACCGTTTTTACTTCTTACACCATATTGCATCCCGTTTCCAGGGCAACTCTTTTCCTGCACCTTCTTGTTCTTTCACCCCTTACCCAGTCACTGAGACCGTCTATTACTCTGACCCTAACCTCTAAACTTAATCTAACTATAAATCCAACCTAAACCCTAACTAATACTATCCTTATCCCTCATACATACTTTACTCTAACCATAAACATAGCCCAACGCTAAACCTTAATTTTTCCTATTCCCATCTCCAGCCTATGCATTTGTATGTCTTTTTTGTATATGATATCTTTGTTATCTATTTGTATAATCTTAACAATTTGTGCCTCAGTTGTTTTATTAGTAGTCTACCCTTTAATGTAGATTATTTTACTGACAACTGGCCCATTGATGCTGTGCCCCTGCTTTCTCTGACTTGTCCCAACTTCCTTTTTTCCAGGTGATTTCATATGTAACTACTCTGATATTGCTTCATTGCAGAAATGTGTTATTTTATTTTATTTTAAAAATAGAGAAATTGCAGCTGCGATTTAATCTGTGTACATGAGCAGTTTTGCAGGCGTGGCAGTTGAGCTCTGGGGCCCTGCCGTAGGGTGCTATGCTGGTGTATTACTGAACGGTCAAGGTCAGTGCCAACTCAGAGCTGTTTTTGGCTTCCTTGAACTGGTTCCTCCCATTCCATGTTGGTGTTCAGACAGGCACTGTGAAAGTCTTGTTTAACATTTTCCGTTGTCAGAGAAAGGCATTTAGTTCATTTCTTTTTGGTAATATTTAGTTCCATTGGATAGTGAGAAACAAATGTTGTATTCACGTGTGGAGCCTTTCACCCCTGAAGATTTCAAGAACTCTAACATGCTATATATATCAGACACGTAAAACGTAATTTGCTATAGCACCCAAATCCATTATAATTAGGGTTCCCTGTTTTATGGTACTTATTTTTGACATTCCATCTGTATCTATCCAATGTATTTTTGGTCTTTATGTCGTTTTTAACATATTTATTTTGTTTTATTTAAAAAAAATGAAGCTGCCTCTATGATATTTCTCCTTTTATTTAACAAATGAATGTACATTAACACTTGTGTCTAGATGTACGAAGCATGTTCGAGGTCCCAAACGGCCCGATTTGCAGAATTTGTCTATTTATGACCGCAAAAATGTTTTTTTTAATGTAGAAATAACTAACTGCGATTCTACAGAATCGTAATTTAGGTTTGAAGGGCCAGATGTAGCAAACGATTGCGACTCGCAAACGGGCCGAATCGCAATTTGCGACAGTGCAAAATCGGAAATGGGATGCAAAAAGCCCATTTCCGACTCGCAAAAAGCGATGGGACCCGTTTGCGAGTCGCATCCGGTGCGACCCCATTTTGCGACCCACAAATTGCAAGTCGCAATTTGCGAGTCGCAACCCATATGCAATTGCAACTCGCAAATTGCGACCAGTCGCAAAAAGGCCAGTTTGCATGTCCCATTTACCACTAACTCAGAGCAGGTGGTAACCACTACCAAAGTATAAAAGGGGACCCAGAAGGCATCTGGGTTACTCAAGATGGCGGATATATACCTGATAGCAGTGAGGAGGAGAGTCTACGCAGCCCAGCAGAGGAGGAGGAGGGGCCACAGACAGGAGAAGATATATAGAACCAGGCAGACTCTTTTTCAGCAAACTGAAGAGGAGATCTATGACAAATACCGCCTTAGCAGCGCAGCCATTCTAGAATTAATAGATTTACTCAAGCCACAGCTAGAACACAAGACTCTGCGTGGCTGCGCCATCCCTACGCATGTGCAAGTACTATGCGCACTGCACCTCTTGGCCTCAGGGAGCTATCAGGGGGTCACTGCCGTGGCAGGTGGGGTATCCCAAAGTGCAGTGTCAAGGTTCCTCAGGGCATTCCTAGAAGCCTTAGTCACGCACATGTCTCACTTCATATACTTACCAAGGAATGAGGCAGAAATTAACAGCACCAGGCTGGACTTTTACCGCATTGCCCACTTTCCTCATGTCATAGGGTGTGTAGATGGGACACACATTCAAATATGCCCCCCTGCTAATCTGGAACACATTTTCCGCAACAGGAAGTGTACCCACTCACTCAACATACAGGTTGTTTGTGATGCCCATTATGTCATCACGGACATCGTAGCTAAGTTTCCTGGCAGTACCCATGACTCATACATTTTTAGGCATAGTGGGATACATCAACGCCTGGAACGTGGGGAATTTGGAGACGGTTACCTCCTAGGTAGAGCCACAGACACTTGCAGACATACACACAGGTCACTGTGCACGACAATCTGGACTTCCTAACCGTGTACTTTTGTGCCCAACAGGTGACAGTGCATATGCTCTTAGGCCTTGGATCATGACTCCGTTTTTAACACCCAGAACTGAATCAGAGAGGCAATACAACAGTGCGCATAAGAGGACCAGGAACCTGATCGAGCGCACCTTCGGACTGCTGAAGGCAAGATTCAGATGCCTCCACCGCAGTGGAGGCGCCCTCCAATACACCCCCATTACCGCTTTCAAAATTGTGGTCGCATGCGCCATCCTCCACAACATAGCCACCCGACGTGGGCTACCTCTCACCCCTGCAGACCCAGATCCTGATGATGAAGAGCAAGAACAACCACATCGCCATCATGGGGATAGGAGTCTAGCTAATCAAGGCAGACTGAGACGGGACCACATTGCAACGCAATATTTTGGACGGTACGTGTCAACTCCCACCATACTCACCTATTAACCATTTGTTAAGTGGAACAAAAATAACTGTTTTATTAATGTCATGAAGAAACTATATACAAGTTGAAATTGTCCATGGGCAGGAAAATGCCAACCAGTCATGTGGTACATTAACGCCATGTGCCACATTAATCTGTCCTGGCTGTTATCTATGATCTCCTGCCCCTCCTGCCAGCCTTGCTGGTCCCTGCTGCGTCCATGGTGCTGTGCCTACCACTCCTCAGCACCCTACTGTCAGTGGCAGAGACACTGCTCACTGTTGAGCCCTCCTCCCAGGTGTATTTGTTAACTTCCTGGCTGTGATGTCATCATCATGTGCCAGGAAGTGTTTCCAGAGTGTTCTGGTATGCTTTCTGGAGTGTTCTGCTGCATCTGCAAGCAATTTTGAAGGTAATCGCAATTTGCGACACCCACTCGCTAATTGCGAGTTCGTTTTTTGCACACTCGCAAACAGCGACCTCGCAAACTGCGGACTCGCACACAGCGTTGCGAGTCCGGCTGCGAGTCGCAAAATCGGATCGCTTTTTTTTCTGACATTCCAATTTGCGAGTCGCATTTTGCGAGTCGCATCAACTCGCAAAATGCGAGTCGCAATTTTTATTTTTGCTACATCTGGCCCGAAATTCGGTATATGGAAGGTGCTTATTAGGGAATCTCTTCCAAATACCAAATTATGGTGGTATACATTAATGTTTTGCAACTAAATTTCAGTCACAAAACAATAATATTTTACTATCTCATCAAAGGATTTGTAAACAGAAAGGGCCTGTTCCCTTTTGTGAAGGTTGACAAAACATTTTTTATGAGCAGGCAGTGCCTACTCTTAAAAAATGAAAGTTACATTTTTCATTTTTGTTTTGAACGCATCCTGTTTTCCTTTAAGGAAAACTGGTTATATTTAAACAAGATTGCTTTGCTTAAAAGCAATTATAGCTATGTATGCCTGCTGACCTAAGATGGTCACCATCCCTATGATGGCTGTCATTCCTAATGGGCTGCAAATTACAATCTACCTCATTAATATTCGTTACGTAGGTCAATTTGCAATCCACTGGGAATTGCTAATTAAAGTTTAATACATTAAGAATAATGATTACTAAATAGCGATTCGGAAACCATCCCTTTTTGGAAATCGTACATCTGGGCCTAGAACTTGTGACAGGTTTTAGCACTATAAGCAGCCACTTAATACACTCATCTGAAAACATTAGCATTGTAGTACAAACATGCCCATTTGCAGCTATTTCATCGTAATTAGGGAATCTTGTACCATGTTGTAACTCCCATACCTTGAAATTTGTTGGTCTAGTTCAGTGGCTTCAAACTTTTGACTTATGTGGACCCCTGCTTTATCATTACTGGAACCTGCAAACTCCCATTGAATCATAATTGGAATCCGGGGACTTCATACTGAGTCATTACTGAAAGCTGTGGACCCAAACTGTTAAGAATATTTAATTTTCTGAGCAGTCGCGGACCTCCTGAGGAGGCTTTGCGGACCCCTAGGAGTCCCTGGACCACAGGTTGGGAACCACTGGCCTAGTTGACAGCATCAAGATTTTTAACAGAAGACGCATTTTGAAATTTTTCCTTGTTTAGTGATACATGAAGAAAGAGGTTTCTGCATATATTTACATGTAATCTCAGAAAACTCTGAACCTAATCATAACATCACATTAAGGCTCCCTGTTGTGCTCAAAAAGTCAAGACTTCGCAAGTCACCAACCCATAGACATATTTCAAATTATGAATGCAGGTTATGTCTGAATATCTCCATCCATGTACCTAAATCGGTTACCACGCAAGAGGCAAAATGTCATAATAAACAAGCAATCCATGATCTTAAAACTCCAAGAAACAACCACAGCCTTGAGAAACTTAAAAATGTGTCCTCATGTTGGTCTGTTTGACCCATACGCTCAGCAATATCTTGTTCTCCTTCTAAACCATAGAGAAAGAAGATTGTTCCCTTTAGCAATTGTTGGGGGGGTATGGGTGGATGGGGGTGTAGGTCGAGGCCTTCTCCTAAATTCAGTTAAGAACAGACGCAACATTTTATGCTGGCTAGTAGCCACTACGGCAAGGATAGGTCCATTGCTATAACTAAGATCCCACGCAAAACTTGGCAAAAAAAATTGACAAAATTGTCATTTTGCTAAGTGACTTTGTGGGACCTGTGACCAGGGCAACATGCCTATATCTGAGGATCAGCGGGGCCATCTACATAAAACTTCACAATGCTTAAGCAGAACACTTTCAGTGTCAATATTTGCTATCCTGTATTACTTCATGAGCCGTCCTGATGGGGATTTCAAAGTGACTGTTGGAGTGGGGGCGCTGACCCCTATTGTGCTGCCTTGTGCCTGTGTGCTCCAGCCTGAAGGTCTACAGCTACCACAATTCTTTGCGCCTGGAGGCGCTGCCACAAGTGAGGAGGGGTTGGGGCCAACTGCACAGAGAGTCTTTTAACGCGAACAAGCCTCCTGCAGAGCGGGATTTCAAAGTGACTGCTGGAGTGGGGGCACTGCCCCCTGGTGTACTGCCTTGTGCCTCCATGCCCCAGCCTGAGGGACTACAGCTGCCACAATTCTTTGCGCCTGGAGGTGCTGCCACGAGTGAGGAGGGGGCTAGGCCGACTGCACCAATGCGCTTATCGTGCATACAAGCCACTACCAGTGCGGGATTTCAAAATGACTTCTGGAGTGGGGGCGCTGTCCCCTAGGTTGCCATCTTGTGCCTCCGTGCCCCAGCCTGAGGGACTACGGCTCCTGCAATTCATTGCGCCTGGAGGCGCTGTTATGAGTGAGGAGGGGGCAGCCCAACTGCACCGACGCGCTTATAGTGTATACAAGCCTTCAGCAGCACGGGTTTTCAAAGTGACTGCTGGATTGGGGAGCTGACCTCTAGTGTGCCGTCTTGTGCCTCCGTGCCCCAGCCTGAGGGACTATAGCTGCCACAATGCTTTGTGCCTGGAGGTGCTGCCACGAGTGAGGAGGTGGCGGGGCCAACTGCACCGATGCGCTTATATCGCTTATATCACATACAAGCCTCCTGCAGCGCAGAATTTCAAAGAGACTGGTGGAGTGAGGGCGCTGACCCCTGGTGTGCCGCCTTGTGTCTCTGTGCCCCAGCCTGAGGGACTACAGCTGCCACAATTCTATGCACCTGCAGGGGCTGCCACGAGAGAGGATGGTACGGGTCTAACTGCCCTGATGCGCTTATTGCGTATACAAGCTTCCCGCAGTGCAGGATGCATCCAGGCAGGTGGTCGTGAGATGACTGGGCTATGAGTGGGCCTATCTGCGCCCGTCAGAGCCCAGAGCAGGCTGGGCCACCCCACTTGGTTCCTTGATCCCTCGTCCTATACATTTGCTGGGAGCCCCGTCAAAATTTGACAACACTTATTTTATCTCCTATCTACCGGCTGCAACTTAGCCTCCCCCTTCACAAACATGGTAAAAAGAAAGCAGTTGGGGGATACCTTGTACTAAATAAAACCCCACAGTTACAGTGATTGATCATATGCTGGAGTGAGTGATTGGTGTTGTTAGTACTGAGATTAAACTCTCTGAGAGGAGATTGTCATTGAATTTTAGCCCGACTGTAATAGATTTGCCAGCAGCCACAAACGGGCCATTGACCTCTCCCTTTGCTCAGAATCCAGAGGGAGATTTTAACACTATCAATCCTGCTATAAAGCCTTGCAGTAGCATGGCAGACCCTAATATTATCAATCAGCTGTCTAGTTTGCGACCTAGCCCCCCACTAACTCCAAATAGGAGGGCAAAGAGACCGACCAAAAATAAATCTAATGGAAATTTGCAAAGGGTTCCCTAAACAGCACATCATAAAAGTTGGACAACAATATTGAGACCTCACAAAGACAATCTTATTTACCCTTTATCTCCAACTGGGAATAGTGAGCCTGAAACTCATGATCATCAGTCCTTTGAATCGTTCCTCGAAAGCTTCTTTGAAAGTTTGTTAATTCAGAACCCTCTCCCTTATTTGCTCACCTTACTAGTTTAGAATCTGAGCTTAAGGCATTAAAAACCTGCTTCTATTTAACCCGGGGAGCTGCACAGAGTGTCGTGGGAAGACCACTCAGGCACCTTCTCAGAAACAGGCACCCCAGGTCCAACAGCCAATAATAAGGAGAAGGCAAGAAATGTAAAAGTCGTCTCAAACTGAGCAATCCCTGGATAATGGGGTCTCTACTGATAAATCCGGCCCCCTGGTATATTTGGAGATAGCAGCTGCTGTAAAACTACCCCCTCAAAATGATCACACTCTAGACAAATTAACTCAATTCTCCCCCCCCCCCCAGAATGTACCACCTTCATAATCATCCTCAAAGACGTCCTGCTGTTGTCATCACGGAGTGGAGAAAATCATGCAGCCTTAAAAAATAAGGTGACATTTTAGCTCAAAAATAACCCAGGATCGACAGGGGACTTGGTACAGGAAGTGGTGCACGTGAGGAGTGTGCCCTAACTGGGTATTCATCCAAAAGATACCCCGGGAGATTGTGTTATATAAACTTTAGGCACCCTGAAGAATTAAGATGCTGCTTAACTGCCTGACTATGTCGTCATCATTGACTATGGATAAAATCAGAGCACTTCTGCTAGGTTATTTCTATAGGCCCTGTGGCCTCAAAAACACTCCCAGCATTCAATATTTCTCAGGATAGTTTTTGTTCATTACCCCGAATAGTGGGCCAGCCCTACAATCGTAATTATGTACCCAATCAAAACTAGACTCCCATCATTACACCCCCATAATCACTCCAAATAGGTTTTCCCCCCTCCTCTTTAAAAGAGCAAGACTGACGAGAGGTGTAAACAAGGTTGGATTTCACACAGCAGGACGTAGTGATTCAGGGGACTATATGAAAGGAAAGTGAAAAGCCAGGAATTATGTCTGAAAAGGGTTGGTTGTTAAATCCTGGGACACCGCAGGAGTTACATCTAAATTAGGGATTCCAGATTGGGTAAATACCATCAACTCAGCACAGATAATATGCCTACAAGAAACCTGGCACCCTGAAAATTTCCATGTTGATAGTTTTGTTTCAGTACTTACTCCAGCAATCCCTTTTAATGGCGGGCGAGGAAGGGCGGCTTGGCAGTACTCATTTCGACCACAGCTCCCATAGTCATCAAAAAATTATTTATTAGTTCTCCTTACTTCCCATTGGTTCTTATACTTACAGATCAGAATTATGAGGTTGTTTTAATTAACTTCTACAATAATGTTTTAAACAGCACAAGATGTGGACCTTGGGAAAGAGTTAGATTATTTTATAAGCAGAAAGGATAACAATTACGGATGGGAGATTTCAACATCAATAAGTGCCAACACTCATCAAGTGAGTTGTGCACGTACACAGACTGTTTTGGGGGAGGGCAATTGCATGTTCCCCATGATCCCTATGGTGAATCTATAAATGAAGTTATGTATAAGTTAAACCAAGAACTAATTGAGCAGGACACTGAAGGGAATAAGACTTTGTTGCCCACGTTTCATGGGAATGATTGATGTTCAATAAGTGATCATATAATAATCTCTGCAAGTATTTTTAATTTGATCAATTCCCAATCTTAGTGATCATTCTGTACTAAAGTTTACTCATAGTATTGTAACAAATAATATGATGGGGCATAAGCTAGCATTGCCCATCTAGATGTCTGGTGCAGATGGCGTTAGTTTGATATGGGCTGGCAAAAATGAAACTGCATTGATGTAAACAGTTGTCAATGAACATTTAGAGGCTTTCGTTACCTGTGCTGATTGAGGGTGATCATGATAGGTTATTGGCAGCATTTCAAACTATTACTTCAGCCATTGCTGATAAATTAAGAGTCCCACAAAAGAACTCCAGCAAAACAGAAGAGACCTGTGGATGGTTTGATAGACATTGCTCTAGGACAAACCAGGATTTAAGAAATACTCTAACGACTATCCCTGGAAATAGAGAATTGATAGAAGGGCTAAGAAGGACCTATAAAATGGTAATTTCTAGTAGGAAAAAAGGACTCAGAGAACAGGAATGGCTTAGACTTGGACAGGTAGCTGAAATGGGCGATTCCATATTGTTCTGGAAAATAGTTAATTCTCCATTTTTAAAAGATAACTCCCAACCAAATGTGGAGGTATTAGTTGCCCCAGAAGATTGGATCTTCCACTTCGGAGAGATCTTCAGTCCAAATGGCCGAGATGCTGTTTTACCCCAGAATGATCATCACCCTCCATAATTTACACCACTGCGTCCAATTACCCTAGATGAAGTTGCCAGAGCTATAGAAAAGCCTGAATTTGAAAGCCCCTGCCCCAGATTGGGCCCCTCATTGATGTTTTAAAGTCAGAATTGCCACTGTGGGTGCCAAATCTGACCCACGTCTGGAATGCAGCATCTCCCCTCAATGTGGAGCGAAAGCATCATAGTTCAAATTTTCAAAAAGGGGGATAGGGGAGATGCTAAGTGTTATTGCCCAATTTTTTTTTTTATTAGACTTGTCCTCTAAGTTAACGGGCAGGGTCATATTAGAAAGGCTATAAAGGTGGACCACCAAAAACCATGTGTTGACTGAATCACAATGTGGCTTCAGAAAACACATTGGCACGGTGGAACAGTGTATCAATTTAAACTTGTCACTCATGCTAAACGGCGGCAAACACGAGTAGGGCTGGGTGCTCCCGCCAACATTAATGGCCATCTGTCACAGATGTATGCATCGCTGACAGCTGGTATGCGATATGGGAATAATGGAGAATGTACACAAAAGTTTTGTGTGACAAGAGGAATTAGGCAGGGTTGCGTTCTTGCCCCAATTTTATTTTCTTTAAATATCAGTGGGGTGGATGACTGTCCGCAGAATGTTAAGGCCGATGTAACCTCAGTTGGGCATCGCCCGACCACCATTTTACTTTATGCAGACGATGCAGTGTTGCTGTCACTGGCTGCAAATGGCTTAAAATGCCTGATTGATCATTTTGTGGCTTCTAGGGAAGGTACAGTATGGGGAAAACAGAGGGAAATCACACTATGTAGCAGGGCAGACACTGGAGCAGGTAAAAACGTTTAGTTACTTAGGTGTATTGTTCTCAGCAGGGGGGCACTGGGGACCACACTTAAAAGTCACAAAGCTTAAACTTTTAAGAGCCTCAGAGACAGTTTTTAGATTGGTGAAGAAATTAGGCTCCAAACCTATTAAAGAAATGCTTCAATTATATAAATCTAAAGGTCTATCAATTGTGACTTACTGGGCGTCGCTGTGGGGTACGAATAATACTACCATATTACAAAACAAGGGGAATACATTTTTGTGTAGGCTCCTGGCAGTTCAAGGCTCAACCCCAAAGCATATTAAACACAAAGAATTAGACACCCCCAATATATATGATTCCATTCAATTTAGCACTGTAGCCAAATGGCATAGTATCTGGAGCAAGTCTGGTACAAAGTTCACGTAGGGACATAATCACGGACTGCCCAGATCTTGAATATTATGGGAAAATTCTATGGCTGCAACACGTGACTAACTTATTGCAGATAACAGATGATAATGTTAGTGCCGGAGCTCCTGCTGGTACAGTAAAAAAGAATTGAAAAGTATTTTCATGGCCAAAAGGGAGGCAAATAGAAAAAGATGTGAAAAAATAAAACCGACCATAGTACAATACTGTCAGGGGTCATCACATCAAGGGCTTCCAGGGTATTTGATTAACTTGCCCAACACACAAAATAGATTCTGTCTAACCAGATTATGCCTATCGACTCTACACCTTCTAGTCGCATTCCCAAAATCTAAATCTGAGGGATGGACAGGAAAATTACCCAAGTGCCCTTGTGATGGGAATGCAGATCAATTAACAATACATTTCATGCTGTTGTGTAAATTCTCCAAAGATACTAGGTTGCACGTTTTGCACCCGCTCTTTCTATTTCTTTCTCATACTCATACTTGCTGTGCAGCTTCGACCTTCATCAAATTGTCAGTTAGGAGAAGATAGAGAATGCAATATTTAGAATTATTGTGCTATGAGGAGGCCTGATATCGGTCTGCATTTTAAGTCACTATAACAGTCCGGTCATCCATTTGAATATTATGAATTGTCTTGGGTGGTCGAAACCCTCAAATCATTTTTAACGTTTTTATTGCATCAAGCACTTGCACTCTCGACATACGATCCCAGGCTAAATGATTGTCATTATTATGTCATAATTCTGTTACAACACATGATCATCTTGGGCCTCTGATCTTCTTCTGTTTGACCGTCTAATTAACTGATGTGCATAATGAAGGTTATGTGGATGATTGTAATTATTTTTTGGTATTTGTTGTTTATGTAAATTATTATTCTTCTTTGCGTTGTGTACAATCCCAATAAATATATTTTGAATTGAATTGACGTCCATATACTAACTGGGTCATACTGCATTTTAGCTTTGTCTTAAACTTAAAAAAAATATATTTTTATATTTTTTAATCATATGTGTGAGAGGCAGCTATGTTTTCTACTGTGAGCAGAAAGCGCTTTAATAAATTCAAAAAATCATGCCTGAATAAGTCTTTGTAGTCTGACCCCAAGAATGCCTGAAGCAGATGCTAGCCCTTGTTGAGCTACTCCCCTTATATATTTACGCACGCACCATGTTATATTTGAGGGGACAGCAAGGCCAAGCATACGTTGTGGTGGACGGCTCACAGCAGGATTCTTTTATCTGCTGTTGTTTCGTTACTTTCATCTTCCAATGTCCAGCTGTACGACCAGCAGGTTTTGGCCGGTATCGCCACAGCATAACATCTTTTCAGCTGAAGCGCTGTGATTGCGACATTCTTCTAACATAAATCTCACTGTTTTAAAGAAATTATGCCAGAGCTATTGTGTACCATAATTCAAACGCTCCTTTCAGGGAACGGGTGACGTTTCAGTTCTGTAGTGATTTAATTTTTCTATATCTTACAATATGTTTGTATGCACAGTTTTATTTGTTATTCTTAGTGTTGTAGCGCAAAATATCAGGAGAGAAGGTTTTAAAAAATCGAAGAATCAAAAAGATACTTGCTAAAATTAATGCACTTATAGTAAGCATTATTGCTAGAAATAATATTAATTTTGTATAGTGCCACATGCAACAGTAAGCTCCTCCAGGGCGGATGGCGTTTTTTAAAATCTGGCTTGCCAGGAATGCTATAGAAAGGTAGGTATGTTTGTAGAACAGTAGAATCTTTAGCGATGGATTGAAGATCAGATAGTTCACTTGTTTAGAAACTACTTGGTTATTTATACGAAAGTGTCATTAGTTTGCCCAAAATCTTGTAGAGCAAATAACATCTGGTCTGACAGTTCTTGCCCACAGGTGCAGAACAAGTTTGTGCCTCGGAAATCATTTAGTGTATGCGATCACTTGTGAGATAGTTCAAAATTCGTACTTTCAGCCCAACACAAGCATAATCGATTGTACACCAGTTTTGACCGAGCAGGATTTCCATCACTGAATGGGCATGGATGCAGTACCACAAGCAGTGGCTAGGTGGCATTTGTGGGTTGACACCACTGCTGAATGATAAATTTCAATGATGCAGTTCGATAGACTGCTTCTGGGTGGCATTTTCCCATATAATTGGATTACACAATTGTAGTTTACTAGCTTGAGTTCTGCCTGTCGGTATTTCTGACCTCCAAGGGCGCATTGTCGCATGGGTTTACTAGATGATGGTTTGCAGCCTTGAATCGATGCTGCATTACAGTGACAGTAGTAGCATGCGTTTATTGCTAATTAGCGTTTTGTAGTTTAGTACCATTTCTGGCTTATCATGCAATACAATAATGCTTTAATGGCATATCTAAACATGCAAGTATTGCTGGAAACTGGTTAATTACTGTATTTTTTGTATATTTTCACAGTATTATTTATGCATTAAACTCCAAATAAGGTTTGGTTCGTTGTTGGTTAGTATCTATACAGTGCTTTAAATGGGCCGGTACTCTCCGGTACTGAGTAACGGCACTTTTTTATTTTGAGAGGGAGAGTACCGGCATATCTCAAGAAAAACGTAATACTTTTAATTGGAGAGTACCGGCACTTCTCAGAAACAAGCAGGTACTCTGGTACAGAGTACCTGCACTTGTATTTTTCCATTTAAAGCACTGTCTATATATTGAGTAGAGTTCTGTTCGGTCATGGCAATGTCTGGCATCCTTGTATATTTTTAGGCTTTTGAGTACCTTATTTTGTCACACATATTTGTTTTTTCTGACATCTCACAGTTAGTCCTCACAGGATTTTCAGTGTTCATCACTTTTTACAAGTTTTTTTTTCTTCTCAACAAAATATTTGGTGGAGGGTCTGCTTGCTGCATCATGTTTGGCAGAGTTGATAAGAAAGCCAGTGGTATCTTTTGTTAGAGCAATATTACATTGCTTACACAGCTATTTTACTCAGGGTCTTATTACGAGGTGGCGGTCCAACTTGCCCCAGCAGTGGCGGTCAAACCGCCACATTACGAGGTTGGTGGGCAGACCCGCTAACCTGCCGCTGTCCCTGCCAGGATCAGTGATCCCGACGGGCTGACGGCAGTCCTGGTTGTAACTCTGCGCCATCCTGCTGATTACAACCTTGTTCTCTGCCAGCTTTTTCATGGCGGTCTGACCACCATGAAAAAGCTGGTGGAGAACAAGAGCAGGGCCCCCCTGCAAAGCACCCTTAAAATGTGCACTGTCTGCTGTGCATACAGTGTGCATTTCGAGGGTAGAGGTGCCCCCTGCGTGCAGCAGCATTACATGCAGCTCTATTATGAGCTGGTGACAATGCTGCTGCACCTTTCCCACTGGGCTTACCAGTGAAAACCTTGGTTTCCACCGGTCAGCTCAGAGGGAAAATCGTAATAAGGCCAGCGGGTAGGTCACCAACACTGAGGTGACCTCCCCGTCGGGAGTTTGGCGGATGGGTGTTTCCGTCCGCCAGACTCATACTCAGCCCCTCAGTCTCTAGGTCTGTCGCTTTCTACATGCAATAGTCATGTACCCAATATTGATGCACTGTGTATAATGTTTATTCTCATTGCAACTTCATTCATGTATCATGGATGGCTTTGGAGAAAGCAGAATTCGCCAATTAATTACCCATGCTCCTGTTTACTCCGTGCACTCACCCAGCTGTCAAATCATTGACTTATTCTTGCACTGTTGTGCTTCTTATAATGCAAAAGACACTTTAATTTAGAAAATAGCTAAACTTGTGTCTGCATGACGACCCCATACACCCCAAACTCTAGATCATTCTGCTTGATCCTTTTCCCCATGTCCATCTTAGTCCCTCCTTAACATGTGACAACGTCCTACCCTTCTTGCTGTGTTTGGCCGTTTATCCAGCCCATCAGGCAACCCTACCTATACTAGCTTCCAGAATTCCATACAGGGCTTTTCCTTTCAACCACCACCTGTTTCTGAACCACCTGGTCTGCTCTCTGTGTGATTTACTACTCTCATCTCCTCCTACTTCAGTGGCCTCTGCTCATCTGCTCTGCTCCCCACATTTACCAATTAGTTTTGCAGTTCCTACTACAACAGAAGCAAAATCACTTCTCACTCCAATCTAAGCAAAAGTAGGGAACGTGTTGGACTTTGAAGGGCTTTAATTTACTATCCTCACTCCAATCTAAGCAAAATCAGGGAAAGTGTTAGACTTTGGAGGGGTTATAGTTACTACTCCCACTCCAATTTAGTCCTGAGTAGAGAAAGTGTGAGACTCAGGTGGGGGGGTTACATTTTCTCTTCCCACTCCCAACATAAGCAAAAGCAGGGAACATGTTGGACTTTGAAACGGTTAGATGAACCATTCCAGTTCCTGATATTAAAAAAAAAAAACATAAACATATTAAAACACATTGAAAGTAAAACAATATGTGCATTATAAATAAGCAAAATTAAATATAGTTTTAAAAAAACCTTCATAATAAACAAATAATTGAACAGATATGAAGAAAATAAATATATTTAAAATAAATATACAACACATCCTACTACCCAAACACCAACAAAAAAATTAAATAAATAATAACAAATTAATAACATTAAAAAGTTATGAAATAAAACAAATAGAAGTAAACCAAATAATAAATATAACATTAATTTTAAGAAGTCTATTATTAAATATATTGATCAAGTAATTAAAAGTGAATTTCAATGCAGCAGATAGGTAAAATAAAATGTAATTGATTAAATAATTTGCATAACTAATTATAAATGTAATATTTAATGAGTATACATAATTGAAAAAAAACAATAATTTAAAATGTAAATACCTTCCCACTTGATACCCCTACAGACCCAACAACCCACAAATGACTTATAATTTAGTAGTTAAACTGTCAAATAATTAAATTACACATTAAAAATCGCAAAATGCACTTGGGGCAATGCAATGCATGGGACCCAATGCAATGCATGGGGCCCAAAGCCTCACTCTCCATGGCCTCACCTCCTCTCTCAGGTTGGGCCCTCGTCTCTCTTCCTGATCAATGAAAATTATTTCAGTGATACACTATCTTGTTTCTTTGGTGCTAAAGTCTGAGTCGTTCCTCAAACGTATACATAGGAGCTGCTTAACATGCTGGAATCAGTAAATACAAAGAGCACTGGCTAGCATTCGGTCCAGTTATTTTACCTACACAAAGTGGTAGTTACCTGCGTCCTTAATTAATAAAGGACTGGCTGTGGAAAGAACCTCTGTACAAATGATGAGTAGATTTAGAAATAGATTTAATACATTAATATGTACAGAGGAGCTCACAGTGAAGAAACACGAATGATGAACAAAATGAACAGAAGAGAATAACATCATTAATCCTAAATGAACAAAAGAGAAAAATAATAAATAACAAAATCCATTAACCTGTCTGGCACCTTGTGTACCCTTTTGCCAGAATAGTTTCTTGAATGGTCAGCTTATGAAAGATTCAGTTCATCACAACCCACACGGAAACAGAACCCAAAGCTCTTCGTCAGACATTGCATTACTAATACAATCAGGCACATATAAAGTCCAATCAAACTGGTCACTGCACTCATTCTGTACACTATACTTCCCGAACATCCTCACAGACTGCTTTTTACTCAAACATATGCAACTACATTTGTTCCATCATTCCTTATTCTCCAGAAGAAACTAAACACATGCAACTTTCAGTACTTTTCTGGAGTACTCTCCTATGCTGTAAAATAGGTACATAATTACCAACTGTAAATGTGACCAATGTGGCATTGTACCATTTATTATTATATTGCTTAGATGTGACCTGTTTATCTTGAACTCCTAGCTTCATCCACCAACTTAGATCACACAGGAAAACAATTGCTTACAAGAAATGAAGATTTTAACTTAGTCTCATGGACTTTCAAAAAAAGAAATAGTGGAACTCCTATGGTAGAATGAGGAAAATTAAGCTAGGTAGATATCTGTTCATTCAAACAATCCATTACGTCCACATTATTTGCCAATACTATTTGCACACCTTCTTTAACAAGCTTATTTGCTCTTACTTCTAGCCCACTGGAAGCATGACTATACAGAGCCGCACCAATCATCATTGCACTTGAATCTACTATTAAAGTGCATTTTGAGCCGCAAATAAAAGGTTTCAATGCTGGTGCTGTCATAATCATGTTCCTAACTTGAGCAAAATCTTCATCTTATTCTTTTCCCAAAATATACTTCACATCCTGTTGGAAAATGGGTTGTTGGGAAGGGCAGATAAGTACCTACACTTAGCAATAGGCCACTAACCTCCACTTAGGTCCAGTCAGGTCTCAGTAAATTAACCCCAGCTCAACCCTTGGTAGCTTGGCAACGAGTTACAAGGCTTAACTTAGGAGACAAAGCGTAAAGCATTCAAATATCACAAAACAGTAACTAAATAAAACACGGGAAACAGTTTAAAAATCAAAAATCAATTTATAAAAATAGAACATATGTTTAGCTTTAAAATGACACCAAAACGAATACAATCAGATAAGGGGAACCGGAGATATTAATTTTTAAAGAATTAATGCTTTCTAGTGCATAGAAGCAACTAGCGCTCAAAGGGTTAAAAAAGGTCACACTGGAAGGGAACAAAGTCCAGAGTTCAGGCCACCCACGAGGTAACACTGTCACACTCACTTCAGAAGCGTTTGATTTAGGAAAGTGGTCCACAGCACCAGCCAAGGGTTTAGAGGCTCTGGTATGCCTCTTGGGGTCTGGGACTACAACTCCCACAATAAACCTCTTCAACTTATGGAGTTGCTCCAAATGTCTCCAAACTTCTGGATCTTCTTCCAGAGGTCCTTTTTGTGTCCTTGAAGTGTCCACAACTTGATCCAAGGTTTCAGAAGCTCTGAGTTGCTCCTTGGGAGTTGGGACTACAATTCCCAGAAAGCACTTCGTCAGAATCCTCAAATGGCCACTGGACGCTGGTCAGCTGGGCTCTGCTTGCAGGACTTGATGCAGGGACTCTGGGCAGCTCCTTTGTACCTGTAGCAAACAGGGAATCCCTTCTTGAAGCAATATAAGACAGGTAAAGTCTTAGTGGTGAAGCCCAAGTGTGAAGGTGGTGCAGTCCTCCAGAGTGCAGTGTCCAGGTGCAGGTCAGGGGTCCAGCAGGGCAGTCCTTCTTCTCCTGTAGTTCTTCCTTGTTGGAATCTTATAGGGATCTGGTAGGGAACTGAGATGGGGGTGCAGATCTGCCAGTTTTAGCCTTGCTCCTGGGTGAAAAACAGGGGGATCCTGGTTCTCCAATCAGGGGCAGGGTCCTTCCCCCTGTGATGACCACTTCCTGGGAAGTGTGGCAAAAATCAATTCCAGGGAGCAACATTCCTCAAAAATCCATCATAGCTGAAAGGTGATTTTTGGAGGTTACATCTGGCTGAGCCCATCCACTGGTGTGGCTAGAAATCCTAAACACACCCATTTCCTGCCTTCTCCTAATCTAATCAAGGGGGCACCTAATTGTCTGGGTTTGCAGGATGTGAGGTTGTTGCTGGGTTGCTCCACTGCTCAAAATGTCCTTCTTTGCCCTCGAAGACCAGTTTGGCATCCCTCCCCATTTCTGCTTCACCATCTGCTGAGGGGAGATCTCCTCCACCAGGCACATCTCTGTGCTGAGCCAGGACACTTCACACCTCATCAAGGCAGCCTGGCCAATCAGCAGCAAAAAACACTGCAGGGCTAAAGTTGGCAACTTTTCAGGTAAAGTTAAAAAATCTTTACCTGAACAAGTTATATTAAATCCCACAACTTGAAGTTGTGGGATTTATTATAACTATTAATTTGATACCAAACTTCTGGTATCTGTTACCTAAGGAGATTTTTTAAATTAAAATAAAGTCTCCCCATTATAGCCTATAGAGGCCACTCACTACAATGAGGGAAAAACAAATGTGGCTGTTTTACCTCACCAGGGCTTATACAACTATTTGTATAAGGTCCCTGCTTACAGTTACATGGCACCCAGCCCTAGGGGCACATAGGGCACACCTTAGGGGTGACTTATATGTCAAAATAAGGTAGTTTAAGACTTTGGGACTACTTTTAATTCCAAAGTCGAATTTGCATGTAACTTTAATTTAAAGCAGCCAGCAAGGCAGGCCTGCCTTTAAAATGACAATGGGCACCTCAGCATTGACCTATGGGTGCACTACCTATGCTGGGGTCCATAAACCTACATGCCCTACCATATACTAGGAACTTATAGGTAGGTTGACTTAGCACTTATATTTAGCCTAATTTGCATACTGATTTTACACAGAGCACAGGCCCTGGGACTGGTTAGAAGTACCCAGGGCACCATCAGAGTCAGTAAAACACCAGCAAAAAGTGGAAAATGGGGGCAAAAAATTAGGGGGCCTATGCAATCAGCCCTGTTGTCTCACACATCCTTTTTAGGTCTCAGCTCTAGGCGGCGCACATGCGCTGTCTTGAACCCGAAACATGCTGTTCCATAGTCATTCTATTTGTTGGCACCATCGTCACTCCATTTTGCAGTATCCCCGTTTATCAACGGCATGCGTATGCCATGCCTTTTCTGCTGTCTAGCTCTCCCCAAGAGCACCCACCAATTTATTTTGGTTTCAATGGGGGTCCAATCCTGCCACACTTTAAGAGCACTATTTTTCCTTTTGCTCGTTTATTTTGGTTTCAGTGGGTGACCGGTCCCACCACACACTAGGAGTGCTATTGTTCATGTTGCTCAAGTTGTTTCATATGGCTGCTTTCTTTTCTGTATAGGCCTGGATGTTTAACATTGCCGTTTGTGTTTTATGAGCTGTGCCATTGAGTCTGCCCTCTGTTTGTGCCTCTCTGCCAATTTTCTGCTCATTTCTTGCCCTCTGTTTTTCCTTTCTGCTCGTTTCTTGCCCTCTGTTTGTGCCCCTCTGCCCGTTTCTGTTTGTTTCTTGCCCTCTGTTTCTGTCTTTCTGCTTGTTTCTTGCCCTCTTTTTGTTCCCCTCTGCCCGTTTTCTGCTCGTTTCTTGCTCTCAGTTTGTGCCTCTGCCCGTTTTCTGCTTATTTCTTGCCCTCTGTTTGTCTTTCTGCTTTTTCTTGCCCTCTGTTTGTGCCTCTCTGCCCATTTCTTGCCCTCTGTTTATGCCTCTGCTCGTTTCTTGCCCTCTGTTTGTGCTTCTTTGCCCGTTTCTGCCCTCGGTTTGTGCCTCACTGCCCATTTTGTGCCCTCTGTTTTTGCCTCTGCTCGTTTTTTGCCCTCTGTCTGTGTCTCTCTGCCCATTTTCTGCTTGTTTCTAGCCCTCGATTAGTGGGCCACTGGTTTCTCACACACCCCACCTGCCCTCCCGTTCACCACTCCCACCTGCCCTCCCGTTCACCACTCCCACCTGCCCTCCCATTCACCACTCCCACATGCCCTCCCGTTCACCACTCCCACCTGCCTTCCCGTTCACCACTCCGACCTCCCTCCTGTCCACCTCCCCCACGCTATTGCCAAAGGCAGTAGGTCACCCATTGCCAAGACCTATTGGCTTTGCCTGTGCTTTTTCATAAAAGTCTGCAGTGGTTCCACAATAGAAGCTTAGCCAGCTTCAAGACAATCATTGTACTCGCTCTCTCCCAGGCGTGAATGAAAATAATTTTTATTATGAGGGACAGGCTCTTGGCAAATTTCAGCCAATGGGTCAGCCTTCGGGTTAAAACCCTCAGAGGTACTAGTGTGGCTTTAATACTCATCATGCTGTATCAAAATTAGCATCTTCTCTTTCTTCACAGTCAATCCATAATCTTTAAAGGTCTATAATACTCTTGTCAATATTGCATTATGTTCTAAAATAGTAGGTGAAAAAATCAAAACACTATCCTGAAATGCCATCACCTGGACAGTGTCTCCAAATACGTTATCCATTATTGTCTTGAAGACACTAGCTACTGATACTAGGCAAATGTAGTTAACCACAAGTATTTATATATACCAAAAGATTTAGTAAAAGTGGTTAATGATTACGATTCTGGTGTTAACATAACCTAATGATAAGCGCATCTAGGATTGATAGTAGAAAAATACTTAGGCTAACTGTGGCTACTATTTTATATATGGAGGGCAAAGGCTGTGTTTTAACAACAATATTGTTAGTCAGTGAGTGAAGATCCGCACACAATCATATCTCACCAGATTTCTTTTGAGCTGTTACAATAACCAGAATCTATTATGACGGTTCCACTGGTGCAATTACACTATCCAAACATATTTGATCTTTTCATTTCTGGAGGTCATCTTTAAGACCGTAAGAAGCCAGTCTTAATTTATGTGCTGAAGGAACAGAATTAGCTTTAAGTTTAATGCAATGTTTCACCCTCGTGCACACATCCAATTTTATCAAAAAATACACTTTCAACCTCAGCAAACACACTCTCAGTGCTGTCACTGCCAAATTTCACATAATAGACTGGACACTCACCTAGAAACCACAGGACATTTAGAACCAGGTTTAAGACTTACACCATGACTGACCAAATCACACCACGTAATGCTACCTCGAAACGCCATATAAATTGTAATAAGTAAATGTTAACTGATACACCACGAGAGTCAAATTTGCACTTATACTTGTGTTTCTTTTGCCGCTTTAGACAGATTCCGAAAGATATAATCAAAGGCTACTGCTAGAAATACTACCAACCTTGGTTTACTTAAATGTTTACCTAATGAACAACTGAAGATTTAGCGTGTGCGACTCCACCACCTTTCCTCGCTGTACACGCATTTCTCCAAAACCGAAATTTTGCTCCTGCTGTGTTCAGACCTGCAACTGACGTGAGCACGTAGTAATAAAACACTGTTTCATATGGCCTTCCAATGTGCAGAGACTCACATCTTTTATTCACATTTATGTGCCCTCATGTACATTGGCGACATGTACATACTCTCTATGTTGTAACACAGCTGAAAGTACTGTTTTACAAACAAACAGCAATATTAATACCTACAGCTCGATGTAAAATATCCCTAAAAATATTGTCTATTGTCCAGCGCAAATTATCCAGAAGAAGATAAACCAATGAGTGAATACCCCAATCAGTTGGATCAGTTTGATGAGCTACCACTCATGAACTCTTTACTCCTTTAACTGCTTGTTAGGCTTTTCATCCTTGGCGTGGTCTCCCTTAACTTTTTGCCTCTGTTTCCCAGGTTGTTGATGTGTGCTGGACTCTGATTTTGCTGTTTTTGTTGCTCTGGGCACTTGACCACTGCTAACCAGTGCTAAAGTGCAAGAGTTCCTGTACAAAATGTATATGTAATTGGTTTATCCATGATTGGCATATCTGATTTACAAGTAAGTCCCTAGGAGAGTGCACTAGAGGTGCCCAGGGCCTGTAAACCAAATGCTGCTAGTGGGCCTGCAGCACTGGTTGTGCCACCCACATAAGTAGCTCTGTAATCATGTCTCAGACCTGCCACTGCAATATCTGTGTGTGCAGTTTTAACTGTAAATTCGACTTGGCAAGTGTACCCACTTGCCAGGCCTAAACCTTCCCTTGTCTTACATGTAAGACACCCCTACGGTAGGCCCTGGGTAGCCCCAAGGGCAGGGTGCAGTGTATGGTTAAGGTAGGACATATAGTAATGAGTTTTTATGTGCCCTGACAGTGAAATACTGCTAAATTCGTTTTTCACTGTTGCAAGGCCTGTCCCTCTCATAGGTTAACATGGGGCCTACCTTTAAATATGATTGAAGTGTAGATTCCCTTTGTGAGCGGATGGACATATGGAGTTTGGGGTCTCTGAGCTCACAATTTAAAAATACATCTCTTAGTAAGGTTGATTATAAGATTGTGTGTTTTAGAAAGTGAGCATTTTCTTGCTTATACCATTTCTGTGACTCTGCCTGTTTGAGGATTCCCTGTCTGGGTCAGTTTCACAGTTGGGCTGGTTGTACCTCTCACTAGACAGTGACACAAAGGGAGCTGGGGTGCAGTCTGCATTTCCTGATGAGCCATCTGTGCTAGGAGGGAGGGGAGGAGTGGTCACTCGCACCTGAAAGGGCTGTGCCTGCCCTCACACAATGCAGTCTCCAACCCCCTGGTGAGTGTCTGGGGCCTGGCCTGTGCAAGGCAGGATTTCACAATCAAGACAGGCTTTGCTTTGAGGTAAGGCTACTTCAAAGGAGAAAATGGGCATAAGAAGGGCACCCAAAACCACCGACTTTAGAACACTTCTGGAAACCAAGAGGAACCTCTGCCTGGAGAAGAGCTGAAGAGCTGAGGAAGAAGAGCTGCCCTGCCTGTGGCTGTGCTTTGTGGAGCTATCCTGCAGTTGCTGATTCTGCCAGAGTAAGAGGGGAAAGACTGGACTTTGTGTGCCTTCCATCTTGTGAAGATCTCCAAGGGCTTGATTTAGAGCTTGCCTCCTGTTGTTTGAAGTCTCAGGGACAGCAAACACTTCTCTCTGGCAGCACCTAGAGTCTCTGGAGAGACTCCTACTCTGCCAAGTGGCACCCATCTAGTTCCTGGGTCCCTGAAAGGACAAGCTGGCAGCCTAAGAGGAAGAAATCCATGCACAGAACGCCGTACAGGGAAGAGATCGACGCGACTCCGTTATGCGGCTGTAAAATTGACGTGCCGCCGGCTTTGCGGCCAAAAATCAACGCTCGCCTGCAACGTGACCCAAAGATCGATGCCCGCGGCTGGAGAAACAACACACAGCATCGCTGACGGAGGATGGTGAGATCACAACCCACGCTGCGCGGTTTTTGGATCATCATGCAGCTGGATTTCCGACGCAAACACCACTGGGCGTGTAAAAACGATGCAAGGCCCGCCTGGACCCGAGAGTGCTAACTAGATCAACGCATCACTCTCCTGCGGGGAGAAGAAACGACACTCCCTGACCCGAAGAAAAGAGATGCAACGCAAGATCTCGCTCGTGAGTGAAATAAATGCATCGCAAGCCATTTGGACTCACACTCACCCGAGCGGGGTTATTTTTGAGCACCCAACGTACATTTTCACGCTAACAGTGTTAGTGTGTGTTTAAAACTACATGAAGACTCTTTTTGCTTTTTAATTGATAACTTGATTTGTGTATTGTGGATTTTTGTCGTTTTGGTCTTGTTTTTTTAGATAAATATTCTCTATTTTTCTAAACCTGTGTTGTGTCATTTTATAGTGTTTTCATTAAGTTACTGTGTGTTGGTACAAATACTTTACACCTAGCACTCTAAAGCCAAGCCTACTGCTCGTGCCAAGCTACCAAGGGGGTAAGCAGGGGTTAGCTGAGGGTGATTCTCTCTTACCCTGACTAGAGTCCGGGTCCTTGCTTGGACAGGGGGTAACCTGACTGCCAACCATTTCTAGCACTGCTCATCTCCAATAGATAGAAAAAAACTCCCATTTAAATGATGAGTAGATTTAGATGTAGATTGAATAAATCAATAAATACAGAGGAACTCACAGAGAAGAAACACATCGGCTGGAGAGTCAGTTACCAACTCCAGTTACCTTGGACTCTCCTACAAAGTATATTGCAAATGACATACTAATATTCCAGTAAAACATAAATAAATAAATGTACTAACAGTATACAATCCAGGCATATGAAAATTAATTGCTGGTACATTTGTTTGGACCTGTCAGCAATCTAGTATGCTGATGTTTACAACCTAATATTGAAAACTGTCAAACTATTGTTTATTGTCAAACTCAAGACTATTGTATCAAAAGGGGTGGCTCCTCCGCAGTGGCAGAGGGGTGTCAACCCCCTGGCTAAGCCAGCAGATGAAGAATAAAATCATAGCTTTCTATAGTTTTATTTTTCATCTTCTGGCTTAGCCAGCAGGGAGGGGCGGGACTGGGCCACAGAGAGGTGGGAGGAGGGGAGAGTGCACTAAGTGTGCATGTGTGTTTGGCCAGCCGTCTGAGGCCGGCCAAACACACTTGTGCACTTATGTTTCTCCAATCTGGCAGTATACACAGCCGGGCTGGAGAAACAGCAAAGACCCCAGGCTTGTGTCTGAGCAGCTGTGACTGCTTCTCAGACCAATCCTGACGCTGCTTACAAGCTTTGTTTGGCATGTAAGCAGCACCAGGATTGCTGGGGAGCATGTGCTGGCGTCCCAGTGAATGCTGGCACACCACAAGAGGAGCGAGGAGGCAGAAGACGGCTACGGGAGATGGGCGGCGCCAAGGTAAGTGTTTTCTTTTTTTTTTAAATGTTGTTTCCCCTTTCGTTGTCCCCCTGACCCCCTTGACACATGTGGTGGCCGCCGCTGTGTATCAATAGTGATCTTATTGTTTAGCCAGCTGCTTTATCAGCATTCCTAGTTCAGTTTCTTAACTACATTTGATTTGATTATAGTTTGTATTTAATTCTTAAAAGATGTTGAACTACAGACAGGATTCTGATAAATCAGAAATAAGTTTTCCTTTGTCAGTATATTTCTTGGAACGTAGTTTTGTTGTTAGTCTCTTTTTCTTTTCCATTGGCTTTGTAAGAAATCCCAGTCTAATAGTAGATGGAAGTATGCTAATCATTTGAAAAATGCTAGTGCAGCAATATTTTTGAGACTCGTGCTCGAAAAACAGAATTTAACATTCAATACGTTCCTATCTGTAGGATTTCCATCCCTGGTTGCCAAAGACACAGCAAATTTAGCTCTGTGTGTGCAGTAATTTGGACCAAACTTTAGGCTACTTTTACAAAATGTCTTCACTTGCAATCTTGTCTCCTCAGCAATTAAATTCTATAAGTTTATTATAAATCAGCTAATTATACCTTGATGTGCTCTCTGGCATCGGCATATTTTAAAAAAAGTTATTTATTTTATTTGCTTTGTTGTGCATAATGCAATCCAGGTAATTTAAAGTGGAATGCAAAAGCATTAACTGTGAATATGCCCTTGGTTACTGGCTTTTGTGGGAATATCATTTGAGGCTCTGTTGGCAGAATCCAGCAAAAAGTTTACATGTTGTGGTTTTCTCATGGGTCAAGCCCACTTTCCGGAAATAATATTCGCAGTGATTTTGTATTGTTGATGAATATTGCCCCTGCCTAAACGTTTTTATGTGCACAAGTAATTTTCATTAAATGGATTGTTTTAGACGTGGTTTTAGATGTGATCCAGGGTAAAATGACATACAGAACAATGTTTATTTTTTGTAGTAGTTGCTATGGGTGTAGTGGTGCTATTGGCAGCCGTTAATGCCTTATTTTGAGAATAAACAGTGGCAAAATTGTTGCTGCCAGTCATTTCTCCATCCTCACTTCGACAGTCTTTATTTGTTAGAATCATATGCAGATTTTGAGTATTCAGTATTACCACCATAACGCCTAGCAATTTCCCCAGTTATTAGGACCCTCAGAGTTTGTTGAACCTCGTAGCTTGTTTCACAGCCTTAGGCCGTTAAAATGTAATTGCCAGTCTCTGATCCTATCAATCATTCAGAATCAGGTTATCTATTTACTATTTGACAAAAGCCACCAGTCTCCTTGACAAGACCCTGAACCAATACCAATCTTTCTGACCCAAGAGAAGCAGGAAAATATGTATTCCAAAAGTGTAGACATGGAAGCTGATGTTATGGTGTTGAACTATGTCCATGAATGGTCTCATGTATATCTTAAAAAGGACAAAGAGGATCCTTTAAGAACCCAATAGGATATCAACACTGAAAGCACCCAGTTTCATTTTCTTCTGGTTGTTTCAGAGCAAGTACCGAATCCGACACCCAGGACATATTGCTTGGGGTCAAGGACAACAAGTTTTCCTATTTATTTCGTCCTTGGGACATGTATGCGCAATCCCCTGTAGATAAAACCCTTTGGCTGCCAGTTTAAAGAAAGGGGAAATGTCAGCAGTTGAGGTGATATTTGTGTTTCTATGGTAATGCTGTTCGGACTTGTATTTATGGTACAATAATGAAAAGCCTTTATAACTAGGGTGAACACTGTAAATAAATATTAGAAGCTTGGGCTGCACTACTGACAGTGGTTCCAGTGAAAAATTGTGTACACACATATTTGAAAAGTTTACCAATATGAAGATACGTATAATGCTCCCATAATGCTGTCTGATTAGATGCATATGTTTGCCGAAGGTTGAAAGCAGGACTGATGATTCTTTGCTTTCAAAATAAAATGTTCAGAAAAACAATGCAAGTAGGAAAAAAAAAGTTTGCTAAGTTACTGTGAAATTTTGGATACCATTTCTTTGAAGCATCATTTAGCGAAATGTGATGATGCATGCTAGTATTTAAAAAAAATCATCATAATAGAAAATCAATTTAACCAGTTTCAACAACATTATGGGAAACATGAAAATAAACAAGCATTGGCAAAGCCAACAGATCGAAACCTGGTGGTCAGTCTTTTGGTTTTGTCAATACGTGTCTTGTTTTGACATAGCTTTTGTAAATTTTTATTGTTGTGGGAGCTGCCAGGCTCTCACCATTGTAACAAGCATTGGTAAAAAGCAAAAATGTTTGGTAGTCTCAAAAAGCACACTTTGCCACAGGAGTTCCTGGCACTGAACAAACTACTTTGTGTGCCAATGTTCTCCTTGTGAAACAGCAGAGTGCTATAATTCACAACAAAGCTAGTTGCTAGATGGATAGAGAGAAATAGAATTTTAATAAAAACAAAAAGATATTGTTTAACGCCAAACCTAATTAGGGGCCCAGTTTTGAAAGTCACAAACGTGCACCCATGGTATGTCTTCAAATTAGTGCAGAATTGTGGCTCTGATTAATTCACAAGAATTTACTGAAGTAGACCGGGAATTTATACTCCTAAAAAAATATTTGTGAACTATATTTTAGCACATGCAAATATGCAAATGTAGATTTGCTCAAATGATAATCTATTGAGAGTTTACAAGTTCACACTCCTTCCTCTTTTTCTAAATCCTGGAAGAGCTTTTACTTCTGCACTTATCAAGAGTAAATTTCCAACCTTACTCAGTATGGGAAAAGATTAGAGAAGAGCTGGCAAAAATCAGAGGGTTGGTGCTGAAGCTCATTTTCATGTAGCTGTGCACATGTAGTCAGGGAAAATGCTGCCACTCACAGGGTAATAAAGCCAATGGCTGAAGTAGGCTGAGCCACTGCTCCATGCTCATTTTTCATGGATGGAAGCAGAGTGCGAATGATAGTCGAACAAACCAATGGAAAAAGAGGGATGACACAAAGCCATTTTATGTATGTATCTACATGTACATAAATATAAATATTAGATAATTAAACTTGACAGGGCCTCCCAGGAGAATCCAGCATGGATTATCAGAACGAAAATCATCTTAACCCCAGGACTTGTCAAAGGGGATAAACACCACCAAAACTCTTGCCTACTAAGGTTATCTATGAGATTTTGAATAACAACAATCTTATTTACTGACGTTAAGACTGTGTAATAACAATCCATATCTGAAGACCTCTTTTCTTCAACTTATGCTTTTCATAATAAATTGGGGGCCTGATTTAGAGTTTAGGGGACAGATTATTCTGTCATAAATGTGACAGATATCCCGACCACCAAATTACAAGTGATCATAACCTAGTGCACTTATAATTAGGCGGACAGGATAGCCGTGGCATTTGTGACCGAGTTCTTCGTCCACCAAACTCTAAATCAGAATATCCCGTCCGCCTAATTACAAGTGCATTCGATCCTAATGCACTTAGAAGAAGAGGATATCTGTCCCGTTTGAGATGGAGTACTCCATCCGCCAAACTCTAAATCCAGACCCTAAGTCAGGTTACCTATCTTTGTCGTACTTTTTCATAAGAAAAACAAATTAGACCTGTGGCAGCTGACATAACTTTTCCCAATGAACCAATCAGGGCCGATAGCTTTTATCACTGGATCGTTACCACAACCAGCTGAGGCCTACTATATTGTGTATAAACTTTTCCACAAAACACCAGGAGGCATACAGCCATAAAATGTCATACTAAAGTATGGTTGGCAAATTAATTTTACAAAAAAACCTCTAAAGAGTGATTAGCTAAGAATATCATATTGAAAATCTTGTACCTCCAGCGTTTGTCTGAGAGGGTAGCCTACACCGAAACCTTTGCTTATTATGGTAATGTGGGAGGTGCCATGTAATAAAATGACAGTGTACATTCTTTTACTCAGTACAATGACAATCCAGCCTTAAATGGCTGGTGGCTTTAACATATGCTTTTTAATATAAATATGTCATGATTAGGGTCCATAGTATCTTTAAATAATAAACAGATCAGGCCTGTAGCCCTGATTACTGGCTTGCCTCCTTAACCAAATCACTTGTGTTCTATTGAGCAAATATTGGAACCAGTAAGACAGAGAATCATAAAATTACAAAATTGTAAATAATTACAGCTGGCAAAATATATACAACTCCTCTCAAAATGTCCTAACAAGGATGATGATTTTGCATGTCTTTGATCCCAAGGGTTTGTCAGAGAGGGTTACGAGCATCAAAACCCTTGCCTAACATAGTAATCTCCGGGATTCCATGCAACAAAAGTCTTGCTAACAGCCTTTAAAAGAGTGTAATAACAATCCACCCATAAAAGATTGTTGACTTTAATTAAGATGTTTTTCATAATAGGTAAGTAAGGCTTAATGCCTTTGTCAGAACTTTTCATAATAAACAGATCAAACCCAGGCATCTGATGTAACGTTCTCCAGTGACCCAATAAGGCCAATAGCTTTTTTCAATGTCTTGTCACCGTAACCAAATCAGGCTTTTTGTATTGAGCCTAAGCTTACCTACAAGGCACCCAACAGGCATACAGTCCTGAAAATGTCTACAAAAATGCATTTAGCAAAACAATATACAACCCCTTCTAAGAGGAGTTAAATCAGGTATCACAGTGAAATTCGTGTACCCTAAGAGTTTGTTAGCAGGGATAATCAACATCATAACCCCTGCCTACTACATTAAACGGTGGGATTCAACTTAGTGAGATTACATTCACCATTATTGCCAATGGTTTAAACACATATGTTTCATTATAAATACTCAGAACTGCTAACTGGGTCGAAGCATTTATTAAAAAACAAATTAGGCCTAAAACATTGATTGGCATATCACCTTATCAAACTCAGTCCTGTTATATTGAGCATAACCCTTGCAACATGGCAAAAAATGCAATACAAGCACTCTTTTTTAGAGAAGTACCCAACTTTCGCCAAATCAAATGCAGTACTCAAGATGATGAACATGTGGGGGGAGCCAAATCTGCAGTCTCATTAATAGTTCAGTAAGTTCCTTTTCTGTTAAACAGATAAAGGGGGTTATTCTAACTTTGGAGGAGGTGTTAATCCGTCCCAAAAGTGACGGAAAAGTGACGGATTTACCACCAGCCGTATTACGAGTCCATTATATCCTATGGAACTCGTAATACGGCTGGTGGTATATACGTCACTTTACCGTCACTTTTGGGACGGATTAACACTCCTCCAAAGTTAGAATAACCCCAAAGTCTGGCAACTGTGCTGAAAAACTAGACCTAAAAAGAATCTTATATTTTGCAAGTATTGCATGCAACAACATAAGCATTTACAGTATATCAGGTTGCAAACTTTTTGAACACCTAAGTCCTAGTCCTAATGTTTTTTAGAGGACAACTTCCGAACGTAGTAGTTGTTCTTAACCTGCATGTATTCGTCATTCTGTACAGCCCATTTAGTATGTTATTTGCCTTCAATGGGGGTTTTTGACTGTGCCATCTTGGAACTTAGGGCCCAGTATACTAAACCTTTTTGCAATTGCAATATCCTAAAGGTACAATGAGAGTGAGAAAGTTCTTTAGATCACGATGTGCACTTCAACTCATTGTGTGTCGGAATGCGGACAGAGCATGACTTGCCCTTCCTCTCCCAAATCGCAGTGCTGTTTGTCACTGTTTTGCCACTGCAATTGTGTTGCAAACTCTTGATTGTGGCAATCAACATCTGAAGTGCGTGGTTTCCATTTGCTAGCTGGAACTTATCTGTGACATACTGATTTTGCTGTGTGAATGTGGGCTGTTAGCACTGGGAAGAAGGCAGCAGTCCTTGGGACATCTGCATGTTCCTGCTGTGCCATTCACAGCATGATGTTTTATTTTGTGATTGCAGCCACTGCATCATAAAGGGCAGGAGCTGCAATAAAAAAGCAGTAGGCATTCTGAGATGCTAGCTGAGGTGCGGATTGGGCATATATCTGGCATTTGTGGTCTATGTTGGGAATACTGAATCTAGCATATCGACAGGACAAAATATCATTACAACAATTTTGAATTAAAAGTATGTTTCTATACATTTTCTATACCTAACTCCACATATATGTACCTTGGTGGTATATATATCTTCAAGATCCGTAGAGGCGGAACTTAAAATAGTTAAACCATACCTCCCTCTATGCGCTTACCTTTTGATATTTTGTTCCTCGGTTTTGTTGTAATGATATTCTGTCCCGTCGATATTCAGGGTTCAATATTCTCAGCCACAATTAACATATTTTTCCATTGTAGACTGTGGTAACACCACTAAACCCACCGTAGCTAGAACCCAGGCCCGGCAAAGGTGTTCTGTGCCCAGCATAAAATGAGCCACTGAGTGATCTGCAGCCTTTGGGCTTTTTTACAGCGCTCTTTATTTTGAAAGGCAATGAGACTAGAAACAGATGGTAGGTAAACTGGACTTCACAACTCCCGTGGGACACCATAAAGAGCATGCATTCCATACCCTGTTGAAGAACTGTTTCTGAACAAAGGAATGAAGTCATACCTCTGAGAACTAGAATCCTCGGCAAAATTCTAGTCATCCTTAAAAAGCTACTGACTCCTCTTGACAAAATATGATGAGGAGGGCATAAACAGAACCGAAGTTGGAGCAACTTTCCAAATACCTTTGCAGATTACATACATTGAAATATAATGTAGTGCAATTTTACACTGATATTTTTAGATAAAATAGATTGCACTGGTGCAATATTGCACCAACATCTAGACCGCGGGATTAATGCAAAATGCCCTTTGTGCAAATGTGAGTCTATGCAAATGTGGTTTAGGATTTTCTAGGCCCTGCAAAAAATGGCGGTGATACTAGTGGAATGTATTTAATTAGGAAATGTTGGTGCAAACTTGCACTTGCACCAGTGCGATCTATGTAACCTGGACCCTTGTGCCCAGGGTGGTCTGCTGTTTAACCCCTCTCCTATTGGTCCACGTAAAAACATATTACTGTCTGAAAGTGTTGTCTCTGTATTGTATTGCAACATTTACTAAAGGCAGATTAGAAAATACTGTCGCAGATTAGAGAACGCTTACTGCCCCAAAGTGGGGCATCGATGCGTTTGCAGTCTTAAATCTACTGTAATTATTCATTTCTAATGTCTGCCGCCTAGAGCGTAGCAAGGATGCCATGTACATTGGTGCAAGCGAGGAAAAGATCCTCGTTGGGTGACTGCTGCTTAGGTAGTAAAATACAGCCATTATCAGGATTCACATGGCCCCTCGGGGCTTTGAGCGCCAGATCCACCGCACCTGCCGCACCAAAGATAGCTGCCGCCGCAGCAATCGAGCACATTTCACATTAGAGCTCTAGAAAGCATAGTGCACGCATGGAAAACGTGTCGCTAGGACTGTGAAAGTGATTACAGTGTCGGCCCTGCTGGACGGATTACAGTCATTGAAATAATCAGTGTTTGTTGCGTGACTCAAAGTATAGCTTTCGGCGCGGAGGCGCGAGGACAGCGCTTACCTTGGCTCTTTACGTTGTTGAACGGCAGGTATGGCGGCGGCCCCTTCACGTTGGACTGCTTCGAGTATCGTTCCGCGTAGTAGCCAATCGAGTGGGTTTGGTACGTCCATAGCAGTAGCAAGAAGAGTGTTTGATGCTGCATATTTCCTCGTAAATTCTAAGAAAGTCGAAAAAAACATTTTGTGCATCAGTTAATGTTTGTTGACAAAAGTGAACTACGTCCCATTCTGCTATCAACACATTTCTAAATGAACTATTTCGGACTCTTGATAATTAAATTAATTTATCTACATATTATTTTGTTAACTCGTATCAACGCCACATCTGCCACCGCAATGTTCTAGGTAGTTTCTTAGCAATGGGTCATCCATTCAGACTTATAACATTCGAGAAACCGCTTTCCCTTACTTTATGTTTGTTCTTTATCCACATTATACTATATTGATCTTGATAAATCGGTTCACTGTGCGAATGTTTTTCCTTATTTCTGCTTGAGTTATTGTTGCGCCATGCAGAAGTTAAATGCTTTCACAAATAATTGACCCTTGATTTCTGCGAAATCATTTCTCCCAGCAGTCGTAGACTAGAGCGTGCAGTTGCCTCATTAGGTGCGCGTGTTATAATTTAACCCATTTTTAAAATTACTGGATTCTGAAAATAATTCACGCATGAGCGTTTTGCAGTCTGTAGTTCAAATGCGGTTCCGCAAACTAATTTATTCCTGGCCAGTTTGGTTTTCCATAACATTATGGTATTAAAAATCCTGCGGTGCTTGAAAACAACTATCCAAGAATTTTTCGCACTGTCTGTCAAACCTAGTTTGGTGAATATTAGAAATCGCCTTTTATGCCTATTCCACTCTAAAGTGAGCTGCGGTTTCATGAATACATAGGGCAAATAAACCAAACCACATCCCGGCGGAAACTTACCCGCATTTGTGCTTTCCAAGCCAGTGGTGGCTTCCCGATGCTGTTACAGGGAGTAAGAGGCTGTTATTAAACTAAACTTTCACCGTGAAGTGTATATATACAGTTTGTTCTCGTGGGATGATAAGTTGGCCAGAGCTTAAGCTCCTCCCTAGCAGGCATGAAACTCTAATTAGATTGGAAAGGTATTTTACGCAGGCATGCTTGTTCAGGTAAGAATCTCAGTTTGCAGTGTATGAGGTGGTGGCAGCTTAGTTACAGGAGTTTGTGCTGCCAAATGATGTTGTAACACATGAAAAATTATATTTAATGTTTTCCTGTGTGGTACCTTGGTTTAACTCACGGTCTTTAGGCACAGCTAGAAAAAACATATCTTAAGACAAGGTTAAATGCAGATTTTACTTAAGCAATAGGTTTACGACACCTTCAGGGAGGGCTTCCTGCTCCAATATGTGCCATGGCCCCTGAACTCAATATTACAGTAGGGCTCTCCGACTACACATACCAGCAAATGTACAGTAAGGTTGTCAAAAAGACTGCAGTAAGGAAAGGGGGAAATATCACCTTCACAAACCCATATTAATTCAGTGCTTAATTTGTGCAGGGAGCTTCAATTGGTGGCCACCAGCACTGTTATTTGGGGATCAGGGCTTATTGTCCAGCATTAGACTTCTGTCCCAAAGCAAGAGAGTGAAAATCGAAAAGGGAAACAGAAGATGTAAAAGAAAGATAGAAATAGCAACAAAGGGCAAAAGCAGGGATAAATCAAAACTGAGATGAACAAATAGGAAGTGTAGGGTTGTGGAAGAAAAAGAAAAGAGGAGGAATCAAGACTATGCAGCGTTATTATTCAGTAGCACCAGCGGTGGGTCTCTAAGATAAGATGCACTAAGTTGGAACTCTAAAAGGCAGATCCAGCGGAGCCCCCATCATTTATGTATTCCCCTGCTCACTTTGTAAGTCTGGATAGGAGTACTGGGAGTTTTGCATGACACATGCTTACAGAGACGCTTTCCAGCCACATTGCCTCAGAAAATCATGTCAACTTATGGAGGAAACTTACTGCTTGGTGAATCCCTGGAGTTATTTCTCTTTAGTCAGGCACATGGCTTACAGTAAAGGTTGGCAGTGGTCCACCAATAAAAGGCTCAAGCCCATGTGCATACTCACTCCGCTTCTGTTTAGTCCTTACACTGGAGAGATTAGTTCTAACCTTTAGAAAGTCAGATCTTCCCCGCCAAAAATAGTCCAACAACATAGTCAAATCTTGCAATGCACTGATGATTTAGCTACCTAAGACCAAATCAGGCTACAGGGAGCCTTAAAAAAACTACATGTATATGACTTAACAAGTAGACTTGTTGCTAATAAGTCTAAAACGAAAATTATGTTTTTGGCAATCACATAAACAAGACAAGTAAGACTTGGCACTTGGACACTTCAATCTTGAGATAGGCCACTGCTTATAATTATTTAGATGCTTTGTTGACTGATGCGCGTTCCCCAAGACATAATCTTCACATTAACTTCATTTGGCCATAAGGTACCTGGGAATTGCAACTATATGGGCAAGTAACCAGACGAATGCAGCCTTAAGGGGAATTATGAAATCTGAGCTGTTATCTGGTCAGGCTTTGACATTTCTTGAATATGGGCAATCAAAATGGGCAAATCCGCTGGTCGACAATGCACTGACAATGCTATGTTGTTTAAAAAAAGCCACTGAATATTTCACACAGAAAATTATTTTCATGAGCATTTTGCTTTTCCCAATCAGGGAGTTTATAACAGTCTGGAGTAAAATGGTGATTGATTAATCAAACTACAGAGTTTGTAATGATAAAAAAAACGTTATTTGCGCTACTATCAAGGATGGCTCGACTAACATTATTTTACTTTTTTGTACATAAAGCCATAAAGGCAATGAAAGAAAGACAAAGAGTAATGACTAACTTCTAATTTGTTTTTATCACACTTTTTTAGCACTGCTTTGTTTGTAATGACTTTAATTAAGGTTATGCAGTAATCATCCAAAGTCTACATTTCCTCAGTGACTCAATAACAGTACTTTCCAGTAAATCTCCACTTATGTGTCGATTTTATGACTTATGGTGAAATGGTAGAATCGTTTTTTTATTCTTAGTTCCAAGGCTGTCTTCTATTTGTTTACTAAGCTCAGTTGGGAAGTTTAGAAGTTATTGAGTACATTATGCATGCCTTCTTGGCCACTTTAGTCAAAGCCACTTTCTTTATATCTGCTTCCTACTCCTTTTGTTCCCATGTCAGAGAGGTAAGTTTGAATTGTGAGAAACCAAGTGGGGTCATCTAAAATACCCATCTCCGGTTCTCTTTCCAGCTTAGTTTCATCATCCCAAGACTGAGTCCTGTGTGTACTGAAGGAATGCACCCATCCACCTTTGCATTCTACTGTTAAACAGCAGGTTTGGGAAGGTCCTAATGGCTACAGAATTCTTATTGTCAGATCCATTTGAGCTCTTCAATTTAAGGGTCAGCCCTGAAAAACTCCCTGGTGCCTCTGGTAACCTTCTCGGATGCAACAGCCAGCCTTTGCTGTCTGCGAGTGTGGGGATCACTTTGTAAACCACATTCTTGTTATGGCACAGCCTGGCCAAAGCCATTGGTCCCTTAGAGACATCTATACACCCTAGTCTACAGGGCCTATAATAGTTAACTCATATTGCCACGCAGGAAACCTTTTAGGGTTCCACCTTGTAAAAACGTCCTGTGGCTCTGAGTGAATGGATCAGAACCACCCTTGAATTTAGACAGCAAACTGCTCTAGAAGGATTTTGTTGCTATCTTCTTTGTAGTAGGATATTGTCTGACTACCAGAGGAGCCACCTGAATTCACTCTATAAAGTCTGGACACCTAGAAGCAATTCTGAGAAGATTTTATGGGAGAATCATATCCTCAATGGGAATGTCAGTCAAGAAAACCCAGGTTGCATTCAAAGCTGCCTCCTTGCGTAGTCTATAGAGATTGGAACTGAGAAGAACTAAAAGAACACAAGTGGTTCCACGTATTTATGGCATGGTGGGATTGTCCCTCGTGCAGAAGAGGACCCAGGCTCATACATATCCTAAAGGTTTTAGCAGTTATGGTGTATAGTTCCTTTGGAATATGAAACACTAATCAATAAGGTGTATATTTAATTTTGTTTTGTTTACAAGCAGCTGCATTAACTTTAGATTACTATGTATACTTTGTCTGCCACTGTTCAGTTTCAATGGTACTCTAAATAACACAGTGCTACTAATGATGCACCCAGTTGCTCTGGCAACCTGGAACTGTGTTAGTGGCATGTGATTAATGGAATCTCTGTCACCAGAGAGGCATGGAGTAAGATGGGATTTTCTTTTTAATGGCTATCGAGTTTATGATTACATGTCATCTAGAGTAGCAGAGAACCAGGAACAGATGGTATGCTTTTAGAATTCCTGCAAAGTAAGATGAGTAGCTAAGGAATTTGGGGTTACAGAGAACAAGCATTTACTTATAAAGAGGGTCATCTGAAACTGCAAGGGTTCTGTAATGAGAGCAGTATGGGATTTAGAGGTTGTTTGCAAATGGGCAATAGAGGACATTGGAAACTCAGAATTCCATATGGAAAGTGGGTATCAAACATAAACAAGATAGGTTTCCCAGTGGAATCATTTGTTTATATTAGTCAGTTAGTGTGAGAAAACATAAATATGCATGTCATTAAATGATATAGATGGAGGCCTAAAATATTTACAGTAAAAGCTAGTTTTATTGGTCTTAGCTCTTCTTTGATTCTGATAACATCAGAAGAAATAAGAACGGTACCATTCAATAAATACAAAGTCTAAAAAGTGCGGAAAAAGCAGGCAGAGTGACAAACGTGACAAAAGAGTGAGGAGTTCTAAAATGCAATAAAAGCCCTACAAAGGGTGTTATTTGTAGACAGTTATATGGGTATCATAATAAAATTGCGTACTTCAGTCTGTGAAACAAAAACCATCAACGTTTCAACTTCTTCAGTAGAGTTTATTGCGGGCCATCACCAGGGTCGCTAGACAAAGGTCCTTACAAAAGACGGCATTGATGAGGAACAAAATAAAATGCAGTAACACCGCAGAGCAGAATAAAAGTCAATGAAATAAAGAACTATAGGTGTATCAGGCTAAGTTTGGAGCATCAATAGAGCCTAAAAAGGAATTTGAACTATTAGTGTTTCCATTATTCACAATCACAGGTGGGAGCAGGTTGAGCGCAGGCAACAAGTTAGAAGGCATGTAGATGATTCTTCTGTGCTCTGTGTTCTTCAGTGAATGATTAGTAAATGAATGATAAACATTTAAGTGCATGCACGCCCAGAGGCATCTAGGCGCTAGCATTCATAATAGATGAATGAAAGATAATCTTTTGGAATTAAAACTAAGTCTCAGAGCTCTGCAAAAGGATATGTGATTTATGTTTGTGAGAAATTGGGTGGTTGGTTGAGTGTGGTGTTGACCATGCACAAGCAACAGTCACAATCCCTGTGAGGGTGAACCATTAAAGTCACTAAATTAACCTATATTTAACCTTCTGGTAGCTTGGCACCAAATAGGGCAGGAAAATGCCAATTTTCTAGACATAACATTAAAAAAATTATAACTTAAAATCCAACTTTACCATTACAGAAAACTTTGAATGGCAATTTCCCAGACACCAACTATTGATTCTTTACCTATTCCCAATCAAAAGTCAGAACTTAGTAAATGTAATAAGACAGCCCAATGTTATCGTACAGGAGAGGTAGGCATCACACTACAGAAAAACAAATATGTGAATGTTTCTCAACCAGGACTTGTAATACTTTAAGGTACATGTCCAACCTTTTAATTACAATTAGGGCTCCCGGTCCTATGGTGTTTTTTTTATTTTTTACATTTACGTCTGTATTTATCCATATTTATCTGTTGGCCATCTTTTCAAGATTTTTCCATATTTATTTAGTACTCTGTGAATAAATGAAGGTGTAAAATTGTATATTTCCACATTTATTTACCTAATAAACGTGTGTTAATACTTTGACGCCTGTAGTGTTTTAGCAAATTAGGCAGCTAAATTTAACATAACAATCCACCCGCAGGTAAATATTTGCATTATTCTACAAATGCATGTTGACATATGTTGCAAGGTAAGGAAATCTCATCTTGTTTTAACACTCCATGCCATCTATCTGCCCAGCATATAATAACAGTATTGAAAGCCACTCAAAAGAAACAGATTTTTCTGTATTTCTCCATTAAAAACAAATACAGACTTGAAACACTTTGTTCTCTGTCTGTATTCTTCTGTGAAAATCAGTGAAAACGGAAAACAGGGAGCCTTAATTACAATGCACCTCGCCCTTAGGGCAGCTGACGGCCTACATTAGGGGTGACTTATATTTAAATAAAGGGGAGTTTAGGGCTTGGCACAGGTTTATTTTGCCAAATCGAATTGGTAGTTTAAAAATGCATTCTGTCTGCAATGACAGACCTGGGACATGTTTTAAGGAGCTACTTAAGTGGGTGGCACAGTAGGTGCTGCAGGTCCACAAGTAGCATTTAATTTACAGGCCCTGGGTATACAACTTTACTTGGGATGTATAAGTAAATGACGAAAGCCAATCAGGTGTAAGCCAATTTTACTATGTTTTAGGAAACAAGCACTTTACCACTGCACAGACTCCTAAGGCCAGCAAAAACAAATTCAGAAAAATAGAAGGAAGAAGGCAAATGTTTGGTGGAAGGCGACCGGCTGACAGGTGTAAGAGGGGTGCACTGAAGGGCAGCGGATTCCATAGTTTTGGTGCCAGACCCGGAAAGTCTGCCTGCTAAACAGGCTTATCTGAAGCAAGAAACTGTGACTCTAAGATAGGAAATAGAGCAAAGTACACAAGAAGGTAAATACTGAGTGATTCGACTTCAGCTAGGAAGAGTGATGGCGAATCATTTGAATGACTGATTGATGATGTCCCTCAGACCTGTGCTGTGGTTAACAGTGAAGAGATGCTGTGATGGTAATCTACACTGAATAACTCTTTTTTTCAAAGATTGTGGAAATCCACCACTGCTAACATTCTTCTTAACACTTGCAGTCAAAACTATTTTGCAGTGACTTATTACCCAGGTATTTATTGTGAAGCTTTGGATTAGAGATTTTATTTAATTTCAACACGCCACCAAATTAGTTATGGCAGTGTTTACTGTTCCTGAGCATATTGTATGTTTATCCACCCCTTCTCTCCGTCTCCCAGGAGACATATTCCTTTTATATGTAATTGAATTTTACTTTAATTGTCTCCTCAAGCCCTCCTGCCTGGGTTATTTCCCCAGTCTGATATGGGGTGGTTCTGAGGCATATTATGACAGTACATGGGAGAACCCATCTAATATTTGACAGTTGTATTGTGTCATACAAGATGCCACTAAGTATATGATGGCAGATCCTTGGCATGCAATTGAGACACTGTCTATGCTAGGAATCGGACATGTTGTTGCTACATCTTCCATATTGTGGCTGGCTGAAACCGGCATATGTACTTCAACTGTTCATATGATTCTGCACTGACATTTGATGATAGTCCTGAACATGTTAGGCTGTATCTAACATACAACAGCTGTACAAAGGTGTACATTTCTATTGCAACACTATGTTTACTGTATCTGAGCATACAGTGGTATACATGAGCTTGTGTGGCTGCACCCTGCCATGACATGAAGGTGGGCTTATGAGGTTACTCCTGAAAACTGATGGAAGCATTCAAGGTTGCACCTTGAATATAATGGATGTACCTAGACATATGATGGCTACCACTGTGCATAACATAGATTTACTTGTGCTTCTGAGATCAGATCAAATTTAAGGTGGTAATACTTTAGCAAAGGAGGGTATTCTCATTATGGGGTGAGTGTAACTTGGCCTATGAGACTCCACTGGGAGTATGATGGTTGTACCTTCACATGCGACTGAACTTGGACACATGTTGGCTATGGGTGTGTCTGTCATATGAAGGGCAGTATGTGAGCACATTCAAGTGTACCTGGCGCTATGATGACAGTATATTGCCCTGTGGAGCCTTACTCACCATATGGCTTTATATCTGGCAAATGAGTTGTTGCTGGACATATGATGGGCACATATAATTACATAAGAAGGTCCCCAACATATGATGATTACACATAAGCATATTAGTCTGTTGCATAACTTTGACTGCTGTACCTGTAGAAAGAGTGATGCTATCATACGACTGCCTGGTCATAGGATGTTGTACATGGGCATGTGTGGCTAGAAATAGCAGATACCTGCAATAGTTTGAGGCTATGCCTGGCAAGCAGTGGTTGTAAGTCTTCCAGGGCATTACACCAATTTTACTGTGCTTTGAAGTGTAGTAATTTGGGATATGTGACTGAGAAACGTGGCATATTTATTTATTTATTTAGTTTTACTTATGGGCTAAAGTACTCCCTGCTGTACATTATAAGGATTTTGCAAGTCACAGAAGAGTTCAATGACCACATAGAGGAACAAGGCCGAAGATCGAGTTCCTTTATAAGGATATAGAACTCCAGAGTGACCTGCATTATCCTCATCATGTACTACAGATGTTATTTTATTCTTTACAATATATGGTCACCCCATCTCCTTTCCCAAAACCACTTAAATCCTTGGTTCATATCTCTTTCAAAAGAAAGAGAGAGCATGATTGCACATTTGATGACTAAAAATAGAATTTCCAGTGCAAAATAAAACACATCAAAAAGGTGGTTTGATATTTGTTGCAAAAAGAAAGTAGAATTAGATTCATACACGTTAGTTAAAAAAAAACGTTAAAAAACTAAGGCACAATTGCTCTGAATGTGCAGAAACACGCAGAAAGATTCTAACCTTTTCTATGATTACTGTTGCCATAAATATCTCATTCTGCTTGTCTCTGTACAGCTGGAAAAACAGAGCAGAAGAAAGAAAAGCAGCGCTTCCTTTTCATTCTCTAAAAAGCTGCTTTAACTATGCTTGTGACCTGATCTGCTTTTCCTCTTCGACTGCCGGCTCTGGCAACCGGGATTGTGGCATCATAACTGAACTGTAATAAGTTATTACAATTGAGCAGTTACATCATTTCTTTATAACAGGCTACTGGGTGTAAAAACAAAAAACTCCTGTTCCCATACCCACCAGGGAACCACAGCAGTTCTCTATCCAATCAGGTAGTCTGAGTCCCAATATAGTAAATCTTCTCTGTCTGAACTTCCTCTTTCTTCGTGCAAATCACACCACAGATTTATAATCACACATCCTGTTTTGAACCACTCATTCCTAAGAGAAAATAAACATTGTAAATGGCCGATCTCCAAAACAACCTTCATCTAAAGCAGTAATCACAATATAGCATACTCTGAAAACAAATCTACTTAAGCATGTCAAAATTAACAATTGTATTGCTCATTTTAAAACGTTCAAAATCAGATAATTAATTTAACAGGGAAGGCAACACACTGATCTTTATCATTGGGAGGGATAATCCTCACCTCCCATTCCTTAATAGAACTGAAACTTTCCATTATGAAAATTAGGCAAATTTTCATCCTATGTCAGGGCTGGAGGTGAGAATTATTCTAGTTCAAAACTTACTCACCACCAACTGAGCCACGCTCAATACTAGTTTATAATAAAATCTCTTGAAGGTAGAATCTGAGGACCAGTCTGCCCTATTCATAATTTCTTCCAAACGTGCACCTTAACAAAATTCTTTTGAAGCCATTGCTTCCCTGGCTGAATGAGGCCCAAATGCTTTGGTGTCAATACCTGCCTCCTGCATCACCCACTGAACCCACTGGGTTATAGTGGGGGGAAGACACTGCTTTGTATGGCTTCTTAAGTGCAATAAGCAACTGGCTTTTGTCTTGGTGAGGCGGATTTCTTCAGTCATTGATTCATAAGCCTTTAAGCACATTACTACACACAACTTGGGAACCTCCCAGAAAGCTGGGTAAGATAAGATGCAGGTGTTAGATTTGGTTCATCTACTTACCATAAAAGAGACTCCCTCTGGCGAGAAGACCCTGGCAGGAATGTCCAAAGCTCTCTCATCAGAGACCCATCTACATGATACCAAACAAAGAAGCATTGCGAACTTCGCTGACAATTCTTTACAAGAAAGAAACTTATTCGGCTACCAGGAAAGGAAAAGATTAAGAACTTGATTCACACCCCCACAGTGCCAGATAGTGGGATTCAGGTGGAACTCAGAGACGAATCTCTCTAAGCAAACTGCACACAAAAGGATGCTCCCCCACTGGGCCACCATCCTTAGAGATGTGACCCGCTGAAATAGCTGACCGAAAGGTATTAATTGACCAATAGGATAACCCTTCTCCAGCCAAGCTAGACAAGAAATTGAGCACCTGTACTACACCTGCGTCCACGGAAACCACACCCCGTTGCAAACTCAAACGCATCCTCCTTGTCCAAGCAGAACGGTATCATTTGCACACGTTGTCAGCCCATGCCTTAGATAGGAGCGCTTCAGCATATTGCAGAAGTCCTGGGAGCATCCAGCACCGCCTATAATCTGCCAGACCATCAGGCGCAAGGATCTAGTCAGTGTGGGACCCGATCCGGATTCAACAGAGTGTTCTCGAAACAGAGAGAGTTGCATTGGAGAATTCGATGAAAGTTCTATCAGAATTGTAAACCACACTGGAGACCTCCCGAAGAGTGCCAGCATGACTATCTCTGCTCAGGACCGTGTGACCTCGGCTGGGGCCCTGGTGATCATCGAGAAGGGAGGAAATGCATAACCTTTCTCCTGGCTCCATTCCTGGAGAAACCTGTCTGAAGCGACCGCCAGAGGGTCCGGCCTCAAGCTGAAGTGCTGGTCCAACTGGTGATCTAGGTAGAGGCAAACAGATCTATTGAAAACGGGCCCCATCTGTCCAATATCATCATGAAGACTTGAGGGTCCAGCTTCCACAGGCTCGAGTCTTGGAAATGACTTGAGTGCCTGTCCGCCACATGGTTTACCGGACCTGGGAGATACTCTGCCGTGACGGAAATGTGGTGTCAAAACTACCAAAAGTTATTCGCCAGTTCCCTCAGGGCTTTGGCTTTGGGCTATGTAATGCACCGTGTATATGTTGTCCATCTTCAGGAGAACACAAGACTGCCTTCTGTCCTTTATTCAGTATCTCACTGTAGACGAACTGGCAAGGAGCTCCAAACAGTTGATATGTAAGCTTTTGTTCTTGTGGGGACCAACTTCCTCCTGTGGGGAATTCCCCACACCTGCTGCCCCAGCTTCACCTGCTGGTGTCAGACTCTATGACCAAGTCGGGTTTGGAACCAAAGATCGCTCTTCCGTTCCAAGTCTTTGGCTTCCTCTGACAGAGGTATAGCTTGACAACAAGTTAGGCTTGTGCACAAATTATACATGTTTAGTCTCTGAAGGGCTTGATAATGGAGAGGGCCAGAAATATTGCCAGGACTGATGATAGAAGAAGGCCCATAAGATGAGCAATCAGCCGAAGGGAAGTGAGAGGCTTGGCGAACGTTTGTTGCAACTGGTGGCGAATCTTTTTCATCTTCTTGAATGGAAGGCTCAGGGAGGCAAAGGTAAAGTCAATGACAAATCCCAGGAAGGTTGTTCTTTGGAAAGGAATCAGAAGGAACTTCTTCTCATCAGTGGCAAAGCCCAGACATTGGAAGAGGTTCACCGCCATTTGGAGTTGTAGAGATAGCTTCTGGGGGCATTGGGCAAGCAGGAGGATGTTGTCCAAGTAGACTATTAACCTTATTCCTTGTGCCCGAAGGAACCCCACCACTGGTTTGAGAACCTTTTGGAAGCACAGCGGGGCAGAAGACAGGCCGAAAGGCAGAGTGGCAAACTCCAGGATTTGGGAGCGCCAGACTAATTGAAGAAAGAGGCAGTGGAGAGGGAAGACAGGGATTGTCAGATAAGTGTCCTTCAAGTCCAGATGCACCATCCAATTGAAAGGGAGCAAAACGTCCCAGAGGAGGTGGATGCCCTTCATCTTGAAGTGGTGCTAGGTCAACCACTCGTTGAAATTCTGAACGTTTATTACCAGTCTCTACCCGCTGTTGCCCTTCTCCACCCGAAAAAGATTGCTTATAATGCCGCTGGGGTGTGCGACCGACGACCGAATGGCTCTGAATCCCTTTGGGAATCCCATCTTGTTGGTCTGGAGAATCTGGTCTGGAAGGTCCTGAGAGAGCATCCAAAGGATCTGGGGGCTCTTGTGGGGCAGGGGGGTACTTAGGCCAAGAAGGCTTTCTTGAGCTATGCAAACTCAACATGATCCACCCCTACCTCACGTTTTCATTTTTGGTATTCAGGGTTCTCCTGGGAGGGACAACCAAGGACTGAGGAACCACAGGAGGGGATCTGGCCTGGGCAAGCTGGCGCATTGTAGCGCAATCTGCTGAGATAGGTGTTGTTCAATGGGGGGCAATAGCCTCATTCACAGTCCTTTATTTTGCAGTATCCACTACCTTGTAAAATTTGTCATCCCATTGTAGGAAGGTCTGGGAATTCACCTTCTCAAGCTCGCTCTGGGAGGTCTGCATGACTTAACTTCAAGTAACTTATGGGTAATAATACGCTCATAGCACCCCACCTGGAGGATCAGCTGGTGAAATGTAGGCTAAAGCAGTCAGGTAGAAACTGGGCCCCAATCAGGCACACGCCACATGTATGAAATGTGCAAATATTCCAAGAACCGGTTAAAAGAAGGGCTATGACCCCAAGGGTAGAGAAAAAATACAAGCCACCACCCTTAGACCCCATTTTTATCACACAACAGCTGCCCCCAGATACAGTAGTGGTCAGCGCAGCAAGGAAAAGGGCTAACTCACAGTCCTCTGGAGATGCACCCCCTCCAGATAAAGAAAGCAAGAAATTTGATGCTGCAGGGAAAAGGGTGGCGTCACAGGCAGCTAATTAGTGCCGCATAGCTAATTCGCAGGCCCTCCTAGCTAGATACGATAGGGCTCACTGGGATGAGATGAAGGACATTATTCAGTATCTGCCCAAGGACCAACAAAAGAGAGCCCAGCAGGTAGTAAAGGAGGGACAGGCAATTACGAATAATCAAATAAGATCAGCGCTAGACTCCGCAGATACAGCCGCAAGAACTATAAATACAGCTGTCACCATTAGGCGACATGCATGGCTCAGGTCATCAGGTTTTAAACCTGAAATCCAGCAAGCCGTCCTCAACATGCCTTTTAATCAGCAACAATTATTTGGCACACAGGTTGACACAGCAATAGACAAGATGAAAAAAGACTCCAACACTGCCAAAGCGATGGGAGCGCTTTATGCATCCCAATACAGAGGCTCATTTCGAAAGCCTCAATATAGGGGAGGCTTCAGGCCACAACCTTCCGAGCCATCTACCTCACAAGCCAAGCCCTCTTACCAGACACAATATCAGAGAGGGGGATTTCGGGGATCAATTCCCCAAATCTAGAGCAAAATACCAATCCTCAAAACAAGCCACTAATAACAAACAGTGACTTGACCACCACCTTCCCTCACCACACTTCCCCTGTGGGAGGAAGACTACAAAAGTTCACGACCAATGGTTAAACATCACAACAGATGCATGGGTACTATCCATTATCCAACATGGTTACTGCATAGAGTTCACACAAATTCCTCCAGATATTCCCCCAAAAGCGCACAAACTTTCATCGCAACATCTTGCAATGTTGCAAACAGAAGTACAGGCACTATTACTCAAACAAGCCATAGAACTTGTGCCACATCATCAAAAAGGAACAGAGGTTTAGTCCCTGTACTTCCTTATTCCCAAAAAGGAAAAAACATTAAGACCAATATTAGATCTCAGGACTCTCAACCTCTACATCCGATCAGAACATTTTCACATGGTAACGCTACAAGATGTAGTCCTACTGCTACAACAGGAAGAATTTATGGCAACACTGGATCTAAAAGATGCGTATTTTCACATACCCATCCATCCAGCTCACAGAAAATATCTCCGATTTGTTTTACAAGGAAAACATTGCCAGTTCAAAGTATTACCCTTCGGGATAACAACAGCTCCCAGAGTCTTTACAAAATGCCTAGCCGTATTCGCAGCATACATAAGGAGACAACATATGCATGTCTTACCATATCTCGACAATTGGCTAATAAAAGCCAACACTCAAAAACAGTGCCAACATTACACACGTTATGTAATAAACACCCTACACACACATTAGGGTTCTCAATAAATTACCAAAAGTCACACCTGCAACCATCACAAATTCAGCAGTACTTAGGGGCCACATTAAGCACCCAAAAAGCGCTTGCAAGACCAAGCCCGCAAAGAGTGCAATCGTTCCACACCATATTGCCAAAAATTCAGCCAAAGCAACACTACACTGTCTGATTTGTCATGAAACTGTTGGGTATGATGGCATCATGCATCGCCATAATCCTAAACGCAAGGTTACACATGCAGCCCTTACAGCAGTGCCTCGCAAAACAATGGTCGTAGGCACATGGTCATCTCCAAGATCTAGTGTTGATAGACCGCCAAACACACATTTCGCTTCAGTGGTGGAATCCCACAAATTTAAACAAAGGGCGGCCATTTCAAGACCCTGTGCCTCACGCCATTCTCACATCAGATGCATCAATGATTGGATGGGGGGCACACCTCAACAATCACAATATTCAGGGACAATGGGACAACAAACAGAAACAATTTCACATAAATCAGTTAGAACTGCTAGCAGTGTCCCTAGCATTAAGAGCCTTTCAGCCTCTTCTTGCTCACAAACACATTCTTGTCAGAACAGACAATATGACAACAATGTGCTACCTAAACAAACAGGGAGGAACCCACTCATCACAACTTTGCCTTCTAGCACAAAAAAATTGGCATTGGGCAATTTACAATAATATACACCTGGTAGCTCAATACGTTCCAGGAATTCACAATCAATTGGCAGACAACCTCAGTCGAGATCACCAACAAACCCACAAGCGGGAAATTCACCGCCAAGAACTTCACAAATACTTTCGTCAGTGGGGGACACCAGACATAGATCTGTTCGCCACCAACCACAACGCAAAATGCCAAAACTTTGCGTCCAGATACCCACACCCTCTATCCAAGTGCAATGCTCTATGGATCAACTGGTCAGGGATATTTACTTACGCTTTTCTCCCGCTCATTCCACTTTTGGTCAACAAACTGCGTCAAAACAAACTCAAACTCATACTTATAGCACCAACATGGGCACGTCAACCATGGTACACCACATTGCTAGACCTGTCAGTAGTACCACACATCAAACTCCCAAACAGACCAGACCTGTTGACACAAAACAAACAACAGATCAGACACCCCAATCCAGCGATGCTCAATCTGGCAATCTGGCTCTTGAAATCTTAGAGTTTGGATATCTAAGTCTTCCACCAGAATCTATGGAAGTGATTAAACAGGCAAGAAAACCTACCACCAGGCAGTGTTATGCTAACAAATGGAAAAGATTTGTTTTCTACTGTCAAGCAAAACACATAACACCCTTACACGCAACCATACAAGACATTGTAAGTTATTTACTCCACCTACAAAAAGAAAATTTAGCATTTTCATCCATCAAGATACATCTCACAGCAATTTCTGCTTATCTGCAAAATAAACAAACCAAATCTCTACATGGAGTGCAGAATTATTAGGCAAGTTGTATTTTTGAGGATTAATTTTATTATTGAACAACAACCATGTTCTCAATGAACCCAAAAAACTCATTAATATCAAAGCTGAATATTTTTGGAAGTAGTTTTTAGTTTGTTTTTAGTTTTAGCTATGTTAGGGGGATATCTGTGTGTGCAGGTGACTATTACTGTGCATAATTATTAGGCAACTTAACAAAAAAAAATATATACCCATTTCAATTATTTATTATTACCAGTGAAACCAATATAACATCTCAACATTCGCAAATATACATTTCTGACATTCAAAAACAAAACAAAAACAAATCAGTGACCAATATAGCCACCTTTCTTTGCAAGGACACTCAAAAGCCTGCCATCCATGGATTCTGTCAGTGTTTTGATCTGTTCACCATCAACATTGCGTGCAGCAGCAACCACAGCCTCCCAGACACTGTTCAGAGAGGTGTACTGTTTTCCCTCCTTGTAAATCTCACATTTGATGATGGACCACAGGTTCTCAATGGGGTTCAGATCAGGTGAACAAGGAGGCCATGTCATTAGATTTCCTTCTTTTATACCCTTTCTTGCCAGCCACGCTGTGGAGTACTTGGACGCGTGTGATGGAGCATTGTCCTGCATGAAAATCATGTTTTTCTTGAAGGATGCAGACTTCTTCCTGTACCACTGCTTGAAGAAGGTGTCTTCCAGGAACTGGCAGTAGGACTGGGAGTTGAGCTTGACTCCATCCTCAACCCGAAAAGGCCCCACAAGCTCATCTTTGATGATACCAGCCCAAACCAGTACTCCACCTCCACCTTGCTGGCGTCTGAGTCGGACTGGAGCTCTCTGCCCTTTACCAATCCAGCCACGGGCCCATCCATCTGGCCCATCAAGACTCACTCTCATTTCATCAGTCCATAAAACCTTAGAAAAATCAGTCTTGAGATATTTATTGGCCCAGTCTTGACGTTTCAGCTTGTGTGTCTTGTTCAGTGGTGGTCGTCTTTCAGCCTTTCTTACCTTGGCCATGTCTCTGAGTATTGCACACCTTGTGCTTTTGGGCACTCCAGTGATGTTGCAGCTCTGGAAATATGGCCAAACTGGTGGCAAGTGGCATCGTGGCAGCTGCACGCTTGACTTTTCTCAGTTCATGGGCAGTTATTTTGCGCCTTGGTTTTTCCACACGCTTCTTGCGACCCTGTTGACTATTTTGAATGAAACGCTTGATTGTTCGATGATCACGCTTCAGAAGCTTTGCAATTTTAAGAGTGCTGCATCCCTCTGCAAGATATCTCACTATTTTTGACTTTTCGGAGCCTGTCAAGTCCTTCTTTTGACCCATTTTGCCAAAGGAAAGGAAGTTGCCTAATAATTATGCACACCTGATATAGGGTGTTGATGTCATTAGACCACACCCCTTCTCATTACAGAGATGCACATCACCTAATATGCTTAATTGGTAGTAGGCTTTCGAGCCTATACAGCTTGGAGTAAGACAACATGCATAAAGAGGATGATGTGGTCAAAATACTCATTTGCCTAATAATTCTGCACTCCCTGTATTTAGAGTGACAGTCATCAAAGCTTTCATAGAGGGTCTAAAACGAATCATACCTCCAAAAACGCCACCGGTACCCTCATGGAATCTTAACATTGTACTCACACGACTCATGGGTCTACCCTTTGAACCCATGCACTCATGTCAGATTCAATTCCTAACTTGGAAAGTAGCCTTTCTTTTGGCAATCACTTCATTATGGAGAGTTAGTGAAATACAAGCATTCACTATTGAACAACACGTTATACAAGCACACAAACATAAGGTTGTACTTCGCACAAACCCTAAATTTCTACCAAAAGTCATCTCACTGTTTCATTTAAATCAAACAGTGGAACTTCCAGTCTTCTTCCCACAGCCAGACTCAGTGGCAGAAAGAGCACTACATACATTAGATAATAAGAGAGCTTTAATGTATTACATTGACAGAACAAAATCATTTAGGAAAACTAAACAGTTGTCCATCGCATTCCAAAAACCCCATACTGGTAATCCTATATCCAAACAAGGCATAGCCAGATGGATAGTGAAATGTATCCAAACTTGCTACCTAAAGGCTAAAAGACAGCTGTTAATTACACCAACAGCGCATTCCACTAGGAAAAAAGGAGCAACAATGGCATTTCTAGGAAATATACCAATGACCGAAATCTGCAAAGCAGCCACTTGGTCAACACCTCATACATTTACCAAGCTTTACTGTGTAGATGTGTTAGCAACACAACAGGCCACAGTAGGACAGGCTGTACTAAGAACACTATTTCAAACAACTTCAACTCCTACAGGCTGACCGCCGCTTAGGGGAGGAGAACTGCTTTGTAGTCTATGCATAGCATGTGTATCTGCAGCTATACATGCCATCAAACTGAAAATGTCACTTACCCAGTGTACATCTGTTCATGGCATGTTCTGCTGCAGATTCACAGGCGCCCTCCCTCCTCCCCGGGAGCCTGTAGCCATTTAAGTTACATAAAAAAATTGTACATATGTATATACATCTTTATTCCATTGCATGGACATCTCTTTCTTTACACTCTATCTCGCCTACCTTACCCTCTGTGGGAAAACAATCTAAGATGGAGTCAATGCCCATGCGTAATGGAGCCGAAAAGGAGGAGTCACTCGGTCCTGTGACTCGAAAAGACTTCATCAAAGAAAAACAACTTGTAACACTCCGAGCCCAACACTAGATGGCAGGACCTGTGCATAGCATGTGAATCTGCAGTGGAACATGCCACAAAAAAATGTACCCTGGGTAGGAGACATTTTCCATATATTTCTACAATTGTAAAAATAATCATTTTAATCAGAAAATTAAAGATACATTATTCCCACTCCAGTCTGTGCAACAGTCGAGATAGTGTTGGACTTAGGAGGAATAACATTTACTATTCCCACTCCAGTTTGTGAAAACGTAGACAGGTAAAATGTACTATTCCCACTACATTCTGTGCAACAGTAGAGAAAACATTGGACTTTGGAGGGGTTAAATTTACTATTCCCATTCAGGTTTGTACAATAGTAGGGAAAGTGCTGGAATTCAAAGGAGTAAAATTTAGTGTGTCCCCCCCTCCAGCCTATACAACAGTAGGCACAGTGTTGGACTTTGGAGTGGTTACATTTACTATTCCCTCTCCAGTCTATGCAACAGTAGGGAAAGCGCTGGACTTCAGAAGGGTTAAAATAACTATTCCCACTATAGTCTGTGCAACAGTAGGGAAAGCATTGGACTTCGGAGAGGTTAAATTTGCAGTACCCACTCCAGTCTGCGCAGTAGTAAGGACAGTGCCGGCCTTTGGAGAGGTAAAATATACTTTTCCAACTCTAGTTTGTGCAACAGCAGGGAAAACATTGGTCTTGGAAGGGTTTACATTTACTAGTCCCACTCCAGTGTGTGCAACAGAAGGGCAAACTTTGGACTTCAGGGGGGTTAAATTTACTATTCCCACCGCAGTCTAGGCAAGAGTAGGAAAAGTGTTGTACTTCGGAGGAGTTCAATTTACTGTTCCCACTCCAGTCTATGCAACAGAATGAAAGTGCTTCACTTCACACACATTACATATTTTAATAACCCTATTAGATAAACAGAAATATAAAACTCTTAATATAAAAATTATATTTATAACTAAACAATGTACTTGATTATTAAAAATGTTAATTATGAATATAAAAATATGGATAATTTATTAATTGATTATGGTCCCACACTATACCTCCACAAACCTAACAGCCCAAGCAAACTAAAATCCAAAAATATAACACAATTAACATATTTAACAATCAAATAATTATTAATAAATGAATATTTAATTGTTAATTATTACCTAAATAACTTCCTATCCTAAGCCTCTACAAACACAACATCCCCCACCTAGTATATAACTTAAAAATACAAGTGTCAAACAATTAAAACAAATAATAAGCAATTAAATAATTAATAAGTAATTGTTACTTAATTAACTTCCCACCCTATATCCCTACAAATCCAACAGCCCACACCTAATATATAACTTATAAAATGTAATTATCACACATATTACATAATTAAGAATCAAGTAAATAATAAATTAATAATTCATTATTAATAAATTATTACTTAACCTCCCACTCTATACCCCTACAATCCCAACATCTCACAGCTAATATATAAACTTACAAAATATAATACTTGCACAATTCACATATTTATTAATCACTGAAATAATTAGTGATAAATAAGTAATTCATTAAAAAATTCACTCGTGCCCTAAGATAACTATAATTCACCCCCTGCCATGCACGTTTTTTTAATGAATAATTTTACAACAAATGTTAGTGATATTATCAATGATGTTATAAAAGATGTCATGAGTGCTGTATTATCTGGGGTAATTAGCATTGCATGGCGAAGGCGCAAGTTACCTTAGTGCATGAGTTATAGTTACTGGAAATAACTATACCTGGTGAATTTCTTAGGTGTTGTACAAGTAAATTCAGAACCTAACTTTGACATCCCTGTAATCTTTGTTTTTTTTTAAAGTGAATTTCTATGTTTTTTTTTTTTTTTACACAATAAACACTATACGTTAATCTAACAACTGCAGCGCCCGGCCAAATCCTGCAGCCAACCATCCAACTCTGAGTGAGAGAGAGAGAGAGAGAGAGAGAGAGAGAGAGAGAGAGAGAGAGAGATTTAGGCCTTGATGAATGATATGCTTAGAATGAGATATTTCCAGACAAATTAAAAAGAAAAAAATATTTTTGTCAATTAAAAAGAGTGAGATCCCCTTTCAGTATGTATCTTAAACATTTTGCATGTCTGAGACCTTAACCAATAGGCCAGAGGTGACTCCTTACTGTGCAGTGTCCATAATTAGCTATGACGTTCAACCCACAGATTTTGAGGGGCAAAAGATTTCAGTGTTTCTTCACTAGAAATGTTTAACAGTGAAAACACTAGAAAATAATCATACACACTGCCAAAGCAATACTAGGATTCGAACCTTCAGCCTGCTGAGTGACAGTACAAGATCTTGACCATCAGGCCAGATGTGACTATGTTCAGCTCTGCATCCAAATGTAACTATTACAGTGGCTCCAAGGGAAGGGCAACGCCCCCCCACCCCCAACAAGGACAAAACCCCAGGGGGTGGTGGTCCCCAGGGCTTGGGGGTCCCAAAAGAAACCCCTTTCTTATTTTAAAGTATTTGCCCTGGGGAGGTGGTGATCCCCAGGGGGTGCTGCGCTGCCCTACACAAATCAATTTAATTTTGCGTCAGGAATGTAGTGGTCTCTGGGGAAGCATGGGGGGCGCATGCAGCCCCCACCCCGCATATTTAATAAAGCTCGGGGACGTGTTGGTCCCCAGGGTAACAGGCAGTGGGGTGCTCCCCCTTATATAATAATGAAAGCCCCTGGGAGGTGGTGGTCCCCGGGGTGCAGGGGTTCACGCCCCCCCCTGCATATATAAAAATAAAAAGCCCTCTGGAGGTGACAGTCCCTAGGTCAGCGGGGGGCAGCATGTCCCCACATTAATTAAGATGATAGCCGTAGGGAGGTGGTGGTCACTGGTGGGGATAACATGCCCCCGCCTATATAAAAATAAAAAACCCTGGGGAGGTGGTGGTCCCCAGGGCAGTGGCCATGGCCCCGCCTGCATATATTCAAATTTGCAGCAAAAATATAATTTGAAAAATGTTTTTTGGGCGAATCAGTGCGAAGGGGTCAGGATGTCCCTAACCTGGCCCCTTATTCATTTTTGTTTACTTTTTTTCTTGGACTCGGCTGAAGCTGAGTCCCGAGATGGCTGCCAACACTTCCTTGTTTGAAGTGTTGCCAGCCAATCAAAGCTGTGCATTTCCTGATAGGAGCTTGTCTTTGTTCAGGAATAGTTTGTAGCCAGAGATATACAAATTTGAATTTGCTGTAATTCTTATTTATCAGTTACTTAAACCACTGTGATGTGATATGGGGTGCATAATATAATTGAGAGACTCCTCTAATTACACCATACAGTAAAAGAAGATTAAATTCTCCATATTTCTATCAACAATATGGTGGATTGCAGAGCCATGTAGGAGAAAGCAGCAGTTGCTCTATTTAATAACACTGATGGACAACATAATACAAGGCAAATGGAGAGCACTGGTTCAAAAACAGCAATCAATATAATCAGAGATTTAGAAGAAGCATGTATCTCTGAATTGAAGAAATGGTGGGAAATGACATCACTCATGAAATACATTGAATGTAATAGGATACCACAGGGTTTTTGTATTTTAATTTTGCCAACATCTGGGGATAAGGACCCTGACTTATTGGAAGAGTGGAGATCGCACACTGCAGATTGTTCATTGAAATTCATGGGAACACTAACCACACATGCCAAATGTATGGAACAACAGACTAAAATGATTGGTAAACTAATGAAAGAGTTGGAAACGGTTCCCATTCAGGAGGAAGTTAAAACGATGTTAACAAAAATGGAAGAACGCATCTCAAAACAAGAAGAGGAAATAAGAGCATGCAAGGCGCATAATAATCACAATAGACTTGATTATGAGTATGGCAGGATTTACACTTTTGCTCGCAAATATGACACTCTGAGAGCTAGAGAAAAATTCAGTACTGCAGGTAAATTAGATACCACTTTTAGCAATACAAATGGAAGCTCGGATCCTGCATCCTCAGCAGATGCAGTGCCACAACAAGAGCCGGATTTTCATGGGGAGATGAGACTACTGCAATTGGCACAGGGTGAGGCCACAGTGGCACGACAGATTTTTAACCCAAAATCCATGACATTCCTAGGTAGGATACATTTCTCTTGGTGACTATGGATGTGACATTTTTATATACATCAATTTGACATAGAAGCTTGCAGATATTTTCTAAAGATGAGCTCCATAGACTTTGCACAGCATACTGAAATGTTGATGACCATGCTATCATTTTGTCTAACACATAATGTTTTTCTGTTTGACAATTAATATTACCTTCAAGAACAAGGTACGGCAATGGGAGCTTCATTTGTGCCGACCTACGCAAACCTTTACATGGGATGGTGGGAGAAGGAGGTGGCATAGTCTGACAAACTGAGTAGTTATATGGAGAAAGTGGTGCTATGGGTGCGCTTTATTGATGACTTATTTATCATATGGGATGGCCTAGAGAACGAACTATGTGAATATATTAATGTATTGAACAACAACAACTTAAACAACTTAAATATACAACTAGTGGCCACCTGGAGTGACACCAAAATAGAATTTTTAGATGTCCAGATAGAGGTGAAAAATTTACTATTAGAAACCTATATCTATCAAAAACCAACAGCTTGCAATTTGATTCTGCATGTTAGTAGCGGACATCCAAGGGCCTTAAAATGGAGCATCCTATATAGTCAATACTTGCGAGCTCACACGATATGTTCCTGCGACACAATGTTTGAGAAAGGAAAATCTGCTGTGTTACAAAGATTCCATGAGAGAGGATACCTACACAACGTTCTTATGGATGCCTATGAAAGGTAAAAAGCAAGAAAAGAGAGGACGTTTTAAATCTCAAAATTCCAGGGCACTGGAAAATACTGAATCTTCCCAACTTAGATTCTTCTTGGAGTTTAACAATGTACACAAGGCACTAAAAACTATTCTCACATGCAATTGCCATGTTTTGCAACAGGATGAGCACATAAGAACTAGCATTGACCCGCATCATCAGGTCACATATCGAAAAGCGCGATTATTGGGGGTTGTCTTAACAAAAAGTTTGTGAAGAAGGAAAATCTAACATGGCTAGCAAAAAGAGTCTGAGGTTTAGGAGCTGTGGCCATTGCAAAGCAGGCAAATGTGCTATGAATACACAGTCTTTTGTGACATTTGAGGGGAGGAAGAGCTCCATCAGAGAGAGGCTTGTATGTGATACGGAATTTGTAGTGTGTCATTCATTAGACAGGTCCAAAACAAAATGTTGGTAGTTCTGTTCACAAGGTGAAGATTCGATTCTTGCACCATCTTATAATAAGGATAGATCATACCCTATAGCAAAGCATTTTTGGGATGTACATGAAGGAGACTGCAAGTGTTTGACCATCTCTGGTATCAAACATTTGAAAACAGACCCACGAAAGGGAGATAAGGTACTGGAACTAAAGAAATGGAATCTAGGATGATTTTATCTTTGGGGAAAGAGACGCCATGGGGACATAACTTAGATGCTGAATTACATGTGCATATTTAGAGATAAGATGGGAATCTATCAGAAATGGAATAGGTTGGTAATGAGACAGTAACTTTTCTCTTCCTGGTGGTTCCTTTTAATTGGCTGTGGGATGTTTCTAACTAGAAAATGATAGTCTTGATGATTCAAGTGTATTATAAACATTGCATAACAATAGCAGAAGAAAATGTGATAATGAGGTATTTGTTCTTTTTATGGGTGATGGGTTGTGAGTTTTTGCACCTTGCTGGGAATATATGGTTAGCGACTGTCGTGGATGGTTACCCTCTATTGCTTGACTTTGATAGCACCTAGCACTTTAGTCAATCGACAATACCCTTGAATATTGGTTACTGCTTTAATTATCTCTGTATAGCACGTCACTTTAATATTTGGCAGCATTGCAATAACATATAGAGATCAATTTGGGACGTCTCTTTATATGGCAATATTTAATGGCTATTTTATATAATAGTCAATGTGGTATGGGTGTGTACAAGACAGGAATATTGCCAGTTGCCAGGATGTTGTAGTTTACAGCACAGGTCACTTCAGTAGATTGTAGAACTGAGGAGCTATATACATACAAATGAGTTATCAGCACTTTACTTGATGTATGCTCTTGATTGTAGAATATCACCTGACATTTTACATAATAGGCAATGAGGATGGCTGTGTGTAATAAAAAGAACATCAACATTTGCCGAGATATTGCTTGATACAGCACGTCACTTTAATATATGGGGCTTTAAGGTGCCACAGGGAGATCTTGCCATATAGCACTTTATGGGACAATCCATGGGTGGACACACATAAAGCATTTATAAGAGCCTCATCTACTGTAATATATTCTGAATTTTGTGAATGTAGCAATGCAGCACTTTATTTCATACTTGTCTGACATATGCATTTTAATCTTTAATAGTGCGGTTTGTACAGCACCAGTCACTTTACTAATCCCTTGCCTGATATGGGGTCATCCTAAGAGAGGGATACATTGTGTAACTATTTTTTGGGCAGTACAGATGTTATCTTGGACACTTGACTGGTGTCATGTAGTCTGCACTATATATGTTATGCATATATTTGGAGATGTATAGTTACTATATTGTGATGTATATTAGCAGTACCACACTATTGTGGACATATGTTCTTACAATTTACTTGAAAGATGCTAATATGAAGTTGGGTTTAGACTTGTGACCTGCAACAACATTAGAGATTTCTCTATTGAACGTCATTGAAGATGTTTTGAGTAATAGTACTGGATATAATGCTAAGGGAATAATGATATTTTGTAATTACGATGACAGTGGTTTTATCATGTAATTCATTTTGTATTGCAGAAACTGATATTTAAAAGGTAGAGGGTTGGTTTTTCAATATTGATTTACAAGCAGGTCCACTGATATTATGGTCTAAAAGACTTGATACAACTGTGTGAAACTCGTTTCCAAAATAGTGCTCAGGATAACATTGAGAGCAACAGGGTAGTAATGTGACCAAGAAGAGCGTGTGAAACTAAATGATGAACAACTAGTGCATATTGGGCAGTTGCTTATTTCAAGAGAACTGTCCAGTGGGGGAAGCACTGTTTTCTAAATAAACAAAATGGCTTGGTTGTGTGTTGCGTTACTACATGCTTTACAAATTTTATGGCGTGGTACACGGATGCTGTGGTGCGGCTGTTGGCGGTGTAAGGAAGTTCACCAGAATCATTTGCTCACAAAATATACTGTCACTTGTTCCTCAAAACGTTTTTTTGTGAAGGCACACAATACCATACTAAGACAAATGGTATACTGCCCCTCGTGGTCAGCGCTGGCTGCATCGTAGCACTCTTTTTTTCTAACTTTAAGGTATACTGCACAGCAGCATTACTGCTGTACAACATGGCTAAAAGAAAATGACACAGCCAATAGATGTTGTGTATGCTGGACCGTTTGGCTTTAGCAATGCTTTTTTAAGTGTGCGGCAGATGCATGTGAAATGTCAGAAATGTGCAGATTTGTCCTAAGTTTCGTCTTTCACTTAACATAGATTGAAAAAACATGAAGCTACCTTCCCCTAATCTCATCCAAACACATCAAAACATGGTTCACTGAAATAAGCTAACAGTATGAAACTTCAGAAGCATTCCACGACTCAAACTCAAAATGAGGCAGAGGTTTCTCACTTCAGGGATGAGTACTGTGCAACTCACTCCAAAAACGTTTATTTGTTTTCTCCATAGTCAGCTTTAGGAAGGGACTCAACTCACACATTTTCTTTGTATCTCCTATTAATATCCGTGCTAAAAGACCCTCTGGGTGTGTGTGCAATGAACCTGTAATCCACCAATCAATTAGATGCCCACCCTTATATTGTATACACACTTTCTGTTTTATTTATTATCCATGTACTCTACATTTATAGAAACATCCGGCAGTCAGTCCAATGCTGAAGAGCAGGGCAGAAAATGATCACTTGCTTAAGGAGATATGAAGTGAAAGTTGGAAAGAAGGGAAGTATGTTTAGTCCCATTCATAATGCCCTCCATGGTGCTAATATAGAGTGAGATAAGGACGAGGAACCAAAATGGATGCCTGCGGGATGGCCCCAGGTAAAGAGATCCACTCGGGGCAAAAGAGAATGACGAGATCTGGACTAGGAGAGGCTCTTTCTGTAATCAGATGATTCAAGGGAAAGCTGTGATCATTAAGCAAGAGTAGGCTTCATTATTAACCGTATGTTGTAGTCAACGGTTGTATTTCAGAATGTCGTATTCACTAATGCTGTCTGACATTATTATCATGTCTTAAATATCATTTATAAAAATACCATCCCATTGGTTGCAGATTTTCTACTAACCTATTGAGGTGACACTTTTGTAAACAATACTTAAGTCACAATATACATGTCAAGCAGTATATTCTGACCACCACACTCTCGTACCACACCATGGTCAGCCATATTGAAGGCAACAAATGGTGAAGAAGAATCAGTCGATTTTAGATTAAGTAGGGGAACAGCTGTGAGGGAGTCTGAGACGAGATATGAATGTTAGCTTGTTTGAGTGTACATAGTGATAGCCTTCCATTGGGAGTGGTGGCTAGAGAGAATGTTATTGAAGATGCAGGAGTTAGCTATCTATTATGTTTGCTCTTCTACCCTGAACTGTAACCCTTATTTTATTGACATGTTTGTTGTACTGTGTGTTGAGTATTAAAATGATAGTTATATGTCTCCTAGGTGTGACAAATCATATATTATGTTTACTGTGAAGGTGCTGGTACATAACATCGCTGCAGAATCATAGACTTCTCCTCCAAAAAGCATCTACACAGTGCACTTAAGAGTACATTCCATCCATTTCCTTACTTGGCCAGGACTTCAGTCTAGTGTGCTAACGCCTGGCTTGTTTGCGTCTGCTGTATACGGTGGAAGTTGGAATGAATATGCTTGCACTTTGTTTGACGACTGTGCTACCATAGTTCTTCTGGGACGCCTGTAATGGCTTGGCTCTGCCTGATGACCTTGGCTTTCCAAATTGATTGGCCGAGCAGGCTTCTGTCTGCTGCAGCCTAGTCTTTTGGATTTCCTCTTACTTTGTGGCATTCGCTAGTACGTCTTTACCAATTACCCAAACTGAAAACATCTATTGTAGCATTCACAGAGCCTCATGAATGTCCTATTTATGCATCAAGGTAACCACAATATGGAAAGGCTCCAAACTACTTGTTAGAACGGCCAATTTTTGTACATGTGTATTTTTATTGCCGCAAGTAAGCCAATTACGTTTAGTGATAGCTCACTCAGTGCTTCTCCAGTTTGTTATACTTGCTTAGTGAGGCTAATTACATGTGAGCATGATACTGAATTTGGCAAACCTCTTTGGAATTCATTAGAACAAGAAAATGTTCAAATGATGATAAACGGTGATCAGCTTAAGCAGAATATTGTAATGTGTATGTCAGGATTATTTTACTTGTTATTGGTATTTAAATGTGGACAGCTGAAAAGGATTTTCTTTCAATTTTCTGTGCTTTGCGTGACAGGATTGAGAATTACATACTTATACTGTCTACATCTCTACACTGCAGAAAACAATGTTTTTTATCTTGACAACACTGACCACATTTCAAAATGCTTTCTGTGGCCATCATTTAAATAGTTAGCTAATTGGTTTCCCTCCAATTTGTCGAGAATAACGGGGAATCAAAAATGTCCTCTGTAACTCTCCTCCATCAGAAAATATAAGATAAGCAAATTGAGATCTATCCCGTCCCCTCAAACGCCCAACTGCATCACTTCATCACCATTTTTTCATTTGTATCTTTATATTGCATGGTATTTTTTGTGACAAAACATGGTTCTTGATTGCGGATAGCAGGAACCGCAGCCAGTCTGGTGCAGATAAAGCACGGTAGAGATTACCAATTTCCTTGTAGTAGCCAACAGATCAGGATTGTAAACAGTGCATGCATCCTATCTAGTTATTTTTACATGTTCACTACCAATGTCCTTATTTATTTCAGGTGTGTCCAGGTAGTCTATAGACCCAGAGACAACCCGGACAATAACTAAAGTACTTTTGACAGAAAAACAATAGTTTTCCTGCGTATAGGCTAAAGGGAATCCAAAAACAGTCCCTCTTTAATATGTGGCATGTGCAGCCCCCATCAGCTCTCTTAGTGTGAAGTTTCTTGTTGGCAGCATTAGGCTGATTATTTTGTCAGGTGTGAGGTCTACCGGTGTACTTCAGGGGTGAAGTCTGTTGATTGCCTCCTGCTGTAAAATACATTAGCTGGGCTGTTTCCACTCACCTGATTGTGTTAGTCTTTTGGAGATGTGATTTTCAGTATGATTTCTGGAACAAGGTACAAATGACAAAATGGTGAATACCAGCACAACAGATAAGCCCTCATCCGTGCTCCTTTTACCCACTCTCCTTGTGCGTGCTCCTTTTACCCACTCTCCTCTCAAGGGAGGTGTCAGACCTGTCAAACGTAGGATGGACCTCCCCCAAACATTTTGCCCTACTTCTCCTGTTTTCGCTGATTTTTTTTGGTTGGCCTTAGGTCTTTGCACACTTTACTACTGTTAACCAATGCTAAAGTGCATGCACTCTCTCCTTTAAGCATGGTGTTATTGGCTCACATCTAATTGCTACATTTAATTTGCTTGTAAGTCCCTAGTAAAATGATACTATATGTAACCTGGCCCTGTAAAAATGCTACCAGTGAGCCTGCAGTACTATTTGTGCAATCCACTTAAGTAGCCCTTTACACCTGTCTCAGGCCTGCCATTGCAGCCTGTGTGTGCAATTGTAAACTGCCATTCGACCTTACAAAATAAACATTTTTCCAGGCCTTAACCTCCCTTTTTAATACATATGAGTCACCCCTACGATAGGCCTTGAACAGCCCTTAGGGCAGGGTGCAGTGTATTTAAAACGTTGAACGTGTACTTTTAAATATCCTGGTAATGAAAGACTCTAGTTAAATTTTCACTACTGTGAGGCCTACCTCTCCCATAGGATAACATTTAGCTACGTTATTACATTTAACAAGTGATCATTTTCAATTGGAAACAGGTGGGAATGTTGAGTTTAGTATCTAAAGAATTGTATTTTAAAACCCTCTTTAGTGGTAAAGTTGGATTTTAAGTCACAATTCTGGTAATGCCACTCTTAGAAAGTTGGCATTTTCTTGTATTTGGTGTCTGCAGCCTGTATCCTAGGTCACATGACTGTGTAGATGGCAGTTGATCTTTGTGTATCACTCTTAAACAGTGAGACAAAGGGGAATAGGTACTGGCAGGAGGGTCCATCTCTGATTTAATAGGTTAGGCAGAGGCTGTCACCTACCCCACTTGCACATCACAAACACTCTGCTTCCGCACCTTCAAAGGGTTTCACACTATTTTTTTGGACCCCCAGACAAGCTGGTGCCAGGGCAGGGAGTTAGGAAATTCCTGACACCTCTGTATGGGGAGGACGCTAGAACGTTCTTCTTAAATGTGGGCACTAGGTATAAATATTGGACCTTCAGACCCAACTCTTCAGAACATCTCTGGACCTACGGAAAGCTCAGACCGACTGCTGTGCTTCTAGAAGTGTTGCTACTCTGTTGCCATGCTTCCTGAGTGAGAAGAACTATACCTGCATTTTGAACCCAGGATAGCCAGAGTGACTCCAAGGGCTAGTTGGCAGGCCTACTGATCCAAGCCTAAGGGACAGAAAATACCTCAACCACCTTGAACCTTGCACCTGGACTCTGCCTGCTGTGAGTCCTGCCTCCCAAGAGTGCCACCCCAGTCCTGGAAGTGGGCCTGAAGGTGCTCTGCCAGCCCAGGTGTGGTTGTAGCAGAACTAACACAGTTCAGCACATCTCAGCAAAGTTCTACTTTCGAACCGCAGCTGCACAATGCATCCTCTATACATAGGGCCGGCCAAACACAATGCGCACAGGGCTCTCTCCTGCCCAGCAACCTGGTTGCTGGGTTGGAGAGAGCCTGCAAAGGCTCCCAGTCTGCCTGGTAGCGCCCTAGCTGGGCGCTCCCAGCCAATCTTGACGCTGCTCAGGATTGACACAGGGCAGGCTGGGAGCCTGTGCCTGCAGCAGTGACGGTAGAGGAGCGGAGTGGGATTTTAATACATTTTCTCCAGTGCTCCTCCGCGCCCCCCTGTACTCCCTGTTGCGCCCAAACCCAGCCTCGCAAGCCGCTCCTGTATACCATGCCATACAATACCGTGATATACACATTTATACTGACTAAAACTCAAAGATATCCAAGCGCTTTACATTTTCTTAATTCTGAGATTAAGCTTTTAGATAGAGATAAGTCATAAGGTGGGATCTGAATTGTTCAAAGTAGAGGCTGAGTTTTATTTCAAGGAGAAGCTAATTTCAAAGTTTGGCGCCAAAGACTTATAATGTTTTTCCACCCAGTGGTTCATGAGAGAATTGCCTTCTGATAGTCACCCTGGCACCTACTGCTGTCAAATTAATAGCTCTGGAATACCAGCTAATAGACATTTTCCTTTTTCTATTGAAGAGGTTCAACATCATGCAGAAATCTGCGCTGAAGCAACAGAGTACCACAGATAATCCTTATTCACATGGCAAGCCAGTGAAGGAGGAACCACATTCAAATGTAGCAATATCTGACATATTGTGGCTACAAAAGAATGTCCATGTTTCGTTCCAGTATTTGCCAGCCTCTCGATATGAACCAAGACCAACTCATTCAACCCCTTATGTTGGGCTAAACATTTTGCCTATGAAGAGTGCAGAGCCCATCTTGATATTCAGGCTTGTAAGTAGATGGGTTCTACTCGTGAACATCCAGGTTTTCTCTTTTTACTTTTGGAACTCTCATTTTATACCTCGGCTGTTGTTTTAGACTCCCGAACGGAGTCTCACTCATAATAATGCCCCTAAAAATTGGTTATGAGCTCCCACTGCCGGTACCTACCCTTTAGAAACGGCGAGCTGCCTGTAACCTGCGAGCATATAGGGCACTGGGTTGGTTTCTCTAGCACATAGACATTTGCATACATGTAGTCTAAGAGAGAACGTCAGTTGAGCGACTCAGCCCTGACACCTGGAAACAGCTAGCACTGTTGGCAATTAAGACTGCGTCTAAATTTTGTGTGGTGTTAGACCTACTGATGATAAGGCTTTTTAATTAATTTGGGTAGCATTAGAAAATGCTCACTTTTGTTTCATAAATGGTTCAAGAAGCAGACGCAGTCCTTTTATTCATTTTCTTTCTCTAGAATCAGGTAGATTGTTCCATATATATTTGTGTATGAAGTTTTTTTTTTTTTTCTCTGAGTCTTCCATTAATGAAATTCACTCTTGATCTTCCTCTTCTTGCTCTTAACTATGCTTTTCTTATGTTGATTTGTATAGCGCACTGATCACTCAAAAGGGTATCCAGGTGCTTGACAGTGCAGGGAATAAGGTTTTCATAGTGGATGGTTTCAAGCAGAGATTCTTAACCTATTTACTTCTGTGTACCCCCACTTAATCATTACTAGAATCCAGGGACCCTCAATGCATAATTATTGGAATCCGGGGAACCCCCACTGAGTCATTACCGGAAGCCAAGGACCCCGGCCTAAGCAATTTCGATGATATGAACCACAAATAATACACATTTGATTAAATATTGTACTTAATTAACAAAAACATTTACAATTTTAAACAATCACAATTTCAATTTTAATCAGAAGTCAGGATACTTTCTAAATTCAATTAAGGCAACCCATCATCCATACTATATTCTGTTTAATGCACTTGCAGTGCTTCCACAAATCAGTCTGAGGCTACATACTACATTTTTAGCCTCCAATTTCAAATTCCTTGAGATTTACAGAGCGTTTTACATTTTCCAATTTCTCAGCTTCTTTAGTTATATACTCGTGATTATTCTGTTAATATTATTGCATTTTCTAAGCAGTCATGGGCCTCTTGACTAGGCTTCGCACAGGGGGCAACGGACCACAGGTTAAGAACAACTGGATTAAAGGAATTTGTTGTGGTTGGGAAGGAGCAGGCTCGCACGGATTTAACACAGTGTTGTTTGGGAGGCTCTGCTGGTTGAATGTGGTGTGCATGGAGCAGTAGGCTTATTATAATCAGGAGCACCTCCAGGTGGTCTATATCATTTGTATATTGAGGTTTTGTTTTGTGGGCTCAAGCAGCAAGCTCAGAGACAAAAGTGCACTAGAAGGCAGATAACAGAAGGTATTACCCGATGAAGTCAATCATTTTAAAGTGATTGTTGATAAGCAGAAACGTTCACCTAGTAAGACTGTACTGAGCAGAACAGATTATCTTTTTAGATACAGAAGAAGCGTTATTGATGAAATCACAGGATTTGCAACTGTATTCACACGGATTTCATGAAGTCACATAGGTTCAGTAGCTACCACCAGCAGGTTACACTATAGCGATGTCCGAGTTAGACTGGCTGAGCCTCAGGACAGCGAAATTTCATAAATAGAAATTATTTCTGCTGTTCTTTTTATTTTATTTTGATGGCAGGAATCACTCTCTTTCTATTTCGGTTACCCTTTATTATAATGACTTTCATTAAGATAATATAAACTGCAATTTATACCTATTAGTTTCATGGTTCTGATGCATCCACCATACATTTTATTTTATTAGAGATTATCACTCTTTAGATAGAAATCTCTTAACCAAAAGAAAATGTTAAACTTGGTGTTGACACTTTCTCACAGTAACTATAATATATTTTATGTAATTGTTTCAGCAAGTATGCCAAGACAGCCGGTCCAACTCATCACTTCAAAGCATTTAAAATAAATACAGACCACACTGAGTGGTGTCCAGGGAACCCATAATTCAAAGATTTCATTCTCAAATTGCAACACTTTTTGACATATTTTTACAAGAATGCAGTTTAGACTCATTTTGTGAAATTTGTGCTGTGTTTTGATATCACTGGGTTTCTGTTAATGAGTATGTTTTCAGAGTTATACTGCTGTCAAGTTTCCCATGATTATGTGTTAGTAGCGCATGCAGTCTGTAGGCCTAATGCACAAATTGCATTTTTGAGTAAGTTTGCAATTTGGAGTAAGCTTACTCCTTTTTGGTATTCACAAACTGCAGTGCTTTTTAGCAACTTACCCTTTTGTAGTAACTTACACTTTGTAATAAGTCCAGCATTGCACATGGCCAACCACTGGTAATGCCTCACCCCGCCTTAGAAAATAATGGATGTAAGGACTTAAAATAAAACCCCATAGGAAATAATATTACATTAAATTATTTAAAATAGTTACAAATATACAAAGTAATGTTAAAATATTAATTAATATTAAATAACATGAATTAATGTTAAACATATAAAAAGAATAAAAAAATATTATTTTTTTACAATAGTTTATGTTTATATTTTTAGCTACTTCACATTATTTAATGTAAGTTACATACATCCTGAGGTGTTTCTTTGAGTATTTATAAGCCCTGTTGAAATCTACCGGTAAACTGTTATTCAGGTGGTGGCTACATTAGATTGTAACATCAACCTTCTATCCTGTTAATGACATGTTAACGCAGTGGGGTACATCTGATTGATTTTGCAAAGCATTAAGTATGCCCTGTGTAGAATGGCAAATTGAATAAATTTGAATCTCGAGTTGGGAGACATTTTTTAGGGGCAGTGTAGCATACATGCCCATTCCTTGTCCGAAAGTGCCCTGGCTAAGTCTGTCTCCCACTTTTCCCTTAAGAATGTATGTGGCATCATGAGATGGTCCGAAGACCCTTATATAGCCACCACACTAAGTGCCGGCCGTGCCCCATTGTGTGCAGCTCCCAGAGTAGCTCATGAGCCTATGGCTCACAACTGTCCGCTGCCCAATATTTACGCACATATCGAAGGATACTGGCATGATTGAGGATTAGGGAGTCGGACGAGAGGTTATATATATATATATATATGTATATGTGTATATATATATATATATATATATATATATATATATGTGTGTGTTCCTTGTGTCATGAGGGAATCATCTGCAAACAGGCCCCCCCCATCATAGTGATCCCTTCTCGTTCCCCGGGTTCAAGTCTACTTCTCATTACGGTGCCAGAGGCAGTAAAGAGACTTTGTAAGGGTATATTGGGTGCGTAAGGTGCCTGTACCGATGTATATTTTGTCACTTCCAATACGTCAGTGCAGTGCGCGGTCGCAGCATTTGTGTAGGCAGCGTTGGGGCATCAGGGCACAGCAGGCATTGCAGCTGGCCGTGCTCTAGTTGAGCCTTTGTATGGTCTAGTTCAGACAGGTTGTGACCAGCGAGCCAATACGCCAACCATTACAGTTGCCCGGCTATATTTGTTCAATTTCTCACTTGAGGTCAAATCATCGATGGACTAAAGAAGCTCTCTGATTCTCCTACCTATACTAAACCTCTTGCCATTTCTATACACTTAAAACTGCCTGTTGGTTTTCAACATACATGCACCTTTGATTTAAATTGCACATACACTTATTTTCCGTTGCATTTATTCACTGTTCCACTACACCATCTCCACTGTTAATTCACACAAGCCACCATTTAATTTTATTAACTACTGTGACAGATACCTATTCAATATCTTTGATCATAAATCACTGTAGAGTACTCAGCTCTGCAGGCCCTTTCTGTTTCAACTGTTCTGCTCTTATTGAATGTGTAATGCCAGAATGAGTTCCCTCAAAAGGCCTGAAAGATTAAACAACCTACATTGTCATATCCATCCGGAACACTTGTTTATGTAAAATTCCAGTTTTAAGGAATTGCATCTTATTATTTCGTATCCCCTCTGTCTTCCTGATTTCCACACCCACTAGGCACAGCACTCAGCCTTCCTGTGACTGCTGGCATTAAAGCGCCAGGTAGGCAGGGTACCACACTGTACCTTACTCTACAAACTGTTTTCATGTAAGAGCAATCCATCTGCTAATTCCACAGTGAATCATTCTCTACATCATAGAACGTGGTTTATGGACATATCTTGGCAATTTTATAGGGAAAATCAAAAGGATGGGTGCATTTTCATGCCTTTTTGCACAATTCATAACATTATTTAATCAGGCCTATTCATGCTTGGAGCATGACTTCTGCCATCACTTCTTGTGAATGTTACTTCTCGCTGTGTCGGTGACATCAAAAGGATGGTTCATCTGGGCGTCACAAGTTGGTTGAACTTCGACTTGGCTAGTTCTAGAGGAATGTTGTGTTTTTCCCCCAGAGAACAATACATAAACCAATTGATGTTGTTTGAACTTTATTGGCCGATCTAGCATACATCTACTGTAAGGAATTTGCTTAGAAGAAAACATTAGCATACACACTAAGCATTCCAACCAATGACTGAGCCAACACAATGTGCCTTGGGACTGGCTGCCTAAAGTTACCAATGTTTTACTTTTCGCAAAAAAATAATGTGGTTAAAGTTAACAAAATAGCATTTGCGGTTTCATACCGACATCCCTACAAAACAAAAAAATATTATAACTTAATGCTGACTCAAAAGGTTGACCTCAGTTTGTATATAATTAAAACACTAAGGGGGTCATTACAACCTCGGCGGTCTTTTAACAAGACCGCTGAGGGACCACCGTGCGGAAGACCGCCAGTAGTGGCGGTTTGCCGCTCGGCGTATTATGACTGTTAGCTGCTCTCCGTCGATTTTCCGATGGAGAGCCGCCAACAGCCATACTGGCGGGTGGCGGGGAAGTGGAGGTTGCTCCAACGCCACGCCAACAGAACACCGCCCAGCGAATCACATCCTGTGATTCAGCGCAGCGGTGTTCTGTTGGCGGTGTGGTGTCGGCGGAACTGCCCCCGTGGCTCCCGTCCCCTCCCGGAGGATCGACGGAACAGGTAAGTCGATTGTCCATTAGGGGAGGGGGGTGGGGGGTGTTGTGTGTTGTTTGGGTGCATGGGGGTGTGCGTCTGTATGTAGACGGGGTGTGTGAGTGCGTGTATGCTTGCGGGGGTGTTGCGTGTTTTGGGAATGTGTGCGTGTATGTCTGTAGGTATGTCTGTATGGATGTGTGCGTGTATGTTTGAATGTGGGTGTGCGTGTCTGACTGTGTGTGTGGATGTTGGCATGTATGTCGGTGTGTGTGGGTGTATGTGTGTTGGTGGTGCCTGCGTGCGTGTCGGGTGTGTGTGAGTTATGTGATGTTGGTGGTCGGGGTGGGGAGGGGGGCCCTGCCACCTTTGGGGGGTGGCAGGGGTGGTGGGGGGTGTAGGGGAGGGAGTTGGGTTGGGGGTGGGGGGTGGGGGAGACCCCTATCAGTGCCAGGGAAGGAATTCCTTTGGCACTGATAGTGCTTACCGACATGGATTTCATGGCGGTTCCTACCGCTGGAAATCCACGGCGGTAAGCCGGGTCAAAATACCGGCGGCGGTATTGTGACGGAAGCCGGGCTGGAGACCCAGGTCTCCGGCCCAGCGGTTGTCTCCGCCCTGGCGGGCGGAACGGAGAAGCGGCGGATGACCATGGCGGTAACCGCCATGGTCATAATACTCAAAAAAAGACCGCCAGCCTGTTGGCGGTCTTACTGCCGCTTTAACACCGTCCGCCAGGGTTGTAATGACCCCCTAAATATGAGATAGACCTGGAGGGTTTTGTGTTCTGAGAAATATGTTTCACCACTGTGACAGTCTGGGGCATTTGGAAGACATATTGCTACATTTACCTTATGCTCATTTCTTTTACTTGCAGGGTGGGCTATCTACGCATGTACATGACCACTGACCATGTTATCTTTTAAGAGTAGTGTCGACATAACCGATCTGAAGTCTACATTAGGACAAACGAGTCACTGCTTGGATGAAAAGTACAGGCCTCAATAGAGGATGAAAACGAGGGTTCAATAAAATAATAACTACTTGGAGATTCCCAGTAGGCAGGCCTTGTCCCTCACATATACCTTGCTCCAACATCCCACACCCCCCCAGGCCTCACAACAGACCTGTCTCACATACTATGATCGAAAAGGTGCCTCAATCCATTAGTTAAAATAAAATATTATGTTTGTCTGTTGAATGTCCTCTATCTTTGCCTCGTGCCCCACTTCCGGGAGCAATATGAACCCTCATCCAGGGCTTGATGAGTGGTCTGCCCTGCATGTCTGGCTGACTAGTGCAAACAGCAGCTTTGTTCCGGCTGTTCTTGTCACAGCGCTAGCACTATCATCTGAAATTATATGGAAGACCACTCATTTTTAACAAGCAAACCAACTAAGCTCTATTTAATTTCTAAATATTTTATTGACAGTTCAAACTTATCTAACTCCTGTTTCCTGAAATCTACTTTGAAAAATGGAACCCTTAACTGTGTTCAGAATGGATCCTGAGCCCAAAAAACAACACAGGAGGACACCGGGGATGGATAACAAAATCTGCTCCTTTATTTCAAGAAAAATGAAGTAATTCAAACTGCAGTCATTTACTTTACTTATAGAAAACGCGTTAAATATGAGGAATCACAGTCACTGACAGAACAGAGTTCTCTGTAGGTAGATTGCCTAGAAAAGTGAATGCAGCTGGGCGACAGGAATGTGTGCAAGTGGGTTTCTTTTCATTTAATGCCAGGATGCATTTGGTATGCTGTGGTTCTAGTAATCAATAATATAAATATTAGATCTAATAATGTACATGTTGGGATGAAAAACAATCGGCATAGCTCTGGATGGACCTGCTACTCTGGCAGTGGATTTTTTCTCCCACTGGTTTTGAAAATAATTAAAACCCTCTCAGGGTCCTCCAGTTTTACTCGACTTTTACCCCAGAGCTAGGCTACGAAGCAAGGGGATCTCCCAAAGCGCAGCCCTCACTAAAAGGGTACCTACAGCCAGCCCTCTTCACGCGGGTTAGGGACGATTTAGCAGTGGTGTTTGTTCACTGCAATTTTAGTTGTAGATGCAGCTCCTAAAATGGCAATACGTTCCATCACACCTACCACAAAACCCTGACCAGATTGCCTGAAGACCTTCCCCGAAGATGAAGTGCTCGTCTGGTCCTTGTTGCACACTAGCAGCTGTTTGTCAAGCAGTACAGGCAGTGTTTGGTACCCAGAAAGGGGGCAGTTCATTGGAGTCCTACTAGCCTCAGTGCTAGTTCATTGGAGAGGGAGTAGTAATAGCTTGTTCCAGTATACGAACATATATTTCAGATGGAGTAAAGGTTCGGGTGCCTGTATGTTTTGAAATTAAGGTAATCCTCAAGACACCTGGAGGAGACTACTAGCGCACACAGGATCCCCACTGCTTCAGGGAAGGGTCAGGAACAAACCAGGTCTAATTTGTGGCTGTGGCAGGTGACTGACTACTCTTTCCCTGGTCCCCGATAATGATGAGCAGTGCAGGATGACTTCATGAACATCAGTTGGGGTCAACTTCATATCTGAGAGGATCATAGTCCAGTAATGGCTTCCACAGGCCCTCAATCAGCTGGTCCCTGAACTTTTCAGACAGGCTCTCCACCTAGTGTCTCCTCAACAGGTAGGCAGAGCTCTCTCCTTTTATCTCGTTCACAGAAGAACTTCTATCAGAATCTCAACCAAGACTGAGTTGTACCTATTAGGTTGAGCTCTAAGAAAACTATTCAGAAGCTCTCAATGACCTATATTTTCCTTATCGGGCTCAAGGAAAAAGAATGTCAGCTGCATAATGTGTTTCTTTGGTAACTTCCGCAATCTGTATTCTACCCTTGTTGCTGATATCTTGTGTTATACATCTGGCTAGTTAGTCAAAATAAATCATCAAAACATTTATTAATATGCTGAGTCCGAAACAAGTTGTGTTATGGTTTCAACAGCATTTATCGAGAATTCCGCAAGCACCTCACACAAGCAGTTCACATTTTTATTGTCATCTTAGTGAGAGTTATTCTTTCCCTTATTGCTTCATAAAGAAGATGTCTTTCATTGTTTATCTTTATGTTGATGCTTTTGAATCGTCCCAGCTCATGGGCTTAAGGTTAATTTAGTGATTTAACTGGTCTCCCTTTTCGTCTGGCGTATCAAAGTTCATAGACATAATACTGGGCCCCAGAGCCACTAAGGAAGAAGGTGGGTAGTTTGGGTTAGGTTCAGATCTTCAGCTGTTGTTCCTCCAAGAACCACCCTCTTTCCCTTTACTCGTCTTATCAGCCTCCTCCCTCTAACCTCCTTTCCCACTCGCCTATATGCAAGAAGGTGGGCAGTCTGCATCAGACTCAGGTCCCCAGCTAGCGTCCATTGAGAACCTGGGGAAATTAGTTTAGGGTTGTAAAAAGTCCACCCTCTTGCCGCTCCAAAGCCAAGCTGTACAATTGGTGAAAGGTTGGTTGGCCTTGCCCCTTCGAGAGGTTCAGGATTGGTGTGAGGTGCATCCTTTTTGCCATTGGTCATACCCCCTTTTAATAGGTGGTTAGCATTCACTTATCTGTGGTGTTGGTGTCCTTGGTCGATTTTGGCCCGTTATAATTGGTCCTCTCCAGTCATTTCATCAGCGTGCTAAAACTGTGCTCTAGCAGATCGGGGTGGTTGTAGTTGACTGCGTTCCCTAATCTCCGGAACATTATAAGGAAAGCAAAGTGGGGGAAGATGATGTGCTTATGATTGTCTGTCTGGAGCTGACTTGAGACAGAGCCAATATTCAGTCCCCTCCAGGGAGGGGACCTTATGACCAGGCTAATCAGACTACCAAACCAACCACAAGGTCATCATATGTGCAGAATATTGCACAGTATTAAGTGGTTTGGATGGCCTTGATAGTATCCCTATTAAGGCAAGAACAGTGGAGGGGTTGGGACTCACCCGATCACAAATAGCTGTTAGGGGAACAATGAGTATTTCTGGATTTCAACACTATTTGACAGAAGTGGATTTAGTCATTGTTGTTTATATATTACCTGGAACTGTGATATAAATAAATGTGAGAATACCATGAGTTCTTTCATTTCGAGAAACGTAGTCTATAATGTCATCACTGAATGTTGGAGTGTTTTGTTTGAAAAAAGTACATGAGACCGTCATTACAAGGCAGGTGAGAAGCAAGGATCTTTTGTATCAGATATTCTGAAGAGCATTTGTTCATGATTTTCCAGTTTTTTTATTTAAAAACTTGCCTCGGTTCAGTCTCGTGTGTGCCATGAAAGGATCAAGAGACAGCTGAATTACTTACTTGATTTAGTAGATACATCAATTCTAATAAAGTAGCACTGTGAAATGAGTCGGGCACCCAGTAAGTAAAGGGCTAGTTCTGAGCCCTCACGATCTTATATTAGGTGGCATTAATAGTTTATCCCAAAACTCTAGAACAAGAGGTTAAAGGTAAGCAGGTATGACTGAGATTTTTATTTGATTACAAAGCTAGAGGTACCAAGTATCATAGTATAGTGAGAGGAAGAATCATATTCAGTCTTTTCAGATCAGGGATATGTGATTCCCCTCTCCTGTTACTACTCATGATGTCATTGTAAGATTTAAAACAGGAAAAGGGTAGAGTAACATCACAATGAATGAAATTGGAGTTTAGGTGCTATGTACATAAATACTTGTAAAATCTTAAACTTTCAACAACTTTATACCCTTTACTTCTGAAGTCTTTATGTTTGCTTTCTACTTCCCAGCCTGAATCAATAAGCTTTTTTCTCTGGGTAGTTATGTCTATTCCTGTCTTAGATGTGAATTTGTTAGAAATGAGCTCTCTACTTGGCAGAGGTCCAAGTAGGGACCACAATCCTAATCAGGGTAAGAAAGATGCACACCCTAAATTAACCTGTGCTCACCCTTTGCTAGCTCGGCACAGAGCAGTCAGGCTTAACTTAAGAGGCAATGTGGAAAGTATTTGGCAACACTTAATTACACTAACACAGTGAAAGACACTACAAAAAGACCCCACACCAGTTTAGAAAAATAGAGAATATTTATCTGAGTAAAACATAACCACAATTCAATAAGTAGAAGTCGTTATATGAATTTTTAAAGATTGAGGCCCTCATTACGACCCTGGCGGTCAGGGGTAATTTGGGGAAAGGTACTGCCAACAGGCTGGCGGTACGTTTTCCCAAATTATGACATTGGCGGTTTGGCTTAAGCCAAACCGCCAATGTACCACTCTGTTCGCCAGGGTGGTAACAGCCACTGGGCTGGAGACTTCAGTCTCCAGCTAGGCGGTCTACACAATCCCGCCCTCAGGATTATGACCCCACCTACCGCAATGGTAGTCCAGTACCCAAAAGTACCTTTAAAGGTGGAGAGACTTGAAAAAGCCCTTTAAAGATCACAACGTCCTTGCACTTCCTCTCCTGGCTCCCAACACTCTACAGGGGATTGTGCAGACCTTTGTGTGGGGAGAGGCACAGGTGTAAGTGAGGCAGTGCTCATTAAGGACCATTACGTCACACCTAAGCTCCCATTGCGTGTGATCATCTACAGGGAATGCACAAAGCTCAGCTGTGACCAACCCTAGATGTGTATTCAGAGACAGGCAGAGGCACAGAATGATTGAAGTCAGAAAATGACAAATTTATTTTTTCAGACTTACAATTTAAGATTCAACTTCACCATAAGCTGTAATTTTAAATTGTGAGTCCAGCGACACCAAACTCCATGTTTCTATATTTTCCCAATTGAAAGTTACACTTAAAGGCTGCTTCAGGGTCACCCCAGTGTTAAACAATGAGAAAGATATACCTTGCAGCAGTGAAAACAAATCTGGACATGTTAAACTTAAAGAAACATGTCCATTTTTTAAAATATTTACTGCACCCCTGCCTTTGGGACTCACTAGTGCCTCCTTTGGGGTGACTTACATGTAATAAAAAGGAAGGTTTGTTCCTTGCAAGTAGGTGCACCTGCAAGTTTGAAATGTCAGTTTAAAACTGCACACAAAAGCTCTGCAGTGGCAGGCCTGAGGCATGTTTGAAAGGCTACTGTAGTGGGTGGCACAATCAGTGCTGCACGCTAACTAGAAGAATTTAATTGCAGGCCCTGGGCAAATATGATGCACTCTACTAAGGACTTATAAGTAAATCTAATATGCCAATTGTGGATAAGCCGATATTACCTTATTTTAAGGAGAGAGCACAAGCACTTTAGCACTCTTTAGCTGTGGTAAAGTGCACACAGTGTCCTACAGCAAACAAAAACAAGGTCAGAAAATGAGAAGGAGGAAGGCAAAAAGTCTGGGGATGGCCCTACAGAAGGGGCCTTTTCCAACAGAATCATACTGGAATACTGAAGTGTAGCTTACACCACTTTTTTGTGAGTAGTTTATAGGGTCATTCATGCAAAAACCATGCATGAGCATATTTACCTCCTGTAAATTCATGATTAAGGGCCTGATTTAGATCTTGGCAGAAGGGAATTCTCCATCACAAACCTAAGGGATATCTTGCCTGCCGTATTACGATCCCATTACATCCTATAGGGATCGTAATATGACAGGATATCCATCACGTTTGGGATAGAGTATACCACCCGCTGAGATCCAAATCAGGCCCTAAGTCACACTGAAACCTAGATATACTAGCAGATGTTAGTTATTATGACGAAGAAAATAGAGCCGTTCCCCAAAGAGTTGAAAACTTAAGTTTATTTTGTTGACCAGAGCAAATGTCACACAGAGGAGAGAGTATATTTTTGAAATTCATGCAGCTACCACATATATATAAATGTTTATGTACCACTGTAACCGAAATATGATACCTGTATAATTTGATTCAGAAAAGTGCTTGCCCAGCCTATCCTCTGTATTGTCACCAAGGTCACATGGTTCATGTTGTATCCTGCTGTTTTTACGGTTTTAAACATGTTATGTTGTGTTTTAAGGATATTATGGGCTCATGACGCTGTATCGAATTATGTCTTGGTGGTCTGCTGTTTTTTTCACGTTATTCCTCTTCTAAATGCTGCTTCTATATGCTGCTAGGCAATATACTTTTGTGCCATTTTAATTTCTTGTCTACTGTGTTTTGTGGATTTTATGTTTTAATGATTTACTGTTTTTATGTTGTTTTATTTGCGTTTGTGGCAGTAGCCAAAATAAAGATTAATTGGAATTGGGTTCAGGAAAATCTACAACAAAAAGTTGTTTTGAAAATCACCGTTAAACCTGTATGACACAACACCATTGATTCCGGATTTTTGTAAAATTCTGACATCCTTGTAAACCACTGTTTGCATGAATGTCAGAAATCTGAGTTTGTTGGTCAAATCCAATAGTCACACTTTCCCCAATAAACTCGAATTTGCCAAAATGTATTGGGTAAAAAATGCCTGATGAATAACAAGACATGCTGATTTTGCTGCTTAAAGTGACAGAATCCACATATTACTCTTCATGATAAGGGCAAACATTGTCATTAGTGTTATTTATCGCATCTGATAAATACCAATCCATAGGATGTAATTATTTATCAGAAGCGATAAATAACACCCAATTATTGAGGCAGTATTTGAGGCCAACGTGTATCATGCATTTGATTAAATAACACCTATAGTGAAACCCTGCATGAAGTAAGTTTCCAGAGCATGCTTTTGATTTTGCAGTATGTTTATTATTGAATTGTAGAAGGAAAGTCCCATTTCTTTGAGAGCCCGGAGGAAGTATGGAGGTATGATCCTGGCTGAATATGGCAGGCGCTCCTAGATTATGATCTGAGGCTGAGCAGGAGCCCTATTTTGATAATAGTAAGAGGTGAGGTACCCGCAGATGTCGACTGGGAAAAGCGTCAAAACAGGGAGCGGCCAGCTCCTGCAGAGTTGTAATCTGCCCAGATTGGGACTATGGTGGATCTGAACTCTCACAAATCAGCAGGACACAATGCATGGGAGTAGCTGTCCACTGAAGATGAGGAGGAGGCAGATGCTACACAGACAACTGGTGAAGTGGTTCCTGTTACTGGAGCCTGAATCCAGACCATCTGGTATAAACACTGAAAACATTGCCAGATGACTGGAAGTCTGACAGCGCAAGCAGTTGGGAGCTGTAGCCATGGTGTGTGCTGCCCGAGGGGGGCAGCCACTTGAGTCAACACGGCTCCGGAACTGATACTTGCATACTGATAAATAGCAGTAAAGAGAGAGCGATGAGAGGATCTGCTCTGCTAAGGCGAGGGTGGGCATATGTGCATGCCTGCTTGGGTTATCACAATGCGATCCCAAGCACAAATTGCGACATAATGGCATTGCCTAGACATACGACAGGGTGGAGTGTGGTTAAGCAGTTGCATATCCGAAGTCTTTACTAGAGCTACGTGTGTTTCTTGTATGCATTTCTTGTACAGGTGGTCTTTGAGGGAGGGAAGTGGGGACTGTTGATTTAGGAATTGCTGTGGAGGTCAAGTAGGGTGAAATAATGCTGATGTATGACCACTTTCAGTGATTCTACTGGGAAGGTACGTGGTGTTCAGTTAATGCCACTTGTCCTGGGTGTGGGAAGGAGGGATGTGTTAAAGTTGTTGGTTGTTTAATACTTTGGGGTTGTTGCCATCTTACCATGTGGGAGTCTCAGTGAATTTGCCACCTGATGATCTGGTTTAATTACTGTTACAAGTAAGTTCAAACTTCTCTCCTGGAACGTGAGTTGGTTGGCTTATACAAGAAATGTTATAGAGTATTAGCACTCCTCAAAAGTAATGGGGTCAGCATTGCATGCTTGCAAGAGACCCACCCTACTGAAACAGAAGCAAAAAAACATGCAAAAAATGGTGCGAACAGGCGTACTACACCACCTACTCATCCTTCTCCCATAGGGTGCTAGTTGGGGTCTCCCCAGGGGTCCTGTTTGCACTGACTTGTATGAAGGTAACTGTAGAGGAACACTGTATACTGGTGCAGGGCAGACTAGAGGGAGCAGATGTAGTAATTGTCAATTCATATGGACCAAGTGTGGATGATGATTCCTTTTGTACTGAGCTACAGGATGTGATATCTCCAGCAGCTGGCACGGAAATACTGTGGGTAGGGGACTTTACTGGTGGACAGCACCCTTGATTGTTACCCCTCTCCCCTACAACAACGTACTAAGCCAAAAATTACGCTAAACTGATGGAGGTTATGACACAACTAGGGTTTGGGAATGTCTGGAGGCAAACCCATCCTGAGCGGCAGGAATACACCTGCTACTCAGCCACACATGCCACTTCCAGCAGATTAGATAGAATATTGAGGACGGCTCATCTGACTTCTAGAGCACAGGAGATATCGCACCTATTTTGTTATTTTTCTGACCATGCACCAGTAGTCTGCTTTATTGAATGGGGAGGTACTCCCCAGTCTCCATGCATATGGTGATTCCTATCAGATATACTATAGGACCTGGTGGTGGTGGGGAGGTGGTACTCGCCTTGACAGACTACTTTGAACTTAATTGGGCAAAGACACAGAGTTGCGCGACAGAATAGAAGGCAATGGAGGTGATGCTGAGGGGGAGATGTGTGGGCCTCACCTGTGGAATAAGAAGAACATTAGAATCGGAGCTAGTCCAAAAGGAAGAAGCCCTAGTGGAAATACAAAAAATGCCTGTAGATGACGAACAGAGACAGGGAGGGGACACCGACTACCTCCATCAGGTGGCATCGATGATCGGCAGACTTGAACACTATACGCTAAAATCATACAGTCAATTACTACATAGGGAGGGAGGCAGTAATGGGTGACTTTTTGCCTGGATCCTATGTTGTGAGATACTATGCTCACTAGTGCTGCACCTTAAAAAGCCAAGGAGGGGGGCTAGACACCTACACACAGTCTGATATACTGGAGGTTTTCAGAGATCATCTGAAACGGGTGTATTCCAGCTCGTCTGCTCTTGATCGGAAGCACATAGCTACCTTTCTGTCTGGCCAGCAAATTTAACGGGTGGCAGAGATTGTGTCACAGGAACTGGACACAGATCTCACATTTGAAGAGATTAAAATGACATTGGCAACGCTGCCGACCAGGAAGACCCCAGGGAGTGCCAGCTTCACAGCCAAATACTATCAGGCATTTAATACAGGGGTAGCACACCGACTGCTCCAGGTGTATGCGGAGGTGCTGGAGAAGCGGGTGCTCCCTCTCACTATGCGTGAGGATGGCATCACCTTGGTCCTGAAGCTGGGAGCAGAAGCATCAAAACTGTCCACTTACAGACCACTTACAATGATGAATACTGATATGAAGGTTCTGTGTAAGCTATTGGGACTTTGACTGGGACTAGTGATCTCCCATTTGATCCACTTGGATCAATGTGGATTTATAACTGGAAGGAATACAGCTATGAACCTCAGAAGCCTGATTCACGTGATGCACAAGGTTGAAGACAGGATAGACGAGATGGTGGTGGTCTCTATTGACATCACCCAACCTTTTGATACAGTGGACTGGCAATATTTGTCTGTGTTCGAGGTAGTGGGGTTTGGACCAAGATTCCACTCATGGGTGCAATTTTTATACATAGCTCCCACCGCCAAAGTTAGACTCCAACTCCTATGCTCAGAGCCCTTTGTGGTGAGTAGAGGCACCCGTCAGGGGTGCCCGCTTTCACCTCTTCCTTTTGCAGTGGCTCTGGAACCACTGGCATTAAGGATTAGACAAGACAGGGCAATGTGGGCTATCCAAGGGGGAGGGGTGAACCACGTAGTGTCTCTCTATGCTGATGATACGCTCTTCTATCTCACAACACTGAGGGAGTGCCTACCTTTATTCTTACAGTACCTTGACACGTTAGAGAGCTCTGTGTATCAATAAGCGTAAATTGCTGGTGTTCCCGTTGGGTCTCCTGGCAATGGTGGAGCCCTCGGGCTTACTGCCCTTACTGTTGAAATGGGAAGCTGATCAGTTCTGCTATTTGAGTGTAATGTTTGCACCCACGAAAGAGAAAAGGAAGAAATACAACATAGACACAATAACAGAGGTCTGCTTAGGTGAGTACAATTATGCACCACACTACCGCACTCCATTATTCAAGCCCATACTTGTCGATAAGCCTAGTCCCCCCTTCCCAACCAAGGCAGCATGGGAGCAAGAACTGGGGGTACAGATGGGAGACGCTCAGTGGAACAGGATCTGCGCATTGCTATGCTTGGGATGCTGTAATGCATGACCCAAATTGGTACATTTTAGTTACTTACATCACACATATGTCACACATGCACTGCTCCATAGGATAGATCCGAATAGGACGGGAGGATGCTGTTGTTGCCAGGAGTAAAACACTACTCTCCTGTACTTAGCCTTGCTCTGTCCAGTAGATAGTGACTTCTGGGACCTGGTGCTCCAGCGATTAGGAATAGCAGGGTGGGGGGGGGGTGTCCATAGAGCGAAAGCAAGTAACTTTCCTGTTGGGTGATATTAAGAGACACATAGGGCCTGGTTACGAGTCTGATGGTCTTTAGATCATCAGACTTGTGGTGGTGGTTGGACCGCTGCATTCCTGGCGGTCCAACCACCAAATTACGACCCTGGCGGTCTGACCACCAGTGGACCGTCGTCACCGCCAGGAACATGGTTCCTGACGGGTAGGCGCCAGGTGCAGTTGTGCTCAGCCATGGCGGTCCTTAAAGCTGCGCCGCTGTGCTGATCACGATTTCACTTTCTGCCAGCCTTTTCATGGCTGGGACCACACCATGAGAAGGCTGGCAGAAAGCCAGTGAAGGGGCCTCCCCTGCCCAGCACCCTCGGAATGCACACTGTCTTCTATGGCAGACAGTGTGCATTCTGAGGGTGCTGGGAGCTCCCGCTGTGTGGTGGCATTGCCCTCAGCTCCCTGAGGAGCTGAGGCCAATGCTGCTGCTCGTTTTCCACTGGGCTGACCGGCGGAAACCTCTGTTGGTCTCTGCACAGCGGAAATCTTGTAATAGGACCAGGGGGAGACCGCCAGCTGTACGTCAGTTCCTCTCTACAGGTCTGACGGTCTGGGTTTCGTACCGCCAAACTCATAATGTGGTCCAAATGTAGGAAAATGGAATGGAAATTTGTGCAATTAACCCTGTTATTAGTGAAGCGAAGGGTTGCAATCACGTGGATGGGGTAAGCAGAGCCCAGTGAAGAAGGTTGGGTGTGTGATGTTAGTGAGTGGGTGGTTCTGGAGGAGATAAGCCTTTATCGGTGTAGATGAGACAATAGAGTCACGGAAGATATACAAATGTGGGAGGTACTCCTAACAAAGTTAGGGAGAAGGGAGGAGGAATCACGGAATGTATCCTTGGAATCAACGGAATGAGAAACTACAAAGATTAATGCATTGCTCCTTATAGAAACAGGAGGGGAAATGGAAGGGATATAATTGTGACAGATCCATGAAGTAACGGGTGTTGATATGCTGTAAAATAGTTATAGCTTATGACACGTAGTGAAGGATAGCTGTATTGTTATTGTTCATTTATTTGTATTGTACTTGCTGGTACTAAAATGCAATAAAAAATGTCTGTAAAAAATTATTGAAATGTAGAATGTTCAGTATATGCATATGTAAGCTGAGAGATGTAAGGATGCGGGAGGAACTCAGGCGGATCTCTTTGAGGCTGTTCCTGCGAGGTTGCTGCTCTGCAAAGAAGATTCAAGGAATGTATACAGTTGCTTAAGTGTATATTTTGTTCTTTACACTACAGATGGTAAATCTACAGCTGAGTCCATTATTCATACTGCTATTAGCCGAGTTTTGTTTGGCTATCCATCGGTACCATCTGAGTAGTACACACTTCCAATAACCCTTACGAATTTGAAGAAAACATGAGGTTCATCTGTTGTTTTCTGTTTAAGGCAGTCTTTGTACATTCTGTGTGAGAATATCTACTTTAGAGTTTCCAGTATATATTTGAATTCAAATTTATAAGCTGCCCTCGTCTCTATGAAAGGCCAGGAAGGGGTGTAGCTATTCATAGTGCAGAAAGTGCTGTTGTACCTGGGCCCAGAGGAGTTAGGGGCCCACTGCAGCCCAGTTATAGGTCTCTTTCACTATCGAATAGTGAGTCAAATTGCCAATTTTCCTTGCTAACTAAGGTCTTTGGAATCCTTGCTACGCCATAGAGGTGTTTTGTTTCTGCATTCTCAGCAAATCATTTAAGGCAAATTGAATGGGTTGTTCTTTCTATGTAAAAATTCAACAATGAAATAGAGACCTGTACCAAGTACATCTTAAGGAAGAATGTAAGAGCCACACAATAGGTCTTTCCTCTCACTTCAGATATCAAGGACTTCCAGTGTGTAGGATCCATTAATACCACAAAAAAAGCTCAATAAGCAATACGTTTAGCCAATGGAAACACATGGAAAATAGAGGCAGTCTTCTGACCTCTTCTGTCCGATTGGTTGGTTGCTGACTGAAGGGTGTTTTATTCACAGGACAGGTCCCCTTAAAGGCAGTCTGTCAAGCAGCAGTATATGAAACTTACATCAGCAAGGTGTTTGTGAGAAAGAGTATCCTTCGTCAATTTGAATGAGAAAATCTATGGAGTTGTTAAATGCATGTGTGGTGTGAGAAGTGAAATGAGTTGTCTTTTGTTCCAAAAATGTAAAGTAAAAGAGCATTATTCAAACATATGACGGCTACTCTTTAAAGGGTATCTTTAGGCCATATCATGTAAACTGCACTTCTGCCAGGCACCCTTGCAGTGACAGTTGCACTGGCTGACATTTCTAACTTTTGCTCACGCACAGGGGTTTCCACTGAGTGATCTACTGTTCAATTGAAAAAAATCATAAAATATGCCCTGGACTTTAGATGGATCTGTCTTCCAACTGTTGTTCAAAGTTCTATCCTTCAAGTACAAGAGATGGGGGGCTGCTTTTTTTAAGTACAAGGTTTGTACATGTTTAAGTAACTTCCTTTTGCTCTCTTAAGCCAATGTGAACACCTTGAGTAAAATGTAATCTATGGAACTGGAAATCAAGTTTTAGGTATTTCTCTTACCCTCCAAAAGTACTGTGACTCTTTTGATAGTACGGTATATTACCAGAATCTCGAGTACCTAACTGCATATATGTGCACACATATGTACATCTTCAAACTACATGGATGTCGAGTTAAGAATAGTAAATCTCTGCTTGCCTATATACACTTACCCTGTCAGTCAGTATTTTGGAAGCCATTCTTCTGGCTCCGATATTTTCGTAGCATATTTGTTGTGCTGGATATTCTGACATACAACCGATTGTACTAGTGCTTATACATAACCCAATAATAGTGACATTGAGTAGCAGTCGTTCAGTGCAAATGTGTCCCCTCAACATGTTCCCACATGTCCACTTTTTATGAACTGCATTTCTGGTGTTATGAGCTAGATCCTGATAGGTCAGTTACATGAAGGGAGTGAAGGCTTTTCCTGCGTATGCCCAGTGCTTCATTTCTTCAAGAATGCATGCCAGTGCCCAAAACTCTCCTCAGAAGCCCGCAACTCATGCAAATAAATGTTGCTGTGCCAAATACCAAGGTTGTGCATTCTTATATCCACTTCATGCCTCATTAAGCCACTACCAGACACTCAATCCTCTTTACCTCACAGTGGCATGTTCCTTTGTGCTGCCATTGTGACGGCTTACCCGTCTTTCTCTTCCACCGCCTTTGTCGGTTTTTTCTTGCCTTGTGTTGGTAAATGTCTGATGCTGAAAAGACCTTTGCTGAAAGGCCAGATGCTCGAAGATCCAAAGTGACGATTGTGAAACTGGGGAAGGGAGGGGTGTTGGGGGTTTTAAGCCAGCCTACTAACTGAAACTACAGTAACTGAAAATCCCAGAAATCGTGAAATTAAGTATCACAGGAAACTGTCTTGAAAGAATACTGGAAAATAAGTCTTAAAGGTAGCTGGAATGTGATTTTAGTTGCCAAAGTAAGTATTCACAGTAAATGGTCCATCTCAAAAGTGGGATGTAGGTCCGTTCATAAAGTGAGAAAAGCCAGCAGCACAATCATGAGGTATTTTTTAAAGTTCATCTGAAATATATTATACAGTGGATGCAAGCATTATGTGTTTCCAGCAATTATTCGTATATGAGAGGCCATGCTGTGGATTTAAACGCATAGGCAGAAAAGTGAATGAAGAAGTAGTGCTCAACATCTTTGAATGCAGAAAATGAGCAAGTCTCTTATTGATGGAGTTGTTGCACAGCCAGGGCCCCACCAAATGAATGTAAAGTACAAGGCAGGTGCCTTGTTCTTGCCTTTTTGGGTCTGGCCTTTCACACAGTTTTTGCTGCTCAGCCAAGCTAATTGTTTTTCCCAAAAACCCCATACATAATATTCATTCATTGAAGGGCTTTTGTCTGTGGGCCTCATTTGTTGTCTGCTTGTCATTCACATTTTGCTTCCACACACCACTGCAAGCAGCACAAGGCAATGAGTCTGCCCACTCTACACATTGACTTCACATTGATTGCATCCACCTCAAAATAGTTTATTTCTCCTCAATGAAAAATCTGGTTCAAACTGTGATTTATTTTTTATGGCAACTTCAAATACTTAGGGATGCACTATGGATCGAGCGGACTGTTCATGTTTGCGGCCGGTGTACCTTTAAACAAGTGCGCTGGGTGTAAAGATGAACAGTGCACCCAATTACAATTAATGCACTGCCAGCTGTGAATTTGTGCTGCCCTATGTTCTGTGCACTCAATGAAATACGGAGCATCTGCTTTATGGGTGAGAGAAAGCCTACTGGAGGCGGATGCATTGAGTGCACCCACATTCATTAAACGGCATGGGCGCAGAGGCAAACATATTTTCTTGCCCCCACACAAATGAGGAATCGCCTTCTTCCGAAAGCACTAGCGCTACATGTGCACCAGTGCTATCAATATTATAGAAAGGTCTGCACAAGCGTCTGTGACTCGTTCTGTAATACCAAAGTGCACTGGAGGCAAAGAAAGATGGTGCCCCCAGGGCACTTTGTGTAATACAGCAATAGGTTTACTCCCATGGTATGGTTCCCCTAATCAGTGTCACCATTTTAGTTCACCTTCTCATTCTGATCAAACAACTTGTGTGGACTGTTCCATGGCAGGACCTGTTCCATCATCCTCTAACCAAGACTCACAGCTTTCACTGTTCCTTAAATCTCGTTTCTTTATTGTTTGAGACAAGAATGTTCAAGCCATTATACAAGCCACATAGTTTGGTTCACCTCAAGATTGTTTCTGGCTTAGAGGAGGAATATGCTTGGTGTGATGCTGTTGAAAATAGCATAGCCAAGATCCTGTCCACTGTAATTCCAGTAGTGCTACCTCAATGTGTTCATAACGTTACTGCAACTGGAGTTGCACATTTACCTGTAGATTTAGGCTTCGTTTAAGTTTATTAGGTTCCTATTATAATGCTACTGCAAGATTTCAGTTGTTCTGCGGGCCATGTCGCAACTTTTTTTTGTCAATAACAACCCTATGTGTCATTTCTGTACTGTAATGCTGTATCACCTCAGTTCAGAAATTTGCTATTACAGTTTTATCTACATTATTGGGAAATGGTTAAATGTCCAGTCATACCACTACCATATGGTTCTACGTTTTTTCATTGCATGTGCACCAGTAACAATCAATTGCCACACCATACAATTTTAACAAGAGATACAGATCGGAATATTTTTGTCAGGTGTAAAACTTTCACCTGCAAAAAAGAGATGTCCACTACACTGATGCACGAATTCAGGATGTGAATACTTTTCACATTAGATATTTAACTTTCATGAAAAAAGCTACCCATCTTGATTACATTTTCTGCAGTAGTACTTTAGGCTAGAGGGTGAGTGAAAGACAGGCTAGGGGGTTGTGAGGGTGTCCATGGTAATTGCATGTAGAATCATCAAGGTCATAACTTTATGGGTATTCAGAAATATTTTGCTGAGCTATTCTTACCCACCAAAAGACAAGTGTAAGTTTGAATCTTAGTGGGGAAGAATATATGACGCCCTTATATTTCACATACATGCATGGAAATACGTTTTCTACCTGGAAAAATATTTTCCAGTGGGTGAGTTTGCACTTCAGGTTTACACATAAACTTTGCAAGCGCCCTGCTTTAACATTTTATAGACTGGTTGAGGAAAGGCAGTGCAGCACTTGATGTCCTGTCGCTCTCTGTTACCTTCAAGTAGGACGTGCATGCAAAGAAAATAAACTCTCTTATGTTTTTTAGGAACACAAGTGTGCTCTCAGATAAGCAATTACATTTTTGTGACCGGCCGCATTAATTTACTTTGCTATCAACTTAATTGTTTCAATCTTTTTGAATGCCAGGAGTGGAAAAAGAGCTCATAGTACTTATTGAAATGGATAGGGAAGATGGGTGGTTTTTCTGACTCCCTCATAATATAAACAGACTTGTTGAGGAATGAGTAAATTTCGACCCACTACTAAAGGTCACTCAGGAATGGCCTGCACCATTTTAGTAATGACAGGAGGGTCCTGTGGCCCACTGCACCCTTTTGATACATGCTTGGTTGTAAGCTAAATTGAAAGTGGGATTAGGTTTGTACGATCAACAGGATTATTCTAAGCAAAAACTCTGGTCTTAACCAAGGGAAGAATGTTCTGCCTGACTCCACAGTGGAATTTTATGTGTCAAGTCTTTAGCTTTTGCATGGTTGGCAACCACCTAAAACTGTAGGGATTTGCAAGAATTGTAGTTCTGATGCTATAGTCTTGGGATACCATGGAAAACCAGTGAAGGGAATGTACTTTTCTAGCATCACTCGATATAGTGCAGACCCACTACTTAGATGTTATAAGCTGAAGCCTGTGAGTGTTGCTGATCATCACGGTGGCAAGATACTGGCACGTACTTTAGCCAATCTGTCAGAAAACACCCTGATCTTATAACAGCCATAGGGTGTGAAAGAGGTCTTTGATATTTTTATTTGTTATTCATTTTTTTATAGCACGAACTAGACCCAAATAGGTTCAGTGCACTTTACATAAGAACAGGGACAATACATTAGCACTTTAGGTTCTTTTTGTTGTACAATATGCTGATGTTAGGTAAACAATCAAAGCAAAGGCAGTCTGTCATTAATGATTATTCAGCCCCAAAAATATTTTATGCAGGTGCTCAGACATTTAGGCCCTTTTTACGAGTCTGGCAGTCCTGGGACCGCCAGACTCGCTGTTGCGGTCAGACTGCCGCCGAAGCAGCGGTCCGGCCTCCACATTATGACCATGGCGGAGCCGCCATGGTCTGACCACTGGCACCGCCAGGTTGCCATCATCAAAAGCCTGGCGGTGCCGGCAGTCTTAATCCACCAGGGCAGCGCTTATGAGGGATTACGAGTCCCCTCTCTGCAGCCTTATGCATGGCAGTGGAACTGCCATGCAAAGGCTGGCGAAGACAGGGTGCTGGGGCCCCATGGGCGCCCATTTACTGCCCATGCATTGGGCATGGGCAGTGCAGGGGCCCCCATGGATAGCTCCATCACGCTTTTCACTCCCTGAAAAGCACGACAGGTGCTATCACCCCTGATGCACCGCAACATTGCAGCTGGCTCAATTACAAGCCGGCGTCAATGTCGTGGCCTGTTTCCCACTGGGCCAGCGGGCAGAAATGCTGGTTCCCAGGGGGAAACTCATAATAGGGCCAGCGGCTGGAAAACCGGACTGGCGGTCTTCCGTCCTAAAGAGTTTGCCCGCCAAACTCAAAATGAGGGCCTTAATCTGCCCCACCGCTAAGCAGGAACCACTGCTCATCATGGAGCTGCCTCCAGTCCAGTCTCACCTTCCTCCCAGGTTGTCAGGGAGGAGGAAATACATATATGAGTCCAGCAGAGCTACGACCTAGCATTGCAACAGTTCCAGGCGGCCTCCTGGCGTATTCATTTAATAGCAGGAACTTTCAGACTTCCTTGTTGGTCCTTGATTTAAGAGAAGGGGAAGCTACATTGAGAAAAGTTTAAGGGTGATGACTCGAGGTGACTTCCAGAAAAGGTATGATGATTGCCGACGATTTTCACTAGTTGAAGGCTTGCCTCCCAAAAACAAAATGTAGTGGAATGTTGCTAGTTTAAGAGCTTAAAATGGCAACTTGACATCTCTCTAGAAGATTGAGCTTCTGTTGATGGTCAGGAATTGGGAGTTTTTGAAAAACCTTAATCCTCACAAATGCAGCATCACATCTCTCAGAGACACTAAGAATTAACATAAATTTAAAAGAAAGCAAGTGGTGTGCCCCAAGTTATAGAAGACATAAAATCGATTCTGCTGCAGAACATTTACTCATTTGATGGATTTGCTCAATGTTCCCTCGCAGACTTCATTTGTCAAGAGGAAGGTGACTATTTGTGGCTTCTAGAAGCAATGTCATGCCTTTGCATGAAAGACAGTGTCAACTGGGCAAGCAAACAGAACCGCTGTTTACGTGTGGGGTACAAATGAAAGAGTCTGCCATATTTCTAAATTGTGTGCTCGAAATTACAGTAATGTTCGGAACAGAAGAATAAAGAAACTAATGAGGAATTCAAGCACTAGAAATGTTGGTGCCATTGGGAATACTATCCTATTAGGAAGCCCCATACCCACCAAATATCCACTGAAAGCTGCTTTTCACTCTGTGGCATGGTGTATCCACTTGACAAGCATTTGATTACATCACCCCTGTACTTCCAGACCAGACTCCCAGTCACGGCCAGAGTCCAACATAAAATCTGCTGTGTTTACTACAAGGCTGGTTAATAGCAATATTACCCCTACCTAGTATACCTATTCACCATTTCCGGCAGCTCAGGAGGTCTCAGAAGTCAAAACTGCCTTTTCCTAAAAACACCAAAAAATATAAACTCCACTCCATTGAGCAATGTACTTCAGAACAGCCACCACAGCATAGAACTCTTCCTTCCAACTAATAAAACTGACTCTAGTCACTGCTTTCAGGAAATAGCTTTAGGCCAGGGGTCTTCAAGGTGGGGCCCGGCCCCTCTAGGGGGGCCTCAAGTGATCGCAGGGGGGCACCAGGCTCCTACCAAAATAAGCATTATGCTAATAACAGGGCTTTGTTTTAAGGTGAAAAAATGAGCAGCAGTAAACTGCTCTGTAATGGGTGTCACTAACCTGTTTTGTCATTTATATTTAACCTGAGAGTATGTATCAAAAGGGAAGGTACTCCAAATACTCTTCAAAACCCTCATCCCCACTTCTAATAATCACACTCTGGATACTTTTACACGCTTGTAAGGCCTGCCTGACCAGAATAGTATGTTTGGCGTCATGTATTTGATTGCATTTTTAAAACAGTAACATAACTTAACTGCAATGTTTAAATAAGTCTAGACATATTTAAACATTGCAGATTTAATAGAATAAGTGTGAAAAATTCAGGGGGGGTGCTAATGATGTTTTATTTCACTGGGAGGGCGCGGCATTAAAAAGTTTGAAGACCACTGCACTAGGCCCATCTTTTCAAACAATTCTTGGGTAGTTCTCCACTGAGTATAAACATTGTTTTTTGGCCACTTCTCACTTCTATTTTCTCAAATGTTGAACCTGCTTCCTCCATCCTGGTACAAGCTTCCTTTCAATCATGTTCAAGGTAAAATGCGCTATGTTCTTGCTGCTGGGGGCTAAGATATGGAGATCACCAGAGACTGGCTTCCCTCTTGCAGAAGGCTTGGAAGCTGAAAGTTTGCTTTCATCACAAGCACAGAGGGTGAGGGAAAATCCTCACGCAAATGATGACTGAAGATATATCTAGCAAAGTAGCTGCGTCGTCTAGCCAATTTTATTGTAGAGTATTTGATTTATGGTGTTATGTCTTTTAAAATGGGCTCTTTTTCGACATAATTGGCCTTTAATTTGTCTCCTTTCCTGAGTCTCCTTTCCTGATTACAACCTCTAGGCTCTAATATGAAGGGCATGTTGAATAATCTCTAAGGCTTGATGTGGAATATTCAACGGAAGTCATAGTGTGAACCTTTTTAGTTCTGGGTTTTGTAGTGCAGCTGTGAAAAAGTCCTATTGCTAACAATGTACTTGAAATGGGCTTCAGGGTCCAGACTGTTCAACCACTGGCTGTCTTTGACCACCCTATTTCATCCATGAATTTGAGACTTTATCATAATTAGATCGTAGCTCCACCTAGAGCTGTATTAATTTCTCACTTAAGGCTATTGGCTGTTTGACTGTATCCTTTCACATCCCCTCCAGTCCTTGCACTGAACTGCATAAGAGACAACTTCACAACTATAGCCCTCTCTGTCCACTTCTGCTGACTCCGTCCCATGCCTGTTAACACTATGCGTTACCACATTAAACTCTGAACTGTTGCATGCTTGTTCCTTCTCTTTGTTATTCTGTACCTCAACCTTATTTAATGCTGCCTTCCTTTGTTCACCACAATCCCACTAAACGTTTAAGGATGAAGGTGTCATTATGTTTTGATACAATCTTTGCTTTTAGGTGTGATATTGATAGTTCTGTATCTCGTAACATGTCATAACAAGACTTATACCAAAAATGTCTTTTATAATAAACTTAAAACCTGACTCAGGAGGTAGTATTTGCAGGATTGACAAGTTTGTCAGTTTTGCATTTCTGTATTTCTAGGGCGTATGTGGTGAAAAAATGTTTAGGCTGGTACAGAGTACTTGGCAAAATGGCAAAGGGGGTGCAGAGTAGGTGGGTTTAAAGATCTTTTGAATTGTCTGTGACATTTCTCATGTTAGTATACTAAGCAGAAAAGAATGCAGCACATGGCATATGTTATAAAGTTTTCCTTCTTTCTTCACTCATTTCCGACAACTGGCAGCTGTTGAACAGTGTATGCTTCCAAAATCTGGAAGCAAACTGCAGTCTGCATTCCACATTGCTCTGAACATTACATTGACTACTGGGAAATCTGAACAGAAACAGAATATGGATTCAGGAAATATTTCTCAACCGCTATTACAGTGCACAGCTCAGTAACAACGATTCCCATTCTAGACAAGTTTAGCAAGTGGCTCCATTTGCAAAAGGCCTCCTCTAAAGAAAACATGAAATAAAAGTTTGTTTTATGTCTAGTTTCCATTTATTGATGGAGTGTTAACCGTGGCCAAATTAGGGTGGACGTCTAAATTATAAATTTCCAGACATGAATCTGGTTCTAGTTGGTGATGAAGTGGAAATCCAACCCTTTAAAAACATGTATCATATCGGATGGTGAGGAGTCTGATCGCTGACACTAGAGTTTATGTTCTTTGGGTTAGCTGACTATAGTTGCTTGCCTTTAAATGGCTGAAGGCCGTGCACGGCGTAGACTGGTCGCTCCTGGTGATTAGGTGCAGGGCTTCACCGAGTGCCATGCTCAGCAGGGTTGGGCATCTCCCAGGGGGTTGGGTGCAGGGCTGCCCAAGGGCTTGGGCGCATGCTCAAATTGGAATATGATAAAAAAACAGACAGTCACTGAAAAAATAGGCTAAAGTGACATTATAGTTACGAGCTTAGCTTATATAAAAAAAAAAAACAGACATTTATACAAATGATAATAAGAGCTTAGCATATGTTACAAAGCAGAAATCTGTTAAAACAACAAAGGTTAAGGTGACACAGGGCCTGATTTAGATCTCGGCAGAGGTCAATACTCCGTCACAAACGTGAGGGATATCCCCTCCACCACGTTACTATCCCATTATATCTCATTGGGACCGTAATGCGGGGGACTGGATATCCCTGCCACATTTGTGACAGAGTATTCCATCTGCCAAGATCTAAATCAGGCCCATAGTTAAGCGTTAAAATGAGATAAGACATTATGTTTAAAATCCGACAAAACAAGGAAATTCACAATTTATAGTTTACTGAACTAGCTGTAACTTGCAGCCTCGTTGTTTACTACTTATGGCCGCACATATTACATCACTAATGACATGTGAAATGACATCTTTGATGACATAATATTATAGAGCAGGCTTCTCCAACCAGTGACTCAGGAGCTACTCAATTAGAAGCTTTTGCTTGGTTGAATTAACATATTTATCCAAAAACTGGAAAGCCTGCATTGGAGATGAAAATGTGTGTATTTTCAGAATTCATAAGCTGATGTTTGAAGAAAAATTGTTGTTTTTTCTAAAATATATTTAAGGGTAATATTTGAGTGATAAATCATGAGGAGCTGTGGAAACCTTTTACTTATATTATTACCTTTGTGCTGGAGGCATTGCACCTATGGTTGTCATGTATTAACCATGTAGAGGTGGAATTCCACATTTATAAAGCCTTCCTCACATTACTGCTGGCAACCCGTCTGATGTACTGAGGTGATGACTTATTGTAATTTTGCTTTGGTGGGCACTAATGTAATTTGTCTGATGTGGTCATTATTAGCACAGTAATAATATACGTAGCTTGGTATGATTTTCATTGAACAGAAGTAGCTCTTATTACAGAAAAGTTTGGAGACCCCTGCTATAGAGGTTAGCATAGCCCTCTATTTCATTCCTAGTTTACTGGAAAAATTAGAAACGTACCTCATGTGTAGAAATTTGTTTTAATGTTTTAGAATTCAAAAGGAATTGCAAAACTACTTTCCATGGGTACTCACAGGCATTACATATTACAGGTGTAATTTACATATGCATAAATATAATGCACAAGTGTAATTGCCCTTGTTAGTGTCTCTGTTGTTTCTTTATGGATAAAATGTTTTCCCTGTAGAGAGACCTATTCAAACATCCCCAGTAGTCCGGGAATAGAGACGATGTTTATGGCGTGAATGTGCCTTGGCGATGCCAGTGAATCCCCAGGAATCTTCAAATTTGTGGGTCTTCACCTACGTAGGTAGACATCCTTGCCCTGGAAGCCCCACAGATTTTCTCATTTGTATAATTTGGCATTCAATCACCATTTTAATTCATTTTTGAGTAAATAAATATGCTTGTGTAAATTTGGATTTTGTGAATACTGCCATAAGTTAAGGTGTTTGTACACCTAGGTTAAACTGAAATGCATAAATACATTTTGTCAATTAGGCCCACAGTGTTTTCCTGATGTAGTTAGTAGAATTAACTAAGAAAAATAAGACAGTCCTTTATTTTTTTTATTTATTTCATAAGAATTCATATATAAATATGAAACAGTACAGCAAGGAGAACTAAACAATCAGTAACTGTACCAATTCATTATATATCTCAGTGTCTCTTTTTATCTGAGAATTTAAAAGACATTGTATCCAAAACACATTAAAAAGTTATGTTAAATTAAATATTTAGCACAATTTTAGCCATTAAAAACAAAAATACTAAGTACCTGATTTAGAGTTGGGGGATGGGTGCTCTGTCACAAACATGATGGACAACCTGCCCGCCTTATTACAAGTACATTATATGTTCCAATGCACATGCAATAACACGGACGCAGTATCTGTCACGTTTGTGATAGAGTACGCATCCGGCACGCTGTAAATCAGACTTTAAGATTAAAAAAAACCCTAATGTTAAAATTAAGTTAAAGAGAAGGATTAAACTCATGCAAGAATAAAAAATAAAAAAATTCAAAGATGGAAAGGATTCCATAATCTTGAGTCATGCAAGCACAAAAGCAAGTATCTTGTGTCACGCCAGTAAATGGAAGAGAATAAAGAGCCTGTGAGAAAAGCAACATAGACAGTTTGGGGGTTAACTGGATGAAGATAGGGTGATTTGGGTGTGTGAATGTACTGGTAAATAATGTGTTGAAATTTAAAGCAAAGTTTCACTGTTACCTACAGAAGGCATGCAAATAGAAATCTAGTGAATAAATGGATTAAGCATTTGACAAAGAATTGAAATGACCAAATAAATTGCTTTTCACTGTAGACTATTGAGCAGTAGTTTAGATTGTAGATGATACAAGTTTGCATAAGGAGTCCCATGGCTGATAAGGAAAGCAGAAGACATAGGGCAAGATAGACTAAGCATTTGAACAGTCGCTAATGGCCAGATTTGTCATTTGCGACTGTTAAAATGTTTTTCTTATTTTCTAATCCATTTTGGTAGTCAGAGAATTTTTTTGGACTCCTAAAATGGAATTCCAGATAGATGCTGAATCAGTTTCTGTAAGTGGGGTATTGCAGGTGTCCCTTCTAAGTACTGAATCAGTATCTAATGTATAAATATTTTACGACTGAAATAAGGTCACAGAACCTTGATATTTTACTCACACCTCAAATGAGATGGTAACCCATCGGTAAAAGGGAGGGGTCTTGTTGGGACCTCATCCCCTTTGTGAATGTGAAAAAAAGTTTTTTTTTAACAGGAGGCAGTGCCTTACAGGACCACTGCCTCCTCTTAAACAAAAACAAGTAAACTTCTTTTTAAACACAGTTCCTCTTCCTTTAAGGAAATGAACTGCGTTAAAAAAGCTTGCTTTATTAAAAAGCAATCACAGACATGATGTTCTGCTTGCCACAACAGGCCACCATCCTTGTGATGGCCTCTAATTGTAGTGAGTTGCAGTTTACAAGCTACCTCATCAATACAAGCGAGGTAGGTGGATTCGGACCCAGTGATTTTTAAGAACTGACCTATTGGTACATAGGTTGTTCTGAAAAACCTTTACTGGCTACCTCATCAGTATAAGCGAGGTAGGTGGATTCGGACCCAGTGATTTTTAAGAACTGACCTATTGGTACAAAGGTTGTTCTGAAAAACCATTACTGGCCGCTAAATTACTGGTCACAGTCATCTAGCTCATAGTTTCTTTACCTTAAAAAATTAGAAATCATTCTTCTCCTGGAAATTTTGTTAGATAAGCATTGAATTTAATCAGCCAATATTATGGACATGCCTATAGGGAGAAATATAACTATATCAAAGGAGATTCAGTGTAAATAAACTGGAGGTCTGAATTTAGTTATAATTAATCTGTTGGTTACCATCTTGCCTTAACCACAAAGGGAGAAGGCTGTGAATATTAATAGATCAACAAGAAAAAAGATATTGGTTAGTATCTACAGCATGAAAGTATTCTGAAAAGCACTTAATACTACCGTGAACACCCTAGAGAACTATCAATGAAAGAGATATTTAGCCTGCTGAGAAAACGGATATGTAAGTTTGGAAGTGAGAATGAACTTAAGGGACAGTAATACTTGAAAGAACAAGTGACTGAAGGCTGTTCAGAAAAGTAGGATGATTGACCATATGAAGAGTGGCTAGTGGGCTTGGAGAACAAGTGTGAGGATAATTTATGTAATTCTTAAAAGCCAAAAGTGATTAAAAGACGGTGATGCAGCCAAAATTAAATTATGAAACAAAAGTAATGTTCTCTAGAAACTTTGCAGGAGAGGTGGTAAGCTGTAGCATGATAGAAAAGAAGCAGCAAGCTACTTAGAGAGTCTTTTGTGACACAGAAGAAACACCGTTTTGGGTGATTCAGGAAAGGTAGTAACCTTGTTTGAAAGTCTGAGAAGGCAAGCCAGGATAACAGGCAAAGCCAAGGGCATTTGACGAGGAACGGTTCAGCTGGTATGTAAGGAAACGTAGTGCTTAATATCAAGTATCAAGGGGAAATGTTCGAAATTAGAGATATTAGCAGAGGTAAATTAAAAGTTTTTGAAGCAACGATGACCAAATGAAAGGTATATGATCAAAAATTATACAAAAGGTATGCCTGGAAGGTTGATTGAGGGAGGTTGGCAGAAGAGGAAATGGAGGGAAGATATTTGTTTGTTTTTAGAATGTATTTTTATGAGCTTTTGCTTTTTCAAACATAACATTCAATGTTATTTATGAATGGTAGGCATCAGAGAGCGCAAGCATGCATTTTAGGTTACAGGATTAAAGCGTGGTCCCCCCAATAGTCCCATTCACATCAAAGTACATTAATGCTACATACAGCAGTTGTCCCCTTGGTCAATAAGAAGGTATTTATAGACTTTATATGAAATTTAATAGAATACCATTATGGAGAAATCATTTCATCTAAACAGTTTAATGGAAATTGTCATGAAGAATAGCATTTAATATTACATAGAGGCCAATTCATAGAATGTCTTTTTAAATCAAATGGTTGCAGGTCTTACTTTCAGAAACATTTTTGTTGAAAGTATTCATTCCAGTCCTTTACAATGGATAACATTATTTTGAATTTATATCTTTTACATTGTCAAACACGTATTTTAGATGCTTTTAATTCCCTGAACCCTCACCGCCCAGGGGTATGGAAATTAAAAACATATCTACTTGTCAATGGGACAGGTTGCTTCATAAATGTACTTGTCCTTTGAAAAAATCTTCTTGTCCCTTTGGTGCCATGGAGTGCAGCAGAAAATTATGTCAGCATTCTCGTTATATAAGAACTCTGATAACATCCTCTTAGATCAGGGCTAATACTATACTAGGTATTGAATATTAGAAATGTCCTTATTTTCCAACCTTTTCGCAGATCTACATACTGGGGCTGGAAAAAGCAGTAAGAAATAGTTCCACGGTTGAATGTCTTTGAGCCTGTGCAAACCTACTAGCTAGCATGTTTTAAGGATTTTCACCAACTCTTCTCTAATCTTTTCCAATACTGAGAAAGGTTGGAAATGTAATCCTGCTAAAGGCAGAAGTAGAGGTCCTTCCAAGGTTGGGGAAAAAAGTGGTTGGAAGGAAAGTGAATTTGTAGTCGCTCAGTAGATTTTCTAGGAGTATGATTTCCTGGTCTACTTCCGTAAATTCTTTTGAATTCATGAAAGCCACAATTCAGCACAAATGCAAAGACATATACAATGGGTGCACTTTTGTGACTTTAAGAATTGGGCCCCTAATTCGGTCTGGTGCTAACCAATAACTTTTGTTTTTATTAAAACTCTATTTCTCGCTCTATCCATCTATCGGCTGGCTACTGTTAGTTATAGCATTCTGCTGCTTCACAAGGAGCATAATGGCACACAAAGTAAGTCGTGTTCAGTACCAGGAACTACTGTGGCAATATGTGCTTTTTGAGAGCAAAAATATTTTTGCTTTTTGCCAATGTTTGTTACAATGGTGAGAGCCCAGCAGCTCCCACAACAATAGTTTTACAAACGTCATGTGACTACAAGACAGGCATTGACAAAACCAAAAGACTGACTACCAATTTCGGATCTATTGACTTTGCCAATTCTTTTTTATGTTCATGTTTCCCACAATGTTGTTGAAACTGGTTAGACTTATTGTCTATTATGAATATTTTTTGGAAATACTAACATGCATCAACACATTTCACTTAATGATGCTTCAAAGAAATTGTACCTAACATGTCACAGTAATTTTGCAAAACGTTTGTTTTTCCTACTTCCATTGATTTTCTGGACATTTTATTTTTAAAGCAAAGCATCACGAGTCCTCCTTAGAAGCTTCTGCAAACATTTGCATCTAATCAGAGAGCATTCTGTGAGCATTATACGTAGCCTCATACACATTTATTTTTTTCCGGGAACCACTGTCCGTAGTGCAGTCCGAGCTTACAACATTTATTTACAGCGCTCACACTAAAAATAAAGGCTTTGCATTAATGAACCATAAATACAAGTTCGAACAGCATTATCATAGAAGCACAAACATTACCTCAACTGCAGACAGTTCCTTTCCTTGTAAACTAGCAGCCAAAGAGTTTGGGCTGTAGGGGGTCCAAACAATCAGGCATCGGGTATAGGAATTCCACATCCCTGCCGCCCCTAAACATCAACCATCTCTGCCCCCTAAAAATGCCTCCTCACACATAAATTACACCCATCCCTAGCCAGTGAACCCTAAAAGCCATTTCTAACCCCTAAACCGTACCCATACTGATCCCTAAAAGCCTCACACAAACCAAAACTCAACCATCAGTGACCCCTAAACTCCACCTATCCCTGAACCCTTAAAGCCATTTCTACTTCTAAACTCTATCTGTTTTTTAATTTAAAACCCCCTCGCTACCCTTAAACTCCACCAATTCCTGCACACTAAAATCCCCTCTGGATACCCAAGTCCCACTCATCCCGATCCCTTAAAGTCCTGCAACACTCCTAAATTCCACTTATCCCTGACCCATAAAAAACCCTCACCATGCCTGAAAACCACACATTCATGGTCCCTAAAACTTCTCACCGCCCCTAAACTCCTCCATCCCTGAACCCTAAATACCCTTTCTACATATAAACTTCACCTATCCCTGAAGCCTTAAAACTCCATACCACCCTTAATTCCACCCATTCCTGAACACTAAAAACCCTTCACCACCCCAAAACTCTAAACATCACTGAACTGTAAAAACTGTCACCAGCCCTAAACTCCACCCATCAGTAAAACCCAAAAAACTTCAACACCCCTTCACACTACTCATCCCTGAGCCCTAAAAAACCCTCACCTCCCTTAAACCCCACGTATCTGTGAACAATAAAAGCCTCTCAGCGCCCTAAACTCCACCCACGCCTGATGCCTAAAAAACCCTCACTATCCCTAAACTCCACTTATCCCCGGACCCTAAAAACCTTTCATCGCCCCTGGACATCCTCTATCCCTGAACCCATATATCCTATGTACCCCGACTTTTCCTTAAAATTATCTTTCCTTTAAAATGTTTTCCTTTCATTTTCAATGTATTTGGCATTGCCTAAAATTGTGTTTCCTAAAAATTGGATTTTCATGATTTGGTTTCCTCAAATGTGGTTCATCGGTTTTCGCTTTTCTATTAATTTACATATGTCGAGGTCAAGGTATTCTTATACAGTTTTGCAGGAAGCTGAGAAGTTGAAATTAGTAAGTATCCACGCCTTTACGTGCCTGTGAAATTAATGACTGGGGCTGAGACAGTTCAGCAGAAGAGCAAATCTTTTAAGCGGGCAGGTTTAAGCAAAGGATAAGAAAGAGATACATTAAAACTAGGTTTGTCAGGCTCTAAATTAATGGGAAGTAATAAATGAATGAGGAAATATATTGTGTAATTTGAGAGATAAGGTTACCCAGTTAGGCAGTGCATGGCCAACAGCTACAAAATGGTGTGCAGAAATAGTTTCTAAGAATGCAAGTGGAAGCTTCCAAAGAGGTCAGGGGGTAAATAGAGTTTTAATCTTCTAAAAACAGTCTAGATGTAGGATGACCATTCAAATTTTAACAGGTACATAATTTGAAACGTATGTTTGTGTTGTTTCTTACATGTGTTTGTCAGCTGAAATGAGTGCATAATTCTTTTGATGATATACATCTAAACGTTATTCGTGACACCCAGCTAAGCATTCACTTGTACTTTTGGGCGTATGTGTTTGATGTTTATAACTCACCAGATATGGGTACATGTCCCGGAACAGTGGACTGCACTCATACTGAGCCCTCATCATTGCTGATTCTCCTCAACATTTTTCTAACAAAACGTACCTAAATAAAACTCTTGAGATTGGTGCAGAAGGTGTGTGCTTCTCCACTTTGCAACTACACACCAGTTTTTGCCATTAATTTCCAATAAATTTAGAAACAGTGAAATCGGAGAATCATTTATGATAGAAATGTCAAACATCAAATTGGATTATGACATGTATTTACATAATTTAACTGCCATCTTCACCAGCTTCAGAGATTCCTATCCTTAGCTGCTTAAGGATACCACCATCATGTGGTGGATTGCTTTAGTTCACTGGGACATGTTTCCTAAAAATCGACAAGCTGCATACCTGTGCAGAAGTCTGGATAGCTGGTGGGCATTGATAGGTAACTTGGAGCCTTTCTTCTGATTTTATTGATTGTCATCTGCTGAAGCATGCATTACATTTAGCAACATTTCCCGGGTGCCTGCTCCAATAACAATTAACTGTCTGTTACTGGGTTCATTCTTGGCAGCTCTATACAGATTTGTGCATTACTTTCCTGCCTTAAAGAGATCAATACAAGCTCCAGGTAGAAAGCAAAAGCCACATTTTCTAATTTCGGCTAACCTTTGCTGTGGTTTTTGCTTTGTGATCCCTAGAAACAATTCAATTTACAGCGCGTACTGTACTAAAAAATATTTATTTATTCATTCACCCATTATTAGTTGAAAAGAGACACCACGATTTGATGGTGGCCATCTTTTTAATTCCGAATTACCTATGACGACTGCTAAGTAGACAGAACCCCCACATCAACAGATAAACATTGTAGGCTCATGCAAGCATCATTTGGCCAATTTTAAGATGTGGATACAGCAGTATTTTAACAGTAGATAAAATGGTTAACATCGCATTTAGGATGATTTTTCTAACATTCTGTTTTATTGTTTTATCGTAACAGCAAACTTTAAGCCAGCTGTACGTCCAATAATACACACAGGTATCTCATTTTTATACAGTAGAATGACAGCAACATAGAGTCAGTGTACAAGTTGCAGAACGGCACAGAAATGCAGCAGCATTCAGGATGATGATATATTACTGGAGGTTAATTGGTCATTTGCTATATCTTACTAAATCAATTATATAAGGTCACCAAATGCCATGGTAATTACTTTGCAGTGAATCAGTCATTTGCATCATGGACAGGGATATATTAAATATGAAACAAATTAATGTGCAGGCTCCAAGCTTCAATGCTGCTTCTTTCAGTACGCCAGAGTCACACAACAATCAATGATCACCTGCTTGCCCTTTTTCCATTCCACCCTCCCTATATCTTGGAAGATGCAGCTGGTCTTCAAGAAGCAGAACAGACACAAAATCTCCATTGTGATGTGCTGTCAGGAGGAAGATGCAGGGCTTACTAAACATTCTGGAACATGAGACGGTGTCAGATCTCTACAATATTTCATATTTAGAAGCTGCAAATCAAACCAGCGTATTAGCTAGGGAGAATGGTCCATGACAGAGCAAGTATTTTGGCAGAGGAACACTGGAGGAGAATGTTTCTTTATCTGTCCTCAAACCCAGCTTTTAGAATTTTAACCTAGAACGGGGGAAGTAAATGTTTGAGGCATGTGTGGCTGTATATTAACTTGTTCAGCATAATCCCGCCATCTAGTGTTGGTCTCGGATGTGTGCGAGATGTTTTTCTTCAAAGAAAGTCTTTCAAGTCACAAGGTATGGTGACTCCTCCGCTTGCTGGCAATGCTCATGGTCATCGGTTCCATTGTTAGATTGTTTTTTTCTGCCTCTGGGTTCGGACTCGTGCTCCTCTGCTCCCTCTCAACATTGTTGTTTCTTAGCCTTTAAGCCTTAACGTCGGTATTGATTCGATAATGGTTATTTCTTAATCTCCATTTGCCGTTCGTCGTCGTCAATCTAATTGGGTCGACTCCAATCGATCACGACCCCTATGGGCCCTCACCCTTCAGGGAAGTTCGGTATTTTTTTATGTTTCATCCACGCCATGTCCACCTGGTGATGAAATGGACACCCTTTCATTTCTGGCTTCGCTGCCACACCAAGTTTCCACGCACGGACCTACATACGGTGTGTAACTTGTGTCTCTCTCTGGAACATCAGCAAGCAATTTGCGAGTCCTGCAAGTCCTTTCGGTCTAAGAAGATGCTGCATGACCGACAAGCTTGACAACTCCAGATGTCTCACCACAGTGCCAGAGGCATGCCAGGCCTCTTCAGACCCGAGGACCTTCAACAAGAGGCTCTCGCCTGGGCATTGGCAGCAGAGGAGGGCATCTTTTCGCATGAACACAGCTCAGGCTCTGAGATGGAAATGCAGGACCTCCCACATGGTCAAGCAGGGAGTATTGTGCCTCCTTCATCTTGGAAGAGGACTGCTTTAATTCTATGCTGAGCATGTGTATCTACAGCCACACATGCCTTGAACGGAAAATGTTACTTACCGTGTAAGCATCTTTTTGTGGCATGTATTGCTGTAGGTTAACATGTGTCCACCCTCCTCCTCCCCGTTAAGGATAATCTTATACTTTAACACAACTTTTTCAGTATGGGCCTCTCACTATACTACACTCCGCTTCACATTCCATCCTCACCTGCCTTGCGGGAAAACAATCTATCAATTGACCTGATAGCCATGCGCATTACCGGCAAGAGGAGGTGTTATCATACCTTGTGACTCAAAAGACATTCTTCAAAGAAAAATAACTTGCATTCATCTGAGCCCTACACTAGAAGATGGGACTATGCCAAGCATGTGAATCTACAGCACTACATGCCACGAACAGATGCTTATTGGGTTAGTAACATTCTCCTTCCTGACCTGGTTTACATGTATATTTGGACATGCATGTGTTATGAAGACTGCTTGTCAAAGGATATCCTGAATGAGAAACTGATGTTGAAAAGCTGGAAACATCCTCGAACCTGAAGGAGCCATTGTCAACAAACAGCACATTATGAGGGCCATTTGGAAAACTGCATCATAATTGGATTTGGATAAAATTACCTCTGCATTGAGCTACCCCAGAAGGGCCTTCTTCTGAATTGAAATTATGATGTAAAGCAGGCCATGTGTATTTATAGGCAAATTAAATCTGAGAAAATTATTTATTTTTTAAAGATTTTACTATTCTTTTTCTTATTCCTCTGGACTAAAACATTGGCTTGTAGGAATATGTGGCTGAGTACCAGATTTTGGCTGTATTTTAGATACTTGAGCATCATTTTGGCAATGGTGTCTTTCTTATGGAAACTTTAGAGTGCTTTTCATGCCAGATCATACCCTTTTGAAGACAGTGTTACACCATTTTTGCCCACATCTAAACAGTAGAATTTTAAGGCACTATTGGTCATTTTTGGAGCCTTCAATATTTAGTATTTTTGTGCACATTGAGAATTCTGAGTTGAATTTTCTGCTTTTGTGGCCCACTTTTCAGCATTCTTATGGTTGCACTTAAAGCATTTATGGGTGACATTTCAAGTTTTTGTGCCAAATATGCAAACTTGTAAATTGGATTTTCATCATGTTTTGGACTTGATGGACATCTTTTTCTTTGGCCAAGAACCTACAATTGTAACTGTTTTTGGAAGTCTAATTTGCTTCACTTCAGGATTAGTATTACAACATTGTTGGGGTCGGATTTGAAGCAATTTTGATTTGAAGTCTATTTAGGGCTCTAGGTATTGTATGTTATTCCTAGGCATTACCAAGGGCATCAGCTTAGCGTCCTCTATATAGTAAATAGAAGAAGAAACAGGAGCAAAAAGTAGAATTGACCGTACTTTACTCAAAGATTCACATAACTAGGTCACTGAAATTCAAATATGTGAATATTAAAAGTAGTGAGAGGATTTGGGAGCATAGCTTACACAGTAGAACGTTTTGACAAAAAATATGACATTGAATACATTTTCATGCCGGGAATACACGTCAGTACAACTTGGAAGACATAGTTCATTGTAGAATTTGAATTGGTGTGGTTTGCTAAAGAGAGAGGCAAATTATGAAGTAACAAACATTTGGGTCTTTTTGTATAACCATTACATGGGAGCTCAGGCAAGAGAGTACTGCAGTAATCTAAACATTAAAGTAGACAAGTACGTGAAGTCGGAACGTAGTGGCTGAGTGATGATGTAACATGATAATGTTACAGTATAGGACCATGTATTATTACAGGCGTTCAACAAATGAGAGCAAGCGTATTTTGTAAAGCAGCAGCAATAAAATACAAAAATGGGATGTTACATTCTCAAGGTATGCTAAAGCTAGTAGGGGAGTGTGAAAAACTAATTTTGACAGAAGGGAAGGACAGGATCAAATGCAGAGGGAAAATACATTTGACAACATATTTAAATTGGTGAGCAAATGACTTTGATTTTTTATGCAGATTTGTGGAGCGCACTGTCACCTGGGAGGGTATCCTGGTGCTGAGCAGTTGTGAGTTTTAGGAACACCTATGGCCTAGTGGGACTATTTGAAAAGTGTGGTCTCCAGCTTCTTGCAGAATTCAAGCAGTGAGGAAGAGGCGCTTAATGTGTAGTGGCAGGTTGCTCCATACTTTAAGCGCAATGTAGGAGAAGGTTGACCGCCAGATCTGGTTTTCTGTATGTGTGAGATTTGTACAAGTGGGTTGTCTGGATGGTGTGTAAAAGTAGATGCAGCTGTTGAAATTGCCTGGACCAGTGTTATGTAGTGCCTTGAAAGTGTGCCTAACAAGTTTGAATTGTGCTTGTTTGTGAGTGAGGAGCCAATGGAGATCCTTCAATTGTGGTGTGATGTGATTCTGGCATGGGAGGCTGAGGGTGATTCTTGCTGCCAAGTTTTGAATGGTCTTTAGCCTTCTGGTGAATTTTCTGTTGATTCCGTCTTAAAGGGTGTTCCCATAGTCCAACTTGCTTGTGACCAGGGTGTGCGTGGTGGTTTCCTGGGTGCTGATTGGGAGCCATTTGAAAATCTTCCCCAGCATCTCAAGGTTTGAAAGCATGAAGTGGTGACAGCATTGACTTAGGTGGTCGTGTCGAGTTTGCTATTGATGATGATCCCAAGTTACTTGGCCTGGGTCGTAGGGGTGGGTATCTTTCATACTGGAAATCATGAATGTTTCTCATAATAATTTTTATACCATAATTTTAAACACGGCTTGACAGAGAAGATGTCTGCCAGAACTTTCGTTACCATTACTTTAGACTATACACAGACATGGTTTTGACTCCTCTCTCTCACCTCATTCTATTGGCTGTCTACTCAGTTTACCAACTGCGGACGAATAAAAGGCTGAATTTTACCTTTCAGTATTCAGACTTGTGTGCTTTAGATCACTACAGACTTCACTGAAATGCATTAACTCATGGAGCCATTTTTGTCATGAGTAACTCTGTATGCACCTTAGAGTTTGATGTCTTTAGAGTGCAGTGTCAGTTTTACTCAGAGGACTGCCGTGAGCCGATAATTCAAATACATTTGCCAGTCCCAAACCCAAAATGCAAGAACATATTTGGACACCTATTCTGCTGAGCCTGACTGCCATCATAGATTAAATGTCAAGAGAGAGTTAAACAATCTTTTTAGATCTAAGGCTTATAATTTACCACTGACTCTAAACCACTTACTCTTGGAATAACAATAAACACATCGATAACAAATCCCCAACAGCAGTCAGCTCCTTCCAGTACAACCATATTGGAACACTCAAATGTTTACATTTCATGGGAGAATGGCCACAAACACAGCAAAGAAGTACACTGAACCAACCTGGCACAAATTCCCAGGAGATGTCATGCCCTTAGACATGCATCTCAGTCACTCCCAGACAAAAAGTCTGGAAATCCCTAATGCCCACATATCAAGAACTACTTTTGGTCAATCCTTTCTATTGTCATACTTTAAGGAACCACAGATCTGCCCTTATATTCTAGACAGTGAATATACGGTCCTGTAAATAGACATTGTGCAACTCCTTCAAAAGCATCCATCAAAAGCATTGAAACTTATAGCACATGCTGGAAATGATACCTTCAAATGGACACTCACCATCAGTCTTTATAACACAGGTACTGTGGTCAGTCAAATTGACCACAGACACATATGATTATTTGTTTCATTCTACTGTCTTCTGAAACATTACAGCTGTAAATTAAAAATAATACCTTTCAGACCAGGCCATAATGCTCAAACTCGTGGCACCCTTACCACACCAGAAAGCAGTCACAACTTTTGTGGTTCAGCTATCCAATTATAGACTTTCACCTTTTATGGTTCAGCTATCCAACCACAGCTAGATGCACCCTAATGCTGTGGATGCCTACTTTCAAAGGACACATAAACAGCTCACACTTCAAAACTTCAGATGATGTTGCAATCTTGTCACACCATTAGCTCTCTACACAAATCACGGCCTATCTCAGAACTGGTCTCATCTGACACTGAACAACCCAAAGACCTCACTTTCAGATGCATTTCATTCAAAATTGGACTCATAAACACTTAAAAGGAATTAAAACTTGACAGAAAACAAAAAGGTGACATCCCAAGAGCCACAGAAACATGGTTTATATCTGTTGCCCTACTTTAAGCCAATTGCTAAATATTTTTTTAAAATAAACCATGTGGAGGAGATGGAGGACTAGTCATCACTTTCCACAAACCAATTAAGTGCAAAAAGGTTGAAAAGCATAACTCCCCATTCTGCAAACACTTAACAGCTTGCGTCTCATCCTGTCCAAACTCTCCCTTCAACATGACCCTGATATACCAAAATCCAGGATACTCTATAACATTCATCAGAAAAGCCCTAGATTTAATCCAATCTATTAACGCTGCATCGCAAAAATACTGATACGAAGACATTTTCATCCTTGAGTAGACAAGGAAAGTGATAACCAAGCTAGCAAGGTTGTGGAAATTTTAGTTCCTCTAGGTTTCATCCAGCTCAAGCACACCCTAAATGTAGACTTTTCTCAAAGATTTACCGCCTATATCCCAGAAGTTATGCTAGTTTCATCGTCAGTTCATTATTTGGTTACCTTCACTATAGAATGGGGATGCATATACTGAAGACCCAGCACACAAAGGACAGCTGATCTACCCGTTTGTAAATTCCAGAGGAAGGTTTCCATGGCCAGTATCCAGGAAGCTGTCAACAACCCCAAACTCACCAACTGACAGTGATCCAGGAACCCTTCTTAATTCCCTCTACTTTAACATCTTGCAGAAACTCAATTCTGTGGCACCCTTCCAGTTAAAAAAAATACATATAGCAAATCTTCCAACAAGTACACTAAAACATCTAGGATGCAAATATATTACATTACACAAATTTAAACAACCAATATGTGAACCAAACAAAATAACTTTTTACAATCCATCAGAAAAAAATCTGCCATGCAGGCAAAGAAGACACCCCTCTCTGACTCCAACCAACTAAATATAGACCTGCTGGCCTTTTTTTGATAACCAAATCTCAAATATTCTAGCCAACATCCAAGGAAACCAGGAATCCTCCCTTTTGTTTTCATCACTACCAAGACTATAGGTTGTCAGTCCTGCCGCTCAAATTTCTCAACCATGAGATGCAATCAAGTCCTCAAAACAGCAAGTAAATAAATGGCGTCCAACTCCACAGCAGAACTTTAATCAAGCGCAACCATAAAAAAGAAATCTGATTACTCTTGGGCCCTACACCACACAAACCATAAATGTTTTTCTCCAACAAGGAAGTATATATCCACCAAAGTGAGGCTACCAGGAGGGGTACATAATGTGTAATCTCAGATGATAGGCAACATTTCTTATCCTCCTTCTGCAGGAAACTCTGAAAATCTTATCCTGCTCGACCTGTCAGTGATAATCATCACAGTAGATCACACAGGCACACTTAATTAAACAGAAACCTTTACTGGGAGAAAAAAGAACAGCACTTCAGTGGTGTAAATCATTCCTTTCAAACTGATGCCTGCAAATCAAAATTGACTCCTTCTCCTGGACCACAAACCCATCAGCTGCCAGGTTTTGCAAGGTTCTTCTCTTTCTCCACTACTATTTTACATCTGTATGAGCCCACTGGCACAAATCCTCTCTCTCAACTAGCTTTAATACCGGATGCACACTTACAAATTCACTCCAACTTTGGGGGCCTTTCGAACCAAAACACTAACTTCTCAACATGTTTGGAACACATCGACCACTGGATGAAGGACAGCTACCACCACCACCACCCAAGCTGCCTCTCATTTCGATGGGTTTGGGAAATATTTAAGGCCCCTGTTTCAATCCAAGATATGAGAAAGGTCGAGATCTGGGTAGATAGAGACATCTCATTTAACCACCAACTTGCAACCGTTATTTAAAACACTAACCACCACTTCATAATGATCAAAAGGATTGTCACTCTTCTAAAATTAAGACACTGGACTGAACTAACCAGAGCTTTGGTCCTTTTCTGACTTGACTACTACAACATAGTCTTCATAGGTGCACATAAAAAAGGCATTCAAAAACTTCAGAAAATGCATAATAAAGCAGGCAGAATGTGTCATGGTCTAAAATAATCTGATCACATCACTCCAGCTTTGAAAATCTTCATTGGCTCCCATAAGATCTGAAAATTGGCAGTGCATACCCCTTGAAACTGAGAGTCGTCCATCTGTTTGCCCTGTACCTGCTTTTTACTGGATGGATACGGTTAACATTTTCATATGTGCATGTAAAAGTAATGGGCCTGAATATGAGGTGACATTCTCTTTTGTCAAACTTCCTATTCTGGCACTTCCCAGCTGGATGCAAGCTCCCATCCTGCTTTTAGGGCTGGATTGGGTGTCATGCTCTAACTCTAAAAGCTCCCATGGCTTCATTGAAGCCTCCGTTTCCTGCCTTTGCCCACAACCAGCTGACTGTTTGCTTTCACATTTGATATCCTACCCTTCAAGCAGTGCTATAGCATGCCTGCATGCAGCTGTGCCAAGTGCCTTCTCGCATAGTGGCAGCTCGATTTTATGCAGGGGCCTAAAGATGTGGTTATCCTATCTTCTTATTAGGTTTTAGAGGCTGCTGGTAGCCGATTTTGGTACATTTAAGATTCTTTGTACGGTGCATAAGTCAGTTTACGATAGATTGACACAAATAAATTCCTAGCTGGACCTTAAGATCAGCATCAGGCTGTCTTATGCAGACACCCATATTTCAGAAACAATGGCTTGGAGATGGAGGTAGATCCTTTTCAACTTCGGCCTCAGGTTTGTTCTCCTCTGAGGTTTCTCTACTGTACGACTTAGTTTGTTAAAAATCAACTGACTGCCTGCAGCATACACAAAGGAACCTGGCACCAGGCTTGCTATTGCCTTTGTCTCCCTAGACAGTCGGGAGCCAGGGTAAGGGAAAGAGAAAGAACTGACCAGAACCAGTTTTGGAGCTAGGTTAGGGCATTCCTCTACACAAAGGCTGGCCTCAGGTTTAAAAAACGGACCTTCAGAACCTCTCATTAGAACACTCTTGATACTGTGAAAGATTCAGAAGAACTGCCCTATTACTGCAAGGACTGTCTTGCTGTCTGAAGAACCAAGAATGGACCTGCTTGCCTTGATCCCAGGCTACCAGAGTGACTTCAAGGATCAGTTGGCTGACCTTTTGGGTCAGTTATATGCCAGTGCGATTCTCCAACAATGACAGGCTTATCATCGTACTGCAATGACTGTCTGCAACACTTGACCTGCTCTTCATGCCCAAAGCTTCCACCTCATGGCCCCTCCAAAGCATATGGAACACTTTGTGCCGTATTTGAGAAGGTAACTGTTCAGTGAGACTAACCCAGTCCTTTTATCCAATCTGTGCTACATTGCGGTCGGCCTGAACTAGTGACTTTCCCTCAGTCTAGTGCGACATAATAACCACGAGTGGCGGTTTCTGCTTCTTGGTGTAATTTTCCATTAAATCTTTAAAATTCAGTATATCTGGTTCTACTGATTGGGATTGTGTCATTCTGGTATCATTTTATTTATTAAAGTTTACTCTGTTTTTCTGAATTGCATTGGGTTTTTCTTGTGTTGTGTTTTGTCTTTATCACTTTTTGAGTGCTCCAGAAATACTTTACACATTGCCTTTAAGTGAAGCCTGACTGCTTTTGTTGCAAGCTACCAGAGTGTGAAGCACAGGTTAATTTAGTGAATTCTGTGGTCCACCCTCACAAGCATTGTCTTTGTTATTTGAGTGGGGCTTCCACCTGTCCCAACTAATAACCCAAATTATTACAGGTGTGGTACAAATGAGCCCTATATCTAAACACAGGTTCTTGGGTACATTTATAAAATGCATAACTTCCATTCATTCCCAGTTTCTATCTGTTCCTTAGATTTTTCATTATCAAGTGAAGCTTGTTTGGTGCACACAAAAAAATAGGTGAACACAACTTGATTGTTGGCTGTGGGCATCTTGGGCTTTTTTAACAAACTGCAAACTCCTCTGAAACTAGAAGAGTTTAATGTATGTAAGGGTATATTATTTTGTATGGATTGTCTTTTGAGGAAACACTTGTACAAAGCATTGTCTTTAATCAAAATGCATCTTTTTTACTCATTTGCACTAACTATATTCTGATTTCAGTAATTAATTTCTTCAGAAAATCCTTGAGCAATCTACAAAAAACGTTCCTCAATTCAGTATTCTCTCTACTTTTTAGCGATGTATAGCTTTTTCTGATCTTCTGTGATTCACTTTTTCCCTCATCCCTCAATTGCAAGGTGTAAAGCACAAAAATAGGAAACGTTGTCCGTTTAGGTTAGTTAAAAATCCAAATAACGTCTAACTCCTTTCTTGTGCAAAGATGCCCAGTTCTTTCCTCTGACTATGCTTCTAAACGTATGGACATGTGGCAGACATTTTGGTTATTAAGGGCTATATAATTTTTTATGATTATCCCAAAACTAACCATGTGTTCCATGAAAAGCATGTGATTACATAATGTTCATGTGTAATATACATACGTTAAAATCATAGCACATATGATAATCTACGCTTCTCTGTAAAATTCTTGCACCAACGTTCTCAACAGAAAACGTACCATAATCCTAACAACTGAAAGAAAGTATATGTATTTTACTTCAGTGATTATGGTTAATGATTCAGTTGTAGCTTAACTGGCTTGTTTCTTGTCATTCAGTCATTAACATATAATGGCTTTTCTGCAGGAAGTGCACACAGGCACTCATTTGACTTACTGTTCATCATCAGACTTTTTTTGTTTTAGAAATAAAGCTCTGTTTGAGGTTTTTTTAAAAGTTTGGCAATAGTGTGGAGAGTGGTTTTCACCAAAAGCCAAAAGCAACTTTCAGGAAAAGTGCAATGCCAGCCAGGGCGCCATGTCATGGCATTTTTTGTTTTTCAGAAACAAATTTCCACAGTGGATGCTTATTTTTTTAAACAAAATAACAGGAGTTTTCTTATTAGCATTTTGCAGTGTTTGAGTTTAGCTGTTGCTGAGGATTGTCTACAGAATGGCTCAGATGCTCTACTTTTATGTTTCTAGTGGAGGTTTGAACCAGCCTATTTTTTAGATCAGAGCCTACCAGACAGCTGCAATGTCTTGGGGACATTCTGAAACATTTCCTGGGAATGCATTTGTCCCATTACTTACAATTGGTTTTGTGTTTTGTAACTCACATTTGCTTGCTTTCTCTTTGCTGGCTTCATTTGTTTTAGGCTGTCCAGCTTGAGTTTGTTCCTTCGGTGGCCAATATCCTGCTTACAGTATCCTTCCACCAGTGCTTGATTTCTTTAAACAGGCCTATAAATCTAGTTCTTATCTTGTCACCTTTAATTTGCATTCACAGACAGAGCTTAAATATCAGGCTGTGTCTTCTGAGGGAGCTTGGTGTTTACTTTTCTTTCTCGGACTTCAAAGTGAGAGGATTTCTGTCACAATCATGCTGGATACTGGGGAGGTGCTGGACGGAAGGCTGTACAATGTTGTTGTTTTTTTCAGCACATGATAAAATGTAAGTGCCTGAACACGAACTGTACAGATTATATCAGAATTTGGAAAGCATATTTTTGCTAATTCCGAAGTGTGGTGGAGAAAGAAATATTTTAATGCGATAAAAAAAAAAAATCAATACAAAAAGTGGTGACAGTTCCACACATTATCGTTTGTGCACTGTCTACCTTGTCAGTAAAACTGTATGTGCAAATCTAATGGTTGTTTCTATTGATTATGTGTTGTCTGTAATGGCAGTACACTATCATACCATGCATACTCCACTTTACCCCACTCCATTCTACTCTGCACCACTCCACGGCACTGCACTCTACTCTGCACCACTCCATACTATGCCACTGTACTCTACTCCATTCGCAGTGCGTCACTGCACCACTCCACTTTATACCACTTCACTCTTTTCCTCTCCACTCTACTCTGCACCACACCACTCCACTCTACGCCAGTGCACTCTACTCCACTCCACTCTACTCTGCATCAGTCCACTCTACAACATTGCACTCTATACCACTACACTCTACGTCAGTGCACTCTACTCTGTAGCACTCAACTCTGTGTCAGTGCACTCTGTCAGACCAATATACGCCACTCTAATCTGCACCACTCTTGACCACTGCACTCTCTGTCACTCTACTCTGCACCACTACACTCTATGCCACTGCAGTATACGCTGCACCACTCTACGCCACTACACTCTATGCCTCTCTACTTTATATCACTACAGTCCATGCCAATTCACTTTACCCCACTCTACTATGCACCACTACACTCTTCACAACTCATGTCTAGGCCTCTCCAGTCTACTATACACCACTCCACTCTACAATACTCCAATCTATGCCACTCTACTCTGCAACACTGCACTCTATGCCACTGCACCCTAGGCTAATGTACTCTACTTTGTACCACTCCAGGCCAATGCAGTATACACCACTATTGTATGCCTCTGCATGTTACCCTGCACTACTCCACGCCACTTCACTCTACTCTAAAACAATCAACTTTATGCCACTGAACTCTGTGCCACTGCAGTCTACACTGCTCCACTCTACTTTGCACCATTCTACCACTGTACTCTAAACCACTCTACTCTAAACCACTGTACTCATCGCCAATGCACTCTACACCACTTTACTCAAATCCAGTGCACTCTACGCCACTGCACTCTATGCTATGATACTCTCCAACACTACTGTAAGCCACTGCACACGGCGCCACTCTACACCATTGCACTCTAAGTCACATCACTCTACGCCACTCTATTCAACTCTGCACCACTATACTCTACACCAGTGCTCAAAAACCACGCTACTCTCTACCATTCTACACCACCGCACTCTACGCCAATGAACTCTACACTACACCACTGCACTCTACATCACTCTATTTTTCAAGACTGCACTCTTGCCCACTGAACTTTATGCCACTCTACTCTTCACCACTGCGCTCTCTGCCACTGCATTATACTCAGCATCACTCAACTCTACCCCATTCAACTGCACTCTACACCACTACACACTACTTTGCATCACTAAAACAGACTCTACGTCACTCTAATCTACTCAGCACTACTGCACTCCATGCTACTCTACATCTCTGCATTCCTCTACCTTGCACCACTCCACTTTATGCCACTTCTCTCTACTCTGAAACAATATTCTCTACGCCAGTGCTCTCTATCCCACTGCACTTTACACCACTCTACGCAACAGAGTCCACTCTGTGCCACAGCGCTGTATTGTGCAGCACTCCACTCTATGCCACTCTACTCTTCACCACTTTACGCCAATGCACTCTACATCAAGGCACTCTACACCAATGAGCTCTACACCATTTTACTCAAAATCAATGCACTCTATGCCATTGCAGTCAATGCCAGTCTACTCTATACTTGATGCCACTTCAGTCTACACCATCCTACTCCACTCTGTGACACTCCACTACAAACAGTCCACTATACTCCATTCTGTGACAGTACAGTCCATTAAACACTACTCTACTCCACAACACTCTATTCTACTGTATGCCACTCTACGACACTACTCCACTTGATGATGCTTTATTAAACTCCTTCTAGGCAACTCTGTGCCATTTTACTCCATTCTAATCTACAGCACACTACTCCACTCTACGATACTCCATGCCATTTTACTCCACTCTATTCTACGACTCACTACTCCACTCCACAACTCCACTCTACGCGACTCCACTCGGACACTCTACACCACTTGTTCCACAACACTCTACTCCACTGTACTCATTACACTCTACTCCCCTCTATGCCACTCCACTCTATGGCAGTCTAGTGCACTCTATGCCACTGTACTCTACAGTACTCTACTCCAATCTAGGCAACTCCCTCTATTCAACTCCACTCTGCTCTATGCCACTCCACTCTACAGCAGTCTGTACCACTCCATTCTACGACACTCTACTCCATTCTATAACACTCTACCCTATGCTGCTCAACTCTACTACACTCTACACCCTTTCACTCTACAACACTCTGCTCCCTCCACGACACTCCACAGCACTACACCATTTCACACAACTCAACTGTACTCCGTTCTGTGTCACCCCGCGCCACTCCATAACACTCGACTCTACTCCACTTTGCGACACTCCACTCTCTTTTACCCCACTAACATTTAGCCATGCTGAACAGCAGCCACGCTGGTGTATAACAGGTCTAAAACATATTGGCAAAGCTAATTACTCTTGCTTAAGCGGGACCCATTGGCTTTACCAATCCTTCTAGCAAGTGCCTGTCTTCTGGAGCTGAAACAAGTGTCAGTATTTTTTGGGGCCGTGTGATGTAAACTAGCAAATGTAAGCCTTTTAACTATCTGTTTTAGTATGTGATTGACATGCATAGCAGTATTTGCTGAATTTCGTGATGAGAACTTTTGAGACAGTCCATGGCAAGTATTTAGGGCCAGATGTAGTAAGAAATGATTTTACGAATTGGAAATTGCGAGTCGGTGCGACTCACAATTTCCGAGTCGCAAAAACATATGCAGAATGGTGTCTCAGTCACCTTCTGCGAATCGCAAGGGGGTCGCAATTTGTGACCCCCTTGCGATTCCCTGCACTCACAGGGATGGTGGCCTGCTGGAGACAGCAGACCTCCATGTCTGTGACTGCTTTTTTAATAAAACTGATTTTTTTTTGTATTGCAGCCCGTTTTCCTTAAAGGAAAACGAGTTGCAATACAAAAGAAAAAATGAAACCATTTGGTTTTGTTTTTTCAGAGCAGGCAGTGGTCCAAAGCACCACTGCCTGCTCTGAAAAAATATTTCTGGCGACATTCACAATGGGACCCCTTCCCTTTTGCGAATGAGTTAGCACCCACTTGACATGGGTGCTAACTGCGAATTGCTTTGCGACCGCGTTCGGGGTCACAAAGCAATTCTGCATCGTGGTGCGAATCGCAAATAGGAAGGGTACTCCCCTTCCTATTTGCGAGTCGCATTCCCATGTCGGTTCGGACTCGCAAAATGGGAATGTGCATCGCGATGCGCGTTTTGCATGGCGCAAACTGCAAATTTAGCAGTTTGCGCCATGCAAAACGCTTCGTACATCTGGCCCTTAGTTCTTTAACAGTGTTGTGATTATTGTAAGTCTCTGTTTAGATCTGCAAGCCCACTTTCTGACAATACTTCAACATGTGAAGAACAGAGTGGAAGCAGCAGCCTGACTGTTTCTTCATCTGACAGAAATTAAACATATATCCCAACTGTGCTGAGAGATGTGTTGGTTGGCAATAGATCAGATAGTTCAATTTAAGGGCATTTTATGATGCATAAAGTGTTTCATATCCAAGAAGTGCTTAACGCATTTCTTTTGTATTCTTGCCAAGAGTCTATAACTGAATTTAGCTAGGATTTTTTCATTGTCTAAAAACACTCTTTGGTACAATGATGATGTTACAGGAAATTACATCATAGAACCGACTTATGGATGAAATTGTAGGATATCATTTTACATGGTATTGGAGATAAATCAGTGGAAAGGTCCGTGCATCTTTTGATCTAGATGGTATGATAAAATCTAATTATTGCCACCCCACTGCTATGTTATGTGTATTTGTAAGCACAATATCACCCATGAGGGTATCCTTGGCAGAGCAGGTGTACGTGCCTATCGCCGTCCGTGACAGGTTGGTTAACTATAAAAACAGATCTTCAGCTTCTTGCAGAATTCAAGCAGAGAGAAGGTGACTGATGTGGAGCGGAAGTTCAATCCACGGTCTAGGAGCAACACAAGAGAATGTCTGTCTTCCTGATCTGGTTGTGTGTATGCGTGGGATGTGTGCGAGTAAGAGTCCTATGGAGCAGAGTTGTCAGAGCGGTTGGTGAGAGAAGGTGTGACTGTTCGGGTACGTTGTAGAGTGCCTAGAATGTGTGTGTGAGGAGTTTGATTTGAGAGTGTTTGTGTATCAGGAGCCAGTGCAGCAGTGTAGTTCCCAGTGGTGTGGTGTGAGTTCTGCCAGGGAGGTAGCGAATGAGTCTGGCTACCATTGTCTGGATGGTTTGTGTACTTCTAGTGAGTTGCTTGGTGATCCTGACGTAGCTGGTGTTCCCATAGTCCCAACTTGCTGGTGTCTAGGGTGTGAGTGACTCTCTGACACTTCTGTTTTCTTCCCCTTTCCTTTCCTAATTCTTTCCATCAATCTCCTTATTAGTTTCTGTCACTCCCATGGCCCCCTCGTTCCACACCCGTCCACTTCCCTTGCTTTCTTCCTTGTATCTTTTTCTGCTCTCTTCTTCCCTTTTGCCTTCTGCTGTCTTCATAGCTCAATCGACCTTCCTTCTGTTATCAGGGTTCTCACGCTCCTTTCTGTTCACGTCGGACTGAGAAAGAAAATGTGCTTGAGCACCAAAGTAAAAGTGGTTCCTATTAGTGAATTAGATAGCTACAAAAGTAGCCCATATTTGCAAATTGGGGCAGTTGTGAACTTGTAAAGACACTCATACATACCAAGCTAAAAAGCATTTGCAATGCAATAGGTCTCGCATTTGCATGAGTTAGAGCTATTGGTGTTGTTGTAAATGCCTAATTGGACTTTTCTTGCCATATAAATTAGTCAACCCTACCTCATAATTTGGTCCTTTCCTGCCACATAATTCCAGTAACCTTGCATATAACTAAATCACTTCCATTTATCTTCTTCCTCTATCTGCAGCAAAAAATGAAAATGTTGCCATTTAGCATCCTAATTTAAATCTGCCATGCTAATTACAATACAATACCACTGTCACCACCACACCATCAGCACGACACACTAAGCTGTATGGACTCTGAATGATATCTGAATGTCCCCAAGCTTCGACCTAACAAGGTTGGCTGTGAGCACACTCTCAAGTCAATGTTGTTTAAGACAAACTCCAATTCTGATGGGATTAAAGGAGTAGCAGTCACGTTAAAGTAGGGTCCTTTCAATGAATGTTATGATCTCATGACAGGGATGTGGAATTCCTATGTTTGGGGTCAAGGGCAACAAGTTTTTATGTTTACTTTGTCCTTGGGACAAGTAGGCCCAACCCCCTGCAGCACAAACCCTTTGGCTGCCTGTTTACAGAGAGTTGAACTCTCTGCAGTTGAGGTAATGTGTTTCCAAAGGATAATGCTGTTCGAACTTGTATTTATGGTTCATTATTTGAAAGCCTTCATTATTAGGGTGCGTGCTGTAAATAAATGTTTTAAGGTCACACTTCACTACTGACGTTGGTTGCAGTACAAAAAAAAGAAAACGTGTACACACATGTTTGAAAAGTTTAGGCTAAGAGGCTAAGTATAATGCTCCCAGAATGCTCTCTGATTATATGCAAATGAAGTGTCATTTAGTAAAATGTGTTGATGCATGCTAGTATTTCCAAAAAATATTTCTAATGCAAAATCAGTGTAACCATTTTCAACACGATTATGGGAAGCATGAAAATAAACAAACACTGACAAAGCCAACTGATCTGACATATTTTTATAAGTCTTTTAGTTTCATCAATGCGTGTCTTGTTTTGACATGGCTTTTGTAACACTTTATTGTTGTGGGAGCTACCAGGCCCTCAACATTGTAACAAACATTGGCAAAACCCCCCCAAAAAGTTTTTGAACTCTTAAAGCACACGTTGCCACCAGCGGCATAACAAAGGCCCCGCAGCCGCCCTCCAGGGGGCCCCGTCAGCACAGCACCTGCCCTGAGTGAGTCTGGAGAGGGGGCTCCTCCATATTCTTTGCAAAGGGGCACCCTCCAGTTTCGTTACGTCACTGATTGCCACTGTAGTTCCTGACACTGAACAAAACTACTTTGTGTGGCAATATGCTCCTTGTGGAAGAGCAGAATGCGATCACTCACACTAAAGCCAGCCGAAAGAGAGAGAAATAGAAGTTTAATAAAAACAAAATGTCTTTGTTAACACCAGACCTAATTAGGGACCAAGACCCACATGTAGGTAGCTTTTTGCATGTCGCAAACAGCGACTTTCGCTGTTTGCGACGTGCAAAAAGCACATTGCGATGCACAAACCCAGTTTTGCGATTCAGTAACCTGGTTACCGAATCACAAAACGGGTTTGCGACTCGCAATTAGTAAGGAGTGTTCCCTTCCTAATTGCAACTCGCAGTGCAATGTAGGATTGTTTTGTGACCGCGAACGCGGGCGCAAACCAATCGCAGTTTGCACCCATTTCAAATGGGTGCTAACACTTTCGCAAAAGGGAAGGGATCCCCATGGGACCCCTTTCCCATTGTGAATGTCACTGTAAACATTTTTTCAGAGCAAGCAGTGGTCCTGTGGACCACTGCCTGCTCTGAAAAAATGAAACGAAAACGTTTCATTTTTCGTTTTTGTTATGCATCTCGTTGTCCTTTAAGGAAAACGGGCTGCATTACAAAAAAAACTGCTTTATTGAAAAGCAGTCACAGACATGGTGGTCTGCTGTCTCCATTATTCATGATGTGGGCATTTGCAAAGCCCTTGCGAATCACAGATGGTGTCAAGGACACCATCCTACATTCGGATTTGCGACTCGCAATTTGCAGGTCACAAATCTGAACCTACCTACTTGTGGCCCCAAATTCTTAAAGAAAGTCACAAAAGTGCACCCATGGTATATGTCGTACCCCTATAAAATATTTGTGAACTGTATTTTAGCGTGGGTAAATACGATGTGTAGATTTGCTCATGTGAAAATCTATTGAGCATTTGCAAGTTCATTTTCCCTCCAGCCACTTTCTTCCCAACCCTGGAAGAAGTTCCAATTCTGCCATTGTCAGGAGTAAATGTCCAACCTTTCTTATTATGGGAAAATATTAGAGAGAAGCTGGTAAAAATCTTTAAAACATGCAGGTTAGTAGGTTTGCAGACTCAAAGGCATTCCAGCCCTGGAACTATTGCTTACTGCTTCCTCCAGCCCCAGTATGCAGATCTGCAGAAAGGTGGCAAAATAAGGACATTTCTACAGTAGGGATTGAAACTCCAAGTATTCAAGCCCTACTATGGTAGTAGCCCTGGCATAATCAGAGAGGCTATTAATTGCTGCCATAATTTGTCGCCACACTACATGGCACCAAAGGGACAAGTAGATCTTTTACAGGACAAGTAGATTTGAGAAGCAACCTGTCCCCTGGACAAGTAGATATTTTAATAAATTCCACACCCCTGCATGACCTTAAACCGTATGTCTTCCACGTAAGACTTTACCACAACTGATTTCACCAGGTAGACAGCTACAGCTGATACAACATTACATAAGTGGATACATTCTCACCTAAGGTCAAATCTTAAAATACCACCAGAGGTCTGGGTAAGAGGCATTGCTCAGGGGTGTTATTTATACGTGCACGTCAATAAACTCAGAGAAACATGCATTTGGGAAGATTTTTAAAACACTCTGTTGTCTTTGGAAAATCCATTAAAACTTCTTTAACAGATTTTTCAAGTAACCTGCTTGCTGGTCTCAATTGTTTTCAACTCAAGATTTTTTGTTGCCACTCAATTATTGATGCAGTTTTTGGATGTAGGGGACTCCATAAACTTCAACCCCAACAGTTTTGGTTCAATTAAATAGTAGATGATGATGTACACTGTGGGTGTGTGCGTTGTAGAGTGGAAGGCCAGAAAGGGGTGGCAGGGTTACAGCAAGCAAGATGGGTAAGATGTCAAAGGTCAGGGGAGGGGAACATCAGGGCCTGGTGTGGTGTGTGGGCAGAAGGCCGCCGGTTTTCACAGGCACTGGTTTTCACTAAAATATATAACGCTTTTAAGCAGGAAGTGTTGTTGCAACAAAAATGAAAGACTGATAAGCGGATAATCTCTGTCAATATCATGGGCACCAAGTCAGTGGGTGCCCCGTACTGCGAATGTCAGGGAAACAAATTGCGGCGCAAGCCTACGTTTTTCTACTTAATATCTCGCCATTTCCATAAGTCGTATCTTATAAAATACCCGACCCCTGTTCCTCACCACCAGTAACCCCTCGCTTCCAGTAGCCCACCTCCATCATCGGTGAAGTAGCAGGAGATTAAGAAACCTTTACCAAGCAGAACATGGCCCCCTGCAATTGCGTCTTAGTCAGCTCAAACATCACCAACTCCTGAGGAGACCATCCTCCAGGCAATGCGTACCCTTTCTCAGATCACATGGGTGCATCAGAGGCGTAAGGAACGGCGTCCACAGACAGCCGAGACAGTGAGGGACAGGAAAGGGAGTAGAATGAGCACGAGAGAAAATAACTCAAGGAATTAATCCCTCATAAAAAAGCCAAAGCTGATAGCATGGCCAGTACTTGTTCTGTTTGGGACCTCTGTGATGTAGCTGGTTTATCAGCCTGCTACTGTTTCATTGCCTTTAAAATGAAGGTACTCTCAAATGGAGAGAACATAATCATAGCGCTCTTAAAGGGAACGCCTTCACCTGCCAAATAATCTAGTAATTTTCCTCTCTTTTACTGTACTCGCTCTGCTTCCATCTTGAGACGATTTGTTGAGACTTGCCAGAACAGAGGAGTCATTGGTTTAATGATATTTCCTCTGAAAAGAAAAAAATAACAAGTTAGCGATATGACGTAACATACAGAGATGCCAACTTTGGGACTTCGGAACCAGGTTTGAGTCTCGCGTCAGTGCTATTACAAATGTTCTTAAAAAATGCAGATCTAAAAATAAACTTGTAACAAATAAAATTAAATAAACAATGGCAATCAAAAGGCAGATAGTGTGGGGGTGCGGAAGTCCACAAAGGAAGCACATTAAAATCGAATTAAGAATAAAGCGCCCGCCACCTAACAACACAACAATGGTGTGTAGGCTCCCCGGGCGATCCTAAATAGTAAGCCAAGGCAAAAGAAACAAGGAAGCGTAAAAGAAACAACATACGGCCATGCAGAGCGACGCCAAAGAAAAATATAGTGGCTCATCCTAACCTATATGGCGAAACGTACAATCATCCATGTAACAGGGTCAGTCTGCAAGGCAGTAACAAACCAGCCTCAAGGAGGGACAAACGTAAAGTATTTACCAACAACATTGAAAGGCAGGCCCAGGAACAAATGAAAGTGATGGGCGTGAGATAGGTGTGGTTAAATCCCATACATATAGATTACAACATGTCGAAGACAGCGCTTGCACGCTACCTAGCTCAACCTAAAAAGTAGCTCATATTTGCAAGTTGTGGCAGTTTTGAACTTATAAAGACACTCTTATGCATACCAACAGACCCCATTCAGACAGGATTGCAATTTGTAAGCCAAAAATGGCTGTATTTAGAAGTCTCCCACCTAAAATTACCTTTACTTCAATGTAAGTCAACGGGGAAAATTAAGTTCCCCTATTTATTTATTTTTATTTCCCTCTTTCTAGTGTTAAAATGTAGGCATGGAGAGGTGTGGCCTGACTCAATGAAGTAGGACGCCGGGCCTTCACATGTCTGGCTCACGCCAGAGTACCATCCATACCGTCCATTATTTTCAGCACCGGAGCTGGCACCGACCCTGTATTAGAGGTAGTCCGAGCCTTTTAGCACCTCCCACACCAGTGGTGATTAGGGGAGGACTCCAGACAGCTCTGGCACAAGCAAGCAAACGCGGACGCTGGAGCCGATGCCATTGGGCGTGGTGACCGCCATCTTAAACCTCTTGGCCTCTTGAAGAGTTGCAGCCTTCCGGCCTGGGAGATTGAGAGCTCGGGAGCAGCGATCCATCGTGGGTCGGCTCCCAGAGGAGACACCCAGCTGGAGGGGAGCCCACCCTTGCAGGTGCACAGAGCATGCAACAGGCTTGACAGTGGACGGCAGAGTGGCCTTCTTGTTGCAGTAGTGACTGAGCGGCCGCGGCCGGAGCTCGAACACGCCACGTGCGGCAGCTCTTTGTGCAGTGGAGGTAGACTCTGCCACTGCTAGAACTGAGAAGAGCTGTGCAATCCAGGTCAATAAATAATTAAGCGCCAATCTGCGATTTCCTGCCCACGGCCTCCCCTCACCTATGCCAGGGCCATAAAGGGGCAGGGAGATACTACCATAGAGTGAAGACACACTGGCAGCAATGCCCCCACCGCCCAGTCAGACTGTGAGATGTTAGCAGTAGCTATTCCAAAGGTGTGGGGGGCCGGTCCACTACATTGTGGCACAGGAGTCCCCGGGCGTCGCCCCCATGGGTTGGATCTTCGGCGTGCCCTGAACAAAAGCTGTGCAATGTGGGTCTAGTATCGGCAAAACAGGCACTCCGATACTCAGACACAGGGGTGGTATAAACAGTCGCTTTAACAGATCACTTGTCAGCAAATAACCAGCAGACACATCCGAGAAGACCTGCAGCAAGATTGGCCAGCCAAGCAGAACAGTTCCACCTCCGATGCATGTGAGGGCCTGTGCCCCTCTCTGGTCTCCCCAGCTCGGCACCTGCAAGGCGCCACAGTGGCCCCCTGAGCGAGAAGACCCACGAATGCTAGGACTGGAACCAAGACTGCTCTGTGGCCCCCAGTGCACAGAAGACGATCTCTTGAGGTGACCTAGGCCACGCTGCTGCCCCTACCTGGGAGGAGTCAGAAAGCAGATGTAAAGCGCAGAGGAAAGATGCGCAGGCCTGACACCCCCCACCCCCAAAATAGTATTCCCAGAAGAACCACTGGTTATCACTGCAGAGGATATCTGGCCCCCCTTTCATCCAGCACTGCACATCCCTGAGCGCTAAACCAAACTCTTCGTAAACTGACCTATGATATCTAGAGATTATGCCTCATAACAAGATCACTAAAGACACTCCGGTCACTGCTGTCAGGGGTAAGACACAGCAGATGGACACAGACAGGCCTACCAAACAGCAGTCCACAACTGTGGCTACCCCATATACTGCCCCGACACAAGAATATACGATTCGCTTCTTACAGGAGCTCCACTCAGAGATAGGGGCACTGCACACAGTCTTCGCCTCCTGCATCAAAGACATTAGGAAATATGTTACAGAAGTTGGGGATAGAGTGGACGGCCTGGAGCGGATGATGGGCGCCCGCTCATAACACCACAAGATGCTTTGGAGACGTATACAGACCCTGGAGGATCAGCACCTAGACCAACAAGCTAAGCAAGAAGACCTAGAAAACTGCAGCAAGCGGAACAACATCTGCACCAGGGGGTCCCCAAACGTGGCAAGGACATCATAGCCTACATGGCAGCCCTTCTCCATGCACTCAAGGGATATGGCAAGGCCCCTCTCCCAGTACTGTATAAAGCTCATTGGGTGACCTCTGTGCCAAACGGTGCAGGAGCGTCCCCTGATATCCTGACACGGTTGCGACACAGTTGCACTACTATACAGAAAAAGAAGCAATCTTGAAGGCAATCAGGACAAAAACTGACTTGAATTTCAGAGGCCATCCCATACAACTATGCCAAGACCTCTCACCCACCACCCTGAGGCTTCGTTGCGACTTTAAGCCTGTGACGGACAAGCTGCGCACCATGAACTTGGGAAGGCAAACAGTAAGCAATCCGCTCACTCAACGAGGCTAAACAGCTTGTGGAGATGACCTCTCCGTATAGTGGGGGCGTGGCCTCGCCGGGGGGAGACTCCCAGAGAGCTGCCATCCAACCTACATGGACAACTGTGGGATCTCAATCGTTGACCAAACTCTCTGCAGAACGAATGGCACTTGAAACGAAATGAGACATCATACAACACCTGCGGAACATGGACGGGGACTCATCCCCGTCATGCTCCATGATGGAACTGGCCTGAGACACACAACCTGCGCTCCGCCTGTTGGACTACACTCCACAGGCCCTGCCATCTGAATCTTTGCTGAACAACCACAACAGTGGCAGGGGGGCTAGCCGTAAGGACCGGCCTCAACATTGACTCCCCTTGATGGTTACAGATCCTCCCACCCCTAAGTAGCTGTCTTCCTGGGAGAGTGACCCCTCCATCGAGGTCCAGCCACAAGTGTGCTGGCCTCCAGGGGAAGAAGACACACTTGTTGGACCCGGTTGTTCTTTATTTGTTCTGATTTTGATTTACCTCTTTCCTTTTTTCTAGATATTGGCATCTGACTGATTGGTATGACTCAAGCACACCAACTCACAGACCGGCATGGCTCTACAAGGCTCAGAGTGGGCAAGATTCGCTCCTGTCACAATACGAATACAATCTGACATGGCTAGTCCTAAACATTCCACCACTACACCAGTAGACAGGGGTCTTAAATAACTCTTCCTGAACGTTAGAGGCCACAACTCCCCAAATAAGAGGAAGCAGATCTAGTCCTACTTACTGCTGCACGGACATTGTCTGCCTGCAGGAGACACACCTCAGGGGAGTGGACAAACACAGAATGGCTCATCCTCCCCACCCCATATGCCATTGGGCCTCCAAAGAGTCTAAATCTGCAGGAGTGGGGATACTTTTGAAGTCCACTTTGGGCTTTGATATTACCAGTGTGGTAAAAGACATAGGGGGGAGATACTTGACTATACACCTGACTAGAGGTCACAAATACCTCACTCTACTTAATATATATACACCCAACACTTCACAGGATACCTACCTTAGGCATACCCTCTAGGAACAGCTCATGGATGTGGGAGGGGATATTTTATATGGTGTGGGACCCTGTTAAGGATTGCGCCTCCACCTCATTCCAGCGCACTATGGCTATGTCCACTAATTTGAAAAGCATCATCGCAGACTTAGGCCTTAACAATGCATGGTGCTACATACACCCTGAATCTCAGGACTGCTCTTTCTACTCCCATGTCCACGCTTCCTACTCTTGGATAGACTACCTGTTTATAACACACACACACTGTTGCACTTCCTCACTGCCGTGGAGATCGCAGATATCTCAATCTCAGACCATGCACATGTGGAACTGACCTGGTAGGTGTCTCCACTCCATATGAAGGGAATTCCCCGGTGGTGCCTGCCCTGTGAGTGCTCCAGGACTCGGTGGATGTGGAAGAAATACTTAAAAGCATAGTGGCTTACTTCACACACAGTTCTACATGGGACACCACCCCACATATGCCATGGGAAGGCTTCAGAGCCTCCATACGAGGAGTCATCTCCTCCATTGCCACAGCTCACAGCCCGACATACGGAAGCCCGCCTGGTAGAGAACAAATTATCGGCTGAGATAAAGACCTTAGAATTCCACGACAAAGCAAACCCCACACATAGACTAAAATTACAACTGGCTGTCCTGCACAGCCAACTACGTGCCCATCAGACAACTCAAGCGGAACGATCCTTACTGACACTCAGGCAGAGTTTCTATGAAGGGCAGGACAAGTGGGCTCTCTCCTAGCTTGCAGGCTACGACAGGCACAATCCAAATCATATGTAGCTAAAATTAGGACTCAGGAGGAAACGTGGGCAGTTAAGGAGCAGGATAAACAGAAGGCCTTTGCTGCACTTTACTGAACTCTATATACAGCTGATGAGACCTCACTCACCATCACTTATAGCAACATACCTGGAGAACTCAAATAGGACCCAATCCCTTCTAAACATACAGCCCTCTTGGAAGCTTCAATCACCATGGAGGAACTTCGCCTTGTCCTCCGTCAGTTACCACTGGGGAAAGCCCCGGGACCTGATGGCCTTCAAGTCATTTGCCTACCGACTGTTTCTGCCAGAGCTAGGACTTCATGTGCTTGGGCTTTATAACCCACCAATGCATGACTCTGGCCTCACTCCATCGATGTTGGCAGCTGAAATGTCACTTATCCCTAAATTGGGGAAAGATCTGACATTATGCTCCTCATACCGGCTCAGTGCCCTCTTAAACACTGACCCAAAAATCTTCAAGAAAATTTTGGCCCTCCAACTTGAACACTACCTCCCCAACTCATAAACCCTCACCAAGTTGGATTTACACGCAACAGGCAAGGGGCAGGCAATGTCCCCAGGGCAGCCCACTTAGTAGAAAAAGCCCAGCGCCATAACATCCCGGCATGCATTCTCTCGCTAGATGTGGAGAAGGCATTCGATTGTGCCAACTGGGACTTCTTAAAAGCCGTTTTAAGCAAAATAGGCTTGGGTCCTGCAATGACTTCCAGAGTCCTGGCATCCTATGTCTGCCTGATGGCGACTATCTGGGTAAACAGTCACACCATCACCCCGCTACTCATATGGCGGGGCACAAGACAGGGTTGTCCTCTGTCACTCCTACTATTTGCCCTGGTAGTGGAGCCTTTAGCAGTACTTATTAGGCACGCCGACTAGGCATCGGGTATTTTATTTGGGGGAGAGTCCCACAAAATCAACCTATTTGCCGATGACCTACTCCTCACCCTGACTCACCCTGACACCTCCCTCCCAGAAGTGGTAAACATTCTTAGAGACTTTGAGACGCTCTCAGGCATTAAAGTGAACCTGAACAAGTCCACCCTTCTTAACTTATCGGTACTTGCGGGGATAATCCCCCGTCTGCAATCATTTGTGCCCTTTCAGTGCAGCCCTGACAAACTCAAGTACCTGGATCTCAACCTCACACTGACACTTAATACATGGACAAGAGCGAATTGGCCCCAATTACAATGGGCCATCCTAGAAGACAATAGAAGATGGAAGTGCCTATCTGTATCTTGACTGGGGAGGATTAATGTAGTTAGGATGAACATTCTGCCCTGCGTGTGGTACTTGTTTCAAATTTTCCCAACCCCGATACCACACGACTAAATAATCTGACTTCAACATGACATAAGCAAATACTTTTGGAACGGGAAGCATCCCAGAATATCCAATTCCCTCCTGATACAGACCTGCGATAGAGGGGGACTCGCATATCCTAGCCCTTTGTAGTATTACTGGGCGAGCTCTCTATTCAGGCATGACTTAGAAAACATTTGACCAATATAGACTACTAATTGCCGAGGGTAGGAGTATCTTCAACTTTTACATTGAGTATTGCATCCTACTGTATACACTGCAGCGGTACAACCCCTCACACTTTTTGAGCAACTGGTACACTCCTAAGTCGGCTCGCGAGGCCTTATCTCTAAAACTTACGCTACAGTCCAATGCTCTAGACCGCCCCCCTGTTCACCCTTATCAATAAAATGGGACAATCTGACCCCAAAACACTGGGACACCTTACTGTGCGATATCCCCAAAACATATCGATTAATAGCACTTAGGGAGACCTCTTACAAACTAATGTTCCAATGGTACCTCACACCGTCTCACCTGGCCACCACTTATAAGAATTCCAATGCAGCATACTGAAGATGCCAAGCGACCCGAGGAGACTTGTGTCATATATGGTGGGCATGCGCCCGAATAGCTACCTTTTGAAAGGAGGCGTTAAGTCACATTAAAACGGTTGTAGGATATCCCTGCCCCAATACCTACCAACTGGTAATCATGGGGATACGTCCCACAACACTCTAAACAATGACACAGGTAGACTGGACACTAATAGGTTATATGCCCCACGCTGCCAGACAACTGATTGCTCTTACATGGAAACACAACGCAGCACCTAGCATAGCCCAGTGGTTCAACCAACTGAGGCATGTGCTCTCTATGGAGCAACTCATACACTTCTTGGAGGGGACTGATAAAAAATTTCAGGCAACATGTAAACCACTAATTCAGTACATCACTCGCATAGAATTGTTTTGTTTTAACCCTCCCCGACTTCGGGCCTTGCAACTCTTCCCCGATTCATAGTAGCCTTAGCACTACAAAAGCACTTGTCACAAATGGCTCGCTCAGACAGCTTCAACACACCAGGCCAGTTTTGCTGGGTCTGCTGTCCCTCTACTTGGACTTTTGGAATTAACGAACAGATGCCACTGTTGATGTATATCTGTGGTTTTACTTACCTGTGCTGTTGTTTCTAGAGTTTATATCTAATTTTTCTTCTCTCTTTCTTGTGAACCACGGACTCTTGAAAAGGCATAGACATGTATTTACTCTGTTCTTCTTACCCTTCTCGTACAAAAGTACAGCTAATGATCCGCTGAACAATCCTCTCGGTATAACTATTATGTTCTAGCCTTCGACGTGAGAAGCGTTGTCACTTATATGCTATATTGAGCTGTATCACGTGTTAAAATTCTAATAAAAAGATTAAAACAAAAAAAATGTTGCCATGTATGCACTCTGTATAAGCGTTTTGCAAAGTATGGAAGACTGCATAGATTTGTGCTTGCGCCAGGGTGTAGTTGCTTTAGTATCGGGGAAATCAAGTGGGAGTAGGTAGGGTCCATGACCAGGGGGGTTTATTGTATTAGTTTCTTTCACTGCTATACCTTTATTCATAAAAATTGAACTGATGCTCACTCCTTGATAATTGAATGACCAGACCCTCCATAGGGTCACTATGCTGGTATCCTACCTTTCTCCTTACCTGCAGAGTTCAAGCAAACAAGACAATTACAGGCTGATATATGATTCCCCTTTTCTGCCCCATCACCGCCCCCTCTCTCTTTTACCATCAACTTCATATACTTAGTCAAATGTAACCTGTAATTCACATTATCACTCGATGTCTATTATGTTACACTGCACTTGTAACTAAGATTTGCCCTGTTTTCTGACAGCACTGCTATTACGCTGTACAGTGAAAATTAATAAACTGATTCATACAAAAAAATCAGGGAAATCAAGAGTAAAAACCTGAACCCAGGACTCTTGTGGTTGTGTTCCTCTTCTGTCATGCCTCCTCTGCCCCACCTCTTTGTCAGTCTCCATGCAGCTCTTTCCTCCTTTTAAGACACAATGCCAATGAGTGGTTCTCGCTAGGTTTTTGTGTACATTTTCTCTATGTGTTCGGCCATATTTACTCTCAACACCCATAGAAGAACTCTTCATTTGTAGCTCCACCAATATTGTATCATCTCTATGATTTGGATCAATTCTACAGGGAGTAGCAACATGTAGGCCTAGTCTGCTAATTTGACAACTGCTGTTGTGTACACCAGCTTCACTAGCGAATAAACTTTCTCAGCATTCAGACCTAAACAGCAGTGATCACCTGGACGTCTAATAAAAAGTGGAGAGACACAAAAACCTTCACAAAAATGTATCTGACGATAGACCTCAAAATGCACCTACCACAGAGATCTATTTTAAACTTGAGGGTCACCATTTTGCATCCTGTCAACTCATTCTTTGATCCCTCGGAGGCTGATATTTCGAGTCTTTGGCTGACGCAGAAGAGTAGACAAAGTGCTAAATTAAAAGCATGCTAACATGATGAGTAAAGCGTGATAACGTTTAATCACCGTACTATGGTCTATAATTGTTTTTTATAATTAAATGAATGATCTGATGTGAGAAAGCATCTATAATATTAGCGACCTGCACTAACTTATTACCAACTTGTACTGACAGCCTAATTTTGTTTCTAGGCCTGTGTTGCGTTGAGTGCTCTCCCATTTTGTGTCATTGGCCAGACCATGCACCTCCTAATAACTCTCCCCCTGGTAAATTATCTTTGCAATAGCAGCAGATAGATGACTAGCATTTACAGCGTGTGTGACCTGTGAACATGGATGGCAAATACCGGGAACCCAGCAAGGTCATAACAATAGGAGCGCCATGAAAATAGAAGCCAGTGTCCCACTTCCTGTCACGCGGCAAACTGTTCTTCTTTCATTCCTCGACAGAGGAAGGTAGTCGTGACACCAGAGATTTTGGCAGGTGAAGGGCCTGTGGATGATAACACACCCAAGTGCAATACCCTCCCACCCCACACAGAATAAGGAATAAAATACCCTCAAGTATACACACAAAGGATAATGCAAGCGATCTGGGTCTCCCCGGTCCTTGAGAAGTTTGTGGACTTACACCCTTGGTGACTTACAGTATCCATTCTATGCAACTCTATGCAATCAGCAGCAGCACTAAAAACAGTTGTAGTATCAATGCCATTTTCCTTGTGATAATACATTTGAAATGATGGTGATTTTTTTTTTTTTTAAAGATCTTTGGTTGTCTATCCTGAACTACTCTAGGTATGCCAGCATACTCACTCAGAACTGAATAGTCGGTGTTTAATGAGATTTTTGAATTTGGAAAAGTTATATTCCTTTAAAGAATGCACTTTCTATTTACCTTCAAATTTTTCCACAAGACGTCATTATCTCTGCATTCAGAATTACACAGACCAGAGTGAGGGATAACTCGCGGTTTCAGTTTTACGACATTGGTAACACTGATTTTTGTCCCTCATCCCTAACTGTACAAATCGGAATCAGAGCCTGTTTCACTGTGCAGCAACTTCTTACAGGTAAAACCAGGCAGGTTTTATTTAAAAAAGAAAAAAATGGACAGGGGGTCGCCCTTCCCACGGGCGACCCCCCCAAGGAAACCATACAACAACTAAAAAAAATATAGATCTATATATATATATATATATATATATATATATATATATATATATATATATATATATAGATCTATATAAATATATATATATATAGATATATCTATATATATAAATCACTTTTGTCAATACGTGTGCGGTTTCCCTGGGGGCTGCGATCGGACCCCAGGAAAACCAGACCCACATATAAAAGTGATGTATATATATCATCGCCTGTATGGATTCTGTTTTGTACAGTGGTGGTGCCCGGCATTTGGAATTGGAATGGTCAGCAAGGAGATACTAATCTCCTGCGTGTGCACAGTGCACGGAAGCATCTCAAAGGCAATGACTGCTGTACTTCCTAAGCGCCAAAGTGCTGACTTTGGAAAAGGCACCGTTTCATCGTAGAATAAATGGTGAGTGGATGCCCCAATCCTATGAATGCTGATGTGGCCCTGAATCTGGGGCCCGGAGACTGTAATGATTTGGAACATTGTTTTTTTACGTGCAGAGGCGCATGAACGGCATATATACTAATGAAAGATTCAACTGGGAATTTCGAGACTGATATCGTTTAACTAACTTGACGATGTATTTCACGATGTAGAATGAATATGCAAGGCTGACTATCTAATTGGAGGCAGTACGCTTATAACAACGCAGTTACTTTTACAACGTGAAGTTATATAAAGAACCTTGTACGATCGTGTTTCAAAAGAGAACTGGTGTTGCACAACAAGGTGTATAAAGCTAAAATTCAATCTGGAGGCTGAAATTTGAAAATAGATGTTGATGAATAGTGAAACTCACTGTGTTTATGGGGTAGATGAGCAACATTTTAGCGAAATGGCAATTCAAATTGTGATGTTCAACATTGAGTGATTTGGCGAACTTTCACCAGGACGAATGTTTTGAAGAACTTCGTAGATTTTTGAATAATCTCATTTTTGGAAAATATGTGTCACATAATAATTGATGGAAGCCGAGTTTATATCGGAAGGTAGTAATCATTAAGGAGCATGTTTGATGTTAAATTGTGAGTTTCACTTGCCTAATTGGCAGTCAGCAAGAGGAAACAGGTGTGTAACATAGGGTGCTTTTGAAATGATTCCCAATCAAGTGGTGTGTAAGAACTATAAATACCAACATGCTGTGCGAACCATGTGATGGTTGAAACCACTTTGAGGAAGACGGAAGTCGAAACGCGTCAGTGGGACCTGATTTTGCCTCTTTCATGAATAGAATAAAAGTTTCAATGGCTTCAGTTTCCGGGAGTGCAGCGTTTTGCTTTCTTTGTACATATTAGGGCTTGGTCCTTTGCCCTCACGCAGCACCGGCAGTTAGGCACACCACTGCTTAGGACCGCCTGTATGGATTCTGTTTTGTACAGTGGTGGTGCCCGGCATTTGGAATTGGAATGGTCAGCAAGGAGATACTAATCTCCTGCGTGTGCACAGTGCACGGAAGCATCTCAAAGGCAATGACTGCTGTACTTCCTAAGCGCCAAAGTGCTGACTTTGGAAAAGGCACCGTTTCATCGTAGAATAAATGGTGAGTGGATGCCCCAATCCTATGAATGCTGATGTGGCCCTGAATCTGGGGCCCGGAGACTGTAATGATTTGGAACATTGTTTTTTTACGTGCAGAGGCGCATGAACGGCATATATACTAATGAAAGATTCAACTGGGAATTTCGAGACTGATATCGTTTAACTAACTTGACGATGTATTTCACGATGTAGAATGAATATGCAAGGCTGACTATCTAATTGGAGGCAGTACGCTTATAACAACGCAGTTACTTTTACAACGTGAAGTTATATAAAGAACCTTGTACGATCGTGTTTCAAAAGAGAACTGGTGTTGCACAACAAGGTGTATAAAGCTAAAATTCAATCTGGAGGCTGAAATTTGAAAATAGATGTTGATGAATAGTGAAACTCACTGTGTTTATGGGGTAGATGAGCAACATTTTAGCGAAATGGCAATTCAAATTGTGATGTTCAACATTGAGTGATTTGGCGAACTTTCACCAGGACGAATGTTTTGAAGAACTTCGTAGATTTTTGAATAATCTCATTTTTGGAAAATATGTGTCACATAATAATTGATGGAAGCCGAGTTTATATCGGAAGGTAGTAATCATTAAGGAGCATGTTTGATGTTAAATTGTGAGTTTCACTTGCCTAATTGGCAGTCAGCAAGAGGAAACAGGTGTGTAACATAGGGTGCTTTTGAAATGATTCCCAATCAAGTGGTGTGTAAGAACTATAAATACCAACATGCTGTGCGAACCATGTGATGGTTGAAACCACTTTGAGGAAGACGGAAGTCGAAACGCGTCAGTGGGACCTGATTTTGCCTCTTTCATGAATAGAATAAAAGTTTCAATGGCTTCAGTTTCCGGGAGTGCAGCGTTTTGCTTTCTTTGTACATATATATATATATATATATATATATATAGATCTATATAAATATATATATATATAGATATATCTATATATATAAATCACTTTTGTCAATACGTGTGCGGTTTCCCTGGGGGCTGCGATCGGACCCCAGGAAAACCAGACCCACATATAAAAGTGATGTATATATATATATATATATATATATATATATATATATATATTTGCCACCAGTTGTCTTGCAGTTGCAGCTTGCGTCTTCAAAGCAATGCACATACCTCAACTGACGCATTTCAACTGTAGCTTTTAGGCAGCAATAAAAAAGTCAAGTAGGTATTGTGATTATGTTTCTGCTACAAAAGGGTCAGACTTGCCTAGTGGCAGTTTTAGTGCTATAAAGAAGCGCAAAAGATTTATATGCCTACTGCAAAGAGCAAATCTGTATTTTATGTAAATAGCTGAGTACATTAGTAAAGTCAGCCATTACCTGCGCTATAATACAAATGAAATGTATGTGCGGGGTGGAGGGCGGCTATGGAGAGATGAAGGGCACTTTTGCTGGGTGGTAATGAGGGAATCCGAGGAGGAGGGAGTGGGAGCACCAATAATGATTGTTGGACTGGGCGCAGGAGGTGCTAAAGACTGTGACGAATGGTATGTGACAAGGTGTTTTTTTCGTGTCTTGAAAGAACGTGCTGATTAAGGGAAGAAGCGCAGGTAAGGTGGCCTCTACTGTTGCACGGATCTCACACACACCATCAATTTTGTGACTGTCTACGTAGGCTAGTGTTTTAGAGCAACAGTGTAGCCAATAGCAGAGATTGCATCTTGATGGATGACTGCTGCCTTCACTCAGGTTATAGAGGACAGCTCTGACATAGGATCAAAGACTGAGACATCAGATACTGAGACAGCATCTGAGGGATAGGACAATGGCGCAGACTCTGGGAGTGATTTTTCAGTCGGAGGAGTCCCATTCGATAACTCCTCTTCCAGTAAATTATGATGGAGGTGATGAGGACAGTCCTGCTGTCCCTTCGCAAGCACAGTCTGTGCAACGGGGTAATAGTGGGTTAGCCCAACCCAGAGAGCAGGTGAATGCGGCGGCAAGCAGAGAGAGAGATTGCTCTCTTGGGAGCTCCCCAATTTAGTTCAGCACCAAATTCCACCGCCCAAATCGTATTGTGGAGACATCAAAATTATCTGTCGCAAAACAAACTGGTTTTGTAAGGCAGGCACCTGTGTTTTTGGTCCTGGGTTCGGCGGCCATATAGAGAAACACACTAAACCCAAACATTTCTGGAAACTAGACATTCGGGGGAGTCCACAGAGGTGTGACTTGGGTGGATTCCCCAAAGTTTTCTTACCCAGAATACCCTGCAAAGCTGAAATGTTGAATATAAACTCTTTTTTTCTCGCACTTCTATCACACAAATTACAGGAATATACTGGGATCCACAAAATTCCTACCACCCAGTGATTTCTCACCTGTCCTGATAAACAGAACCTAGTCAGAGCCCCACAAGTCACCCCATCTTGGATTTCCCTATGTCTCTAGTTTTCAAAAATGCACAGGTTTGGAAGGTTTCCCTAGGTGCTGGCTGAGCTAGAGGCCAAAATCTACAGGTAGGCACTCTGCAAAAAACACCTCTGTTTTCTGTCAAAAAATGGGATGTGTTCAAGTTGTGTTTTGGGGCATTTCCTGTTGCGGGCACTAGGCCTACCCACACAAGTGAGGTATCAATTTTATGGGGAGACTTGGGGGAATGCTAGGTGGAAGGAAATTTGTGGCTCCTCTCAGATTACAGAACTTTCTGTCACCGAAATGTGAGGAAAATGTGTTTTTTTTAGCCAACTTTTGAGGTTTGCAAATGATTCTGGGTAACAGAACCTGGTCAGAGCCCCACAAGTCACCCCATCTTGGATTCCCCTAGGTGTCTAGTTTTAAAAAATGCCAAGGTTTGCTAGGTTTCCCTAGGTGCCGGCTGAGCTAGAGGCCTACATCTACAGCTAGGCACTTTGCAAAAAACACGTCAGATTTAAATGTAAAAATGTGATGTGTCCATGTTGCGTTTCCTGTTGCGAGCATTAGGCCTACCCACGCAAGTGAGGTACCATTTTTATTGGGAGACTTGGGGGAACCCAGAATAGCAAAACAAGTGTTATTGCCCCTTGTCTTTCTCTACATGTTTTCCTTCCAAATGTAAGACAGTGTGTAAAAAAGACGTCTATTTGAGAAATGGCCTGTAATTCACATGCTAGTATGGGGGCCCCGGAATTCAGAGATGTGCAAATAACCACTGCTTCTCAACACCTTATCTTATGCCCATTTTGGAAATACAAAGGTTTTCTTGATACCTATTTTTCACTCTTTATATTTCAGCAAATGAATTGCTGTATACCCGGTATAGAATGAAAACCCATTGCAAGGTGCTCCTCATTTATTGGCTCTGGGTACCGAGGGATCTTGATGAACCTACAAGCCCTATATATCCTCTCAACCGGAAGAGTCCAGCACACGTAACGGTATATTGCTTTAAAAAATCTGACATTGCAGGAAAAAGTTACAGAGTAAAACGTGGAGAAAAATGGCTGTTTTTTTCAGCTCACTTTCAATATTTTTTTATTTCAGCTGTTATTTTCTGTAGGAAAACCTTGTAGGATCTACACAAATGACCCCTTGCTGAATTCAGAATTTTGTCTACTTACCAGAAACCCTTTGTTGATGCCATTTTCAGGGGAAAAAACACAAGCCTTCTTCAGCAGCCCTTTTTTCCCATTTTTTTAAAAAAAACTAAATTTTCACTGTATTTTGGCTAATTTCTTGGTCTCCTCCAGGGGAAACCACAAACTCTGGGTACCATTAGAATCGCTAGGATGTTCGAAAAAAAGGACGCAAATTTGGCGTGGATAGCTTATGTGGTCAAAAAGTTATGAAGGCCTAAGCGCGAACTACCCCAAATAGCCAAAAAAGGGCTCAGCACTGGGGGGGGGGGGGGGGAGAAAAGGCCCAGCAGCTAAGAGGTTAAAAGAAAACGATAAAAAACTTTGTTTATTATCGTTTTCTATTAAAGTGGCGGTGCCTCGGAGGTGATGAACAGTGAGGGGGAGTGCATAGCTCTCCCCCTCAGAGCGCATGTGTGTTTGGCCGGTCGTCTTTGGCCAGCCAAACATACATGCGCAGTAGGCTCTCTTCAGCCCAGCAACACAGTTGCCGGGCTGGTGTGAGCCTGCACAGGCTCTCAGCCTATCCTGACGCCGCTCTGAGCAGTGTCAGTATTGGCCGCAAGGCAGGCCTGGAGCCTGTGCCTATAGCTAGCAGAGTAGCAAATGGAGCGGAGCGCCACGGCAGTGGAGGTAACTGTAATTTTTTTTTATTTAATTTTTATTTGCTCCCCCCCACACACTGCCAGAGCCTTCCGCGCCCTGCGAGCCGCTCCTGCGCCTTGCCCATCAACCCCGTTACATGGATAATTGCACATTTGCCAATGCGTTTGACTGCAAGCGATCTTCTTTTTCCTTTTGTGTCACTCCTTCGCGCTTATGCTCATGGCGGCGTGGTGCTTTGAATCGGCTCATTTATGTGAACTGTTTTACTTTTTATTTTCAATTAATGTGGCAAGAAAAGTCCATTTAGGAATTTACAATGTCAATAGCTATAGCTCGAGCAAACGCGAGACCCACTGCATTGCAAATGCTTGTTTTTGGTTTGGTGGGATTGTTTTTGTAAGTTCCTGATACGACCACAAGCATTACCTACAGTAAGCGCAAATGCATGCAGTCTTCCATTCCTTGCAAAACACTTATAGAGGGTGTCCTATGTTGAGATCAGAACTGGCTAGATTTGCAAACGTGGGTCACATTTTTTTAGATATCTACTTTGCTAATGGAAGCCACTTTTATTTTGGTGCTGGTCCTTTTTTATGTTCCACTCCTACCCTGCAATGCTACCTCTTGTTTGAGGTAAATGGTTTGGTCTGGATTTCTGTACACTATGAAAAGCTACCAGTGTTTCTTGTGTTTTCCTTTAAGGCCCCGTCCTGTGCCTGTTGAAAGGCAGACTCGCAGTCTACGGCATTTTATGAGCTTTGGGGTTGTTTTGGTTTACATTGAAAATGTCTGCTGCGTACCAGCTGGGTGTTCACATAGAGAAGACGCAGACTGACAAGTACGCCTTAAAATAATACCGTTTTCTATGGTATTGTTTTGCAAAATGTCGGGTTTCCAAACTAAGAGGCACCCAGCACTGTTCCCGTACAAGGGCAGGAGATTGACCATTGCATACATTGCAATGAGAGTGTATCGCTTCCGACGAACAGTTTAGCCTCTCTACACTGCCATTTTTAAGCTTCGCCATCTTCGCTGATAGCAGTTTCACAGCCACAACGGTGGAAATCCTTTTACTTGTACTAATTATATTCGTTTGTCTGTAGAAAGAATACTTTGGAGAGTGCACAGTAGTTGCTTAAAGGTTATGTTTACGCTCTGTATAGTTCATCCTTGCCACAGGTAACCCAACTCACCTGCATTCTCACTTGTTGGTTGACTTTTATCTTCTTTTACAGCATGGTGGAAAGGTTTTCAGCGCTTGGGGTGGCGCAGCAAGGACAAGTGAAGGCTGCTTTCCCGACCTTTCACATTGGGCTTCCTGGTGGACCCTCCTTCATTCTGTCTTATGGGCACAATCACTCATGCAGGGAATAAATGTGGCGTAGGATTCCATTTATAGTGATATTGAACAGATTGTTGGTACATGTTTTGGTATCATAAACTGTAAAGGGTCTAATTTGTAATTCACCTTTCTGTGTTCCGCAGTAAAAGGTTGCACGATAATGACTCTTGTCAATGTTACCAGATTACTTCAAGCAAGGTTGCCCTTGTTGGTAATCAAGTTGGTACCCGTGTTTTGATAAAGCGATTTAACAAGAGGGCCCTCTAGAGTGTCCACCTAATGGTGGTGAAATTAGTGGGAAAAGGCAATAAACTGCTCTTTTTTGTCTGTGGGAGTGCTCCAGGATGGAGAATTCTGTTTTGTTTAGAGCATTGAATATACTCACACAGTTCCTATTTAAAGCCCTAGTTTCAAACCTTATTTTCAAAATTTGCAAACAGGAATGATTTCGTATACAGAATATACACATGAGAACCTGACTCAATTACAGCGCTAGAGGGCCGAAACTAAACACTCCTGGCTTAAAGTGTACCTGCTGCTCTGAAGCTTAACCCTTCAGAGTGTGTCACTTCCTACACAAGCCAGCTGCAGCTGTCAGCCCCCCAAAACTGCTCTGTTGTTAATAAGGTCAAATCCCACTGGTATTTCAAACAGAATTTCGGATAGTCTTCTACAAAAGAGTATTTTACCTCTCCAGCTCTTCCTAATAAATGACGGATAGTACAGGGCTCTCCCATACCACTGTAGATCCTTTAACTCCCTGGCAGTGCTCCCCAATGTTATTGTTTTTGCCAATGCTAGTTATATTGCTGTTTCAAACTTAAATTTTGCATGGGTTGTGCCCCTTGCAAATTTGGTGCTACTAGCAAACGTTCCTATTCATCATCATCAGAATACTTTTATTTCGGCAAGTTGCCATAAAAGCAGCAAATATAAAAACATTAAAACAAGAATTATAACAAAATACACAGTAAATCAATTGATAAAAAATGGAAGAACATCAATAAATAAAAATTGATAAAACAAGAATCAAACCAGTGTACATCATTGTTAAAACAGAGGAAAATAACCCCAGCACATAAGTTATAGAGGGGTAGAGCATCTACTTGTGCAAATTAATAAAGTGCAAGATAAAACCATACATATCCGAAGAGGAATAAAAGAAGGGCCTTTACATTTAGATCCTAAGCGATTTCCAGCTCATGGAGAACCAAACAGATGGAGAAGTTCTAGCTTGAGCACAGCTTCTGACGAATTGTCCACATTGTTATTAAGTAACGAGACCCAACAAACACTATACACTGAGTAACGTCTGTTTTTAAAATTCACTGGGCCACGGTGAAGTTTCTCACCCCAAGGTTACGACAGATTGGTGTGAGCCATTTGTGTCTTTCCCAACAATAAACATGGCAAAAAAACAGAGTATGGCCCTCAGTCTCCTCATTTAAGCCACACCCTGGGCATAAACTCCCTCCACCCGCAGACAAGCACCCCCACGCAGTAAAAGAAGCGAGGGGCAGCATGCCATACCTAAACTGCAGGTATAGCTTCCTTTGCTAGGGATGGTTCTATCTCATTTAAAAAACATTTGAATGTATAAACATCTTCAAATAAAAGAAATGTATCAGTGAGAGTACCATGTGATACGTGTGTAGGCAATTGCTGTCCATTAAATTGCCTATATTTCATTTTGAAAGCCAATTTACTAATTGTTGAAGATTCCCAGGGATTAGTCCAAAGATTACCACAACCTGTGTTTTCAAGGGTCTCCTTTACCTATCTAACCCAGGGAACACTTCCTGAACCCGGGATGGCTAAGACCTCCTCCAGTCCCTCCCGGTAGGTCCCAAGCACTTCTGTTGACCAGATATGCCTCGAGAACAATAATGGCCTGACACCTACCACTCCTGATATTGGCCTAACATCCATATCTAGCCTAATGGGAATTAATAGAGTGCTTGTGGGAAGCCTTACCAGCTGACGCGTAAAGCGATTTTTCACCGTTTGCAATTTCCCTATTTCTTTATGGCCCCATAGCTCAACTCCATAAAGGGATGGGCCAAGAGTTTGCTGTTTGTATATCTGAATCACTGGAGCTACTGGACGAAAACTGGACCTATTTAACTCTCTAATCAGAGCCCCTGTGTTCTGCGTCAATCCTAGCTTGGATTTGGCTGTATATAAGGTCCAATCAAGCTGTTCTGTCAATGTCAGCCCCAAATAATCAGATACCTGGATCTGCTCTAGGTGGCTCCCTAGCAATGTTGGATTTGGTCTCGTTCTAGGGCATGGGTTCAAAACCATATACTTGGTTTTGGCTATATTTATTTCAAGTCCCATCTGGGTGCAAAAACTCCCCAAACAATCTTAAATCTTCTGTAGCCCCATTTGAGATTTTGATAATAGTAGGGTATCATCTGTGAACGTCAAGGACGGGGCCTTAATTTTGGCCAGGCAGGGAGCGACCCCATTGCACTTAGACAAGAAAGCTATCAAGTCATTGACATACAGTCTGAAAAGGGTTGGAGCCAGGACACAAAAAAAATATACAAATTTATGTTTGACCTTTTACAGAAGTAAAGAAATATAGAAAATGGATAGCAGTAAATTAACAGGAAATCATATGCCATGCTAACACAGTAATAAAAAGTGTTATAGTTAATATAATTGGAGCACAGAAGCATGCTGGCACTTATATGGCATTACAATAAATTAATTATTTAATCACCATAAAAACACTCAGAGGTGTGGTGTATTGAACTTAATGGGAATTTTGTCACTAAAATAAAACGTTTTTTTAAATGGATATAGAAGACGTGATAGTTTGGGAAGATGCTTTAGCAATTGTTGAACCTTAGAATTAAATTACATGGGTTGTAATACCAAAACAATTTTTTTTCTTTTCAGTGATTTATTGTACATAAAGCTTTCTTTGTCCTGAAGAAGGTGGGGTGAATAATTGGAAAGACCTCCAAAATGCTGCTTCAGCACTTTTTTGTAAACGCTTGTATATGGGCAATTTTTTATCTACATAGATTGTTTGATATGTTTTTTAACAACAGTTTTTTATGTGAAAAATCAAATAAGCATATTTTTACCAAAAATATTGTATGAGTGTTTGTAGCTTTGTATGTGAAGTTTTAAAATGGTTATCATGAATATTGTGCAGTAGGTTCTATAAAGAAATGTTTTATGTCTATAAACAATGAAGTAGGATTTAAGAGGGCCTATGGATTGTTTTGAATACATTTGAAAAGAGTTGTTTATAAGTATATAATAAACCAAAATATTATTGATATAAGCAAAAAAAAGTTTAAAACAGGTGTGTGTTTGTATCTAAAGAATAGGCTCTAACACAGCTAGAACATAACCAGCGATACGTCTCTGAGCTCAATATTCGAATAATCATAAAGGGAATTTTGTGTTTGTGTCTGAAAACCTGATCCACCGTACTGATTTGTTCCCTAAACCCCGCCTGAAGGGGAGATAGGGTTCCTGTATCCTGAATCCAAGTTAACAGATGCTCCAGAATAACCCTACTAAATAGCTTTTGTGAGCACTCAAGAAGACTGATCGGTCTATAGTTACATGGATCTAACAGGGAGCCCTTCTTGTGTTTTGGGACTATATCTGCCCCCTACCCTAGTTGTCGGTAGAGGGGCCCCTAGTAAGATGGCATTAAATAAAATTACAAAATAAGAAACCCACAGCTCATCCTCCCCCTTGTAAAAGTCTCCTGGAATCTTATCAAGGCCAGGGCCCTTATTGGGGACTATCTTCAACACCACCCGTTTTACCTCAAGCAGTTTATTGGTACAATTTCCATTTGGGAATCCTTACTGTGTCTGCTGGTTTGTTCACCTTACGCCCTATGGGATGCAACAGTACCCTCATTGCTAGTTGGAACATACAGCATCGGGGACATTCACCTCTGCTGGACAATAGCCTTCCGTTGATTCTGTAGCAAGCAGGTTCCAGAAGGCTTGTTAATCACACTCCCTAGCTGCTTCTAATAGATTTCCACACAGCTTCTTGTCCCATTCTTTTTTTGCATCACTGATACACCTTTTAAATACTGCTCCTCTGTCTTTTATTTCCTCCCTATGTTAGACCTAATTTTTAGCATGAGGGCAGCCCTGGCTGTCCTGCAAGCCTTTTTATACCAGGACGCAAGGGTGCTTTCTCCTAAAGGATTTTTTAGTTGTCACATAAAAATAATCCCTAAGTTGGGCAAATATATTATTATGGATGAAAGAGACTTCCTCTAGCAAATCACCCTGAACCACATCCATCTTCAAGGACTGAAGCTGCTCAATGCTATAACCAACAAGCCCGTAAATCTCTTGCAACTGTTCCCTTGAATTAGCCATAGTAGCCCATTTGACGCAACACTTATTATTAGAAACGTGTAGCCTGATCAACGCTACCCCTCTCAGTCGCTGCCAAGAGTTATATTACAAGTACTAGTGCATTGTGATCACTGTCTCCTCTATTGAGTATCATCATGTCTTTAATGTATGGCCAAACTTTTATGTCTGCCAAGATATAATCAATATGGCCAGTTCCTGAGGACCTATTAAAAGTATGTTTCCCTTCATTATCAGATGGGGTCCTACCATTTGTTGCCTGCAAGCCCTGGTTCAATACTAAAGCATTAATTTGCAGTGCCAAAGCAGTCCACTTCCTAATAGGTGGTATACCCAGGGGAGGGATCGACCAAGCAACATCCTCATCCTGTGTTAGAGGAACTGGACAAGCATCCAGTGGTTTAAACTGACAATTAAAGTCCCCACACACAGTCTTGAATGCTCCCTCCGGTATGTTACTCATATGTGTGTTCAATAATTCAACAGTCAATAATTCACTGCTAGTTCCCCCAGGCCTGATATAAACATTATAAGTGTATACACAAATTGATTGAAAGGTTAGCAAGATACAAAGAATATCCATTGAAGGGACCATTATTTCTTTGGCGTTACAATTAAGAGTGGTGCTAACCCAAGTCACTAGGCCCCCCAAAGGTCTACCTCTCCCAACTATGACAGCTAGCTTACTAAAAGTAGTATAGCCAGATCAATGAAGGAAGCCTTGTGAACAGGTTTCCTGGAAGAGACAGATTTGTCTCATTCAAGATGCTTGGCTTTGTTACACAACCCTGCGACATTCCATGATACTATTCTAATTGGATATAAGAGAAATGTGTTTCCAAGATTGGCGAGGAGGACCAAAAGATGGCTTGCCAACACTGAATCATTAAATGTACAGACATCTGGAGTGACAGGCCCCTAGTGAGAATTCAATATTAGACCACTAGTGATACGCTGCTCACCCTCTCCCTGGATCAGAATTATATCAGATTGGAGAAATCTAGGTTGTAACAACCCACTATTGTCACCCAGCCATTATGACAGATGGTCGAATTTGATGTTGCCACCCTACGCCCAGTTTCCAGACCAGAATTACAAATCTTGCTATCAACAGGCTTTATGACATTAAGTCAGTCTACCCCATCAAAACGGTTATGTACGGGGATTACCAAAATGCCTGTATGACCAGTGTACTCATTATGGTTCCCCACCATGCCCCTACCCAACTGAGGGCACCTATTATGGGACATCAGAGTTTGCCTCTGAACCTGTTCAGGCTTATAAATGTACCCCAGTGGAAGGGGCTCAATAGAAGTTTCAGCACTAAAACCCCGAGTAAATCTAAAAGGCAAATTCTGCACCAACCTAGGAGATCTGAAGTTTGTCACCACACAATCACCCTGCCGATCTACCGGCCTTGGCCACAGCCAACCCATCCTGCGTGTTAGAAGGATGTCATTCGCCATGCTAAGAGGAAAGTCCTGTACCGAACCAGCCAATTTAGACACTTGTTGGTAAGTTCTTAAGTTCTTCCTTGCTGTCTCTCTGCGCCTGCTGTAAACGGGGCACGCCCGCTAATACCAACACATAAGGAGAACATACAGGTGGAAGGCTTATTGCAGGTTGCTTCTGGAAGATCTCAGGCGACTTAGTTATGGATGTGTTAAACCCACTCTCCCTCTTGGGGAATTTAAACCACCCCCAGGTTTGGGTACAACAGAAGCAGTGTATTTTAAACAATTTTGGTTTATATGTCCATCAGGAATCGGTGCAGCAGAAGAGCACCCGATGTCTTTGGCGACAAGCTGCGAATCACTGGTTGATTGAATTGCAGAGTACTGTATGTTTTCAGACTTTAGGCCCCCTGGGGCCAGGACAGTAGAGATTAAAAGGTTATTCTCTGTTAGATTCAGTTCAGTAATTCTCTTCTCAACCACTGCCAACTGGGTCAAAATCGGGGCGAGTTCGGCCACCAAAACTTCTTTAACCCTCGTTATATATGTCTCCATCAAGTCACTAATCCAGTTTGGAGTGGACCAGGCCTCCTTCCGAGGTAAGACATCATTATCCCCAGAAACTGGCTTTGAGGCTTCACTTTGAGAGTCCGGGGTAGAAATTGTATTTGCCTGGAGGCACCCTCTCAGTTGTTTAAGATGTTTGTGATTAATAGGATTTTTAATAGCAATCTTTGGACGTGCTCTAGTAGCATCTGCAAATAAGGTATCAGTACAAGGGCCAGGGGTTTGAGCCCACAAAACAGTTTGATCCATCGCTTCTTCTACTGTCATGGCACTAGAGTGGGCTTGGGGAGAAAGGCTGCCTTTGGATGAATTCGCCCCTGCCCCCAGGGACAGCCTTCTTTCAGTTAAAGCAACTTCAGGGGCAATAATTCCCACAGCACGCTCCAACATCTTGTTAATAGTTGTTACAGGAGGAGGGGTTGCAGCAGTGCCGGTACATTTCCTCTTGCCCATGTCACCAACTAGTAAACTAGGGTCAAGTACTTAATACAATACTTGTCCTTTAAAGGAGTAATGTCAAGTGGCAGAGTAAATGTGAAACAGTTTGATGACGCTAAAGGACCATTTGAATGGCTGAAAGGCAGGAGGAGGCATTAAACATAAGACACATGGCAAAAGGGGGAAAAAAGGTCCTTGCTTACCCCTTAAGATGTAAATACTGGAGCCGTTAGAAGGTGGGCCCAGCCCAACCTCGTCTGGCACAGGCACGCACCCAGGCTCATCCCGCGCAGCAGGTCCCAATAAGTGCCGTCTGGCATGAGGAATGGTGTGGCAGGTCTCCCCACATGTGAAGGATCCTGGGGGTTTGAGTTCTGCCCCAACTGCAGTAGTGTCCCACACAACGAGAGTAGCAGATCCTAATAAGCGCCTCCAGGTGCAAGGAATGATGTGTCGGGCCTCCCCACCTGTGAGGGATCCCGGGGGCTGAGTTCTGCCCCACACTGCAGCAGTGTCCAGCACACTGAGAGTAGCGGGTCCCAATAAGTGCCTTCGGGCACGAGGAACACATGGCAGGTCCCCATGTCTGTGATGGATCCTGGGGGTTTGTGTCCTGCCCCCAACTGCAGCAGCGCCCCTAAAATTAAGGAGCAATTCTCTGCCTCTCCAGTTCCTCCAGTGTTCCAGAGTGGATGGAGCCCTCCGTGGCTTCTAGGAAAGCAACCCAGAAGCAGGCCTGGGGGAGTCTCAGGATGAACCCACAGGTGGCCAGGTAACAGCAGCAGCAGCAAATCACCACTGCCAAGTAAAGTGATTTATATTAAATTGTCCTTTTTCTATGTTCACTGTTCCAAGTCTGGTGTTTTGAACTAAGACAGGCTGTAATTTTAAGCAGTACTTGTAGTCCTTAATTAACCCAGCAGCTGGCACTAGCAGTACTGAGTGCTGACAGCAGGTTAAGAACTGTAAACTGTAAGCTGTCCATGCCGAGATCCCACTAATAGTTGCCCCCCCCCCCAGGTGCGTCAGTTGGTCCCAAGACGCTGACGGGTGGCAGCTGAGTGCATTAAAAGGTTCAGCGCTGTCAGCGGCAGCAGGACCCCCCCCCCCCCATGGGACACGCCTCGGCTCACCACCACTTAAGTTGGCTCGCCAACCTCTCAGCACCGTATTCTCAGGCTTACCTAGCTCCTCACTGTGCCTGCTCGGGGTGGACACCCCGGGGAAGGGCGCTGGGCCTCTGGATCGTCAAAGCACCGGGAGCACCCACGGCAAACGCAGAAAGACCTGCTGCCACCAAAGCTGTTTCTAAATGTTTCTGGATGTCATAATTGCAGAACCTGCTCAACTGCAGGAGGACGGGACAAGACCCGCTGCTGGTGCAGAATTTGCCTCCCCTATTACATAGCAGCCGTAGGGCTGTAAGTAACTTGCAGTTACCTTTGATGCATGAAGCACTTGTTTTGTAGTCGGGTCCCACATTTAACAATACATATTTGCAGCAATTTTTACTGGTATGAACCATAAACAAATCATAGGTGCACCTTGCATATTGATCATTTGATTGCAGTTTTCTCCTTCTCTTTTCCTCTTCTGCTTATTTAGCTTTCAATGCTATGAGTGCTGCTCAGTTTGCTTTAGCAGCACCACGAACCTCATGAATTTGTCATTTTGGTGTATGAAGAGAGAAGTCCTGTGAGAAAAATTGACATTTTAAATTGATTTTGTCAGAATTTTCTTGTGCACTACAGAGGAAACAAGATAGTTAGGATTAAGAACTGATGCGCCTGGCTATAGTGGCCCTGATGAAATATGAAACAAAACCTCCTTACATTTTCAAAAATATCAAAGCCCACTTATAATACTGGAAGACACTCCACAACCGTCCTGTGATACTGTTCTAGATGTTTAATCATCATCATGGATCGCTTACCTGTCCGTACCTAACAGTAATTAAGTTATGTAGTGCATGCTATATAAAATAATACTAAAAATAATGATCACACAGGTTTTTCTACAGTACTTATGCACACAATTGTTTTTAACTATAATTATAAATTGGTAAATACTTGCATTGTTGAAGATTTGTGTAAACGAGATGCACATTGCTGCTTTCCAACAAATGTTGGCTTTGTGGCCTCAGCAGGAACATGGCTTTTGTTGATGGGTTGGTGTTCCTTGTAGCACCCGGCACCAGGCGGAGTAGGAATGCTTCATTACAGAGGCTCGTTTGGTACAAATGTTGTTACAAGTTTTGGTGCAGATGTGCAAAGGGTATCTGATTTACTCATATAGTGAACCCAAGGATGAAACAGATGTAAGCGTATGAAAGAGGTTGGCTACCTACCTTCCAGTCATTATGGGCACTGTCTCCAGTCCTGAGATGTAAATCATTGATTTCAGGTGCGTTAGTATAATTGGTTCAGTGGTAACAAAAGAAGACTACAACGCCCAGAATTAATTAAGCTAGCTCACAAACACTGTTCTGGAGATTTTGAAATATAAGAACCGGCTTCCTAAAAGATATTTGTACCAATTCTAAAGGCACAAGGGGTTGATTTGTGAAATGTTCCTTACAGAAGGGTGGTTTTGAGATCTTACATCAGAGCACCCTGCAAAACCGTTGCCGCTCACATTAAGTACTTTACAATAATTGAATCATTGCAAATCCAAGGTAAAAGTATTTTAGCAGTACAATCATTGGTTATGTTTTCACCTCTGAAAGATGTAATAGTGCAATAGTTATTTCTAGGTGTGGGTTGACAGCAGGGCTGCTTGTTTGACCTTTTGTTTACAATATACATAAATTTGGCTTTGGATCAGCTCCCTTCAACCACTGACTTATTTGGGTCAGCCACTGCCTTGAGTCATTATCATTCACATCTTAAGATCAGCCCAGAGGAGTAAATCTCTTTCGCAGTCTGCTAGGTGGCTTATCCTGCCTCCTGTGGAGTGCTTGCATTGCAATACATGAGGAACTATTTTACACCTAATAAGTGTGATTTACCATCACACTTTTGCCATATTCGGTTCTGTATCTCATTCATTGTGTACAAACAGAAAACGACCTTTTTATTGACTGCAGCATGCAGGCATTTTTCAATGCTTTTGTCCAGACACGACTGTGAGCCTAATGCTAACACAGCCTACTAATTGCTTGTTTAATCACACCAACACCTATACTAAATCACCACCAATATTACCTGCCTTTACTATGACAGTATAACACCACCACCAATAGCACACATCACCAATTCCACTAGCAAGACAATGTCACCAATACTCCACCAGCGTCACCACCACCAGCAATATGACCTACACCATTGCCACCAATACTACCAGGAGCAATACCACTATCAATATCACTAACAATAACACCAATCCCACCACCGCATCACAAAAATCAGTACTACCTCCAATACCATCAACAATAGACACCACCTACACCAGCACCTCTACCAATACGAACAACACTAATACATTATCACCAGTCCCACCAAAATAAAAGCGTTAACACCATCTCCAATTTCACTGTCACTAGTATCTTACAACACCAGTACCACTCTACTACCAATACCACAGAGCCAATACCACTGCAATATCACACCACCAATATCACATTACCACACAATACCAATAGCACCAATTACATCAATATCATGAACACTACAACCATTACCACTACCAATACCAACAACTCAAGCAATTCCACCTTCACCAATACCACCTCCAAAACAAACACCACCAGTACCATCAACATTAGATACCAACAATACCACCCCCTAAACCTCCATCGCCAATATCATGACAAATGCCACCACAAATAACAATATTATCACCACACCACCTCCAATAACACTGTCATCAATATCACACAATACCAGTACCACATTACTACGAACACCACCAACCCCAATAAGACCACCACAGAACTAATTCCACCACAGTATCACACTACCAACAATAGCATACTACCACCAATAACAACAGTACCATGATCGCTACAAATAGAACCACGCCCAATACCAGCAACTTCATTGATACCACCATCAATTCCACCTATACAACTACCAATACATCACCACCACTTCTGTGGGCACAAAATGCACCACAACCATCACCACCAAAACCACTGTGAATAACACCAGTGCGACGACGACCACCACCTCCACCAACACTACTGCCAATATGATACAAACAGTAATACCATACCACCAACACTACAGATATCATCAGTGCCACCAATGCCATCACTACAGTACCAACACACCACCACCAATATTACACCACCACTAATACCACACCACCAACACCAACCTTACCACACCTGAGCATTGGCAAACCCAAAAGGTCTGGCTTTAAAGTGTTATGCCACAGGAATATAGTTTTGGCTGGCCTTCGTTTGCATGCTGCGTCATATTAAACCAAGGCCCATTGACTTCCACATCCTGCTGACTTAAGAGGAATCTGAGGTCCAAGAATGTGTCATCACTGCCAATGCAGCCCCAAAGAAATTAAACACAGAAGAAGATTCATAAAAAGCTTCCCCCCCCCCAAATTTGGAATAGCATGTGTCTATCTTAAGAGATCAGCGATCAGCGTAACTACCTCATGTTAAGTAAAGCCCTAGCTATTTATGTATGTCTTTACCACACCAGTGACTGAACGGGGACCACACCCCTTCCCGGGGACCGGACCTCACTTACCAACATTTGCTTTCCAAGCTCAGATGTCTTAGATATTTTTCCTGGAAGAATTTATTAGCTATTCTCACTCACAATTCCTAACGGAATCGCAGACGAGTGGCTGGAATGCAGCATGTTTTAACTGTGCAAACCTCCTTAAATAGTTCTAATGTGGGGGTGCCAATTTTCTAATTCAGACAGACCTGCACAACATGCTGCTGTTAGATCGCCAAGCTTCCATTTGTATGTCTTATCCCTTACCAAGTTTAATCATGGAACGCTCTAGCAAGTGATGAAAAGGTATAAATACGCTGTATAACTACCCATTGTTCATAACTCTGACGGGTTGTTAGTAATGCTTTGATACTGTATTACTCAAATATAGTAGCACCAGGTTACATCATGAAAACAGTATCACACATTACCTCCAAGAAAAGACTTGTGATAAGTACAAGCTCATAAGTGAGAACAAATCTTGCCGTAACATTTTAACCACAAACTGGTCCTCATTTATGGGCCAGGAAGTAACGTTCAGAGGTACTAACTACACCTTTCATTCGTGGTAAACTTATTACCACAAGTTGGACACTTCCTTCCTTCCAACGTTTTTTGATAGTTTACTACTTTATCTACCAGAATAAAGTACATTAAAAAGCATTTTATTAAAAAGACGATATAAACAAATCAAAGGTCCCTAACCCTCCTCGTGACATTCATAGAGGAATGCCTTCCCATTCCCCGCTCTCTCTTGCCTCTGCTATTTTTTGAGCCAGTGCATTTTAGTTCGTTACATAACTAGCTTCGCACTGGGACTCCGATGTAATTGGAAGCCAAACTGTTGAGCTGATATTCATTGCTGCGTCTGTGTACCTTGCAGGCGCGATACAAATCTTTTTTCCACGTTTTGCGAGCATTGACATCTCCAGATGCAGTGCCAAGGTCTACATAGAGCACGTTTGCTTTGCAACGTAGAATTAAAATCCTGCAGGCGAATTTGTGTGAAATTCACAAATTTTGCACCTGATGAAGTTGGGAAACTTATGAACTTCACAATGCTTTCCTGGCAGGAGCAATTTCCGGAAACAAAATATTGCAGAATACTTCTATGCAAAACATTTTTTTTACAATTTTTATGCTATAATCTTTTGAAACTACTGCTTTGTGCAACTTTATTGCCACATTTTTTTAAGTTTGACAGCATTGTGAAATGTACATATTAAATAAAAGTTAACTATATGCAGACACAGCCTTTCAGTTTCACACACCTCTGCTCTAACTTTAGAAGAGATGTGTATTCACACACACAAACACCCAATACATATTCTTCATGTATCTTAAGTTCATATTTTTTAAAAGAGCCAAACTAAATAATAATGAACGATTCTCGTGTGCTGAGATGTTCTGCGTTTTTGTTATTAAAATGCCTTTGTGTTTTTACAATTATATTTGTTGAAGTTAAAAAAAATATATATTTAAAAGTTGTCACAGGTGTCCTGCAATTTCCAGACAGCATCGGACTACAAAAACCTTCTGCTCTTACCACACGGTTGGTTGTATGTTTGCCACATCTCCGTGAATGTTGCCACATCTCCACGAATAAGCTAGCGTCCTACCTTTCACGGGTGGAAGATGTTCTGTGATGTTCCTGGTGCTCCCAGCCCTGTCAGTCACTGAAAGTGGAAGACGCTGTCCGCGGCGCCCCGCGCTGCTGCCGGAATCCGCGGGAGCCGGCTGCCGGCATTTGCAGATGCTTTGAACAGAGCAGGTCTGGCTGAGCACCGGCTTTTAATAGCTTTGGGACCTTTTAAACAAAACTTTGCTGAATCATAGGCTGGCTACCGAACGATGGGCTGCCCTCTGATTCATTTCCAGCACAGGATCAGTTTTTTTTGTTTTCCAGCAGTAAGTGAAGGCTGGGGAGATGGAAGGGGGTTTTCATTCATCTGATCCCCAGTGCTAACTTAGTGAAGGTACCACATTTGTTTTGGCAGCATCTGCACACGATCGGATTAGTCTGGCTCTAGCGGTGGATTCCTCAGTGTTTCTAATTAATAAATCACTGTAATTTATTTACGTTAAATGAAAAATGTAATTTGGCCAACCGTTTTGGGTCTTTCGTGTTTATTGGTCTACAGATGCTTACAAAATAAGTACCAGACTGGTTTGTAGATTAGTCTGTCAAAACTGAGCTGACTGTGGTCGGCGAGCAGCTCCTTCAGCTGTGGCTGGCCTTACACTCGTGTCATCGTTTTACTTTGTCTCCCCATTCGTCTTGTCTTGGAGCAACATGGTTGTTAAAATAATTCAAACACACTATTGATTAAATGGCTAAGGAAAGCCAGTTCAGATCTCGACATAAAACGTGGCTATTCAGTCTTTAACATCATGCTATTATTGTGCCTTGTAATCTGTTTCTATCTCCGCGACGCCTTGTTTTGGTATCTGGGCGCTTCATACATTTAATTTGATTTTAATTAATCTTTCTTAAGATAATTTTGTTATATTTTTGGAAAAAAGCTCAATTTTAGTTTGAGCCTCCTAGAAATCCATTAATCCAAGTCACAAACGTTTCTTTCAGAGTCGGTATGTTTTACTTCTGACATAGACATGACTTACTCCCAAACGTAGATGAGTAGACATACATAGATCATTTTTCTGCTTAGGGCCTAAAGTTCTTCCCTCTTTGGTGCAAGGTATGTGGGCGTATACCCAAAAGAGAAGGTCCAAAAATTATAAAGAACTCAGAAAAGAAGGCATACGTAGCTCACAAATATCTGTAACTTATAGCTCTTTGCTGATCCACATAAAAATGAGTCTCCACGTTTTTTTAATCTTTTGGATTGCGTGGTATGTGAAAACCATAATTGTGCCATGCAGAAAGTCCAGAAATTAATTTCACTTCTGTTTCTTGTTCTAGTCATAGCATTGTAGCGGGATTCTGAGTGGCATTAAATAGACAAGAAAGTCAAGCCAGTTGTCTATGATGTCACAGAAAATGTTTCTTGCTATTGTTTAGAATTTTCAATTCTATTAAGGACACGGAGGCAATGATTATGCTTCTCTTTCTACGCTTTAATATAACTCAGCAGCCAACAGGAAGATATTTCTAAAAAAAACTACAAATCTCATGAACCCAACATAGTTTCAGAACAACCATAGAGTCCAGCCCTGTAAAACCTTCCTGACGCAAAGTCTCTTCCTCTTTCTTTGCACATAGACATAGTTACTGCACTAATGCCGAAGAGTCACAAATAAACCTGGAGTCCTGAAAAGAAGAACGACCAACATCTGAACCAGAAACGACGAACATCCAGTCAACAATGAGGGAGGAGCAGAAGAATCCCAGAGGAAATCCAGGTGATGGAATCCGAATCATTTATCCTCTTGACCTAGGACAGATAAAATAACGAGCCATAAACAGTGTCTTTTATATAATAAGGCAGATAAAATCAAACTTTTATTTTTATAACAATACAATAGGGTAGGAAAGTAATATCATTATTGCTCTAAAATCACATCAACAATATGCAATACAAAGAATAAATAAATCAGGATAACGTGAAAGTCGAAACAATAATCATGGGTGGGATAATCCTCGCCTCCTTGTCCTTAATAGAATTGAAAATGTTAAACGCAATAGCTAGAATTTTTTTTATTCTCTGTCAGGACCAGAGGCTAAGGTTATGCTAGTTGTTAAAGTCCTGCCATAACAACTGATGACACATCTAAAATAGGTTTATAATAAAACCTCTTAAAAGTGGAATCAGAGGACCAGTCTTCTGCGTTCAAGATATCTTCTAAACGCGAACCAAGAGCAACCCCTCATGGAATGCGCTCCAAATTTGGAAGTATAAATACCTGCTTCAGCCAAAATCCATTTCACCCATCTGGCAAGGGTAGCTGAAGAAACAGGTTTAAATGGCTTTTGGAGTGAAATAAGCAGCTGGCCCAACATGTCAGACTGGAATTCAGAAGTACTTACCTCATAATCTTTTATGCATTGGACAACGCAAAGTTTGCTATTATCCGGAAATGCTGGGTAGGATATCAACCTGGTGTTGCACTTAGTTCTTCTAGAGATGACAAACGAAACACCTTCAGGAGAAAAACGCCTCCCTGCTAAATCTAAAGCCTTAACGTCAGAAACACGTTTACAAGAAAAGAGACAAAGCAGAATGGTAAACTGGGCAGAAAGTTGCTTCCTGGAAAGGTATTTATTGGAAGGCCAGGAGTCTAAAAACCTTAAAACAATGTTAACATCCCGGAGCTCAGAATACTTGGGTAGAGGGGCGTTTAACAACCTAATGCCCCGAATCAGCTTACAAACAACAGGTAACTGGCCAACAGGTCTACCATCAATAAAGACATGGCTGGCAGAAATGGCAGAATGGAAATTGTTGATAGAAATATAAGCCATCCCAGAGGCGGCTAAAGATGCCAAAAAATTCAATATCATAGTGCAATCCGCCTTAAAGGGATATGAACCCTGTGAAGAACACCAACTACATCAGCGTCTCCACGCTGAGGCGTAGCGTTTGTGTGTGTTGGGGGCCCCAGATTGATTGATGAATTCCTGAGGTTTGTTACAAAGGCCTGGGAAACTCCAGTTTTGCCTGAAAGACGCCAGGCTAGAAGGGACAGTTGGCCTGATAGGATCAAGGGGTGAGGAGAACCCACTGGATCCAGAAGGAGGTTCCAACGCCAGGGCAAGAGGCTGGGAAGAGCACAGGCTAATTCCAAAATGATGGGAAACCAAGGCTGGGCACTCCAATAAGGGGAGATCAAAACCATATCCGCTTCTTGTCTCTGAAGCTGAGCTAGGACCCTGGGAATCATTGCAAAAGGGGGAAATGCATAAGAGAGGAACGGAGTCCAATCCTGGAGGAAAGCGTCCGTTGCCCTCGCTCCTGGATTCGGACGCCAGCTGAAGTACGTCAGGAGTTAGACTTCAGACGGGAAGCAAAGAGGTTGATTGTGCACAGACCCCACATCCTCATGATAGACCGGAAGACACGTGGGTATAACCTCCAATCGCTGTAATCTGTCAAATGACGGGAGTACCAATCCGCGATCACATTTCGTTGACCTGGGAGGTACTCCGCTTTAACTGAAATGTGATTGTGAAGACAGTAATGCCAAAAGTCTTTGGCAATCTCGGTCAGTAAAGCAGAACGGGTTCCCCCCAGCTTGTTCACGTAACGAACCGCTGAAACATTGTCCATCCTGAGAAGAATGCAACATTTCGCTAAGCCCATGGTGAAACTGCAAATTGCAAAGGAGCCCGCAAGTAGTTCCAGGCAATTGATATGCAGGGATAGTTGCTGCTGGGACCAGCGACCTCCAGTAGATAAATGGCCACAACAAGCCCTCCAACCCCACAGGCTGGCATCCGCCTCTATGATCAGGTCCGGGGAGCAGGGAAAAATGGCTCTCCCATTCCATGCTTCCATGTGGAATAACCACCAAGATATTTCCATCTTCCCCTCCTCCGAGAGAGGGACTCCCTGAGAGTAAGCTAGGCCCTTTATCAGGTGCATGATCTTGAGGCGTTGAAGGGACCTGTAATGCAGGGGTCCTGGGAAGATTGCTTGAATAGAGGAGGCCAGCAACCCCACCAGACGAGCTAGGGACCTCAAGGATATAGTCGTCTTGGACAAGGCTAACCTCAATTCTCTCTTGATATTCTTCACTTTGTTGGAGGAAGAATGAACTGAGCTGAGGGAGAGTCCACCAGGAAACCTAGGAACTCTATGGATTGAGAAGGGATTAGAATGGACTTTTGGACGTTGATGAGAAAGCCTAAGTCTTGAAGAAGAACAATCGCCCATTCCAAGTGGATCATAACCGTCTAGGGAGATTGGGACATAGTTATAATGTCGTCCAGATAAATGATCAGATGAACGCCCCTGATTCTCAGGTATTCTACCACCGGCCTCATCAGCTTCATGAAACACCACGGGGCTGACTCAGGCCAAAGTGAAGAACCTTGAATTCGTAGACCTTTCCCTCCCAATGAAACTGGAGGAAACGTAGGTGGGGAGGGAAGATGGGAACGGAAAGATAAACATTTTTCAGATCCAGACGGACCATCCAATCTCCAGTCCGGAGGATGTCCCGTAATAAATGAATGCCCTTCATTTTGAAATGACAATACAGAATCCACTGGTTGAATTCCTTTAGATTGAGGACTAACCTTGAACCGCCACCCTTCTGGTCTACCAGAAAAATGGGGCTCACGAAACCTTGGGGGTGTAACTCTGCTTCCCCTATCGCATCTTTGGACAGAAGGGTCAGAATTTCTTCTTGAATGATTCTCTGATCTGAGTGAGAAAAATACAGAGTGCTTGGAAAAGGAAGCTGAAGAGGAGATTGAAAGAACTCTATCTTGAATCCCGGAACTGATTCTAGTACCCACGGGTCGTTTGACATTTTTTTGCCAATTGTGAAAGAAATATTGAGTGCGACCCCCTAAGGAAACCTCTTCCCACAGAATAATTCTCACCTGCAAAGGAGGAATCCTGGATGGCGGCAGTTGAACCTCTCTACCTTCCTCTACGGAAACTGCCTTTAAAGGAAAGTCTAGATGGATAGAAGGAGGAGGCTTGGTCCTGATAGCCACCTGTGCCTGTGTGACCCTGGAAGCTGTCTCCGGAAGGATTTTGATAACAGCAGCCGAACAGTCGCCCCCTGAAGCGTTCGGCCCGGGAAAAAAGAGGGCGCAGTGCTCTTTTGATGGAGCCTTGAGCCTTGTCCAAACTAGAAAAGGTGGCAACGAATTTAGAGAGTTCCTTGAGAAAAGGGGCTCCAAATAAAAGGCCTTGAGCTGCAGGACCCACTTCAGAGGAAGCTAGATCAGCCAATTTAGGGTCCATCTTCATGAGAATAGAACGACGGCGTTCCTTAGAAATTGCACGATTAGTATTGCCCAAAAGACATATCGCTCGTTGAGACCATCCGATAAGCGTATCCGTATCTATAGGAGTGTTGGATTCTTTAGCCTGAAAGGCAAATTCCAGGATCTTAGTCAGAGGACCTGACAAGTCCAAGAGCTTGTCCTGACAGGATTTCCACGCTCTATCGATACCCTTCTTAGGGTCCTTAGCATATTTCTTCAGGTATGGATGGGTCTATCTCGGGAGTCTCGGCCACCTTGTCGGATCTGGGGCATTCAGAGCGCAAACGGGCGTGAACCTCCTTGTCGAACTCTTGTCTAATGTTGACTTTTACATAATCAGTGACCTCAGGAGGGGGAAACCAAGCCGTAGATCTGGGGTGTATAATCTCACCTGGTTCAAAGGTTAACAGTTTTGCTTGCTTAGGGTTGGAGATATGATGGGATTTTGCCTTATGCTTGCGTGGTGGACGTGCATCAGTTTTAGACGATCCTCGGGAAGAGGAAGTGTCGGAGTCATCAGATAACTCTTAAGAGCGGGGTTCAGAAGGCATACTGTAGGGGTGCTCAGTGGCCAAAGAAGCCGCAAGTTTCTCGAAAGCTTCAGAGTGGATTTCTTTAGACGGCAAAGTCGTAGACTCCTCACCAAGGCCCCCGGCAGGGGGAAGCCAGCCTTGTTGCTGAGCAAACCCATAAAGGTGGTGTTTTAACAGGGTAATAACTTTAGCCAAAGCATCATTAACGGTTTGGCGCACGCCTGCGTCCAACGCTTGAACAAGATCCTGTTATAAGGATCCGAAAGAAGTTTCTTCAAAATAGTAATTTTCATCCCCCTCTTGATATTCTTCATACATGATTTGATATAATGACGGGTAACCCAGAGAAGACAGAAAAAAAGTTATATAAGTAATATAGATAATGCTGATCACCACAGTGACCAAGGGGGAGATTAAAGGGGGAACTGTAATTCTGACCCAAACTGCAGAAATAAAAAATAAAGAGTGGAGGGAGCACTTATGCAGCTTTAGGCCTTGTTATAATATTACAACCCTTAAGAGGATTTTCGACAGGGCGTTCAGGGAAGCACAGAGAAGGAAACCCTGTAATATTGAAACAGGACCCACGGTGTTCAGAGATTGCAAGAACACTCGTGGGTACTGACGTGCTAGAAAAATGCCGAACGCACGAGCCGGAGAATCCCTTAATGACAGGGAAATGCGTACGCCGCATTCAGGCGTGTAGTAAACATGGAAATTGCCACTCGGTCCAGGCTCCCAAATGCGGCTCCCGCTCCACAAGATCGAGCGGCAAGCCACCCAATTCGACTGAAGGAAAACAACGCTACAGGCAATGAAGCACTATAAAGCGCGCAGCGCACGTGCGCCGCGTGTATGTAAAAAACAACAACAATACAATAAACAAGATCAAAATATTAGCGCATAGAGGTAAAATACACTTAACTGGCTGCGGATCAGCAAAGAAAGGGGAAGAGACTTTGCGTCAGGAAGGTTTTATAGGGCTGGACTCTGTGGTTGTTCTGATACTATGTTGGGTTCATGGGATTTGTAGTTTTTTGAGAAATATCTTTCTATTGGCTGCTGAGTTACATTAAAGCATAGAAAGAGAACCATAATCTGAGCCTCCGGTCCTGACATAGAATGAAAAAGCCTTGGACTAAAGCATACCTGATATTTACTGTTAGCCATCTACAATTTTATGTTAGGTATGACCGAACCATATGGTCTGCACTTGCTGTCAACAACTATGCAGAGCTAGAGGAGTCATGGGAAAGTCATGCACAACATGGCTTCACCTGCCTCAGCCCCAGCCTCCGTGTTATCTGTGGTGTCCTGCCACCTCCCAACCTTTTAACATCTTTCCCCCAAAAAAGAACACCTGTTATGCTGCCCTTCACACCACCAACATCACTATCTTCCCCCTCCCAAATATTAAAAATAATCTCCTTGGTGTCCTGCCACCCACTTCTTCCACCTTTTTCATTACCTTTCCCTCCCCACCCACATTTTTTTAATGGTTTCCTGTACGCACTCATACCACCCTCTCTTCACTTCTTACCCTCACCCAAATATAAAAAGTATACCTTGAATCCCACCCTCTGCACCTTTCCTCCCCAGCTTTTCTTCTCTTCTCTACTTAAAGCTGTGCTTTCTGTCATCCATCGGAGTAGAGTGCCAATGCTGCACCTTCAGGCTCTCTGACAGCCTTGTCAATGTGGCCTTTGACTCCTGTGGGCTGAAGCAACAGTGTGATAAACAACATTTTGTCCCTACTGTTGCTGTGTCATAGCGGTGTAGATCAGGCCTATAACTCAAGCACTGAAGCAGAGGATATTTAACAACCCGCCGGCAGTGGTCTATAATACTGTAGTATTCATTGTATTATTTACTGACGACACAGAGCTTGGAGACAAAAAAGCAGGTATTATTTTTACATATTTAGGTGGGAGAAGAGTAGATTGAAGGCGCCCTGGGAAGATAGCAAAGCACCATTTTCTTAAGATTTGAGTGGGGAGATAATGGTAAATGTAGAGGTGGTTGAGGGTGGATGACAGGACATCAAGTATATTTTTATAGTATTGGGGGTTAATGCTGATAGTGGTACGCAAGGGGGGCAGAATTCCACTTATCCTTTTATTGTTTTATTCTTTTGGGAGGTGAAGGATGGCTGTGTTGGCCAGAGAAGTGTTGAGGGTGGTTGGCAGATCAGAAGGTACAGCACGGGGCGGAAGCAGGTTATACCATGTGGTGCATGCTCCCCCATGACTCCTTTGCCCCTTTGTAGCTGTTAAAAGCTAGGGCAGATGAGTTGGGTGAGCTGTGAATAACATAATATTGTAGCTCGTTAACTGTAAGTAAAGAGTATGTTGTTCACCCTGGAATTCTGAGTGGTATCCTAGGCAACTCAAGTGTCGTTCATGTTGTGGATTTGGTGTCACTCACAGCCCCTCGGAGAAAAAACACCCCCATTGTTTATAGCTAGACACCTATAATTCAATATATCGTCATGCTAATGTCTATAAAAATGTTTCCTATTGATGCAATACCTTCCTAAACACAGTTGTAAAAAATGTATGGAATTTTGCATGACCTGCTTCATGTGGGTATGCATCACATGTGCCGTGTCATGTCGTGAACACTCCCTTGGGAACGTCCATTTTGCCATAGCCATTTGGAAATTATTTACTAATTAATGTTTTTGCGAATCATGAGGTGCGAGCGCATGCGTACATGACAATCGTTTCCATTGGTATCTCTGACTTATGTCTTCAGAGGGTTTGGGAATCGCGCCTTCCTCTTCTGTAAAAGATGACAGTAACTACGGGCCAAGCTTTGTTGGTGGTGGGCCACAAGCAGTCACCAGCGATGGTGTTTGCAGGTTAATCGAGTGCTGGAATTGTATACTGTACATTGAACATATTAAAGATGAATATTTCATCTTTAGCCTGTGGAACAATTCATGTACTCTGGCATGAGAAGTGCATTTTTGTGAAATATTTTTTTTGTCCTGACAAACACATTGCATTCAGCACAGACACATGTTTCTAAGAGCTCGTTTTAACTTCTTTTTAAGGGTTCGTGCAGCGGGTGTTTGTGATTTATTTTCGTAGATTTTAATATTTGGTGACTGGAGAGAATTGTGGGAAAGTTGTGTTTGACATTAAAAGAAATCTGTGCGCCTAGAATTTTTATTTATTTAGAATAGGCTGTTTATTAAAATGATTTGTTTGGTAACATACATGGACAGGGCTCGTCCTTCTAAGACTGTTAAAAAATGTAGTAAGTAATACGATGGCAGCATGATATTTGAAATCGCTATTTAGTTAATGAGGAGTTTATAAGATATGTCTTATAGAACCAAGACATCTTAATTTTTACAGGCCATGACAAGATGTTTCCCATCTAGAAAAAGAAAATAAATGAATAGACACTGTCCCCCGGCTGGTACTGTTCTTTTGTGCTCACTTAACGGAGTGTTTGGTAGGTTGTGCTCTCATGTGATATCATTCTTATCATACTTATGATATACCCATGATGCAATGGCTGTGCTCCCATACATGACCCCGTGGCATTAAAGTATGTCAGAGAGCATGCTCTATCGCCCAGAGAAGGCTTCACCTTCTCCATCCATGGGGTCCAGAGTCTGGCACCCAGCCTGCATGATGAGAGGATCATCTGGACATCACCAGACTCCGTTTCCTCTGTATTCAGAGAGTGTTCTAGCAGTAGTCTCACACCTGGCACAGCCAGTTGGTGATGGGTAAGTGAACTATACTATTGTGCATTGTTTCCTTCTCCTGTTTGTACCGAACTCCCAGGGTCTTCAGCTCAGGTATCAAAGAGCATAAATAATTATGAGTGACAGTCTGTGGTGACTCCCATATGAATCTCTTTGGGACAGAAAAGGACGTAGGGCTAGAAACTGACTGACAGCTATCAGTGGTCCCTGACTCTCGGGACCATGCTGATTCACACTGTTCCCCATTTTTACCCTCTTACAATACCCAAGAAAGGAAAGCACCACTGAATCACACAGGCTTATCCAGACTTACCAGGTAGCATACACTCTGCCCAACCAATTACATCCCCAGCGCCAAACGTTTTATCATACTTTATCTGCTTCTCACATGGACCTACAGCAGAACTCATTGATCAGACCTGGGTGGCCACTGTCATAAGAGAGACATGGCCTTCCCCCTGCTTGTCCACCATTTGTCATGAACTCATTCTTAATGCTATACAACAGATTATTAGATCTGCATTAGCAAACTAAACGGTGTACTTGCTACTTTTAACAAATTTACGTTGTTATAAACACATTCACCGCATCATCTATGATGCTCTTCTGTTGCCTAGTAGAGTCTCTATCACACAAAGCCCCTCATTCAGTCAACTTTCACCAAATATATAAATGTTATTATCCAAATTGATGCATTTACGTTTTCTGCACCACCTTTATTGCTTACAACACTAACACACCACAAGTCCCACACAGCTCATTACCGTACTTTAAATTCCCTGCCGTTCAACAAGTAACCACCAACTTTCAACACACTCCAACCACAGCAGCAACTGACAACAAAAACTATTGAACTCAGTCTGCACAACAGTATACACCAGAAGGGACGCCCATACTCTCTCCATAAAAAAAATATATAATTTACAACTTTATTTACAGTGGCTCTCAACATTTAAAAGATATAAACGTTTAAAAAAAGATTGAATACCCTCACACTGTTGCACCTCCCACACTAAAGGCAACCTATATAACCTACAATCAGACTATGATCAAAACCATCACAGAATCCATCCATGAAAATAAAGTCCTCATCAAGGTTGTCAAATCTTGTATCCACCCCTCCCTCACATTCCCCGCTCTATACGAAGAATCCACTGCCATAACCCAATACTCGAATACAGACGGCACACCATTGATTACATAAACCTCAAACATGCAGCCCTCAAATATCTCCATTTCCCACGCTGAAGCAGTGCCCATGCTCAAGAACTGTAGCATGGATGCAGACGCTGACCTGAGAATCCCCTTAAACCAGAGTACAAGGAAGTAATTGTAAAGAAGCATTACATTAAAAGAATCTGGGGAACACAGGCAAGAAGGTCAGGCAAGGGAGAAACACTTGAGCAGACCTATGGATTTCAGAGGACATCACCACTCTTTCTGTGTTTATCCATCACCTGTCGAGAGAGACAGTATATATATATATATATTAGATATAGTTAAATCTGTTGCACCACAGAATTTAATATTTTCGCTATTTGTTGTACTCACCACTGTAGGTTGCAGGTGCAGTGTCACCCACATTGTGATTAACCTCCCATGGCAGTCTCAGATGAGACTGTAAAGAAAGCGCACCAATTTTTTGAAAGCAATATTGGTAGCAGCAGGTTGCAGGAACGTAGTTTGAAAAAGACAAGCAGGTAAACACAAATGGTTGCTGAAAGGTAACAACAAAACAGTCAAGGTTTATATGAAAGGAGGCAGTGAGGTGCCTGATGAGAACCGGTACAATAGCTTCAAAACCTAAACAAAACGCACATTTGCCAGGCAAAGAGTATGGAAAAGCACGTGGTTATAGACTTTTCCTTCCCATCTTATCCTGGAAGTACTACCTTCTACCATCTTGTTTTGGGAAAGGATACGTACTCCGGATTAGCCACGCATGCCATGATCAAAGGGGAAGGATCATCTATCACTATTCAGGGTCGCTTCTGACGTGTTATTTCTCTCCATAACCTCCATGTTCTTTTTGTGTATTGTTTGCATTTGGGTGACACAATGGCCCTCATTCTGACCCTGGCGGTCGGTGATAAAGCGGCGGCCAAGCCGCCAACAGGCGGGCGGTCTAAAATATGCAATTCTGACCCTGGCGGGAACCGCCAACACAGCCCGCCGTATTAACACTCCGCCCGCCACGGCGGTACAAACAAACAGCGCGGCGGTCCCCGCCAACAGCCAGGCGGCAGACAATGTACCGCCCACCCTATCACGACCCACCAATCCGCCACCTTTTCCGGGGCGGGAGCACCGCCGATAAGAACACGGCGGAAACAGACTACGAACGGGAAAACGCTCACCTCTACGCACTCCACGCGAGATTCCGGCAGTATGGAACCAGAGTTGCAGGTCATCCCCGCACTCCTATACCTGCTCATATACCAGGAGCACGCCCGGCGGCGCGGAAGACATCGGTGAGTACTGCACCTACGACACAGGGGAGGGAAAAGATTACCGGCACACCCACTACAACACACACATCAATGCATTCCCACAGATCACTGTCACAACCCACAAACCACCCCCCTCCGAAATAATGCAAAGACCAAAATAAGAGATCATAAACGGGCAGATATATTGAAATATGTACACCAGTAATCCAAATAAATAAATAAACTATGTACAAAACATATACACAGCTACTAAATGTAGTCCAACCACTGTCCGTGGATCACAGGGGTCCTGTGCAAAGGGGCAAGGCCCAGTCCCACGACAAGAACTCCACGGAGAGAACACTGCAGGGGCATCAGAAAGAAAATAGGACAGGCACCTCAGGGGGAAGGGAAGGGGGGGCACCTCAGCCACTTGAGTACACGACGCCAGATCCACGAGGGGACTCCATGACCACTGGCCCATCCTGGGGAGTGCTAAGCCACAGTCCATACAGTGGGTGGCCTGCCCACTGGGCCATCCTGGGGAGAGCAAAGCCACAGTCCAAACAGTCCATACAGTGGGTGGCCTGCCCACTGGGCCATCCTGGGGAGAGCAAAGCCACAGTCCAAACAGTCCATACAGTGGGTGGCCTGCCCACTGGGCCATCCTGGGGAGAGCAAAGCCACAGTCCAAACAGTCCATACAGTGGGTGGCCTGCCCACTGGGCCATCCTGGGGAGTGCAAAGCCACAGTCCAAACAGTCCATACAGTGGGTGGCCTGCCCACTGGGCCATCCTGGGGAGAGCAAAGCCACAGTCCAAACAGTCCATACAGTGGGTGGCCTGCCCACTGGGCCATTCTGGGGAGTGCAAAGCCACGGTCCATACAGTCCATAACAGACCCCACTGCCACTGGAGGAGGCAAATTGGCCAGAGGACATCCTGCAGCCCTGTCCGAGATAGATCCTGCCCTGCCACGTCTGCCAAAGGGCCAGCGCTCCTTGCCTTGAAGGGCCCAGTTCAGCGGTTCTTGAGACGGCGGGGCCCAGCGGAGCGGTTCATGAGACGGCGGGGCCCAGTTCAGCGGTTCTTGAGACGGCGGGGCCCAGTTCAGCGGTTCTTGAGACGGCGGGGCCCAGTTCAGCGCTCCTTGCCTTGAAGGGCCCAGTTCAGCGGTTCTTGAGACGGCGGGGCCCAGCGGAGCGGTTCTTGAGACGGCGGGGCCCAGTTCAGCGGTTCTTGAGACGGCGGGGCCCAGCGTAGCGGTTCATGAGACGGCGGGGCCCAGTTCAGCAGTTCTTGAGACGGCGGGGCCCAGTTCAGCGCTCCTTGCCTTGAAGGGCCCAGTTCAGCGGTTCTTGAGACGGCGGGGCCCAGCGGAGCGGTTCATGAGACGGCGGGGCCCAGTTCAGCGGTTCTTGAGACGGCGTGGCCCAGCGGAGCGGTTCTTGAGACGGCGGGGCCCAGTTCAGCGGTTCTTGAGACGGCGGGGCCCAGTTCAGCGCTCCTTGCCTTGAAGGGCCCAGTTCAGCGGTTCTTGAGACGGCGGGGCCCAGCGGAGCGGTTCTTGAGACGGCGGGGCCCAGTTCAGCGGTTCTTGAGACGGCGGGGCCCAGTTCAGCGCTCCTTGCCTTGAAGGGCCCAGTTCAGCGGTTCTTGAGACGGCGGGGCCCAGCGGAGCGGTTCTTGAGACGGCGGGGCCCAGTTCAGCGGTTCTTGAGACGGTGGGGCCCAGTTCAGCGCTCCTTGCCTTGAAGGGCCCAGTTCAGCGGTTCTTGAGACGGCGGGGCCCAGCGGAGCGGTTCTTGAGACGGCGGGGCCCAGTTCAGCGGTTCTTGAGACGGCGGGGCCCAGTTCAGCGCTCCTTGCCTTGAAGGGCCCAGTTCAGCGGTTCTTGAGACGGCGGGGCCCAGCGGAGCGGTTCTTGAGACGGCGGGGCCCAGTTCAGCGGTTCTTGAGACGGCGGGGGCCAGTTCAGCGCTCCTTGCCTTGAAGGGCCCAGTTCAGCGGTTCTTGAGACGGCGGGGCCCAGCGGAGCGGTTCTTGAGACGGCGGGGCCCAGTTCAGCGGTTCTGGAGACGGCGGCCGGTCTATGGCCAACTGCTCAATGCCTGGTGGTGCCCTCCTGGGCAGCGGGGATGGTGCTCCTTCAATGCCCACCTGGGCTGTGGGTGGTGGGGCCCTCCTGGCCAGCTGGGCTGGGTCCTCCCTGGGCAGCGGCTATGGGGGTGGTGGGCTCTCCCGGGGCAGCTGTGCCGGTTCCTCCCGGGGCAGCGGCTATGGGGGTTGTGGGCTCCTCCTGGGCAGCAGGCCTGCTGCCTGACCTCTCCGACTTGCTGCCCTTGCCCTCCTTAGTCGTGGGCCTGTGGCCCTTTCCTCCCTTTGGAGCTGTGGCTGGTGACTGTCTCTGGGTGGTGTCCGGGGGGGATGTAGAAGGCGGGCTCCTGCGGCGCCCCTTCCGCCTTCTGCTCCTCTTCCCAGGGGGTGGGCTGGCTGTCCCCTTGCTGCTGGGCGAAGATCCAGACATGCGGGCTGGCGGGCTCCAATACCCCTGCACCCTTGTCAAGGGGGCTGCAGGGCTGGTGGTGGCTGAGGTGCTCTTCTTACCCCGACGAGAAGGAGGGGGGGGCTCAGGGTCAGGAAAGAAGTTAGTAGTGGCGAGGAAGAGTTTCTTGGGACAATGGAGAGTGGTAGGTACAGTGGGAATGGGAGTGGAGGGAGAGGATGTGGTTGTAGGTGAGTCACGTTTGCTGTCTTTGGGTGCAGGTGCAGGAGGGATAGGCTGTCGTGAGGTGGATGGCTGTTGGGTGGGTGGGTGGCTGCGTTTGTGTGGTGTGGAAGAGGGGGTGACAGACACAGTGGGAGAGGACACAGGGGACGTGTAAATGGCAGTGGGGGTGGTGACTGCACGTGTGCGGACCGGAGTGGAGGGTGTGCTGGTGATGGAAACACTGGCTGATGGTGATGTGAATGGAGGTGTGAGTGTAGACGTCACAGGGAGGGAGGAGGGAGACGAGGAGGTGGGGGTCACAGAGGTGGTAGTGACTGTTGGCATGTCTGCATCGGAATGTTGCGTGTGTGAATGTCTGCGTGATCTGTGGTGCTTATGTTTGGATGAGCTTCTCTTGGGTGTTGAGGTGTGTGCAGGCTGGTCTGATGGTGTGGGTGGGACAGGCAGAGGAACAGGAGACTGGGAGGAGGGAGTTAGTAGAGGGAGGCAGGAGACAGGGACAATGGCTGCCGTCAGTGCTGAGGCCAGAGCCTGGAACGATCGCTGATGGGCAGCCTGACCCGAATGAATGCCCTCCAGGTACGCATTGCTGCGATGAACCTCCCTCTCCACCCCCTGGATGGCATTCAAAAGGGTAGTCTGCCCAACAATGAGCGTTCGGAGGAGGTCAATGACCTCCTCACTGAGGGCAGCGGGGGTAACAGGGGCAGGGCCTGAGGTGCCTGGGGCGAAGGAGATGCCCGGCTTCCTGGCAGAGCGGGCACGGGGCGAACGCCGAGGGGCTGCTGGGAGGGCGGAGATGGTGCGCTGGGTGGCGGCTGTACCTGTAATGGCGGGGGGCACGGATGGTGCCACCCCCGCAAGGGAGCCCCCTTCCGAGGACGTGTCCGTGTCGCTGCAGGGTCCAGTCGTCCCCGTCGTGGAGCTCCCCTCGCCCTCCGTCTCACTGGTCCAGTCTGACTCTGTGGCATGGCCCTCCTGGGCCATGTGAGATGCAGCTCCCTCCTGCCCCGATGCCACTTCTCCTCCGCCTGATGATGCTGATGCACACAAGCACAGAAAGACAAACAAAAAGGGGGGGGGAGAGAGAAATAAAGGGATATTGAGTACATGGATCTCCGGTACAGTTAGCGGACATGACAGACACAGATGCCCCCTGCACTAAGTTGCGCACTTGGGGTCCGCTACGCATTCCGTGGAACATGCCCTACACGCCTAGAGTTGACAACTGCACCCATGGATGACACGGCCCAGGGATGGCTGTACTGACAAACTACTGAGGGTGGTGGCTGGGGACACAGGGGCTTACGGGGGTGCCCAGCCTACAGATATCGCCCTGGCCTAGGGGGACCCACAGCCCTCCTCCCCCACCCAGACACCTCCACTGCGCGACAACAGAGTAGATAATGCTTGTACTCACCCCCTTGTGTCTGCTGTGCTGCCCTCACGCGCCCATCCAAATCAGGGTAGGCCACCGCCAGGATCCGGAACATCAGGGGGCTCAGTTGACGGCAGGCACCCCGCCTACGTTGGGAGGCCATCCCCAGCAGAGACTCGGCGGTCTTCTTGGTCCCGCGGCGGATGTCCTCCCACCTCTTGCGGCAGTGGGTGCCCCGTCGATGGTGGACCCCCAGGGTCCGGACTTCCTTGGCGATGGCACGCCAAATCCCGATCTTCTCATGGGCGCGGACCTATGTGACACGTACAGGGAGGGAGAAATACCACGTTCAAGTTTGTCAGCATTTTCCTTGCCAGTGGCCCAACGCCCCCCATCCCCGCCAGGCCCCCCGCCATGCCCAACATGCCCCCCATCCCCGCCAGGCCCCCCGCCATGCCCCCCGCCAGGCCCAACATGCCCCCCATCCCCGCCAGGCCCCCCGCCATGCCCCCCGCCAGGCCCAACATGCCCCCCATCCCCGCCAGGCCCCCCGCCATGCCCCCCGCCAGGCCCAACATGCCCCCCATCCCCGCCAGGCCCCCCGCCATGCCCAACATGCCCCCCATCCCCGCCAGGCCCCCCGCCATGCCCCCCGCCAGGCCCAACATGCCCCCCATCCCCGCCAGGCCCCCCGCCATGCCCCCCGCCAGGCCCAACATGCCCCCCATCCCCGCCAGGCCCCCCGCCATGCCCCCCGCCATGCCCAACATGCCCCCCATCCCCGCCAGGCCCCCCGCCATGCCCCCCGCCAGGCCCAACATGCCCCCCATCCCCGCCAGGCCCCCCGCCATGCCCCCCGCCAGGCCCAACATGCCCCCCATCCCCGCCAGGCCCCCCGCCAGGCCCCCAAGCCAGCCAGTGGCCCCAAATCCAGATTGAATTAAACTCACTTGTTGGTCTGGAGGACCGTAGAGTAGCGCATACTGGGGGAGGACCCCATCCACAAGTTTCTCCAACTCCTCTCCAGTGAAGGCAGGGGCCCTTTCCCCAGGCGCAGCAGCCATTGTCCCTTCCAGACCGAGGTCACAGCAACACTTGCAGTATAGGTCCTCTCCTGTGAAAGTTCAAGTCGCAAGTGGATAAGTAGATAGAAAATGGCGGTCACGTCCGCGGCGGTGCGTACCGCGGCGGTGCGTCCCGCCACCGCCGGCGCCCTTCGCCATTGGCTCCTGAAACCCATAGGCTTCAATGTTAACCAATGCGGCTTCGCGCCGCGGTCTTCGCCCGCCGCCCGCCGCGGTGTGCCACGCCAGCGCATTGACCTCACATCCCATTGTCACACTTCACAGGTCAGGCAGCCGCCATTTCCAGGGCCCACATGGCTCCATTTCAACTGCGTCACACAGGCCTAGGCCTTGCATAGCCACTCAGACACGCCATTCACTGCATAGAGAATCGTTTACTGTGCTAGCTGTGAGTACGTACCTGTGGGTTGCTTGACTGTGTGCTCCATGTTGTCCTTCCTAGGCACCGTCCGCTGGGTTGGGCGAGGAGACGGATGAATCCTCCCGTGTACCGACCGCTGGTGGACCTGTCGACAATGGAAGAACGCCACATTATCCTGACCTACCGTCTTAACCGTGCCACTATCCATGAACTGTGTGCCCAGCTGGAGCCCGACCTGATGTCCCCCATCCGCCAACCCACAGGGATTCCCCCTCTGGTGCAGGTCATGTCAGTACTCCATTTCTTGGAAAGTGGGTCATTTCAGACAACAGTGGGAATTGCTTCTGGGATGTCTCAGCCCATGTTTTCGAAGGTGTTATCCAGAGTGTTGTCTGCCCTGATGAAATCCGTGAGGAGCTACATCATTTTCCCTGAGGTGGGCGAATTGGCTACAGTGAAGGGTGATTCCTACGCCCTTGGACATATTCCCAACGTAATTGGTGCCATTGATGGGACCCATGTGGCTTTGGTTCCCCCAAGAGACAGGGAGCAGGTGTACAGGAACAGAAAAAATTACCATTCAATGAACATCCAGGTGGTGTGTTTGGCTGACCAGTACATCTCGCATGTAAATGCCAAATTCCCAGGGTCAGTGCATGACGCCTACATCCTCAGGAATAGCAGCATCCCTTACGTGATGGAACAGCTACAGAGACACCGTGTATGGCTAGTGGGGGACTCTGGGTACCCCAACCTGTCGTGGCTACTGACCCCAGTAAGGAATCCCCGGACCAGGGCAGAGGAACGGTACAATGAGGCACATGGGCGTACTAGGAGGGTGATCGAACGCACCTTTGGCCTCCTAAAGGCCAGGTTTAGGTGCCTGCATATGACAGGTGGATCCCTAATGTACTCACCTAAGAAGGTGTGTCACATCATCGTGGCCTGCTGCATGCTTCACAACCTGGCTTTGCGCCGCCAGGTGCCTTTCCTGCAGGAGGATGGTCGAGACGGTGGTGTTGTGGCAGCGGTGGAACCTGAGGAGAGTGACGAGGAGGAAGACGACGGGGCTGAAACAGACAACAGGGACAGAATCATTGAACAGTACTTCCAATAGGACACAGGTAACATTTCTAAGATAATTTAGTAAATGTTAACTACTCTCCTGCATCTCTGCTGCCTGTCTATTTGCCCCAGTGTATGATGACTGAGTTTTGGCTTTTCCCTCCCTATTTCAGATCTGGGGTCCCCACTACGAGTCCTATGCTTCGTTTCCCCATGGACTACAGCTTTGTGGCAGCTGTTTGTTGACTTCACCATGTACAAGGACATATTTGCACTGTCATGTCAATTACAATATTTTGAAATCACAGCCAGACTCCAGATAGTTTTGTGCAAAATAGGTGTTTATTTAAGTGCTCAAAATGGGATGGGTGGTTTCAAGTGGGTGGGGGCTATGGTGAAGGAATGTCCATGGCAGAGTCCAGAGTAACAGTCACACAGGTGCATTGTCCAGAGGCCTGTGGAGAGATGGAGCATGGGCAGTTCAAGGATGGACAGGGTGACAATGTGGGACAGTGGGATGACATCAGGTGGTATCCATTGCTGGCGGGGGTCTTGACATCCTACTCTGTCTTCTTGCGAGATCTCAGGGCCCTCTTGCGGGGTGGTTCTTCTCCTGCAGGAGGTGGGGGTCTGGTGGGCTGCTGCTGTGCGGGGGCCTCCTGTCCACTAGCGCCGGCGGAGGTGGTTGGCTGTTCTTGGTCCAGGCTAGTGGCAGGGGCCCTTGGGTGTTGTTGAGTGTCCGCCCTGCTGTTGACGAGGTCCTGCAGCAGCCCTACCATGGTAACCAGGGTGGTGTTGATGGCTCTGATGTCCTCCCTGTACCCCCGATAGTGTTCCTCCTGCAGTACCTGGATCTCCTGGAACCGGGCCAGTACCGTCGCCATCGTCTCCTGGGAGCGGTTGTATGCTCCCATGATGGTGGTGAGGACCTCGTGGAGAGTGGGTTCCCTGGGCCCGTCCCCCCCCTGTCGCACAGCTGCCCTCCGAGTTGCCCTGTTTCCCTGGGCCTCTGCCCCCTGGCCGGTGTGCCCACTACCACTGCCCCCAGGTCCCTGTTGTTGTTGGGGTGGTGGGTTATCCTGGGTGCCCTGTAGTGGTAGACACACCGCAGATTGACGCGCCCTGGAGACAGAGGCATGGGCCCGCTGGGTGGGAGCTTTGCTGGTGTTCCCAGAGGGGTTTGGGTCTGTAGTGGCCTGGGCCTGTGTGAGGGGAACCGACTGTCCAGAGGTCCCCGATGGTCCGGGCTGGTCATCGGTGTCCAGGTCGACAGAGCTGCTGTCATCGCTGACGGCCTCTTGGGTGGGGGGTGTGGAGAATTCTGGCCCCTCCGCCGCGGTGTGTTGACGGTCAGGTCCTGCAGGGGTATAGAGGTATGGTTATAGTTTCAATGTGTGGCATATGGGTGTATCTATGGGTTCTCGTGTCCCCAAGTGCTGGCATTCGTGTGTGGGGGCTTTGGTGAGGGTGGCTTGTGGGGGGGATGTGTATATGCATTGGGCATGCTTTGGTGATGGGTGTCCATGCTTAGTGGACGCATGCAGGCCTAGGTTTTGGGATGTGTGGGTTGTGATGGTGAGACATTGGCGGGGAATAGGTGTGCTGGGGGTGGGGGTGAGGATGGTGGTGGGGGTGAGGATGGTGGTGGGGGTGAGGGTGGGGGTGAGGATGGGGGTGGGGGTGAGGGTGGGGTTCGAGGATGGGGGTGAGGGTTGGGGTATGATTTGGCATGCAGGTGGGGGGGAAGCAGTATTGAAGCTTCAACTTACCAGTATCCATTCCTCCGCCGACTCCTGCGAGGCCGTCAGGATGCAGGATGTTCAAGACTTCCTCCTCCCATGATGTGAATTGTGGGGGTTGAGGTGGGGGTCCTCCGCCAGTCTTCTGCACGGCGATGTTGTGCCTGGATACCATGGAACGCACCTTCCCCCGTAGGTCGTTCCATCGCTTCCTGATGTCTTCCCGATTTCTGGGGTGCTGTCCCACTGCGTTGACCCTGTCGACAATCCTCTGCCATAGCTCCGTCCTCCGGGCAATGCTGGTGTATTGTATCTGTGTGCCGAACAGCTGGGGCTCTACCCGAACGATTTCCTCCACCATGACCCTGAGTTCTTCGTCTGTGAAGCGGGGTTGTCTTTGGGGTGCCATGGGGTGGTGTGTATGATGTGTGGGGTGGAGTATGTGTAGTTAAGTGTGTTGAGTGTGGTGGTGTGTGTTGTTTTGTGTGTGGATAGTGTGTGGGTGATGGTGTTGAGTGGCTGTGGCTGTTAGTTTGTGGATGCTGGTGTCTCGCTCTGGCCTTCTTTCAGAATTTTTTTGCGTAGGGGTTTGTGGGTGATGTGGGTGGGTGTTTTATATTGTATTGTGTGTGTGGGAGTGGTGTGTGTATGTGTATCAGGTGTGTGGGATTCAAATCGGCCAATGTGGCTGAGTTTTGTTCGTTTGTGTGTATTCTGACCGCGGCGGTGTGTCCCGCCAATGGAATACCGCGTTTGAATGACCGCTGCGTGGATTCGTGGGTCGTAATGGCATGGGCGTATTTCTGTTGGCGTGGCGGTGGAGGTTTGGTCACCTCCACCTTTCCGCCGACCGCTGGTCTGGCGGTCGGTTGTGGCTGTCGGATTTTCGGAGGTTTGCCTTCTGCGGGTCAGAATGACCGTGGCGGGTTTCCGCGGCCGCGGCGGTGTTATGGCGGTCTTCTGACCGGCGGTAAGTGCATTTTACCGCCGAGGTCAGAATGACCACCAATGTGTCTTGACAATGTAGACAGTGCAATTCCCTTCAACCTTGAAAGTACGCCCATTCCAGACACCCCCCCCCCCACCACATCCCAGATTTGTAGAGGAAAGTTGATGGAAGTTTTGACCATATATGGATGCAGGGTCCCTAGAACAGTCTGCTGGTTCATAACTCTTCCACTCAATCAGATTGTGAAGTTGACCTTGTTTTATCCTAGACTCTACTGTTGTTCTCACCCCATATTCTGGCTCCTCCCCTTGGATTGCAACGGGTGCAGGATGAGTTGTTCTTAATGGAATCTCAGCAATGGTTTTTAACAGGAAAACCTAAAAAAAAACCAGGATGTGTACGCTAACTGAAGGGTTGTTATAGCTTCACAAGTGTTGGCTTTATTATTTTGAAGATTGAAAAAGGACTTCCAAAATAGGGTCTGAACTTCACATGTTATCCAGGCAAGCGGAGGTGCCTTGTGGCTAACCATGCAGCATCTCCTTGTTTATAGCAAGGGACAGGCGAGTGATGTACATCTGCCAACTTCTTCTAACTTACCTTTGCTTTTTGGAGGTGCTTCACAGTGTCTGTATGGATCTGTCATATGGTTTGAATTAAGGCATTAACTGAGGGAACTAATACTTCAGAGGATTCTAAAAAGCATTTTCAGGTGGAATCCGAGGTACAACAAATGGGGACATCTTCAAAGAACTGTGTACACAGTTTTTACACATGAATTCAGCCTCCGGAATCCACAATGCCAATCATGCTGACACTGAGCAATAAACACCTTTAAAATTGTTCAGTGGTTTGATTCATTCTCTCTGTTTCCATCAGTTTGTGGATGGTAATTGCTGGAGACATTGGTTTTGATACACAAAAGTGACATTAAGGCTGGCCTGAATTTTGATGTGAGCTGTGAGCCTCGATCTGAGACAGTGGTATTGGGCAAACCATGTCTATTCAAGGCATGTTTTGCCAGTTATTGTAGTATTGGGAATGTGAGTAGTGGCATGAGATGCCCTCATTTGCTAAACAAATCCACTACTAATCATAAAAAGTCATGACTCAGAAGTTGGTAAATCAATAATGAAGTCCATTGATATGATGTTCGATGGATGCTAAGGTATAGGTAAGATCGTAACAATCCTCAAAGTTTATTGTGGCTGCTTTTGGCTTGTGGACAGATGCTGCAAGTAGATACTTAGCAATCAACGTCTTGATGGAGATGAAGCCACCAAAAATTACAGGTTAACAATTCGTTTGTTCCCTGTTTTTAGGGATGACCTGACATTGGAGTATCAGGATACCATTGCAATATGGCCTTCTGTAGTTTATTCATAGGTTCCGTATCTTTCTCTTTATAGGTAGTTATTGGATCCATCGTGTCTTAATCAGATCTGTGGCTGTCTATGAATTACTGAAACAATAGGAGGCTGAGCCTCTTCATTCGTTCTATTTTTTCTGGATAATGTATCTGCTTTGCCATGCTAGTTCCCAGGATGATAATTGACTTGGAATTTGAAATGTGTATAGAATAAAATCTAGTGGGCATGGCAGTGATTTTCACACCTCCTAATGTTTAGGAATCTCAGATTTTTTATGATCTGTCCGTTCTAATACTCTTTGTTTGGCTGCTTCCAAGTAATGACGCCCATGGATAAATGTGTCTTTAATCGCCAAAAACTCTCTGTCATAAATAGTGTTATGTCTTTTATTTGCAGATAACGTTCTAGAGTAGTATGCCACTAGAAGTAATGCCTCAGTAGTTCCACGTCTCTAGGAAAAGATGACTGCTATTGCTGATGCATCCATTTGAACAATGAAAAACATTTTAGCATTAGGATATCTCAAAATGGGTACAGCGGTGAAGGCAATTATAAGGGCTAAAAATGCTTGTTCCTTCTCATGTTTCCAGTTGAAAGGCAGCCCCTATTTGTAGGTCGAGTAATGTGTGAAATTAACGATGAGAAGGAGAAAATAAACTTGCAGGAGAAGTTAGCAAAACCTACAAATCTTTCGATGTCTTTAACAGTTTTAGATAATAGCCCTTATTGAAGTGCTTGCATCTTTGATTGAGGTTTTGGGTATTAGCCATGGTAGAAGTGTTTGCACCTTTGCTTGATCCATACTGATTCCTGGAAATGGTGTATCCTAGAAAGATGACTGCTAGAATATAAAATTCATTTGCATAATGTCTGCTGCACCATAAACATAGTAAAACTTCTCCGACATGTTTTCTGTGGACTTGCAAGTTGTTGGTGAAGATTAAGATGTCCTCTACATAGGCTACTACATATTGATTTAATAAGTCTCTTCAAACATTATTGATGAAGCGTTGAAAAGCAGCTGGAGTATTACACAGGGAAACTAGCATTACTAAGGGCCTGATTTAGAACTTGGCGGGTGAATACTCTATCACAGTGGTTCCCAACCTTTTGACTTCTGTGGACCCCCACTTTATCATTACTGGAACCCAGGGACCCCTACTGAATCATTATTGGAAGCGGAGATCCCCCCACACTAGGTCATTATTGAAAGCTTGGGGCCTAATATGTTAATATTATTCAATTTTCAAAGCAGTTGTAGACCCCCTGAGGAGGTTTCACGGACCCCCAGGGGTCCCCAGACCACAGGTTGGGAACCACTGCTCTATCACAAACATGGAGGATATCCCGTCCACCATAGTACCATCTCCATAGGATATAATGTGATTGTAATATGGCAGATGGGATATCCGTCACGTTTGTGATGGAGTATTCCCCTCTGCCAAGTTCTAAATCAGGCCCTAACTGTTCTTATTGTGCATATTTCATGTTACGTGCTGCCACCCACTCAGCTCCTTGGCAAATCTGAACTAGGTTGTTTGTCCTACGGGAGTCTAGTTTAGAGAACAATTGCATATTATATAGTTGGTCTAGATGGACAGAGATGAGGGACATACGATGTCTGTTTCTTACAGCAATGGGATTAAGTTCACTATAGTCAAAGTAAAGCCTCGGGTAGGTTTTCATCTAAATACTTATAAAGGCAATTTTCTTCTTTTTTTGTAAGTGCGTATATCCGACTATTAGGTATAGTAGTTCCGGGTAATAAGTCATTTTCACAGTCATATCTCCTGTGCAGAGACACTTGATCTGCACTTTTTTCACAAACAACATCTTCAGACTCCCTGTTTTCTGCTGTTAAGACTGTTTCCTTGGTAATAATAACTCCACAGGGTGTCTGGAAGAAAGTTTTTTTAAACTTCTGCGAGACAAAGCAAATACTTTCTTGAGATCAGTCTGTTTGCAGGTTATGTTTTTGTAATCAGGCAATTTCCATAATGATGGAAAAGGTAGATGCTGCTATGACTTCAAAAATAATCTCTTCCAGATGGCCATTTAAAGATAACTTGACAAAAGGCATAGTCTGCTTTGTCACATTCCAGAGAACAATGGTTTTCCATCAGTTGCCCGGATGGAATATGCTTTTTTGTTAAACAATAATATATGTATTTTCATTGTAAAAGAGTAATCCGTGAAGTAACCAGAGGCTGTAGAATCCACTAGCACTGCAGTAGGTGGTGGACCCGTTGATAATGAAATGATCATGTCTCAGATAAAATGTGCTTTACTTGCAACAGTAATTACTGCCGTCAAGCTTGACACAGTCCTGGCAATCAAGGACGACCTGGAAAGTTTCCTGATAGCTGTGGGCAATATCTTAGTAAATGTCTGCAGTACACACACAGGCTTTCCTTCCTTTTTCGTTCTCTCTCCTCATTAGATATCTTTTTCCTAACTGATTAAGTTTGCATCTGTTCTTCAATTGCAGAGCCGCTGGAGTGAGTTAATGTGGGGAGGTCGGTACGTCATCGGCGGTCTTACAGAAAGTATTTTACATTCTTTCCTCCAGTCCATTAAATGTCGATTGATGTGCAGGGTTACTTAAATTAACTCCACAGTAGAGGTGGGTAGACTTGCATTCTTAGTCAATATTTCCCTAATTTCATCATGTAAACAATGGTAAAAAGCAGCAGTGACCATTTTGTTGATCCAAGAGGCTGCAGGTATTAATTGGTGGAATGGCACAACATATGCTCCAATGTCCCGTGAACTCTGCTTCAAAGTTAGAAATGCTATATGAGCTTCCTTTTTTGTTAAGTGACTCTGAAGCACTACTTGCAATCAATATAAGAACTCCTTGAATGAAAAAAGACATGGGTCTTGTTGAAGAATCAAAGGCGTGTCCTGTGTTAGATAAGACAGGATAAACAAAACGTTGGCTCTATCAATATTCGAGTGATGAACAGCTCATAAAATGTCATTTTTTTCTGGAGGACAGTGGTTCCCTAATAAACAATCAATCAATACAATTATGTCCAAATGGGATTTGAATCAAAGTACAAAAAATGAAAGAAGCATTAAAAACAGCAACATGGTGGGTGCTTAGGGCAGAAACGTGCTCAGTGAATGCATGGCCCGTTAATATAATACAACATAAATGTACGCCTCAGGACCCTATTGAGTTCTGTGATTTCCTTGTACAGTTAATACTGCTCATAACATGCCATTGACACTGTGCTAAAAAGTGAAGAACATTTTATGCTCCTCCATATATTTGTCTGGAGGGCCTTACCCATGACTTATTACAGATGGATTTAGAGGTAGGGATTTAAGCGGACCCACTGTATTTGGAAGAGAGGATCCTGGTAAAGCCATAGCTTGACCTTGAAACTAGTTGAGTCTGTCTAACAAGAGATTTAATTCAGCTATGCTGTTTCCATTTCTTTCCCACCTTAATGTGGAAGTACTACCCTATGCCATCTTGAATTGAGGAAGAATGTGTACTCCAGGTTTGCTACAGATGCCATGATGGAATGGGATGCTTAACCTCTGCTGGCACAGTTCAGCATCTCTTTTGATGTGTTGTGGCTCTCCATAATTTCCTTTAGCTCTTCATGTGCTGTCGGTGTCTGGGTGACACCGTATTTCTACGACTATGTATACTGTAAGATTCCTAATAACCCTCAAACCCGTTTGCAGTCAATACAATACAACCTCTGACCGTTGAATTTCTAATCATTAACTCACTAAAATCCACCATCTATAAAGATGACATCATATTCTCTAAACTTGTAAGGGGTTTGGCCAAGTAAGGTTGCTGACAAATCAACTAGTAAAAACAACACTGGCAATCTTCCACCTACCAAGTATACAAGTAACTGTTAGCTCAGGCATCCTTGGTGTGGTTCCCCCTAACTTTTTCCTTCAGATCTCCTGTTTTTGCTGACTTCATTTTTAGCTGGCCTTAGGATTCTGTGCACTTTACCACTGTTAAACAGTGCCTAAGTGTATTTGCTCTGTCCCTAAAACGTGGTAACATTGGCATATCCCCAATTGGCACTTTTAATTTACTTATAAATACACAAACTGGGCAGGCTTGCAGGAGTAATTCTGTGGGCTACCACGGGCGGGGTGGAATTTCATACCCCAGCCTTCCATTCGCCTGGGCGGCCCCAAAGCACCAATGCACTTTAAAAGCACTGCTGCTCTCCCGCAGCGCTGGATCCACAAACTGGAAGGACTTAGTAGGAGCAAATCTGTGGTCTTTCGTGGCTGGGGTGGGACTTCGTCCCCAAGCTTTCCACTCTGGGTGGCCCCAACAAACCAATGTACTTTAAAAGTGCAGCGGTTCTCCCACGGCGCAGGACGTGCCCAGGCCAAGGTGGGCACGTCTTCGCTCGTTACAGCAGACCAGAGGCCGGGCCAGGCAGCCCCTTCCTTTTTTGTGTATGACCATATCCTGTTTTAAAAAAGAAGTAGTAGCAACGTACAGACCCCATTATGGTAGGCCTTTTTACTTTTACTTTTGTTATGGCTGCTTTTTCATCCTTGAAGAAGTTCAGAGTGATACCAGCAAACCAGCTCCAGGACACATGGGGAAAAGGAGGTGGACCCACATCCAAAGCACTCTGCTTCTACAATTGACAATTTACTATTAAGGGCAGTCGACTTGGTAACAAACAAAATTAAGCTTGCAGAACGTTGCCTCTCCCTAACCACAGATAACATAATGTTGACGCCCGCACTATCATCCCCAGCAATGTCAAGGGAGATAGGAGGAAGTGGTATAGCATGCATTGGGAACGCTTTAAATTCAACGCCAGGATTTGTTCTATCCTCTGAGTTGCAAGGATACAGTGGCACCAGTATTGAGGGCGTGGGAGCACCAGACCCCTTGCAAAAGCAGAATGATAATCACGCAAAAGGGTTGGCAATTGTCTCCACTCCAAGCGTCTTGGAGATCGAATCTGAGGAGGGGAAGGCAACCAAACGGATGAAAAGGTCCCTAAAGGGGTATTCAATAAGTTGTGGCAGACACAGGAAGTGGGTGGGCTGTCAACTTTAATGCAACGCTACCCCCTCCAAACCCCTATGTGATTTCCTGGACTTGGTGAAGACATGTTTGAGTGAACTGTTGAACGGCAAATTCCGCCTAATTTGCGACCGTGTAGCCAAAATTAGGACAACTTAAACCAGTTAACTCAAATGACTAAATCCTGGGGTGGGAGAGGAAATGAGTAGATGGTCGCCTTATCATTGGAAACTTCTGTAACATCCTGAAACTCACTCTGCTGTTCCCCTGGATACTGAACCCCTTATGATTACCCCCAACCTCAATCCTTAGTGCTTCAAAAATGTCTCTTTGGTAATCTGTGCATTAGGGGGTCTGGGACTGCCTCGGCTTATGTAGCTCTGCCCAAGAATCCACCATTAGAAACGCACCCTCCGTAGCAAGTATTAGCAGGGGAAAGAGCATCCAATCCGGTATTTGATGAAAGGCTACGGAGGCAGTGCAATTCAAGCGGCTTAGACCACCCTGCCATTATTGTCCTCCTTCTAGCCTCATGCCCGTATGTTATACTGGCCAATGTCCCTCATCCATCATTAGGTCAGTCAGAGTCAAGTGCATCCTTAAACAAGCACTTGCAATGCAATGGCTCTCGCATATTTCAAACAAGTCAATTGTCATCTTTTGACAACAGCGCCCACGAGCAAAAAAAAAAAAAAAAACCTTGAGTGGAAACTGAGAAAAGACAACTTAACAAAATAAAATAAAGTTATCTTTAAAAAATAAAACTTAGCAATTTTGTTTGTCCTGCTGGTCACGTTTTGGCTAGTCACAAGCCTTCTGTTTGTGGGCACTGGAAGTTAGAACAAAATAGTACCTCGATCACGTCGGGAGGATAGACACTAGTTAAGTTTAAATCAATTAGTCCTTGATCCCTGCTCCACACAGAGGAACGGAAATGATACCAAACATGCCTTGACAAATTATGAGGCTGTAAAGAAAAGTGCCACGCAAACCAACAAATGGTGAGCAATAAGCAGGCTCCAAGCCCTTTATTGATCACAACAGCGTCTCACATACGAGACGCATGCACAAGCGCATGCACTCACAGGTTTTTAAATTCCCAATTGAACCTTGCTGATGAGATTTTACTCATTAGGCGAGTGGGTGGTATCGGCCCCTTAAGGAAAACCTACATAGGGGATGCCCTAATTGTAAACTTGCACAAACCTATGATAGCAGGGTATATTTTATCAAAAGTTTGGGCAGGCTTGATAGAAGCTGGTCCCATGTTGATTTTGATGTTGTGATATTTTTATTTGCAGCCTGCCCCACATAGAGTAATAGAGAGAATGAGTTCATACCCTCGTCCGAGTTAGACAATCAACTCCCCTGCTTCATTGGCAAATTGTTTTCCTGTCTTGAGTGACCTATGCTAATGGTTGACTCCCCCAAGAAGGAGCCCGTGGGCCCCATAGTGTGTCGAACAATGAAGTAGGTTTATGTTTCCCCCGTACCCTCCCCCAAGCATGTCCTGTAGAAAACCCCACTAGGTACACTAGTAATTTAGATGTAGGTACTGGTGTACATGATTTTCTTACATCCTCTCAATCCTGCTCCAGAGAGAACCCTAGTATGCCAGTGTTCAACACAATGGGCCACGGTCATGTTTGTCCTTTAGAAAATCCAAATGTGCTAGTATTGAATATGATGGGCCGGGGCTTGTCTCTTTTATCCTGGGGATTCGGGGTAAGCTAAAGGACAAGAATTGGATGTCTCTTATTGGGAGCTATAATGTTTTTTTGTTGCCAGGAAACTTGGGATTTTGAGAATATAGCCTTGAATGGATTCAGATCTTATTGCTCTGATGCCACCCCTGTGGCGTCTGAAAGAGGAAAGAGGGGTTTAGCGTTTTTTGTAGCGAACTCTGTTGGGACATTAAATGTTAAAGTTATTGAGTCGAGGCACTGTTACCAAATCTTAAAGCTATGTTTAGCATCCCAGTTCATCCGTCCTTTTAAATAATTTTTATTTTATTTATTTTTACTTCCCACCCAGTACATATCATAGAAGAGTTAGGGAGAAAGATTGCAGAATGTATTACCCGAGGCAATGTCCATAGTTCCATTATTTGGGCAGGTGACTTTAATATTAGAAAATGTTAAATTAATGGGTGGCGAATCTGTGGGATTGCAGATATCCAGGATAAAGACGTTAGCCACTTTGTTCATGGAGGGTACAGTGAAGCCTTCAACCGTTTGGTTGTATCCCTGAATCTAATATTTTCTTCAGAAGTTCAGGGATGCAACAAGCAAAATCTACCTCCTTTCATAGGCAGGGGGAGGGGTTCAATGATTGATTTTGTATTATTATCTAGAGACTTTGGACAGATGCTTTCACACTTTAAAGTCCTTACCCTTCCATTTAGTGATTCTATTTCCCTTTTTTTAGCGTTTGAAGGGGTTAATGGTTCATCAGGGCATAAAATGGCTTAAGCTTCTTACTCTGTGAATAAGGGGGTCCGACTCCAGTGAGAGGCTATTGACCCTTTAGAATTCGTGGGGAACCTAATTTCTAAAAATAATAGAGAAGTTCTGGGTTGCCTTTCCTCCCCAGACGAATCTGTTCCCATCCTTAAAAACGTTGGAGATTTGTGCAAGTCAGTCTCAGATGGGCTAATCATATAAAATTCCCCAAACGCATGCCCTGTTCCCTCTTGGTTTTCCCATGAGTGCACAACTAGGCTTCATGCGCTCCAGGTAGCTACAAATACTACCCCTCGGAATACAGAAAGAGTTAGATTAGCAAGAGATAAATATAAGCAAGCCCTTAAGCAGGCTGAAATTAGAATTGGTGCATGGGAATACCTAGGCAAAGCTGCTGAGTTAAAAGATAATAGGTTGTTCTGGGGTATGGTGAATCACTCTTTTTTTGCAGATAGCCAACCAAGTGAGATTATGGCTCTCGTTACGACATTGGCGGTAAATCCCTCTTACCGCCGCAGTGACGGCCACCAACATACAGTCAAAGACACAAACATCCGTTTGCATATTATGACACACACACACAACTGACAAAATACTGCCACAAACACATGTCCGCCAGACCAAAGGATAGTGTTAAAGTGTCTGTAGGACCACCCATACCATTATGCCAACAAAACAACGCCCACCACATGTTGACCCACGAATCACCACTGTGGACTTTCAACGGTGGTAAACCATTGGCGGTACACACCGGCACGGTCAGAATGGCCACCCAACATTGGCCAAAACTAAAATCACACACCTGACCACTGATACTCACACCACACACATTCACCCACAGAACTATAAAACACATACCCACATTACCTACAACCCTTTACGAACACGAAAAATAGCCAAGAGATATCCAATCAAATCACAGCAACAACTACACACACCACAAACACCCATCCACCCGTCACACACCCCACACCCCACCACATTATTTAACACCCACTGCACAACACACACCACACAACACCCATGTCCCCACAAAGGCACCCCCGTTTCATAGATGAGGAGTTGCGGTTCAAGGTGGAGGAAATAGTCAAGGTAGAGCCACAGTTATTTGGAGCACATGTACAGCAAATCTCCATTGCCAGGAAGATGGAGCTATGGCAGAGAATCGTGGACAGGGTGGACGTCGTGGGACACCATCCAAGAACAAGGGATGACATCAGGAAAGGGTGCAACGACCTACGGGGGAAGGCACGTTCCATGGCAGCAAGACACCAGCTTGCCATCCAGGGCTACACCTTCACCAGCAATGGACAAGGAGCCCTCACCTCCAGCAGAGGCACAGCAGCCGTCACCTCCAGCAGATGTGCAGCAGCCCTCACCTCCATTAGAGGGCATGTAGGCCACCCTCCAGGGACTGTTGTGCAAGGAGCTCCCTCCAGAACCAGTGGGCATGTTCCCCACTTCAGAGACTGTGGCCTTGCACTCCCCACCAGAGACAATTGGGCAAGGTGCCCCCTCCAGAACCAGTGGGCATGTTACCCACTTCAGAGACTGTGGCCTTGCACTCCCCACCAGAGACAATTGGGCAAGGTGCCCCCTCCAGAACCAGTGGGCATGTTACCCACTTCAGAGACGGTGGCCTTGCACTCCCCACCAGAGACAATTGGGCAAGGAGCCCCCTCCAGAACCAGTGGGCATGTTTCCCACTTCAGAGACTGTGGCCTTAGACTTCCCACCAGAGACAATTGGGCAAGGATCCCCCTCCAGAACCAGTGGGCATGTCCCCACTTCAGCTGAGGTGCCTCCCCACCCTTACCCCTGAGGTACCTGCCCATTTCCAACACGATGCCCCTGCACATTGGATTCCGGATTATGTCAGGAGTCTAGTTGGGCCTTGGACTGTGGCCACGTGGGCCTTTTGTACGTTGGACTGGCCATTGGCCCTTTCTGGACATTAACGCCTGCATTTGGTTTCTAATGGACAATATGGTGGCTGTTGGCATCAAATTACAATGTTCGTTAAATCTCAGTGTGGTCTTTGTTTTAATTATACGTAGGTCCTGTACATTGGTTTTACTCTGCCGCGGGTTCTGTGTATGGTGTATGGTGTGTGTGTGTGAATGGTGTGTGTTGTGCGTGTGTGTGTCACTCTCCTTTTCCTCCCTCCCTCCCTAGAGTGCTAGGCGGCTGTACTCACTGTTGTCGTCTTTGTCGGCATTGGTGTTCCAGGAGGGCCATGGCATAGAAGAGCATCGGGAAGACTTGATGTTCCAGTTCTATGCCGGCGGCGGACTCCTCTGTGCCCCTGAAGGTGAGTCTTTCCTCTTGTGTGCAGTGTTTCCGCCATGCTTTTGATGCCGTTGGTACCGCCCCAGAAATCCTGGTGGTTTGCTATGTCATAATATGGTGGGCGGCACCTTGGCTTCCGCATGACTGTTGATGGCTACCGCCTTGGTCAGTGGTGTGCACGCCCTGGCGGTTGGTGTGGTACATTCCCTAACTATGGGAGGAATCACAGCCATGGTCATAATTTGGTGGTAATTACTGCCAGGCTGTTGGCGGTATTAACACCACTTTTACAGTCACCGCCAATGTCATAATGAGGCATGAACAAGACTGGGTTAGTCACATTACTGCAATATTTAACCCAGCAAATAAAGTAAATGTGGTTGTAAGTGTAGGCGCCCAGGAGTGAGAAGACAGTTGGGTGGCAGACCTTGTTGCTCTAACTTCGGTTTTCGATGCAATATGGAATGTCACCCTGGGCAAGGCACCAGGACCTGATGGGTTTCCGATTGACCTGTTTAAATCGAACATGGATCTCTAGGCCCCATTGTTGAATGTTTTGAGGCCTGCAGTTAAGGTAGATCTGATTTCTTCCTGGAAGGAATCAATCATTGTTCCTATCTTTAAGAAAGGTGGTTGGAACCTGCCTTTGTGCTATCATCCAATCTCACTGATAGATTCATCAATGAAGATTCTTGGTCAGGTCATCCTTGATAAACTTGAAACCTGGGCTGAGGAAAATTCATTTTTTAGCCCTGTGCAATATGGTTTTCGCCCCGGATAAGGTACTACAGAACAGGCATTGAATCTTACACTTATATTGGGAAAATATGTGATGGCCAAGCATGGTGTTTTACACTTGGCTTTTATGGCTCTTTCCTGCACGTTCGATATGGTGGACAGGGCAGCCCTGTGGGACATGATGGAGCAAGTAGGCATAGATGTAAATTTACTGGATCCTTTAAGGCGGCTTCACCAGGACTCTATCACCAGAGTACGTTACTCCCGCAATGGTGACTGTGCAGCACTAATTAGTGGAGTCAGGGGCGTTCGACAAGGTTGCATTTTAGCGTCCTTTCTTTTTTATTTTACATAAATGCCCTAGATAAGGCACTAACTGGCTCTACGGAAGATGTCCCAAAGACAGGTAACCAGCCAGTGCTGGTATTATTAGCACAGATTTCGAGGTCCTATTTGCACAGACAACTGTTGGTTTTTAAAAACTTTTGGAAGGTTTTAATAATTTTATGACCGAACCTAAGCTTAAGGTCAATGATCAAAAGTCTTTTATAATGTCTTATGGCCCCATTAAGAATAAGCACAAGCGCTTTTACATGGGGGGGAGACCCATCTCAAAAACTCCAATGTTTAATCATTTAGGTATCCTATTTGATTCAAATGGGAAATGGGATAAGTTAATATCCCTGAGGGCTCAGAAAATTAGTATACCAGGATATGCCATATTTAGATTCTCGAACAGATTAGGGCAGAAGCCGGTTCTGGATTTAGTCCAGTTGTACAAGAGCAAGTGTTTAAGGGCGGGGTCTTATGGAGCTGGAGTGCAGTGCTATTCTGGGCCAAGGAAACTCCAGACCATTGAAAATAGCTTCTTTAGTAGGTTCCTAGCCATTCCTAGGGCTACGGCTACCTTTATTATGCATACCGAACTGGGTGTAGCCTACATTGATTACCGTATGAAGCTGTCAGCCTTACTTATATGGGTAAAAATATGGAGCACCCCTCAAGCCATTTTTTCTAGACGGGTTCTGGCTGACTGCCAGATATTAGACAATAGGGCATCAATCCCATGGATAACTTATATAAAACAGGCGTTTTATAACATGGGGTGTGGGCACTTTTTTGAAAATCCAGAACAAGTTACTGTAAACTGTAAGGCGAAAGTGATTTAATTATATCAGTCAAATAATGAGGAACTAAGGATAGTGAGTGTCTTATATATGCCCTCAGTTACAAGCTACATGCAAATAACTATATCATCTGCGCCTGAGCCATACTTGGCATGGATAACTAAATCGAATATAGGTTTTCACTCACCCGATTCAGGCTGAAATTAGTCCATCCATTCGCCTTTCCAGTGGCTCGGGTGTGGCATGCATTTCTACTACTGTGTCCCTGTGATGGGGTAACTGAGCAATTTACTACGCATTTTATGTTGTTTTGTCCCTTGTATTCCCTAATAGGTCAGAAATTTGTGTGCCCCATTCTTTTGAACAAAAGTTTTTCTGCATATAAAGAAGGGCTGTTTTATTTACAGCTCTTGCGTCCATGGAGACCTGTGAAGCGGTGTTAAATTACCTGCTAACCACTTTACCGATAAGAAGGAACTATGGACTTTAAATAATCAAGTAATGGATAAACCATGAGCTATGACTTAAGGTTTTAAAATTTGGAATATTATTTAATGGTTTAGTACACACAGGGGGTCATTCAGACCACGGCGGGCGGCGGGAGCCGCCCGCCTGGCGGGAACCGCCGAATGCCGCACCGCGGTCAAAAGACCGCGGCGGCCATTCTGTGTTTCCCGCTGGGCTGGCGGGCGACCGCCAGAAGGCCGCCCGCCAGCCCAGCGGGAAACCCCTTCCCACGAGGACGCCGGCTCCGAATGGAGCCGGCGTAGTGGGAAGGGTGCGACGGGTGCAGTGGCACCCGTCGCGTATTTCAGTGTCTGCATAGCAGACACTGAAATACAAAGTGGGGCCCTCTTACGGGGGCCCCTGCAGTGCCCATGCCATTGGCATGGGCACTGCAGGGGCCCTGCGGCACCCCCTACCGCCATCCTGTTCCTGGCGGGAGACCCGCCAGGAACAGGATGGCGGTAGGGGGTGTCAGAATCCCCATGGCGGCGGAGAGCGCTCCGCCGCCATGGAGGATTCTCAAGGGCAGCGGAAAGTCGGCGGTACACCGCTGACTTTCCGTTTCTGGCCGCGGCTGAACCGCCGCGGTCAGAATGCCCAGCGGTGCACCGCCAGCCTGTTGGCGGTGCTACCGCGGTCATTCGCCCTGGCGGTTTTTACCGCCAGGGTTAGAATGACCACCACAGTTTTTTAAATGGTAATGAAAAGTCTTTGGAGTTGATTTGAGCTATTTTCATAACAGGTAAATGTTTTTTCTATGATATAATTTTGTGTTGGTACTTTTATGGTCTTTTAATCATTTGACTGAATAAAGCTTTTGAACTAATAGAACTGAATTTATAAGTCCCTAGTAGAGTGCACTTCAAGTGCCTGGGCCGGTAATTTAATTGCTACTAGTGGGCCTGCAGCACTGATTGTACCACCCACTTAAGTAGCCCTTTAAATATGTCTCAACCTTCCAATGCAGAGGATGTGTGTGCACTTTTAAAGTGTCATGTTGACCTCACAAAATAAAACTTTTGCCAGGCCCAAAACATCTTTTTTGGTACATATGCCCTACCCCTAACAGCCCCAAGGGCAGGGTATTTAAAAAGTTGGACACGTCCATTTAAGTTTTACATGCCCTGGTAGTGAAAAACTCTTAAATTAGTTTTTCATTACTGCAAGTGCTATCTCTCCCATAGGTTAACATTGGGATTACCTTATTATATCTTGTAGGTGTTACTCACAATCTGTAAGAGATAGACTTTTCGAGTTTGTCTGCGGAATCACTATTTAAAATGACAACTTATGGTAAGGTCAGATTGCAGTTCTGAAAATGCCACCTTTAGAAAGGTGCCTGCTGCTTGTCTCTGATCACCTGTCTGGGGTGGGGTGACAGTTGGGATTTGTGTATTCCTTCTATAGGCTTCACTTTCGAAACCAACACTTCAGCTCTTTCTTTGGCACATTGTCCTCACAACCCCATTGACAACAGTATTTACCAACCCTATGCTCTCCAATGAGGAATTAAGGTACTTTGGTTCAGCAAGCCCAACAGTAGGTCTGAACTTTTGACTTAGTCCCGGTCCAGCATGACCAGATATCTCCGGTTGGCTCATTTAGCTTCTAAGCGTTGTTTTACAATTTATTTTTTAAATATTCACAACTCAAATTCTATTAATTGGATTTTTGTTGTTTTGTTCTTGTTTAATTTCTTAAATCAAGTTCTATTCTTCTAATCTGGTGTGGGATCCTTTTTTGTGGTGTTTGAGCTGTTTTACTGTTTACAGTGTTGCACAGATACTTTACACATTGACTTTAAGTTAAGCCTGACTGCTCTGAGCCAAGCTACCCAAGGGTGAGCACAGTTTAATTTGGAGTTTGCTTGTGTCTTACCCTAACAAGAATTGTTGCTGCTTCTTGACCAAGGCTCACACCCAGTCAACCAACAACCCAGTTTCTCACAATTACCTGCTCATGTATCTCCATGGTTTCCTCAAAGCTCATTATAAGATTAATCTTAGTCAGTCACACTGAGGCCCTTATTACGAGTTTGGCAGTCCTGGGACCGCCAGACTTGCGGTGGCGGTCGGACCACCGCCAAAGCAGATGTCTGGCCTTAACGTTATGACCGTGGCAGAGCCACCATGGTCTGACCACCAGGTTACCGCCGGTCGACAGCCTGGCGGTGATAGCAGTCTTAATCTGCCAGGGCAGTGCTGCAAGCGGCACTTCCCTGGGGATTATGAGTCCCCTCTCCGACGGCTTTTGCATGGGGAACCGCCATGCAAAGGCTGGTGGAGGTGGGGTGCCGGGGGCCCTTTTTAGGCACCAGCACAGCACTCTTGGCATGGCCAGTGCAGGGGCACCCATGGAAAGTCCTGTCCTGCTTTTCACTGCCTGAATTACAGGCAGTTAAAAGCGCGTCGGGTGCTGTTGCACCAGATGCACCACAACATTGAGAGCGGGCCCGATTACGAGCTGGAGTCAATGTTGTGGCCTGTTTCCTGCTGGCCCAGCGGGAAAACTCAAAATAGGGCCAGCGGGCGGAAACCCGGAGTGATGGTTTTCCGTCCTATAGAGTTTGGTGTGCGGCCTCCCCTGCCCGCCAAACTCAAAATGAGGGCCTGAGTCTCTTATGGTATCAGGAATTCACAAAGTTGATGACATGGCTGTTGAAATGTTCTGACACCAAAACACTGAGATTCATTGGCCGTTGTTCTTTTACTCCAAGCAATCTACTTTAGGGAAGAAATCTGTGATCCTGAAAGTGGTGTTTAATCCTGTGAGCAATCATTTTAAATAGCAGTGGCATCTCATAAGGGTGCTGAAGTTCAACAGTTCACTATATGATCCTGAGTAGGTCTCTCCCATCTCTGTGAGATAATAATGATGCCTATAATAATCTCCACTGTGCAGGTCCTTCTTGCCATATAAGGTAGTGAGGGACCTACAGCAGGAATAGTGCAAATGATTTGCAGTCTGTCTCGCAACCTCCCAGTCTCTGCACACTTTGTACCTGTCAACTTTCCCTTTATGGTTGATCCATTCTAGCTGACTGTACATGTGCAGTTGCAGGGTTGGTACGAGATTTTGGCACTCACATTTGGGATATTGTAGACACTACAGTACTTCCCATACAGTGCGTTACATTATATAACATAACCTAATAACTGTATTTTTAAAGCACATGTTTACTCAATTGGGGCACCTTGGCACGGAATAACACATTTTACAGTTACCCAGTTCAGTGGTATTCACTTTATTGAATTCAGAAGGATGAAGAGTTGAGCTAGTCCAGCAGACCGTCTGAGAGTGAGGTAGACCCAGATTATTGGAGCAGGTACATTAGTCCTCTGAGCGAGCAGACCCAAGCTCTGCTGGCTCAGTACATCTGGTACAGGCCTCCATCAGCATTTTGGACTCACAGGAGATTTTAGACCTTTTGAAGAGATTATTCTGCATTTCACACTATTCAAAGCATAGACTCATCCATGGCACAACTTAAATATTCTTTGATGACCTTAATGCCATCTTTGTCCACCAGCTGTCGCCCAACTCATTATCCTTGGGAATCAGAAGCTCAACTTAAACAGCCATCATTAAAATGCCATCTTTACTCAATTACCCTTTGATCATCTGCTATTAATTACTTGCATCTTCCTCACTTACTCTGTTAAATATCTCCCTTGTCATCCTCTCCTGTGAGTAGACTCATTCAGCACCCAATAGTGACCCCTCTGGCTCCCTTCATGCCCTTATTCCCACCACCATCATCCGCACAACTTCAACAAACAGGACAGCCATGTGTAAATTCAAAATTCCACCTATTACCATACCGGTCTACACTAACCAGATTTGACGTTGCTTGAATTGCCAACTCATGATCCTTTGTCTTGCTCAATGACAGGCTTTACTCTTTACTGAACTATCACTCATCTGCCTCTCACCTTTTCCTCTGTAACTCCCTAGAGGTAATCTAGATTTTACCTCCCTACTCAATTCCCCAAGAACACAATGGTCACTTCCTCTGAATGTCAGGAACATCTCATTCTCCTGATTATCATAACAACCACAAGTAATCTCTTACTGCCCTCATATGTGACCTTCTGGTTTACATTCCTTCATATTACTTCAGTCCAGTTTTGCCCATCAAGGTGCGCTCTTTCTCTCTCTCTCTCTCCCTTCCTCTCTTTCTCTTCCTCTCTCCACTGCTCTCTTTGTCTATGCGTAATAAACTCCCTACTCTTTCTCTCTTCCTCACTTTTAAATCTGTTAAGCCTCTGGGCTAGTTACTTTGCTTTTTTCTATTCCACCAATATGAGCGCAATCAAAAACACTACATTAGTCGCTCCCTGTCACTTCCATCTCCTACACATACCTACACCCTCCCCATGTCGCTCTAATCAACTTACCTCTTTCATACCCAGGACAAAATGTTTATATCCCACACAATCAAATCAGTAAATCCTTTGTAGGACCCCAGAAATCACGTCTTCTCCCAAACTTTTTAACATTTTACTCTCAACTGGCATCTTGTCAAAACACTTTAATTTCACAATGGTGATATCATTGCCCGAAAACCTAGAACCAACCTCATCTGTCACTTTTACTGCTGTCCAGTCTACCAACTCCCCTCGTGTTCACTCATGTTCAGTCCTTTCTCTACTTCATTAACTTACTGAATTCTCTCTATTCCAAGTTTTGCACACTTCACTGCACAGACATGTCTCTCTACTATGTGTAAAGCTTCTTCATCTGTGCTCATTACAACCATGCATCCTTTGTCCTTAATCTCCTCCACCCGCTGCACCCGTTGCTGAACTTCTGGCTGGTGCTCCGACCCGTTGCAGCTTACATGCAGTATCACTCTGTCCTGATTTTCCCTATCTCTATGCGTTCTTCAAGCTGTTGTGGAGGTGCAGGTTTTCCAGGAATGGTACATACTGGACCCCAAACCTTCATACCAGTTTATCATTCTATTTTGAACAGTCGCCCTCTGTTTCAGGTTGGCTGAACGATAAAGCTATTCGACCAGGAAGGTTATACATTTCCCCAGTTGTTAGTGCAATTTCTCCCATCATTCTCTGCTTTCCAGTCACTGATGCTTCCATTTTCATTGGGCCATGGGAGAGTATGAAGGATTATTTGCAGTCCTCTTCTGTCATAATTTCTATAGGATTGCCTGGTGTAAGAACCTCCAGAATATAGACTGTCACTTGATTCCCATTGGTACCTGGAAGAGCTTGCAGATAACACAGCCATTTCCTCCTCACATCCTTGTGAAATCCTGTGTTCTGACTTACTTGCTCCAGGGACTAGATGAATTGCAGAGTACAGATTTGATTTCAGTCTAGCATTGGGTACCCCAAAGAGGAGTGTTCCCTGCATCCAAATTAGCTTGCAGTAGAGCCTGTACTGTTGAGCCATAGTCAGAGGGATGGATCTCAGATCTGACTTTGTAGATGAGGTGTAGTGGTAGGATGCAGTTTTGGAGAGTTTGGCTGTAGGTTATCCTCACAAGGTTTTCATATCAACATTGAATGCAGGGATATGGCATATTTAGCGATAGTATCAGGAGAACATAGAGGGGATGATTCTGAACGTTCAACTATTCTTCTTTAGGATGGAATATAACTCAATCTATTTTTTGTCAGAGTTGCCATTTTAAGGCAGCTGAAGATATTCGGTGCTGGATTCTGGTGACTCAGGGATTCACTATGTTGAACATATGCAAAATGATACATTTGCGGATAAGCACAAGTCATGCCTTTGATCTCACTACCAGGTGGAGACTCTTTTCCAGTAATTGATAAATTCATCAAGTTATTAATCATGCACCCTTCTTTCATTTATGAATTATATTGGTACCTTTCTCAGTGACCATGAGGAAAGAATGAAATTAATGTTTTTTCCGGTGACTTTAATTGAAGGTAAGAGAACAGAGTCATATGTATATAAAAAAAAATCTGTTGGTTATAATCAACATATCACAATCGTATGAGAAACGTTAGGGCATCTCACAGTCTGCACACACAAAACAATCAAAACACTAAATGAAATACCTAAATGGGTACTGTTTCTGTTCTGGAATGCCTGAGGTGCTATTCCATAAATTACTGTTTACTCCTTTCAGAAGCATGGCCTCCTTGCAGCATAAGCTTTTCAGACTCCCCTCTCTAATTAGAATTGTAGTTTAAAGTGGTTAGTGGTGTGATATAATTACTGCAGAACACAGACAGTACACTAGGCTACCAAGTATTGTAAAGGAGCAGGAATACTGACAAAATTCTTAAAGATCCACCACATCTTGGAAGGTAGGACAATGTTGGACATAACTGGACAGTGAAAATCTATTTATTGTGTTTTATTCTGTTACTGTATTGGTATGGAACGAAAACCCGAAAGGAGGAAGTGAAATCTGTAATGCTGTCTATGCAAACACGTTTCTCTTATTTATTATCGAAAATATAATTTGGACAGGCCAACACTAAATCAGAGTGCCCAAGACAACAATGTAACTAACATAAAAACTGATGTCATAGACTTGACAACTAGACCTGGACGCACACAGTCTATTTGTACGTGACTCGTGAAGTTTGGGATTATTTGAAGCTGTTCAAACTGTCAACCGTTGCGAAGCCTCAGAATTTCATTTCAGATTAGATATGAAGTATATAGCATGGTTTTACAGTAAGGCAATTTTAAGCAGGCACAGTGGCACTGGTGCCAAATCAAAAATGCAGTAAGTGGCAGGCGAAGACAAGCTAAAATGTCCCACTTAGCCTAGGTCTCCAGTAATTCTAGCACTAGCCCTGAAGGCTGTTGTGTATAGAAAGCTTCACCTGTCCCACCTGTGCTGCTCCAAGTGTCCAGACAGAGAGCACTGCTCATATATACCCATCTATAATGTCACCAAAAGGGAGCAGAAAAAAATATCTGAACCTCAACATCTTCAACATCTTGAATTTTGTCACTAGCGGAATAGCGAGCAACAGTTGTTCCTGACTTTCCTCCAGCATGCACAGTTTTAGAAACAAAGAAGTGTACCCCCGCCCCCCCCCCCCAATAGCACATGATTTTCCCTGAATAAAATTCCCTTAAAATAATTAGTCAGAAGGTACTGCATCATAGTAGTATTGCATGTACAGAATACATTTTATAACTTTTTCTGTGGCACAGCTGTGGGTTTCTGTTTAAGTATTGAGTGTGAGCGCGTGCATTTAAGTGTTGTGCAGAATAAATTACACGTAGTGGTAGTTAAACTTACTTCTCGTCCATCACAGATGACTGTGCCTCTGGCTCCTTTGTCGATGATGTCACAGGTCTCCTTAGTATGTTCTTGCTATATCAGTGTCCCTGCGGGATAGATTACATTTTTACTTCATACCACTACCGGAATGGTTTGTCTTTCTTTCTTTGTTTTGAGTTCAGGAGATCTCATGTTTATGGCTTAAAGTCATGTATATCAAACCTTTAAAACCAGAACGTTGTAGTAGAACATTATTTAAAGGTGACAGTAAAAAGTATCCGTGTTTATTTTAAAGGATGTTTGAATCTGGATTAGAAGGTATATTCTGAATGCCTGGAACAAACTATTCACTTCTCCAGAATATTCAATATTTTGTGTCTCTGAATAGTGTGTCGAGGTCGATAAAGCTCTTCGCGGGCGGTAGCGATAGTTAAAGTAGTTTTGACTGCAATTTGAACACATTTAAGGATTTTTATTTTGAAGAAAATCAATGGTTGCGTTGCTTGTGGTGCACCAAATTATTTCCTGGGCCATTCGGTGGTAAACTGTGACGCCATTGAGCGTTTGTTTGAGCCATTTAAAACCCGGCAGAAACATGTCTAACTTTCTTAAAGAATAATGTGCAAAATAACCGTTTGTAAGTGACAAGTGAAAGACTACAAATAACACGTGTGGCACACGGTATATTCTTGTAACCTATAGTCATCAGATTTATTTCACTCTGCAGTTTTGTTGCTTGGCTCTTAATTAGAGTTTAGACTGAAATTCATGTCTGTTCAGGTCATAACCCGAACTTCACCTTTAAACTGGCGCTATTTATCCCAAATGCAACAGTTGCAACCTGGCACTGTTGTGGAAATATGTACTATAATTGCAATTATGTAGTGTTTACTACTCCTGACGAGGTAGTGAAGTGCTTTATGCCAAGTAGCACACTAGTCCGGTGTGGTTAGTCTAGTGGTTGTTGGTTATTGGGATTAGCCATGTGCTCTGAAGGAAAACCCATTCCATGAATTTACTCCAGTTTCTTTGTGGTAGATTAAATTAATAGGAGTAAGGTGTGATCATTATTATGGACGATGTGGGTTCATGCAAATGGAACCTTGTCCATTTAAAACAATGGATTTTAGTTGAATGCCAACATTGGCTAAAAATCTGTAAAAACATATTCTGAGGAATAAGAGTTGCTGAATCAGTGAGTTACAATAATTTTGTACCAATGCTTGAGGTACTCAAAGACAGACGGCCTTATTACATAAACCCTGTGTATCACAGTGGTAATACAAAGTATGTTAAATACTGCAAATGTAGAGTGCAGTATTTATTTACCAGGTATGTTGTTACTATATCCTTCTGGATTCTGCATCTCAAAATGGAGGATAATACTCTAATGCTATATTTTTCCCTGTTCCAATATGCAGTTCTCAGGATAAGAGGCATTTTTCGAGTTTTACCAGCTGCAGTTTGTATGTGGAAAAACATTCCAACTTTCCACCCTATATATAATCTCGATTGGGAGTAAGGTCCCATTTCAAATGCACACGTGGGCGCAAATTGGAATTATTGGGTATTTGTAATGAAGTTCAGAAAGTTATAATACCCTCCTTTTCTCAAAGATGTCGCCCCTACCTAAGGAGGACACAGACTCCTCCATGTCCAGTATTGGATTAGTGCAAGGGGCCGATGGAAAGGCTGTTAACAGCTTGCATACTTTGACTGTCTAAGCAATGGCACTTGTTCCAATGTTTATATCTGAACTCAGGCCATGGTTTCCACTTTCTCAAGTGGGAATACCAACACAATGTTTATGTTTTGTGATTGTGACTGGTCAAGACTCTGGTACATGAATATGATTTTTGTCTAAACTCGTCAGTATTCTTTTTAACATGGTGATTCTGCTCTGTTGGTTTAAAGATCGTTGTGCAATTGTTTAGTTTACTGTAAAATATTTTGTTATATTGATATAATATTGATGTTTCTTAAATTTTCTGTTTTCATTGCATATTCGTAAGGGGAAAATAATCCCTTTTCCACATTTTAATGTGTGGCCTCTGAGACCGATGTAGCTGTCTCCCCAGACCAATGATTTAAAAAAAAAAATTCTTATATAATATACATACATAGAGATGCTTTATGTCAGCTGTCTTCATTCAGTGGTCGGGTAAATTAATATTCACATTTTGCTTATGCCCACCACTGCATACAGCATGGGTAACTAGGTCAGTGCTCATCCGCAACTGGCTCCACAGTGAGTGACAACTTTTTTGTGCACAGCTACATGTTAATAGTCCTCTTCAGCACCAGCGTTATTGGTTATAGTGGCATTTAACCAAAATACATAACTTTTAACTTTTACAAATTGTATTTTGTTTCTATGGGAGTACTTGGGACAATAAACAATGAATATAGATGAAATAAAAGCTCTCAAAGATGTGTGTTCTGTGTGTGCACGCAAAGGTGGCTGTCTTGAAATCCCTGTTTCTCATTATTTGCCTTTATTTACTATTCCAAGATGGCAATAATTTCCTTTCAATATGTCAGCCATCTTGGAATGATAAAGATTCATAAAGAATATTAAAAACAGAAACAGCTGCAGGAAAAGCTGTTAAGGATGCAGCTGAGGAAGGAACCTCTGGAAGGAGTGAAATTGACTGTAGTTTCTTAAAATCCTACAAGCATATTTGAGAATGTAGATTACCACGGTTGTAAGGGCTTGGAAGGTTGCAGAGAAAAAGTTAGAGAACTTGGCACTTGTTGAAGTGCCAAGAGCAGAGTGAAAACACTAGAGCAGGCTTCTCCAACGAGTAGCTCAGGAGCTGCTGGTAGCTGTCGAGCTCCAAAAGAAGAAGCCTTTGCTTGATTGAGTTTATATAGTTCTATCAAAATTTAAAAGTGAGTATTCAAGACAAATATGGGTGTATTGCCAGAACATGTAAGTTGATGCTTGGAGATAATTGGTTGAATTTCCACAATATATTTTAAACTGATATTTTATGGGAGATCGTACAGCACCGGGAAGACATATTACTAATAATATGACAGGTGTCAGGGCAACTATTTTATATGTATTATTCATGTAAAGGCATTCCAGATTAAGAAAGCCTTTTTATGTTTCTGATGGCAACCCTGCATGATGCACTCAAGTATCACTGTTGGTAATCTTGCATAGGGAAGCCACAAATGTTATCTTACATGATGTGGTCAAGATTACAACACTAATAATGTCAGTAGCTCAGGGCGATTTTCAGTGAGCATAAGTAGATTTTATTACAGAAAAATGTTATGGACCACTGCACTAGAGGGATGTACAGCAGAGATCTCTGTAGAAGTGAAGGAGCTGAAGGACTTGATGGTGAATGTTGTGGATAAATGCCAAAAATGCCAACACTGGTAAAGCAGAAAGAAGGAGATTTAAAAAGAAATTATATGGGTGTTTTTTTTCACCATTGACTTGCATTAAAATGGGGACAATTTCCAGTGGGAAAAAGCAGTAAAATGGGTGAAGGCACCCCTTTGAGTGTTAGATCGCATCTGCCTCCCAGGGAATGTGGAAGTCCACTAACCACAGGGGATATATTTCTAACTCCACAGTGTTGTCAAATTAAGAGGGGATTATGAAGCTCTCTGGGCTTCCAAGAGGATTCCAGAGGTACATTTATAGTGCCCCTCGAGGGGGGACGTACTTCTTAGGGATCATGAGAGGAGTTAATTCCTAAGCATTATATCTTCTACTGAGCACCAGGAAAAATAAAGTGGTGTGAAACCTCCCAACAAGTGGCCAGTCATCACTCCTCCTCCAACATCCTCTGTCCAGAAGTCAACGTTGTGCCTGATTTGTTGCCCCCTTCCTCGTGAAGGAAAGCTAAATCCCACAAGGCTCCAAAGATGTTTGTATTTGCACATTGGTGTCAATACAAGTGCCTTCCCATGCAGATATCGAAGGGATAGTTGGAAGCAGGAAGCCATCTACTTCCCCCCCAAAGACATTCCTAATTGTGAACTTTGGCAGTACTGCAAACCCCGAGCAGAAAGTCCTCCACTATCCAAAGACAAGGAAAGTCAGGGGATATCCTGCCTGGCTCAATGCTTGACTTCCTCCAGGAATGCTTTTCTTGCCTGAAAACAGCTGCCTGCTAATTTGAACCCGGCTTCAATAATTTTCTAGGTTAAAGACAGCCTCTTCCAATGACTGCAATCTAGCAGATGAGTCACTGAACAGATTGTCACTGGCTCAATTGCGCCAAGCAAGTTTTACAGCATCTGTTAGAAAAGGGGTCTTTGGTTGGCAGTCAGGTTACCCCTGTCCAAGCAAGGACCCTCACTCTAGTCAGGGTAAAAGAGAATCACCCTCAGCTAACCCCTGCTTACCCCCTTGGTAGCTTGGCATGAGCAATAGGCTTAACTTCAGAGTGCTAGGTGTAAAGTGTTTGTACCAACACACACAGTAACTTAATGAAACACCACAAAATGACACCACACAGGTTTAGACAAATAGGAAATATTTATCTAAACAAACCAAGACCAAAGCGACAAAAATCCACAATACACAAGTTAAGTTATCAATTAAAAAGCAAAAAGAGTCTTCATGTAGTTTTAAACACACCAACACTGTTAGCTTGAAAATGTACCTTGGGTTCGTCAACAATAACCCTGCACGGGCAAGTGTGCATCAAAAAGGGCTTGCGATGCGTCGATTTCACTCACAAGCGAGACCTTGCGTCATTTCTCCTTTCGTCAGGTCGGGGCACGTTGTTTCTTCTCTCCGCAGGAGAGCGATTAGTCGATAAGGTCAGCACTCTTGGGTCCGGGCAGGCCTTGTGTTGTTTTTACATGCCCAGCAGTCTTTGCGTCGGAAATTCAGCCGCACGATGATCCGAAAACCACGCAGCGCAGGTTGCGATCTCACCAGCCTCCGTCAGCGATGCTGTGCGTCGTTTCTGCAGACCCGAGCGTCGACCTTTGGGTCGCATTGCAGGCGAGTGTTGATTTTCAGACACGAAGCTGGTGGCACGTCGATTTTTGTAGCCACAGATCGGAGTTTTGTCAATCTTTTCCCCGCACATCGTTCTGTGCGTGGATTTCTCACTCTTGGGCTGCCAACTTCTCCTTTTAGGGCACTAGGAACTGGATGGGCACCACTTGGCAGAGGAGTCTCTCCAGAGACTCCAGGTGCTGGCATTGAGAAGTCTTTGCTGTCCCTGAGATGTCAAATAACAGGAGGCAAGCTCTAAATCAAGCCCTTTGAGATCTTCACAAGAAGGAAGGCAACACAAAGTCCAGTCTTTGTCCTTTAGCACAGGCAGAAGCAGCAACTGCAGGATAGCTCCATAAAGCACAGTCACAGGCAGGGCAGCTCTTCGTCCTCAGCTCTTCTCCAGGCAGAGGTTCCTCTTGGTTTCCAGAACTATTCTAAAGTCTGTGGTTTTTGGTGCCCTTCTTATACCCATTTTCTCCTTTGAAGTAGGCCTACTTCAAAGCAAAGTTTCTCTTGAACGTGAAATCCTGTCTTGCCCAGGTCAGGCCCCAGACACTCACCAGCGGGATGAAGACCGCACTGTGTGAGGGCAGGCACAGCCCTTTCAGGTGTGAATGACCACTCCTCCTTTCCCTCCTAGCACAGATGGCTCATCAGGAAATGCAGACTACACCCCAGCTCCCTTTGTGTCACGGCCTAGTGTGAGGTGCAACCAGCCCAACTGTCAAACTGACCCAGACAGGCAATCCACAAACAGGCAGAGTCACAGAAATGGTATAAGCAAGAAAATGCTCACTTTCTAAAAGTGGCACTTTCAAACACACAATCTTAAAATCAACTTTACTAAAAATGTATTTTTAAATTGTGAGCTCAGAGACCCCAAACTCCACATGTCCATCCGCTTCCAAAGGGAATCTACATTTAAAGGTAGCCCACATGTTAACCCATGAGAGGGACAGTCCTTGCAACAGTAAAAACAAATTTAGCAATATTTCACTGTCAGGACATATAAAACAATTACTATATGTCCTACTTTAACCATACACTGCACCCTGCCATTGGGGCTACCTAGGACCTACCTTAGGGGTGCCTTACATGTAAGAAAAGGGAAGGTTTAGGCCTGGCAAGTGGGTACACTTGCCAAGTCAAATTTACAGTTAAAACTGCACACACAGACACTGCAGTGACAGGTCTGAGATATGATTACAGAGCTACTAAAGTGGGTGGCACAAATAGTGCTGCAGGCCCGCTAGTAGCATTTGGTTTACAGCCCTTGGGCACATCTAGTGCACTGTACTAGGGACTTACTAGTAAATCAAATATGCTAATCATGGATGAACGAATTACATACACATTTTGTAAAGTAGCACTTGCACTTTAGCACTGGTTAGCAGTGGTAAAGTGCCCAGGGTAACAACAGCAGCAAAAAGAGAGTCCAGCACACATCAACAACCTGGGAAACAGGCAAAAAGTTAAGGGAGCCCACGCCAAGGATGAAAAGTCTAACAGCATCTATACTTATTTCTCATTCATAGCAGTAACTCTATACATCCACAAGCAAGTCTATTAAAGCATGCAGTTGCCAGTCTTCCTAATAATGTTGTGCCTTCTATGGGTTTTCTTCTGTGCTAGAATGTCAAAAAGTAAATGAAAGGGTGCCACAATAGAATATCAGTAGTGCACCTCGAATATGGTATTAATGGAATTAAATTTATAATCTTTGCATCCCCTGTTAGAATAGGCCCATCTTCACTTTTTAAATGAGAGCCCTAAAGAAGTTGCACAGCCTCTGTGTGAAATTTGTTGGCGAAAAAATGCTGTGCCTCCAGAGTATTAATAGGGAAAGGAACCTCTACTTTAAGTGGTTATGGAGGTGCCCTCTGGGAGGGATTCCCAATACAATACATTTATGGGTGTAATTTGACAGTTGTCTCACACCGGAAAGGTAACACCAATCTGTACTGTAATGGTCCTTTTCATAGGTTATCAGTTACTGGAACAGTTCATACCATGCTTCTGCCATTGAAGTGCCATTTGTCCTCAGAATCCATGCATGTAGATGCTCCTGTGAATCTGCCAGGCAAAACCACATGTTCATGGCTTATTCCAAAGTGCTGCAAAATGATGGTAAAATATCCCTTCATTAAGCATTGTCTGGATAATATAGTCTCACTGTGAAGTGGCATGATTGCCCTTATCTACAGAACTCTAAGGTTTGTGTTCAGTCAGAGCACATGCTGACATCACTTTTGGATCTTTTTGAGCATTTCTTGCTCCATGACAGTGACCTCCAGGCCGAGTGGACATCTGAAGGAGACCAAAGTTGACTCTCGGTAAACGGAGGGCAGCTCATAACCACTCAGTGTAGTTTGTTGCTGTTTGGGTCTGACTCAGCACTAGATCCAAAAACTAGTGCAGAGCCTCTGAAGGGTGATGTTTCAGGGGTATCAAATCACTATATTACATGCAATATTACACATGCCAAAAACATTGCTTCCACTACATCTGTGTGACCATTATATCACAAAGTAAGTTTCAAAAAGTGGGCATGGGGTTAAGAATAGTACATTTGTGGACGGGATACAGCATCAAAATATGGTGGATGTCCCATCCACAGTACTTAGAATGCTAATATAATGCACTTGGAATAAGTCAGATGGGACATTGCAACATTTTTTTCACAAAAAAATCTGCCAGCCAAACTCTAAATGTGACACCTATTCCCTTTTAAGCCATATTCAATAGCTGGTCTTCTCAAACTGGATGTGAAGGCTGAGCACCTTAATAATTTGCTTTGGGCATCTTCCCTCAGGTACTAGGGAGTCTCTGGTGGAGTGAATGACTAAAATGATGAGAATCCTGTTGTGGCTGGAAGTTAAAAATGTGTGTGGTAGGTTAAGCCTGCTAATAGGCTCCCTGATGGAGTTCCTCTAGAGGAGTCACTTGTGGGTGTCACCTTGAAATCCTCAGGTAACTAGCAGTTTTCCAGAGTGGCTAGCTATAAGAAATCTGTGATACTGAAGAGCTGTAGACTCCTTTTCTTCCCAGCCCAAACTCTATTAGACTTTAACCAGCAAGATTGCTCTGCTGAGATTAAAAAGGATATAAGGGGTTATTACAACTTTGGAGGAGGTGTTAATCCGTCCCAAAAGTGACGGTAAAGTGACGGATATACCACCAGCCGTATTACAAGTCCATTATATCCTATGGAACTCGTAATACGGCTGGTGGTATATCCGTCACATTTGGGACGGATTAACACCTCCTCCAAAGTTGTAATAACCCCCATAGTGTCAAAAGGCCTGACACCATAGGACGGCTTTCTGGTGAGACTAAAGGTGGAGTATAACGTTTACTGTTTACAGAAGCAAAAGCTGCCAAAGCTTTCTTATGCAAGTTAAACACTGAGGCGAAGTGACTGAGTTCATAGGATGGACTGCAAGTCTTCTCTTTGGGAGCCGGGCTGATTACGAAGAAGCGATACTGTTTGCATTGTGGTCAGTTCTTTCCTATGGCTCTCTCTTCCATCTTGCTTGCCCCTTTGGTTCCTGCTTTTATAGCCTGAGGTAGGCTGCAAAAGAGAAAGTACTTTGCTAAAATGCTCTTTTGGTTTTGCTATTGACTGGGCCCCGAAGGAGACACATCTATTAACCCCTTCGCTGCCAGGCCTTTTCCCCTCCTGTGCCGAGCCTTTTTTTGGCTATTTGGGGCAGTTCTCGCTTAGGCCCTCATAACTTTTTGTTCACATAAGCGACCCACGCCAAATTTGCGTCCTTTTTTTCCAACATCCTAGGGATTCTAGAGGGTACCCAGACTTTGTGGGCTCCCCTGCAGGAGACCAAGAAATTAGCCAAAATACAGCAACAATTTATTTTTTCCCAAAAAATGGGAAAAAAGGGCTGCAGAAGGCGGCTCGTGTTTTTTTCCCCGAAAATGGCATCAACAAAGGGTTTGCGGTGGTAAGATCACCATCTTCCCAGCGTTTAGGAACAGGCAGAATTGAATTAGAAAACCCCATTTTTCAACACAATTTTGACATTTTACTGGGACATACCTCATTTTTACTATTTTTTTGTGCTTTCAGCCTCCTTCCAGTTAGTGGCCGAAATGGGTGAGAAACCAATGCTGGATCCAGAAAACTAAACATTTCTGAAAAGTAGACAGAATTCTGAATTCAGCAAGGGGTCATCTGTGTAGATCCTACAAGTGTTTCCTACAGAAAATAACAGCTGAAATAAAAAAATATTGAAATTGAGGTGAAAAAAACAGCCATTTTTCTCCACGTTTTACTCTGTAACGTTTTCCTGCGATGTCAGATTTTTGAAAGCAATATACTGTTACGTCTGCTGGACTCTTCTGGTTGCGGGGATATATAGGGCTTGTAGGTTCATCAAGAACCCTAGGTACCCAGAGCGAATAAATGAGCTGCACCTTGCAATGGGTTTTCATTCTATACCGGATATACAGCAATTCATTTGCTGAAATATAAAAAGTGAAACATAGGTATCAAGAAAACATTTGTATTTCCAAAATAGCCGCAAGATAACGTGTTGAGAAGCAGTGGTTATTTGCACATCTCTGAATTTCAGGGTGCCGATACTAGCATGTGAATTACAGGGCATTTCTCAAATAGACGTCTTTTTTACACACTGTCTTACATTTGGAATGAAAAAATGTGGAGAAAGACAAGGGGCAATAACACTTGTTTTGCTACTCTGTGTTCCCCTATGTCTCCCGATAAAAATGGTACCTCACTTGTGTGGGTAGGCCTAGTGCCCGCGAAAGGAAATGCCCCAAAACACAACGTGGACACATCACATTTTCACAAAGAAAACAGAGCTGTTTTTTACAAAGTGCCTACCTGTGGATTTTGGCCTCTAGCTCAGCCGGCACCTGGGGAAACCTAGCTAACCAGCGCATTTTTGAAAACTAGACACCTAGGGGAATCCAAGGTGGGGCTCTGACCAGGTTCTGTTACCCAGAATCCTTTAAAAACCTCAAAATGTGGCCAAAAAAACACTTTTTCCTCTCATTTCGGTGACAGAAAGTTCTGGAATCTGAGAGGAGCCACAAATTTCCTTTCACCCAGTGTTCCCCCAAGTCTCCCGATAAAAATTGTACCTCACTTGTGTGGGTAGGCCTAGCGCCCGCGAAAGGAAATGGCCCAAAACACAACGTGGACACATCACATTTTTCCACAGAAAATAGATGTGTTTTTTACAAAGTACCTAGCTGTGGATTTTGGCCTGTAGCTCAGCTGGCACCTTGGGAAACCTAGCAAACCTGGGCAGTTTTGAAAACTAGACACCTAAGGGAATCCAAGATGGGGATGACTTGTGGGGCTCTGACCAGGTTCTGTTACCCAGAATCCTTTGCAAACCTCAAAATTTGACCAAAAAAACACCTTTTCCTCTCATTTCGGTGACAGAAAGTTCTGGAATCTGAGAGGAGCCACAAATTTCCTTCCACTCAGCGTTCCCTAAAGTCTCCCGATAAAAATGGTACCTCACTTGTGTGGGTAGGCCTAGTGCCCGCGAAAGGAAATGCCTCAAAACACAACGTGGACACGTCACATTTTCACAAAGAAAACAGAACTGTTTTTTGCAAAGTGCCTAGGTGTGGATTTTGGCCTCTCGCTCAGCCGGCACTTAGGGAAACCTAGCAAACCTGGGCAGTTTTGAAAACTAGACACCTAGGGGAATCCAAGATGGGGTGACTTCTGTGGGTCTGACCAGGTTCTGTTACAGAGAATCCTTTGCAAACCTCAAAATTTGGCCCAAAAACACTTTTTCCTCTCATTTCGGTGACAGAAAATTCTGGAATCTGAGAGGAGCAACAAATTTCCTCCCACCCAGTGTTCCCCCAAGTCTCCTGATAAAAATGGTACCTCACTTTTGTGGTGAGGCCTACTGCCCGCATAAGAAAATGCCCCAAAACAGTATCTGGACACATCAAAATTATCAAAAACAAAACTACCTGTTTTTGCGGGGGGCACCTGCATTTTTGGTCCTGGGCTCAGCAGACATTTAGGGAAACCTACCAAACACAGACATTTCTGAAAACTAGACACCCGAGGGAGTCCAGGGAGGTGTGACTTGCGTGGACCCCCCAATGTTTTTTTTACCCAGAATCCCCAGCAAACCTCAAATTTAGCTAAAAAATCAAATTTTTCCAAAATTTCTGTGTGGGATTACTGCACTGGGACAAATTTCATACCACGCAACGTTCCCCTCAGTCTCCCTGTAAAAATGATACCTCATTTGTGGAGGTGGGCCAAGTGCTTGTGAAAGGGAAGAGCCAAAAACATATCGATATTGAGGGGGAACCAAAAGGGGTCCAAAGGGGCAGTTTGCAAAAAACATTTTTAGGCTGACAAGTGCAGCAGAATTTGTATCGGTATAGATGAGACAATGCTGGGTGGTAGGAATTTTGTGGATTCCTGCAGATTACGGAAGGTTCCATCACAAAAACGTGGGAAAAATGTGTGATTTCCAGCCAAGTTGGAGGTTTGCAGGGCATTGTGGGTATGAAAATGGTGCGGGTGCATGTGAAACACACCACCCTGGAATCACCTAGATATTTAGTTTTCAGATGTGTCCAGGTCTTGTGGATTTTTCTACATGGCAGCGTCCCAAAGTCCATAAAGTGCAGCCCTCACCATTCCAAGTGGGACGATTTTGAGAGTTAGCCAAGCTCTCATGGGCCAAATGTAAAACCAAAACCCAAAATAATCAAATGACTTCTTGCTTGCTGTGGGATAAGATGTTTTAGAGTGCGGGGGAGAGCTAAAAGACTGTACCCCCTATAATTCAGAAGGGGCCTTAACCAGGTGCATACTGGTTGGTAGCCACCACCCCAATATGTTTTTTTTTTTTTTAAATTCCCTGGCATCTAGTAGACTTTCTGCGCCCCCGGGTGTGGATCAGGGGTAATTGCCCCATCTGCCCACTGGTGGGCAGAACAACTTTGGCCCCATTTATTTGGGGTGGGGGTATGGCCAGTAATGTGCCCCCATGGGGAGCGGCCCTTACCCAAGGGGCTGCCCCCTAAAGAAAACACATGCATACACACACACCAGTCCCTGGTAACTAAGTGGTTTCTGCCCCCCGTGGGGGCAGATTGGCCTAAAGAAAATCGGCGAATCTGCCCTGAAGGGGGGCAGAATTGGTCTAAATACAAAATAGGCCTCACAGGGGAGCGACCCTTGCCTAAGGGGTCGCTCCCCACCGCAAAAAAAAAACAAAAAAAAAAAACTAACAAACATTTCCCTGGCTCCTAGAGGTTTCTGTCCCCCCACCCCCCTAGCGGCAGATCAGCCTAATAACAATAGGCCGATCTGCCCCCAGGGGGGCAGAAATTGCCTAAAATAAATTTGCCCCCCCATTCCCCGGGGAGCGACCCTTGCCCAAGGGGTCGCTCCCCTTGCGTGACATTGGCGCAATAAAAAAGATCCCCGGTGCCTTGGGGGCAGATTGACCTAAAATCAGCCGATCTGTCCCCAAGGGAGGCAGAAATGGTCTAAATACAATTTGCCCCCAGGGGAGCGACCCTTGCCTAAAGGGTCGCTCCCCATCTCTAAAAAAAAAAAGAAAAAAAAAAAAATTCGCCCTGCCGCCTAGAGGTTTCTGCCCCCCCCCCCCGGGGCCAGATCGGCCTAATAATAGGCCGATTTTCCCCCGGGGGTGGCAGAAATGGCCTAAAATAAATTTGTCCCCCCTGGGGAGCGACCCTTGCCTAAGGGGTCGCTCCCCTTCCGTGAATTTTGCGTAAAACAAAATACAAACTGGTGTCTAGTGGTTTCTGCCCCCCTTGGGGGCAGACTGGCCTCATAAAAATAAGCCAATCTGCCCCCATTGGGGGCAGAAATGGCCTAAATATAATTTGCCCCCTAGGGAGCGACCCTTGCCTAAGGGGTCGCTCCCCAGCTAAAAAAAATAAATAAAAAATGTCCCTGGCGCCTAGTGGATTCTACCGCCCCTGGGCAGAAAAGGCCTTAAAAAATATTGCCCCCATGGGGAGGGACCCTTGCCCAAGGGGTGGCTCCCCCATGCTTTGCATTTCTCTTCTGATCGCGCTGGAAGCTCTGATGGGGGAGTGGCCTCTGATGAGGTCAGCGCGCAAATGTGCGCTGACATCATCAGACGTCTCTGGGGGGTCGGGTGGAAGGGGAAGGGCTTCCCCTTCCATCCCTGCCTTGGGGGTGTGGGAGGGAAGCCCACAGAGGGAGCGCTAGCGCTCCTTCTGAGCTCTGTGCTCAGGATGTAATGGTTACGTCCTCGGCACACGAGCACTGTGCCGCAGGACGTAACCATTACGTCCGCGGCACAGAAGGGGTTAAGACTACACCATGCAATGTTTGTCTTAAGCTCTCAATAAAGTAGCAGGTGTGGCAAACCTATTAAGTCACTGACTGGGCCACAAGCTCAATAAAGATGGGACATTAGTGGCAATTCAGGCCAAGTATCTGGGATGTTTTCTTCGCCTGATTTCCTTGTACCATCCAAACCAGGTCAGGAGGCCTTCCTGCATGATATGACAGATACTCTTAAAAGCCTGGGCTTCCTGCTCACTGAACCTGGTCATAAGTGAGGTGAACAATAAAATACGGAATTGATTAATGATACTGCCACCATCTTTGGCGAAGGAAAGACTTGGAAAGAACATGCAGGCCTTATTGCAGTTGTTGTACTGGTTATCAGTTGCAGATTGACATTTCCCACTAGTCAGATGAAAAAACTACACTAGAATGGATCATATTCTTTTAAATGAATGGCTGTTGAAGAAGTTTAGAGTAGTGGGCCAAAGTCCTCTTTCCTGGTGACCTGATCACGACCCGACTGACACTCAAAATTGTCGGCAAAGTGGAGAAAATCTTGGCTGTTAAATAATGCAATCCTCAAAGATCCGGTATTGCTAAATATATGACAGATCATCAAGAACTACCTATGAAAATGGGGAAGTTTGCACAGCCACAGTATAGCACTCATTGAAAGTTGTATAAAGGGGCAATTTATAATCAAGGCTGCTGTTTTCAATTATATGAGGAATGCTCTACTGCAGAAAGTAATTGAAAACTTGTCTGTGGTGGAAAGAATGCATAAACATACGCAATCATAAAGATATTTGCAGAAAGTAGTGACTCTCAGAGGACAAATCAGAAGCATAGAAATCAGGGTGTGCAGTTTGCTGGCTTATTTAGCAAATCAGGCAGACTCCTAGCTAATGTCCTAGGAGTGAAGAAAACATGCATCTCCATGGTGGAGTTAAGAAAATCAGATGTGATCTTGTTTAGAGAACAAAAGGAGAAGGATGAGAGGTTTAAAATGTATTTACTGAGCTTAATCACAGGGAGCTCACTGAAGCTAAAGATAGGCAGGTGTACCTACTGAGGGCAGCTCTCCTACAACCCTCAGCAGTCGAGATGGTATGTGCCGATAACCAAGATGGAGATCGAAAAGGCAGTTCAGGTATTTATGTGGCCAAGGGCCTCTGGCCCAGATAGCTTTTGAACAGCTTTAATAAAACTGTGGTCCCACAATTTCTGGCAACCTTATTGAAAATATTTAACCAGGTGATGCTGACCAAGGCAGTTACCCTAAAGTGACCAAAGCCGCAACCTCACTTGTCTTCGAGCCTTGTGCTGTCTAAATGCAATTACCTTGACCTACAAATTATGTAAACATCTGATGCCTTTGTTCTGATAGAGGAGCTAGCTAGTATGTACAATACTTTTTCAAGAACTGGTTTGTTTACAGATAAATGCGTTGTAGACAAGGAGGGGGCAAGAGGGTGTGGGAGAAAATATATATCATACCATTTGGGGATAAAGGAGATAGAGCTTGGTGGAGATAGTATTGTGGAGCTACAAATTTTAAAAATACATTTTTTAAAGAAGCAGACAGTGTCAATACTCAGTCTTGACAGAGAACGAGAGTGAGAGACAATTACCTTGTGAGAAGAAGTGAACAGAACAGACTGTCAGAGGTTTAAACCAAACACATTTTGAGCTGAAAATCTAAAAGCTCTGATGGCTCCCTCAGACTTAAGGAGTGCAGGGATGTGGGGGCGGGGGGGAGAGAAAAAATAATACCCAAGTCACAGCATGAGCAGCAGATAGATACTAATTAAGATGAAGCCATCTGTGCTTGTTCCTTGCTCCACGGACAGAAAAGGAAGAGCCTCTCGGCAGGCGCAGGCCAATTAGGAGGCAGCTAAGAAGAGTGACAATGATGCCAACGAATAGTAAGCAATGGGCGGGCTCCAAGCCCTTTTAAGTAAACAGTACCTCTCGCACCGCACAGCGCATCATCAGGTGAGACCTAAAAATGAGTCCATCTACACCATAAAATAACTGCACTTCCATAAAATTCATGAATTGACTCGCCTCCGAAAAATTATCCATGCCGCCAATCCATCTTGTGACAGCCACCTCTTCCATAAATTTAGATAAGCGTGGTTGGAGCGTGTGACATTGTTTAACGAGGATATATATAAAAGATGAGGCAAAGTGCTCCTCGAAAGGGGGGTTCTTTTCTGACTGAGGCTGGAACTCCTAGCATGGCAGGAAAAGATAAGACTCTTAGGATTTGTACAATTTTAAAGAAGGTGTTCATCATTTAAGAACTGTGCTGTATCAGTTGCTTTTGGGTATACCGTAAGTCTTAGATCAGTAGAGACAGATTTGAAGGTGCGGCGGATATTTTCTCAACATGAAGGAGCCAATTTTGCTTTTGTGTTTTTTCTGGCAAAAACAGAGCCGTGTATAATAACAAGCACTGTATTAAAACGGGGAAATCGTGTTTTCTAACTTTGCAAAACTCATGGGTTTGGCACTTCCTTATGGTTAACGCCCTGCTGTTAAGAATTCAAGAGCAGAGGGCAAGGGTCTGTGTGTCTCTTATTTCAAAATTGATCATTCAGATTTTTTTTATTTTTATATTCCAGACATATAAAATGTTGCCACCTTTCACTCCCAGTTTTTCTGTTGTGTATCTGAGGTATTTATAATAGCTGTGTTTTTCGAGAATGTGTCCAAGTGTTCGCCATTGCATTTTCCAGTACTTTGTACTGCCTTTGTGGGTCGTTTAATTTTCCGTGCTTGTGTTGCCTACTGCGTCTGTGTGTGTTTTTTTATAGAACACTCTTGAGTGCCATGTGTCTATTTTGCCTGCAGGTTTTAAGTGGTTTATTTCATGCCCTACTAGTGCCCGTGTCTCGCTCCTTGTAGATCCCTCACAGCAGCTAAAAACAAACACGCCCTCGTCTAACTTTAACAAGGAAGGCACTGTGCCTGAAGGGGCTTTTTCAGATTTTGGTGGTCACTTGATGCCTTCTGGCACCATGACATCTTGGCGTTGTTATGGGCTTTGAGGTTTAGATTCTTAGACTATGACTTGACTTTGATGCTCATTTCAGAAAAATGTTATTTCACCATCTGAAAATAGTTTTTAGTTATTCCTGTGCTGTATTTATTTTAAAGAAATGTCCTGTCTCTTTTAATTGTTTCTAAAGTGCAGAATATCTTTATTTAAATAGAACTATTGTGATTACTGTGCGCCAGCCATAATCGTATTTTCAGCACGGACAGTACAACAAAAGTCTTTCACCCTGGCCTTCAGTGGGTGGCAAGGTCATCTTAAGGTTTTTGAGGGCCCTGGGCAGGAAATAGTTTGGGGTCCCTGTATGGAGTAAATCTGAATTTGATCACACCTTTCTTGCTAATTCAATCCTCTATGGTGCCCAAACGTGCTGTACTTTGTGATGAACTTTAACAGGGTCACAAAAAGCAGTTGCAAAATATTTTGCCTTGGACACTGCTTAGTGTTGCAGAGGACCCTATTTATATGTTAATGGAGAGTGAACTAAGTCGCAATGACATTGGATTTCCCTACCTGTCAACATTATGGAGGAGTAAGAGCCATCAGAGGTTTGGCTGTATGTCCACCCAGTTAATTTAGATGGGCGTACATACAGCCGTTTTTCAGTTCCTGTCACCGCCAAGAAAAACCTGTTATCACCATGGCAAGGGAGGCATTTTTTTATTTTCAAAAAGAAAATCCTGCATTGGGATATTCTTTTGAAAAACAAAAATTGTAAGTTTGCCATGTGGTGCTATCTTGTTGACAGAGCACTCTGTCAAATGTACAATGCGTTGGCAGGAACGAAGTTCCTGTCAATGCTAGAAATGTCCACCAGACCATCAGACATTTCTAAATTTGGCGGGTGGTACCTCCTTTAGGATGATGGAGAAATTTACTCAGTTGCCCTGGCAGGGAAACGGGCAGCCCGCCAACAAATAAATCGGACCCATAGTCAGGTAGGTAGGGCGGGAAAGAGGTTTAGTTGGAGAAATAGAATAGGCAGTGGTCACATAGAGAGAAAGTTCACTTTCACAAGGGCACCCCTTGGAAGGTGGGGCCCTGGGCAACTGACCACTTTGCCCAAGCCTTAAAACACCTCTGGGTGGTACTGGACAAATCTGCTCAATGGCTATTATATTGAGCATGCCACAAAGCCAATGCTCCAGTCGCCTCTGAAAAATGGGTTTATAGATATTATTGCTACACTCATCTGCAGCATCAATGAATAGGTGATTACCAGTAAGAGCAGGATGTGTTGAGTCGGGAAGGTGACCCTCTAAATACAAGAACCTCAATAACTGACGCTAGACCATTGAACTTGGGTTTTGAGAAAACTCCTCAGACCAAATTTATTCAACAAAATTAAAAACATTCACATAGGTGACTTGAAGATTCCATCACATATTAAGCATTTCATATTTGTTTATAATGACTTCACAATATTTACATTACCCAGTGTCCAATTTCTAGGCAAAATTCTTAGCAACCTCTCAATGTCAGAATTGGGCTCATAATTTGCCACCTACCCATCTCACCCATCTCACCCAGCATCTTCTAAAACATGACCCATTGATGTAACATAGATGGGGACTACTGACTACTGTCATCCGTTTTCCTACGTCCCAAAACTATGAACATTGCGAGCACAAAAGCTTACTCAAACCGTGCCATAGGCATCTCTGTAGGGACCACCTGACACAATTGATTGAACTTTGGCTCCATACACTACTTGTCACAATGTACGACCAAACAAACACCCCCTCGAGGAACACTTTAGCTAAGCAGGAGATGTTAGTCTCTAAAATTTGTAGCAGGTGCCTCCTGCCAGCTAAGTCAAATCATTACCATCCACACACAAGTTGATGAGAGCCTGTGGGAGAAGCCCCTTGGCTTGTGTCTTCATTAAGTTCCTCAACTGACAGAGGCAGAGAACGCTGGTGGCACACCACTGAAACCCTAGACCTGCATTGCTTGCCTGCTGTTAGACTTCCCTCCTTAGGAAGGCCCCACCAGCCCTTTAGATGAACAAGTGATCCATCATTACTTAACACAGAGATGGATGCAAATGCAAGAGGTAAGTCAACAGAAACGAAAAACTTTACCATATCCTCAACCACATTTTATGCTCTCAAAAACTCACTAAATGATGTTAGGCCAAACGTAACATTCATAGTAATCCAACTTCCTCCTCCCAATTGTTTTAGCAATGCCCAGCCCTAAATTGTGTCCCTCGGTGGAAGTAGGTACCCGAATTCTAAAGAGTGCAAACTGAAATTAGAGTTGGCAATCCCAATCACTTTCAATGTTAGACCCAGCACCTCAACACGCTAATACATTGATGGGGCATCTCATTATTGTATACCAATAAATATCTTGCTGGGACTGCTGCTTGTGCTAGGAGAAATTCCTACAGTGCAGCTGCTTTGCAACATGAAAGACCTAAGGCCTGCTGCAATGTCACAGGCTCTTCTCTGCTCAGTTCATCAGTCTTGGAGCAGGGCAGATATAGGATGATAGCATCTCCCAACCACGTAATGCCCTCCAAGAGTACCCTCTGCCCTCTAAACTGCTTTGGGTTTAAAGACCAGTACTGCCACTCAGAAATCCCAGTATAAAGCTAAACAAAAGATAGCTTTGAGCAAGACCACCTTTTATCCTGCGCTAAAGACTAACATGAAGGTGCCTATGAAATGCATCAATATGTCCTACTGCATGCAACTCCTGGGATTTCCCTGCACTCCCTCAATCATCTCCAAGCCTCTCAATGTTCTGTTTGCCCCAAATGATTTAGAATAGTACTGTGCTCTTGGTGCTTTAATGAAGAAGGCTAAGGCTGACATATGTTTTCTCACAAAGACAGCTGATCTCTCCTAAACTTTCACAATCTACAAATATTTACAAAAAAGCTTGCCATGGGACTTCATAGAATGACTGATAGGATGTCTGGCCTAACTATACACCAAGACTCCACAGATGCTCTGATTAAAACATGGATTCTTCTGTAAGCTCATAGGTGAAATCTTTGGAGTTCCTGCACCTTACAATGAGACAGGGTGTCAGTGACATTATTTACCATACCAGGGGCATGCTCAGCCTTGATTAAGATGTTATGTTTCAGGCAAATCAGCGCCGTCTCCTTCATCAAACGAGCACCATCTTACACCTGGCATGCTTTAAATGAATTACAACAACTATTGACATAATGTTATACTAGAACATAACTGACCAGTTGCAGAAGTGGCCTGCTGGACCCATAGTGCTATAACAATGGAGAACAAATCAAGGTTTGTCACATTCTTGACAAGTCCAGATTCCAATCAAAACACTGCCTTTTTTCCATACTTGTCCTGAAGCATCCCTAAACTGACTCAACTCCTAGCTCAGGGTTACTGGTGTGGGCCAAGCTGATATTCCACTGAATTACTCGAGAAAGTAAGCCCAGTTTGCCATGTCCTTCTTGACTTCTGCTGGCAGTCTGATTTTGTGCCGTCTCTCACAGAAAACCAACATTACCTATACAATAGGTTGTGAGAAAGGGAGCACCATTTGTATGATCTGAGCGCAAAACTAAGTTTCACAGTTACTACCGCTAGTTGTTGCAGTAAGACCTTATGCACCCTCAAGCAAGACCCAATTGACTCCTTAAATGAAGCCACTTTCTCAGGTGGGGGATGGCAGATGTAACACTGATCTTTATTCTAAGGAAGGCTGAAGAGGTAGCTAGACTAGTGTTTTTTCCTCCACTAGGGAAACCCTGAACTCTTTCATGAGCTTAGTTAAGTGGCCAAGGACACTCCACACTTCTGCAAGTCCACTGGCCCATGAACAAATAGGCCCTCATCATGACATTGGCGGTAAATCCCGCTTAGCACCACGCTGACGGCCGCCAACATACTGCAGCGGTGGCGGATAACCGTACTGCATATTATGACACACACACACAAACTGACAGAATACAGCCACATACACAAATCCGCTAGCCCAAAGGTCAATGATAAAGTGGCGATCCCAACACCCATACCGTTACGCCAAAAGAGCAACGCCCACCACATCATGACCCACGAATCACCATGGCAGACATTCAGTAGTGGTAAACCATTGTCGGTACACACCGCTGTGCTCAGAAAGGACACCCAAAACTAAACTGCACAACATTGGCCAATTCAAACAACAAACACCTGACCCCCATACACACACCACACCCACCCACTCACACCACTATAAAACACCCACACCCACATTACCCACAACCCTTTACGTATACAAATCCTTGCCACCAGACAGACATGAAGACCACTGCGACAAATACACACACACCCATACATCCCTCACGCCCTCCACTATGCACACCCAATCACCCCACCCCACACCCACACACTCACACACATCACACAACACCCATTTCCCCTCAAAGGTACCCCGTGTCACAGATGAGGAGTTGAGGGTCATGGTGGAGGAAATAGTTCGGGTAGAGCCACAGCTGTTTGGAGCACAGGTCCAGCAGATATCTTTTGCAAGGAAGATGGAGATATGGCGGAGAATCGTGGACAGGGTGAACACCGTGGGACAGCATCCAAGAACAAGAGACGACATCAGGAAGAGGTGGAACGACCTAAGAAGGAAGGTAAGTTTGTGGCAACAAGGCACCAGCTCTCCATACAGAGGACTGGCGTTGGACCCCATCTCCTCCCCTACAGCTCAGAGCATGGGGGGAGCAAGTCTTGGCATTATTGCATCCTGAGGGACTCACTGGAGTAGCCACTGGTAAGTCAGCATTTACACTTATCACCCCCCATACCTGCATGCCATCTCACACCGTCACTCCCATCACTCCACTCCATCCCACACACTGCACCAACGCAGATGACTAACCCCAATGCCAAGCCCTGCTTGCCATACCAATGCATGGACAGCCTTCCCAGCTCTGTATGGACACCCATCACCGAAGCATGCACAGCATAGGGGAACTAACAATCCCACAATACATCACCATACACAATCAAAGGTGGAAGGGCAAAAGCAACCATAGAGCGGAGGATAGGGATGTACAACATGCCACAGGCATGAAGCATAATACATCTCTAACATACCCACAAGTGCCCCAGCCAATCTCAGAGTAGAGGAGGTGCCATGACTATCCTGTCCCCCAACAGAAGATGCCCCCAGTGATGACAGTAACTCTGGACTCCAGGATCTGGATCAACAACCTGGCTCATCAGGGACCACTGGACAGTTGGTCACCCCAGCCCACTCACAGTCCACCACAGAGCCTCCCCCATCAGTTACAAACACCACAGCACCCACCCAGCGTCCCCACACCTCTGTCCCCAGGACACGTCAGTCAGCAGTGTGCTCACCTGTACAGGGACCCCAGTCCACACCTCATACCCAAGGCAATCAGGAGCCTGGAGTCAGTGGCAGTGGGTACACCGTTCAGGGGACAGGGGCACAGGGCAACAGGGACACTGGGAGGATCGCTGTACGCCAGGTGGAGGACAGGCCCAGGTAACAGACTCTCCACGAGGCAGTCACCAATGTCCTGCGTGCCTACCAACTATCCTAGGACACGATGGGCCAGATCCTGAACAACATGCAGGAGAACAAGAGGCTGCAGGAGGAACACCATCAGGAGAACAGGGAGAACTTGCAGGCACTCAACACCACCATGATCGTCATAGCAGGGGTGCTGGCAGACATGGCCAACATCATGAGGGAATGGACAGCACACCAGCGGGCCCCAACCACTAGCCAGTCTATTGACCAGCCCCCCACTTCCGCTGCAGCTTGTGGACAGGAGGCACTGCCACAGGACCCACAGGCCACCAGCACCCCTCCCCCTGCAGAAGGTGAACCACCCCGCAAACATTCCTAGCGAACCAGACAGAAGCCAGAGACACTTACCAAGACCACCGCCAGGAAATGAGACTCTCCTGATTCTCCCCCTTGTGTCCCACCCTGTCACCATGTCCACTTTGAAGTGTCATTACTCCCCTTCCTATGGCCCCTTGGACACTGGACCTGTGCTACTGGAACAATACCCTGGACTTTCTTCCACCATCACCCCATTCCATTGTACTTTACCCTCAATTATATAGCACTGCAATAAACACACTTGAACACAATTTGAGTAACACTGTTTTATGTCTCTTTAAAGTATATTTGTAGGAACGGTCACATCGAGTGCAAATGATCTAAACACTGTGATAGCTAACAAATAATGATGTGGAACAGTCTGTAGTGATCACTCCATGACAATGTTGTCATATCACCAACATCTGGAAAATGAGAAGCCATAGGTGACAGTAAGTTGAGATGCAAAGGAAGTGAATGCCATCATGCCACAGGCACACAGATGTATCAATAGTCACAGTAATCTTCAGTTCCACTGTCTCGCCTGTTTGTCATTGGAAGTATTGTTGTATAACTGATGTTCTGTTGTCCTCATCCTCTGCCTCCTCATTCTCACTGTCCTCAGGGTCCACTGCTGCCACAGGGTAATCTCCATTCCCCTCCTCCTGCAGAAAGGCACATGTCGTCTGAGGGGCAGGTTGTGCAACATGCAGCATGCCACTACTATCTGGCAGACCTTTCCGGGCGAGTAGCACAGGGATCCGCCTGTCAGATGGAGGCACCTGAACCTGGTCTTCAGGAGGATGAAGGTCCTTTCAATAATTCTCCTGATTCGCCCATGTGCCTCATTATAACGTTCTTCAGCCCCTTTCCTGGAATTCCTCACAGGGGTCAGCAGCCAGAGTCACCTGCAAGTATTGAGGGACAACATTTAGCCTTACACAATCCTATTGGGAGAACACCTAAAGGCATACACTGACATACGGTGGGTGGGGTATCTGGCTCACCTGTTAGCCACACCCTGTGCCTCTGAGGTTGGGCCATCACATTTGGGATGCTGCCATTCCTCAGGATGAAGGCATCATGCACCGACCCAGGATACTTGGCAGTGACGTGGGAGATGTACTGGTCCGCCAGGCAAACAATTTGCACATTCAGTGAGTGGAAACTCTTCAGATTCCTGAACACCTGTTCATTTCGGCGGGGGGCTAACACAATATGCGCACCAATTATTTTGGAGATATGGCCCATTGCATAGAATTCTGCCTTTACTGTGGCCAAATTGTCCACCTGGGGGAAAGCAATGTAGCTGCACATGTGTTTCACCAGGGCAGGCAAGACCCTTGCCAGCACAATAGAAAACCTTGGCTGCGACATTCCAGCTGCCAAGCCCACTGTCAATTGGAAAGAACCAGTACCCAGGAAATGGAGCACTGATAGCACTTGCACAAGAGGAGGGATCCCAGTGGGATGGCGGATAGCTGATATCAGGTCAGGCTCCAATTGGGCACACAGCTCTGTGATTGTGGCCCTGTCCACTCTATAGGTGAGTATAATGTGCCTGTCCTCCAGTGTAGCCAAATCCACAAGGGGTCTGTACACGGGGATTCATCTTCTCCTCCCATTCATCTGCAGCGGTAGGTATCTAAGGGTCACAAGAGTGAGTAGGCCGTCACTATTTGAACAATGGAGCCACAACCTCAGTGTACATGTTGCATTTATGTGATGGGACAGTGGTAATGACAGGTATGTGCAAATCTAGGCAGTGATGCATTAAAACTTAATCAGATGGTTGTCGATCTCTGTGACATGGCGTCTGCCTGTCCTGTGTAGGGAAAGGTGGAAGTGAGGTAACTCCCCCGACGTTAGGCGTCTTGGCGGAAGGCGGTCTTGCACCGCCGTGCAATTCCTCATTGGATAATATGGGGCTCTATGGAGTACAGTGGCCAATGGGGATCAGCGCCGGCAGTGATGGTGTACACCGCCACAGACGTGACTGCCATTTTCTATTTGATTCCTCACTTGTTTCCTGACCTTCAACAGGAGAACACCTGCACTGCGTGTGCTGCTGTGACCTGTGTTTGGAACGTACCATGGCCTGTGTGCCCGGGGAAAGGGTCCCTACTTTCCCTTTGGAGGAGTTGGAGCGACTGGTGGATGGGGTCATACCCCAGGACGGACTGCTGTATGGGCCTTCAGACCAACAGGTGAGTACACCTTGGGCACGATGCATGTGGGGAGGATGCGTGCAAGCATTGTGTCATGGGGGGAAATGTAATGTTATGGTGTACATGGTGTGCGCCAATGGTGATGGAAATGAGATTGGTGGGCCATATGTGTGACAGGCTGGATTGTATGTGTAATGGTGTCCTCCCGTCTGTATCGCCTCTGCAGGTCAGCGCCCATCAAAAGAAGGGATTATGGCGTGTCATCGCCAAGGATGTGCGGACCCTGGGGGTCTATGGCAGGTGGAGCACCCACTGTCTGAAATGGTGGAAGGACCTGAGACGCTGGGCACGGAAGAACACGGCGGCCCAGCTGGGGATGGCCTCCCAACGAGGAAGGGGTGCCCATCGGAACCTGACCCCCCTGATGGCCTGCATACTGGCGGTGGCCTACCCAGAGCTGGATGGGCGCCTGAGGGCATCACAGCAGCCACAAGTGGATGAGTACAGTGGGCATTACTACAACAATTGGTAGGTGGCATGGGATCCGGGTGATGGGTGTCAGTTAGTGGGCGCCCCTAATGCCAGGCCCGACATTGCTGCATGATCCAGCTCAAGGGTAATGGTTGAAAGGGAAAAAGAGATAACCTAGCTAGGTTGCATTACATGTCAGGCAGGGCTTAGTGTGTCCCAGGAGGCGTGCAGTTGGCGGTGTTTGGCCCTCATCTTGCTGTGGCATCTAGCCAAATCAATGGCAGTGCAATGCATAGTGCTCAATCCTGATCCCTGTGTGTGATGGTGCTGTGTATGCCAACAGTGGTTTTGGTGCAGTAATTGACCCAGTGTTCTCTTTCTCTCTACCCCCCCTTTATCTTCTGTCATCCTGTCCATGTGTGCATTAGCATCACTCGGCAGAGGAGCAGGGGCACTGGCGACAGTGGGAGCTGCTTCCCACAGGTCCCAGGAGGCAGAGTCCACTGACACCGAGGGAACCAGAGGGCAAGGGGAGCACAATGGCAGAGACAAGAGGTAACAACACTGACTCGGATACCTCCTCCGATGGAAGCTCCCTGGTGGTGGCGGACACCTCTGTGATCACCCCAGCTGCAGGTACAGCCGCCGCCCCGTACCAGTACTGCCCTCTCAGTAGCCCTTCAGCCAGTTGCCCTTGCCCGCTCACCCAGGAGGGTGGGCTTCTTCTTCGCCCCAGGCACCTCAGGCCCTGCCCCAGTGAGCCCTGCTGCCCTGAGTGAGGAGGCTATTCACCTCCTGAGATCCATCTCTGTAGGGCAGTCAACCATTGTGAATGCCATCCAGGGGCTGGCATCCCAGATACAGCAATGCAATGTATTCCTGGAGGGCATCCACGATGAATTGGCGACCCAACAAAGATCGATTCAGGTTCTGGCCTTTTCTCTGATGGCAGCTATTGTCCCTGTCCTGACCGTCCCCCTTCCAACTACCACTTCCCAGTCCCAGGCTCCTCAACCCCAACCCATCCCATGCACACATACAGACGAGCATGCACACAATACAACACACAAGAGTAGCACAGTCAAACACAGGCACCACACTTCAACACACAAGCACTCACGCAAACACCAGACATTTTCAGACACAACCACATCCACTGCCTTCACTGTCTCCCCCTCCTCCTCCTCCACCTCCCTCACAGTCACGTCCACACTCACACCTGCATGCACTGCTCAACAACCACCACCAGCATCACCACACCAAGCAGCACACACATCTCACTAGCAGACACCTCCACAACATCCATTCTCACATCCCCTGTGTCCTCTCTAACCCTGTCTGTCCCCCGCAAAGCACACAAACACAAGCGCTCAGACACCCAACAGCCATCCACCTCACATCAGCACACTCCCCATGCACCTGCACTCAAGTCCAGTAGACGTACTCCTCCAACAACCACTCCCTCAGCCTCCTCTCCCATCCCTCCTCCCTCTTCCTGCCCCACCGTCCCTAAAAAGCTTTTCCTTGCCCACCTTGACCTCTTCCCTCCCCCCCTTCCTGCCCGTAAGAGAAAGTCCCAACGACCCAGCCCAGCACCTCAGCCAAAATGTCAACGCGGACAGTGGATGCGCCTCCTCGTCGTAGAGGCAAGACTGTGATGGTTCCCACTACACCAGCCAGGAAGAGGAAGGATCCCACAGCCACTGCCATGAAGGGGAAAAAGCCCTCGACTCCTGCCATGAAGAGGAAGAAGCCCTTGACTCCTGCCATAAAGGGGAAGGAGCCCGCACCTCCTGCCATGAAGGTGAAGAAGCCCTCGACGTCTGCCATGAAGGGGAAGAAGCCCTAGACTCCAGCAGAGGCTGGCAGGGTGACACCACCAGTACCAGTGGTCACAGAGCCCTCACCTCCAGCTGAGACAGTGCAGCCCTCCCCTCCAGCAGCGGCTGCCCATGAGGCACCTTCACCTGCTGACACAGTGCTGCTGTCACCTCCAGCAGAGCCTAGCAGGATGACACCACCACCAGTGGTCACGGAGCCCTCACCTCCAGCTGAGGCAGTGCAGTCCACTCCTCCTGCAGAGGCTGCACCTTCACCCGCTGAGACAGTGCAACCCTCAACTCCAGCAGAGGCTGCCCAGGAGGCACCTTCACCTGCTGAGACAGAGCAGCCCTCACCACCAGATGAGACAATGCAGCTCTCACCTCCAGCAGAGGGCATGTAGGCTACCTTCCTGCGACTGCTGTACAACTAGCCCCCTCCAGATGCAGTTGGAAAGTCATCCACTTCAGAGACTGTGGGCTTCCGCTTCCCAGCACAGAGAAATGGGCATGGAGCCTCCTCCGGGAGCAGAGGGCAAGTCACCCACTCCAGAGACTATGGCCTTGCACTCCCCAGCACAGAGGAATGGCCATGGAGCCCCCTCCAGAAGCAGTGGGAAAGTCATCCACCTGAGAAGAGGTGGCCTTGCACTCCCCAGCACTGAGAAATGGGCATGGAGCCCCCTCCAGAACCAGTGGGCAATTGCCCCAACTCAGCTGAGGTGACCCCCATCCCCTCCCTCCCTGAGGTGCCTGCCCACTTACAACATGATGCCCCTGCAGATGTCTGTGTAGTTTATGTCAGGAGACAAGTTGGGGCTTGGACTGTGCCCTGTGGCTAAGTGGGCCCTTTGTTCTTTGGACTGGGCATCAGCCCTCCTTTGTGGACAATTGTACATATCATGTTCATGTGGTGGCTTTTTCCTTGCTAATACATTTTCAGTACTTACGTAATCTGGTCCATGTTTTATTGTGCCGTGTGTTGTGTGTGATTGGTTTACATATACTGCTGGTTGTGTGTATGGTGTGTGTTGTGGGTGTGTGTGCCACTCTCATTTTCCTCCCTCCCTCCCTTGTGTTCAAGGTGGCTGTACTCACCGTCCTCTTCTTCATCAGTGTTGGTGTTCCAGGTGGAGCATGCCGTAGAAGAGCATCGGGAAGACTTGCAGTTCCGGTTCCATGGCGGCGGCGGAGTCCTCTGTGTACGTGTTGGTGAGTCTTTCGTTTTCTGTGTTCAGTTTCCGCCAGGCTTTTGATGGAGTTGGCACAGCCCCAGAAATCGTGGCGGTGTGCTGTGTCATAATATGGTGGGCGGTACTTTGTCTTCCGTCTGGCTGTTGATGGCTACTGCTGTGGTGTGTGGTGTTTACGCCCTGGCGGATGGTGTGGTACATTGGCTGTCTATGGGAGTTCTCACCGCCATGGTCATAATTTGGGGGTAATTATCACCGGCCTGTTGGCGGTATTTCCACCACTTTATCACTCACTGCCAATGTCATAATGAGGGCCATAATCACCACATCTCCATTTGTGAATGTCCTCCAGCCTGTTTAACAGGATTAAGAGGCACTACCTGTACATCCTGATCCTTGGGTGCTGGAGTTACAGGATGCACATTGCCACTGTGACTGACCCCTTCATGCTAGTGCACTTTAGCAATTGGTGGAAAGGCTGATATTTGGGGAAAACCCTCTCCAACTGCAATGATCTTCTACTGGAAGATGGACTGACCGTGAACCTCAGGTAAGGAGAAGCAGCTGAGGAGGCTACAATTGTTCAAGTAATTCCTCCAGCCTACCACTGCTAGATTTGCGTTCTTACCTTCAGTCTGTTCCTCTTGACCTGTTTTGGATCCATTAGTAAAAAAAACTTCAGTTCAAGAAAAAGGCTTGTGCTTATAGTATACAATGCTGAGTGCCCTCATGTCTATCGCTTCTGACTAGAGAAAACCTCTCAGTGGCTCCCACTTTTCCCATAAAACAATCACAACTGTATCTCCCTGCTTACACTTCCACTAAATGCCCAGACGTGGGTCCTGTGCTCTCTGTGCCACTGGAACCAAGTATTCCCAACTGATGAGACTCAATCAGGACAAAACCAGTGTTAGGTACTTGTGTTCCAGTTCATGGAGTACCTGGCTTGGCAATTTGGACTAGATTGTTCCCATTGGAGCAGGGTCAAGACTGATATGCATATGGCTGGGACTAACCTGAGACGGCAGGTAAAAGAATGATGGGTTGGAATGATACCTAGAGCAATTGCCAGTGGGTTAGACAAATTGCAGGCATTTCTCTGATAACCTTTTGTGTGTTTGATATCTGAAAAACTCTGACGGCAAAAGTGCTTGGGCCCTCGAACACCGACAAGGAAGAAGCTGTCAAAAACCACAAACTATGCTTTTGCCGAGGTCCCACACTCAGCACTGGTTCTGCCGTAACGCAGAGGCAGAGAGACCCAAGATCAGATACAGATGGCGGAGCAGCACAAGCAGCCCTAATGGCACAATGAAAAAAGGCATGGAGGCTGGACAGCAGCCAGGAAATACTCTCAGGGTGAAGACCAAATAGCACAAAGTTCTAGTAAGGATCAGCTCCAAGAGGAGGAAAGAAGAACTAGGAACTGAATTGGCTGTAATCCAGTAGCAAGGAGGCGTCCAAGAGTCCCAAAGGAAAATGTGACCAGCTCCTGACCTGCCTACGCCTAAAACCTGGCTCTGGGCACGCTCATCAACCACCTATGGCAAGTCACCACCAATTCACTTCACCTACTGTTTACGGACTGACTCCCCAAAAAGTGCTACACTGGTGTAGGCAACAGCAAATTTGGGAAGCACTTCTCTACACTGCCCTGGTGGACTGTTCACCGGAGGCAACTCTGTGCACTGAGGAATGGGGCTGCACCAAGGGAAAGTACTAATGAACCCCCTCCATTCTCGCTCCTAAGCTTAGTGCACCCCCAGTTCAGGGCATGATTTATGCATTTCATGAGAATGAAAAAATAGAATTGACAAAGCCAGGATGTCTGGCTTCAGTTTGCAATGCATGTAAAAACAGACATTCACCCATGCAGTTTACTTGGCATCACATACACAAATGCTATTTATCACATTAACGCATGATCTGTTGTACTGGGAACAATAGCAGATAAGGTTTTCTCTCTGTAAAGAATGCATACATGGTGCTGAGGAACTGACTGTGACAAACAGCTCGATGACTTAATGGACTTTTCAGATGTAAAGTAGTCCCTCATGCATTCTACTAGGGGCATTCCTTGGAAGACAGATTATTCAAGTTAATTATTAAAGGTAGTTATTTGGAATAAGGAGAAATAGTAATATTCCTTTAAGAGGATCCACAACTCATAAAATATTAACAGTCCATCATGCAGACATCTGCCAGACCAAAAAACGCCCAAAATAGAAGACCTAATACATGCCCTAAACATAGACTAAAGACCGTTTCCATCACACCTACTCATCAGTCTCCAAACAAAATAAAACCGAATCTTGTTAAAATTAAAATTCTTGGAACAAATCATTAAACACATAAATAAATGGAAAGTGTTATTGTTAGGGTAGCTACAAACCCTAGGTCAATCCCACAATATGCTGGTGATGGTATCAGACTTAGTTAGACAAATGGCATCGTGCATTGACAGTCACCAGTTACTTTAGATATTGTGTTAATGATAGTCATTGACAATACCACACTCACTAGGACACACAGGTGTAGGCAACAGCAAATCTGGGAAGCACTTCCCTACACTGCCCTGGTGGACTTTCCATTGGAGGCAACTCTGTGCACTGATGAATGGGGCTGCACCAAGAAAAAGTACTAATGAAGAGCTCTGTTCTCTGGGAGCATTGAAAGTGCGAAATGTTTTATTGTACTATCTGTCCTGCACCATAGATATGCCTGAGCTAGAACTGCCTTTGCAATTCCCATTGGAAACACAGTGTCTCACGTTAGGACGTCAGTGGAAATGCCTACATTCCTTCTGTGAGAAAGGTCTAATCAATCTGCAAACCTCTTTTGAGAATGAAGATTCAAATTCCTACCTAAGATGCGTATGGGTTCTCAACAGCAATAGGTTATGATCTGCTAAGAGCAGACAATTGTCACCACTATGAGAACCTTGAAGTAGGTTGGAAACTGGAGAGTGCCCATAATGCGCTCCATTTTGATGTAAAAGAAAGTATTGATTATAGCCCTCCAGAGGTCCACGTCTCAGACAGTAGTTGGGAGTTTACCTCAAGGGTGGAATATGTTGGTATAGTGGTGTAGAATCTAAATTGGAAGAGTGGCAAAAACATTTGGATCTGAAGGGCATCATAACATAAGAGAAAGAGAATCTGCCCATATGGGACAGGCATCAAGGAGATATGATAAATGATATCGACAACAATCACAACTTACTGTTGACTGTACACCTACTAGTCACACGATTTCCATTCGATAACAGTAAAAAAGATTGTGTCAAGAGCATACCTGGTCAGCTGGTATAAAATGAATGAAGAAAAGCCTGAATTGCCTTGCCAGCAATAGCATTAACTAAGAGGAAATCAGAATCGGAAAAAAACTCACAAGTAATAATGATGAATAATATGACATGGCAGTCACTCGAACCAGCAGAAAAGGTGAACCAATGATTCTTGTAAAAAACTGTAAAAGGACCAGATGGATTTAGGGCCTTCTTGGAAACTAACACTGCTGAAGAAGAGTGGGTTACCAACCTTAAGGTGACATTTATTAGCCTAAAGTCAACAAAAAGAAGGACAATCTCAGACAGCCTCAGACAGGCTCCCATGTGGATAGAGAGACGTTTGCTTCACTTTTCACAAACCTAAATATCCTGGAGGCAGTAACGGAACTTGTAAAGGGTTAGGCTCCTGAACCGATCAGGACAGTGCCTTAGGTTTTTTTAACATCTGTAAGAAAGTGGATGTCTCAGCTTTCCATTATTTTTACAGAAATAACTGCATCGCAGCAATGTCCACCCTCATAGCTAAACAGTTATAATTCTTGTGTACACAAAAGGTCCCAAAATAATCCAAAATAATACCGAGCAATTTCCCTTTTTACAACACAATGTACTTATACTACTACAATAGTCTAAAATGACTACCTTTGATCGTAAGAGACGCTGAAAAGAGGAATGAAGCACGGTATGTAGTAAAAATAATTCAGCACGCTTTTCAATCAGTTATTTCAAACTGTCCACAAGTATAGTTCATTAGTGCAGATTCCTTTTAACTTGGGATTTTTGGGATAACACCCACTTTTGACATGGTCACCAGAGGCAGCTTCTTGAGAAAGTTGTCTAACTTGGGAATGAACGAAAACTTGCTTTGTATTTTAAAAAGGTTTCATAATGGAACTACCTCATAAGTGAGTCTGAGCCAAAACAGGAAACTGAACAGACTATTTAAAACAACATGATGAGTAAAGAAGAGATGTTTTCTCACGCTTCTGCTTTTCTCGTTTAATAGTCTTCACGAGAAGCTTTAGTCTGCCTCTTAGGATGTGTATGTGGAAGGAATATTTTAAAGTTCCAACACTATCGTATGCTGATGATTCCACCCTATTTTCCTGCACCCTTATAGACCTTGAAACACAACTCCCAAGTAGTAGAGATATATTGCTTCGAAATTACTCAACAAAATAAATACCAACCAAATGTAAGATATTGGTCCTTGGGAGGCTAAAGAAAAAAATTGAGACAAATTCATCAGGAGGTGCATAAGTTGAGGGAGTTGGCGCTTTTACTTATCTGGGCCTTACTTTAACTAGTGATTTAGGTTGGAAGACTTATGTTGAAACTGCGTACGAGAAATAAGCATCCTACCGTGCAATTCTCCACTTAGCTAAAGAACCTGGAAATAAATTCTCCCCACACATTGAGACAGTTGTACAGGCCAGGGTTGGCAGCCAGGAGATATAAGCCACAACTGGATATTTATATTGCTCACACTAAAAATGTAAATATTATTAGCCCTTAAAATTAGATATTACTCACTAGGGAACTCAATATTACACATCACTCCTACCCTTTTTTGAGTGAAGGTTTGATGGATTCCTTGTGCTTATTTATAGGCTACATGCAGATGTTTCCTGTAGGCGTGTAACCCACTGACAGTATTGAAGGATAAGAGCTTGTGACCTCCACCTTACAAAACGATGTCTGAAACCCACTTCATTATTTTGTTAGGATTGAGGCGTGAGCTGCAGGTTATCCACGGTTCTCTGCAGCAAGTACAATTTTTCATGATGATTCAATCCAGTTCCCAACTAATTATACACAGATTTCTGTACTGAGTGTGTACCTGACTTGAGATACAGAGTTATGCCCCAAGAGATGTTGGATACACCTACATATCTGCAGAAGGTGCCTTTACTCCCGAACTATCTCACCAGCACATGCATTTGGCTGGCAGATATAAGTGGTTAGATAGCTGGCATGTTAATATTCCTGCCTGTTATAACTCATGTCAAGGCCAAAAACTAAGAAGATGGAGTGTGGATTTTGGCTCTGACATTAGATCTGACCAAAGAACAAATTGCAGTGATCTGGAAATCCCCTAGTGTCCAACAGGTCCCCTTGTGGAGAAGAGAACTCATGAAATTGACGGAAGCTAGAGCACAACTATTAATATACAATAACGTTTGATGGACAGTGGGTCGTCAGTGACGTTTTGGGGCACTATTTTGATGTTCTTGCCAGAAAAAAAATTATGAACTCCGCCCCACCCACGTACATAACAGTAGTATTTCAGCGTTCATAATGTGATGGTGCACTGTTGTGGACATTACTGCCCATATCACGTGGAGTAGATAGGAAATATGTAAACCTGTGTATCTCTGTGACATAGAGGCAAATATGTTTTTTGAAGCCCCTGACTAAAAAGTTCAAACGAACAGGAAATAGGCTGTCCTGGTATGTTAACTGTAAGTCTAGATAATAGAATGGGGCAAGCTGTACCACCATATATTTGGATGTTAAATCGAATAAATAAAAATATTTACAAAAACAAAATATTAAACTACAAGGCTGTGTTGCCCATTGGTACATAAAAGTAGGTTTGTGTGTCTGTTTATGAATTTACAATTGGTAAAAAGCCAGCAACTCTACTGAATTCCCAGTTATTTGATGAGCTGAGTCGAGAGTCCCACTGCCCTTTGCTCGCGTATTTTTTGCTTACAGCTGAGCTTTTCAGTTGGATTGCAAACTTGAATTACTTTCTAGTGTTTTGTGCTAAACACTTCATGCCATTAGGTGGTGAGGTCCACATACTATTAGAGTCACCTTACACAGACATAATTACCACATGCCTGCTGAGACAGTTAATTTGTCCAACACATCACTTTTTATGACGTGGAGAAGATTCGGCCTGATTAATGCAGCCATTTGCATGTGTATTTTCATCGGTGATGGCTTTATTTTTTGAGTGCAGATTTTCAATCACAAATTGTGAAGTTTATTTCGAACCTTTATGTTTGTTCCTAATTTCCTGATGCTTTGCCTCGCATTTAACCTCAGTAACGTGGTTTTATTTACATGAGATATACATCTGTGACAAAAAACATACTAAGAAGAAATGAGGGATGCTAAAAGACACAGTGGTCAATGGAGCTAAGCAAAATGAGATAGAGAGGCAACAAAACATTAAACAGAAAAACCTGCAGTAAAAATAATTTTACTGACTTAGGGTGAGAGGTGCAAGGGACAGCTATTTTCTAAAGAAGGACCAGTTCAAACACAAACGCTATGAAATGTAACCGGTCATACAGATGTGACCGATTATAAGAAGCTTGATCACAAATTAAGAAACACACTTCTGTTCTAGTTGTATGACCCCGCGAAGCAGGAATGCAGCTTGAAGTCTTTTGCTTGTTGGCTTTTTTATGTTTGTGTTTCTTAAGCCATTTCCTTAAAAACCTTCAAAGCGCTAAACTGAACATTCATTGTGAGGCATGTTTATTGAAAAGTTCTACATGGGAAAACAGGAAGGCCTGATTGGTGACCAACAAGTACAGCAGTAAATGTTCCCTGGTTAATAAGTTTGAATGCAGGGTTGTTTTAAGATTTTTCATGCCCACATCAAATAACTTATTTCCAGTGGTCCTGCAAAGGGTCACTGTGAATGCTAAAAATGGTGGACCTTGATCATTCGTGTTCGAACCAGTATAAACGAAACATGCATCCTCATTCTGTCTCTCTAACTTCAGTTGGTTTACTTACTTATTTGTATTTTTGCGGAGCACACTGCATGCCAGCTAATTGACTCACAGAGCTCAAGGAGGAAGATGAAAGTTGCACTCAAAATGAGCAGGTAGTGCGATAGATCGAAAATGATATGCTTGAATCCCGCAACCTTGTAAGTGAATGAACAATGACAACGCCTTCAGAAATGCAGAGGAGAGGGTCTAATAATTATTATTATCATTGGTGAGGTGGTTAGCCTGGTGTAGGTGTCTGACAAGCTGAATCGTATGAATAGAGAAGTCGCTATATCTCATCAAGTTTAAGGAGGGGTTAATCAAAGGGCAAGATGAAAAGATTTCCTGAATTTAAATGAATGGTGTTTGAGTCTAAGGGAGATACCTCAGATGAGAGATCATCCACTACAGCTGCAAGAGACTGCCGCCCTGAAGGTTATCTTTGGCGGTATTTCTCAAAATAATGTATGTTAAGGATTTTAGATCTTACTGCAGTCATTTTCTGTCTTCCAGCTAGAGTCAAACCAGCTCCATTTCGAGACTCCAAAGGAGACCAGATGACAAAATGGAAGGTGCCCTATTCTTTCTGTAGAAGTTGTACGTCAAAATATGCACTACAGAAATATCATATCAAAATATTTCCAATCAAATAATCATAGAGATAAGTATAAATGTAATATTCTTAAACTTCACAGCTACGTTCCTTGAAGATGTGTACAAACACACATTTTGTATGTGTGTGTGTATGCATATAACTATATATATGTATACCTGATAGAGACTTCAGCAGCCAGCGCAGACCCGGAGAAGGGCTACTACTGAACTTTTTTCAATGTTTTGTCGAGTTCTTTTTGAGGTTTTCCTCCTGGTGTATCAGGGATGTAATCTTTGAAGGCAGCCTGTCATCAACCGATGTCAGTGACTGACCTGCATCATGTTTGCCTTTGGTGCCTCTTGCGCGACCACAACCTCAAGTCGTGTTCCTACTGATGCACCTTGAACCCAAAGGCCTTGAAGGAGAGACTCCTCAAGCTCTTGGCAGCTCGGCTTGTGACGCCCTGATGTTTGAAATCCCAGTTGAGAGGAAGGTCCTGGAAGTGGTCGCGGAGTCTTAGATCTTCTTCACGCTCCATGTCATCAGACTACTCGGGTAAGTTCCATCACAAGAAGACGTCAAAGAGGTCTTCAGCTTGACCTCATCCATCAGATGATGAGACAAGGGAGCCTCGTCCATCAAGGCCTGGCTCTGCAGTAGAGCCTGCGCCAGGGCTGACTCTGCACTTTCCTGACTTTCCAGGAGCCCATCTAAAGGAGTTCTGTGAGGCCATGTGCCTCATACTTGAGCAAGCCGACTCCTTCGGCACACTATTGGGCCCCAAGGAATTGGCAGGGGCCCCTTCTGGTTCCTTGCTAGTGGCTCCGGACACAGCTCCAGTCAGGCCCTGAGGATCCTTTCCTGGATCCAGACCGGCGGCAGTCGTACCATTCCCTGGTTCTGGTCCCGATGCCCTGGTTTCCTGGTCCGCTGCCCCCATTCTGGTCCCCAACTCCAACACAGAGCCAGAGGTGTGTTGGCCGACGCCGCTCCCAGCGCCATCTGGAGCCCTGCCTTCCAGGTCGGAACCTGAGCCTTATTCCTATTGGCAAGGAACTTGAGAAGGAGTGGGAGGGGTCGCTGGACCCTGAAGAATACCAGCCCTATGAAGGCCCTAAAATAGAATGGTGTGAGGAAATAGGCCCTAATATGGACTGGTGTGAGGAAATAGGTGAAGCCAGTGGACTGGCTACTTCTCCAGATACTGGTATGCTTTCTCCGCCTACTATGGCTGCGGAGGAGGTAGCGTCACTCACTATGGTGGTGAGGAGGGAAGACAAGGTCCTTGACCTTCAGTTGCACTTGGTGGCAAGTCAAGACTAATGTCCCAGCCAGGAGCCCCCCGAGAACTGCTATTCCTGTTCAATGAAGTCCTCACTGATCTATTTCTGGAGACACGATCCAAACCCACCACAGGGGCTCTTGTGAATAAGACGATTGCCCTGCTCCAGGGGACCCAAACTTCCACATCCAACACCCTAACCTAGAGAGCTTGGTTGTCCAAGTATCTTCATCCCATTTAAATCCTAGCACATTCCCTAACACCCCCTCCCCTCTCCCCCCGCCCCACACTTTGGGGAAGAAGATGTTTTCTTCCACCAGCCTGGCATTGTGATCCATGAACACTCCATGCCTCTACTTTTTTATAATTTTTTTATTTTATTTATTTATTTATACAAATTAGCATAAACCAACAACAACAGCCCCAGGAGTCCTGAATACAGCGCAAGGAGTCCATAAGTGTGCATACAATAACGAAAGGGACAACCAAAAGCATAGTCCGATGAAACAAGGTTCCCAGCAAGTCCTGAGCCATAAGTTCAAGTAACATCCCATGTACGTGGCAAGAGCAGCAACATAAAGCACACCCCCAGGGGTAAATCTGAATGCAGGAGCTCTCAGGGTATAAACTTATCAACAACCACAACAATAGAAGGATGGAGGCGGCAGAGCAGACTCACGTAGCAGGATCATCCACCAAACAACATTTTCCACACTTACGGGAGCAATATCCAATCTGATCAGTCATATGCATGGCCACGCATGCGCTGCTGAGGCTCTCTCAATTCAGCCATAAGACTCCAAAAAGGAGCGGAAAGGTGCCCAAATGTCTCTAGGACGAGAGCGCGCCGGGGCCAGCTCCCAAAGGATTGACAGCTGCTCCTGACAGAATGCAGCATCACGCAACCAATCAGACCTCCACAGAGCCCTACCCCACCCCCAGCAGATCGCCACTCTTCTTTCGCCAGCAAAAGCAGCATACCCACGAGGCGTCTCCACTCCGACGGCACCCCATCAAGCAGGCCCAACAACGCCATCACAGGGGAGAAAGGCAGATTCAAGTCAGTCATTCCAGCTATCGCATGCATCGCCTGTCTCCAAAAGGCGCGCACCTCTCCACAATTCCACGGCAAATGCAGAAAATCAGCATCCGGCGCATAGCAACGTTCACAGCGCGCATCATCACGCAACCCAATAGCACACAGACCGCGGGGGGTGTAATATAAGCGGTGTAAGAATTTAAAATGTATGAGCCGCAATCTATAGTTAGGCGACAGTGTCCTCATGCGTGCGCAGCAGCTTCTCCACATAGCCTCAGTAATATCCTCCCCAGCATCCATCTCCCATTTAGCCCTAGCAGCCTCCACCACCGCCTTCCGCTGCTCCTGCATGCACTTACACAGTTTAGTAATAAGCTTACACGGCGACTGCGCGCGCCATAGCAGCCAAGCGCCTGACAAGTTTGAGGCATAGTCGGGAGGCCAGTAAATCGCACCCGGAGCATCGCGTATACCCGCAACAAATATAACCTATGCAGCACATTATCAGCCCCAGCACTCAGCGCCTCCTCTGGCGACCGCAATCGCTCGTTCACAAACCAGTCCCCCAGCAGAGACAACTCGGAAGCAGCAAGAAAATTCTGCAGTCGGGCATCGCTGGACATCCTCTCATCTGCAACATCCAACAACGGCATCGCAGGCGCAAAGGGCTCACACTTGTCCGACCGACGCATCAAAGCAGCCCGAGCCCCAGAAGTGCACGCAACGGTGGCCACTCCCCTGGTTCGAGTCTGGGACGTACACCCAAGCACTCTCGGCAGCCGGTCCGGCCACACCGCATCACTCTCAGCCGCAAGATGAGACAGATACCGTACAGGGCGAATCCAAAAGTACGCAAAGTGAGCCTGAGCACAGTAATAGTACAGCTCCAAATCAGGGGCGGCAAGCCCTCCCATCTCGAACGGAAGCGTCAGCTTCTCCCATGCAATCCTGGGCTGCCCACCTGCCCACACCAGCCGCACCAAATCCGACCTAAGCCTCCGTAGGAAGCTCACGGTCAGCACCAGCGGAAGGTTAACAAAAAGATACAAAAATGCTGGTAGTACAACCATTTTGGCAATGCCAATGTGCCCAATAATCGAAAGCGGTAGAGAGCACCACACCTCAAGCCTGTCCTCCAACCAGGCCACCAGCTTACCATAATTAGCAAGCCAAAGGGTCTCAACATCACAACTCAGCCATACTCCCATGTATCGAACTGGGCCATCCGCCCACTCAATAGGATAACGCGACGAGAAGCGCGCAGTGCCACTAGTGAGAGGAAGCACCACCGATTTAGGCCAATTCATCATTATGCCATAGAAGGTACCAAAGTGGACAACCTCAGTAAGCAGAATATCCAGATTCCTACCCGGCTCCCGTAGACACAGTGCAATATCATCCGCATACATTGAGATTAAGATCGGACATTGCCTAAACTGCAGCCCTCTGTGATTATGATGTTGCCGCAAATAGGCCACCAGCGGTTCCAACGCGATGGCAAAAAGGAGCGGGGATAGAGAGCATCCCTGTCGAGTCCCCCGGGCCACCAGGAAGGGGTACGATATGCATCCGTTCAACCTAAGTCTCGCAACCGGATCCGTATACAGCAAGCGAATCAGCCTTATAAAGCGTGCACTCATGTCCACCCTGCCCAGCAGCGCAAATAGATAGGGCTAGGTCAGGGAATCAAATGCCTTTGTCGCATCTAAAAACACTGCAGCAGCCTCATCCTCTGCCGTAAGGCTACCCAGCACCGCAAAGAACGTGCATAAATTGTGCATCATCGACCGCCCCAGCACAAAGCCAGACTGGTCCAGGAGCACCAGACGCAACATCAATGGCTGCAGCCAGAGCGCTATTAACTTAGCCAAGATTTTATTGTCAACATTGATCATGGAGAGCGGGCGGTACAAATCACAGCTGCAGGGATCCTTGCCTGGTTTAAGTATCGTGACGACCAGCGCCTCCCGTAGGGAGGCAGGGAGAGACCCAGCTTCCAATGCCTCGGCATAAACCTCCAACAGATAGGGAGCAAGAATATCGGAGTACTCTTTATAAAAAGCAGGAGTCAAACCCTCCAGTCCCGGAGACTTGTCACCAGGCAGTCCATTAATTACTGCCTTGACCTCTTCCACCGAGAAGGGCTCGTCAAAGTAAGCTCTATGTGCATCATCGAACCAGAGCAAGCTGATTCCTGAGAAGTACATCAAGATTCAGCTCGGCAGGGGCCAAATATAGGTCCTCAAAATATCTTGTAAAGACCTGCATGACACCCGCCGTTACAGCCACCTGCTCGCCCCCCTGCCCGTCTATTTCAGTGACGCACCCACTTGCCCAAGGTTTGCGTAGAATGTTCTCCAGTGTTTGACCTACCCTGTCTCCCTCCCCATAATGCCGGACCCTGCCATATTTCCCCAGGAAACAGACCTCGCGCTGGGAGACTTCTTCATATCGGCAGACCGCATCGCGCAAACCTGCTACCGTCTCACCAACCCAGTCCGCCACCAGTTTCGCCTCCAGCTCCACTATCTGAGAGTCCAGCTCAGCTAACTCTCGACGCAAGGTACGAAGCACACCATGCTGCTTAGAGAGGCACATCCCTTGAATACCCACCTTGAAGGCCTCCCAGAGCGTTCCGTCCGAACCCACCGACCCGCGATTCTCAGCAAAGAAATGTAAGATGGCTTCCCGGACCTCTTTGTGAAACACCACATCCCGAAGAGCTCTCTGCGGCAAACGCCAAGCAAACGTGGCCCCGGGGTCCCAGGTATTGACAGCTGCAGTTTAACCGGGGAGTAGTCCGAGAGGGTAATGGGCCAGATGCTCCACCGATTGCGTCCACATCTCCACGTCCCTAGTTCCCAGCCATCGGTCTAAGCGAGACCAGCTGTTATGAACATAGTTGATGCACGTGCCCTCCCTCTGATCTCCATGCTTAGCTCTCCATAGGTCAACTAAGGCACCATCGCTCATTACAGTCTTTAAAGCAGAAGCAGCAGCAGAATGTCGAGGCCTAGTCGTACTCCCCCGATCCCTCTCCGGATCCAAAACCACATTGAAGTTTCCCCCCCAAATCACAGCCCCACTCCCCAATGATTCAACCAAGCGCCACACCTCACAAAAGAATCCAGGGTCATCCACATTAGGGCCGGAAACAGACACCAGACGACAGGGCCTGTCCAGCAATGTCCCACCCAACAGCACGTAGCGCCCATCTGATCCACTATCACACGATGCGTGCGCCATTGCAGCCCCTTGCAACAAGATCGCCACCCCTTTAGCGTACCTCGAAAACACCACTCCATGACACTCTCCAATCCACCCCGCCCTCAGCCATTTCAGCGTGTGCGCTTCCAAATGAGTCTCCTGAAGCAGACACACATCTATGTGATGGCGCAGAATATAAGCAGACATGAGTCGCACCTTACGCTGATCATTCAAGCCACGCACATTCCAGGTAAGGCAACTAACCGCCGTCATTGCCCCCAACCGCATCGCAACAGCACTTCCATTCGTCCCGCCACAGAGCCATCCGCCGCCTCCTACCAGCCCCATTCGTCACAAAGGGACAGTAGTAAGAATTCCAAACAACACAGGAACAACAAAACAGAACCCAGACCCACCCCCACCCACGCAGACCCCCCAAATGGGTCAAATCGGTAATCCCCCCCATCCTCCAACAGAGGAGATCTGAAACCCACAGCATAGTAAAGGGACTCATCCAGGGTTCGTAAGCCTAGCCATCCAGCCCATCCGCAAAGCAGACAGGCTAGAAAGGACAAAGGGCTAAAGAAGCAGGTATACTGACACAGCAGTGCTGAAATAGGAAATCAAAGGCACCACAACAGCAGTGCCCAACAGGATTCAAGGCCAACCATCAACGCAACTTCAGAGACAGTCAGTCAGTGTCTCTGAGGTGCACCTGCTCCGAGCCAGGAGCTCCCGATTGGTCAGCCGAGAGCACCGCAGAAGCGTCTTGACAAATTTGCCGCCAACTTCGGATCCGTAAAGAAATGTGCCGCCATGCTGTATCCGAAACTTTGCCGGGTAGATAAGCGAAAAACAAGCTGCAGTCAAACTCAGAGAGCGCTTAATCGGCAGGAACGCCTTGCGTGCCGCCTGCACACTCGGAGTATAGTCCGGAAAAAATTGCAACTCAGTGTTTCTGTATACCACCGGACGACGGTTACGAGCCAGTCGCAGCACAGCATCGCAGTCACGATAATTCAAGAGGTGAAAAACAACAGGTCGCGGCGGTGTCCCAGGAGGAGGCCTAGGGCCCAGAGACCTACGAGCCCTCTCCACCAACCAGCATTCGAGAAAGCTCACCTGGAAAAAGGTCAGCGAGCATTTTCTCCACAAAGTCTTCCATCCTGCCCATGTCCGTGGACTCGGGAAGACCAATCAACCTAACATTGTTGCGCCGGGACCTCGCCTCCAAATCTTCATTTTTATTCCTTATGACCTCCAGCACCCGCTCCATCTGCAGCAAGCGCTCTCTTTCCCCATGCCGCTGATCCTCCATCTCCGAGGTGCGCGACTCGAGCTGCTCAAAGCGAGCGTCATGCTCATCTACCTGGGCCCTGATGCAGTCCATCTGCTCTGTCAAATGGTCCAGCTTGGCGTCTATACCGGCCAAGCCACTCTTGAGATCCATAAACATGGACTTAACAGAGACTTCAGAGGGCCCATCGTCCATCTCCACCTCACCAGACTGCGGCGTGGGGGTGCTCCCCTTCCGTTTGCCGCCAACGAAGGAAAGCTTGGCCTGCTGCTGCTCTGCCTTGCCCATAGCGTCTTCAGCGTTAATCTCAGCCGTAGACGCACCCCCAGGCGCCAAAAGGCAGGTGGGCCCCTCAGAAAGTAGAAGACCAAACGACTGCCCTCAAAGGGACTTCCAGCCGCTGGTCGAAGCACACCAGCTGGCAACCGTACTCCCCCAGAGGTAAGTGCTCGACAGCAGCAAAACCAGTAATCGTCTCCCTAGAGGCGCGAGATGCAAGCAGAAGTCTGCCTCAGCCCTCTGCCAGCGCCAAAAATGTCCTCTGTTGCCTCCAACAAAACAACAATGGACAGCAGCGGTCCAAAATGCCTACTGTCTCCTACAGGCCTAAAAGGTTCCCCCCTGCCCGACCCAGCCGGCGACAATCAACTTCAGGCTCCCCCAGCAGGGGCCCACCGCCGGAAAGCCCAGGGCAAATCCACTAGTCCACAAGGCTAAGGTTAGATCCCCAGCCGCACAGGAGGGCCCCCTGGCCACCAATTCATGGGGGCCCCCGCACCTCAATGGCACCACCGCCCAGAGGGCCCAAGCCGGCCCAGCACCACCACCGGGCCCGCCACCTCCAAGGCGGGGCAAGCCTCGCCCCCGCAGATCACACCGCCAGGCAGCCGCGCGACGCAAGGCCCAGACCCCCGGCCCGGCCCCACTAAGTCCCAGGGGGCAGCGCCTCCTCTCACCTTGCCCTAGCGGGAGCGCTGGGGGCCCTCTCCTCGGCTCCCGCAGCAGCCTGCGGCGGCCCGCCCGAGACCAAGCGCGCCTCCCTCCTCCGCTCTACCGGCCCACAAGACGGCAGGCCGCCGGATTCATGGACTGGGAAAAGCCCGGTCCCAGCCCGCAAGTCTTCCGGTCTGGGGAGCGCTTCTAACGTCGCTCCATCAGGAGAAATTAAAGATAATAGCCCTAAGTCCGGCAGAGCCTCATGCGGTGACAGCCATCTTGCCGGGCGGCTAGCTCCCCCCCCCCCCCCCCCCCAGCATGCCTCTACTTACTCCCACGGTTTGAAGGACACAGTTGCGCTGTTGCTTCCAATGGTCCTGGAGAAGGCCTGGACCATGCTCTCGTAAGCTGTTGCCGACAGGAGAGATGCAGCAAAGTTCACTATCAGTTGTGTACTTGACACAACAAACTCACTGGGTAGAGCAGTTTCATTGACGGTGGCCTTGAGGCGCTACTCCTGGTGCAGTGTGACTAGCTTTTGGAGGTATTTCCAGGTCTTTGGGCATATCTATGGACACCCTTCACCCACAGTACACCTTTCACAGCTACAGAAGGGGCTTCCAGCAGCGCCAATTCCATCCCAACCACTGCACGTGCACACTCCTCAGCCTCTGCGTGGCCGAAGGCACAGTGCCCACATACCTCGTGGCTCAGGCAGCCAGTGGTGAGGTCTGTCCACCACCCTCCCGGCAGCCGGACCCTACAGACCCTCCTAACCTGCCCTCATACCATCATGGGGATCCAGGTGGCAGCAGGTGTTGGCGAATCCTGGCAATGGACAGTCAGTCCATAACATCAGACCGATGGGTTTTGCATATTGTCCGAAAGGCTACTCCCTCCCATTCGTGATTACCCCTACCTCCATGCCAACATATATATCGCCAACTGTGGTCGCCAGTAGGTAGTTATAGTTAGGACCTACTTTTCATAAGCATTTTTTGTTTTTCTATTTACTTCTTCTATTTACTTTATTTACTTTGGTGCTGTTTGACGCATCCTCACAAGATTTTCTAAACTATTGTCCTGGCCAGTAACGTCCCTGTATTCTTTTTTTTTCAGTGTGTGTGTGTGTATATATATATATACATATATATATATACATATACATATATATATATACATATATATTATGGGTTTCTTGGGAAACAAAAGGTCGGTTAGTGATGCTCTCTAACAGTTGGTGCCGGCGTGAGGGTTCTGACCACACCCAAGTCATTATGTAGCTCAAAACAACACTGCACTCTTGGAGGCTGAATTCTGCAATTTCCCTTCATTCCAACAGCAACATTATTACAGACTCCAGACGCGTTTCGACAATTAGTCTTCTTTCAGGTGGTTCCGTCCATTAACTCTCATAATTGCTACTGCGAGGTTCTTATTGACTCTCCAAGCATTCTGGGACTTGCAGTCCAGCTACAAATTCATAAAGTCCTCCGAGCCCTCAACCACTGAAGAAATACTCAGAGAAAGGCCACAATGTCATTGTAGATGCCTATTTAGATTGTCATCACAGTTCAGGAATGGCGCACTGCATCTTGCGAAGTCACAAATAATTATCATTGTCTCCATTTGTAAAGTACATAATGCAGGGGATTGGTAATTCCCTGCCTCCCCAACCAATTTTTAACAACTGGGTGCTGTCACTTACATCAGTTTGGAAACAAAAGGTCTGACAGTGATGCGCTCTAATAGTTGGTGTCAGCGTAAGGGTTTAGACCGCACCCAAGTCCTTATGTACCTCAAAACAACGCTGTGCTCCCGGAGGTTGAATTCTGCAATTTCTCTTTATTCTAACACCAACTTTATTACAGACTCCATGTCCCATTTCAACAATTAGTCTTCTTCCAGGTTGTTCTGTCCACTAGCTCTCATAATTGCTACTGTGTGGTTCTTACTGACTCTCCAATCATTCTGGGACTTGCAGTCCAGCCATAAATTTATAAAATCCTCCGAGCCCTCAACCACTGAATACTCAGAAAAGGGCCACAGTGGCATTGCAGATACTCATTTAGATTGTCGTCACAGTTCAGGAACAGCACAAGATGTCTTGTGAAGTCACAAATAATTATCAAAATCTCCATTTGAAAAGTACTTGATGCAGGGGACTGGTATCTCCTCGCCTCCCCAAACAATTTTTAACAGTATCGGCTGTAGGGTCGAACACAAACATTTTGCTTCCCTCGTCCTATTTTTCTAACCCTGTTATTGTTGGTTTTAGAAATCTGGGCACTTTACCACAGCTAAAAAATTGCTAGAGTGCATGCACTCTCTCCTCTAAACATAATATAATTGGGTTGCACCTATTTGCCATATTTAATTTACTTGTAAGTCCCTAGTAAAGTGTACAATAGGTGCCCAGGGCTTGCAAATTAAATGCTACTAGTGGGCCTGCAGCTCTGATTGTACCACCCACTACAGTAGGACTTTAAACATGTCTCAGGCCTGCCACTACTGAGGCTGTGTGTGCGGTTTTAAACTACCATTTCGACCTGGCAAGTGCAACTACTTGCTTGCCCGAACCTTCCTTTTTATTACATGTAAGTCACCCGTAAGATAGGGTCTAGGTAGCCCCAGGGTGCAGGGTATTTTAAAAGTTGTACATGTACTTTTAAGTTTAACATGTCCAGATTGTGAAAAACTGCTAAATCGTTTTTCACTACTGCAAGGCCTGTCTCTCCCATAGGATAACATTTGGATTACCTTAAAACATCTTTAGAAGATAGAAATGTTGAGTTTGGTGTCTCTGGACTCACACCTTAAAATCACAACTTATGGTTGTGTTGGTTTGTAAACTGTAAGTTTGAAAATGCAACTTTTAGAAAGTTGGCAAATTCCATTCTGTTCCTCTGCCTGTCTCTGAATGCATGTCTGGGGTAGAAGACAGCTGGGCTGTATGCAGTCCCCTTAGACAGCCACACAATGGGAGTTTAGGTGTGACTTGATTGGCCCTAATGGGCCATTAACTGGCAGGATGGGTTCGGAGCTTAGCACTGCCTCACTTACACCTGAATAGACTTGTCCTGTCCAACCACAATAGGGCTTAACAACCCTGTATTGTCACTCCAGCCAGCATCGAGCCAGGACTGGGGAGGCAGGACATCTGTACATATCAGAGGAAGACTTGGAAGTTTCTCCCACCTTCCAGAACCAGGGCACGAAAGTATAAATACTGGACCCCAAACTTCCACCAAAGCAGAACTGTACCGAAACCAAGGACACCCTGTTGGGAAGAATGACTGCTGTGCTGCCAGGAGGGACTGCCTCTGCAACTGCATTGCAGTGTTGACCTGCTGCTTGCTGTGTGCTGTGCTGTATGAGGGACTGCCACTTTGCTACTTGCTTTGCTGTGTTGGCCTGCTGCCTGTTGATTCTTGGCTGCAGGGAGAAGGAATAGACCTGTTCTCTACATCCTTGAACCCAAGATTTTCCAAGGGCTTGTTGGCTTTCCCCATGTTCTTCTTCAGCCTCAGGGCACAAAGACTTCAGTCTCAGGGCCCAAAGACTGCTTCCAAATCACCTACTACAGCACCCGGAAACTGCCATCTGTGACTCTACCCTGCCAAGTGGTGCCACCTCAGTCCTGAACCTTTGGAATTGGACCTAAGGTGCTTTGCATCCTGTGGTTTTCTCCGGAGCCACCAAGAAGAAATGCAAAGCCTTGCAAAGCAATGTTGCGTAGACCGCGCACCAGGATTTAAGGTACTGTGTTCAGCGAGCCCAAGTTGGTCCCTGTAGCTGGCCCACCCTCCATCACCGTCTGCCTGAACTTGTGGCTTTGCCCCAGTCCAGCGAGACCAGATTACCCCAGTTTGCCCTTTGTGTTTCTATGCACTATTTTCACCTAAATCCTTAAAATGTCATATCTCAGGACCTACTTATTGTATTTTGTTGTTTTCGTCAGTTACAACAAATTTGGCAGAAATGTAGCTCTTGGTCCAGAAAGAGGCTTTTTTGATATTTGTTGTAAATCCGTTCAGTAGTTTTCTACTTATTAACTAAAAAACAAATTTGTATGTATAGGGTTGCAGATCCTCCTTGGATCCTGCGCTATTTATGAGGAAATTCAAGCCTGATTGGCTGGCCACAACATGCAAAAGTTGCAGCTGCCATTTCGTTTGCGCATTGCCTGGGAGGTGGGGAAAAACAGTATAAAAACATATAAATGATCAGGATACAGCTATCCTGACCACATAGGACACATGGAGGGGTCCCTGGACCCCTTATGGGCAAAAAATTGCCCTTTTTTCAGCCAATCTACAGATTTGAGGATCCTCCTTGGATCCAGGGGAAAAGCAAGGACCAGATTGGCTTGCCACAACCTGACACAAATATTAACATGTGCTTTCAAAACACCATAGAAGTTCACTGAAGAAAACAAAGGTTACAGGGCCGTTATAGTTAGGTTGATGTTTTACCCATATAAAACCATAGAAATTCAGCAGTTATAGTTATACTTATAGTTATACTTATCCGAAGAAGCTACAACTCAAGTAGGAAAGTAACTTTGGGCAACAAGTTATAGTTTCGTAACATAAATATAACTATAAGTGAACTATAACTGCTGAATTTCTATAGTTTTATATGGGTAAAACATCAACCTAAATATAACGTCCCTGTTGCCTATGTTTTTTCCAGTGGCTATATATGTGTGTTCACTGAAGAAGTGAAAGGTTATATGGACGTTACACTTAGGAAATAGAATTTTAAAAAACATAGAAATTCACTTAAAAAACAAAGGTTACAGGGACGTTTTACTTAGGTTCTGAATTTACTCATACAAAACCTTAGAAATTCACCAGTTATACTTAATTAAAGTGACTATAACTCATGCCCTAAGGTAACTGTCATCAGAGCTGTAATATGTGGGGTAATTAGCAGTGCATGGCGAAGGTGCAAGTTCTAGTTACCTTCATAGATTAAAGGCCTGATTACGAGTCTGGTAGTCACTAGACCGCTAGACTCGTGGTGGCGGTCAGGACCACTGCTGCTGTGGTGGTCTGTCGGCCACATTATGACCCTGGCAGTCAGACTGCCAGGGTACTGCCGTCCCCGCCGGAATCAGGCGTCTGATTACGACCTGGTTCTCCACCGGCCTTTTCATGGAGGATTTACCCCCATGACAAGGCTGGCGGAGAAGAGATGCAGGGGGGACCAGGGGCCCCCTGCCCTGCCTATGCACTTGGCATGGGCAGTAAAGGGGTCACCCTGCACAGCACCCTTGCAATGCTCACTGTCTGCTTTGCAGACAGTGAGCATTCTGAGGGTACTGGTGCCCCCTGCAGGCAACAGCATTTCCGCCGTCTCAATTACGAGCCAGCAACAATGCTGCTGCCACTTTCTGGCTGGGCTGGCGGTTTCCACTCATAATCAGGCCCTAAATTGCAATTATTACGTTTTGTCATTACCAAAACTCTTTTTAATTACACATAATGGTTCTTCAGTAGTGGTTAATTTTCTTCCAAATGTAGCTTATTGAAAGTTTTGACTGCTTCATTTGTTTTGGGGTTTAAAGGTAACGTATGGGTCAAAACTGAATCCAAGGTTTTTGTCTTACTGTGTAGATACTGGGGAAAGCTCCAATGTAAACCAGTTGAAAGGGAGAGGCCTACCGCAGATAGCAAGACCTCCATTGTGTTACCATGTAGATAGAAGTAGTTATCTTTCATCCAACAGTACACATGGTTTTGCCATGTGTACAGGCTCTCCATTTTCCAGGCACATATCGATTGACTGGGCACCTTCTCCATACTTTTATAGGTTGAGTACTCTAATTATCTGAATAAAATATGAACCGTTTTCACTGTAAAACCCTCTACAAACAGCTTACAGTTGTCGACAAATGCTCCCCAAGTTATTTTCCTCTTCTCCGATATTATTATAGAAACACATTGGCTTTGTACAGCTGGCCGTGAAAAATGCAAATATAGTTTTCCTACAGAAATGAGAAGTACAATGTAAGTTTGATTACAACTTCTTGTTTGTGGTAAAATGGAAATATTACTACATTTCTGGAGCTGCCATATTGTTGTATGTGCCTTTAGGTAAGTGAAAACCACAAACATTGATAAAATATATGAGCCCTAACATCATTAGAAAATATAGAATAGATGTCATCTGAAATAGAAGAGTCTTATTAGAACGATAAGGAATTCTCATTGCAGCAGGGAATAGAGTACAACTACTTGAGGTGGAATTGAGTCTGCATGAAAAGGAAGGTAGAAAAGAGAAGATATTAAAAGCAATTAAGTGAGTGCGAGTAAATCAAAGAGAACAAATAACAGCATTTTATAAAATATATACTTTAGATAAACAGCAGTAGCCCTGATTTAGTTAATTCAAAACATGGACGTAGGGAAGATATAAGGTTGGGAAGTTTTCACACATATTTTTATGTACCTAAATATAACCTTATGCAAAAAACTTTTGCTGGCAAAATGTTTTGCCTGATTATAAATTGAACATTTGGATTTATCGAACCAAGATAAGTGGAACATTAGAGTATTATGTTGTCCCTACGATATTGGAGAATTTGGCACTGTGACAAAAGTTTCCCAGTTATACATTTAGGGGCTCATTATGAGTGCGGCGGTCTGTAGACCGCCAGACTTGCGGTCTGGACAGTCACCAGTTCGGCAGTCTGACCGCTACATTAAGCCCTTGGCAGTCGGACCACCAGCGAACCGTCAGCTCCGCAGGGATCTTGGATCCCTACGGGCGGAGGTGGCGGAGATCCTAATCCACCAGGGCATCACTGCTTGACCTCGTTCTCAGTCTGCCTTTTCATAGAGGTAACGCCACCATGAAAAGGCTGGCACAGAGCAGGTGCAAGGGGCCACAGGGGAGCCCCTGCACTGCCCATGCACTTGGCATGGGCAGTGGAGGGCCCACCCACCCAGCACCATCGCAGTGTTCACTGTCTGCTGTGTAGCCAGTGAACATTGCGGGCTTCAACACTGCAGCTGGCACAAATACGAGCTGGTGACAATGCTGAAGCCTGTTTCCTGCTAGGCCGGTGGGCAAAAACCGAGGTTTCTGCCCTCTAGCAAGTGGTAAACTCTGCATGAGGCTGGCGTGGAGGTAGCCTTTGTGGCGGCAAACTCCCCATTGGAAGTTTGGCGGATGGTGAAAACCGTCTGCTGAGCTCGTAATGGCCCCCTTAGTGTTAGAAGCAGAAATGATGGCGGGTCAAGGGGAATGTCTATTCAAAACACATTGATGCTCACAAACATGTAATTTGGTGGATATTGAAAACATTTTTATAGACATTCTCTCCTTGAAAACACTCATGAAGTTGCTCCTTAAGAAGTTAGGATTAACTGTATTTCAAGGGCATGAATTTGTAGGGAATACGTCCATATACTATAACTGTATAACTGAAAGGATTTTCCTTGAGGAGAAAATAATAAAAAAATAGGAAATCTGTAAATCCCCCCAAACATTCTGAAAGATACTCCAATCCAGCAGAAATGCCCAGGCATAAAGTTAAAAGCCTTTAAAGTAGCGGTTAGGGAACTGGGCTCTTAGTGACAAAAAGTGGGTGAGTTGTTGGCTAGCGTTCAAAGGTGAAAGAAGACACACAACCCATAGTAGTTGCCCCTATGTTCCTTTCAATATTGTTAAGGTGTGGTTGGCCTAACAAATCCGGAAGTTTTGTATTGAGATATCATATAGTCAAATTACTTCTCTGTTCCTTTCCCTCCATTGTTGAGTCACCCCAACAACACACTCATAAGGCAAGCCATCCTTTTTGTCCATGATTTGGGAACCGATATACTAACTTTTTCCAATTCACAGAACACAATGGCCCTCATCGCGGCCCTGGCAGTCCAAAGACCGCCAGGGTGGCTGTGGCAGTGTCTCCACCCGTCCCGCCATATCACCGCATTCTGCCGGACTGGAGGTGAGCACCTCCAGCACTGTGGATGGCGTAATACCACTAGTGGTATCACAAGGCGGGAGACTGCCAGCATTTTTCTGTCGGTCGCACCGCTAGAAAATGCTGGCGGTCTTGCATCATGGTGACAGGAATAAGCATTCCTGTCGCCAGGATACACTTGCACACACATCCACATACCCGCACACATGCACTGACATACTCCCATAAACAAACACACCCCTACTCACTACTTACCATCTGGACACCTCCACACCATATTACAGGTTGTAATTCTGTGTGCGGTCGCTTTTTGGGCATAGTGATACCGGTGGCGGTACCGCCTCTGTACCGCCGACCACCAGCACAACTGGTCTCGGAATTCCACCTGATTTCGGGCGGAAGTCAGAGATCAGTCGTATTAGGGCAGTCTTAAGACCATCAGCACTGGTGGTATTTCAGCTGTGATGAGGGCCAATAATGTAAATGTAGTCTGACCAGCGTTGGGTAATTTTAACATTAGTTTGCTTACCGTACATTACATTCTCCTTCTACAATACGACCCACACTGTTTTCCAACAGCAGCATGATAGCATCAGCCTACATTTGCATGTTCTCAATGAATATTCTCTGATTCTTTTCTTGTCTAATTCTGAAAATGATCAGCTTCTATTGGTTTATTACATCTTTGTGCTATTGTGTTCCAAGCTCATTGCAGCACACTTTTTCACATGAAACCTTTCTTGTCAATTCGCAAGTGGTTCAAGATCTCTTTATAACATCAGTTGGCGCTACTCTATTTATGACTTCACTCCAAATCCAAATACATCTTTATTGTTCAGTTAATTAAAAGCATAACAGTATGTGGTTTGTATTCAAAATATAAAACCATGTAAAATAAATTGATATTTAAAATTCAGACAAGAAATACGTCTTTGGATATTGTTACTAAACTGAAGTGCAACATGCAGATTTCTAACCAATTGTCATTGCAAGACACTGATGGCACAGAATCATAAACAGTTAACATTAATTAAAAGCTTACAAATATAACACGCCAAGGAAATGTTAATACTATAAAATCTGACAATACTGCAGTAGACGTAGAACGTAAAACATCAATTAACCAGCCTAAACTGCACAACTGAGAGATAAGTGACTGCCATAATATTGTTCTACTAATGATTTAACAAACTTGCCCAGAATGAATTTGTGCAAATTTAGCAATGTTTATCCTGCTCTGAAGTGCCCGGCGCTTAAATTAAAATTGCAAGCGCATGTAATAATCTGACCAGTTCTACAATGGACCTAAAATGTGCAGTATGAAATAACCAGCATATGGACCTGTAATAATCTTGTTCTTATATCAATACAACGTCTTATCCAGGCTGAGTTTTGTGCAACTTAAGTAATATCTATGCTGCTACAAAGCGCACATGCTTAAATTAGAAATTACTTGTGCATGTAAGCGTAATAATAAAAAATTTACTAATTTCATATTTAACTAAGGAATTCCTGGGTCGAGGCTTCTTATTATTGCCTGTCTGCACATGCTAATACCACACGCCTTAAAACCCTTTTTTTAATAGCCTTATACGAGGAATATGTAAATGGGAACAGATGCAAGTCAGATGTATAAAGTTCTCTTGCTTATAACCGCAAAGTCAACATGAAACATTACCGTTGTATTTCTATGATGGTTGATCAGCCATTGTTAGTAAACGACCATACCGGATGGTCATCATTTTAATTTGCCTGTATGCTGGAAAAGTCAGGGTAAAATAATCTGCCGGTTTCAAGCTTTTGTAATACTTGCGCAGCATCCTTTCATGCAAGCGGGTGCTAAAAGTGTTTTTGTCTACCAATAAAGAATGTTGTCTTGCAACTTTATTAATTAGGTGAAGCAAAAGGTAATTGGATGTCTCATAAATTCATTGAATCTGTGTCCTATAGTGCCTTTTGAAGAGATTGATTGTATATCGATTGGTGGTCATTGACTAACACCGACCATACTGCTTTACTCAATGAACATTGGTCTTTATTTAGTTTTATTTTGAGCAGCTTTTTATATACATAAATTCTCCCCAGATTTTCATTAATCAGACCAAATTCCAAGCTTACCTGCACAGGCGATGACTTTTGGAGGAGCTGAAACACCTGCGTATAGGCAATTGCCTGAAGTTTATTCAATAAATCAGTAACTTTTCCATGTAGGGCAATACTTGCATAAGACAGTGAAAGCAACATTTTTGCTGCCATTACGGTTAGGAATGATTTATACGACGGACTATCCAATTTAATTGCTAATGTACAGAAGGCCATAACCAGGGCTTTACCCCTTTTTTTTTAACAGATATTGCTTCTGTTCCTGAAATCTGTTATCAGTGTAAATGCCCAAGTATTTATAATATTTAACCTCGTCTAACCAAATTTTAGTAGAGCCGTCTTCTGCCCTATTATTGACATGGTTTTAGTTTTTGTCACATTTATTTCCAGTTTGTTAATTTTTACATAATTTCTTAACTCGTTAGGGGACCTTTGCAGACCCACCTTTGTTAGACTCATCAAGAGCACGTAATCCTCATAAGCAATGTACGTCAGTTGGAGGGAATCCTGACAAGGGGGGTGTGAGTTGACTTGGTTTAATTGAGGTGTTATATCTGCCACAAATAGATTGAAAAGATGTGGAGCCAGAACACACCCCTTTTTAAGCCCTAATTAAATGGAATCTTTCTTGTTATACGTGCACCATCACCTAACTGTGCACAGACCCAAGTATCTGTGTAGAGTTGCTCTATTTCTCGCAGTACTCTATCGGGAACATTCCACTGTTGCAACTTTCTCCATAGGATACCCTGGTCAACACGGTCAAATGCTGCTCTTAAATCCACAAAACCGAGGTTTAGTTCTTGATGTTTCTGCTTGCATTTATCACAATTAATGAGATGACTATACTATTTGTATTTGTATTCAGGCCTTTCTGAAAGCCAGTCTGGTTCAGCGGAATAAGATGATTCCATTCTGACCACTCTGACATTTTCCAAGAAGATTTACACATAGGCCCTTATTATGACATTGGCGGCAAATGCCGCCTACCGCCACGGCGACGGCCGCCAACATACCGTCGCCGTGGCTTCCAGCCATCCACCCGCATTATGACCCTCGACGGAATTCCGCCAGAAGGCTGGCGGAATACCGTCGACGGTCATGGCGGCAGATGGCAGTAAGGTGGCGCTGCTGTCAGCAGCAGTGCCACAGCAGCAAAACACCACCTAGTGTATCATGAGCCATGATACGGCCTGGTGGTGTTTTGCTGGCGGATGCTGCTGCTGACAGCAGCGCCGCATCCAATTTCCTGCCGGAGGATCCCCTGCAAGCAGGTAAGTCGGGTTCTCCGACAGGATAGGGGGGAGAGGGGGGAGGGGGTGGTGTGTGCGTGTGTGAGGGTGTTGTGTGTGCGGGGTGTATCTGTTTTTGTATGTGTGCATGCAGGTGTGAATCGCGTTGAATGCGTGCGTGAATGACTGAATTTTAGTGTACTTGTGTGTTGTGTATGCGACAATGTATGTTGGTGTGTGTGTTGCTGTGTGTGGGTGTGTATGAGTGCATGCGCGGGTGGATGTGGGTATGCATGTGTGTATGATTGTGTATGTGTGCACTTGTGGGTGTGTAAGTGTGGGGTGGTTGGGTGAGGGAGGACTCTCTTGAGACCCCTATCAATGCCAGGGAAGGAATTCCCTGGCACTGATAGTGCCTACCGCCATGGTTTTGTGGCAGTACACTTGCCACGAAAACCATGGCGGTAGGTGGGGTCATAATCCTGAGGGTGGGATTGTGACGGCTGCCAGGCTGGAGACCGACGTCTTCAGCCTGGCGGCCGTTACCACCCTGGCGGCCGTAGTGGTACATTGGCAGTTTGGCTTGAGCCAAACCGTCAATGTCATAATTTGGGAAAAGGTACTGCCAGCCTGTTGGCAGTACCTTTCACCAAATTACCACCGTCCGCCAGGGTCGTAATGAGGGCCATAGTATTTTGTTTCTGTGTCTTTTCAAGCAATTAACCTATAACTGCCTGGGTTCGTGCAGTCTACGCCCTTAAATATTGGGTTGACGTTAGACCAGCGCCAGCTAACAGGTATATTGCCAATCAACTCCACTTCTCCGAGCAGATTTGACAGGGGCCATGCCTCATATTCTGGACCACATTTAAAGATAGCCTGCGGAACACCTTAAGGGCCAGGGGCACCATCTCTTCTGCCTCTAGTTATTACTGATCTAATTCTTTCTTGTGTGTACAAGGAGTTTGTTCGCTGCTTCAGACTTAAAGCTGGTTCATTTTTTCCAAGATCCAACCCTTACCTGGGACTTCTCACACCCCTATCTTGATACATTTTTACTGAGTCTTCTTTTACTGGAGATGTGACCAGTGTGTGGCCGCCCTTAAACACTCTGTCAAGTAATCTACCCAGTCAGACTCTTGCACATTGGAATTGTTTACAGATATACCTGGCCTGTTCAGACCATTCACAGTCTCCCAAAATGATCTAGCGTTCGACATTTTAGAGGTGTAAATAACTTTTGTTCAAAGCACTTCTTTCATTGCATTTGTGTCCACCCATAACTGTTTAAGGCGTTTTAGATTTACAGAGGTTAATAACCATGGGTCCCTTGGGGTTATTTCATGGTGAAAGGTACTTAGCCTGAGTGTTATACATTGTTGACAATGATCATTAGCTGTTGTAAAGTTGATTGAATAGTTCACTAGTTGAGGAAGCAACATAAGGGAAATGATTGTATAATCTAATATTGATTGTGAATGTGGCCCATAATAAGTATATTTTGGAGGAATATTCTCCATGGTTCTGCGATTGATGACTCTTGTACCAAGATACTCTAAAGCTGTAACAAGGTATTGTCCATGGTGGTCGATTTGCCTAAATGGCACATTATGCTGTGCCATCGTGTTTCAAATGGTGTTTGCTGATGTCAGGATTTCATCTTCATCCGGGGTGTATATAAGATTAGTGTTAAAATCTCCGGTGTGTATGATATCGCAAGTGGGATCGGCTAGATTTAGTTCTGTTAGTGTACTAATTATCAATTTCTTCAAAGCTTGTTTTTTCCTCAAGTTCAGATGCACATACAAGTTCAACACCAGAACAGGGTTTGAGTTGTTTCTCCGCCATTGGTTCAGCTTAATTAATTGTAGCCCTGGATCTGGGACTGGTAATTGCAGTGAGTTAGCATTTAGTGCTGTGGATACATAAACAGCTAACCTGCCCTTTGCTCTTCCAAAATGTTCAGTTCTTTCTGCTTCAATGAAGTAATGGATATAGCCCTTAAGTGGTAGTTCTTCTATTTCCCATGTCTCCTGTAGTGCTATGATGTCAAACTGTTTCCAGTTGGGAGCAGGTTTGCCCTGTTGCAGCAATGGTTTGGCCCCTTCGTTGTTCCATGGGAGGATGTGTACATCCAATTTACAACCCTTCCTCCCAAAGACCTCCTCTTATGCCGGGATTAGGTCATTCATTCCTTGGGCACTTAAGGTAGCTAATATCCAGCTCCAATATAATATGCTCCTATTTCTGCTCTGCAGGGTCAAACTATCCTAATCAGCTCTTTGGCTTCTCCCTTGGGCACCTCTCAGGACTAGTAGACCTGGGTTGAATTTGAGTTCCGTGGCTGTGTTGGGGATGATCTTAACAGGAAAGGAGGAGGATATTATGTTTGTTCCTTTTGAGGTCGATCGGAAGCGTTTGACCTCATGTATACTTTTAGTATACTACTTATGGCTTAAAGTAATTTCATTTGTTGGTTGCAGTGTCCTTCAAAAATTCTTGCTCGCTAATGGTCAATTTTGCCTTTTTCTCCCTCCTTTTTCTGTTTCAGAGCAGTGACCAAGTACTGTATTATTCCACTTTGGTTTCTTTATCTGTTGATGTGACGGACTATTTGTGTTATTTCTTTGGTGCTCCCCTTTCACTGCAGGTGTTTTAGGCTGGTAGCTGCCTGCGTTTTATTGCAGCATTCCACTCCTCTCTTCTCCTCCCATGTCACTGACATTTATTTTGGCTTCATTCCAGTGCTGTTCTCATTTACCTCTGGCTCCTAAAATAAGCTTATTTTACAAAAGAAACACCCTGTCGCATCGCATCTCAAGTCTATTTCTCCAGGGTCCCTTCCTGCCAGCACTCACGACATGGCACACAGGGGGTGGAGGGTGGAGAAACCAGATGTTGGAAACTAGTAGCTCATTCTTCTATTTTTACTGGTGGCTGGAGTGAACTTGAAGTTAACTTTAATGGGGAACTTTGACGTTAGCTTCGAGGAAGCAACACATGTTCTACCTTGCCAGTTAATTGCACGAGGGAGCCATTTTCTTCCCTTTTTGTGCCTCTTTCAGTGTTATCTTGAAGTGCCACCCCAGAGTTACTGTAGATGACTTTCTTGAAGTGTTGTCATTTGCATTTATGGGGCACCAGTCACATTGTGTTAAAGGCGATGTAGATAGTGCTTCATTTGTTATTACGTGTTTATATACCATTCCGTTCTGTCTCTTACTTATGTCTAGGGGTTCCCTAGTCTGAAGCCAAGCTGATGGCACATTACTTAAATTAACCTCTGTGGACAGAGTTACGTCATGGGCCACCTTATCACTCATCTTGAGACTACCACTGGGATTAGCTCTTTGCTGTTCATCTTGTTCTTCTACCGTAGCTCCTACGCCTCTTTTTGTGTTAAACTTTGGGTGTAGACTACGAGTTGCCTTTAATTTAGCCACTTTTTTTGTTTCTTGCTTTTCTTACTTGCTTCTTTTGTCTCTTTGTTAATTTGCCAATACCAAATTCTCACCCAAGTAGCGGTTCTAAATTTATCTCTTGGAGCTCTAAAGACGTTACCACAACAGGCTCTGACAATGTTGTTGTGTGTGGGGCCTTTCCCTCAACGGACGTTACCACCTCAGTGAGACGTGCTGTGGTACTAAACACGATTGGCGGAACATTTGGCTCTTTTGAGATGGTACATTATTAGATGGTTCATGTATTCTGATTACTGGCAGATCATACAAACTATACTTATTGAAAAATTCCTTTTCCTGGCTGTTCTTTTTCATATCTGTAAGTTAGGCAAGTACTGTTGGCAACATACTTAATTTATCAATAAATGGGCTTCATGGACAAATTGGTAATAAATGTGGAGGATAAATGGCTTGTACTCTAGTAATTGGATCGACCAATTTTTCCAGTTTTACGTTTATTCCTGAGATTTGTGAAGCCATTAGTTCCATCAATTCTATCTGAATGTCAAGTTTATCCGATTGCATATTTAACGCTGCAACCAAAGCTTCTAAAGTTTTTAGCAGCGTATTATCAAGATTTAGGCCCTCATTCTGACCTTGGCGGGCGGCGGAGGCCGCCCGCCAAAGTCCCGCCGTCAGGTTACCGTTCCGCGGTCGAAAGACCGCGGCGGTAATTCTGACTTTCCCGCTGGGCTGGCGGGCGGTCTCGTTCAGACCGCCAGCCAGCCCAGCGGGAAAGACGCTTCCACGATGAAGCCGGCTCAGAATCGAGCCGGCGGAGTGGAAGCTGTGCGACGGGTGCAGTTGCACCCGTCGCGTATTTCACTGTCTGCACAGCAGACAGTGAAATACATGTAGGGGCCCTCTTACGGGGGCCCCTGCAATGCCCATGCCAGTGGCATGGGCACTGCAGGGGCCCCCAGGGGCCCCGCGACCCCCCCTACCGCCATCCGGATCTCGGCGGTCCGACCGCCGGGATCTGGATGGCGGTAGGGGGGGTCAGAATCCCCGCGGCGGTGCAGCAAGCTGCGCCGCCGCAGAGGATTCAATGGGGCCGCGGTACACTGGCGGGACCCCGCCAGTGGTGCCGGTCCGACCGCGGCTTTACCGCCGCGGTCGGAATCCCCATTGAAGCACCGCCGGCTTGTCGGCGGTGCTCCCGCGGTCCTCCGCCCTGGCGGTCAAAGACCGCCAGGGTCAGAATGAGGGCCTTAGTGTGCCTACCAGCCTTAACTCAGTGTGCAGCTGCAACACTGTTATTGTCGTGAGTTTTGGGGCTTTCTCTCTTGGTGTCATTGTTGCTGGTTGTATGCTTGGCCGATTAGTGTTTGCTTGCACGCTACAGTTGGAGGTTTCAATTGTAATAATTTCTCCAGGTGATTTTTGAGGCTCTATCAGTTTCAGTGATCTTTTTACGGACTTTGAATGCTCGGGACTGCCTTTGCGATGGCAAATTTGCTGCAATTGGTTGAATTGCATTTACTGTTTTAGCATGTTTTAGCCTCTGCGTTGTTTTCCTGTGAAGTGAGTTTATCCACTCAATTAATGTTTTTATTCTTCTTCCATAGCCTGAATAAAATCCACATTACTTGAGAGTGAAATTGAACTGAGCCAGGAATTATCCTTAAGGTTCTGAGCTGCCTGAGAACAACTTTCCGTCTCCTGACAGAAGTTCAAGCTTCTGTAGAATCTTGGTGTCAAATGTGTTTGGGTTTCCACATGGGTCTTAGTTCCCATTGCCGAAGCTTGAGCTATCCCAGTTTCCTGGTAATAAGGCTGGAGAATTATGTTTGATAGAACAACTTAGCCTGTTGGAGGAGCGGTCCTTTATGAGTTTATTCTCAGAAGAGCAATCTACAAAATGTATCTGCGCCTGGGTTGTTAAACATTTGAGGCCAAGGGCACTATTCTTGGAGAGACACCCTGTTGAAAACCCTTTATCTGTCACATTTCCTATTTGGGAAGGATTATCTACGTGACGTGGATGTTCTGATGAATCCTGAGTTTTTCGCAGGGTTAATATTTCAGGATTCAGAGGATTGGAAAGACCAACTAAATCACCTAGCATCATGTATAGTGCTGCATCCAGATAAAAAAAATAAAAAAACTTTGCACAAGGGTTCGAGTTCCCAAAGGAGGTTAGCGGGGGATATTACAGCACTGCCGTGAACTCCTCCTGTCCCATCAGCTAAATCTTCCATTGCCTCTCTCTTTAATTGGTTTGCATGCTTTTAAATTCTTGAAAAGTTTCCTCCGATTTACCCTTTTCTGGGCGGGTTGTTGCCGTATCTTTCCAGATCTCATTTTCGTGCGAGTCTACAGCAAACGGTTGGCTGAACTGTTGTACAAGTGATACGGCCGGTGGAGGTGCTATGGCGGATTGAACAACAGAAGCAAGCCACAGCAACCTAATTCTGCCCGCTTCCGCTCACTTCTATCGATATCTAAGCTCTAAGCTCTAAGCTTTGTCCCTTCCATCCCCACCCGTTCAGACATTGTACTGAAGATGTTTTAAAATTATCGCAACAATTGTAGTGATGGCGTTTCAATATCACCTGTGGCGGATATCGCGAGAAGGACACAAGCACTAGCAAACGTTCAACAGTTCGTCAGTTCAGTGCGAAATGGCTGCAACGCCCTCAGGCTTACTTGTGTGCAAGATTGCAGGATTGTCAGTTCGAAAGGACTGTTGATAACTCCTAAACGGGTGCTCTTGGACACTCCATGCCCAGCACCCCACAGTGTAACGCTAGGCTCTTCTGTAACCGTGGTGTCCTGGGGCAATATCCTGCGAAAGACCTACGCACCCGCTACACCTGCTACACCAGCTCCTGGCCGTAGCCGCTCATGGAATCCTCTGCCCACAGCCTCATCCTACACCATGCCTCCTCTTTTGTCTATTTGTTGTTGGTTGAGGCAGCGGGGGAGGCAAGCGACTCCTGGCAGGAACTGGTGACAGTGGTTCGGCGGCTCCATGACCAGTGTGCAGCTTCTGACGTTGGCAGTCAACTTCCAGTCAGCTTGCGGTAACTTCTTCATCACTCAGTTTTGCAACATGCTCAATCACCTCATTGTTCTTCACATTCATATGTAATTCTTTTATAAATAATTTCAAGCTCATTTATCCCTGTTAGAAATTGGATTACTGGTTGATTAAGATGTGAGCCCTGGTCAAGCAGCAACCACATTTCTTATCAAAGTAAGTCACAAGAAAACCCCAAATTAATCTATGCTCACCCCTTGGTAGCTTGTCACAGATCAGTAAGGCTTATCTTAGAGGCGTGTGAAGTATCAAACAGTAAAACAGTGAAAACACCACAAAAAAATCCTGCAGCAGGGTAGAGAAATAGAGCTTAAGTTAATAAAATACAAGACAAAGCAGAAAGTACCAACCGCGGCTACCTGGTTGGTCTGGACTGGGTCCAAGTCAAAGGTTCAGGCTGACCGCGATGGAGTGCGGGTTAAATACAGTCCCAGATTGATCCAGCTGAAGTTTTACCTTCTCAAGTTTTGTGCTAAGAGTCCTGTTTATGTTCGAGAGGGTCACAAGGAGAGTGTTGCAGGTGGTAGTTGGTGTGATGTGAAGAGGAGCCCTGGCATTACGGATGGGCAGGCTGGAGGTTCATGTAGGTGGTCCCCAGTGGGCTAGGCTATCGATGCTGCTGTGCGAAGAGACAGGCTGGTGGTGGCACCCACTGAATTTTGGTGCGAGGGGCACAGTCATGGCGTGAACTGGCCCGTTCACAAAGGGCCCAAAAGCTTAATTTACAAGCCTGTGTGCCACACCAAGGATAGAGGACCGTAGAGGCACCTCTTGGGGGTGAGAAACCTGCTGCAGCCTGAGTCCAGGAGCTGGTTGCATAGCCTTTTATGTCCCTGGGGCTCAGATCAGTAGGCCAGCAGACTATCCGTTTCAGTCACTCTGGATTCCTTGGTTCAAGATGAAGTTGCAGGTCCAGTGTTGTTCCCCAGGCAAGAGGGCAGCAGGGCAGCAATTCCTTTAGAGCAGCAACCCAGCAGAGTGGCAGTCCATGTAGTAGCACTGCAGTCCTTCCTGGCAGAGTATCCGCAGGTCCAGAAGAGTTGGTGCCTGCGGTCCTTCTTGTGTACACAGTTGCACCTTTGACGAGGGGAGAAACTTCTAGATGCATGCCTTTGAAGTGCACAGATGCCCTGCCTTCCTGGCCCTGGCAAGGGATGTGCGCCCTTTCTGCTGCTGCAGTACACAGCCTAGTCAAGTGTAAGTGGGGCTGCTCCCAGTTCCTCCCTCCCAGTTCCTCCCTCCCATCCTGACAGTGATGGCCCATACAGTCACAACTAAGCTCCCATTGTGTGTGGCTGTCTAGCATGAATACACAAAGCCCAGCTGTAACCCACATCAAGTCATGTGAAACAGAGACAGGCTGCAGGCACCAAGTGGCTAAGACAAGAAAATGCCATCTTTCTAAAAGGGGCATTTTCAGAATTGTAATTTAAAACCTGACTTCTCCATAAATTATTGTTTTAAATTAGGATTACAGAGACACCAAATGAGGCAAGGGTGTGTGTTGGCATCATTTATTTTCTGTCCATACATGAATAATTTGGATAGCTGCCTAAATAATGGAGGGCAGATACTCCAATGGTGGGTGCTAGGAAGCTCCATGACCTGTTTTTATATGGATGACTATGTCCTAATGTCAAGAACTGGTGTGGGTCTACAGAAGCTGGTGAATAAATTTGTACTATTTATGAATCCAGTGGGACTAAGAACAAAACTGACAAATCACAATTTATGGTAGTAGGGAACACACACACACACACACACACACTAGCCTGAGGCCGCACTATATTAATGGCAAAAAGATTATTGATGTTCTAACCTTCACCTATCCTGGTATCTATTTGATCTCAAAGGCACATGGTTGCACCTAATCAAGGTCAGAAAGTCCTAGTTTGATCAAACCATTGAGGCCCTTTTTAGATTTGCTGGAAGGTTGGGCTTCAAAACTTTGGATGCCATGATCAACATTTACGAGGCACGCTGCTTCTCTGCTGTGATATATGAAGCTTGGGTTTGGGGATATTGTGACACTTAGAGCTTACCGATTAGTGAAAATGTGTTCTTGAGAAGGCTTTTGTGTGTACCTAATAGCCTCCCCAGATTTCTCTGTCATACAGAGCTAGGTTTATTGGGCTTGGAAGTCCATATTAAGCTATCCCCGCTTATGCTATGGCACTCAATTTGGTCTAAATATGAATCTCTCCTTAATCAGGAAATAATAAATGACTGTTTTTGTCTTGACATAGTATCTTGTGCCTGAGGTCTGCTAAAGAGTATCTTTTCATGCTAGGGAAATATCATTGTTTTCATAAGCTGTAGAACATCTCCACTGTCCCCAAACATCAGCTAAAACAAGATTTGTTAGCTATATGCAAAAGTTGCAGAGTAGGCTTAGTGATGGGAAAAAAATGGTGTCAGGTTACCTTCCATTAATAACCACAGACTTTTCTCATGTTTCTGTTTCAACACTCCCAAAGATTTTATCTGGCAAGGTTTAGGCATAATATATGACAAGGAAAGGGACAGGGAGATTAATGGTCCAGTGTACAGTCTCCCATGTATAATCAAAAATCAAAATACAAGTACACTGTTCCAAGTGAAAAAGGCACTGAAACCTAATTAATAGGAGCAAGAGCCCTCACACATCCCATTGGATGTCATGCTTCATCATCGGGATGCTCCTCGTCAGACTGGTGCTGCAATGTTTGACGGGCTCCCCAAATAGGGGGCTCTTTGCCGGAGATCTTTCACAGTGACTGCCGTATAACACCGTATAAGCAGGAGAGAATAGAAGAAATAAAATTGGCTCAAAAACCTTGAACTGTGTCATACATGTATTATCTGTACAAGGTCTTGGCCAAGAATAAAAAACACAAGTAGAGAGTGCTTAGTGAGTAATCATACTCATTCACTCTCACAAGAAAAAATAGGTAGAGAACAGAAAAATATTGTGTACCCTCTAATCATGAATCAACATGTTTTGCGTCTCTACGGTCCCAAAGGATCCAATGACGCTTCATCAGGACCAAAACTCAAAACTTCTCCTTTTTTACACATACAGATGATACTAAGGGGGTCATTCTGACCCTGGCGGTCCATGACCGCCATGGCGGAGGGCGGCGGAAGCACCGCCAACAGGCTGGCGGTGCTTCCTGGGCGATTCTGACCGCCGCGGTAAAGCCGCGGTCAGAAAAGGGGAGCTGGCGGTTTCCCGCCGGTTTCCCGCTGGCCCAGGGTATCCGCCATGGCGGCGCTGCTTGCAGCTCTGCCATGGGGATTCCGACCGCCTTCCCGCCAGCCTGTTTCTGGCGGTGTCCACCGCTTTGCTTTGCAGACAGTGAAAATCGCGACGGGTGCCACTGCACCCGTCGCACCCCTGCAACTCTGCCGGCTCCATTCCGAGCCGGCTTCATTGTTGAAGGGGCTTTCCCGCTGGGCCGGCTGGCGGTCTTCTGGCGGTCGCCCGCCAACCCAGCGGGAAAGCCAGAATGGCCGCTGCGGTCTTTTGACCGCTGAGCGGTCTTTCGGCGGGAACCGCTTGGCGGGCGGCGACCGCCGACCGCCGCGGTCAGAATGACCACCTAAGTCTCAATTATCAGTCAAAAAAATCAGTCATTTACTTAAGAAATCTGTGCATCAGGTCAATTTTGGAAAAAAGTCGCCCTGTAAGAGTAGTAAAAAAAAAAAAAAAAAAAACACTGTATAACAAAATACTTTTCTTGTATATACGAAGTGGTATTAAGTGACCCAAAGTGAACAAGGTGCTCAGTGGGGAGAAAACAATTTCAAGGCTTACCATCCCAGACTTTGGAAACGCCTCCTTAGGCAAACACAAGCCATTAGACTGGAGCAATAACTGAAGAAATATAAACACATAGTCATCTTGAGAACAGCAAAACAGGAAAGACAATGAGCCAAGGAACCCATTGTTATCTTGGGAGAGAAAAAGTGAGTCCAACTGCTGCATACTTGTCTCAATGTACCTCCCAACAAAAAGGCAATTTGTCACAGTCTAATTACAATTGTAGTTAAAATCCAACCTTCTACCATACAACACACTCGTTTCAAAGGACTTGACCATCATGTAAGGGAGTCTTCCCCATGGATGAGAAGGGGCCATAGGCTTATTATAGCCTACTTCTTAGTTTCGTACCCCAGCAATGTACATCTTGACTCTGTCCTTGAATTTTGCCCCTGTGACTCATGTTCAGTGCAGTCTTTGCTGCACTTTTTCTTGTAAAATGATATGCTGCACCTAGGAAAGAATTTGAATTCCGATGTTGAGATCTATGAATATTACAAGATGCAGGCCTGCCTTTGTTTATTTAGAGCTCTTACAGATGACATATCATTTCTGCAGCTGTGAGAATGAGGAGTCTAGTGGGGAAATGCGTATTCTTAAGGCTATGTACTCTGGTGATTCTAAGAAACTCTGTTGTATTAGCCGTTTACATTTGTATAAGGCATTTCGGGATCCTATCCTAAGAGATTTGCTGGCTTGGTTAAGCTTGTGACAATTAGCATCCCAATGTATTCTTTTGTTTATGTTTTCGCAAGGCACCTTTGTGTTTCAGTTATTGAGATGGGCTGATTGAAATGTCAAACTCATGTGAATCTCCTATGTTTACTTATGCGCAAGGGATTTTATATCCTAATTATTGAGAAGGGTGTTTTTATGATTGAAATGCTTTATTGAATAGGTTATTTTTAATAGGGCAAATTGTTGCGATGGAATGTTATGTTGATTTTATGTATGAGCTCCTTTAAGGTTTTTAACTGAATAAAGATTGCTTTGATTTGATTTACACTTGCAAAATGTAATAAGATAATTCCAATGTCATCCTATGGGAGAAGTAGGACTTGCAAGTAGTGAAAACTAATTTAAGAGTTTTTCACTACTAGGACATGAAAAACTTGAAAGTACATGTCCAACATTTTAAATACAATGCACGCTGCCTTTGGGGCTGGCCAAGGCCTACCTTAGGGGTGACTTATATGTGTTAAAAAATTGAGTTTTGGGCCTGGCAAAACATTTATTTTTTCAGGTTGAAATGGCATTTTAAACTGCACAAACAGGATCTGCAATTGCAGGCCTAAGACGTGCTTAAAGGGCTACTTAAATGGATTGCACAATCAGTGCTGCAGACTATTAATTTTTAATTTACAGGCCCTGGGCACAAGTAGTGCGCTTTGTTAGAGACTTATAAGTAAAATAAATATACCAACTTGGTATAAGCCAATGTTACCATGTTTTCGGGAAAGAGCACAAACATTTTTGAACTGCCTAGCAGTGGTAAAGTGTGCACAGTCCTAAAGCCAGCAAAAACGAAGTCAGCAAAAGCAGGAGGCCTGAAGGCAAAAGGTTAGGGGGAACCCACGGCAAGGATGCCAAGTCTAATAGACCCAGTACCAACTCATGTGGAACTGCACTTGCTATGCCTGGTACTCAAGAATGGTCCAATTAATTTCTGCCTTCAGAAGGCAAACTTTAAATCCATTTCCAAGCTATTTTAACATTTGATCCGCTATTCCCTTGTGCCACTAGTCTAGTAGACAGCAATGTGACACTCTATGAAATGCCTGTCATTAATTCCAAGTATCTACTGCCCTTATCTCTTAGGTCCAGCTTTGTGCCAATTCTTAGACGTTTTTCAAAAGATCAACTGTGCTCATCTATGTAAATTAGTCAACGTCTACCCACGTGCCCTCTGATGTCCTGATTCCTAGTTGCACGGAATAGGTTGGAGTCTTTACTACACTAGGTAAGTAACACTACCACAGAGTGAGGGATTTACCAGGTGTTGTGAATTCCTGCTTTTCCGTGTTTTGAACTTGGGAATAAAGCATGACATTGAGACCCAACAATAAACATAGTTAATTCTGTATGTTTCGCCTATTTTCCAGGTCTTTCCCCTGATGCATTCCTTCAGGTTTGATTGGGTGTGTTGTGTTAGTAGAAAATTGTCATGACTTGATAGTTAAGACGGGGCATGTAGGGCCATATGTACATAAACCTTTAGGAGGTCGTAAACGGTCCAATTCATAAACTCAGCCCGTTTGTGACTGCAAAAAAAGTTATTTTTAAAAGTGCAAAAGCCAAATTGTGATTCGATAACCTGTTACCAAATCGCAATTTGGGTTTCCAGAATCGCTATGTGGAAGGGATGTTTTTAGGGTGTCCTTTCCTAATACTGATTTGCAGTGGCATGTATTACTGTTTTGCTCACAAATTTAGTTTGTAAAGCAATCATTTTTTCTCAGAACCTCAGAGGTGGTGGTAACCATTCACAAATGGGAAAGGGTTCCCATAGGACCCCTTTCCCCTTGTGAATGTTGATACAAATATTTTTCAGAGCCCTCAGTGGTCCCACGGACTACTGCCTACTCTTAAAAAATGAAACATACACAATTATTTTTTTCTTTTTAAATACTTCCCATTTTCCTATAAGGAAAACATTCTGCATTCTTTTAATGTTTTATTAAAAAGCAATCATAGAAGTAGTGGTCTGCTGACCCCAGCATGCCGCCATCCTTGTGATAGCTGCAATTCCAAATGGGTGGCAAACTGTGACCTACTTCATTAATATTCATGAGGTAGGTTGATTTGCAACCCACTAGGAATTGCTAAATGAAACTCAGTGTGTTTCATATATTAGGATTAGCAATTTCCTAATTGTGACTTGTAGAAAATCGCAATTAGGTAATTCGTATTCCTGAAATTTTATGTATGGTGCATAATTTCAAGCTTTGTACAAACTCCTACTTGCACAGGGATCGTAATTTGGCTCTGCATGCATAATCAGGGCCACCTTGGCGTTCAGTGGCATCAGCTGCCAGTTTATAGCATTGCATACAACCTTGGTACCTAACCAGATTAAGGTGATGCTTCAAATATTATAAAGTATAACTATTAACCAAAACTCCACTATTTAAGAACTATTGGCAGGATCCCGCGAGTCCAGTCCCCTAGTTTGACTAAATTAACTCAAGCTGTTTCCTTCTTTTCTTCTTACTAAGCAATTTTTTCCCCAGTTACATTACTAGTCAGTTTTATCACTTCCTCACGCAATGTTAAAACACTTTCATCTGTAAATAAGGAACGGAAATATACATAATGTCTGTTTTCCTTTCACCATGTCTGTGTCTTCATTCCCACTCCTAAAAGAGGCCAACAATATCTAACTTCCAACTTTTTGTAATTGAACTACTTAAATAGAACTTTGTGATTAATCTTGCTCTGAGCAGCTGTTCTTCTTCATGCAGATCACATTCACCATGTTACATCAATGACTCTCGCTTCCCACACAATTTAAACAATTTAAGTGCACTTATACTTGAAACATTTGAAGTCAGAACATCTGTGTTGATCTAAGCTGGTATACGTGCTTTTTTGGTTATTTTCTCTTGGTAGGTGTATATTGATCCTTTTTTCTGTAATAATCTTGGTACATTCCTGTTACACGCTAAATCTTGAATTGTAATCGTATCTTCTCCTTTTTCTTGGGCTAATACATGAGTTGCTTCTTAGGAATTCACTTTTGAACTTCAACATTTAGTATATAATATTTAAGAATGTGCAAGATTGTTGGTCTTTTCTCCAAAAGTTTGTGATATTTCATGAAATGTTTTTGAAATCACACAAATATATGCATTTTGCAAGAAACATGGTTTGCATGTATCTTTCAATATTTTCTTCTTCCTAGTGCACACCTTGCCTTGCGGTTACATAAGAAACTACTACAAGACTGGTTGAAGCACAAAACGTCTCTTAGTAACACATTTTCTGTGTAAACCAGTCTCTGCTTAAATCTGAATTTTGAGACATTTCATCTAGTGCAAAATGTACAAATATTGTTATGTTCACCGGCGTAATTTAAATTGGAAACACACCCTTATACCAGCCTCAGTGTTCACTTTACTTTTTTATTCCATTTGTAACCACATTATGGGTACTGGTACTGTTTTTTGTGTGTTCCATAACAACAGCGAGGCGAAGACAATCCTTTTTTCTTGTGTCTTGAACTGGGCCTTTCTGCTACTACACCAGTGATATCCAACTTAAATCCAGGAGTCATAGATTCAAGGTAGATTTCAAGATTCCCACATTAATATTAAATGAACACGTTTATGTAGTCAGTGGCATTACTGAAAATCTGGCAGAGATCTGGCCTTCATGCTATTTCATTGGACACCCATGTGTTACACAGTGTGTCAGTAGTTGTCCTAGCAGCCATCTGTTAATCTCAAGTTCCATTTTGTGCTGCCAACATCCTCTTGGCATTGATGTATGTTTAAATGTTTTTGTTTTGCATTTTATTTAATGTTCTTTTATAGCACACTCTCACCCAAACAAGCATAATCATAATAGCTACATGGCCCTTACCAGATGTTCAACTCAGGTGATTTTGTTAGTAATGTAATTTACTACACAGACTTGTAGGTTTGTAACGGATTTGTCTGATTTGGGACTTCCTGCATTAACCGCCCCAATTTTCATGTGTAATGTTTCAACTCGCTCTCATGTCTTTCTTCCCATCCATATTTTCATATAGGGCTAACGGACCCTAAAACTTCCTTTGAGCAGTGGTGGCCGAAAATTGTAGCAAGGAGGGGTGGGGGGGTCACACATGCACACCTACAAACTCACTCACACCTATGCATTCACACACAGGCCCATTAACACGCTCACTCAAATATACATACATACATACATACATTCATACGGCAGAATCAAGTGGCCACCTGGCAGAGCTTTTTGCACCTCCCTAGGGGAGGAGCTGGACAGGGGGGGTGGTCACTCCTCTGTCCTCTGTGCAGTTTCACACCAGAGCGGGAACCGGGGGTTCCTGAACTGATGCAAATCAGATTATGCACGGAGGGCACCAAATGTGCCCTCCAAAGCAGTCTGGTGGCACTCAGAGGCCACCCCAGCCCTTAGGCCCCTAATACACAGGGGGAGGTGGTCACACCTCTCCCTTGCAGGAAATCTTTTGTTCTGCCTCTCTGGCCTTGCCCACCAGCAGGAGGGCAGAACATTGTCAGGGGTCAGCCGCAGTGTGGGCTGGCATTTAGACTCTGTGAGGCTGCACAGGCAGAACTGGGGGATTCTCGAAGGAACCCCCTGAGTACATGGTATCATGCAACTAACACTGGAATCTGTGCAGTTCCATGATTCCAGCATGTTTGACACCAATCATGCCTAGGTTCGGAGAAGCCATTATGTAGTTGGACCACTTGTGTTGACTAGTGTCCACTACATATCTGAAGATGGCTTCCCCGCACTTACAGAGTACAGGAATGGGCCTGGGTTCTGTAGGGGCACCCTGCTCATGCAGAGGTATCCTCACACTTAGAAGCATGCACCCTACCCTTGGGCTGAAGGGCCTACCAGAGAGGTGACTTATAATGTATAAGTGCAGTGACCAGGTTCGGTAGTGAAAGGGTACATGCACCATTTCACGCAGGCTGCGATGGCAGGCCTTCAGGCACAGTTTGCATGGGGTCCCATGAGTGGCATAATACATGCTGCAGCCCATGTGGGACCCCTGGTGTGCCAATGCCCTGGGTACCTAAGTACCATATAATAGGGACATGGGGGCGCCAGAATGCCAATTGTGGGTGTAAAAAGTTACCACACAACCAAATTTAAAGGAGAGAGCACTGGCACTGGGGCCAGGGTTCGCCGATCCCAGTGCACTACAGTCCAAAACATACTGACACCATGCAAAAAAAAGTGGGGGTGTACTACAACCTGAACCCAGCTAACTACACACACAAACATCACTGATATCTTTACTTTCACCCAGAGAGTTTGTCTATAATAGTGGGAAAACCCTTCAACGCTTTGAAGCTGTTTAATAGTAGTATGCACTGTCCACTCTAAGATAGCCTAAACCTTGATGAGTTCCTTGATTACTGCATCTGGTGTAATTTGATAACTGAAAAAGTCTTCTATAACTTTATGAAACTCACACTTTTACAGTTAGGAAAAAATCTACTTGGGTAACATGGAGTAAATGCTCTTCAAACTCAGTAGAATAAATTAAAATATCATCCATGAAAATGGCTACAAAAACATCTAAGCGCTTATTTAAAACATCATTCATGAACTACTGAAATACCACAGGGACATAAGAAACTTGAAAGGCATCACCTGATAAGGGTAAAGGCCGAAATTCATATGAAAGGCAATTTTCCATTTGTCCCCTTCCTTTACATGTATCGTGTGATAGGCCTTCTGTAGGTAAAACTTTAAATGCTGACTTGACTTGGGCCACAAAATGTTTTCTCAAAGGCAAGGGATTACTTTTTATTGTAAACGTATTCAAGGTTCTTTAGTTTAGGCAGGTGCAAATGGCTTCTGTCATTTTGATGTGAAGAGTGGAGATGAGGAAGGTGATTGCGAAAGCCAGATAAGGTAAGCTTGCTATAGATATTGTCTTAAATATGTCACTTCTTTTTCTGTTGGTGTATAGACTGTAAGGCAGTACAACACCAGGTTTTAGATTTATTTGATAACAGAATTCTTGATTAGGTGATAAAACATTGTCTTTATATGATTAAAGACATCTTTGTCCCCGCTCGATCGGCCTCGACACTGAGCGCGAGAGGTGAGGAGGGGCCGCCCCTGGTCGAGTTGCCGCGCCCTGAGCGGCCCGCCCAGTCGCCGGTCCCCGTGCTGGGGCGGCTTGTGGATCCCGGACCCCCGGGGGGGCGAGCCCCGGCCGCGTGAGGGCCTGGCCGGGGCGCTCTGGTCTGCCGCGGGTCCCCTGCCCCCGCTCGGGGACTGGGCCCTGGCGTGCCCACTGGCTGGGGAGCCGGACCCCGGGGGCCCGCCGAGGCACTGTGCCGGGCGGCCTGAGCCTTTTCCCCTGGCTCCACCGCGGCTTGTGGCCTGCCGCGCACCGGTCCTGGAGAGGTGCGGCGGCCTTTTGGCAGCGGCCCCCCCTCCCTTTAACCTGGCAACACAAACGGGCCGGTCTGAGGCCTAGCAGTGGCAGAACAAAGAGGGTGAGAAGCCTCGACACAGCAGCGATGGCTGAAAGCGTGGGGTGGCTCAGTGCCCACGCTAAACTTGGAGCAACCCACAAAGTAATAAGGAAAAAGAGGGAAGAGTAAAAGGGAAAAAAAGAAAAGAAAAAAAAAGGAAACAAAAAAGATAAAAAAAAAAAATAACAATAGAGATTCCCCAAGTGGATAGAACACCACACCAATAAAACACCACTGGCGCGGAATCCAACCTCTTAACCACAACAAGAAGAATACAGGGTTACTGGGACAGCGCCAATGTAGACACCAGCACCTGGGTGGGATCAGACCCACGTCAGCATCACAAAATCACAGAGCTTGTGGCGTCTCTTCAAAGCCAACATCCTTGCTGCCAATCAGGAACTATCACCACAGTAGCACCATCTGGCCTACCGTTAAATTACCTGTTTGTTGCAAGGGAGTTGCCTGGCCTGTTCTCCCAGGGCCTGTAGGAGACTTTGTCCGGCTCGTCCTCCTCACACCACACGGAGCACGACATGGTCAAACCGAAGCACCCCAAACCGGGTGCCCCCACAGATGGGGATCCCCCCCCTGTAGCTGGCACTCTGACACTCAATCTGCAACGCTGCTACAACTAAACGAAACTCTACGAATGCACTCCCAACAGTATGACAAAATCATGCAAGCAATAATGGAGACTAAGACCTCACTGGAAGGGAAAATCGACGCTGCGTCAATGAAAGTCTCATTGCTCCTCGCTGACCACCGCAAATTAACAGACAGAGTGCAAAACACAGAATCATCACTAAAAACTATCCAACCAGAGATAGCAGACATGAAAAACAAAATCCAACAAATGGAAACGGAACTAGCGCAGTTGCAACGCAGGACTGAGGACGCGGAAGGGTGCTCAAGACGTAATAACATCAGATTTATTGGCAGCCGGAACGCTTGGAACTACCTAAAGTCGAAGATTTTAAAGAGAATTGGCTGAAGGACATTTTAAACATACAAGGCGCCACCAAAGCTCCGATAATAGAACGAGCGCATAGAATCCCTGGCAGGACCCCACGACCCGGAGCGCCAGCCCACCCTCTGATAGCTCGATTTCTTAATCACAGAGAGAGAGACTCAGTCCTCCAACATTTCAGAACCTCCAACCCAATCAGCCTGGAAAACTGCACCATGTCAGCTTACCCGGACTACACGTTGGAAGTACAACGCAAAATAGCGGCATATATCAAGATAAAACAACTTCTGCGGGAACACAACATCATCTATTCTCTCATGTTCCCAGCCCGCCTGCGAATAACCACAGACGAGAAAACACTCATGTTCCCCACCCCAGAGGACGCATGGACATGGATCCACGCAAAGGGCCTGACCGGCTCCCCCAAAGGAAAAGAAACAACCGAAGAATGGATCACCCCTAATGCCAGAAGGAAAAAGAAAACCAAAACAATATCTCGCCCAACAAAATCACAAATGGAAGCCGACCAAGCGCCAAGCCTGAGGGAGACTAGCGCATTCACCGGGACCCGGACCAACGCCAGAAGCGAAGTGGACATCACCGATAGCGGTTCGCCTGGCGGGGAATCCACCTCCTCCCTCTCTCCTTTATTTATTGGCCCGACCTCACCCAGCGTTCGGCAGACGAACTTTAATATCTGTGGGCGCGTTGGCGTCGCGCCCTCACCGTGGAATAGTGGGGTGGAGATCGGACCCCTCACCCCACGTAACCACAGACGGAGAACCACGGCTGCCCCATGGCGGGGCCAGACTCACTGCCAGCCCGTTGATTGCTCGACAGGCCGCTGCTGGAGCACACGTCCACGGCTTGATGCACACAGGGAAAGAACTATCCTGGAGATGGGCCACTGGATGTCTGTCCTCTATCAACCCACGCTCCCAACCAACCAGACTGCACCCGTATGGAACTCAACCCTTTGAACTGTTATTTAGGCACCGGTTGTGCCACCTTGTTTCAAATCGGGCCTTCCCCGACATCCTTTTTTTTTAATGGTATTGTGTTCTTTCTCCTTTCTTTCTTTCTCCCTTCTTTACACTGTCCCCCCACCTCGTGGCTGCGGTTGCCTGGGGGAGGGCGGGCGGAGGATGTGTCGGGGGGCGCGTGGATCGGGCGGTCGGGGATTGGTGGACGCTATGGGAGCTGGGATCCGGGGCACACAACACTGGCGCGTTACAATTTAACACAACATGACGCACAAGGAACCAATATATAATATAATGACCTGGAACGTAAAGGGCATGGCGGGAGCAAAAAAACGCAATAGGATACACGCTCACTTAAAAAGACACCGTATCCACATAGCTATTCTTCAAGAAACACATATCCCCTCAGAGGAGATCCCTCGACTAGCAAGGAGCTGGGCGGGACAAGTCTACGGCTCTGGTATTTCAACTTTCGCGAGGGGGGTTCTGATATGGATAGCCCCGGGGGTCACGTATGTGGTACAACGTAGCATAACCGACAGAGATGGTAGGTACATACAACTGGTGGGCCACTTGGATGGAGAGATATTAGTGACCAACGGACTATGGCGGTCATTCTGACCGCGGCGGGCGGCGGTAGCCGCCCGCCATGCGGTCACTGCCATTTGGCCGCTCTGCGGTCAAAAGACCGCAGAGGCCATTCTGGCTTTCCCGCTGGGCTGGCGGGCGCCCGCCAAAGGAGCGCCGCCGGCCCAGCGTGAAAGGCCCTGCAACATAGAGGCCGGCTCCGAATGGAGCCGGCGGTGTTGCAGGGGTGCGACGGGTGCAGTTGCACCCGTCGCGATTTTCACTGTCTGCTATGCAGACAGTGAAAATCATGCTGGGGACCTGTTAGGGGGCCCCTGCACTGCCCATGCCAGTGGCATGGGGAGTGCAGGGGCCCCCAGGGGCCACACGACACCCGTTCCCGCCATCCTGTTCCTGGCGGTAAAAACCGCCAGAAACAGGGTGGCGGGAAGGGGGTCGGAATCTCCATGGCGGCGCTGCTTGCAGCACCGCCATGGAGATTCAGCCCAGACAGGGGAAATCCGTCGGGAAACTGCCGGATCCCCTTTTCTGACCGCGGCTTTACCGCCGCGGTCAGAATGGGCAGGGAAGCACCGCCAGCCTGTTGGCAGTGCTTCCGTGGTCCTCCACCCTGGCGGTCGTTGCCCGCCAGGGTTGGAATGACCCCCTATATGTCCCGAATGTGGCTCAGGCTGACTTTTTACAAAGAACGATCTCTCACATGTCAAAAGACTTACTATCAACATGCATCTGGGGCGGGGACATGAACTGCGTACCACAAATCGACGTGGACAGATCACACCCCCCCATGTTGACCACCCCAGTAACCAAAAACTCCCAGACGTTGCAACAGTGGATGTCGGACTGCCGACTGACAGACTCTTGGAGACAACTTCACCCACAAGACCGGGAATACTCCTACTATTCTCCGGTGCATCTTCTCCATACTCGCATAGATCTTATCCTTACTACACAGGATCTGACACATAGAATTACGAGCGCTGAATACATGGCTAGGGTTATCTCTGATCATTCCCCACTTATAGCCCATATCAGATGGGGTAGACCACGTGCCTGCATCCCCACTTGGCGCCTGCAAACTCAGTTACTACAGGACCTGCCATTCAGAAAAGAATTAGCCGCACACTTCTCCTCTTATTTTACTCAAAACGATGGGTCATCGTGCTCCAGAGCAAACGAATGGGATGCGCCCAAGGCAGTTATGAGGGGTGCATGCATAGCAACAACGGTCGGAGTGCGTCAAACACTAGTGCGTGAGCTCCGCAACCTAGAGAAGGAAGTCCACTCTTCCGAAAATAAATTTGCTTGTGGCACAATCACCCAGGTTGAGCTCACTGGAACGCGCGCACAGTGGTACGCACAGACAAGCGACTAAGGCTGTTTGACTACCGTCACCATATGGCCCGGACGCACGCAGAGGGGGATAGATCAAGCAAACTGTTATCATGGCTCACACGTTCCGAACCTCGGAACTCCCCTATAGGTGCCATCCGCCTGGACACAGGTATAATAGTAAATACCCAAGCAGACATCAACAGTGCCTTCAGAGAGTATTATAGCACACTATATAAAGCTCACCCGCCACCCCACACAGCGTCAATGGGCGAGGTTTTCAATGATATTACATTAAACCGCCTGACTACCACGCAAAAAGCGGACCTAGATAGGCCGATAGATATCACGGAAATACAGCGGGCTCTACAACAATTATCACAAGGCAAGGCACCCGGCAGCGATGGTCTACCCTTGGAATACTACATCACGTTCCCAACCCAAATATTAAACCCATATCTTGCGATGCTATCTGAAGCCTTAAAATGTGGCCAACTACCAGACACTTGCCGGGAGGCATTGATAGCGGTACTGCCTAAGTCGGGCCGCGACCCATTAGACGTACGATCATACAGTCCACTCTCGTTATTAAATACAGATTGTAAATTACTCTGTAAATTATTTGCTAACCGGTTACTCCCATTTATGACCGACTTGGTACACCAAGACCAATCAGGCTTTAAACTGGGTCGTAGCACCTTCAATAACATCCGGAACCTACTGCGCCTAATGGCAAACTCCCCAGAGGGCGACTACCACCAGGTTGCTGTGCCCTTAGACATAGAGAAAGCATTTGACACCCTAGGGTGGCCTTTTCTGATGGAAACACTTCACCGCATGGGCTTCGGACGGGCATACATCGATTGGGTGAAGGTGCTTTATACCAATCCAACCGCGAGGGTTAAAACCGGTGACACTATTTCACAATCATTCAACATAGAAAGAGGTACTAGACAAGGATGCCCACTGTCCCCTCTATTGTTCGCTCTTGCTATTGAACCACTGGCAGCCCGTCTGCGTGCGGTTGCCCCTTTATGGGGCGTCCGCGACGATCATACACATCGCATAGTTTCCTTATACGCAGATGACGCCTTAATCTTTCTCCGTAATCATAATGAATCTCTGCCTGACTTATTGGAACTTCTTCGTGAGTTTGGTTCATTGGCCGGATTAAAGGTGAACTGGGCAAAGTCGTGTATATTCCCCATGCGCCCTGTACCTGAGGCACACAGGACACTCTCCAACCCGGGCGATCTGAAGTGGTGCCACACCACTTTTAAATATTTGGGCATAAACATATACCACGACACACGCGATCTAAGAGACGGTAACTTAGGGCAGGCGATCAGATCCATCAGAGGATCCCTACCCTTCTGGTGCCCACTCCCCCTCTCGCCTCTGGGCAGAGTGGCCATAGCAAAAATGATCATTCTCCCTCGTCTGTTATACTTTTTCATGGCCCTTCCACTGACCTTGCTGGCCTCCTTCTTTGGACCACTAAACAGCCTCTTAATAGCTCTAATATGGGGCAACGGTCGCTGGGCGTGGCGCTGACTAAAATATACCAACCACTAAACATGGGGGGGCTGGGCGCTCCCAGATTCGAACTATATTATGCAGCCTCCCAAATCCAATGGATATCTACCTGGCTAGGGTGCCCCGATAATGCGGAATCAAAATCGATCCTGTCGACCCTGGGAAACGGAGAAGTACTACAATACGTTATGAATCGCGAGCACCCCAAACACCCACGAAACATACTACTGAAAATCGCGCATTGGATATGGGGCCGCTGTGTCCTAACCGGTGTCCAAAAGACACAGTACTCCCCCAGGATTCCACTCTTGGCCAACCCGAAACTTGCCAATATAGCTCCCAAGGTGGGTCTGGGTGGGTGGTACGATAAGGGCATTCGCACAATCGGTGATATATACAATGAAGGTCGTCTCATTACATTCGACGCTCTTTCCGACAAACATAATTTGGGGCAGGGAGGCTTCATAACGTTTGGAGCTGTGCGGCAGGTAATACGCTCTTGCTGGAATAGTGGCAACTTAGAACTCAACATCTCACCTACGCTTCACGACATACTAGGTAACATTACAGCCCCACTAAATGTATCTAGTACATACACGATCCTTGCTTCCCACCTTGAACACAGTCAAGAGCAAGCTAAAAACAAATGGGATAGCGTGTTGGCAACACCCCTGTCACAGCAAGCATGGACTCAGGCCATGAATATGATCAAATCAGTCTCACGAAACCCGCGTTTCTGCTTCACCCAGTTCAATTATTTGCACCAAACATATCTCTCACCTCACCGCATCACGCGCATGTACCCTCAATCGCCACAGGCGTGCCCGAGATGCTCAAGTCCCGATGCCAACTTTTTTCACATGACCTGGGACTGCCCCTCGATCCGAACGATATGGAACGACATAATAACACTACTGACGGAATGGACCGCCGTCGCGCTCCCCACTACACCTGAAATGTGCCTACTGGGTATAGGCCCCTCTCCTAAAAAACGGAAGCATACATTCAGATGCATAGCATTGGCACTGGTCATGTACAGACGCCTCATTGCAATGCACTGGAAAGCCCCGGCCACCCCAGGGATTGACCTGTGGCGTGCTGAGCTGTTGCGGTGGGCCAAAGCCGAGGCGCAGACGCTGCAGCTCCTGATGGACAAGGGGATCCCAGCTAAGGGTCTAAACACTTGGAACTCCTTTGTGAAAACCATAGAAAGCAAAGACGACGTGCGTCCTCCATGAATATCTCACGAAACGTTAACCCCCGAGGGTACTGATAACAGTTAAGTTAACATAGCTATACACCAACACAAGAACTATAAGGACGCACCCCGACAAACGAGCTCCCCCCTTTGGTTCCCTGCTGGCCTCGAGTCGGCGTGTCGTGCAGCGCGTCCGCAGTCCTCGGTATGGACCGCTGGGGAGGTGACGGGGGTCAGAGGCCTATTTTCCTCTGTGCTCCCCCCCCTGCTCGCCCTTTCCCCCATTCCCCGCACGCACTATCTGGGTCCCCACTCCCCCGTCCCTCGCCCTGGGTCCTCCTAAACCCCCCCCTGTTCGTAGATTCCCACTCCAACAAGGCTGATTAGAATAATGCTCCCCCCCGGACCCTATCCCTCTGGCCTGGCGCGCGCCCGTGGGAATGCTTTCGCAGATACATGGGCGGGCGCAAGCGACTACACCCGCTCGTAAAAGTTAGAGGTGACGGGCGGGGGCAGTGCAGAATGTGCCATTATTTGAATTGTAGCATGATCACCTGTATTTCTTTTTTATGTTTATTCGGTGTGTAATATAATAATAAAAACATATTAAAAAAAAAAAAAGACATCTTTGTAATCTTCGCATTCAAAAGGTATAGTTACTACAGTGGCCCCAGTCAAATGAGATCTAAGGTAGCTTGCAAGTTTCTTAATTAAACTTACAGTTCTTTTTTACCAACTCCACAAAAGACTTATGAAATTTCACCCAAGGCATACCAGCAATCATTTTGAATTAGGGTGTATGACTAAGGTCTAATACTAGTGTCTCAGTGTACTTGTCTGTTGTTGTTCTTCCTAAACAACTGTGGTCATGTGAATGGCCAAATATTAACTTAGAACTATCTACTTAATGCACAACTTCTTGGGCTTAGGTCATTGTCAGTAGATCCAGTCTTCAACCAAATTGTACACCCATAAAATAACCTATGACCCCTGAGACAATCAAAAGTGGAAGAGAGAACAAAAAATTAGCTGGTGTACAATACACCGTAGCTAAATATGACGGACATGTTGCTGTAAATCTTTCCGTAACGTGTATGATGAGTTCACATGTTCAGGGCCCAATAGAGGTGCCGCAGTCCTAACCAAACTGTCCAGTTTATTGCCTATGTTTTTCCAGAACTTGCTCTTGGTGCCCTTGCTTTAACCATGCAATTCTTTAAGAATTTATATCCATGTCCACAATATAGACAGCTGTATTCACAACATATTTTCCCTTTCTTTTTTAGTGAGAGAATTGTGGATTCCCATGTTTTTAAATGGTTCAAGATAAGTGTCTCTATTCTATATAATATTGGAGAAACTTTCATTGGATCTGTTGAGTTGTGAGTAAACTACTCCAGCCTCATTTTTCTTTTTCTCCTCATTCCTTTCAGTTAGGCGTTGATAATCAAGCTGAAATGCTAAATTAATAAGGGTCATGCAGATGGTTAGTTTGGGAACAATGTTAGCAAGAGCATCTTTCATTTTATCAAAGCTCTTTTCTCCTCTGGCCATCCACTGACATGTACCAAATGATTGAACTGACTTTAATAACTAATGAGCTATGAGCTGCTTGCTTTATTTGTTTATAAATGAGAACCCTTTGAATTCCGACAGGAAACTTCCTAGTCATACATGAGTAGTCTGTTACTGTTAACCTGTAGTGGATCCTATTTAATTTTAATGGGAATCAGGAGTTTAGCTTAGCCTTCTGGTTTGCAGGCCTGTGCCCCTGTCACCTAGTGCCTTTTAACCTACTTAGCTTGCTCTGTTTTAGCACATTTATTTAATTATTTCTTCCAAAATGGCTGCTATGTTTATAGATAGGAAGATGTTTTAGTTTCACGTTATCAGCGCCACTCTGCAAAGGCCTCACTATCAGCGTCAAAGATTAATGATACACGTGGGTATTCACATCATGTACTTTCCCACTTTCTTGCGACAGTAACATAATGTACCTTTTCAGGGAATTGTTTAAATAATTGCTGTCCCAAGCATGCCTCCTTAACTATTGTTTGGGAACATACCTGCTTCAGGGGTCCTACAAGATCTGTATAAATACATCTCACACAGACAACATAATCAGAGGGATTCCTACCAGATGTCATCAACGCTATCTATGCCACACGTCGCTTTGCTGCAGACCCAGCCTTCATGTCCCCACGGAGTCTGATCTAGGGACCTCATTCCAAGGTAACAAGGTTAGGGGGGGCTCTTCTTATGGACATGGTACTGGCAGATTTGGTTTAACACACCTAGCTCACTTCTAGGTTAGAGATCAGGTTCATTATGCTAGGGTAATGGTGCATATTTCACATCTTATGTTATTGCAAGGTGATGGGGGTTTTTGTATTCACAACTCTCGTTTTTACACTTCTGTTTGTTGCATTGTTCATTACCCTAATCATTGCAGCCCATGCAATTTACAGTTTATTGCAGTCTTGTTAATAAAACCTTTTGAAAACGTTACTGCATCTCCTTCATTGCCCGCGTGTGACTGAGACATGTTGCTCATGTGAGAGAAGGATAATCTCAGTTTAACCATTACTTCCCTGAGATGTCGCAGTTTTTAATCCATGCGTAAAGGCTGCCTCAAATTACCTTTTACTATTTCGGTTTTTGGTGAGGTACTGCTGGGTGAGCCGGGAGGGTTGGGTTGACAGTTGTGACTTGTTGTAGGATTGGCCTAGTCACCTACAAACAAAAGTGCTGTCATCCCTAAACCACCAGTCTTGCCTAGAGCAAGAGTCCAACTACGACAAACCAAAGGCATAGCCTAAGAAGCAGCATCCCTGCTCATATATGAGATGAAATAATTCACCTCAGACTAGTCATCTGAGAAGATAAGTGGTCTGCCTAGTAAATTTAAATTTCATTTAGTGAGAATAATATGCAGTTTTAGGGACCCCAGTATATCTTTCTTGTTATCCCATCAGGCCAGTCAGTGGTCATACAAACATTGGGGCCTGGAATACTCCAGTATTTTCTGTGTTGTGTAAGTTACAACTTGTGTGAAGAAAGTGTTTCCCTGAAAGACAAACATATTGTGGTAGCAGTCAGTCAGCTTTAGATTTCAGACTAGATGTAGCATTTGCAAAGTGTGCTGGTAGTAGGTTATACCGTCATTAGCAAAATCTCAGGCAAATGACCTCTCCTGACAAGTGGTCAAGTGGCAGTCCGTATATACTAAATCTTATTGGAAATTGACATTTCTGACCACCTTAGGAATGTCTGACATACATTATGTGCATCACGGTGTGCATTCTAGATGTATCCTTAGAACATATAAGGTAAAAGGTTGTCAATTCAGATTACATTATGTTGATTATATGTCTGTATGTGTTCTTATTTAACCTTGATATGATGAAGAGAAGATATCTGACCCAGACCAATGTCGGATTAAGAATTGTATCTATGTCATTATTCAAATGACTTGACGCTTTCGCAGTTCTTAGAAAGATAAGGTTAGGCTTCATATGTGTGTGATGGCAGACACAACAGTGATTCTGCAAAAATTGGCAAAGATGGTGACTTTCATTGTTTGAGAATTAGGCGATGGTCATGGTCATCTCCATTAGCCAAGATGGAGTCAGACCAAGGGCTTTACGTCAGTTAGACCTGACCCTTGTGAACCAGAAAGTAAAGAAGAGATTTCTGACCCTATGTGAGTTTTTCTGTCTGCTAGGGGACTGGTTGCTGCATCTGCTGTTGCTGATTTCTGCTGCAGACTTTGTGCTTCTATTTTAGAAACTTTGTGATCAAATTACATTTTCTGCAATCTGTCTGTCAGAACTCTGATCTGAGGGCCACAGTTCAAGCAGGAGCTACTGGGCCTTACATTGGGGGTTGGGGTCATTTACTCCTGATGTCCTGGTGCCTAGCTTAATATGGATTCTGAGCAACTGGGCTAAGAGCCTCTTCAGCAATTGACTGTCAGTTGTAGCGCAAGTAGAGCATTCCAAGGCTTCTCGTGGGGGAGTAGAAAAAGGAGGGTGAACACAGGATCATAAGCCAAAATGCATTCATTAGCAGCAATAAATGATTGGCCAGTCACATACTTTTTTATGACAATAGCAGTATTTATATACAGCCCCAAAGTAAAATACTGCATAGAAAGATGAAACACACAGCCCCCTAAGGTCAGGTCTCTAGCGTTTAATAGGCAGTCCCCAGAGTGCCCCTTCCCTCTCACTAGCGGTAGTGGTTATTCCCCATTTACTATAGGTGACTTTCACTTAGGCTCCACTAGCAGTGTGAGTCTCAGGAGTCCCACTCCAACTCTGTGAGGAAAGTCCAAAGTGTTCCACCGCCGAAGCACGACCTGGCAGACAAATTCCTCCTTGGTCTGCTGGCCCGCCGCTCAGTCTTACCAGCACCATTAGGGATTGTTCGACTGGAGTCTCTGAAAGCAGGGTGCGGTGGTTGTAGCGTCCGCCTCAGGTGAATATCACACACACAGCCGTGCAACGGCCGCAACTGGGTGTCTTGGGTTCTCCTCTGATGCAACTGTAAGTTTCCTTTTGTCTTCCCCACAGGGGTATTCAGGGGATAATTTGATAGCTTCTGGTTCTGATCCTCAGTCGGGGATCTGGCTCACACAGGTAAGAACGGTATCCTCTCCTTGCAACAATTGCATCCACTAGGCTTCCTTGTCTTCCTCCGGTGTCCCCTTCTGGCATACAGGGTCACCATACATGCTCCTTACTCGGATGATGGCCTGATCAGCACAGCAGCAGGGTCTTCTTCTCAGCAGTCCTCTCTGGCATATGGAGTCCCTGACGTACACACCACACACAGGCGATGGTCTGATTGGCACAGCAGTGATGATGACCATAGATAACGTCACAGCAGCCCCCTCTGGCATACAGGGTCCCCGTCTTGAACCTACACATGGGCCACAACCTGATCAGTCTTCTTCCTGAGATGTGGCAAACCATACCTCTCTCTGAATCCAAGAGCACCCTTTGAATACTGCTGAAGAGCCTGGCTCGCTTTCCTCCAGTGATGCATTCTTCTCAGCTCACAGAAACGCAGCAATACACAAATCTGTCTGTGAAGCTTCTTCTACCTCCAGTCAGCCATGGGTCTCCCAAAATGGACCCCAGAATCTTCCACGTATTGTACCATTCACAGCAACCTACACCTAGCAAATGCATACAACACACACACACAGCAAAGCGCTACATACCAGCAACAGCAGCAAATCCTTACTTAATTGAGCCTGTAGGCCTCACTCTAAGGGGGCACAGATAAATAGGCCTATTCACTTCTGCTGATCACTACATGGTATGCTGCCACCACAGCACTTGTGCTGATTAACTCCTTTCACCACTATGAGGGTAGAAGTTTCCGTGAGATTCTGTAATAGCGGAATCTATGAGACAGGGCTATATCCTGGCACAAATGCATGATCTGTGTTCACCCATGACAACAAAAATCAGCCAAAGGCATTCAAACATTATTTTGCTGAGGCACTCAGGGTGGGGTTTGCCGTCCGTTTCCATGCAAAGGAAATTTCCGTCCCAACACCATCCAATAAGCCTGCTATAGCCAGCACCCATGTTCACTCAGGATGGCACCCTTAAAGGACTTGTCAACCTGTAAAGTTTCCTCTATGCGGTGCCACCATTAACAACAAAACATAGACCTTTAATCCCCTATTATGCTGTCGTTAATGCTATTCAGACTAGTTATGGCGGTGAAAGGAGTGAGAGGAGCCTATGAGGGCAGTAGGTCCGGATGGCACTACCTGGAGAAAGAGAGATACGGTGTAAGACAGGCTTAGATTCAGAGTCAGATCTCACTTAGTGTATGTACAAGGTCAGTCAGAATAATGATCCCCACTTGTTACAACTGCACAGTAAAACTTTGATGAATAAAATGACATGGTTCCGGTTCCGTCACAGATCCCAGAGGTAAATCAGCAAATCCACAAGAGTTTCATTTTGTAATCGGAAGTAATTCTGCAGTGAAAATTCAAATAAATAATACAGAAAGGAAGATCGGATTCAAGTCCAACACCCAGCTATACTAAACGTCGCTGACAAACTGCCCTTTCACAGGAAAAACCACAGCAAAAGTCCTTCACAGGTAGCAAGTGCAGTTCTAGAGACATTGAAGAAACAGAATTGAAGATTTCCTATCTTTTACAACACGCTGCAGGTGTATACACAAGCCGCTTCACTCTCGGCTGGGTAGCAAGAGTAATGGGTCAGCATTTTCCTAAAAAGAACTTTCAATGGGGACCATTGTCGAGCGTCATTGTGCAGTAGGTCAGGGCAGAATGATGCCACATGCCTGTTGTGTGCCACAATGCCCGTTCTTCTGGGTTGCTGGGAAATGTATACATCCTATCCCTTTGGAACTGTTGAACCCAGACTCCAACCAGTGTTCAGGCCAGAAGTCTGATATGTGAGCCTTCGATACTGAGGCAGGACAATACAGCTGCTGCGTAGACCAGGAAGTCTTCCATGTTTCTATAATGTTGTATACTTATGGAACTTCAAAACCCAAGAAACATTTTCCTCAATGCATTACCTTCTTTGGAGATAAGTAGATAAGAATACTGTTTCTGAACTGCATCACAATTTTATAAAAAAAATTACACACGGAGGACATTGGTTCGGAGGATGCTAACTGATAAAAAGAGTAAAATAGGCTGGGGATGCATTACAGTTGGACACTCAGGCAATTATGGTTGCGCTGAATGAAGACCTTTCTGCCTCATATGGCTCAGCATATGGTTATGATCACCATAACTTTGTTAACAATTAGCAACGCAGAGGAAATCAATTACTCCAACAGTGTTTCACATATGCCAAAATTAAATACATCGGAACGTACAGATGGCATGGACACTGACAACAAGACATGGTGATCAAAAGATAAGTTATTTGTACTGCAATTAATGCTAAAATAAGCCGAGAACAATGCATATTAGATTTGTAGAGAGCAATACCTTCATTTTTCTCTGTACGGTTAATGCTTTTTATCCCAATGTTTCTTTTAACTTCTTGGACATGTTTTCTTGTAACTCTGTATATGATGAATGCTCTTAGCATTATGATGGTGTTATCTCTGAATACAGTTTCTCAGGGTTCCATAAACAGATGAGAAATGGTGCGGGAAATGATAGATCCCCTTACTGGTAGCTTCCTGGATCTTGCAGCCCTCAATGGCCGTGTTGCTGGCAGCTTTAATTTGTCTTTTTCATGGTGTGACAGGTATTTTAGAAGTTTGATTTTAAATTACAGAAAATGTTTTTAGATGTTGCCTTTAGTCCATTAAAGCACTGTTCTGGTGCTAGGTCTTATGCCTGTGCTCCTTCATGGCTAGGTCTCTCTTTTTTACTTTTTATACTTCCCACAGAAAAATGGTGATCTCGTCCCCATGGAGATGGGCTAGTATATCCCAAATATCATGTAAATGGCATTCTTCTCAGAATATCATTAAGGAAGATCATCACCTGGCAGTTAAAGCCAACGGTGCTGACTCAGTAGGGTATTTTTGAGCACGGGAAGTAGTATTCCAATAGTAGAACTTCCTACACTCACGGGTGATAGCCGCCTCTCTTCTCTATTGTGTACAAATATACTTGACATGAGTGGGAGATCACTGCACAAGGAGGTCTCCTTCTTAGTAAGGAATATGAGAGGAGCTAGGGGAAGTGGTTGAAAAAAATGTCAACATTCTCTACAAAATGGGAGGGCGTGTGTGGAAATGTAAGGAGAGGCTTAGGAGGATACATTCAAATGCAAACTCATACCCATAAATAAATAAAACAATTGCAATTCAGAAAGGTACATCAGCTTCTACTACAGTGGGACTGCTGACAAAACTGTGTCTAATCTACTCCACCAAGTCTTGGAGTAATTCAAGCACTACACATACCAAGTCACTGGTACTGGAACACATTCAGTTGAGTAGGGGAGTAACACTAACAGTACCTCCGGCACCACAGGGGGAATAATATTATACAAATGTACTTCCACCTTCCCGCTATTTGGGATTTTGAACTTTACATCCGGGGGCCACCTGAGGGAGAGCCTAGACTGCAGCGCCTAGGAGCACTTTCTGCAGGAGGCTGCTCCCAGCATTCTCTTGCGCCTGGAAGTGCTTAAAGGTACTCCCTCCTTCCCGCTGTGCAGGATTTGGAACTTTACGCCTGGGGGCCGCCTAGAGTGCAGCGCCCATTAACATTTGCTGCAGGAGGGTGCTCCCGGCATTCCCTTACGCCCAGAGGCACTTAAAGGTACTTCTGCCTTCCTGCTGCGCAGGAGTTTGAACTTTAGACCGGGGGCCACCTGGGGGGGAGCCTGCACTGCAGCTCTCTGAGCACTTGCAGCAGTGCCACGTAAGCCCACCAGCACTGACACAATGCTAGAACATGTCATTGGGGTCATGGCAAATGTGATTGATTTGGCTGAAAGAAGAATATCCCTGGGCAGGGGCATGTAAGGGAATGAATTAATAGCCCCTAAAGGTGAAAATCAGCCAGAGGTGAATTCTGATAGTAGCCACGGCTCCCAAACCCCCCGCTTACCCTCAGAAGTTTTAACGCCTTTGTGAAGTATTGCTTCCACCTCGTCCATCATTGTAGACTGTAGGAATTCCCTTCTGTCTATGAGGGGGTGCCTGATCTTTCCCCTGGTGAACCAGCTGCTAAAAGGAATAAAAGAAGACCCCGGACTGGAAGTACTGGCATACATACGACTAGATAAGCGGATGAGAGAGAGTACCATTGCAAACCCTGTGTATCCTAACTGGAGGATATCTTAAAGTGGCTAGAGTTGGTAATATCTGCTCAATTGGAACCAATCAGAATGAGGTTGGACTCAATTGAGTCTTGGCTGGAGTCCCTCCACGTGGTGTGTTGTCCTCCAATTTGTGGAGGAGGAAGAGACAATGTTAACTCCAATATGTAGGTGTCTGGTGATGGGGAAGAAGAGGCTGACTCTTAACTGGTTGCACGGCCAATTGGACATTTGGATGGACAAACAACGGTGATTCCATATAGAGCGCAACCTTCCCAGAAGGCAGAAAATTCTGTTAACTTAGTATGTGGGGCCGTAAGGAGCAGTGAAATTAAGGGGTCTGCTAACTCTGACCAGTCACAGCTTAAGTTGCTGCATCAGTTTTATGCGTGACGTCCACCAATTCCAAATCCTGTTTTAGAGCATGCTAATTTTAGGAACAGGGCTCCTTCCAACCCTTCTAGTGATCCACCGACCCTCTGCCAGTAGGCTTCACCTTCCTCCTGTTTCTACGCCTTTAGTGGCAATCTTGGTGAAAGTTCCTCCTGTGGCAGAATTCACCTGTGAACTTATACGGAAAACCCGACATTGGTGCTTTTCTATTGGGGGGGGGGGCGGGGTATCAAACCTAGATTGTAAAAAGCTTATCATGTCCCAGCGGTTGGGCTGGGTTGGCCTTGGCAATAAGCAATTTGATGGTGATTGCATTGTACTGACCCTGAGGGATCCAGCTGTAGTCAGGTGACTGATTATGCAGATATGGCCGTAAAGAACATAAGTTGCGGGGCGATAGGTAAAAGCACCATCATGGTATTGCTACAGCAGCTCCTCAATATATGGACTCTGTTGGGCCTTTGGTACTGAAAAATAGATTTCAACCCCTTGGAGACCTGGACAGCAATGATTGACTGCCAACTGATCTGGATGGGGGAATCCAGACTGTAGCCTTTAGCCCGGTTGGTTCTGATTGTGTTAAGATGGCGAGGAAGCCCAGCAAATGTTCAGTTATTTAAATTATGGGGTGGAATATAGCCGGTCTCAATAGTAAAAGAGATGATGAAAGGTGATTAAACTTTATTTGTGCACACCAGGAACCAGGAGGTTGCAAGGAGGAGGAAAATATATAAACAAACTGTGGCTGATAGGAAACTAGAGATAAAGAACAGAACATGGGATGATCTGTTGTAGTTTAGTGTACTGAATGATAGCGCCAAGTTCTGGGAGGAGCTTAATAGACCTCTTTTTAAGCATTATCAAAACAATGCTATGGACTGGGCAATCGTCCCGGATGTCTGGGTCTCACACTTTCAGAATATGTATGATGATTTTGGGATCAACACTCAGTCCTTGACCTATGATGGTGGGCAAGTAACTTGTACACTTGGATTTTGTGAAGAGGAGGTACTTGAGGCAGTTGTCACATTGGGAAGCCCCCCCCCATCCTGATGGGGGGGCCTGATGATCTACTTAAAGTAGAGCTGCATATTTGGGCCAAAATTCTAACACGAGTTGGCAAGGAAGAGTGTAGCCATGGTATCCCTCAATCTTGGTCCAAAGCTATAATTGTCCCAGTTTTTAAGAAGGGGCCTAAAGCTATTCCAAAGTGTTTCTGCCCTATTCCCCTTATTGATTCAACTGCTAAGGTCTTAGATAAAGTTATTCTTTCTAGGCTTATGGAGTGGTCAGATCAAAACAGTGTCATTTCAGATCTTCAGAATGGTTTTAGACTAGGGAAAGAAACTTTGGATCAATGCTTTAATTTGCAATTGATAATTGGGAAATACACAGGGGCTAAAAAGGATGTGTTACATATGGCACTTATCGACCTTACCTCTCAGTTCGATTGTGTGAACAGAAGGAAATTATGGTAGATGATGTACCTGGGGGAGGATAGAAGTGTGGTTTGTTTTCTTTCAAGGCTGCATTTTGGCCACTTTTTTTAATCCTATATATTCATAACTTGGGTCGCGATCTAAGTGCTGCCAGTATAGGCAAACCAAGGGTTGGTTCACAACTGGTGGCTGCCCTTTTATACGCTAACAACACAGTACTGATTGCTAGGACTGCAAAGGGCTTGCAACAGTTGGTTGACTCATTTATATCCTTTATGAGTGCATTGGATTTGAGCATCAATTACCTTAAGTCTCATACAATGGTTGCTTGAACCAGAAAACCAGAGAAAAAAAGTGTTTTGTGGGGGTAAGGAATTGGTTAGAGTCCCGACCTTTTTTATATTTAGGAGTTCTCTTTGACGAGAGATGGTCATGGGGACCTCAAATGGGACAATAAAAGGAATGTTTTTTCACGAGCAGCCGCAGCAACATTAGACTTTGCCAAAAGGCGGGTGCAAAACCTTTTCAGGCCCTTATCAAGGTCTATCAAGGCACATATGTCCCAATTTCGATTTATGGCAGTGACATCTGGGGCTTTCAAAACATAGTGGAAATCCAGGCAGTGGAGAATAAATTCCTAAGAAAATTGTTGTTGGTTCCTCAATCTGTCCCTGTGTATATTATCCATGAGGAGGTGGGGCTCAGATATATTAGTGATCAGTTAGCTGTCGCTCCACTGCTAAGGTGGATTAGGGTCTGGTCCAAGCTGGTGTTAGATCTTAACCAAGCTTTCATCGAAGATTGTTTGTCTTTAGATAAGGCGTTATGTATTCCCTGGTTCAAGTTTATCAAAGATCTTCCAGGGAAACTGAGTCGCCCTGATCTTTTTATGAATCTGCATATTATCACAAAAAAAGATTTGATAAGGGTGAAACAACATTTTACTTGCATGATGAAGGTGGAAAGGGAGGTGGGAGAACTTGTTAAACCTACTGTCCGCCCTTATGTGATGAAGAAAACCAGCCCCCTGATGGAGCCCTATTTGTTTACTGTTACGTTGTCACAGCATTGCTTATTGCAGGCAAGTTTCAGATTTAATTTACTGCACTAGTCTCTCGCAGTTCCTCAAGGGAAGCGTAAGGTGGAAGAGAGTGGCCCATGCGATGATTTTTCTCCACAAGATACAGTGCACTTTGTTTTTTTTCTGTGAGTACTGTAGTGCTCCATGGTGTAAGTGCATCTTGCCATTGCTTATGGGTTGCTCATTTGTGCAGGTTAAACCGGCTTTGATGTTTCTTCAAATGTTATCGAGTCCTCTTATTTGCTATGGTGTTGCAAGCTTCCTGATAAGGGCTCATAGCATCAGAAGTCTTTGTCTAGTTGAAATGAAGATTCTTTACTATGGATGGTTGCCCATATTTCACATTCTTTTTATGACATTTTATATCGTATATTTTTTATTGTACTTTTTATCTGTTTTTAACTTAACAATATTTTTATATTTCACTATTTATGTGTGTTTTTTCTATACTTGTATGACTTTTATTAGTCGAGTAAAGTTTATGTGATGGTGACGAATTTTTTACAATGTACTTAAATGTTAAATTCTGAAATATTGTTAATTAATTAGAATTTGTTTTGGTAATTATTTTATGTAATTTAAATATTAAATCTTTTATTTACTATTTTGTAATTATTTAAATGTAAAAAAAATTATAATACACTTTTTATAACATTTAAATTCACTAAAACTAAATATACAAATATTTAGAATTATTTTAGAAGTAATAAAGTACACCTATTGTTCTCAGGATTCACATACACTGACCACTCCCGACACTGTAATGAAGAAGGGATTTAGAAGGCTAGCAATTCCTTGTACTTAAAAAAAATTAAAGGTAACAACAACGTCTGTCTACTCCTCAGTGAAGTATCCCTTTCTCTTAAGTGAGATAAGATGCACCTTATTTTCATGAGCTGGTTTATTGCATCCTGTGTGTGAGATAGTCGTAAGGGAACACAAATTATGTTGGTATGTTATTTCTATTTTTGATACTTTTTATAATTAATGTACGTGAGTTTTGAAATAGTTGATTGGCATTTCCCTTTACCTTTCATTCAGAGTTCTCCGCTGTGGGGGTCGGAGAATTCCCCAAACAGGCAGAACGTTTTCTGTAGTAACTTAACGGTTGTAAATTCGGCCCACCCTCTCATAAAAAGTGGGTAGAAACTTGTTAGCCTAAACATAGGTGGAGATCTCCGGATAGAACTGGAGAGTACCATTTGAGGTGAGATCTCTGCCTGGACGTAGGTATACGTTTCTGGAGAAATCTCCACATAGGAATTTTCTTTTGTGACTATGCTCCAAGATGTTTAATATTCTCAATCAATTTGCCCTCACAGCTACATTCTGACCTGTTTCTATTTGTTTCTTTGTACATGAGTATCCAGCAGGGCGATTCTGATCGAGGAAAAACATTTGTGCTCCTTCGTGCCCTGCAAAGTGGTGAAGTAGAGTTGTGGTTGTTGCTTCAGGTCAAAGACCACAGCACATGGTACTCTTCTCAAGGTTTCTAAACGTTTAGATGATTCTCTGTGGTTGACGAGCGAGTATTCTCATCTAAACGTTTATTTATATCCTACCTGATCTGAGGAAACCGTGGAAGTGAAGCATCATGGACTGTAAGTTCAAGCTCCTTGCTTATTGCGCCAGCCAGTCTTTCCTTGCAGTTTTTTGGTTAGCTCAATTAACTTCTCCTAATACAGGTCAATTAGATAAGATAAGTGGGGCTGTGTTCACACCCCGACATATGGCACATCAATTTTTTTCCAGCATTCAAGTTCCACCAAATAATAGCCATATTCGGCTTTCTGTGTTGCTGTTGGTGTTAGCTGTAGTAGGTGAGAGAGAGATTGCCACGTTTCTTTTTAGGAATTAAACTTCCTACATTTTTCTTATTGGGACCCACATCTATGCCACATATATAATGACAAAGTCCATGCTTGCTTGAATTGTAGGCTGGACATGAAACAAACTGCTTACTCCAAAACATTGGGTGAAATGCAAAATTCCTCTGTGACTTCTTCAGCCTACAAAGATATCCTTTTTATATGCATTATCCATCAATTAGATGGCATGAGTGGTATCCCAACATAGGTGACATTTCTGTCTCTTGATATTGCTTCCCCTTCTAGGAAAGATTTCTTGAGTTGTGTGGTTTTATTCAGGAATCCTCACACCATGATCTTGTTTTTTGTATTGCTCTTGCTCCTGCTTTCTCCAGTACTTTTCTGCTTCTAATTGCAGCTGCTGCAAGGCACTGCATTATCATCAAGGAGGACGGAGCATTTTTTGTACAACATAATCTATACTGTGGTCTTTTGCATTCTTGAGATGTACAGGGCTTCTACCAGATGTTTTTGTGAGATCTATTATTGAGATGTGCAGGGTTCCTGCTAGGTGTTTTTTGTGAGGTCATTGGTTAAACATTAAAAAGGGAGAGGGCAGCAGCCAATGTTCTTTCCTTCCTGATTTTATCTTGGATTTTGGCATCATCTGGCCATTTTCTTTGTACCTCACCTTTGCAGTTGTTTCAGTGTAAAGTTCTTAATTCAGAGGACCAGATATGGTCTCATTGAGATGTTCTACAATTTCGTTTGTTCCTGTCATAACTATCAAACACAAACTAAAAATCAAGAAAGACAGCATATGGTGGTTCCTTTTTCTGGGTTATGTATTTTGACACCAACTGTTGGAGAACAAAAGTTATGCCGAGGATAACCAACACCACCCAAACTATCCTCACCCAATGACATAGAGACTCAAATCCTACCTCTGTCTCATCCAGTCTTATTTGTCAACTAACTTCTTGAAGTTAAACCTGACAAAGATTGGATTTCTCCTGTTTTTCAATAGCACCAAACAACCAGAAATTCAAAGCTGGTTCTCCAGCTTAAACACCCCCAGCTTTATCCCATGCTTACAGACCATGCACAGTACCAGGGATTTACCCTCAACACAGAACTCTCATTTGAGCAACACATTGCAAGGAAGACTAAAATAGTGTGGTTCCTTGAAGAGAGTGAAGCTGTTCCTCCTGGCCATCTGGATAAATACACTGCCCCTCTTGGCTGTCTCCCAAATGCCACTCTGGTACATTTTAAAGGTACCTACACCTATGTATCCTATAGCCAATGGCATGGCCCATCAAGAGCTTGAAATAATTCACCCTCAAGCTAAAAGACTTACACTGGCTCCTCCTTCCAACATGGATTGCCTTCAAGGTGAGCTGCATCACTTAAAAGTTCTGAGCAACAAGATTAGGCCCAAATCCTACCTGACAAATAAACTGTCCATGTTGGGTGAGAACAACTGACCAGAAGACTGGATATTGCCAGACGAGAAAACATTGCAAGAAGGGAAATTCCATAAGACAATTCTTTGCTGGTCATGCTTTCAGCATCCCTTTCAACATCAAATCAGCACTAACTCTCCTAAGATTAAAAAATAAAATAAAAAAGCTGAAAACACACCCATTCAAAGAGCACTACTCAATAAACTGAAATCCTACCCTTGACCTTCTCCCTATATTTGTATCTTTTTGAGGGCCATGCCCCTTATTCAGCGCCCCATTGCCCTAGGGCTAGGTTTGCGTTCTACAAATAGAAACACATTGCAAAGTCAATAGGTCACTTATCTTTTAAAGGCGAGAGTTGCCAGTGCTCACTTGTAATTTTAGGCGAGCACTTGGTGGATTTGAATATATTGGAATTGAAAAGTTGATTATCTTCTACGCAGTACACGAATGTTTGATTTTGGGGGCGAGATGAAGAGGCTTGGAGGGATTTTGGCATAATACTGTGGCCGTGCAAACACTGGTGAGATGTAAGAATGTCCGACCGTGAGTTGGAAGACGTTCACGGGCTCAATGCGGCAGGGAGAGATTGTGCTCCTAATCAGTGGAATTTTATTTTAATGAAAAAGAAATTGAAAGGAAAAGGAGCGTTGCAAAATTATTATTTTTTAGGTTTAGTCTGCACACCAATTGTTCTGCAGGAGTAGGATTAGTATAACCAATTATTGGAAACCTCTGTCTGGAACACAGATGTGGCAGAGCAAAACACATGCCACAAACAAGCAATATAAATATACTGCGGATAAAAAATATAGATGTCAGTACAGACCATTTTTCCCTTCTTACATGATTAGCCAACTCATTTTTAAAGTGTGGTTAGGCAGCAGAAAAACGAGTTTCAAAATAAAAAAAGGAATTTTTAAAATTGTACTTGAGTAAATGTGAACTTCGGTAATGAAGCTGTTTTTGCTGGCGAGTTGTAACTGAAAAAGACCTCCTATAAGAGAGTATTTACGCAGGGATATTAGATTTAAACGTTAATAATAGACGTGTCTGTGATTGCTGTTTTTTTGTTATTCGGACCCCCAAGGTAGAGAGCAGCAGAGAATTTCAGCATTTTTCTGCAGAAGGAAGAAAATGAAGGGGCGCTGCACTGTAATTTTAGCAGTAGTTAGGCTTAATTAAATAAGCAGATACGACTATTTATCTTTAAAATTACACTGGAGCTTTCCTCGCTTGGGTTTCTTGATTTGTTTTTGTTTTTTGAATGCGTTTTGAGAAACTCAGTGTGAAGACTCCTGCATGGACGTGCTTGTGCTGTAATTAACAGAAAAGTAAACTGTGAGCCAGATGTACAAAGCATTTTTCTTGTTGCAAACTGCCCAATCTGCAGAGCTGTTTACGACCCTACAAATGCTTCTTGATATGTACAAAGCCCAAATTGCCATTTAGTAACTTGTTAATGACTCACAGTTTGGGTTTTGTGATTCGGTGTTTGGAAGGGGCTGTTGAGGGCATCTATTCCTAATACCAAATCGTAATAGTATGTACGAATGATTTGGGACCAAAATGCAGTCTCAAAACATTCACATTTTACCACCAACTCAATGTTGGTGGGAACCCATTTGCAAAAGGGAAACAGACCACTACCTACTCTTGAAAAATAAAACTTCAAAGTTTAATTCATTTCTTTTTCAACACATTCCTTTTTCCTGCACAGAAAACAGGCTGCGTTTAAAAAAAAATAATAATAAAAAAATTCCCTTATTTAAAAGCAATCACAGACATGGTGGTCCGCTGACCTCAGCAGGCCCCTGTGATGGCTGCGATTCCTAATGGGTCGCAAATTGCGACCTTCCTCATTATTAATAATGAGGTAGCTCTATTTATGATTCAGCGAGAATTGCAAATTGAACTCTAAAGAGTTTTGTGCATTAGAAGTAGACATTTCCTAATTGTGATACCCAGGAAATCTCAATTCAATAATTGCTATTTCTAAACTTAGTTCATGAATCCCTATATTATTTGTAGGCCCTTCGAACAAGTACCTCAGTGGCAGCCACAAAAATGCATAATTTACCACTACATACCCTAGTCTGAAATATTATAGAATATTGAAACACTTCTTAGTGTGAACCTTCAGCAAAAAAGAAACATAGCAGCTGTCTACCAGTATCAAATATCTTACAGTAAGAGAATGGGCTGTAAAATGATGATCCTTGCACAAGCTGTGGGCATAAATCATGATACCACGATTTTCCATTACTACACCCCTCACAATTTTTCCCCAAGAAATTTTGTCACACCAAACCTGCCCGCATTTACTAGGGGAAAAACTCCTGGTAAAAACTGACAGGTGGGAGTTATAGCCGAAAGCACCAATTCCACATGTATTTCCTCAATGTTATGAAGAAAACTTGGAATCCAACGGTATCCCAAGAATCTCATGGAAATATATATTACCAGCTGCAGTAATTTCCTCAATGCCAATCCACACCCTTGTAAATGGAGCCTAGACATTGGGTGGGACATTAATTGTTACAATGTGTAAATAACTACCTTTATGGCACAAACCTTCGCTAAGAAAAATCACAAGTTGAAAATGCCTCACAGACTAAACCAAGGGCCTCAGTGATACAAGAGAACAACTATCCATCCCATAACACTTAAAACCTACATCACTGAAAATCACCCAGTCAGCAATCCTTTAAATTGCTGTCAGTCTCCTTAACAAGCTCCTGTCCAGCCAATTCCCCTATTGCCTTGTCCTTTGATGCATCATTTGATTCCCCCTTGAAGCTTGACACAGTACACTCTTGCGCCACCACCACCACTGACGTGTCTCGCACCCTCAGCTATCCACCCAGCTCACCTGTAGCACCTCATACGTGTAACAATACTGCCACCAAGGAAAAACCCTCTGACCCATTCCTGCTATTCTTGCCCCTCAATGTTTTCTTTCACTATTTTAGCAGTAACCCACAAACTTTTCAGAATCATCGGCCTAACACTGTCTCCCAATTCTGGAAGGTAATAACCTCTTCCTGGTAATGATGGGTGCATCCTTTCCTTCCAAACCACTCATGTTTCTCCTAATTAACTTTCATTGACCTAACATTTTCAATTCCTCTCCTCACATAACTCGGTCATTTCATGGCTTCCCTTTGTGCTAGCCTTATCAGCTGCATGAAGCTTTACATTTCCTTCCATGACAACTGAGCACTAGCCTCAAAACCCCTACTCATATAATTGCTCACTGTATGTCATCTTCCTTAAATACATTTTTTTATTTAATCAGAAAATCACATATCCCCTTCTATTGTACAGTTTAATAGGGAAATGGAAGGTGAAACCTTCAAGCACATCTCCCATTCTCACCACCTATCTACCGTTATCTCTTCCGTACTCATATATCCGTGATCTGATCACCACTCTGCCTGATCATACAATTCCTTAGTGCACAAACAGTATGGGCTTCAAAATTCCCCTTGCCGTCCATCTCAGCTTGCAATCTGCATGAAGTAGTTTGGGGGATGTCCGGAAAAACCATAACTTGTGTTAATTAAACACTCAGCCTACCTAACTCCAGTACTAGCAGAACCCTGCTGTCTGATACATTTCACTTGCACCTCCATAGATAGACCCCAGCTGACCTCAGTTATTGCTTCTTTCTTAAAGAAATGCCTCCCATATTGCTTTTACAGAAAACCACCTAACTCTCCCTTACTCAAAACGCAGTTAGAACCCCACAAATGCTGTTTCATATTATGCAACAATACTGTGCCATTACTATTATCCCATTTAAAAAAAAAAAAGACTACAATACTCTACAAGTCTCCTTCTCAACCTCCCCTTTTACTCGTCCCTACTTCCCCTTAGCTTGTCAAACTTAACTCACCATTAACACTCTTCCCCCGCCCAGAGCCTGCTCGACAGTCTTGAACAATTGACTGCCTCAGACACTCCCTCTGTCAACTCCTAACATGTCTACCACCTCAGCTAACTGTAATTCTCCTTGAACTTTACAATTTAATCTGTCTCCTCCACCCATCCGCACCATCCATTCGCATTTCTTTCTCCCTGCACCGTATCTCCTGCTGACGCTTAATAACCACAGCACCACTCTACCAAGCATGCCATCCTAGCCAGCCATCCTGTAATCTAAACTGTTGAAAAACCTTTACAAATCTTCTTCCTCCTCAAGAAAGCACATTTAAGCTCTTACCATCTACAAAATTATTAGTAAAAATAGTTGTAGCTGCTATTTGCCCCCAATAGCAAAGTACTAGATTCATTCTCCAATATTTAGCAAGCGCTTATTACGCCACTTTAAGATTTTTAATATTTCCCTGGCTCATAATCAGATTACAAGCCTGTACTGGGCCACGTTAATTACTCTGCTCCCTAGCAGATGAATCAAATTAACAGTGCTTGACCCATTTCCTTGGAAAGGAAAGGATGGGGAGAAATCCACATCTTATAATTAGCTTGTCCCACAGCACTTAGGCTTGGACAAACAAGGCCCATTGGAACAAAAAAGAAGGGCCAGACCTCCAAAGCAAACACCTTTGATAAAATGGAATAAGGCAGCTGGCAGGGGAGCTCTTTCCACAGACATCTTTAAGTCACCCTATTGGTTTATCCCAGTATGCCATGTAGAAGGGTTGGGACTGGAGTGGGATGGTGATGTGGCATTCCAGGATTGACCAGGGGTGCCTGGTTTCTAGAACTTTCCATCCCCACTTAAAAGCCCCTGTAAAGGGGCAGACAATTGGGAAGACCCTAGACCTGGGAGCGATAATAGAAAAAGGATCCCTAGCTAGAAAGTGAAGCCGCCTAATGGCCTGCATGGATGGACTGAAGGACTTTAACTCCAGCTTACTCCGGAACTAGGATGAGTCCCTTCAAGGTCAGTGAGAATGGTCACCTTATGTCCCACAAGGGACATTAGGAGAATGGACCTGCTAGGATACCTTGAACATTTTCTGTGGACTGGTCCTGGCCTTTGCTGACCCACAGTTGCCTTCAAGAAGGCAGGAGGCTATCCTGGCTGAGGTGTGTGATAGAGAGGACTGTTTGGTGGTTGGCTTTGGAGAGGTGTACAAGATGCCCCCACCAGCAGGAGAAGAGCACCAGGTGCTAGGCAGAGTATAGGTCTGGTGCAGGGAGCCAGAATATCCAGTTCCCAATGGTAAACTCCCTCCTTCGAGGTAAGGAGACCTGAAAAAAGTACTCTGGTGGATAGGGCTGGCCACCATAAGCAAATGATCCAACATTTGTTAAAATTGGCCCAAAGTGTACACCGTCCCCCATGGAGAAAAAATGAACAAGCAACCGCATAGTTTTCTGACCGATTCCCTGAATATACCCCGGATTGGGCCAGAGCCAGGGTCGGGGCATCTATTTTTCCCATAGGGAGGTAGCGTATGTGGGGCTTCCTCCCTGAATTTAGTGTGCTCCCCTGGGGCTATCACATAAACACAAGGTCCTGGGCATCCCACGTCCTGGGACTGAGGAAGATGTCAAAGGGCAGGGCCATTGCCTGACCCCATGTCCGTGTCTGGGAGGGCACTGTGCGTCAGCATCTCCTCTCTCCGCCCGCGGATGGGAGCAGAAGAAAAGAGCATGCTCTAACAACACTGAGAGCAGGAAAAAGATAATAGCTCCCATGCATGTCCCAAAAGGTAAACAAACGTGTTGGTTCCGGCAGGGGCTGCTGCGTCTTGGGGTTCTTTCTGATGGCACCAGACCTGTAGATGCCATGGGTAGGACCAGGGCACCAACAAATTTAAAAGAAAAAGGGAAAAAGGATCGTGGCTTCTTGCATCTGGAAGCTGCTTATTTAATTCATAGATCGGCCCTGGGGCGCCTCAGAATGCCCGACCCGGTGAGTTGGCTAATTTATATACTGTTTGCCTTCTGGGGTGACCCAAAGTGGGCATGGGCTCCATCAAAGTTTTGTAAATGCCTTGTGGAGGGTTGCCAGAAGTGCAGCAGTGAACATCTCTGCTTCTGCTAATTGGATTTTTTTTTTTTGGTGTCAAATAACTTGTTGAAATTTACTCTATTTTCAAAATTTGGGGGGATTTTTCTTGTGTTGTGTTTTCACTTTATTATTGTTTAAGCACTGCATAAATACTTTACACATTGCCTCTAAATTAGGCCGGACTGCTTTTATGCCAATTTACCAGAGGGTTAGGCACAGGTTAGTTTAATGACTTTGTGGCTCACCTTGACAAGGATTGCGGCTGATGCTTGAGGAGGGTTTCATCCCCTCTCAACCAACAACCCAATTTCTCACATTTGCGTTACTGGAAGATGTGGTTTATTAGAGGGAAACACAAGCCTGTACTCTAATAAGAATGGCAAACTTCATGGCAGAAAAGCCTTGAAAATAGTTAACTTCCTGTTGAGAAATGGATAGTTTCTATTCACATTTTTAACTAGTCTTACATCTTCCTTAACCATAATTACACTAACTGCACCCCAAAACTATGTTGACATGGTTTGAGCTTGGAATTCCAAACTAATCCATATGTGTGCTATTTCCTCTTTCTCTCCATTTCCTCAAAGAGTTGATTCAGTGTGCATTTCTTCTACACAAGTCTTCTCACTTGCTTACCCACTCACCTGCTTGCTCTCACTTGAAGACCCTAACGACCTCAAAAATTACAGTCCCATCTCACTCGTCCCTTTCACTGCCAAAGTCTTGGAAAAGGCCATCAACCACCAGCTCTCGTACTACCTCGAAGACAACAACAAGCTTGACCCATTTCAATCTGGTTTTTGGCCCAGTCACAGCACAGAGACTGCCCTGATCTCAGCAACTGATGACATCAGATGCCTCCACAACCTAAGTACAGCAGCCCTCATCCTCCTTCAGCACCGTCTCCCACCACACTCTCTTCACCAGATGCCACAGCATTGGCATCCAAGACAACGCATTTAATTGGATTTCCTCCTTCCTCTCCGGCTGAACACAGAGAATCCTCATCCCTCCCAATGTCTCTACACCCAAAGACATCATCTGTGGAATCCCCCAGGGCTCCTCCCTCAGCCCCACCCTATTCAACACCTACATGACTCCACTGGTAGACATCCCACGCACCCACAGACTCAACGTTGTCTCCTATGCCGATGACACCCAGCTCATCCTATCCCTTGCAGACGGCGCTGCCACCACAAGAACCAACTTCCAAAACACCATGACTGACATCGACAGCAATATGAGATGAGAACCAACTGCCTCAAGCTAAATTCTGACAAAACGGAGATCCTCATCTTCGGGAACAAGCCCTCCCTCTGGGATGACACATGGTGGCTCGCCACCCCAGGTCCCCCACCTACACCCACCAACCATGCACGCAACCCTGGGTTCATCCTGGACACCCAACTAACCATGAAGCAAAAGATCAACACCGTCTCATCTGCCTGCTTCCACATCCTCCGCAAGATCTTCTGATGGATCCCCATCACTACCAGGAAAACAGTCACCCAAGGCCCTCGTTTCCAGCCGACTCGATTACGGCAACACGCCATATGCCAGAACCATGAAACAGCTCATGAACCACCTCCAGACCACCCAGAACGCAGCAGCAAGACTTGTCCTCGACCTCCCCAGAAGAGCCAGCATCACTTGCCACCTCAGGGCCTTCCACTGGCTTCCCGTCCAGCAAAGATGCTGCTTTAAGCTCCCCATGCACACGTACAAGACCCTCCACAATGCTGGACCCGCTTACATCAACAACCGCCTCACTTTTCACTGACTGACCAGAGAACTCCGCTCTGCCTCCCTCACTGAGGCCCATGTCCCCTGCACCTGCCGCAAATGCTTCAGAGGCTGCTCCTTCTCCCACCTCGCCGCCAGATCCTGGAACGACCTCCCCATCCACCTGCGCACCTCCCCTTCCCTGAAGGATTTCAGAAAGCAGCCCAAGACTTGGCTCTTCAACTGCCATTGCCAGCAAGGCAAGGTCCGAAGCATCCCTCCAGCGCCTGGAGACCCCCGGGGTGACAAGGTTGCACTCTACAAAACCCCTAATTGATTGATTGATTAAAGACCACACAATCACCAACCAAATGATCTCATTGCATTGGGTCTTGTTCATTGGGACTTCACTTGTTTTCCTAATATTTAACCATTCACAAGTATTGTTTTGCAAATAAAACTGACAATGTGTTGCCCTGTCCAAACACTTAAAGTTAACCTGAGGCATAGTAGATTTTCTTTAAATTTGCCAAATTGGAAGGAGAAAAGAGGCATGTCATGATTACTTTATAATAGTGGAAAGATGATAAACTGTTCATTTTTATTTGGAATACGGTTTACTAGTCTATATTAAAATGCTTGTTTACAAAATGCATTCTTGTTTTTATATCCTTGGAAAACTATTAAAACATGGAAAGCTCCTAATTGTGGTGAAACAAGTACAGACATCTTGAACAGACTTGGTTCTGAAGAGTTTTACTACTTTAACATGAGCGCATTGCTTTTTAATGATAGTTGCCCCTGGTCTACTTTGTGGTGTGTCAATAAAAACTATAATTGTTGCTAAAGGAGACATATAAACTGTGTGAAGACATTCCGGGTCAAAACAGGTTTTTTTTGCTTGAAACAGTCTTATTATTTCTGTTACAAAAGTGATGTGTTTAGAATACAGCACAGTGCTTGCTAAAAAAATGCAACTCCCCACGAAAAACAACATGCAATTTGTGGTTGATTTTTATATCATATTGTGACAACAAAAAAAGTCTACCCAGTTCCTTTTATGCTACTGAAGATAGCCCCAAGAGCAGCAAAGCCTTATGCTTCTTTGTTGGGAACTCTAGTATTTCACTACTGTGTTCAACCTAGAGCTTGTTTATATTTTTAGGTCTCGTCTACCGACAGCTTCAGTAGCCTATAGGCAGAGTTTTGTTAAAAAATCATAAAACATACACAGTGGATTTTGAGTCAGCTTCTTGCTCGTGACTGGATGGCTTTGTTCTTAATTTCAGTAGTCTGCGCTTGATGTGATGATTTTCTTTCCTGGTCTTTTGATTGACCCACCCATGTCTCACAGTGTTCTGACTGGATGAGCTTATCCTTCGACTGCATAACCAGGTGGCACTTTTATATAGAATTCAGCACTGCGTGGGAGTGCACTCAATTTCATGCTTCTAGTGCTTTAGGTTTTTAATTAATGTTTGGTTTCTGTTTTGTAATCCTAAAAAACCTCTCAGGACTACTAAGGAAATCTAAGAAGCCTGTACTTACAAATTTGATTAAAGAGAATTAGACCACTTTTTAAAAAAATGATCCTTATTATCTTATAATGAAATGCATTAGATAGTGTTGTTCAGGTTTGAATATTTCACACTTCATATCCCATGATAGTGTTTGCTTTGTTCTCCAGACATACGTAGGATTTAATGAAGAAATAATAACCTTGTATTTCTCTCCACCTGTGTTTCATAAAATGTCACACAGGTTAGTTGGCCTTAATGAAATTTCTACACACCACAACTTGAAGAAATTTGAACCATAGAAGGAAGGTACACTGGGGCTACAAAATCTTGACCAACTCCTCTACATTTTTTTGTGATGGTTGGCCATGGCAACCATGCTGGTGCAATGGCATTAAATAGTGTATTTGATAGGCTACTGTACATACCTAAGTTTCATTTCTGTGACACCTGAAAACAGTGGCTCATAAAGTGCTTGAGCTCTGCATAGCTACTCTCCATATTGTCACACCGAGAAACTGCCATATGCATCTCACATTGGCAGATATGCTGGCTGCAAATGGTTTTGTATAGCACATGTCTGTGTAGACTCTGCAGGAGCGCTACTAGCAGGGTCAACTACTGCGAGTGGGTGAGCATTGCTTTCTGGTAGGTCATGGAGCCAACCTTATTGTTTTGTTACCCTCCTTACATCCAGCTTTTTCCAAGCCCGCACAGTATGAAGTCTTTCCACTCCTGGTCTCCATATTCAGGATCTTTGGACCCCACCACAAAGAAAGAGGTCACTGTCCATTTTTGTAGGAGGAGGTGGAGTCTGAAGATGGGAGATCTTGAGTGTGTCTTCCAGTAAGGAGCAGTTCCAGACAGTGGGCCTATCAGAAGAATAGAGGAGGGGCCATGAATAGAAACACTCCCAATAAAGGAATTGTCTGTACTTGGGTCCACGATGATGGGATGACAAGATCCCTCACTCTTCCTTAGGCAGGTCTTTTTGGGAGGGAGCTACATCCTTGGAGGGAAGGTGTTGTAATCAATTCTACAAATTCCTGATAAGATTTGCACCCAATTTTATTATTTAACTCTCTGGGAGATCATCAAGGCAACACCTTCTATCCTACAGCTGCTCTCAGATGTGTTCAACCCACATTCTGTACCTTGATGCTATAAACCTGCAACATACATGAGCATAATTCTATAGTACACATCTTCCTCTCTAACAATAGATTGAAAATGTAATACTGAATAACATTATAAGTTTATATAAAATATATACAAAATAAGTATGTTGACATTCTAATGATTACACTCTTTATGGACAGTGTAGTGTGTCCCAAAACTTGTTTTTCTTATAATCATACAGAATCCTCAAACTTTTATGGTTCTGTTCTTCTGTTTTTCCTCTGTCTTTAGGTACTCAAGTAACACCCTTCTCTTACCTTCTGTCTACAATTCCATATTCACCACCATAATGACAAATCACCGCTCTACCCTTGTTCCACACGCTTCCGTCCTCCAACCTTACCTTCTTACTCTCACCACCTCCATAGGTTCAGAATATATTGACATACCTTTGGCAAATTAACAGAATTTGTTTTTTACCTTAGACCTCTGCCCAGATTTTCATTCAAGCTTTTCTCTCCTTTTTTTATCACACCAAGTACCCATATTTGTTTTTAACAAATATGTCTTAAATATTAATTTCCATCACATTTGCACTCAATTCCTTACCCAAATCCAGTTGACTTATAATAAAAGCGGTTCTGGGTTTCCTACCTCTCAGTAACTGAAATGTTGACTACTCTGTGGCATTATGCAGTGGTTCTGTATAACCACATCGTCTGATGTACAATCTCCACACAAGGTTTACCATTTGCCCCAGCAACTTGCACACTTTATTTTATCATTTAATGGATGCGTTCCACCAATCACTTTGCCCTTAAAAGTATACTGAGGTTTTGCGTGTTTAATATTTAATGTTCTTTTAAATACTTCTCTGTTTCTATAGCTAAAAACTGTGTCCCTTTGTCTGATGTGAGCTGTTCAGGATATACCTCGCTAAAAATACCCTTTCCAGAAATCTAATCACTGTACAACTTGGCATATCAATCATAACTTCTATAGTGAACCATTCTGAATAATATATTCACTATTAGAATAGAATATATTTTCTGGACACCAAAAATGTCAAACGGCCAGTAATGCACACCGTTACTTTAGCTTGTGGTCTCATTAGAAATATTGCTAGTTCCTTAGTAGTACACTAGTTTTGTGTAGCTTGCCATTATTACTGCAAATAATGCAATTTCTTACTTTCCTTTCAGTGTTTCTGGGAATCACCATCCCCGAACCCTTTTAATCAAACATGAAAAAATTATTTATGATCTGAATTGACCCAAATGGGTATGCCCCAAACATAAGTTTGAAAATGTTTCATAGACTTAAATAAAGCTAATGTCTCTCTTTCAATTACAAAGTATTGTCTCTCAGCCTCCTCAAAGATGTTTTGGATGCATGTGCTATTATCAGTTCTTCATCTTATAACAAACTTAGCATGGTTCCAATCCCATGTGCCCTTCATTTGATATTAAACTTACTTAACAATGGTGTGTCTTTAATTTCTTTCTTTAACTTATCCAACTCATTGGACTTTACTTGTTCAATGCAATTTTTTTTCTCAATAATGTTTTCATTTATTTGATCTTACCAGCAAACTTTACTGTAAACTTCAAAAATACTCCAGTAATGTAAATACTGATCCTAAATCATCCTTGGTCTCTGGCACAGTCATATTCTGTATGATGTCTGCTAACCTATCTCTTTACCTGAATCAATTTTTAGCAGTGTTGTGATCCAAATAGGTTACATTGTCTACCATAAACCTGTATTTAGTCTATTCCACTGCCAGACCCTTTTTTTAATCTTTCTAATACTTAACTCAACATACTATTATACTCCATTGCTGTTTTACCCTACACTAAAATTTTATTCTGGCAATAACATATTCAGTGCAAGCCTCCATACGCCTTCTGCACCACCCTTTGAAAAATCGCTGATACGGATACCAACCCAAAAGGCAGATGTTTATGCTGGAGTGCCCCAAACTAGTGACTTGCTAGATATAATTTGCTGTTATGATAAGTTGTGGATAGACCAATGGTGGAGGACTACTCAGTTTTACCTATTGTTGCTAAAATTTCTCATATGTTAGATAGCACAGGTTTATCTATTCAGGTGGAATTATTCAAATCGCGCAAATCTATGCATACTCTAAATAAAGTCATTCTGCTTTCTTACTACTGCAATGGGGCAAGTGATTCTGAAATCTTGATTTCCTCTATGATTTCTACATCATAGTTTTAATCTGAGCTTTAAATGCCACAGATATATTTCTGACTTTGTACATCTTGAGGTGTTAGCTGCGCCTTCAAATTATTTTTGTGGACAAATCCATTTAGTTTTCAGAGATAAGTACTGTTGGATATTTTTCAGTCCAGTCTCTAATTGCATCAGTAGGAGCTACTCAGATTATTTGTATCTTTGCCTCATGTATATGTTGCATTCCCAGAGCTGCCTAATGTATCCACCCTAAAAGAGGTGCACCTTTCTTCGCTCTGTATACCTTCCACTTTTTTCCTATGCTTGAGCACTATTTCATTTACAAAATATCTAAACATATCAATTATTTGTCTTCCATAACCCTTCAATCTAATATTGGTCTCATAAATCTCTCTGTTTCCCTATCAACATACATGGACAATTTTATTGAGATATGATGGTGTACATTGCTCCCACATCCACTAACACTTCTACATCGTCGTACTGTCATTTTCCCTTTACAAAATATCCAGACATATTAATAATTCATCTTCCATAACTCTTCAGTCTAATATTGGGGGCATAATTGTCTCTGTTTTGCCAGTCAACATACATTGACAATCTTACTGAGATATGATGATGTACCTTGCTCCCAAATCCACAAACACTTCTACATCGTCATATTGTAATTTTCCTGTTACAAAATATACAGACATATCAATTATTTATCTTCCATAACCCTTAAATTTTACATTGGTTGTATATATCTCTCTGTTTTACCTACCAGCATACATTGACAATCTTATTGAGATATGACGGTGTACCTTGCTCCCAAATCCACTAACACCTCTACATTGACACATTGTCAGGTCTTTCACATTTTTTCCTGATCTTATCACAATCAAGGTCCTGTATTTCCTTGTTACTGTCATTCTGTTTACTCTTGATTGATAATGATTGTTCAACACAAAGGGCCATATTACGACCTTGACGAAGAGGATTACTCCATGTCAAAAGTGATGGATATCCCATCTGTCATTTTGCAAGTTGGATAGGATATAATGGAACTTGTAATATGGCGGGCGGGATATCTGTCACGTCTGGGGCGAAGAAATCCCCTCCGCCAAGGTCGTAATGAGGCCCTTAATATTTGATACTCATAACTATCCTTATCCTTATTTCACCCATTTTCGCTATTCATTGACAATATTTACTTTACAGTGATTTTTTTTTTCTCTATAGTAGACATTCTGGTATGGCAAATGTTTTTTTTTTTTTTACATTTATGCACATTGCATCGTTAGTCAGGCAGCTCTTGTCATTTGACCAGTGAATCACCTTATATAACTGTCCTTTGGGTTTGCTATAGGTTTTCTGTATATTGTTTGCAAATTTACTTGTGTGTAACATTTAGTTTTAACTACTTCACATTCATCCTACAGTTCATTGTTTTGCACTTTCACCGCCACACCATCCTCTATTTTTCTGTTTATTGGCATAATTTACATATTTGGATGTAATCTCCTTTCCTGTTTTGATGTCTAATGCTTCTTTTAAAGTCGGGTTATATGCACTCCAAAATATTTCCTGAATGCTTTTGGTCCACATGCGCATCATCATTCATATATTCCATGTGCTAAATAAATAGGTTACCAATAAACCCCTGAAAACAGTCACAAATACACTAATCAGTTTGTTTAAGCTCTAAACTTGTAAAAATTATTTAGAATTTTTAATATATTTGAATGTTATGCCAAATTATCAACACTTTTTTTTAGCTTGTAAGTCTGGGAAGTTGGGATACATTTTCAAACCCTATTTACTCAAATAGTGTAATAGCATGACTTGTTTTTATCATACAACAACATTTCTCCTATATATACAAGGTAGAAAGCCTTTCTTGGCGTAACATTTGAGCCATGATGAAGTTTGTTATTGTGATATAGCTATATGTCTGTACAGAGATTTTGTTTTTTTTCTAAAATAACAAACAGAAATATTTAAATTAGTCAACGCTGAACTTGAAAATGAATAAACTAACATAACAGATTTAGGGCCTGATTCCGAGTTTGGCTGGCGGCGGTAGCCGCCAGCCAAACGGGAACCGCCACTTGGCCACTTGGCCGCTCCGCGGTCAAAAGGAGCGCCCGCCGGCCCAGCGGGAAAGGCCCTGCAACAATGAAGCCGGCTCCGAATGGAGCCGGTGGAGTTGCAGGGGTGCGACGGGTGCAGTTGCACCCGTCGCGATTTTCACTGTCTGCAAAGCAGACAGTGAAAATCCTGCTGGGGCCCTGTTAGGGGGCCCCACGACCCGTTCCCGCCAGCCTCTTCCTGGCGGTGAAAACCGCCAGAAACAGGCTGGCGGGAAGGGGGTCGGAATCCCCATGGCGGCGCTGCAAGCAGCGCCGCCATGGAGGATTCTCCCAGCTAGGGGAAATCCGGCGGGAAACCGCCGGACCCGGCTGGGCGACCGCGGCTTCACAGCCGCGGTCGGAATTCACAAGGAAGCACCGCCAGCCTGTTGGCGGTGCTTCCGTGGTCGTTGACCCTGGCGGTCGATGACCGCCAACGTCAGAATGACCCCCTTAGTCTCCATTCAGAATTTTTTCCTTTAAATTTGTTTATTGAATGTACAGGTGCTTGCCTCTCTTTTATATGCAAACATACAAACCAGGTTTCTTGCCTTAATATTCCCTTTATTATTGGTCTGCCAGTTTGCTTTAGGTGTATTTACATTTTTGGTAGTTAAGAGTATTGCTTTAAGTGTTTACCACATGCATAGGCACATGCACTATTTGAATTCCTCAAGCTTCCGATATTTACGTAAGCATGATTCTCTTTTCCGTGATGACACAGACATTGCACAAAACGATTACAACAACAATGTGAATTGTGCCCTCAATTAGGGAAGCTTTGGATTGGTTCATGAATTCCAGGTAAATATTGCTTTATGCTGCCTATTGTGTCACAACCCTGCTTCTCCAGCTTATGAGTGATACCACACATGTTGGCAAGTGCCTGTAGATCACGCTCTAGAGCAATGGTTCCCAACCTTTTGACTTCTGTGGATCCCCACTTTATCATTACTGGATCCCGGGGACCCCCACTGAACATTATTGGAATCCGGGGACCCCCCACCAAGTCATTTTTGAAAGCTGGGGACCTAATGTGTTAATATTATTTGATTTTCTAAGCAGTCGCGGACGCCCTGAGGAGGCTTTGCGTACCCCCAGGGGTCCTCGGACCACAGGTTGGGAACCACTGCTCTAGAGCATGCATTGGTTGCCATGCAAAATACCCTCTTCTGGAGGGTAAGCACAGCGCGCATTGCAGTGTACTTGTGACTTGCAACGAACACTACACACGCTGCCATGTGCCCGCAGACCACGTTCTGGATTGCACAATGATTAGCAATCGAAATATTCTCAGGTCTGTGAAGAGCACTGCTCATGGTAGGGAGGACTTGGATGTTCCACCCTGGAGGATGCTCCTCAGCAGGAGCGATGTGTTGTTTTTGATGGGTTGAAATATGTGAGTGTACTAACTGGATGTGATGTCTACCTGGTTCGTTTTTGCCAGTGGTGTCCACAAAATAGACCCAGTGCTTGACCTGCCTGAGCCATTAGACCGCTTACATGCTGTTTAAAAGCAGGCTGTCTTTAACAAGTATATCTTTATCTTTGGAAGTGACAGTATTCACTCAGCACATTGTGTGCTGCTCCAGCAGGGGTTTCCTGGAGAGTTTCATCAGCCATGGCCACTGTTGTAATCAAATGTGAAATCCTGATAAGAATGTGCATACATTCCATGCTACATAAGACAGGAAAGAGCTTCATTGCCAGTTGAAGGGCAGAAGGAGGGCAAAAGGAAGTAGAGGGGAGGAATTGTGCCAGGATGATACACTGGTTAGATCTTTATACCTTCCTCAGGCTGATGAAAACCCCTACCTGGGCAGGAGTACAACTAACTAGCCAAGATCCTTGATTCCTGAGAATGAAGGACACCTACACCAAGAGACTGTATAGATGAAGTTATGGATTGCGGGTCAGTACAGGGATAACGTAATACCCCATGGAATTCGAAAGCACTTGCTACATTAATCCAGCCTTGGCATCCCATGACCTTTCACATTTTTCACAGTATGTTTATTAAAAAGATTTTCAATACTCAGATCTTGGGAAGCTCCTGTGTAGAGCAGGTGTGTCTTCGGTTGTTTGCAGACATTTTATAAGCATACAGTACATTTATTTTAGAGTAATTTTTGCAAAAGGAAATCTGTGGGCATACCTGTAAGTCCAGGTTAATGTGATTCTATCACATCGCGCAGATTTACCCCTTGTGCCCTTACTACGGTTTGTTTGTAACGACTTTAGCTATGTTTGTAAGTAATGCACGTGAAAACGTGACATGTTATAAACCATATAGTCAGATCTGATGAGTATAATATGCTATTAAGTACCAGTATTGAGGGAGGCAAGGCACATGATGACTCAGACTCCTAACAATAGATGACATATTACACTACACACATCTGCATATATACTATATGTTGAATATTTGGCTGCACAAAATCCAATTGTTTCAAAACCAATACATCGTATAAATCATATCCTTCCTTGAATTATTTTCTGTTATTCATAGATGTAACATTATAGCTGTGAATTATAACTCTCATCCACCAGCAGTCTATTCTCATCCTGATATCTTTGTTTCCTGCGAATGAGTCTTTAAGCGTGGAAATGGAGTTAGATTAAAAAAACATACCACGAGCTTTATCACTGCTTTTTGTTTTCTGAGCTATTTTATACCAAAATATCAATATTTAACAATGTTCAGGGCCCAATGTTAGCTGTACCTTGGAGAAAGCAGCTGTCAATCTCTGACATTATTGATACATATGAATTACCAACCCAGAACACGAAAGGGATCTAACACACAGGGACCGCTGCAGTAATGTAATTGGCAGTAGAGTAGGGTGTGTCTGAACTAGAATGGAGAAGCTTGGCATGAAAGGAAAAGACATGGGAAACCTCTCAGCAGGGCTCCTTCCAGGTGTTCGCCACCACTCTCACCTGGTTTACAAAGTGTTCCTCCAGTCAGGGGCACATGCTGCCTCTGATGTGACAGGGGAGCCGTGTGGAGTAGTCAGTGACGAAATATGCTCATGTGCAGGTGAAAGGGAGTACACTGTTACACTGGGAGAGCAGGTAGCCATCTTCAGGAGAGGTACCATGGTCAAAGACAGTAGCTTTCCGAAGGGTGGTGTTGCATGGACTTTTAGGAAAAGATCACTGAGAGCACTGGAAACCTTTGAGCCCTGTCTCAGTGTGCCCAAAGAAGGCCACTGAGAGCTACACACCTATTATTTGGGTTAAAGTGTGGTGCATAAATTAGTACATGCATATGATTACCTTTGAATTTCTCCTTACGTTGTGAGTATTCAAAAACCTATCTGTTCAGGAATTGGATCATGCAATAGCTCTGTTTCGAAAAAAAGGCCCCATAAAGTTTACATTAGTGCACTTCAAGGCATACATAGCAAACGTGTCTGAAAGGTTTTATGGAAATTTCGAAATACCTTTGATTTTACGGTTCATAATCACACTAGTACTAAAAGGGTTAGGGCATGTCGAAAGTTTTGACCAGTTAATTCTATGTTAAATTCGAAAACTATATGCATTTTATGAAGTATTATCTACCATCTGTTTTATATGTTTTTCCATATTTTCACTATTGTTGGTAAACTGCTCTGTAGCTCACCATTCACCAAGTTACTTTGGTTCAGGTAGGCGTTTCATAGTGGTGCATGGATGGCCATTCCCATGCATCCACCCATGGATTCCGACACAAACCCATATCTACAAAGGATTGAAGAAACGGTTTGCACCATAATACTGTACCTGCCTGAAGTGTGACAAGAAATATCTTTATCCTCCTCATTATTTCCTCTTCGCATGTGCACTGCATTGTGCATGTTTCACACAAAGACGAAATAGCCTCAAGGGATAGGTTTACCTTCCTGTACAAAAATGATCGTGATCTTAACACAGACACCCTTGCACTGTGGAGCAAGGGTGCCTGCTTCGGCGCTAGGCAGACAAAATTGCGCCAGCGCCTGGAGAGAGCAGAACCGCGCAATTGTTTGAAATTACGGCACATATCTGCTCTGTCTCATTCACAAGACACAGCGTAGCAACTTCACTTGTTCCACTGCATTGTGTGCACTCTTTGAAAATTTGCCTCTGGGGGTCTCGGCGCCAAATATATTTTGGCTGTTCATATTTTTGTGCAAGAGCAGAGCTTCCTCCATACTGCAGCGTGTTGCCTCCGTGCTGACCCTTATGTGCGTTTTATTAGGAAGCCAACGAACTGACCTCAACCAGAGACTGCTGTCAAGCGTTATTTAACAAGGTTGGAATAGTTATACTCAGACAAACCTTTTCAACTGTGTCTGCGCCAACATGACTAGTCCGTATATGCTTAGGTTACAATACTGCTAAGCTGTGAAGGAGTGAACCACAGTGAAATATATTACATTTTACGGAGAACAAATACTTTGTGCGGTTGAGTGGAAGGGAAGGCATCAGTCAACCAGAAGAAGGGGTGTGAAAACGCAAGGAGGAGCCAAATGTCCCATTCGCCAGCGGCGACTGTGACACGCATCATACCGAAAAGCACATTCCGTTTCATGCAGATTAATTCTTGAGTTCTGGGAAGGTTTTCTTTGCGTTTGACAACAGCAACAATTTACGACCTAACAGTAAATGTTGCTCAAATTGACCAAGGCCCAAACGGTGTGGATTACGCATTTCAAGAAAAAAGATAAGGGCTCAAGGTCTGAAGAGAAGGAAGATACAGTCTGAGCGAACATGTTAGCTCATGTTTTGATACGTTTATGTTTGTTGATCCTGGAATATACCAACAAGTGGATTCTTCTTGGTGCTGTGTGGTAGAACAGAATGAATGAGGGGTAGGTGTGGTTGTGACATTTTCTGAAATAGATCCTTTCTTAGTTGTGTCTTGGAATTCGTAGTTGTTCTCAGTGTTGCCTTAGTCTCAGGATATAGAGGTTGGCAGTTTAACTGATACCTAAGAAAGTCCTGTCACCTATGTGGGAGAGTCGGAAACGAGGCAAAGTGTTCAGATGATCATTACAACCATAAAGTTTCTGGAAGGTAGCGCAGTGGTAGAACCTAACTATCAACCAATATTTTAGAACTACTTGTGATTAAACTTAATCGATCTGTCGACTAATAACCAAAGCTGACAGGTATATGAGATAATTTAGACCTCAGCAGAGGGTGTATCCGCTCACCAGGTCAGCAGATATCATGGCCTGCATTCTCCTCTTGGGGGATTGCCCACCACAAAGTGAGATGCTCACTCCCAACCTATCATTCAAAGATCTCAATACTCTCTGTGCATCTGCAGGTTCTGCATGGCAAAGTTTTTTTGTTTTTCAGAGATACACCTCCTTGAAGTAGTGGCTTGTTTCTGAAGAATGAAAAACAAGTGGCAGTGGGATTTTTTTTCCAGCACGTGTTAGTCATTTGGATTATTTAGTCTTTGGAATGGATAGGCTTGTCCTGTCAGTCTGGAAAATCGTATGTTGGTAGGACCACCCCTGAATAAGGCGGGACCTTCCAAAGTACACTGACTCACATCCCTTAGGTAGATGGTCTGCCAGTCAAATGTATCAGATGGCAGAACCAGCTAACTCTGCTGGAGGAAACATGGTGCTTTGCCCACCTATGAATGAGACATATGGTCTTATTACTATGGAACAAGTAATAAAGGTGAGTGGCACCTTTTGAATTGGTTGCCCCTCTTGAAACTGGCTCTATGACATGCCCATAAACACGTCATTCTGGATAAGACCATTGGTGATACAAAGGTGGGTAACACAGAAGGAACCCACTGAAGGCCTCTTGTCTGCATCTAGAAACGGGAGTAAGTGTTCTACCTCACACTGAGAAAAATAACTTTGCCATATGTTAATGTTTTGAAATTCTGGAAGGGCCAGGAGTTGAAAATGAGTTTGTGTAAAATTCTCAGTATTTTGTATGACAGCTGTTTCACCACTTTTTGCTTTATTTATCTTTGAGCAATAATTTGCAAAGGTCTGAAATACTGCTGGGGTGATTTCTTACTATATTTGGTTTTTCAAGATTCCATTTTAAATAAATACTGACTTTTGTTGCTTTTCTGTTTTTTTTTTACTGGCCGTGACCTGAAATCTGTTGGTAAAATACTGACCACCCTATATTTTACCCATAGAGGAAAAGACAGGAGCCATTACCTGAAAATACCAGCCATGTCGGTAAAATACTTGCCACCCTCTATTTTGCCTTTTTTGGAAAAGGCAGGGGTTAACATTGCAATCAACTGGTCTTCAAAGAGGAAACGTGTATCTGTAAGACCTCATACTTAATGGCAAATTGAAGTGACAGGTATAAAATGTTTCTGTGTTGTAATACCTCGCACCCATGATGGTTGTAAATTGCTTACTTTCTCATTCGGCCTACGTTATGCAATCATTACACAGTTGCGAGATAAGAGCAAGACTCAGCACCGCTGTCTTAGTACACGTTTTATATAAATAATTATTATGCTTTGTTTTTCTATGTCGCATTTTGTATTTAGTTGGTTACTTCGGTGGATCAAAAATGAGTGCTGTATATATGTTACAAAATTCAACATATTCAGTGCTTATGTTCTAAAATAAAAATAAAAAAATCACAGACCTAGAGATTTTTTTATGTGGAGGAAGTCTGTGCTGCCAAATGCCAGAGGTAACAAATACCAATAATGCTGCCTTTTTTCATTCGTGCAGGTACGTTTTCATCTTTGCTTTCTCCCTTTGTCACTGTTTTCCTATATTTTTCTTGCTCCCTGTTCTGCCTTATTCTCCCTTGATCTGGGTCAAAGTCTGATAATGAAAAATATGTCCTTATTCCCAAAAATGACTTGCTGGTGACCACCACATGCAACAACTGACACACATTAGGCAGTGAATACAGGGAGTGCAGAATTATTAGGCAAATGAGTATTTTGACCACATCATCCTCTTTATGCATGTTGTCTTACTCCAAGCTGTATAGGCTCGAAAGCCTACTACCAATTAAGCATATTAGGTGATGTGCATCTCTGTAATGAGAAGGGGTGTGGTCTAATGACATCAACACCCTATATCAGGTGTGCATAATTATTAGGCAACTTCCTTTCCTTTGGCAAAATGGGTCAAAAGAAGGACTTGACAGGCTCAGAAAAGTCAAAAATAGTGAGATATCTTGCAGAGGGATGCAGCACTCTTAAAATTGCAAAGCTTCTGAAGCGTGATCATCGAACAATCAAGCGTTTCATTCAAAATAGTCAACAGGGTCGCAAGAAGCGTGTGGAAAAACCAAGGCGCAAAATAACTGCCCATGAACTGAGAAAAGTCAAGCGTGCAGCTGCCACGATGCCACTTGCCACCAGTTTGGCCATATTTCAGAGCTGCAACATCACTGGAGTGCCCAAAAGCACAAGGTGTGCAATACTCAGAGACATGGCCAAGGTAAGAAAGGCTGAAAGACGACCACCACTGAACAAGACACACAAGCTGAAACGTCAAGACTGGGCCAAGAAATATCTCAAGACTGATTTTTCGAAGGTTTTATGGACTGATGAAATGAGAGTGAGTCTTGATGGGCCAGATGGATGGGCCCGTGGCTGGATTGGTAAAGGGCAGAGAGCTCCAGTCCGACTCAGACGCCAGCAAGGTGGAGGTGGAGTACTGGTTTGGGCTGGTATCATCAAAGATGAGCTTGTGGGGCCTTTTCGGGTTGAGGATGGAGTCAAGCTCAACTCCCAGTCCTACTGCCAGTTCCTGGAAGACAACTTCTTCAAGCAGTGGTACAGGAAGAAGGCCCTAATTCTGAGTCTGACGGGCGGCGGAGGCCGCCCGCCAGACTTCCCCCCTCCGAAATACCGCTCCGCGGTCGAAAGACCGCGGAGGGTATTCCGAGTTTTCCCCTGGGCTGGCGGGCGGTCTTCGCAAGACCGCCCGCCAGCCCAGGGGAAAACTCCCTTCCCACGATGACGCCGGCTCGTAATAGAGCGGCCGGAGTGGGAAGGTGCGACGGGTGCAGTTGCACCCGTCGCGTATTTCAGTGTCTGCTTTGCAGACACTGAAATACTTTTAGGGGCCCTCTTACGGGGGCCCCGCGACTCCCCCTCCCGCCATCCAGTTCCCGGCGGGAGAACCGCCAGGAACTGGATGGCGGGAGGGGGAGTCGGAATCCTCCATGGCTGCGGAGCACGCTCCGCAGCCATGGAGGATTCCTACGAGCGGCGGAAAGTCAGCGGGAGACCGCTGGCTTTCCGCGTCTGACCGCGGCTAAACCGCCGCGGTCAGAATGCTCGTAGGAGCACCGCCAGCCTGTTGGCGGTGCTCCCGTGGTCGGTGGCCCTGGCGGCCACCGACCGCCAGGGTCGGAATGACCCGCGAAGTCTGCATCCTTCAAGAAAAACATGATTTTCATGCAGGACAATGCTCCATCACACGCGTCCAAGTACTCCACAGCGTGGCTGGCAAGAAAGGGTATAAAAGAAGGAAATCTAATGACATGGCCTCCTTGTTCACCTGATCTGAACCCCATTGAGAACCTGTGGTCCATCATCAAATGTGAGATTTACAAGGAGGGAAAACAGTACACCTCTCTGAACAGTGTCTGGGAGGCTGTGGTTGCTGCTGCACGCAATGTTGATGGTGAACAGATCAAAACACTGACAGAATCCATGGATGGCAGGCTTTTGAGTGTCCTTGCAAAGAAAGGTGGCTATATTGGTTACTGATTTGTTTTTGTTTTGTTTTTGAATGTCAGAAATGTATATTTGTGAATGTTGAGATGTTATATTGGTTTCACTGGTAATAATAAATAATTGAAATGGGTATATTTTTTTTTGTTGTTAAGTTGCCTAATAATTATGCACAGTAATAGTCACCTGCACACACAGATATCCCCCTAACATAGCTAAAACTAAAAACAAACTAAAAACTACTTCCAAAAATATTCAGCTTTGATATTAATGAGTTTTTTGGGTTCATTGAGAACATGGTTGTTGTTCAATAATAAAATTAATCCTCAAAAATACAACTTGCCTAATAATTCTGCACTCCCTGTATATTAGAATAAAAGTCCAATATGATGAGAGACACAAGCAGGTGCAGTTGAAGAGCGGTATGTGGCAGGCAGACCCTGTTTTGAGGGAGTTGTTCGCAGGTTAAAGGATAGGACATTTTATAAATATGGCTACCAGATGGTTTGGAAGAGGTGAGGACTACATAATCCAGGGATAGATTTGAAGGCTGGGTTAAGGGACTGAAGAAGTTTCTGTTAAACTCAAGTGAGAGTCTGCTTGTTGTTTGTAAACATATATGGAGGCAGATTCTGTGAGGCTGAAAGTTTATAGCCGAAAATGTTCAGGCGTAAAGAGTGCACTTAGAAGTACACAGCTTCACCAGTTCAATTCAGTATTGAATAGTTTGTTGGTCATGTTTTTGACTGGGAGTCGAGGGTGAGGTAGAGGAATGTAGGGCAGATGTACAGGATGTAAAGCAGGTTGAAACAGGCAACACCGGGCCTGTGGATTAATGCAGAGACATTGGCCTCACGCTAGCAGTGGAATCCTCTATTATAGGGTTTGTAGGAGGTTATTTAAAATGTGATGGGAACACAACTAAGGAGGATTTAGTGGAAGATTTTTGGTTCTATATTATAAAATATTGTCAAGAGTGTAAACTCATCCATCGTAGCTGGCAAAGCATTAGAAATTTCCTATAAAACATGCAACATGTAAAATCATGTCATATGACGCAAAGTAACATGACCTAACATGTTTTTAATGATGTATATTGTTTTTTAAACAAGGTAACACACATCGAGATAACATCAACAATCTACTCACAGTTGGCCATCGTGAAATAAGAGCAGAAGTAGGAAGGACAACATTGAAGCAAAATAATCCTAGCAATGTGCAAGCATGGAGGTGTGCCAGAGAAGCACCTTTGCCAATCAGACACACACCCAATTAAACGTTTCCCCTTCCAGCAGCCATGGGGAGGTGTGCTACAAAACATGCCATAACAGAATTGTGAATGGAATTTCTAAATGTCTTTCAAAGTCACACCTTTTTCTTTGCTTTTACCAAACAATACATAAAAAATAACAGGCAGTGAACACTATATTAGTCATTGTTCTTGTACAACACATACATGGCAAAGATGCTGCTTCAGAGCACTTTATAGAAGCAAGACAAGTCTGAGTTATGGGTAAGGGTTTAGGAGTTACAATGGAGTTCTTTGTTTTGTTTTTCATCTGTTTGTTCCTACAGGCCATCCACTTAGGAATACTGCATTGATTGAAGGCTATCTAGTGTTAGAAATGAAGTCTCTAGTTGACAGTGGTTTGCACCCTGTCTGTGTATGGACCCTCACTCTAGTCAGGTTAAGGGAGTCACCCACCTAAGACAAAGCCTGCTTCACCCCCTTGGTAGCTTGGCTCAAGCAGTTAGGCTAATCTCAGAGGCAATGTGTAAAGTATTTGTGTGTACACACACACACACACGCACGCACGCACGCACACACACAGACACACAAACACACACTGTAACAGTGAAAATACCACAAAAGTACTCCACACCAGTTTAGAAAAATAGCTAATATTTATCTGAGTAAAACAAGACCAAAATGACAAAAATCCAACATACACCGGCTTACATACACATTTTCCAAGATTAAGGGGGTCACTCCGACCCTGGCGGTCATGGACCAACAGGCTGGCGGTGCATCCAGGCCAATTCTGACCGCGGCGGTAAAGCCGCGGTCAGAAAAGGGAAACCGGCGGTTTCCCGCCGGTTTTCCCCTGGCCTGAGGAATCCTCCATGGCGGCGCTGCAGGCAGCGCCGCCATGGGGATTCCGACCCCCTTACCGCCAGCCTGGTTCTGGCGGTTTTGACCCCAGAACCTGGCTGGCGGTAACGGGTGTCGTGGGGCAAAGAACAGACCGCCAAAGAATACTGATCAACATAATTAGACATGCTTCTTATCCATACAGCCCCGCCCCTAGAAGCCTATAGCCGTAGCGCAAATGACAAGGTAATCCGGTCCAAAAAAGAACTGAAAACCGAAAAACTAACAGGAACACAAAATACATAACTGTGCTTCCCCGCGCCACCCTCAGCAGTACCGCCCCACCCTGTCCCTCCTCCCTCCTTGTCCCCGGCCCCTCCAGGAAGGACCTCCGCACCCCACCCCCCAATCCGCTTAACCAGCCAGCCTCCCACCATTAGGTATCTCGCAATAGCCCCAGATCCTTTAAATATGCCGGGCAAGTCAATTAGTTAAATTCCGTGGACAAAATCTGAATGAACTGTCTCCCGCCCTCTGCCTAGACACCAGTGTTAATTTCTCCATTGCCAGGATGAACCAGAGCTTATGAAGCCAGGAGGTATAAGTCGGGACCCTATCCGATCCCCAGAGTGCTAGGATCACTTGCAGCGCTGCATTAAGGGCCAGGGCCATCTGCCGCCCTCTCTGCGAGCAAAGAGGGAAGGTGAGAGGATTTGGTAAGCCAAGAATAACATATGACGGCAGCCTAGGGATCTCTGTCTGGAATACTCTGTCTATATCGTCCAGGATGCTCTTCCAGTATCTATTTAACTTGGGACAATGCCATAGCAAGTGTATAAGTGTGCCCGTGTTACCACAACCCCTCCAGCAAAGGCCCGACTTAGAGGGATTCCACGCATGTACCCTTGCCGGGGTATAGTACCAGTAGGTAGCCAGCTTATAGGCCGTCTCTGCCCCTGATGTGTGGTAAGCTGTGTGTTGCGCTCTATAATGGCCACTTTCCCATTCCTCCTCTGTCAGCTCCCTCTCCAACTCCTTCTCCCATCTCCTGTGCCCCTTGGATCTAGTCGGCAGTTCCACCCCCTGCAAAAGTCTATACAATTCCGAAATCACCCGCTTATCATCTTTCTTTACCAGAAGCCATTTCTTGAACGGTGTAAGCGGCTTGTCTACCAGTGGCCTGTTTGCTGGCTGGAGGGCCCAATGTCGAACCTGGTAGTACATCAACATGTCTGCCTCCGTAAGCCCATAATTCTCCCTCATCTGGTCAAAAGGAATTACCCCATCCGCATCAAATATGCTCCCAACCCTTTTGCAGCCCCCTTCATACCAGCGGTGGAAGTGCTCCACCTGTAGACCTGGGACAAAGTCAGGGTTCTCACAAATAGGTGACATGGGAGATGGGAAGGTCGTCAAACTGTGCTTCTCCGCCACCCCATCCCACACCTGGAGCATCGTACCTGTAACCGGAGAGGAATAAAGCCCAGGTGCTCTGTGCCTATGCCGGAGCCAAGGCTCCTTCCAAATATGCGACCCAGCAACCGCCTGGTCCATAAAGCACTAGTGCTTTTCAGTGAGCCGGCGACTCCACTCCAGCAGACAGCGTAGCTGGGCGGCTTGAAAGTACCTCAGCAGGCAAGGGACCGCTAGTCCCCCCTCCTCCTTAGGACGGTACAAGGCGCGCCGCGGAATCCGCGCAGGCTTCCCATCCCATATAAATTTCAAGATCGCTGACTGCAGTGTCGCTGTCGTATGCGGCGGCGGAGTCAGAGGGAGCATTTGAAACACATAAAGTATGCGCGGCAATACTGTCATCTTGACCGCAGAGACCCTGCCAAACCAGGAGAGCCTCTGTTTCCCCCATTTTCCTAAGTCCCTCAGAATCTCCCGAGAGAGGGAAGTGTAGTTCAGACTAGATGTCTTCGCCGCCGATGTTGCCAAAACAATGCCCAGGTAAGGTACATGCGACGCTAACCATATAAAGGGATATTGAGACCTTAAGGCCTCCTCATGCTCAGGAAGGATTGACAAACTCAGGACTTGAGATTTCTGCGTATTCACTTTGAATCCAGAGACCCCGCTAAACGCGCTGAGGGCATCCATGAGGGCAGGCAGCGAGACCGTGGGATCCGCCAGAGTCAGAATCACATCATCCGCATACAAACTAATGAGGTGATGGTCTCCCCCAAATTCGACGCCGGAAATGTGAGGATCATCGAAAAGACGCTGGGCAAGAGGTTCCATATAAAGCGCAAACAACAGAGGGGAGAGCGGGCACCCCTGCCGCGTCCCGCACCCTATTGGAAACGGCAATGACAGAGTCCCATTCACTCGGACCGCAGCCTTAGGGGCACGGTAAATGCATTGTATCCAGGACCTGAACGCCGGGCCTACTCCAAAGCGCTCCAGCACCTGGACTAGATAGGGCCACTGGACCCTATCGAACGCTTTCTCTGCATCAATGGAGAGGAGGAACGCCTCTCTATGAGATCTATTAGTTTTATCTATTAAATGTAGGAGCTGCTTCGTATTGTCCCCGCACTGTCAATGGGGTATGAAGGCCGCCTGATCCGGGTCTATGAGTCCAGGTATAAAGGGGTTAAGGCGCTGTGCCAGAAGGCCGGTGAATAACTTGGCGTCAATATTTAGAAGCGAGATGGGACGGTAGGAACCACATTCCTCCGGGTTCTTCCCCGGCTTATGAATGACCGTGATGGTAGCCTCCATGATGCTAGGCGTAAGGGTTCCGGTCACTAGAAAGGAGTTGAAGAGCCGCACCAGGAGCGGGGCCAGCTCTGGGCAGAATGTTTTATAGAGAAGCACGGTAAAGCCATCCGGACCAGGCCACTTCCCAACCGTTAGGCGGGAAATCGCCGAGATCACCTCATCTATCCTTATGGGCTGGTCCAGAGTGGCAGCATCTTGTTCACGGAGCGGGACAATTCGACAATACGCGAGATAGGAGGAAGGGTCCGCATTGCTCCCCGAATCCGCTGCATACAGCTCTCTATAAAAATCAGCAAACACCTCAGCCATTTGTACATCCGACCATACCTCGCCCCGAGAAGGGGAACGCACCATCTTTCTAGCATTGGCCGCGCGCTGCGCTCTCAGGTTGTGGGCAAGGAGTTTCCCACAGCGGTTATCCCCTATAAAAAATTTGTGTTTAAGCCATGCTACTGCATACTCCGTCCTGTTCCAATCCAGTTGTTTTAGCTGATGACGCATCTTCTCCAATTCCCTCCATACCCTGGGAACGCCAGTATGCTTGTGGGAGCGCCCCAATGCCGACACTTTCTGTTCTAACACCGCTCTCTGCTCTCTCCTGGCTTTATTTTCTTTGGCCAAGAGTGAGATCACCTCTCCACGGACGACTACTTTCAGTGCCTCCAAAAGAGTCTCTAGGCTAGTCCTCCCATCGTCATTGTGACAAAGATAGTCAAGGATTGCCTGTCGCAGCGTCTCTTCCACCTCCCGGCTCTGCAGTGTAGTGTCCCTAAAACGCCAACCCGGGGTCCTGACTCGCCCACTATCAAGGCAGACCACCAACATCATAGGGGCATGATCTGTCAGAGTTCGAGGCTCAATCGCGGTCTCCCTGATACGAGAAGTAAACTCTGAGGAGGCTAAGAAGAAATCTATACGTGTGTACGTCTTGGAGGACGCCGAGTAGAATGAGTAGTCCCGGAGGGTTTGGTGCGCCTTCCTCCAGACGTCCTCTAGGTCACAATCAGCCAGCCTCTGTCACCCTGCCGGAGTCAGCGCCCTGGTCTGCCCACATCAGTGTCCGGAGCGATCCAGCTCATTGTCCATGACCAGGGTGAAATCCCTCCTACAAGTATAGCCCTGTCTGGTGTAGTGAGCATTGGGGAAATGGCCTGTCTCATGAATGTTTCTTGCTGTGCGTTAGGGGCATATAGTGTGGCAATGGTGAAGTGGAATGACTCAACGCGCACTCTAATGGCCAGGAACCTACCCCTAATCTCATGTATCTTGGTGACTACCTCCCCAGGAAAGGCCCTCGATATCAAGATCGCCACCCCGGCATGCTTCGTAGGAGCAGAGGACCAAAACTGCTGGGGAAACCACCTCGAGCGCATCCGATATGTATCAGTTGACAATAAGTGCGTCTCCTGTAGGAGGCAGATATGGCTCTCAGATCTCTCAAGGGCAGAGAGGATTGCCAACCTCTTTGCAGGACTATTAAACCCCCGGACATTTAAGCTTAGACATTTAAGGGACATGAGAAATTGAGCGGGGAACGCGCCTTAGTCGGGGACCTCCACCTAGGGGCAGCTGCTGAGGTCGGCCCGGGGGTGGCCAGCACACATAAGAACAGTGATCAAGATAAGGGCACATAAGAATGCTAGGGGAAGCACAACAACTTAGGACAAAGGCGCACAACAGGTGCATATCTAACACACACAAGTCCTCTATCGAACGTCCAAAAAGAGGCAAGATCCAGACAGGGGTCGACAACACCTCACAAAGTCATCACTTGGTGTCCAGAGACACCGCCACCCAGGCCTAACTCCAGCAGCTTCACTACTTGCTCTAAGAACGACCCCAGACCACTGCAGCAACACTAGGGGGCCATCTGCTTTCAGGCACTGGTCCCCGCTGCAAGACTGTTCAACACAGATTGTCTCTCCAGCGCTTGTTCGGTCGAGGACGGCCTCGGTTGCTTCCGCTTCTTCTCTTTCCGTCGCCATCGGGGGCAGTCCTCGATGGCGGCCTCTTCGTGCGGCCCGGTGCTCCGCTCCGTCTCCTCCAAGTTTAGGATCCTGCACGCCTCCTGCAGTGATTTCACCTGACGCAGCTGGTCTCCCCAGCGGAACAAAAGGTGGAAGGGCTGACCCCACGTGTAAGGTGTAGAGTTCGCTTGGAGGTGCTCTGTAATAGGGTTAAGTTCTCTTCGCCTCTGCAATGTCTGTAGTGAGAGGTCCTGGAATAGCTGAAGCCTGGACCTGAGGGAGGTTTCGTGTTCTCTGCAGGATGCTTTCTTTAGTCATAAAATTATGCACACATGCTAAGATGTCCGGAGGGCGGTCACTGGCCCCTCCCATCCGACCTGCTCTGTGAACCCGATCCAAAGTGATCTCCTGCGAGTTATCCGGGCCCAGGATGTAGCGGAACAGCGCCGTAACAAATCCTCTAATATCTTCTCCTTCCGCCCGGATCGGGGCTCCCCTGATACGTATGTTATGCCGCCTATCGCGGTTTTCTAAGTCCTCCGTCGCCATCTGCAGGGGCTCCTGTTGCTCACGCAGACGCAGGACCTCCTGTTGCAGTTGTTCCACTTCTTCCCCCCGGGAGATCTTGCTGTCTTCTATATTCGCCACCCTTTCCCCTAGTGACGTAATGTCTCTCCGCAGCTCCTGCAGATCCATCTTAAGAGAGTCAAACAAGGAGGTAAGAAAACCTTTCGTAACTAGGGCCCAACCGTCATCCTCCACCTCATCCCGGTCCTCGGGCCCCCTCGCCAGGGCAGTCCCCTCGGCAGGCTTGCCCTGCGATGGGTGAGATCTTGTCAGCATCTCCCTCACCGACTGGTCCCTTTTCGGCTTGGAGGACGCCATCAGAATTCTGCACACCAGCCGTCGCCCGGACCAGCCCAGCACCCGTCTCAGCCACAAAGCTGCACGGCAAACTGCCTCCCCTGCCGGACCACTACCTCTCGCTGGGGCAGATCTCTCCTGTCCTACACACTCGCTCCGGCCAGAGGACAGCCTCCTTCCCCACCTCCTCTGCTCCTTCTGGGGCGACCCAGCAGGACCCGTCTCTGTTGCGGGGCCCTACCAATGCCCAACTCCGGTAATCAAAGTTCTCCCGGGCCTCCACAAGCCCGCTCACACTGCAGGCTGAAATGTCCTGCCGAGCCGAGGACAAACTTTCACCCCAGCGTTGCGCGGGGCCCCTCGCTCCTCAGGATCCAAGGGGGGATAAGGGAGCTCCGTCTCCCCCACAGCCACTCATCAGGGGCCCAATCACGCCCCTCGGGACGCCGGGACGCCGGGACGCCTCCACAGGCCCCGGGAGTCCGAGGCCACGTGGCGCCTCTACAGTTGTGGGCCCCCCTGACGGGCCCGTACGTCCGCAGCCCGACTGCCTCCGCCGACTCCTCCTCCGCCACCGCTCTGCTCCGTGTCTTTGTGGGCTCACCGCGCAGCCTCCACCCACGTGGCAGCTCTGTGCAGCTGGAGCTTCGTCTGCCGATCGCGGGTGCGGCCCGGGCCTAAACAGGTTCTCCGTCCGGAAGCCCCTCCCGGACCACCGGACGCTTGTCCGACCGCTCCACACCACCCCTGAGTCCCCGTGGCGCCCCTCGACCATCGGGGGCGCCCTCACTGGTGGGGGTCCGGGACCGCTAAGCAGCTGCAAAGGCCCGGGCGGCAGAACTCGCGGACACACGTCTGCCTATGCCGCCATCTTGGCCACGCCCCCCCTTGGGTCTAATTTAGGGGTGACTTACTTGTAGTAAAAAGAAAGGTTTGGGGTTGGGCAAGTGGGTGTACTTTCCAGGTCGAAATGGCAGTTTAAATCTGCACACACAGACATTGCAACAGCAGGCCTGAGATTTGTTTGCAGGGCTACTCATATGTATAAAAAATAAAAGCAGGACGTGGGAAGATTATTTAGGAATTAGGGTAGATTGTTGAAATTACGGGCAACTTTTCCCGAATCGGGTATTCTGACAAGATATTTTTTGAACTTCCTTTTATTGTGTTTTCCCCATAAACAACCGTCAGCACAATATTCTGACTAGGTCTTGATGAATGTCAGACGAAAAAAGATTTATGGGTGGAGGCCTCATTTATACAGTATAAAAGCAAACTAACAGCAGTTTTGGACCTAGTTCAAACATCTCATGCCTGTAATAACTGGTAGACGTGGAAAGCGAAAATCCCAGTTTTCTCATGTAGGTTATTTTTCTTTCTGTTCCAAGTTTCCTGGCGTTGCCATTGTTTAGATTTTTTATAAAATTGAACCCTCGATCACTATCTTAAACTTAAATTGCTCCAGCGAAATGCGGTGTTTACATTTTGTGGTCCAACCATTCTTGTATCAGTAACCTGAAACTCAATCGTTAACAGGTTATTTTTAATTTGACCCACTGAAGGAGTTCTAGGAGCTTATTTTCACGTTCCCACTTGTCTGGTCGCCAGATGATGGCAGTCATTTTTCAAATAAAGGTCTCAGTTCTGCCTGGGCAAACCCTTATGAAAACCCACAGGTGCCTCGGTGCCTTGTTCATTCCAACCAGGAACTCATCTTACCTGAAGCATCACAGTAAGCAGGGAGACTTAGCTATCTAAAATAATAATGGCGTGGCCTTATTCTCTTGCATAATTGAATGAGATCAGGTGGGTAAACAAACCGGCTTGGTGCCATACGCTGAAGAAACTAGTAGGCATTGGTGTGTAAATGACCCCAGCTGCACTCGCTGGAAGGCTTCCGTCTCTCCTGAGGGGAATGAAATATGTAAAGCAAGGGATTAATCCCAATTCCCATAGTTAGGACCACAAGTGGCAAAACATGTTTAGATGTGTTGCACTGTGTTAAGTGAGGTGAGAAGCCGACAGTTATTTAATGACTCCGCATTGATTTATATAGTCAAGGTCATTCCTAAATAAGTCTAGGATCTCTGCAAATAACCAACGACTTCATGTCTTTAAGAGGCAGAGTCACTGTTCCAGCAAGACCTATTTACCTTTAGAAGAGAGGATTCTTGACAACATTCCTCCATTTCTGGAAAGCAAAAGGAAGTCTGTTTGATGCTCGGTTTTGAATTTTAATTCTTCTGCCAATGAGTATCTGTTGATGGGCAGAGCAAGCCTTCTCATGCTCCTTACATGCTGTGTGAAATTACTGTGCCTAACTTCAAAGATGTAGGTGACACGAGGGCTGCTCTGGCAAGAAACAAGTTGTATTTCATTCAATCCTTCCCAGAAGAAGGAAGAAGAATTGGGTGTTGTCCTTGCCATATCGATTTTTCTGTGTGCAACATTCAGCCTCCAAAACAGCTACACTTTTGTGCAAGATATTTCTGGCCATACATTGAGCAAAGTATAAATGGATTCCCAGTATTGTTTGCAATTATTAATTTTCCGCAGTCACTTTGGTGCAGATAATGGCTCTCACATCCAGATCTGGGCTCTTGTTCACAGTCATCACTCAGGGGATTGAGGGTGGTGTGAGAAGGGATGGGATGTGGACGTTACCATAGCTATCAGGCATGTTGTAGTATGCAACTGGAGTACCGTTCTGTGAATGCTCCCTACTGATAAGGGACAACACCCAGTAGATTGATTAGGTTTCTTTCATTTCCTCATGGCAGCATTATTTCATGCTACTTAATGATCTCCTCTACATTGTCTTTAGTCCCATTTTTGGAGGTCTAATTCCCCAATTTTAAATGCAACAGTTCATGATGTCAATTTTGTTACAAGTGCTTTCATATGCAGATTATCGTTGCCCTGTAATAATAATAATGATAATAACGTGTTTTGCATAACACTTTTAATCCTACTTATGAAACTTCCAAGCACTGTAAATCAACAAGTGTTACTATTACCCAGTTTAATAGTACTCAGTTCAACGTCCCCTAAAGGACAGATGGCTGAGCCAGCTTTGCCACAAATACATACTTGTGGCCTGCAAATCTCTATGGCAAGAGTTAAATTAGCCTAGCCATCCTGTTGCACAAGTCCTAAATGGAAGGCTACAAGGGGGTAATGCTTTGTACATGGTTATTGACAGATATTCATGGATAGCCAGTTGTTTAGCAGACATGCCCCTTTATAAGGGGCATAAGAGATTCCAAAGCAGACAGAATGATAACTACTGTCCTTCAATATTAAAGGGCTTGCTTATCAAATCAAATCAAATCATTAACATTTATAAAGCGCGCTACTCACCCGTGCGGGTCTCAAGGCGCTAAACCTTATCAAACCTATGAAACAATACTTCAACTTCCTGATTAATTAAAAGAATGAGGGAAAGTCTGAAGAGGCAATGACATTCACAAAACACCTGACCACTTTACTACTAAAAGTGGGAAGCTCAGTTATTTTGTTATGCTATCGCGCCTGGTCCTTAGTAAGTAAACTTACAACGGGACGCATATAGGTCGATGAACCTTTTGATTCCCATGGAGTAACCTAGCTACGGTGTAACCAATGTGCATCAATAGTCAATACACAAACCAATAACCAATAAGCAAAGGATTAGTCAACATTTATGAAAAACCACAACTCAGTATACTACACGTTTAGCAATTTTATTTCCCTATTGGTTACAATACTAAGTCATGAGGTTAAATCAAACTTTATTCAGTTCCACTCAATATTAATTCATTAGTGACCACCAATAAGATAATCTAATCAGAACTTGACAAAACATGCAATCTAATGCCTCCACATAAGCCAATAACGATGAATATGTTAACATGAGTACCAGAGTTCAGCAAATCAGTGCGTCAATCATTTGTCACCGTTTATGTCAACGTCTCAGAATAGGAACCCCACCTAACCCAGATTAGCATTAGCATGTGGGACTTCATACGAAAACAGTTTAGAACATGAATTTGGAAAAACATCTAGCTTAGCAGAAGAACTATGAACAGCGCAGTTGGTACCTAGAAAGAAAAGGCACAAAAGTTAATTCATTCACATTGTCATAGCTATCTATCCACGGTATGGATCAGCAACAAAGTCAGTCTTCGTCTTCAGGTCATCAATCTATCAGCATAGCATCAGGCTCTCAAGAACATGAGCCCAATGACAGACTCTCGAATCTCTTCTCCCCCAATATCGCATCAATTTCCGAATAAGGTCTCTCTTCCAACGTCTGCCCTAACACCTGAACTCTCTCCTTCTGTCACGTCATTATATCAAAGTCACCCAGACTATCCCCCAATTCCTAATTGGTCAATTAGTCACCAGTTATGACTCTACCCAATAATTTCAGTTCTTCAAATCTATGAATTCTAGTATTACACGGTTCTCAAGGTGTCGATTGGTTCACTGTATGATGTTCTCATCATCCGGCTTGCCAGGTATCAAAAATTTTGCATTTTCTTCTCCAGTCAGTGTCTCAATTGTTCGAGTCCTGGGAAAGTACATCTCATCTGCTTTACACAGTCCTTGTTACATTTATGATTCCATCATCTCCTGTCCGTCGGTTCACGCACAGGATTTTTGCTGAGCAGATTTTATTAAACAATAAGCAGTTCAGGGTCAGTTCAGCACATTAGCTTCTCTACATTACGCTAGTAACTCAGCTTCTGCTTGAGGCCTGGCAAAACTAGGCCACAACGTCGGCTAAGTTAATTCTACAATATAATGCAAAACATATATTATTTATCTCAATATGACATACTACTACATTATTTTAATACATTTTCTAGATTTCATACATGTTATTCATATTATTAGTACATTTGTGAATCTTGGTGGCCACTCTCCGAGGGCACATTTTCAAACGTGCACATTAATTCTCTACATTATTTATTTCTACAATGTATTATTATTATTCAAAATGCATAAACACTTATTAATATCTCTAATTAACATATTGGCCTCAACAGTTACCTTGTGGGTCATAACCTTCTATGCTAATTGAAATAAGGCAGATAGGCTTATGGCACTGAGACTCTGATTCAAAAATGCCCACAGATATTTCAAAGAGATTATCACAAAATAATGAAACATATTACAAGAGGAAAAGGTGAAGTATAGAGAGTTTTGGGAATTCTGTCTGTAGAAAAACACCATCTTTTGCATGATGTCCCCTCAGATGTTTGCCCTATCTGCTTTCCTAGCTTTAGAAATCAGCGCACCTTACCTCTGCTAACCAGTAATGAGGGGCCTGTGCTGGTAGCTGCCGACAATACCTAAATGCGCATGATGATTCACACCACCTTCCAGCACAGGAGACTGGACTGGTCCCTGTGCTCACTCTCTGGTACATCAGCTGCCCGCAACCACACGGTGCTGCTGATTTCATCAGCAGCTCGGCCTCCTCCTGCATGGGTCCCAGGAGTGAGTCCGAAGCCCTCCGCTGCCCCCCTGAACTGCTGCCTTGCCTCACGGGATCCAGCTAAGCCCTGGGAAGGCCTCTTTGCGTCTGGACCACAAGCCAGCTCCTCCGATGCTCTCGCCCTGGTTGCGGCGATGAATCCTCTAATGTAGGTGCCAGCCTGCGTCCTGTGGGAACCAATCTATGCATGCTTCATTCACTCCTGCAGGAGAGTGGCTCCACATGTCCCAGCACACAGAAGATGAAAAGGCACACACTGATCACCCCATGAGGGAGTGCCTCTTTTGCCAACCCTCTGATGAGGTCCCAGAAACAGATATTGTGCTCAGCAAGTGCTGGTGCAAAGGTTGGGCAAGAGCACTCCTCAGCAGGTAGAGCGCATCCCTTGTGCCTCCATGACAAAATCAGGGGGAAAGGGAGCACACCACCCAGCCCCTGGAGCACACTGGGGACACCAAGCAGGATGTAGGCTGGCCAGCACCAAGGGCCTGATAAAAAACAGTGGCAGTCATTTTATTGACCTAGCATTTCACAGGTCAGCACACCAGCAGGGCAATCCCAAGGGTGGTTCCTGGCAAGTCCTTCCAGCAGCATCTGGTGTCCAGTCCACACTGTGTCCTGAAGTTGTGGTCTCAGAGGCCTAATACTTATACTCATTCCTGCCTTTAAAATAGGCAAATTTCAAAGAAAAGTCATTACAGTGCACAAGACCCTGCCTTTCCTATCCTGGCCCCAAACACACCCCAGGGGGTTGGAGACTGCTTTGTGTAAGGACAGGCACAGCCCTATTCAGGTGAAAGTGTCAGCTCCTCCCACCACTCTAGCCCAGGAAGACCCATCAGGATATGCAGGGCACACCTCAGTTCCCTTTGTGTGACTGTCTAGAGTGAATTCACAAACAGCCCAACTGTCATCCTGACCCAGATGTGTATTCAGGTGGAAGCACAGAATGGTTAAGCAAGAAAATACCCATTTTCTATCAATCAATCAGTGTTTTTTAAATCACAACAATTTCACCCCTAGAGGTATCTGGGTGTTGAAGTTGCTGCATCTGTACCAAAAAGCCAGGTCTTGAGTTGCTTTCTGAAGTCTGCCAGGGAGGGTGCTGTTCAGAGGTGGAGGTCATTTCAGGCTTTGGCGACGATGTAGGAAAATGCGCGGACCCCATTGTGGGTGCGATGGATGCGGTGACGTGCAAGTGTGAGTGAAGTGGAGCGCAGGTGTCTCAGGGGAAGATGGAAGTTCAGCCGGTGGTTGATGTAGGAAGGTAATTTTTTGTGGAGGGCTTTGTAGGCATGTGTGAGCGTCTTGAACTGCCATCTTTTCTGGACAGGGATCCAGTGCAAGTTTCTGAGGTAAGGAGAGGTGTGGGTACGCTTGGCGAGGTCCATTATATGAATCTGGCTACCATGTTCTGTATTGTCTGGAGTCTTCTGATGAGCTGGGGGGATGTACCAGTGTACAGCGTGTTGCAATAGTCGAGGTGGCTGGTGACGAGGGCTTGTGCGATGATCTTTCTGGTGTTTACTGTGATCCATCTGAAGATTTTGCAGAGCATGCGGAGAGTGTGGAAGCAGGAGGATGTGACTATGTTGACTTGTTGTTTCATTGTCAGTTGGCTGTCCAGGATTATGCCGAGGTTGCGAGTGTGGTCAGTCAGTGTTGGGGTGGGTCTGAGTTCTTCCGGCCACCAGCTGTGGTTCCAAGCAGAGGTGTTCTTTCCGAAGATCAGTACCTCATTTTTGTCAGAGTTCAGTTTGTGGCAGGTGTCTTTCATCCAGCCAGCTACGACGGTCATGGCGTTGCAGAAGTTGGTTTTGTTGTTAGAGGAGTCTTTGGTGACTGATAGGAAAAGCTGAGTGTTGTTGGCATAGGAGATGATGTTGAGTCCGTGGCTGATGTCCGCAAGGGGGGTCATGTAGATGTTGAACAGAGTGGGGCTGAGTGATGATCATTGGGGCACACAGCAGATGATGTCCTTCGGAGCGGAGGTGAAAGGAGGTAGGCAGATGCTCTGGGTGCATCCTGAGAGGAATGAGATGATCCTCTTGAGGGCATGTTGTTGAATGCCGATATTGTGGAGTCTGTCAATGAGGATGTGGTAGGTAACGGTGTTGAATGCTGCTGACAGGTCGAGGAGAATCAAAGCCACTGTTTCTCCTTGGTTGAGAAGGGTTCTGATGTCATCTGTTGAGGCGATGAGCACTGTCTTGTGCTATGGTTGGCCCACAAACCTGATTGTGATGCGTCAAGTAGGTGGTTTCGTTCTAGGTAGTAAGTGAGCTGTCGGTTGGTGGCCTTCTCAAGGACTTTGGCTAGGTATCGGAGCAGGGAGATTGGCTGGTAGTTCTTGTGGTCGCTGGGGTCGGCTGTGGGCTTCTTTAGGAGGGGTGTGATGTCTGCATGCTTCCATCCGTCTGGGAAGGATGCTGTGGAGATGAAAGCATTGAGGAGGTTCTGAGTTCAACGCTGATTATGTTGGATTGAGGTTGAAGAGATGGTGGGGGCAGGGGTTGGTGGGTGCCCCAGAGCAGATGGATGACATGATGATCACAGTGGTCTGGACTTCGAGAAGGGGCCCTGTGTATCATCTTGTATCCGACAGGGGTGGCAGTGGCAATGTCGGTGTTGGAGGCTGGGTTGAGCCATGTTTCGGTGATGGAGGAAACGTCTTTGGTGAGGGTGGTGATGGTGTCCCAGATTTCTAAAAGTGATATTTTCAAACTTACAATTTAAAAACCAACTTCACCAAAAGATGTATTTTTAAATTGTGAGTTCAGAAACACCAAACTACACATCTCTATCTGCCCCAATGGGATATTACATCTAAAAGATATTTCAAGGCAATCCCCTTGTTAACCTATTGGAGAGATAGGCCTAGCAATAGTGAAAACCGAATTTAGCAGTATTTCACTATCAAGAGGTGTAAAACACACCAATATATGTCCTACTGTTTAAGAAAACTGCACCCTGCCCATGGGGGTGCCTTGGGCCTACCTTAGGGGTGGCGTACATGTCGTTAAAAAGAAGGTTTGGGCCTGGCAAGTGGGTGCAAATGCCAGGTCGAACTGGCAGTTTAAAACTGCACACACAGACACTGAAGTGGTATGTCTGAGACATGTTTACAGTGCTACACATGTAGGTGGCACAATCAGTGCTGCAGGTCCACTAGTAGCATTTAATTTTCAGGCCCTGGGCACAAATGGTGCACTATACTAGGGGCTTACTAGCAAATCAGATATGCCAATTATGGATAAACCAATCATCATTATCTTTTAGACAGAGAGCACTTGCATTTTAGCACTGGGCGGCAGTGGTACAATGCCGAGGGTCCTAAAGCCAACACAAACAGGTCAGAAAAGATAGGAGGAGGAAGGCAAAACGTTTGGGGATGACCCTGCAAAAAAGGGCCAGGTCCAACTCGACTCCCCAGCAGCCTAAAGTCAGGGTGGGCCAATCATTTGCTTAATGGGCTTCCCCGGTTGGGGTCATAGAAAATGGACCCTGACCCCGCAACAGCAGGGGCGTGTTCCAGGCCTGCGCATTCCTGAACCCAGTTGGATTCCTCTGTCCCTAATATCAGGGCCCTCTAAGCTAACCAATGGGGAATCCTTCTCCTCACTTGTGGACCCCATCTGTGCAGCACCTAACCTTACTTTGCCCACAGATGTATCCCAGTAGACAGACAATACCACCATGGCCAACGTAGTGGTGTGGCACATTCCACCCTCGGGTTGTGACTCCTGTCCCCAACCCAAGTGGGTGCACTTGCCAGGTCGAACTGGCAGTTTAAAACTCCACACACAGACACTACAGTGACAGGTCTGAGAAACGTTTACAGGACTACTCATGTGGGTAGCACAATTAGTGCTGCAGGCCTACCAGTAGCATTCGATTTACAGGCCTGGGGCACACATGGTGCATTATACCAAGGACATACTAGTAAATCAAATATGCCAATCATTGATAAAAAAATCACCAATATCATTTAGATATAGAGTACTTGCACTTTAGCACTGGTCAGCAGTGGTAAAGTGCCCAGAGTTCTAAAGCCAACACAAACAGGCCAGAAAAGATAGGAGGAAGAAGGAAAACATTTTGGGGATGACCCTGCAAACGGCCAGATCCAACAACTTCTGAGGGGAGAACCTCTAGAATCCTTTCCAGAGTGGGCATCAGGTGTAAATAATGGACCCTCAGACCCAACTCTTCAGTCCATCTCTGGACCTGTGGAAGACTGGAAGGACTGCTGTGCTGCTCTGCAAGGAGAATTGCTAATCTGTGGCCTTTCTACCTGAATGAAAAGGACTGGACCTTCAACGTGATCCCAGATTGACTCCACAGGCTACCTAGCTGGCCTCCTAATCAGAGCCTCAGGGACAGAAAGTGTCCAGCCATCTTGAAACCAGCACCTGCACTCTACTTGCTGTGAGCCATGCCCTCCAAGTGGTGCCACCTCATTCCAGGAACCTTGGACATGGCCCTGAAGGTGTTCTGCCAACCCAGCTGTTGTTCTGTGGGCAGAACTGATGCAGCATGACACATCTTCTCACTGCTCCACTTTGGAATCACTTTTGAGCAACACATCCCCAATGCAGGACCTTGCATCATAGCCTGCTGATTCCTTGGAACCGCCGCTGCATGATGCAACTGCGAAGCAGGCCCTCTTATCGCAAGCCCATCATCAACAGCATCCTCGACAATGACGGAGTACTTACCGTCACAGTCCTGCAGCTTCTTTGGAACCGCTGCTTCGTGACACATCCTCAGCACAGGATTTTGTGTCGCAAGCCCCTCATCACTGGCATCTTCAACGATGATACAGGACTCCGCATCCCAGTCCCTTGCAACCATAACTGCGCTACATATCTTCGCAGCAGGATCTCGCTACATTCTGTGAACCAGGATTTAAGGTACATTGTTCAGCAGGCCTAACTTGGTCCACGTATCCGGCACATGCTCTGTTGTGGGTGGCCTAAACCTGTGACTTTGTCCTGGTCTGGTGCAACCAGATAACCACAGTTAGCCCTTTGTGCTTTTAGGCACTACTTTTACTTAAATCTTTAAAACTGTATATCTTCGGTTCTACTAATTGTATTTTTGTTATTTTGGTCTCAGAGTTTTTTTGTGCTGTGTTTTCACTTTATTATTGTTTGAAGTGCTACATATATACTTTACATGTTGCTTTTCAATTAAGCCTGACTACTGTGGTGCCAGTCTACCAGAGGACTAAGCACAGGTTAATTTGGGGGTTGCATGTGTTTCACCCTGACAGAGATTGTGGTTGCTGCTTGAGTAGGATTCACCCTCCTTTACCAGTAACGCAATTTCCTACAAGAGGAGAATTCTCTTCTCCTGGCCGGAAGACCAATTGGGATGTACTCAGGAGCTTAATCTACTTCATAGCGGCCTCCACTGTCACTAGCAAATGTTAGGTGACAGCTGGAAAGACACCAAACCTAGTGAAGAGAGCTGCCTCAAGAAGTAGTTTGAAATGAGCACAGAAAAGCGGACAGTCTGCTCATTGCTATGGCCAGTCCTTTGGATAGACTCACAGGTTCTGAACAAAGGAGGAATGATTTCCCCATTTTGGGATTTTGGAAGTGAGGGGCAATGTGGAATTGTTTGCAGTAGGGCAACAGAACTGCCTAGAAAAGAGGGCAGGTTTACCCCTGGAAACTTTTACTCAGTTAAATAGGAAGAGGCCAAGAATCACCCCCACCCACTAACTAGAGCCAGGCATAAATGTGTCATCTCCAGGGACCTACCTCAGAACATTTTCTGGATCTGCAGAAATACATAAGAGGACCTGCTGTCTATGACCTCAGAGGAGCCCCAAAGGACTCTGCTGGCTCCCTCTTGTACCCAGGACAAGAAAGGGACACCAGGGGTCAGTTGGCTGGCTTATTGTATGGCTACAGGACTACCAAAAGCACATTAGGCCTATCCCCAGAAGTTCCCAACTGACCAGTACCAACTGGAACCGACCTGGACCCTGCTTGTGGCCTCTGCTGGAGTGAATCTTGACCCTCAGGTGCTGTTCCTGAAGTCTTAGGACCCACTGGTTGGGGCCTTAGTAAATGTATGGACTTCCAGACCTCTCTAGGACTAGGACAACCCACTCCACCATATATGACTGAGGTGTGACTGGTCTGGGCAAGACATTAGGTATATCCAGGGCCACTGGGATTATGCGATTGTGTGGCCACAGTGATTCTCGCATAGTTACAGATCTGCCTTAATTGCCACACAATCCATCATCTGCAGCATCATCTTCAGATTACAACAACAATATGTTTCTAGCTCAAACGGTTCTAAAGTTACCAAAGTTTTAAGTGACATGTGAACACCCCTTTGCAAAGCTGGACTTGTCACCTTTTTTGTTGCTTATTGCTATATGTGGGTACTAAAATGGTACTAATAAGGTGCAACCAATGCCCACACAGCATTACCAAGTTAAAAAATGATGAAATAATGAAGTAAAACTATTGCAAGATGTGCTGTTATGCAGCATAATTTGCCTTTTATTACAGCATTATTTACCCAACCCTGCTACATAATTTGGCCCTCTCCTGATGCATAAATCCAGTGGCCCTGGGCGTATCCTACTCAAAGCTTCTCCTTACCAGCAAATCCAGTTCCGCAGACCCTCAGGAAGAAGATATCTGGCCGATGGAACCCAACATTGGAAACAGCCAATGATCTTACCCTGGAATCCTCCCAGTCACAGTTCTGGAATCAGTTACCTGATTGTTACCAGACCTTGAGCTGTTTCCGATGGCACACTTGGGATGATCTTTATTTTCTTTTTGGCTACAGTAGGAAAAGTTTGTTTTCTCGTGCCTTCTCATTAATTTTTCGTTTGGTCCCATAATCATGGAAGAATGCCATCACTTTCAGCTGACACTACCTGTCAGAGGGGCCCAGGAAATCGATGAAATAAAATAAGTAGGTGCCTTGCATTTACGGTCTGCTTTGGGAGAAGACTCACAAATAAATCAAGAAGCAGTTTCTCTCTGGAATCTACTTTACAAAGGTTATTTGAGCAGGGCCAAGTGTCGAGATTATCCTGTTTCTATCAGAACACATTAACCACGACTCCAAATCTATATAGTTCAAAACCAAGGAGTGCTTGAATTTAGATAGCTTAGTTTCAGTTTCCCCATTAAATTATCCTGTTGCATCCCACGGCACGCAATGCTTTGATCAATGACATCGTCAGAACTTCAGACTTCTTGACCTTTTCATGGAAAACTCTGATGCTCTCCATCTGCCTGTAAGTGCACCTCTCATGTATGTGACCAGCAGCAGCAGCGGCCGCCAATCTCAAGGGGAGGGGCGGGCTGGGGTGGTGTAGCGGGAATAAAAACATAATTTTAAAAACGTACGTCTTCCCGTCGCTGCCGCCTCCTCCCGCCTCGTTCCTCTTCTTCAGGTGTCCCAGCATTCACTGGGACACCAGCAGAGGCTCCCCAGCAATCCTGGCATTGCTTCCATGCTAAACCTAGCATGAAAGCAGCATCAGGATTGGTCTGAGTGGCTTGGACTGCCGCTCAGACACTTCCCTCGGGTCTGTGCAATTTCTCCACCCTACACAACCAGGTTGGAGAAACCAAAGTGCGCATGTGTGTTAATGCACTCTCTCCTCCTTCCCCCTTCCACCTACCATAGCCCAGCACACACCTCCCTTCACATGCAGCTGGCTGAAGCCAACAGCTAAAAGATAAAATGATAAAGAAATATCCTTTTATCTTTCAGCTCCTGGCTCAGCCAGGGGGTCGACGCTCCTTCGCCATTGCAAAGGAGCCGCCCCTGAGAAAGAGGCTTGTATGTCTATTTTTATAAGTTTAAGAACCATTGCTTTACCCATGTATCGTAGCTGGGGTCGAGAAAGCTGTAAACATATTTGACTGCAGCCGAGTCTGCCATCTGCCATGATAAATATGTCGGTTGTTGCATCGCTCATGTCTGCCAATGATGTACTTGAATGTTTTTCCCTACTTCACATACTTTTGAGCTTATTTTGTCCTGAGTAATGCCAAGATCATCAATTACTTTGACCTTGCCGAGAAGGTTGAATGATTGTGGGAATACATTACAAATGTAGATGGCCCATAACAAATACAAATATCTAAGTAAGTTAACATTAAATGTTTCTGTTGCCAATATATTTTCTTTTTTTAAAGGAATTTATTTCGTAGCTAGACCATTAAAGCCGGACCACTATACTAATGTTCTAAATAGTACATCTACCTAAATGTCTTAATTGTTTAGATGAAATTGGATAGGAACTACACGCTGCAAAGCATGACCAAAATCACTGGCTTTATGGTAAAAAAAGTTGAAAATGTAACCTCTGCGTTTATCCCTAGGACTGCTATGACTGGAGTACTTATCTGACTTTATTTTTAGAATTCAGAGAGGATTCTAGGTGCACTGATGTGAAGCTTCAACGTCTCATTTTCTCAGAAGTAGTTCTAGAATTATTTTGTGAATTCATAGTTCCTCATAAGCAAAGGAATGTTCACTTGGGTAATTGAAACGCTCTTTATTTTGGTATGTTTAAATACTAAGCAAGAATACAGTTGCATTTTCATGTTTTATCTCCACACCAGGTTAAATATTTTCCCCGTTGAGAAATCCCCTCCTACACCCCCACTCATTTTAGTAGTGTTTCTTCTCATTAACCCTAGATACAGAAGTACTCCTCCATTGATAGGAGTAAATACCTGACGGTGTCCTGGGTGAAGAATCTGTGTTACAGAGGTTTGAGTATACCCACATACTAGGAAGGGGCGACCATTCCTTGCACTTTGGTTCACACATTATATTGCACCCACCTGCTGTAGTATTAAGTGTGAGTAAATTTCTTCCCGTGTGAAAGTTTACATTTTTGTAGTGCAAAACGCAAATATACACAGTTAAACAAACCAAAGCCTACTTAAAGTGTGCAGATGTTGTGAATTGGTCCTTTTATTGGCAGTGCTCTAAGGGTACTCTCTTTGGGATTAACCCAGAGGCCTCTAAAATCATTGACCTGGTTAATAGATTGTATGTGTCCGCTATGTTGTCCTTTTAACCCCTTCGCTGTCAGGCCTTTTCCCCCTCAGATGCCAAGCCTTTTTTTGGCTTTTTGGGGCAGTTCGCGCTTAGGCCCTCATAACTTTTTGTCCACATAAGCTACCCACACCAAATTTGCGTCCTTTTTTCCCAACATCTTTGGGATTCTAGAGGTACCCAGATTGTGTGGGTTCCCCTGAAGGAGACCAACAAATTAGCCAAAATACAGCGAAAATTTCTTTTTTTTTATAAAAAAAACGGCAAAAAAGGGCTGCAGAAGAAGGCTTGTGTTTTTTTCCCTGAAAATTGCATCAACTAAGGGTTTGCAGTGCTAAAATCACCATCTTCCCAGCTTTCAGGAACAGACAGACTTAAATCAGAAAACCTCATTTTTCAACACAATTTTGGTATTTTACTGGGACATATCCCATTTTTACTATTTTTTGTGCTTTCAGCCTCCTTCCACTTAGTGACAGAAATGGGTGTGAAACCAATGCTGGATCCCAGAAAGCTAAACATTTCTGGAAAGTAGACAAAATTCTGAATTTAGAATGGGGGCATTTGTGTAGTTCCTACAAGGGTTTCCTACAGAAAATAACAGCTGAAATAAAAAAATATTGAAATTGAGGTGAAACAAACATTTTTCTCATTTATTTTACTCTGTAACCTTTTCCAGCGATGTCAGTTTTTTTAAAGCAATATACCATTACGTTTGTTGGTCTCTTCTGGTTGTGGGGATATATAGGGCTTGTAGGTTCATCAAGAACCCTAGGTACCCAGAGCCAATAAATGAGCTGCACCTTGCAATGGGTTTTCATTCTATACCTGGTATACAGCAATTCATTTGCTGAAAGATAAAGAGTGAAAAATAGGTATCAAAAAAACCTTTGTATTATCAAAATGGGCACAAGATAAGGTGTTGAGAAACAGTGGTTATTTGCACATCTCTGAATTCCGGCATGCCCATTCTAGCATGTGAATTACAGGGCATTTCTCAATTACAAGTCTTTTTTACACACTGTCTTACATTTGGAAGGTAAAAATGAAGAGCAAGACATGGGGCAATAACACTTGTTTTGCTATTCTGTGTTCCCCCCAAGTCTCCCAATAAAAATGGTACCTCACTTGCGTGGGTAGGCCTGATGCTCGGGACAGGAAACGCAACATGGACACATCACATTTTTACATTGAAATCTGATGTGTTTTTTTGCAAAGTGCCTAGCTATAGATTTTGGCCTCTAGCTCTACTGGCACCTATGGAAACCTAGCAAACCTGTGCATTTTTTAAAACTGGACACCTAGGGGAATCCAAGATGGGGTGACCTGTGGGGTTCTGACCAGGTTCTGTTACCCAGAATCCTTTGCAAACCTCAAAATGTGGCCAAAAAAGACTTTTTCCTCTCATTTCGGTGACAGAAAGTTCGTGAATCTGAGAGGAGCCACAGTTTCCTTCCACCCAGCGTTCCCTAAAGTCTCCTGATAAAAATGGTACCTCACTTGTGTGGGTAGGCCTAGCGCCCGCGACAGGAAATGCCCCAAAACACAACATGGACACATCAAATTTTCCCAAAGAAAACAGGTGTTTATTGCAAAGTGCCTACCTGTCGATTTTGGCCTCTAGCTCAGCCGGCACCTAGGGAAACCTACTAAACCTGTGCATTTGTGAAAACTAGACACATAGGGGAATCCATGATGGGCTGCCTTGTGGGGCTCTGACCAGGTTCTGTTACCCAGAATCCTTTGCAAACCTCAAAATGTGGTAAAAAAAACCACTTTTTCTACTCATTTCGGTGACACAAAGTTCTGGAATCTGGGAGGAGCCACAGTTTCCACTTCAACTTCCACCCAGCGTTCCCTAAAGTCTCCCGATAAAAATGGTACCTCACTTGTGTGGGTAGGCCTAGCGCCCGCAACAGGAAATGCCCCAAAACACAACATGGACACATCAAATTTTCCCAAAGAAAACAGAGGTGTTTTTTGCAAAGTGCCTACCTGTGGATTTTGGCCTGTAGCTCAGCCGGCACCTAGGGAAACCTAGCAAACCAGTGCATTTTGAAAACTAGACACCTAGGGGAATCCAAGATGGGGTGACTTGTGGGGCTTTCACTAGGTTTTGTTACCCAGAATCCTTTGCTAACCTCAAAAGTTTGGCAAAAAATACACTTTCTCCTCACATTTCGGTGACGGAAAGTTCTGGAATCTAAGAGGAGCCACAAATTTCCTTTCACCCAGCGTTCGCCAAGTCTCCCGATAAAAATGATACCTCACTTGTGTGGGTAGGTCTAGTGCCCGCGACAGGAAATGCCCCAAAACACTATCTGGACACATCAAAATTATCAAATACAAAACTACCTGTTTTTTGGGGGGGGCAACCTGCGTTTTTGGTCCTGGGCTCAGCAGCCATCTAGGGAAACCTACCAAACCCAGACATTACCGAAAACTAGACACCCGAGGGAGTCAAGGGAGGTGTTGCTTACGTGGATCCCCCAATGATTTCTTACCCAGAATCCTCAGCAAACCTCAAATTTAGCTAAAACGTCACTTTTTTCTCACATTTCTGTGGGGGATCACCGCATCGGGACAAATTTCCTACCACCCAACATTCCCCTCAGTCTCCCAGTAAAAATGATACCTCACTTGTGTAGGTGGGCCAAGTGCCTGTGACAGGGAAGAGCCAAAACCATTTCGAAACTGAGGGGGAACCAAAGCGGGTCTAAACGGGCAGTTTGACAAAAAACATTTTTAGGCTGACAAGTGGAGCAGAATTTTTATCGGTATAGATGGGACAATATTGGGTGGTAGGAATTTTGTAGATTCCGGAAGGTTCCATCACAAAAATGTGGGAAAAATGTGTGATTTCCAGCAAAGTTGGGGGTTAGCAGGGCATTGTGGGTAAGAAAATGGTGCAGGGTGCATGTGAAGCACACCACCCTGGAATCAACCAGATGTTTAGTTTTCAGATGTGTCTGGGTCTTGTGGATTTTTCTAGATGACAGCGTTCCAAAGTCAAAAAAGTGCAGCCCTCACCATTCCAAGTGGAACGATTTTGAGAGTTAGACAAGCTCTCATGGCCCACATGTAAAACCAAAACCTAAAATAATCAAATGTCTTCTTGCTTGCCGTGGGATAAGATGTTTTAGTGTGCAGGTGGAGAGCTGAAAGACTGTTATCCCCTTCAGTTGGGGTGGGGGCATAACCAGACCCATACTGGTTGGTAGCCACCACCCCACAATTGTTTTTTTTTTTTTTATTCCATGCCATCTAGTAGACTTTCTGCCCCCCCCCCCCCCGGTGTGGATCGGGGGTAATTGCCCCATCTGCCAACTGGTGGGCAGAACAACTTTACCCCCACCCTCTTATTTTGATAAAAAAATCTTCCCTAGTGGGCTTGCGATCGGGCAGCAGAAATGCTTGCAGAGACATGAAAGGAAAGGCCTTCCCTTCCTTTCATATCTCTGCTGGCCCCCTCCTCCCAAGCGGAAGAGAAATGCTGAGCATTTCTCTTCCGCAATCCAGCGTGATAGGAGGTGACCTCTAATGAGGCTAGCACGCTTTTGCGTGCTGATGTCATCAGACGTCACTGGGGGGGTCGGGGTTGAAGGGAACGTGATTCCCCTGCCATCCCTGACCTGGGGGGGGGTGGCCCTCGGGCAGAGCGCTAGCGCTTCCCCCGAGGGCCGGTAAATGGACGTAACCATTACGTCCATGGTGTGCAAGGGGTTAAAGTTTATTTTAGGACTGATTTTGGGCCATGAGCACTACACTTCGGGATGAAGATTGCACACGTTCAAATATTGTGGCACATGCACGCCCAAACATGTGAACACCGTCCTCAATGTAATGCCTCGCTGCTCCTAGCAAGTGGGCAGCGCACATTAAGGTTTGTGGTCAGTGAACTCCACAGATTAATGGTGAGATAATTTCTGAGGAACAATAGAGATTTGAGAGGCTGATGGCTCCAGCTTTAGGTCAGTCAAGCATCCCCACCCCATGACCCGCAGAGGACCTTGTTCAGTGGTGACACAACATGAAGCTAGGAGAACAAAAGACATGTGAATAATATGTCCATAGCAATGGGGCTGGAAAGAACATGGATAAAAGATTTGGACTTTTCGGTGCCCTTTCATTTGTATCAAGGCGAAGTGACTCAAACAAGCCATAGACTGTATGAGATAATGAGTTTCTCACACATATTACTTAATTTTTCCACAGTGCCACTGAAAAAAATGCTCATGCATGACATGCAATCATGTGGTATGATATGTCAAACAGATCAATGCAGCGTACCAGCAGCATTCAAAATGTATTTGCAGTTGTGGTGAGACTGCAGATAATTGGCTTGTAATTGCATTGATAACATCGTTTTCTATATTTGTCAAGGCATTGTGGCTCTTTGTTTATGCCAGGCAGCACACTGCTCCAGAACCCAAGGTTAGTGCTCAAGAGTCATTGGTTATTGCTGGTTATAGGGTTTAGTCTTGAGCGCATAACACACAAGTCCAAGCATTCAGTCCAGTTTTGTGTGGTGGATAAAAGTAATAGGTGTTAGGTGTGATTATTAGTGGGGCTGATAGAGAAGAGGTGTATGATTTTTTTTTTTACAACTGGTTGGTGGGGCTGATATATGTGCTAAAAGAGATATAGGTATTGTCAGGTTGCATGGGCACTTTTAAGATGCAAAGGTTGTGATGTTTGAAATACGTTTTAGGCAGTTTGCAAAGGTACTTTTATAAATATGGAAGCAAACATGCATGTGACTCAGATGGTCGTGGTCAGAAGGACAAGGCATTGAAAGGATCGATGGGGAACTTGGGGCTTTTTGAAAAAAAAACAGTCAGTTTTCATGCTGGATTTTAGAATTATTGATGAAGCTTTTTGAGAAAGCATGCAACTTGAGGATGCAGAAATAAACAACAGTATTTGCATGTGGAGCTAGTGCAATATTAGTTACTAAGCACCATCCACTTGTTTGCAGTTAAACATCTTACAGCACACCATCTCACGAAACTTAAATTAACAATGTCTATTCGTAAATGCTGTTGCCGTGTAATGCTCCAGAAATTAGTTTTCAACCATACACTGTGCTATGTAGCCCATGTACCTGAGTGGTGTGAGAAAGGAAAAGTTATATGAGGTAAATGGTCTGTAGGTGGCCAAAACACTTGTTGCATATCTGACATTTTTGCTAGTGGTACAAAAACAATAGTGGGAAGTGAGCAGCACATTTGCTGATAAAGGGACATCCACCATCTCCATCCAAGTGATGGAGAACATATCACATGCCAACACCACCACATATAACTTCATCACAAACACCACCATGTGTTTGTTTTCCAGGCCTGTGCAGCAATGTTGGACAGACGTGGCTACTGTGTGGGGGTGTAAATGACAAAAGACATTCCTTTGCTATACCTAACTTCCATTTCCAGGCTCTACACACCCCACCATCAAATTCAAAGTTTCCAAAATACGTAATCTGTAAAACAGCAGTTGTAAATACAGCAACACACACAAAATAATAACCTACATTACCATGTTTCAGAGATGGCTTCCTACAGTGACACTTTGCTACAATTTGTGGTTTTTGTGTTATGCTTAAGCTGGGGAAAATATTTAATGAAATTCTTCACCAGGGAGGTTTTGGAAAGTTGGTTGTACTATACAAACAGGTGTAGAAATTGAATACAGCTTTCAGAAAATATGTACAGAACCTCCCTGGTTATTCCATTACACCTACTTCAGACTCTCCAGTGGGTAATCATTACTGCCAGAAAACACACTAGTGAGTTTGAGGTTTTCTTTAAACTTAGTATGGCCATTGACGGTGTTTTTTGTATCAATTGCTTTACTCTCTCCCATCTGCAACAATTTTTATTGTGTATTTACTTTTGTTGTACTTTGTGCACGGCTGTGTATAATATATAAGTGATATCCACGTGCTTCACATCAGTAGATGCAGCTACTATAAATTTACAAGTGGGCAGAAGTTTGATTTAACAGTGAGTATATTTTGAAAGGAGTTTAGAGGCTTGCGTAGCGCACCTGTCTGTTGCTGGCAGTGCCTATGTGCATGGTACCCTTGATTCCCAGGGGAGGTGCCCTGGTCTTTCTTCTATTTAAGTGGGTAGACAAACCCAAGTTATTGAATTAATATATTTTTACCGGATGTGTAAATTGTAATAAAAGAAACATTTTTCTTATTAACAAAATCTACACTCCATTCATCGAAGGTGGCAAAATAAAAACTTCAAAACTATTAACATATTTTAAATGAGCTCATAATAGCACGACAGGTTTGTTAAAACATTTAAAAAAACATTATGCCCACCTTGTTTTTAATTTGTTTTTTATCTGGATTTTGTTAAGGGCTGTTTAACTTTTATGTAAATGAGTAAGTACAAACATAGGGCCTGAGCCATAAACTGAATTTTGCACTATGCAAGGTAGTACTACACTAAGTACTCATGATGAAGCAGAAAAAAAAGACTAACAAACATTCATATATCATGTAACAAAATCATATAAGACAATGTGATTTTAATAAAGAAAAATAATGTATGTAGAAAAATGTGCCCACGAAGTAGGTCGCCATTAGTATAAACAAGCTTAATTAATCATGAAAACCGACAAATGTACGAATACGTCATAATTGAAGCTATATTCTATGATTTTCTTGTTAAACTGATATATGCTTAGCTTAAATTTAGCAGAGGCTTTGGCCTAGTGGCCTGGTCTCAATTTTAACTGCGTAGTTTTCACTTGTATTAACAAAGACGTGTTTTAAACCTTTAAAAGCTGTATTTTTCCAGTAGAATGACTAATACACTTATCTCAAGGTTGCGTGCTAGGCAACTTTCATCCCCTTTGAAGCAAGGTCAGTTTCTGCAGGTGCAGACAATAAAGACACTGATGCAGAATTAATTGGCAACTTTGTTGCTACTTGTGTTCCAAAACTCCAAGGACACCTTATGCCTAGATGAGTATTAAGAGAAAAGACACTATTCATTGGTCAAAGAGAAATCACCCCATGAACCCTGCAATGGAAGAACCTGAAGAATTTTGAACTTTTCTTACTTAATCCCATCGGATGGAGAGAAGCCAGCCATTTTCTTTGATGCCATTTTGAAGCCAGATTCGAGAAGCCATTTTGATGACACTCTGATGCTTTTTCTCTATTCCAGAGAGAGAGACTTTAAAGAATTCTCACCCTAGAGACTTTAACTTTAACTTTACACCGTCTTGCCCATACGATAACTTTTGCCCCTGTATTCCTTGCTGCTGCAAGGAAATCTTACCTTTAACTTTGTCCCCTTGAAGTCTGCCCCATGCTGATCGAACCGGTACCTGAAGGATGAAGACTTACCTTGAATGCTGCTTGTATTTGGTAATTATGAAAGGATAAATGTATTATGCATTGTATTTTCCTTCTTAGGTACCAACTGCTTATTTTGACAGAGCCCAAGCTAGAAGTTTTTCTAAATTTATGTTGACTAAATTCGTTTTGCATGAAGCCCCACATGCCAATGCTAATCAGAGGTTAGTTGAGGTACTCAGTTGATGCACCATGCTGAATTGAAATCTTGTTATGCTGACAAATGTATGCAATTAGCCAAATTCAGTTACTTTTATTAGTGATTTGCATTGCTATATCCGAGTGCATTATAATCCAAGTTTTGCGTAGATTGCGTTTCTTTCGTCGCTATGGACAGGCAGTAATGATCGTATATGTGTATCATTTCATTTTGAGACTTACTTACATTGTGTTAGCTTTGTTAATATAGGGAAATAAACTCATTAACTTTTAATAAACAGGTGTGGTTATTCATGACTGAAAGGTCATGATGTGTCTAAATTACTGATTTTCTGTTGAACTAATTTGTTGATTGATTACTAATTGAGTATTGGTTATGGATTATAAATGATTTTTGAATATTGGTTTGAGGGATCCGACAATTCTTTGGATGAGGAGAACTCAACCCGGTCAAAAGGTTCACCGACCTCCGGCGTGTCCAAGCATAAGTAATTTATAAGGACTGGACGAGCTATCAGTAGATGGTAGCAGAGGATGGTTTGGCCCTTTGGGACCCCATCCGAACAATAGACGGATTCAAGTTAGAATTTTCTTTAATAAAACAAGTTGGAGAGATGATGATGCCCTAAATCCCCAATGACTTTCCTGGAATCTCGGAGCTTGCGAATTTAGGAAATGGAGGTGTGAGAATGTTTTCGGCGTTTCTAGTGACGGTATGAGTGAAGTTAGGGTTTTGCGCATGCATAGCTTAAGCCGCAGATGAATTGTGAAGTTTGTGAGGATTTTAGGGGGTTAGGAACTCCAATTAAAATTTTAGAGGAGTGGTACTCCAAAGTGTGAAAGTAGGGAAGTCGTCGAACTTCATATGTGTGTAGCGCTTTGTGCAGGAAAATTGTCCACGTGGTTGTTGATGTTGAGACGGGCCCTGTGAGGTCAAGAGACTCCGGAGTATGTTGAAAAGTGTATGAGACACTTGATTGATGTTGTAATTTGTTCAGTTTAATAGGTTAATCGGGCGTGGTCAACAAGTCAGTACGAATGTTGAGGAATAAAAGAACATTTTCGACTTTGAGATTTGACGAATTCTAAGGTGCACTAGAATAGTTCATTGATCAGTTGAGAGTAAAGTTTGCAGGTCAAATTTTGCTTGCGAAAGTGGGAAACCGAGAAAGATGGAATAACTGCCGAGGCTTGTGAAAAATCCCTAAGGTTTCTGAAGCAATTGTATTACCTTTCCTGTAGTAAATCAACAGATTTGTTTTCTTCTTTTTGATTAGTGCTCGCGATATATTGCAGAAATTAGTTTTGAGTGAAGCTGAATGAAGGAAGACAAGCCGCGAGACTTTGTCAGCCGCAGTGTGTGAGTGTGACGTCACTAGGAGCCGCGCTGAGATAGGTTGGTTGATGAGAAGGGTCGCACACGGATTGGACGCAGTTCGTGAAGCGCAATTGGTGGGGAAAGGCAAGCGAAGAGTATTCTGGGAATTAAAGTCACTTATTGATTACATTTTGAGAAAATAAAAGACGGAAAGATGAAATTTTTTAAAGCATTGAAGAGTGCATTCAGGGGAGATGTATATATTAAAGCGAATGTAGGAGACGAAACACCGCCTGAGGGTACACCCCAGCTTACATCGTATTTGAAGAAAAGGGTGTCGCACCATGTCTTTGGTTAGAGCAATGGTGTAAATTAACAGAAAAGCATGGAAGTGTAGCGTTTCCTATCCATAGGGACGTTTAATCTAAGAGTTTTGGAGAATTTAAGATTTGCGCTATATGACATGAAAATACCTCCAAGACCAGCACAGTTTGAAGCATTAGCAATTTGGGAACAAATGGCTAGAAGGCAACTACAAAAGAAATTTGAGACGAGTGAGAAAAGTAGAAAAGACACTAGCGGATGCTAGATGGGATAGTGCTCAAAAGGTTTGGAGATCAGATATATTGCAGGGAGTTAAATTGTTTCCAGCAATTACTGACGAAGCAGAGATGGAAGGAAAGAAAGCTACCCATAAAACAAACAGGAGTCAGTCCAAAGATAGAGAAAATAAGAGAACCTCGAAAAGGTGAGAAGAATCAGACGATGAGAAGTTCATTCTGCAATTGTTAAATGACCGTCCACCACCATATGTGGAAAACGAAAATGGCCCAAGCATTAGTACTGCCCCTCCAGAACCTATACAGGGTACTGTAACACCGAATTTGAGAAAATTGCAGAGGCAAAGTAGTCCTGATATGCCTTTTACACAAGAAATACCACAAGTTCAGAGAATATATCCTGACATGATTAAACTGGAACCTGTTAATGATTATCAGCCACAGGTCCAAAGACGCTATTATGATGATCATAATTTAGAAATTACTTCTAATTTAATGGTGCAGAGAGGACAGAATTACCAAAGACCGACATTGATTCAAACAGAACCAACACAAATTTTGATGCCTCAAAAGCAGATGCAAGAAATTCCAAAGTACATTCAAACAGCAGAAACACAGTTAGACATGTCAGCAATGATGAACCATAATGTGGGAATTAACATGCCACAGAATTTGGGTAACAGACAGAATCCGGACGCAATATCTTTGCCTATCACTGTAGGTCCGGCAGTACCATTATACATACAAGCAAAGCCAAGTGTATGCGATCAAGGTGTAATGACACAGAGTGAGACAGGAAGGAGATACATAGAAAATACCGAAGAAATGACTCCCGTAGGAACACTGTCAAATAGATCTGGGTCTTTGTTGGAATTTAGTCCAATTCCAATTTGTGTTCCGTCAACTATGGTAAGGTCAAATCCACCGCAAACCTCAAAAACAGAAATATTACAAAAACCATCAGAAGTAGACGTAGATGCTACATTAATGGGACTAAACGCACAGCAGTTAACAAAATGGTTAAACAGTCTGAATTCTCCACAGAGTACACCCAGCGGGAAAGGAGAAGAATATTTGAATCAAATAAGATTGGGCATGGAAGCAGGTGAACTCGTAGATGGAACGATGCAGGATATGCTGTATGTACAATAACTGGTGTTCTAAAAGCATCTTGGCTTCAAGGAATTTACTCTGCACAAGTAGCGGAACTAGTAGCCCTTACTAGAGCTTGCCAACTTTCCGCATTAATGAAAGTCACCATTTACACTGACAGTCAGTACGGATTTGGAATAGTGCATGATTTTGGACAATTGTGGTCACAAAGGGGTTTTATGACCTCTTCAGGATCACCAGTGAAAAATGGTGAAAGAATAAGAGAATTGTTACATGCTATCCAGTTACCAGGAGAAGTAGCAGTGGTAAAATGCAGTGCACACTCGAAATCACAAGACTTCGTTTCTTTGGGAAATGGATATGCAGATCAAGTTGCAAGGTTTTGTGCATTGAACTGCATATTGCTCAGAGACGAATGGAATTTGATAAGTGAGCCAGAACTTGAACCAAATGAAGCCTTTGCTCTAAAAGTTGTAGACACAATAGAAGAATTGAAATTCCTACAAAATAATGTTAGTAAGGATGAAAAACTCTCATGGAGTAAATTACAATGCGTAAAAAAAACAGATGATTTATGGGTTTCAAGTGAAGGGAAATTAGTTTTGCCAGACAGTCTTTTGACACACATAGCTAGGTTATATCATTGACAAGCACACATTGGAAGAGATGCCATGATTAGATTATTCAAAATTGATTGGTTTAATCCCAAATTCCGCCAAGTTGCTGAAGCAGTTTGCCATCGTTGCGTCATTTGCCAACAAATAAACGCAGGGAAGGGAACCGTAGTAAATTTGAGCCACATTGGAAGAGCAGGTGGGCCGTTCAGCAGGATGCAAATGGATTTCATTGAGATGCCTATGCATGCAGGTTTGAAATATTTGTTGGTGATTGTGTGTATTTTTAGTCACTGGATTGAAGCATACCCTACACGCAGATATGACAGTCTCAGAGTTGCAAAACTACTCTTGAGAGAACTAATACCACGTTTCGGTTTTCCGATCTCTTTAGAATCAGATAGGGGAAGTCACTTCAATAACGAGGTAATCAAATTACTATGTGCAGCATTAAACATTGAACAAAAATTGCATTGTAGCTACCGCCCTGAAGCATCAGGACTAGTGGAGCAAATGAATGGCACGCTGAAATCAAGAATGGCGAAAATATGTGCATCCACAAACTTGAAATGGCCTGACACGTTGCCTTTGGTGTTAATGTCAATGAGAAACACACCTGATAGAAAAACTGGACTATCACCACATGAAATTCTCATGGGCAAAGCCATGAGACTTCCAGCAGTTCCTGTGAATGCCCTTGTAAAAATGACAGATTATATGGTATTGGACTACTGCAAAGGTCTGGCTGATGTGGTCCGCTCTTTTTCTCACCAGGTAGAGGCAACCACCTTGCCACAGATCCAAGGTCCAGGACACGCCCTGAAAGCAGGTGACTGGATTGTGGTAAAGAAGCACGTGAGAAAGTTGTGTTTGGAACCCCGTTGGAAAGGACCTTTTCAAGTGATTCTGACAACTACAACCGCTGTGAAGTGTGCGAGAGTCCCCAACTGGATTCACGCCAGTCACACGAAAAGGGTGGTGTGTCCCACAGAAGAAGAAATTGAAGCACTGAAATTACCAACAGCTAACAGGAAAGTACCAGGCACTGAGACAGAACGAAGAGAACCTGAAAGCGAACAGGAAGAAATTGAGACAGAAGAAATATTCTCTGAGGAAGACGCAGTCGATCCTTTTGATGACAACAGAGAAGAAGCCTCAGGAGGTGACAAAGATCCTATCTCAAGTGAAGAAGCAGGAGAGCCTAGTAAGAGGAGGGCTTTCCCAGAAACAGACGATACAGGAAAAGAAGGAGAAAACCTGACTGACCTCCCAGGTGAAGGAGACAAAACAGAGTAAAGTGAAATCGTTGCAATTCTTCCAGAACCGGTTGCAGGTCCATCAGGTGAAAACAACGCGATACGGAGACAAAGCATATTACCAGTGAAATCAAAGACTAAAGAAACATTAAACGAAAACAAATGGCCAAAATCGAAGGAGAAAAGCAAGGAAGTGTCTATCATAACCACATCGAATGAAGAAAAAGACACAGCCAAAGAACAAGACATAAGCAAAAGAGAATCGAAAGGAGATGCAAAATTGAAAAGGAAAGGAATAGCGAGCAGAAGATATTCTGGTCCAGAATGGGCATACACAGCCACTAATGATTGGCCAGGCAAATTTCTCTCTCTTAGTCTTGAAAATGAAGAAGCAGAACAACACTTTGGTACTTGAAAAGAGAAATTCCATGAACATTACCGAATAAGACATTAATAACCTGATTGACTTTTGAAACCGATTTTGAGACAAAGCTGCTAAACCGATAAAAGACTAAGGGCCTGATTACAACTTTGGAGGACGGTGTTAAACCGTCCCAAAAGTGGCGGATATACCCCCTACCGTATTATGAGTCCATTATATCCTATGGAACTCGTAATACGGTAGGTGGTATATCCGTCACTTTTGGGACGGTTTAACACCGTCCTCCAAAGTTGTAATCAGGCCCTAAGCTGCTAAAGAAAACCGTGTGAACTTTGACCTCGTTGATCCTTTATATATATCTGCAAATTTGATTTGATATCTTCAACTTTCTGATTCTCTATAGATCATAACAGACAATACTACACAAGGACATAAAATGAAATATTGTAAATACATGTGTATAGGTCTAATAATTGCATGTGTACTAATAATTATGGCAATAATTCTTGGAATGCATGGAGGGAATGAAAGAGACGCGAATGATGCTTCTACTTTTAAAACTACGACTGAATTAACTCCTTTGGAGAAACTCGAACAAGATGAAAACTATTTACATGACCATACTAACGACAAGAACAAACTCTCGTCTAATGTTTTCTATTGCTTACTGAATGAGTATGTTGAGACAATGGATGCGAAAGATTGTTATATATGTACACAAATACCTACATCAGTAATAGAAGGGGTGACGTATCATAGCATGCCCCTCACGTATGGAATAACATGTAGTTTGTTACTAACCAGATTTTATGGCCAGGAGTATATTCAATACTTCTATTCCAATCATGATGTCGTATTTTCATATGTTCCCATAATTGAGTACTTGAGTAAAGTAGCAAGAGATTATTATATCAAATTAGTTAGGGGTTTCTTTGAACCATTATCACCTTTTTTCACAGTTCACGCACATAAAGAAAACCTTACATGCTTACTTTCACCCGTAGAGAAAAGCTTTTTAGATCACACTGAAGATAGAAGGAAAATTAGAAAAGAAAAATTAGAAAAAGAATTACATAAAAGGACATCTGTAGATAACTATGCTTTTGCCGCAATAAAGACACAAGGGAAACTAGCTTTAGATGCATTACACATAGTGAAACTTTGTATATATAGACCTAAATCATACTATGACACGATCTTTGTAGGAACGAGTGAATGTAAACACGTGTTTTTATTCCAGAGTAAATGGACATTCATGCTGAATGGACTAGATCCAGCTACTCCAGGGGTATATTATATTTCTGGACTTAATGCCTATTATCGTCTTCCAAAAGGATGGTATGGGAGATGTTATTTGGGAATAGTATTTCCAAAGATTTATCAACTAGATGACTTAAAGAAATTTCCAAAGCTGTCTGAATTACATTGTATTCAGAAAAGGGAGACAGCTTCTGGTGTGGTAGGAGACATATTTGGAGCAATAATTCCTTCAGTAGGAGTTATATTGAATTCAATCAAAATACAAAAGTTGTCTACTATTGTGGATAACATGCTGACAAATTTCTCAGGAGCAATGATCCTGATGGATACTGAACTTGCTGCAGAAAGAGCTATGACTCTTCAAAACCGGCTTGCTTTAGACATTCTCTTAGCAAAGAATGGCGGCGTTTGCAAAATGCTTAGTGCACGTCACTGTTGCTCGTATATACCAGACAACAGTAAACAAATTAGAAATATGCTTACAAATTTAACTAACGATAGTACAGATTTGAAGGAATTGAAAGAACCAGGAGTATGGGAAAAGGTTGGAAAAGGATTTGCTTCCGTGGGAAATTGGCTCAGCAACATTTGGAACGGAATATTACTGAAAATAGTAAAAGGGATATTAATAATACTAATTTGCTTAATAGATATTTGGGGAATATGGAAAGCTATTAAAATACTGAAATCAAGAAACAAGAGACGGATTGAAAAGAAAGAACAAAAAGAAACGGTACAATTATACAGGGAAAAATCAAAGGGAGTAAAACGGAAAAGGGAAATGATTGAAATGCAAAATTATGAAAACAGAATTTTAATTAAATAATATTTGTGATGGAAGATTTAATGTGATGACATAATTAGTCATCAGAGGAGGGATTGATGAAGCAGAAAAAGAAAGACTAACAAACATTCATATATCATGTAACAAAATCGTATAAGACAATGTGATTTTAGTAAAGAAAAATAATGTATATAGAAAAATGTGCCCACGAAGTAGGTCACCATTAGTATAAACAAGCTTAATTAATCATGGAAACCGACAAATGTACGAATACGTCATAATTGAAGCTATATTCTATGATTTTCTTGTTAAACTGATATATGCTTAGCTTAAATTTAGCAGAGGCTTTGGCCTAGTGGCCTGGTCTCAATTTCAACTGCGTAGTTTTCACTTATATTAACAAAGACGTGTTTTAAACCTTTAAAAGATGTATTTTTCCAGTAGAATGACTAATACACTTATCTCAATGTTGCGTGCTAAGCAACTTTCATCCCCTTTGAAGCAAGGTCAGTTTCTGCAGGTGCAGACAATAAAGACACTGATGCAGAATTAATTGGCAACTTTGTTGCTACTTGTGTTCCAAAACTCCAGGGACACCTTATTAAGAGAAAAGACACTATTCATTGGTCAAAGAGAAATCACCCCATGAACCCTTCAATGGAAGAACCTGAAGAATTTGGAACTTTTCTTACTTAATCCCATCGGACGGAGAGAAGCCAGCCATTTTCTTTGATGCTATTTTGAAGCCAGATTTTTGATGACACTCTGATGCTTTTTCTCTATCCCAGAGAGAGAGACTTTAAAGAATTCTCACCCTAGAGACTTTAACTTTAACTTTACCCCGTCTTGCCCATACGATTACTTTTGTCCCTGTATTCCTTGCTGCTGCAAGGAAAACTTACCTTTAACTTTGTCCCCTTGAAGTCTGCCCCATGCTGATCGAACCGGTACCCGAAGGACGAAGACTTACCTTGAATGCTGATTGTATTTGGTAATTATGAAAGGATAAATGTATTATGCATTGTATTTTCCTTCTTAGGTACCAACTGCTTAATTTGACAGAGCCCAAGCTAGAAGTTTTTCTAAATTTATGTTGACTAAATTAGTTTTGCATGAAGCCCCACATGCCAATGCTAATCAGAGGTTAGTTGAGGTACTCAGTTGATGCACCATGCTGAATTGAAATCTTGTTATGCTGACAAATGTATGCAATTAGCCAAATTCAGTTACTTTTATTAGTGATTAGCATTGCTATATCCGAGTGCATTATAATCCATGTTTTGCGTAGATTGCGTTTCTTTCGTCGCTATGGACAGGCAGTAATGTTCGTATATGTGTATCATTTGATTTTGAGACTTACTTACATTGTGTTAGCTTTGTTAATATAGGGAAATAAACTCATTAACTTTTAATAAACAGGTGTGGTTATTCATGACTGAAAGGTCATGATGTGTCTAGATTACTGATTTTCTGTTGAACTAATTTGTTGATTGATTACTAATTGAGTATTGGTTATGGATTATAAATGATTATTGATTATTGGTTTGAGGGATCCGACAATTCTTTGGATGAGGAGAACTCAACCCGGTCAAAAGGTTCACCGACCTCCGGCGTGCCCAAGCATAAGTAATTTATAAGGACTGGACACGCTATCACTCACTTTCTGCAAAATGCAGTTCACAAACCCTTGAGTGGAAATCTCTTCCTCTTCAGTTTTTCTGTGTGTATAGATCTCTGCCAACATTTAGTAGTTAATGAAGGAGGGACCGGGGGAGTGGAAGGATAATGTGGAATATCTATAAGTAAATGGGAAGGGTTTAAGCACATTTAAGGAGGGGTTTAGGGAGGGACATATTGATACAAGCATACATCCATAAAAGAGTAAGACCATTGCTATTCTCAAACTACACTTCTAAATTTACTGCAGCTCTGAAGGTGCCAAATAGATTCAAATGTACTCCAGCCAATCCTAGGAGTAAGTCATACACCACAAATGGCCAACCACTGGTACTGCAATACAGTCCTAGAGAAAATTATAGAAGCGGGGAAATAAACAGCCCATAGGAACACATGAAATTTGTTTGGTGAGACATTTTATATAACTGTTGATTATTTTTTGTCTTAAATGTAATAGTAAACTAAATTTTAAAAGTTACATTACATTTTTACCTTCTGTTAAAAATGTATAAAGGGGGTTGTGGCCTGACCGGGAATGGAGTACGGTGCGTCTCGTCCGAGCTCTGGGATCCCGTGGTCCACAATGCCTCTTTCAAACATCCCCAAAAGCACTTGGACCCTTAAGTCTTGTCAGGCAGGCACCCCGAGGGCAGAGCCGACAGCTGCTGACTCACTTCAATCCGACCTCTATCACAGAGGGAGAAACGTATATGCGGGGTTTTGGCACCGTCTTCTGTGTGTCTTTACGCCATGTGAGCCAGCAGCCCGGTCTGCTGGGGATGCACGCACCTGCTAACTAACAGCAAACTCAGCATTCCTGACGACAGGCAGCCTATTAACTCCTGGCAGCCTCTCTGATCACTTTCACTGTGCACCTTCTATCTACGTGGGCCTGCCGCCTGCATGCGGCCCAAACTCTACATCCAGGAGGGTAGTAGCACAAATGTAGGCCCTGGAAACCCACAGTGAGTGTGATATCTCCTCTGGCCGTTGTGGTAAATGTTGGGGACGGTCGGGCCATGCAACACTGCGTGACGCCGGCATGCTCAGTGACCTCCAGGGGAGCCCACCCGCCATTTTACCTGCTTCAAGTGGCGACCGCCTGGCTCAACTGCGAGGCCCCCAGGGGTCTGACCTGGCCGACTCTTGTTGCTTCTCTCCCAAGCTCTCACTATCATGGGAAAAGTGTACTGCCTGGCGGCCATGGTGTCACATTCTCCGTTAATGAGCCTGTCAGCGGCCCAGACTAATTGGACAGTGACCCCCTTCCAGGGGCTGTGGCACCATATTCTGGGCTCATCATTGTGCTGCACAGCGGTGGAGACACTCTCAGCACCTTTTCTCTCTCCAGCTCCTGGGCAGACTGTACCTTGCCCGGGTTCACCAAAGCTTAGCGCTGCTCACTGTCACATATTCTTGGGGCCCCACCATCCCGTGGAGATACCTGGTGCCCCACAGCGACTGCCCTCACAGCCAGTTCATAGGTGGTTAGCTTTTTTGGGGGATTGTTTGTCCCCCCTTTCTGCCCCTGCCCTACCCTGTTACTTGGGGTCTATATTGTGGGCCTGCTCTTCCCCCAAAGAAAGACCACTGTGGCTTGGGCCGCAGGGGCTGCTCCCTGTAACATCGGGCCCACTTCTCCTGGACATACTTAGGCACCATCCTGGTGTTCTCAGCTTGGACCCACAAGCCACTGATCTGGCCCTGGCCTCTCTTCTGGTCTGTTCATACAAATCTTCCCACAAAGACTACTGAGCCTGGGGAGCTAAACTGCCTCAATACGTCATGATTTCTGACCTCCTCAGCAGACATGAGTGGCAGGGGTCAGCAGCCCTTGCAGGTGCCTGGTGGGTCGTCCACCCTCTCCATAACACAGGACTATATGGAAAAGTTTCTGAATTACATTGGTCTTGAAATCAGCTCACTCAAATCTGACTTCAAGAGCTGCATCGAGAATCTTTGCACAGATGTTATTGAAGTGGGAGCACAAATCGATGACTTGGAGAGAACTATGGACTCTTAAGCTGAAGATCAGGAGATGCTTTGGCGCCGACTCACCACTCTGGAGGAACAGCAAATTGAACTGCAAACCAAGAAAGGGGACTTCAAGTATCGTAGCTGCCACAACAATATCTACATTCGAGGAGTGCCGTGGGGTGCTGAGGGAGAGGACATCATGGTGTTCACCGGAGATCTCCTGCAGACAATCCCGGGAGGTTCAAAAGATCAGGCCTTGCTCTTTGACAGGTTAATCACAACAGGAGTAACCCGACAGACCCAGAACCAGGGAGTATGAAATCTATATGAACAACAATGCTTCCAGGTAAAGGATAACTGTTACACAGTCAATAAATGTGAAAGATACCACAAAAAAACCCATAATAAAGAGCCCACACAAAAATTAAACAAAATAGTAAATTGTTATTATAAGCTGAATTGGAAACATCATAAACAAGGCATGAATAATGTATAGGTAAATACTTGATGCTCAACTTATTACACAACAAAAGCACTTTAGCCAAGACATAATGTATTAGAGGTAAACAAACCATGGCAATGGGACAGTGGGCTTTTTGGGTAGTCCATAAATGAAAATAGAAAATTGCAGGTTTTAATCCCTTCCCAGTTGCCAGAAGCGTTGACGGGGTTTCGACCCCCAAAAGTCAGAGGGTCATCATCGGGACAAAAAACAAATATTTGAGCAAACCTTAGAATACGTAAGCAGTTTCTGAATGGGCTTATTAAATTAGGCCCAAAAACAATTATACCAACCAAAGGCCAGAAGGAAGAACAGGTTCACATGACTTAATGACTTCACGACAAAGCCCAGATAGAAACATTCATGGCACTAAACAGAAAATGGGTTTATCTACTGGTAGCTCCAAGGTATGCTACCCGCCGTGTCCACTCCTAACTAAACATTGATGCTGAGACACTTTGACAGAGCATACCATGTCTCTGCGATGGTGGGCTGCCAGGATGGTGCTGCAGACATACTCACAGGGGTCCATTTCTTCCAAGATAATCCACCTTGAAGGCATCCAGAGGGAAGGGTGACTTTATCTTCAGCGGTCATACTGTGCAAATCTTCCAGGATCTCTTTCCCCGATGCTTAACAAAAGGCAAGATTTCAAGCCAGAGTGAGAAACTGTGTGAGCAGAACATTAAATGTCAATGGGGCCATCCCTTTAGCCCACTCTTCCAGTGGAATGGTAAACAGAGGATGGTAAGATCCTTGGCGGATGCCAAACGTCTGGTGGGTCTACCGATTATTCACCGGATAGAGATCCTTCCAGCCTCTGTCTAGGGGTTTGGACCTAGGGAGCCTGGTATGGCAGACTGTGCATGGTCATGGAACTGACTTCCACACCAAATCTAAAGCCCTGAACAACCCCAAAGAAGATATTATCTTGTATTTCCAGACTAGAGAGCAGAAAATTGACGGCCTTTAATGATTTCTGATCGTTTTGTATACCTTTGTCTGTTGCATGTTTGTGCAGTCAGAATATATTTGTTCACTGTAAATTATCATCTTTAGCAGGACTCATGGACTTGGTGCCAGCACTCTGAACTTTTGTGTGCTTGTCGTCTATCTTTAAGTCCTCACATTTACATCACGGACCTGGTCTCTGCACCCTTCATAGGCTTGCCTCTGTTGATGGTGACACCTGCGGGGGAGCTCCAGGGGCGATGGTAAATTCTTTCATCCATTCCCTAATGGAGCAGATCACACTTTGGGCTCTATTGGCCCTAAATATTTAGTTTGATGTTTTTGTACATTGTTTAGTCTCCTAATGTTGGATATGGAACTCTTTTAGGACTTCCCCGCTCTCCTCCTTTATCTATCCAATCCCTATCACCCTCCTCTACCACTATGCTGCTGTACTGGTCCTAACTGTACCATAGGGGCCTTGAATAGCTTTAATCTCCTCTCCCTGAATGTTCGAGGCCTTACCTTTTCTAATAAATGCAGACAAATCTGGAGCTACCTTTTACAGCAGGACCCTGACATAATCTTCCTGCAAGAAACCCACTCGCACTGGGAGGATTGTACTCGCATGGCTCACCCGCAATTCCCTTGTCAACACTGGGCCTACAACAGTTCCAAAATACTGGGCATGGCAATAATATTCAAAAAGGACTTTTGCTCATAGCTTGTGCGATTATCCAGAGATCCTGGTGGGAGGTTTTTGACATTGACCATTGAAAGGGGGAGAAGCACCCTTACCTTTCTTAACTTATATGCCCCAAACTAGTCTCAGGACATATTTATTTGCAATGTCCTTAGAGACCAGCTGGGCAGTGCCCGAGGGGACATAGTTTGGGGGGAGACTTCAATGTGGTGTGGGATCCAGAACTTCATAATAAAGCAAGACAACTCTAGGGGACAGGCGCCATGTCGAGTTTGCTTTAAAAAAAAAACTGACCAACCTTGAGTCGGTTGATGCTGGGTGCTATCTACACCCGGGTGTGAGAGATTACTCTTTCTATTCCCATGAGCACCGCCATTACTCCTTCATCGATTATGTTTTTCTCACCCATTCCCTTTTACGGGGCCTAGACTCCACCTGGATCTCTGACTTCTCTATTTGCAACCAGGTTCATCTCCAATTGGCTTGGATGCAACGTCTGAACCCCTCATGTGGCCCCACGCGCTGGTGTTTGCATCCCCAGCTCCTGCTCAATCTACTTGATAGGACGTCTGTTAAAGATGCCATTGCTTACTACTTCATGCTCAATGCTCTTTCGGATACCCCATACCCTATGCTTTGAGACGGTTTCAAAGCCACCATGAGGGGAATCATTTACTCCATCTCTATTGATTTAGCTCGGGAAGAGCGCCTACTGAAGGCCACCCTGAAGAAATACATTCCTTACAGCATGCTGGCAAACAGCATCCTAGTACATGCACCAAATGGCAATAGGCTATATTGAGGGGTCAATTGCGTGTACACTGCCAATTAAGTTTGGCTCTCTCTTTTGGCTCTTAAACAAAAATTCTATGATGGTGGTGGTGAAGTGGGCACCCTTCTGGCACGCAGACTACGCCATCAAAATTCCTGTGCACACATAGCTAAGAGTCAAACAGATAGAGCAGGTTGGGCGACACTAAAGCCAGATACACAGGAAGCTGTTTGGGTCTTTTATCAAAAGCTTTGTACTAGTGATATGGAAATTCAGCTGCCATTGTTTCCTATCTGCAGGACTGCGAGTAGCCGTCCATAGACCATAGTCACATGGAGGAATTAGATGCCCTGTTCACTGTAGCAGAGCTTCATAGTGCCCTCAAGAGCCTGCCAATGGGGAAAACCCCAGGGCAGTTAGCCAGTTAGCTTTTATCGTGTATTTTTCCTACAGTTAAAGGACCACCTTCTCTGGCTGTATAACTCTTTCACAGATGCCTCAGGTCTAAGGCCAGCTATGGCTTGCCTCATCCCTAAACCTGGCACAGATCACACCTTCTGCTTGCCTTACAGACCAATCACTCTACTTAATTCTGACGGTAACCTCTATACTAAGCTCATAGCAATTCGTCCTGATGTCCATCTATCTGGCCCGATAGATCCAGGCCAAGTGGGTATTATCATACAGAGGCAAGGTTCAGATACCATCAGGTGGCTTGCGCACCATGTGGAAAAGACCCAAGAACACAACATCCCGCCTTCCTTCCCTCCCTGGATACTGAGAAGTTGTTTAATAGGGTGAGTTGGACTTTCCTTCGTACTGTCCTTCACAAGGTAGGCCTTGGTCCCAATATAATTAGCAGAACACACCACCGATGGCGTCTATTAGAGTAAATGGCCAGACCACAAGGCCCTTCATGTTACATGCGGGTGCTCACCAGGAATGCCCCCTCTCCCCCATATTACTTGCCCTGTTGGTAGAGCCCTTAGCCATCCACATCATCCGACTCAGACTATCACTGGCATCCCCTTTGGTGGCCACAGTCATAAAGTGCTTCTTTTTGCCAATGATCTGCTTCTCACTTTGACTGAGACAAAAGCCTCACTCCCTGCAGTTGCCCTGTGCCTGCAAGGGTTTGAAGTAGTTTCAGACTACAAAATAAATATATCAAAATCGCATGTTCTCAATCTAACCATCCCCAGTCTTTGCTCCCACATTTGCAGGAGCAGGCCTTTTTCATAGGTTAGCCCACCCTATCCATTTTCTTGGCCTCACCGTCACTGCTTCCCTCTAGTCATGGAACAACTGGTTTCATTATCTCAGGGCGATGCTCGAAGATCTTAGGCTTCGGAAACCCTTTCACATTTCATGTTTGGGGTACAAAAATGTGGTCAAGATGAATATCCTCCCGATATTGCTTTTTCTCTTCCAGTCGCTCCCTACCCTTATCTCAGTAGGTGACATTACATGCATGCAAAGTGACCTACTTTCCCTTATTTTGAAAAGGGTCGTCTGCATATCTCTAATGTCCTGCTCATGCTACCAAGGGATGGAGTGGGGTTTGGCATGTCCAAACCTCTCAGTCTACTACTGGGCAGCTCACTTATGGTTTATTTGTAATGGGTGGTCTCTGAGTGTGAAAATCATTGGTTTTACCTGGACCGTGCAGGGTCTTGTCGACCATTATGTGACCCGGCATGGCTCCCAAAACCCCACTGTCCCTGTAGCGCCTACATAGCAACCCGACTGCAACAGTTCTGGAAATATGGGAAAGGCTAGCAGAGGGGAGGAGATTGTCCTCCTTCTCTCTCCTCACACCCCAATCGCCTGAAATCCTGACTTTATGCCTGCACTCCTTCCAGGCTCCTTCCTGTGCTGGGAAACGGGCTAATGCCGGATTCTACAGGATCTATTGCAGAGGCAAATGATTAAACCTTTTGCAGAGTGTAAGGTGGAGTTTAAAGTGCCTGACGCAACACGTTACCAATATTTTCAACTATGCCACTGGGCATTATTCCCCTGCAATATCCTGGAGGCCACTAGGGCTCTCACACTTTTTGAATCTTTTGTCTGGAATTATGAGGGGTCCAATGGCCTCATTTCCAAGACTTATCAAGTATTGCAGCATTCTCACCTACTGCTGAGCCACCCCTACGAGATGACATGGTAACTTGACAGCATTCAGGGCATTGCGCACAAGCAGTGGGAATGCCTGATGCACACAATATCCAAGATTCACAAAGTATCCTGCAAAGGGAAGCAGCTTACAAGCTTATGCTACAATGGTACTATAGCCCTGTGAAGCTACACTCTGTTTCCTGCAACCTTGTCTATGTGGTGGTGCTGTGGCATGCAATTAGAGGATTTCCAGCACTCTTGGTGGTCCCGTTCTCTCTTTACTATTTTATGGAAGTAGGTCTTGGGCCAATCAAAAACACCATAGGGTTCCCGATCCCAGCAGATTATGACACTTATGTTGGGAATACAACCTCTGACACACAAAGCGATGACCTCTGCAGATTGGTAACTAGTCTGTCATATGTCAGTGGCTGTGAAGCAACTCATTGCCTTAGCATTGAAATCCCCAACTGCCACTCCCATATCAGCCTAGTTTATGCAGCTTTGGCACGTTATGGCCAGGGAACACTTATCCCATGAACTTTCTCTTTCGGAGAAGAAATTTACAAGTCGCTGGCAACCCCTCCTCGATCACATGTTCCGAATAGAGTATTTATGCTTCAGTCCACCTTGGCTAACTCCTGTCACCTGTTTTATTAAATAACAAGGACTACGATGCGGGAACTTCCGTCTGGGGTTGGTGAGCTATGTTGCCTACCCGGGTTTTTCTCCTTATGGAAAATCCTGGAGACATGTTTTTTCTTATTGCTCACTTTGTTTATCCTACTGGGCCTATTGACTCCCTTGCGTTCCTCTAGGTACAGTACATGTATGGTGCATGTGACTGTCCTTCCCCTCCCTGCTCCTGACACACCACCCTTCCAACGACAGTACATGTAATTGTATAATGTAGCTCTTCTCTGCCTACTGAGCGGACTTGCTTCATCACAAATCCTGGTAATCTTCTCCTTCTACCAGTATGGTTTTATCCATTGGCACACATCTTTATTGTACTTCTTTGCCCCCCATTTGCTGCCTCTATATAGCACTCAGAATAACTGTGCTTAACTTGTTATTTGTTATATGACTTTGCTGTCTGAAGCTTCTACTGCTCCTGTTTCCATCTGTAATGTTTGACACGCACTCAATAAACAGATTTTAAATAAAAAAATTAAAAAGTATTTACATTTCTTAAACATAACTGTTAACAAAATTGACTAAATATTAAATAAAAAAATGTGAGTGAGGGTGGGTAGTTTTTTACATTATTGTTTAAAAAATATGTTTAAAATTACACCTATGTATAAATCTCCACTTGAAAATGGTGAATAGCAAAAATGTATAGAGTAAGTAAATATGTGCATGGGTAAATATGCATCTATTTACCTTTGTGAATTGGGCCCATAATTATTAAGAGTGGACTGTCTCCTATGTTACTTTCACGTTAGTACACTGCTCGGATCGAGTAGAAACACTGCCTTACATTACTGGGGTCAAGCAAAACTACTGTGGTACATATCAAATCACATATTACTCCAATTATGGTGAATAAGAATGTGAATAAATAAGAAGAGAGGTTTTCTAACTTACTACTGGGAATGTCATGTGATAATTCCTACGGGTTCCTATCCCTACTGTACAGGAATCAGTCTAGCACAGAATTCCAGACAGAGTGAATTTCCGGTGCAATTTCACGTTTTTTTCGCGGCAGCGTAAACATTTTTTGCCATGGAGAAAACGTGTCCCTTAAATCCCCCAAACATGTGGGGGTGATCCTTTCTCCGTCCTGTACTGGAATGGAATTACTCCACCCTCAGGGTGGAAGAGGTCTCCTCGAACGTACGTTTGTTGGTGATCACAAACTTCCAAGGCAAACTAGTCCTTTGCATGACCTCTTCCGACCTCTTGAGTGGTATTCACTATACATTTCTCTGAGTAGAGGAGACATCCGCAGTAGTAACTATATTTACTCCTGCCAGGTATCCTATTGTGAATTCTTGGCACACATTGAGGTACATTATGTCATAAACCTATGTGTATACAAGAAAATAGTACTGTGAATTGGCTTCTTTTTGTTTTATTTTCCGTTGCAGTACTACTGTCAGTGAAAGTGATGTCAAAAATGGATCCATGTGTTACTGAAGAAGCAGCATTGCATTACGCCACTGAAGTGTAAGTTTGAATCCTTTAGAGCCCTGTCTGATGACAGGAGGGCAGTAGTTTAGAGTCAGTACCTCACTGTCGCCTGCTGTCCCTCCAACATCAGATAAAAGGTGTGCACTGTACCATGGCTTGCCAGCAACACACCTGTGCATGAAGTCCATTAAGAATGTCCCTGACGGTTTTAGCGTTGTGGGGTTTGAGTCAGACTGTACTTGTGTGGTCTAATGTGTAAATGGTCTGTCACCTGATAACTGTGCGCCTTGCTTACTAATTTGATATTCGGGAGCCGCAGGTAGAGGTGGGAGACTTATGTGGGTACAGTATCTCTTGATTGACTCAATGGTTTTTAAAATAAGACTTAAGTCAGTGCAGCAGTGGCAACTATGTCTCTTTCAGCATTCTTTTTTTGTTATTTAAAACCTGACTGATAAAAATATGGTGATGATAAATTTATCATTTTTTTGTATATCATCTCTTTGTTTACACCTTATATGTAATGTGACTTTTTGCAGAAGATGTACTGCAAATCTCACTGTGTGCTCTTAAAATGTTAGTATGTGTTCAAAACATTGAGTCTTACTTGAAAAAGGCACAGCTCATGGAAGTCTTGTCATCTCAGTCATTTTACTTGTATCATATTTTGGGCTTTATATTGAATTACCTTTCGAAGTTGTTACTCTGTATAGTTTATGTCAAGAACTCTGGGAAACACACACACTTCGATAACAAGGCTTTTCAGATACCTGAATTCAAGAAAACTCATGATCTGGACACAGCACCAGCCTAGGCAGGTTGGCCGGACCAAACAGCAGAGGACTTGGTACTGGGGAATGGGCTATAGTTAGGAAACAGTGACAGGCCACTCTTGCACTTCTAGATCTTCAGGGGAAACGTCAACATAAGTTGTAAGGCCACGTGCAACATAGAATTTGGCAACTTTTGCTGTTGTGTATACTATTATTGCAGTTCCTGGCTTTCACGGATAATAGTTGCCAAGTTTTCTGATTGCTCATGTGTGACATTTCCATAATTTCAGTGTAATTATGAGTGACATTCTACTGTCGAATATTTGACACCACTAGTGACACTTTCTTGCGTGTAAAACTAAAAAGGCCCCCCTGAAACTGCTGCTAACTCCCTGAAACAAGACCAAGAAGCAAGGGGCTGTGGCAACTGATCGATTTCAAATAAAGCATTGTATTGACTTAGTAACAATGGGAGTAGAAAATTAGATATACAGAAGTGAATTACAGGGGTGATAGGAGTGTCTGAGGTGGGGGAGGTTGTTGTGTTGTGGTACGCGATGCTTACAATGGAGTATTGATGACACGAAGGCTCGTTGAGTGTTACGGACTTCAGCACAATGCTCGTGGTCTTTAGTTCTCACTGTTCCGTCATTTCTGACCACTCCAATTGTCTGTGCTCCATTTATAAACGTACAACAAGTGACCCATGGGCCACACCATAATATAGAAAGCAGAAGGGGTTGCGCTTGCAACACCCATCTAAACAGTGGTAATGTGGTAGTGCACGTGTTCTCGTTTCGTCACGGGCGCCACACTAGATCCCTCCCAAAACTGCAAAACAAACAAACAGTTCTGAAACAATATGCAAAACCACAATCATCCGTTATTCATACTAAATAATCTTGCAGCCTCGTAGAAGGTGTAGGGTTGCTTCTTAAACGGTATCGGGACTCGGACGCCCGCCCAGCCGGTGACATCAATCCACCAGGGATTATGACTGGGGGACTGTCCTGCCCAGAGAGTGCCCGGTTATTGTCAACAGAGTCATCATCAGGCAAAGGCTTCTCGGGTCCAGTGTCCTCCGAGGTCTCTTCGGACTCGGCCGTACAGGACTCGTTTTCCATGTCGTCATCAGGTACCAGCAAAGGAGTTTGAAACTTTTTAAACCATGAGACGTTACGAGTAATCTGTTCAGACCCCCTTTTTGCCACCACAAGGGATCCTTGGTGCCTAGTAACAGTCCAAGGCCTGTCCTCAAACGGCAGCCGAAACTTGCTGCCAGGGAATCTATCTCGTACAAGCACACAGTCTCCGACTTGCACGTTCGACTGACGCGTTCACTGGTGACGGCTCGCCATATCGTTAAATCGCTTCCTCTTGGAATAATCTCGGTCTTCATTTATAGGCATGGGCTTCCAGGACTCATGATGTGGAATGACATCTGTCACCACGCGGCCCATTAAAAGGTGACTATGTGCTACTCCATTGGTGGAGTGTGGGGTCAGACGATAATCACGGAGAGAAGAGTACACTGCCCTCTCCGGTGTTTTGTTCTTGGCTACTGCAATACGGACCACTTTATTCAAAGTCCCGACCTCTCCAATGTCATGAGGCCATCAGGATGTGATCTTTCTGTGTTTTATGCCCAACGAACCTAAGTACTCCACAAATTCATTCCCTTGAAATGGGGGACCATTGACAGTCTTTACCTCTTTGACCAGTCCATGGGTGGCAAACATCTTCTCCAGCTTCGGGATCACTTCAGCTGCTGTCAGAGTTCTGACTAATTCCACCTCAGGGTGCCAAGAGTAGTCGTCAACCATAACCATCATGTGATTGCCACTAGGTAAGCTCCTAAAATCAAGACTGACTGATACTCAGGGTTTGTGAGGTCGTTTCTCTGTCTCTATCGGGACTGGCGCACTAGGCTCACCAGTTGCTTGACACCAATGGCAGGAACGTACCAGCTCTTCGACTTTCTCCATCATGGGAAACCATACTTTGGTTCTCAATCTGCTCTTGGTTTTCACCATCCCTTGATGACCAGCATGAGTCAATTGGACTGCCCGGTTAGCTGAGCTAGATGGAATACCTAGCTGGTGCACTCGAAGAAGGCACCCATCATCACTGACTGTCAATTCCTGTTGGAGCTGGTGCAGCCCTTCCATGATCATCTGTGCTTCAGGGGTGGGAAACCGCCACTGTTTCTGTCCAGTGTGCCAAGCGTAAGCATTAGTCTTTACGGCTTGCAACGCTCGCTGGAGGTTGTCATCCGCTTGAGTGGCTTGCCTTATAGCTTCCATCGAGATTGGCAGGGGTCGGGTCCTCTCCGCCACACACCTCACATACTACTCTCTCTCCAGGGCCTCACCTTCTTCAGCAGGGGTGGCGGGCCTCGGGTGTCTTGAGAGGTAGTCCGCCTGGTTATTTGTTCCAGGGCGATATTCCACCTTGAAATTATATTCTTGCAACTGTAGCATCCATTTTTCGATGCACGTGGACCGCTTGGATGCTGTACCTTGAAATAATGGTATGAGTGGTTTATGATCAGTGGTGACAATAAACGGGTGTCCATACAGATGGAAGTGTTTGCACCCCCAATGAATAGCGATCACTTCTCTTTCAATTTGGGAATACTTTCTCTCAGTCTCCGTCAGTGACCTGCTCGCGTATGCTACCGGGGCCCATTCTTCTACTTGAATTTTCTGTAGGTGCACTGCCCTCACCCCTGTTGGGCTGGCATCCACAGCTATAGTGGACTATCGGGGCGTGGTATCTGCCGACAATACCTCTTTTGTCACCTCGAATGCACTTTCTTACGCCGGACTCCTTGACCACGCCGTTGCAGCTTTGGTGAGATCCCTAAGGGGCTGGGTTAATGACGTGAGGTCTTTGATAAAACGGCCACAGTAATTCACCATGCCTAGGAAGCTTCGGACCTCTGTAATATTCGTCGGGGGAAGAACGTTCTTTATGTCTGCCACTTTATCGGGGTCAGGAGCAACTCCTTCTGACGAAAATGTGTACCCCAAAAATTGGATTTTCTCTTTCAAAAACTCAAATTTCTCTCTGTGAAGGGTAATACCAGAATCATGAATACGCTGAAGGACTTCCTTGAGCTGAGTGTGATGTTCTTGAATGGTCTTGGCATAGATCAAAATATCGTCACTGATGTTGATGATGCCTGACAGGTCTCATTAATTCATGTATGGTATTTTGAAAAACCTCTGCCGCACTTGAGATCCCAAAATTCTGTCTTTTGTACCGGCGAAGTCCGATATGGGTGGAGAAAGTCACAATATATCTAGACTCCTCCGCCAGGACTAACTGGTGGTATCCAGACCTTAAATCAAGTTTCGAAAACCACTTTGCTTCACTCAGCACCCCAATGAAGTCATCAGTAGTAGGAGTAATATGTTGTTCTCTTTTTATGGCTGCATTAGGTAGCCGCTCTTATTATTTTCTTATTTTTTATTTTTTCTGAGGGTGCTGCAGCACAGGGGTATGTCTCTGGTGGCCTGTGAGGGTGGATCAGCCCAGCAGAGCTCTTCTCCACTTATGGACCAGTGCCTCTGGTGCACAGAGACACCGTGCCTTTAAGAGAGAACAGGGGGCATCGCCAGCCACAGCTCAGATTGGAAAAGGCCTGTGTGCCTTTAGGACAGGACAGGGGGCATGGTTAGCCAGACTCAGGGCGTGGCCAGCCTAGAGCAATGGAGGACTGCCTTCGACCATAACCACGAGGCAGAACAGCAAAGGGGGTGTGGCTAGCCACGTTTTACTGGCATGTGGCTTCCAGATGGTGGAGAGGCTCAAACACAAAACAGAAAACTTGAGGCACGAGCACCATGCGCTATGGGGGGTAGCGAGCAGCCGCCTCGTTGATGCCAGGTGGGTGAGAGGAACCCCCGTCGCCAGTGTTGTGTCGTGGTACACGATGCTTACAACGGAGTATTGATGACATGGAGGCTCTTTGAGTGTTACGGATTTCGCACAGTGCTTGTGGTCTTTAGCTCTCACAGTTCCGTCCTTTCTGACCACTCCCATTGTCCGTGCCCCATTTATAAACGTACAACATGTGACCCATGGGCCACACCATAATATAGAAAGGAGGAGGGGTTACACTCGCAACACCCCTCTAAACAGTGGTAACGTGGTAGTGCACGCATTCCCGTTTCGTCACAGGCACGACACTACAGAGGTCAGGGATACAATTGCTTACTTAGGACATATTTTTGATTGCACACATGCCACATTAGCTCAGACATGTGGGAATGCCTGTGGCAGCCAAAGAGGCCCTCTTGCACAGGCTTCAGGGCCCAGAGCAAAAGGGATGCATAGCTCCGTGATTCTAAAGAATTTGGTATTACGAAAGTTATAAAATCATTCAGTTCACATCTAAAACCATACCATATAACATTAAACTCGAAGAAGGAGAGTGAAAAGGTACTTATTAATAGACCTAAGTTTCAAATACAATACAAAAACTCTAACTTTCATCAAAAGGTATAATCTCTGAAAGCCTAAATCTGTAAATACCTGTTCCACTACACTTGGGATGCAGATTGGATAAGTTAAAAGCATAGGAATGTTTAAAGATCTTTTGTTGATCAACATAATACAGTGAAAAAGCCTAATTTACACATGCGTCTATGTTTTTTTTCTAAGAAAAAAACATGCTCTGGATGGTGTGCAAAAAGAAATCGCCCCCCCCCCCCATGTTGGATTGAACTTTGTCAACTTAAATAATATGTTAGCGCTAATTTGCCCCGTCTGAACCAGCCTTAATGTGTGCTGGTTTCTTCACTTGAGATTTTCCATGTGAGGCGAAGACAGGCTGGGCCCTGACATGGCAGTTTATTGTTACTGTGCAGCAGTCTTATTTTCTGGGCCACATCTCCTTGAGTGGCCTGGCTCAAAACTGACTGCGTTGACTGGCTACTGAGACGTTATTAAGCTGTAGCGCCTTATAAAGCACAAGAGCTAGATTGGCAATGTTTGACATAGCATTTCAATGCAGTGATGCAGGCACCAGCACTGAAATACAGTACTTTAACCTGTGATGCCAGGTCACCGCAGTGGTGACCTATTTTGCATAGTTCCCGTACCCCTTTTTCTAGTGCCCTTAGCCCAGAGTTAAACCTGTCAGCCTTATGGTGGTCTTCCACCAACCTTTTTTTGCTGTCCTCCTCCATGTTTTTTAACTTCATTTTTGCTGGTATTAGGCTCTGCACGCCACCACTGCTAACCAGTGCAAAAATTGCTTATGCTCTCGCCTCTAAACATGATAATATTGGCTTATCTCCCATTGGTATATTGAGTTTATTTGCATGTCCCTAGTAAAGTGGCACTCTATCTGCCCGGGCCTGTAAATTCAACATGCCATTTTGACTTGGCCAAATAATTCTTTTGCCAGGCCCAGACCTTCCTTTTTAATACACATAAACCACCCCTAGGGTAGGCTCTGGATAACCCAGAGGGCAGGGTTCAATATATTTTAAAGGTAGAACAGATATTTGTTAGTTCTACATATCCTGGTGGTGAAAAACCTTTACATTTGTTGTTCACTACTACAAAGCGTATCTTTCTCATAGGACAACATTGGAGTTGCCTAATATTATATTTTATAAGTGAAATTTCCATGTGGGAAGAGATAATTCCTTCAAGTTTTGTGACTCTGGAATCACAAAGTTAAATCCTAACTTATGCTGAAGTCAGATTTTAAGTTGTAATTCTGAAAATGCCACATTTAGAAAGTTGGCATTTTCTTGCTTCAGCCATTTGGTGCCTGCAGCCTGTCTGTGGTCACGTGGCTAGCTGTAGTTGGCCGTTGGGCTTTGTGTGTTACACCTTGACAGCCACACACAATGAGAGCTTAGGTGTGACTTGATAGGTCATCTCAGGCAGGATCGGAAGGAGTTGCTGGACACAGCCTCACTTACACCCGAATAGGCTGTGCCCCATCCACACACAAAGGACCTAGCAACCCTGTATCGTCACTCCATCCTGCTTGGATCCTGGGCAGGGGAGGCAGGTAATTCCTTGTTCTTCATCACCTGTCTAGAAGTTTCTCCCACCTTTCAGAATCCGGCAACATGATATAAAAAATGGATCTCAGACACCTCCACTTCAGCACACTTTTGGACCTGTGGATACTCTGCCAAGAAGAAGGTCAGCTGTGCTGCTACAAGGACTGACACTCTGCTGGACAACTGCTTGGCTGTGCTAACCTGCTGCCTGCTGCCCTCTGGCATGGGTGAAAAGGACAGGACCTGTATCTCTTAAACCCTGAGTGACTCCAAGGGCTTATTGGCTGGTCTCCTGGTCTGAAGCCTCTGGGACATAATAGGCTTCCTACAACCCTGCACCTGGAGTCTGCCATCTGTTAGTCTACTCTGCCAAGTATGGCCCTTGGAAGTGGGCTTACCATGCTTGCCAGGAGAACTAATGCTTAGCCTCTGACGAGCAGCGCATCCAAGAGAACAACAGATGAATTTCCTCTATGGATAAGCACATCCTTGAGCAAAACTGACACCGCTCTGCTGCTGCGTGCATTGGGCTTGATGCAAAGACCCGCAGCGTATACACAGTCCTTGGAAATGATGCATCACTGTGAAGGCATAGCGCAACTACGCCACAGGTCCTCGCAACCAGTGGAGCACACCCTGATTTTTAGGGGCCAGGATGAGACCTGATGATGAAGCATGCCACTACTAGAGTGTTTGAGGGTGTAACAAAGAAAAAAAAACGTTTTTCTTTGTCAGCAGGGTGATAGTTAGAGGATGGATTAATGTGTTTAGACAAAAAAGAGCCAGACATAGAATACTTTTGGTAATGCGTTAGTTGAACCAGGGAGAGCGTATCCCCCTTTCTGCCTACTCTAGGTCTCTCATCCCTTCCCCAAAGTAGGGTCTTGTGATACCCTCTTTTACTCAAGGTCTCTTATCCCTTCCCCAAAGTAGGGTCTTGTGATACTCTCTTTTGGGTTTTGTTGATAGGTTAACCTATTGTAAACAGACTTTAATTAATCATTAGCCATTATTTTGTACATAAAAGTAAGCCTTTGAGACTTAGTAATTCTTGTGTTAATTGAGGTGACTCTTGCTTATTTGCTTCTTGTCAACAATAGGCGCTCTTCCAGATTCTCTGTTTGTTGCAGCTTTGATAGCAAATTATTTGCATCCATCATATGATGCTCCAGACATTATGGCCCTCATTGCGAGTTTGGCAGGCAGTGGAGGCCGCCTTCCAAACTCATACTGCCATCTGACTGCCAGTGCGACCCAACAGCGTTTCCGCCCACCTGCCCAGAGGGAAACAGGGCCTTAACATTGATGCCGACTCGTAATCGAGCCGGTAGCAATGTGGTGGTGCATCGGGTGCAGCAGAACCCACCGCGCTTTCCACTGCCCATAGTTCTGGCAGTGGGAAGCGGGACCGGGCTGCCCATGGGGGATCCCATGCCCCCAATCCGCCAGCATTTCCATGGCGGTCCAACCACCCAGAAAAGGCTAGCGGATTGGGATGCGTAATCATCAGCGCAGCGCCATCCTGGTGGATTACAACCGCTGAGACTGCCAGGCTGTCTACTGGCAGCAACCTGGCGGTGTCGGCGGTCAGACTATGGCAGCTCCGCCATGGTCGTAATGTGACGGTCGGACCGCCACGGCGAGTCTGGCGGTCCTACGACCGGAAGACTCATAATGAGGTCTTACATATTACAAGGTACTATACTTCCAATTATAATTTTATATTTGGATCTTACTCTTGTGACCACCTTGAATAAACTCCCCATTAGGCATCTATTAGAGAAATTATTAACTTCGTAGTTGGGCAACAATGGGGTATGATTTTCATCCACCTTCTTTCTATAGAATCTTAGAAGGTTTGATCTAACTACCTATTGGTAGGTCTGGCTTGGATCAGTTATGAAAGTAAAAACTGCACATAAATAATAAATGCTTTAAATGGTACAAGCATAAACTGAAGGGTTGTGTACACATACATGTTGTTTAAGACGAGAAACTGCAGTGGGCATAATGCTGTTGGTAGTAGACCTGTCTATTGTCATGGGAGATTTAACAGAGTTATCACCAATGAAGACCATCAAATCGCTTCTTTGGAAATACCAAATCTTGTTGTAATTCTGATCCAGGTATCAAATTGGTCCAGCCATGTAGTACAAAAACCAAAATACAGGAGTAAACATGAGAAATATTGTATTATGCAGAACGAAGCCCTTGAGGAGGAAGAGGCTATGAAGTTGGTATGGACAGCAAGTGGAGGGAGTGAACTTCGTAAATAATTTGGCTATGTGGCATAGCAATAAATTGGAAAATCCTACTCTTCACGACACCAATGATTACATGCAAACTTCAATTCTCTTCAAAAAGTGTGTTACAGAAAGGAATGCCCCTTGCATCACATATGTAGGATATTCTTCCTTTGTAAACGGATGAACACAAATACTGTAAAATAAAATCACGTGACATATTACCAATTATAATTCTCCCACAAGGGTGTAATACAGGTATCATCTGCCAATGTGCCTGACCTAGATATCATGTATCCCATAATGGGAAAGATTCACTTTGATAATCATTTTAAACAGGAGAATAACTCAGGAAAAGGAGAGCTGAATCGATGGAAGAAGATGTGTAATTGTGATAGTTATTAATTCATTTTGCCCCCTTGATTTCTCTAAAGCTTAAAATCGGAAGTCTTGTTGAATTGTTGCAGAACATTAGGGCCAGTTGGGTGAGCTGGCAGCAAACAATGTTTACTATATAGGTTACTGCTATTTACCCAGATATTACAGTCAGAGGCTGAAAAAGATTAATGCTATGGTTTCCGTTAATATAAAGAACTGTTAATATCAGAGCTAAAAGAGTGTGAAAAGGTCCATTATTTGGTGGTTTTGCCATTCATTGAGAAAAAGACATTGTGAAATTTGTTGGACTTTCTCATTGTTTCTGATGAGTCCCTTCTTTAAAAGTATATCTCAAATGGCCTAGCTTTATGAATTACACTAATAACCATCTATTCATTTTTTTTGTTTTGAGTGGTTAACAAAGATCATATAGACGTTTTGAATCTCCTCTTAGTGACTTTAGTACTGCTGAGTAATTTTAATTACTTTATGGAGAGCTGTCAGAGGAATGATATTATGGGAATTGATGTCCATGGTATACTTGCCACAATGGTAAAGCAAGAAAAGGGGGCTTGAGAGAAATATCAATTAATTAACATATGCCCATATTTAGGGGTAGTGTTTCAGAGTATACCTTGCCAAATAAAACACATTTTGCTATTTGTGGCACTTCACATGTTGATTTCACTTTTTAAAATTTTGAATGCTGATATTATACTCAAGGATTAGAATAATAGCAATTGTTGCCCGCAAGAAATGTTTCTCACATTCTTGATTTCTTATTCTGCAGAACTAGACATGTATGCAATACAGTGAGGATGCCTTTTGTTTCATCTGCACATTGTTTTTCTTGAGTTAAATGTGATGTTTGAGAAGAAAGATTCCTCCCCTAGTCCCCTTTCCTAGTGTTGGTGGGTTTGAGTAAGGTGATTACAGTTGTGTTACTATGAAAGACAAATATTTAAAGAAAGTCTTTGCATAAGACACCATCTGGGTCTTCATTCGAAGAATGTTGAGTGAGATATCCTCAATGTCTAATTGGTCACGAACCGCTAGATATGTACCTCTTTTTACTGCCTGTGTATATATTTTTTCGGCAGTTATCGGTAATCTCAGCTCCCTGAAGTTATCACAAAATGAAAACAAGTGCTTTATAAAACACTGTGATAAGATCAGGGCTTTTAAAGATCTTAAGCAAATAGCAGAAATGGGGCTTATTTGTTTGATTAAAATGTTGAAGGAAAAAATACATTTTAGACATAAATTGCTCTAACTGTCATGGCACCATTGAGGCTGATAGATAAAACAAAATAACTACATAATTGTTTTATTAAAACTTGACCTATAGAAATGATTTATAAAGAAAGAAACCACATTAAAGAATTATAGGAATTGTAGCTAATAAATAACAAACCTAATCTTTTTTGGTGCATTGTATCAAAGGGAATGGTGAGACCAGTAGGGTTTATGTTACTCAGATTTCTAAACTGTGCTTACACTGTAGAGGCTGTACTTTGTTCTTGTTGACCATTATGCGTCAACAAGTGAAGATGATAGATTTAGTGACAGAGTGTGATGCTCCATCAGGGCAGTGAAGGGATATATTCTGCTGGTCTGACAGAATACTGCCCTCCATACTTAAAGATCTCAACCAGGAAGGTGTAGATCTCTGCATCTTCAGTGCCATATTAAATGGGGCTATACTCAAAGAGTGGGAACGTATTGAAAAACAAAAACGAAACATCATTAACCTGCTAGAACTTTTCTTCCAGCACCCTGGGGGTCATTTCTTAGGTTTCCTGTTCAGAACCACCTGGCTAGCCATGGCAGTCCCGAAAAAATTGAAAAAAGTTCACCGAAATGTTTGTGCTAAGTGAGCGGACAGTCTGATGTTCTTTGACTGAAACTGAATGTCTGATGGGGCATAGATCAAGGATTTCCTCTGGTGGAGCCAGGGTAGAAACACATTACGTCCACAGCTCTAATTTTATCAGGAGAGGGGAGTTTTATGGGTGGGACATCGCTCACGCTTTTGACAGATTACCCCATCTGTCAGACAGTAAAAAAGTACCTCAGTTTATGATGTTGTAGTAAGAACTGAACAACCCTTATTGGAATGCGAAGATGGTTGGGCTTGATTGATTGCAGAATGCATTTTTTAAAACATTTATTTATTTATCATGTGGGATTCTTAGTGTGAATGCAGGTACAGAAACAAGCAGATCCCCATATATATGGTGCATTGACAAGAGGTCTTTTGGTATATTCGTAATCATCCTACAGTAAAATTGCACAGATACAAAACATATGAGAATGTCTCAGGTTGACCTCAGAGAGTCTTCATAGGAACACCTGAGGGCGGAGAGGGAAATAGCAGGAGAGAGGGGAGTGGCAAGAGAATAGTTGAGGTGGGGTGATGTGCTGGCCTCACTAAGATAGATCAGGCGCATACACACTCATATGCACCATACGTTGCTAAAGGTGTACACTTGAGATTCACTATTGCCGATAATGCATATGTTATCGTTTCCAGGGAGGGGAAATGGTTGAGGGTGACGGGTCCTGAAGGAAGTGCATCTAATGAGTCTAGGGAAGCTCCCCAGACAAAGGTAAAGGCATCATGTTTGTTATTGAGTTATATGTAATTTGTTCATGGCAGGCCACACTATGGAGCTCAACCAGTCATTCATTAAGGGTCAGGATGGAACACTGCCGCCAGTGCCACAAGATGCATACTTAAACTACCGTTAGGGAGGCTGACAGCCATCAGCCCTCAAACGTGGTAAAATCTGTGACACCAGACACTTCATGGAGAATGGCTAAAATCTTGAGGAGGAGGGTATTAGGAAGTAACATAAGCAAAGCATATGGGCCTTCACATCTGATCAGTACCTCACTGGAGCTAGTCAGATCCAAAGAATGTGATGTATATCACAGTTGGCAGTGTTATATTTCACCAAAAGACGCAAGGGCAAAGATTAGCCCTTTTTAGCTTCCAAGGTGACCAGAACCAGTCATTCAAAAGCTTGTAGTGCAGAAACTTTCATCTGGATTACCAGAGAACTGTCATGATCGATGAGTAACATCGCCCAATCTTCTAGGGAGTATTCCTTGCTAATAAGTGTCTGCTGCATCAGTCTGGTTGCATCAATAGTATGGCCCTAATGTACAGTTTTTATGAGTACCCTGCAAAATCCAGATACTACTCCCCAACATTTTCCCCACATCTGAAGATATAGGGTCCTGGAGAGGATATAGGGTCTGCGGGTGGTGGCACTAATGTGCATAGATAATGGATCAGTTAGCGGTACTGCCAGTGGTACTGCCAGTAGTCTGTTTTCCAGAGACTGAGCTCCAGTTGCAGGGCTATGGACAGTTTAAGTGATCCATTATCCTATAGCTGGTACTCATTTCAGGCACCTCTCATACCTGGATGCCCAGTATACAGGTTTGCAGTCCTACCAAGGCCTGATCTCTGCAGCATGGGGGCATCTAGATGTCAGACTCCTTGCCGCTGCCAGTGACTGTAGTGGCTGGGATCCAGCCCCCTACCATTGAGTGAGGAGGCTGCCGGATGTTCCAGGTAGTGAGATTGCAGACCTGGGCGGGGTATGAATGGTCGCTGGAATGATTACTGGTGACTGACGCTCTTCAACCTGCTGCTGATGAGCAAACACGACCCCCAAGGATTACAGTGCAGGAAGAGGAAGGCCAAAGTAGCAGCTGGGCTCAGTAAGGAGCATTCATCTTGGGCAGGTCGTAGTTCTGTCTTCAGCAAAATGCAGTTTAGAAATTAATTGTATTTACGTTAGCAGGAAGGCTTTTTATTAAAGGTTTTCAGTGTATGTTTTGAGATTGGTTGTCAATTACTTGGTTAGGATCAATAATTTATAAATATGAGAATTTGACTCAGTCATACTCTTTTCAGTTAGTTTTGCTTTTGATTTACATTAGTATTTTTTATGTTTATGCTATCTCAACATACTTTATTAAAGAGTTCTATTTAATTTAAAGAAATAATTTGTATGTTGCCTATACTGACATGTTAAATATTGTTTAGCATGTTTTTGTGTGTGACATCCCCGATTAGACAAATTACGTCTTATTTCACTTTCAAAGATGGGAAATTTGACTTCAAGCACGCTCGCATACACTGAAATCCCTGCTCTTAATTCTCAAACCATGTAAGGTCTTCAAAGTTTACTCCTACTTCTCTTAAGCTGCTTCTTTCTTCTACTACTACTACTACTACTACAAATTGCATGTATAAAGCACACATTACAACAGTACGATTTATTTTGCCAGTTTGAACTTTGTATGAGTTCACTAGAGTTGTGGTTCCATAATTTAAAGGTAGAGCTAGTATGCTTTTGTACATATCCGTGGTACTTTGCTACTTCCTCATCACTTTGACACATGCACCTTGAAGCAGTATGTTGAACTAGTTGAACTTCAATTAAAGACTTTCAGAATTATGGCCACGATTAAGGACGTCACTGCCCCCACTCCTGAGCATGTATAAAGGGAAGGTTGGCCCTGAAGAAATATTCGGTTTCCAAATTTGGGTTTGGAAGGAGAGGAGAAGCTTTAATGTAGCGCTGATCAAGAGAAGGATGTCTGCCAGGGGTTTACCACCAAATTTACTTGTTAGTGCACAGTAAGGATGAAACTATGCTATGTTTAATTTATAGCATCAAACTGGTCTTTCGTTCGCTTCTTTGATGTATGTAAAGCAGGATACTATCTTGTGTTCAGAAGTCTAAATTTTATAATTGTAAATTTATAAATGTCGTATTCAGCGGTATTCGCTTAGTTTTTTGTGAAGCCTATTTGAGTAGCAACAAAGATTGTAAACTGCTGTTTTATTCTGATGAACGAATGCTTGTGTTGTAAACATATCTGAATTATTTTGGGTGATAGTATAGTAACAAAGATACAAAAAAATACGAAAAGGTATATTTGACGCCACATCATTTAGCAGTTAGAGATGTAAGTGGCCCACAATGTAATCTTTTGGAAGTCCCTGCCTCAAACGAGAAAAACCTATTTAAAACCAAATTTAGCTCTGTTTTAGATCACCTTCTTTAGGAGGGCCTATTGAGGAATGTCCAAAGAAAGTGAAAGTCTGTTGTTCTGTGCATTTTAGTTAATATTGCATCGTGTTTCGATTTGTTTTTGTGAGTGTGATATCAGTATTGGGACTGCTGTAAAAATTCATAAATTTAAGGGGAACATTGAAAAAAATAAAATGTTATTTTCCGATGCAGCCAAGTAATTTCGTTCTAATTATGCAATTAATTTAGAGGTTTAGTAAAACGTGACGTGCACCTTTTGATTACCTTTCCATAAATCGAGCACACGGGTCAGGCTCAACCTACAGTAATCAGCCGTCACAACATCGCTGTCATGGCCCTTGTCCCATGAATGCCTTTCAGTTTTAGAAACAAGGATCACTAACATAGTTTCACACATAGAAGAAATTAAATGGGGAGCATGGCACACTGCCAAGAAAGGTGGCTGCGAGATGTGAACACTTTGTCTATATCTCCCTTTTAGTCCATTGTTAAATGTCAATTGGGCTGATCCAAAGACTCCCCAATATTGCAAACATTGTATGACTGTAAGAAAGTGGATCATTAGTTGAAGAGGATGGTAGTCTTCTTCAAGTAATAGTGCCACTATTCCTTCATAGGTCCAGTTAGGTTTTATTCATTTAAAACTGAACTCAACCCTTGGTATTTGTAGCACACAGCAGACAGGCTTAACATAAACAAAAGGTGTAAAACGTTTATCAGTACCACAGCAGTTAATGAGTCAAAAACACAACACAATAAAAAATCCCACTTTAATTAATAAAAATAGAGAATATTTCACTGAACAAACAGACACCAAAACGACAAAAAGTGAAGGAAGGGAACCAGAGATTATATTTTTCAAAGTTCCAACTGATTCTAGTCCCAAAATGTGCAAAGTGCCAACTGCGGCTATATGGTCACGCTAGACTGGGTCAAAGTCGAAACCTAAGTGCATTGCAGTGGAGTGCGGGTTAGAAACAGGCTCACGTCGGTGGAAAATTTACCTTCTGACTTAGTTGTTTTCCTGCACAAAAGTTCTCATTGCTGAGGTCATTGGTTGGTTGGGCGGCAGGCTGGATAAGAAGATGGCCTCGTTAATGATGGCTAGCTGGAGTGCAGGACCTCAGTGGGAGCCTGGGTTCCACTGTGATGTTTGAGGCTCTCTATGTCGACTGCGAGAAATCTTTGAGCAGGCTAAGTCTAAAGTCAGGGCCCATAAAGGCGTTGACAACAATAGGGTGTTGCTCGGCATTGAGCCCCCCCCCCATTAAGTCCTCTAAGTTCCGATTTAAAAACTTTCCTGGAAGTCAGAATTCTTTCAGCTGGGCAAACCAGCAGGTTGAGTCTGAGTGGCAATTTGTGGTCCTGGCTGGGGTTTTGCAGCGGTCCCATGGAAGCCTCTGGTTCATTTTGTGAAAGTTCACAAAATTGTCCAGTCTTGTAAATTTGAAGGGGGGAAAGAGTACAATCTTAACACCAGCCAAGGGACCAGGACTTTTTTGGCACTACTTGGTGATCAGGACTCAGTCTCACAGAATCAACCAGCAGGGTCCAGGAAAAATCCTGTTCGAAGTTGACACCTGGGTTCTTGAAGCTGTGGGCTTCTTGCAGCTTTTGTGTTCCCGTAGCTTAACAGGAGGTCAGCCACCTGAGCCTTGGAGTCCGCTTCTTTGTCCTGGGTACAAGTGGGGAGCATGTGAAGCCATTCAGGCTTCTCTCCGGAGGTTCAACAGCAGGTGCAGTCCTTCTTTTGTCTTCCACAAGTCCAGAGGTGGTCTGAAGAAGGTGTCCAGGGGTCACTTGTATTCCTGGCTCTAACCTCTTGGTGAAGAAAGCTCATTGACCAATAGGAAAAAAAAGTTCCCCGTTGCAACTTTTCCCACTTTGACATCACTTCCTGGAGTTTTGGCCCTAAATGTCCTGCCAAAATCCAACATGAAAGAACCTTCTTTCCCCTGCGCAGAACTCTGGGCACATCCCTGAGGGTATGTCCAGGGAAATTAAAGACTCTCCCTGAAACCAATTCTGAAACAGGTTTCTCCTCCACTGGGAATGTTGCTATCCTGTCCTTCTGGACAAAGGAAATGGCAAGCATAGGTTTGAGTTACAGCTGTCTGTGAGAGGATGACTCTTTGAAACTTGGCCAGTTGGTGGGCATGTCCCAAGCCATCTTGTCAGTGGGTGTTAACACCTTCTCCCACCTAAGGCTCTTTCATTCCTCTTCCTGTAAGTCATTCACACCTCCCAACAGGCTGCCAGTTGGCAGTTACGAATTAACCCTGAAAAAGCTACTAGAAGCTTTTAGGCAGAAAAATAATGACTTCCTAAGCAGTTATTTCTGATACAATGAGACAAAATTCGGCTTTGACATTAAGTTGAATTTTGTTTAGCTATAAAAAAGCGTGACTGAAGTATTTTTCTAACTAGTGCCAGTCTTAAGTTAGCGTATAATAAAGTAACCCGGTATTTGTTATAGAACTACTAGCCTTGCTTCAGTGCAGAACGGATCTAGGACCTTTTTCACTGTAAGGCATGGAAAAAAATGATATATATATATATATATATATATATATGTCCAGTTTTAAATACTAATCACCCTGGCTTTAGGGATGGTAAGGCTTACTTTATAAGTGACTTAATACTATTCAAAGGGAAGGTTTGACCATGTTAACAGGGTACTTTTAACCGGTTAAAATGTCAGTATTAAAACTGCCCAGCTAGGCTGCTGTGACAGGTCTACAGCCATGTTGGGTGAGCACAGATCTGAGCTTTTTCGGTTGAGCACCTGCTGGGCCAGGGAAGCAAAGCCTTGAATCTCTTGGTCCGGGAGCCTCTGGCATATGTGTGGCTTGCTCCCCTGCCCCATGTTATAAGTATCCCACTGTGTTGTCCAGAAGTGTCACATAATTTCAGCTTTTTCTTATTAAAACATTAGTGTACTTCTCACATCAAGGTGAAACTCAAGGATGCTTTCTGTTGAATGTCCCTTTCCACAAAAAAGTGGGCTCACACTGATGTAGTCAGCAATTATAGTGAGGGTTTTTTTCTATCTCTTGATTTAAAGTGTTATTCAAATCATCATACATCCAATGCCATTATTTCAAAATAACAAATCGTTATCACAATTAATAACCCAAAAGGTGGCAGGCCTAGTTGGCATCCACACTGATTTTATTGCATCCTGTTTGTCAATCTGATCACACTTATAGTGTTGCATCAGCACTTCAACCCTGGCCCGTAGGCACAGATCTTCAAAAAATCATTGCAATCCACTTGTTTTCATAAAAATATTCATCAGATTACTATGTACTGGGTACATCTGAGAAGCTCACTTCATTAGGCAAACTATCTTTCAAATGCTCTATATATCTTCCAGTGATTACACACAGCACCTCATCAGATTCAGGGAATCCTGCCTTTGATCACTCAACAACCTCAATTCACCCTCTTTGACTCTCATCTTTTGCCATGTACAGCCGGACGGCTTGCTAGATAAAGGGGTCACAATTTTACAAAAAAGACTTAAACTATACCCAGCCGGAGATATCTGATCATATAAAGGATTGTCCAAAGGCTGGAGGTTGACTTTCTAGGTACATATGGCCCATTACTGACAACTTGCAATTCTTTTCCATGATTTTTGGCTCCTATGGCCTGCATGTCAAATCTTTGTAATTTATTGATGATCACTTTAACATAGTTATGGATCCCATTATTGATAGAATTCCCAAAGTCTTGATTTGCTGACATAACTTAGCCCTTTATTTCAGCCCTCCGGGATGCTTTTCCTGCTTAGACAAGAGGTTCCATCATGCACATTTGTCAAACTAAGTAACCGGTTGTGGCATCTTTCCCATCATGCTACAAGACTGCGTCCTCTTGCTCACACAGGCAATAGTTATGCCTGAGGTTTGTAGCTATGCTCGACTATAACTATTAATGAGAGAATGGAGAAAACTACAGATGAATACTGGGTGTTCAGTTGCAGTCAAGACGTCACAATACAAACTTGCTAGTAAGCTGTAAAAATCACTAGTTGAGGTTCCTCCATGGTGTATGGTGTTGATAATTGAAACATCCAAAGAAAAGAGCTTAGGATGATGGGTGACTTCCAGGTGGCAGAACATGGGCATAAACAAAAGAGAGGGTATTCAAGGATCTTAGCTACATTGTGCAACGCTTGATCACAGCAAAAAGGCTGCGTAGAAATAGCTTGATCACAGCTAAAAGACTGTATGCCTGCAAAGGGTGAGAGCCCTTTCCTATGTGTCAACAGTCTTTTTTAGTAGAGGGTGAAGAATTCACGATTTATGGCTTACTCACTGAAATGCCAAGAGTAAACAAATATTTTAGGTCAAAGAGGCACTACCACAAATTCAGAGGTAAAGCTAGTTTCTAACCCCGAAAACATAAATTGTCAGTTTCAAATATCTTATGAAGACTTTTATTCCAAACCTTAAGCCATCTGTCCAATAGATATTGACAACCTATTTAGCACTGTTACTTCGCCAGGAATGCCCAAAGACGACCTTAATAAAATACAATGCGATTATTTCAAAATAACAAATATTTTTTACCATTAATAACGTATATGAGGAAGGAGGATGGTCTAGTTGGCATCCATATTGATTTTACCTTCAGATTTCAGACCTGATAAGCCAAAACCTGGGGTTTACGAAGGTTCTGCATAGAGGCACACTATACCCATTGGTGATGAGATGAGGCCATCATAGTACAGTTCCACAAGCCACACATTTCTCTGTCTTCATTCCTTCCTATATGCACTGGACAATTTCCCTTGGTTTTCGGTGCATGGGAAAGCAAACATATTAGTTTCCAAACTGGGCATGAGTACCTATGCTGCTGGTTGCATTAAAGAGAGTCTCTGTCTATGTTCACATAAAAACACAACCAATTTCCACAATTCAGTTTGCGTTCTACTGCCAATTCCCTGATCTTGACCTGACTCTGAAAGACAGAGCAGCAGGGTGTGTATTTCTGCACATGCTACATGTAGGTCTAGATGCTACCTGCACAAGTGAAATCATCTCTGGTTGTCCAAGATGACTATACCTATGTTTTTCGTTTACTTTTCACTTTACTGCAAAAAGCAGAGAGCCTGGTTGCTGATTGTGCAACAAACTAAGCAATCAAACAGAGATTTCTAGCTGCAGATTCCTTACCTTTGAATTCTCCCCAGATGTCAAACTGGATCTGGAAGATTTTCGTGAGCAGTACCCCTATGCGCCCTGCGTGCTGGTAGGTGGCGTCGATCGGCTCTGTGTCTGGAGTCAGCGTCGTCCGCACCGGAAATGACATTGCGGTTCCTCATACAGGCACCATCGAGGCGACTGACGTCAGTTCTTTTCTTTACGCGCCAGCCAGCACAGATCCAGTGAGAGGTACCCCTCAGTCATTTTTGACTGGTCCTTTTTATGGGCGAGCACAAAGTGCTCCGTCCATTCTGTAATCTCTTTTTGGGCTTGAAACCACGCCCATGCCACTTCAGTCACTTACATTGGTTCGTGGGCTTGCCTTTTAAAATCCGCTTGTTTTCATTTGTGAAAGGCATGCATACACAGCACCGGTAAAGTACCAACATACAAGGCTTGATGTTTTCAGCCTGGAGTCTGGACTACTTTATCTGTTTATTTTCCACGCAGTGCGATCGCGCTGCATTTTACATAGTGCGATCGCGGTGCGTTTTTTTTTTTGCTTTACAACGCTAATAGCTCTTACTCAAACAAATGCGAGACCTGTTGCATTGAAAATGCTTGTTTTACTTTTGTTGAAGCTTTTTTCGAGAAAGTTCTTCTGGTGTGTTGAGGGATGTCTTCTGGGAAGACAGGCATCAAGCCCTGCATGTCCTGTTGTCGGTCGATGTGCATGAGGGGATGCGCACCTCATGTTTGTGGTATCTAGAGCTTGACCACCGGGCAAAGTCAAGCTCTGAGTGCCAGGCCATGCATCCAAAGGCTTTGAGGGAGTGGCCCCTAAATCTGATGGCGGACTGGCATGCGACTTCGCACTGGTCAAACTTTCAGTCGAGAAGAAGGTCCCGGGACTGGTCGCGGGGTTCGAAGTTGGCATCATCCCATTCGAAGTCCACGGGTGATCACATAAGTTGAGGCATAAAAAGAAATGCAAGAAGTCAAAGTGCTCTTCGACTTCTCCTCGTCCATCAGCCGACGCAACGATGGAGCGTCGTCATTCTAGGCCTCATTCAACCTTTGCCTGGACCAACTCCATGCTTCACTGAGTTTCTGGGAGCCTGAGTGACCCCTGCCTAAATCAAAGAGTTCTGCGAGGCCATGCACCTCATTTTTGGGAAGTCTGGCTCCGCTGGTGCACCTTCGGGCCCTGAGAGTCAGAACAGGCCCTATCGGTTTCTGTGCCGGGGCTCCGGCCTCTGTGCCGATGGGCTCCCACGGAACCAATTCTGGATCCGGACTAGTGATGATCATACCACCTCACCCTTCCCTGGCACCAGTCCTAATGCCGATGCTTCTGGTGCCAGCGGAGCCGGATGGGTGTCGTCCGATGCCGAGTTCGGCTCTGGCAGGGGCTTCGCCCTCTTGTTCAGACCCTGAGCCCTATTTCACAAGGCTAGACCTCGGGAGGACATGGAGGAGTTGCTGGACCCTTTAGAATACCAGCTTTATGAGACTGAAATGGAGTGGCGTACAGACTTTGGTGAGGCCAGCATACTGGCCACTTCTCCAGATACTGGCATGCTTTCTCCCCCTACTGTGGCTTTGAAGGAGGGAGCTTCTTTTTCAGTGGTGGTGAGGGGGGTATTTTAGGTCTTGGACCTTAAACTGCCTTCAGTGGATTTCAAGACTCCATCTATTGACAGAGGTGCTGCAACTGGGAGCTTTCACCTCAGAACCCCTGCTCCCATTCAGTGATGTCCTCACTGACGTCCTACTGGGTACCTGGTTCAAACGTAACACATGGGCTGCTATGAACAGGATGATTGCCTGCTCGCACCTGGGGACCCAAGTTTCCTGATTTAACACCCCACCCCTGAGAGCATGGTGGTCCAAGCCTCCACCTATCAAGATGTGTTCCCAACCACTTCCCCAGGAAATCCAAGAGATCAAATTAATTTGGGAAGCAGGTGTTTTCTTCCGCCAGTCTTGCATTGCGGTCAGTGAACTCTGCATGCAACAATTATTCCCACATGCTGTGGAATACGGTTTTGCAAGTGTTGCCACAGGTCCTGGAGGAGGCCAGGGCTATGCTCTGTCAGGCTGTTGCTGATGGGAGAGATACAGCAAAGTTCACAATTCATTGCAGGCTTGACATGACCAGTTGGCTGGGCAAAGTGGTTTCAACGACAGTGGCCATGAGGTGCCACTCCTGGCTGAGGATGTCTGGCTATCCGGGGGATGTCCAGTCTTCTTTGAGGGACATGGACATGCTCTTTGATGGCACCTGTCTCTTCTGAAGCAAGACAGACTCTGTGCTTGAGCACTTTAAGGATTCTTGTGCTACAGCCAGGTCTGTAGGCCTCACAGTGGCCCCTTGTGCCCCCAGTATGCCTTTCGACCCTTTCATGGCTACGGAAGGGGTTCACAACCGTGCCAACTCCCATCCAGCCACTGTGCTGTGCATGCTGCCCAGCCTCTACATGGCCGAAAGCGCGGACCCACCTACCTTGTGGGTCAGAAGGCCAACTATCTGGTCAGTCCGCCCCCCTCCTGCAGTAGTCTCTAAACTTTCATAGCATGCCTCCTCCTCACCTTGGGTTAGTTGGTGGCAGGATTTGCCATCACCTACTTCCCTGGCATTCCATTACTTCAGACAGGTGGGATTTGCAGATCGTCCGAAGGGCCTACTCCTACCCCTTTAAGACTATACCTCCATCCATACTACCATCTTGCGATCCGATGACAGAGCATCATTTGTCCTTTCTCCTTGTGGACGTTGCAGCTCTGTTGGCCAAGGGAGCCATAGAGAGGGTGCCAGTGCCAGAGGTAGGCTGCGGTTGCTATTCCCGCTACATTCTGGTTCCCAAAAAGGATAAGGGTCTTTGCCTATCCTAGACCTACAAGCCCTCAGTCTCTTCCTCAAGAAGAAGTTCAAAATGCTCACACTGGCTTAGGTCTTGTTTGTCTTGGATCCAGGAGTCTGGATGGTAGCTTTAGGTTTGCAGGACGCTTATTTCCATATTCCTGTCCTGCCTGCCCTCAGGTGTTTCCTGTGGTTCACAGTATGCTATGAGCATTTTCATTTCACCATGCTCCCCTTTGGCATTACCAATGCCCCTCGGGTGTTCACCGGGGTGATGGCTGTTGTTGCAGCTCATCTGCGGAGATCAGGGTTTTCAGCCTTCCCCTAACTTGACAACTGGCTGTTGAAGGCGGGTTCACCCCAGGCTGTCATCTCCCACCTCCAGACTATGGTGGACCTCCTGCATTCATTGGGGCTCACTATAAATGTGCCAGAGTCACATCTGACTCCCTCTCAGATGATTCCTTTCATAGGAGCTCTTCTGGGCCCAGTACAGTTTTGGCCTTATCCTTCCGAGCGGCAAGTCCAGGTTATTCAGGCTATGATACCAATGTTTCGGTCTCTATCCTGGATTTCAGTGAAAATTACTGGGGCTGCTGGGCCTCACGGCTTCATACATCCTGCTGTTGACACATGCCACATAGCACTTGCAGGCTCTGCAGTGGTACCTGAAATTCCAGTGGGTGCAGAATCAGGAGAATCTCTCCAGCATGGGCCAGATCTTGGAGGGAACTGCGAAAGATTTACAGTGGTGGTAATGTACCGCGATTGGGCCAGAGGCAGACCCTCTCCCTTCCCCAACCAGATTTGACAGTGGTGACATATGTGTCACTCCGGGACTGGTGCGACCATATGCAAGAGGTGGATATCAAAAGCATCTGGTCTCTGGCGGAAGCTGAACTCCACATCAACATGTTGGATCTCTGTGCGATCTGACTGGAAATGAAAGCCTTTCTTCCCTCTATCAAGGGATAGATAGTGCAGGTGTTCACGGACAACACCACCGCCATGTGGTACTGCAACAAGCAGGGCAGGGTGGGGTTGTGGGACCTTTGTCAAGAGGATCTACACCTTTAGACTTAACTGGAAAAGCAGGGAATATCCCTTGTGGTTCAGCATCTGATGGGCTCTCTGAACGCCAGAGCAGATGAACTCAGCTGAAAATTCCTAGCGGATCATGAATGCCATCTCAATCGGGAAGTGGTGCAAGGTCAGTTTCAGAAGTGGGAAAAGCCTTGGTTTGATCTGTTTGCCTCTGCCGAGAACGCACAATGTCAGCAGTTTCACACGTTGGAGTATCCAAGGCCGCTATCGTTCGGAGCCCCTTTTAGTCTTGAGTGGAGCTTAGGCCTTTTGTATGCTTTTCTACCTATGCCACTCCTGCCCAGAGTTCTCAAGAAGATCTAGAACGACCAGGGCCAAGTCATCCAGACTGGGCACGGGGAGTCTATGAGCTGCTGAACATCTCCATCGATCCACTGATCAGACTGCCCCTTTGGGAGGATTTTTAGGCGCAGCAGCAAAAGGTTCTTCACCCGAACCTGCCCACTCTCTGCCTTCTTGCATGGAGATTGAGCAGCGAGAGTTGACAGCTTTTGAGCTTCCACCCAAAGTCTGTCATGTAATCTTGGTAGCCAGACGTCCCTCCACCTAAACGTAGACGTTTGTTGGAAGAAGTTTGTGGCATGGTGCACAGACAAGTCTGTTGATCCCTTTCTGCCCCTTTTTCTGGGGTCCTGTTGTTCATTCTTTCCCTTTCCCAGCACCCTTAAGGGTTAATTGTCTGCAATGTCTGTTTTTTTACGGTTGCCTGATGAACCTTCCTTGTTTACATCCCTTATTGTACATAGGTTCCTCAAGGGCCTTAATCATATGTTCCCTCCTTCTCTCTTCATTATGCCCCAGTGGGATCTTAATTTGGTTCTGACTTTCTCTTTTCGAGCCCCTCCACAGTTGTCCCCTCAGGGTTCTCACATGAAAACAGCCTCCCTTGTGGCAGTTACATCTCTCCACAAAGTAAATGAGTTGTGGGCCTCAGCAACCTCCTGTACCCAAAAAGAACGTTGGTGTCCTACTGTGGTCATACAAAAGCATTCCGGGTGGGTGACCTACTCTTTGTAGGGCATGTGGGTACAAAGAAAGGTCAGGCAGTGCAAAAGCGAACCATCTTCAAATTGGTCTTGCTCTGAAACAAGGTCTGTTACGTGCTTGCAATAAAGCAACCCCCTGAGGGTTTGCGTGCACATTCTACCTGGGCTAAAGATGCGACCACTGCGTTAGCATGTGGTGTTCCTGTCCTGGACATCTGTCAGACTGCGACGTGGGCATCTCTGCATACGTTTACCAAAACTACTGCCTGGACTGTCAGGTCCAGAGGGACAGGCACTTTGCCTGTTCGGTCTTGCAGGACCTTATTGTTTGAACTTGGTTCGCATACCAAGCTTCGGGGATGGTATTGCTTGTGTATCTATTCAAAGGTAGGGATCTGCAGCTAGAAGTTTCTATCAGATGGACAAGTTACTTACTTTCGGTAATGCCTTATCAGGTAGAGACTATATCTAGCTGCAGATTTCTTACTGGCCCACCCATGCTCCCTGGAAACTGATCTCTAGGGGCAAGGACTCCCGTTTCAGGGCCTTAGTTTTGACACAAAAGTAATCAGTGTTCTTCGTGGCTCTGTGCTTCTGGCATGGAATTTCATACAAAGAAACCGATGTCAGTGCATCTGGGTGTCGCCTATATAGGGAACCGTGATGCCATTTCCAGCGTGGAGAGCGCTGGTGACAGACAGGGAGCTGATCAACGCCACCTACCAGCTGGCAGGGGTACTGCTCACGAAGATCTTCTGGATCCAGTCTGATGCCTGGGGAGAATTCAAAGGTAAGGAATCTGCAGTTAGATATAGGCCGTCATTATGACCTTGGTGGTAAATACCGAATACCGCCACGCTGACTGCCGCCAGCATACTGCGGTGGAAGCGGACATCCGTCTGCCAGATTATAACACATACATACAAAACTGACAGAAAACAGCCACAACCACAAATCCGCCAGACCCACTGAATGTGATAACCTGTTGCTACTACCACCCATACTGTTACGCCACCAATACTTCGCCCTCCAAATAATGATCAACGAATCACCACAGCAGACATTCAACTCCGGTAAACCATTGGCAGTAAACACCACCACAGCGGATATGGCCACCCTAATACAAAACAAGACAACATTGTCCTGAATAAAAAGCCCCCACTTTACACAAATACACACACCCACCAGCAGCACTATAAAACACACATGCACATCACCCACAATCCTTTGCTAACACAAGAAGACGGCTACACTTTGTGACGCTAATCCAGAAGAGAACTGCACACACATATCACAACTACCAATTCATCCGATATGCACCACACACCACACACTCCACAACATCACACATCACCCTCTGCACAATGTACACAGTCCACACAACACCCATGTCCCCACAAAGGCACCCCCGTTTCACCGATGAGGTGTTGCAGGTCATGGTTGAGAAAATATTTAGGGTAGAGCCACAGCAGTTCGGAGCACAGGTCCAGCAGATATCCATTGCCAGGAAGATGGAGCTATGGTGGAGGATCATGGACAGGGTGAACACTGTGAGACTACATCCACACACAATGGACTAGTGGAAAGACCTACGGGGGAAGGTGTGTTCCATTGAAGCAAGGCACCAGCTCGCCATCCAGAGGACTGGCGGTGGACCTCCCCATCTCCCCCACCGCTGACAGCATGGGAGGAGCAAGTCTTGGCAATCCTGCATCCTGAGGGACTTACTGGAGTAGCCGGAGGACTGGACACTGGTGAGTGAACATTTACTACTTATCGCCCCCCCATACCTGCATGCCACCACTACCCCTCACCCTGACACCCATCATCACACTCCATCCCACACAGTGCACCACCACAATTACCAAAATGAAATGTCAAGCTCTGCATGCCATACCCACTGCATGCACATCCCTTCCTGCCCTGCATGTACACCCACCACCAATGCATGCACAGCATGGAGAACTAACAATCCCACAATTCATCACCATACACAACCAAAGGTGTCAGGGCAACAGAAATAATATAGAGGAAGCTAGTGATACAGAATGTGTCACAGACATGTAGCATAATACACCACTTACATCCCCTCAGGTGCCCCTGCCAATCTCAGAGGCGAGGAGGTGCCACGGCTACCCAGTTCCCCACCAGAAGATGTCCCCAGTGATGACAACTCTGGATCTGGATGAACTCCCTGGCCCATCAGGGACCACTGGTCAGTCGTCTACCCCATCCCACTCCCAGTCCACTACAGAGCCTCCCCCTCAAAAACCAACACCACAGCAGCCACCCAACATCCCCAGACCTCTGTCCCCAGGACACGTCAATCAGTAGTGTGCCCCCCTGTACAGGAACCCCAGTCCACACCTCACAGGCAAGACAATGAGGGTCCTGGGGTCAGTGGGAGTGGGCACACCGTTCAGGGAACACAGGCACAGGGGGCCAGGGACGGTTGGAGGACAGCTGTGTGCTAGGGGGAGGACAGGCCCAGGGAACCAACTGCCCAGGAGACACTCACTATTGTCCTGGGGGCTTACCAACAATCCCAGGACAGGATGGGTCAGGTGTTACACATCATGCAGGAGAACCAACGGCTGCAGGGGGAACACCACCAGGAGATCAAGCAAGAATTGCAGGCCCTGAATACCACCCTGGCCTCCATTTCAGGGGTGCTAGGTGATATGACCAACATCATGAGGGACTACACAGCACACCAGCGGGCCCTTCCACTAGCCAGTGTACTGACTAGCCCTCCACATCTGCTGTAGCTAGTGGACAGGAGGCCCTGCCACTGGACCCACAAACCACCAGCACCCCTCCCACTGCAGAAGGTGAACCACACCGCAAACAGTCCCTGCAATCCAGACAGACACCAGAGACAGTTGCCAAGACCACCACCAGGAAACAAGCCCCTCCTGATTGTCCCCCTCGTGTCACACTATGTCACTTTGTCCGCTTAGAACTGCCATTGCTCCCCTTCCAATCGATCCTTGGACACTGGACCTGTGCAACAAACGGAGTGGCACACTACACTGGACTTTTCCCAAACATCACCCTACTCTGTTGCACTTTGCATTGTATACCAATTTTTAATAAACACCCTTGGACACAACTTGAATAATAGTGCTTTATCTGAAGGTAATGTACAATGTATTGAACTGTAATGAACTGCATGGTCCTGTGCAAATGTCCAGTAATATGTTGATCCATCCTTCAAATGTGTTTCAGCAGTCTGTACACATCACAACATTACACTGTTGGAATCACAGCAACATCTGCAATAAGAGAAGGCATAGGTGACAGTCAGGTGGGATGCAAAGGTAAGGAAAGGCATTATGCTACACCCACACAGCACAACACTTAAATTGAGAAATGTGTAGTTCAACAGTCTTACCCGAGTGTCATTGGAAGTACTGCTGTGTCATATGTGTCCTGTTGTCCACATCCTCCTCCTCTTCCTCCTCCTCACTGTCCTCAGTGTCCACTGCTGCCACAGATGCATTGTCACCCCCTCCTCCTGCAAATAGGGCACATGGTGTCTGAGGGATAAGTTGTTCAACATGCAGCACACAACAACAATCCTGCAGACCTTCTCAGGGGAGTAGCATAGGGATCCACCTGTCAGATGGAGGCAAGTTGGGGCTTGGACTTTGCCCTGTGGGCATTACAGTCTTTGAACTGGCCATTGGGCCTGCATGTAAATATGCAGATCTGTATTTTTTGGATTTGGGCTCTTCATCCAACAGGATTACAGTGGTTGGAACAGAGGTATGTGTCCTGGCGTTCTTTGCTCCTGGGTCCTGTTACAGTCGATTTACTCTGCAGCTGGTTCTGGCTGTGTGGTGTGTGTGTGTATGGTGTGTGTTATGCATGTGTGTGTGTCACTCTCCTCTCCCTCCCTCCCGCCCTTTGTGTGCTAGGCAGCTGTACTCACCGTCGTCGTCTTTGTCGGCGTTGGTGCTCCAGGACAACCATGGCGTGGTACAGCATTGGGGAGACTTGCAGTTCAGGTTCCATGGCGGCTGCGGCCTCCTCTGTGTGCCTGGAGGTGAGTGTCTCCTTTTTTATGATGTTTCTGCCAAGCTTTTGGTGGCTTTGCTACTGCTCTGGACTTCCTGGCGGTGTGCTATGTCGTAGTATGGTGGGCGGATCCTTGTCTTCCGCTTGTTCAGTGGTCTTACCGCGCTTGAGGTTGGTGTGGTACATTGGCTGTCTATGGGAGGGATCACCGCCATGGTCATTATTTGGCGGTCATTACTGCCGGCCTGGCGACGGTACTACCGCTATCGCCGGTGTGGCGTTCACCTTGCTGCCAAGGTCATAATGAGGGCCATAGTCCCTACAAGATAAGGCGTTACTGAAGATAAGCAACTTGTCCAATAACTCATCGGGCATTTGCCTTGCAAACTGGGTGTCAACTTCCAATAGCTTTCTGAATTATTTAAAAACAGATTGCTTCCTTTTCTGGTGCCCATAAGAATATTTGGATAATTGTTAAATAGTGATGATAGGCTAGAAAACTGCCAAATGTTGTGATTGTGGCCATTTACTTTCACCATCTTTTTCTGAGCATCTAACACTTAACTGAGACTGCATTGATAATTAATGTATGTCCAATGTGTCCACCTTGTATGGAGATTTGGCCTTAGCAGGTATACAGTGAAGTAATTGTTCCTGTTGCCTGATCAATTCACCTTTTTGGGGAACGGGAGTAAAAGAGCTAGAAAACTCCTATGTTATTACGTTTGGTATTGTCATTTTTTATGATTTGTACCTCCCGAAGTATAATGTTGACCAACATGATCATGTTCAGAAAACTGGCACTTATATGTGACTGTTAAGAAGCACTTGCAGCTTGAACTGGTGACCAGGGAGCAGAAGTCTCATGGGATCCTGCATAATGTCTGTCAGCAAACATTTTAATGGCTCTATAATGATCAGCAGCAGAGTGGCTCCCTAAGAAGTAAGCCCTCCTGACATCTAAATAAGTAACCTTCAGGGTTTGAGACTCCAGCATTTTTATAGCTGGAAAATGTTGCATTTGAGTTTATTGCTTCTGCGGGCCACGCTGTAGAATCTCTCCGACATTACCCCGGATTCATTATAGCGCTTCTTAAACAGAATTGATTCAAGATCACGAATGAATATTTGTGTACCTGATAAAGCAGTTGTGTTTTTTAAACATTTCTGTAGGTAATGCATACTACTTACTTGTGTTCACCTTGTCAGAGTTTATGACATTTTTCGTCCGTTTGAAACACTTTGTTAAATGTTAATCCAAGAAACTATCGGAACTTAAAATAATGATGTAGAAATGATATCCAATACCAAAAGCAAGTTGAGTAAGGCTTACGTGTTCATTGAACATGGCAGGCCTGTGGTGGTTGGCACTCAGTCAGAAGACGCCGCAGTCACTAAACCACAAAGAAACATTTTTGAAATCCAAAAACAACCTTTCTTGTAGGCTACATGCTTTGTGCGCTTTCCCAACCCTGCGCTCCTTGGCACTGCTGTTCTCCACAGTAAGGTAGTTTGTTCCGCGCTTATAATCGGTATATGTTAAATTAAAGTGAGTCTGGTGCCGAAGAGGACGTCACCTGAGAAAGATAGGGGGGGGAGAGCAGGTACACTGTAAGATTGGTCACCAGGCTTTCAAGTGTTCCACTGTAGAATTAGTTACGAGCCTGAATCAAAAACCAATTGAATTACCAAAGATGATACTGTGTTTGAAAATTGCTGTATGATGTGTTGTTTGTTCAGTATGGTGTTTGGTGCTGGCATCAGTTGATGAAGAGGATGAGTTAATTCACTAATACATTTTACTTCTTACTTTTGCTTTTAGCTGCTTCAGGTGTTTTGTGGGTGGCGCTTCACGTCTGTTTCTTTCACTGCTTCTTATGGGCTGTGGGACGGCCATCCCTTTCTACCCTGTTTTGGCCACGTTAGAGCCTTTCTTTTCTTGCTTTCTGTGCCATGGTTAGGCCAAACTTCCTCTTTCGTCTGGGCCCCTACTGAGGGAGAGTACTCCTTTCTTCAGTGTTGCTGCATGGCCAGACCTGAATTCCTTTGTGGAACACTTTGAGGTCATGCTTCTTCCTTCTTCTGAGCAACTACTCAATCAGACTCCTCTTATGTCTTCTGTGGGCCTGCTCTGTATGCCGCTTCTTCTTTGATAACGGGGACACTCTGACAGCCTTGCGATGCTATTTCGGCGGTGAGCAGACTATTAGCTCAGGTGCTGTAGATTTACTGATAAGGCTTATCTTACTGGGATATTACTGTGTCCAGGAAATATGGCAGATTGCTGGGTGTCTGTACTGTAGTAAATTCAGGGTTGTAAAGGGCTGCAGCTGAGCCTCCAGGTACAACTGCAGGTGGCGAAGTTGGCCTCGTTGTAGGCAGATTGATGGCTGTGAGGATGGTTGCTGAGCGTCTAACTGGGGATGCTGCTGTATTTATGTCTCATAACAGCTGTGTTTTGTAGGGTGCTAGGGCTGATCAAAGTAACAATGTAAATTGGTGCTGTGCAAAACAAAGGGGCAGTTTAACAGCCTTTATCAGGTTCTTCACCCATCTTTTTACGTCTAGTCTACAGACAAATGAAGTCGACTGTTATTAATGACCTACTTTCACTAATATATTAAGATGGATACACACAGTGAGCTTTGGGTCAAGTCCTAACTTGTGATAGGATGACTCTCCTGTATGCCTTATTCATCTGCTTCATGCTTGATGGCTTTACTCCCTGTTCTTTGTTTGTCCCGTCTAAGGATCATTTCTTCTCTCTTATGTCGTGCTAGCACTCCGTTAAAATGTATGTTTAATTGCACTTTTCCTCTATGTGCTCTCTGTAGAACAGTGAGGCAAAGCTGTGGCTCAGTCAGGCTTGGCTACACTGTGGCAATGCGTCCCGCAAGTGTCAGTTGATGTTTTAATCTATAGTTTACTTATTCGGGAGAGGGTCAGGCTGGGTGAGTGCTAGTTCTGATAGGCACTTTTAACTGCAGATCCTCCACCTTTTGAATATTCCCTAGGTGTCAGATGGGATCTGAAAACATTTCAGCAATACCTCTGCATGCTCCGCCCCAATGCAGTTATGATCCAGAAGTGACATGCAGAATCACATATAGACATCACTTCTACGTAATTACATAAGTTCCTTTTGTTCCTCACCATGAGGCACACATCTAGGGCTACCTCCTGCCTTTCGTACAAATTGTTAAAAACCCAGTGTACAGGGGAAAATGTCACCTCTCATAAGACTACAGGGTTCAAACCTTGTAGGTACTGTCTCAAGCAGATGTTGGTGACAGATCCTCAGCAGGTTTGTTTGTGGTGCCCAGTGCTAGAACACGACTCCAAGACCTGCACTGACTGAGAGTTGATGAATCCCAAGGTTATTTGGGACCTTGAGACAAAGTCTTACGTTGCCAAGCACAGGAAGACTTTATGCAGCGACAAGTGGAAGTGGAAGGGACGGTCACGGTACTGCTTCTAAAGTTGTTGCTGTGGCCCTCCCTGTAATTCTCGAACTCCAGGGAAGCCTTTTGGGTGTCAATGTGCTTCTTGGACCCGGACCTGAAGTGGTTCCCCTATCGAGCTGATTCCGGCTCTTTGTCCAGAAGCAACATGAATTTCTGTGTCTATTAGTGACACCACAGCAAATCAAACAAATCTGTGAAGCTATGCTGTGGCTCTTTGGCACATTATCATCTCCCTGTCATGCTTTGGGGCCCCAAGGAACTGCAAACGCCTCCACCTAGGATTCCGCCTGTGGGTCCACCCTTGATGCCGCTGGATCCTCCAGAACTGTTATGGACTGAACACCAGCTTCGTTGCTGATGCCGATCCTCATGCTGCAACTGATGCCAGGCCATGAGGATCGATAGTGATGCAGTCGAACAATGAAGTGCACACTATTTTGCTTTCTCACTCTGAGTTAGCACTGCTTTGACGTCCTAAACGGAAGCCACTCTATAATCCTCTGGGGCTACAGCCTTTGGGCAGCTCATCACACTCTGATACTGTAACCTTGCTTCAAGGAAGGGCTCAAACTCTACATACTTTATTTGAAATTTGATGCCTATGATGCTCGGGATGAATCTGCCCAACCATATGCAGATTACATTTGGTATGAGGACCTTCAGGGCACCAGTGGTTTGGATGCATGCTTCACCACATACTGGGTTAATTTAGCCTCTGGGCTCTGCCACAGAAGAAATTGCTTCCTTGGCAGTGGTCATTTGAAGAGTGACCAAGGTTCTCGACCTCCAGTTACCGACTATGGAGACTAAGACTAAATGTCGTTACTGAGATGCTACAGCCAGGGCAAACAAATACCAAGCCCCTGCTTCCATTTAATGAAGCCCTCACAGAAGCTTTCTTGGAGCTTGGGCAAAATCCTGTTCCGGACCGCTGTTGAAAAGTCAGTAGCACAAGAGTATCGCCCAGCCCCAGGTGGTCTGGACTTTTTGACTCAGCATCTCATTCCAAAGAGCTTAGTTATGCAGGCCTCAATGAACAAGGGAAGCGGTAATGCTTTTCCTACCACACCACCTGACAGGGAGTCAGGGAGCATTGAAGCCTTTGGCAAGAGCATGTTTTCAACAACCAGTTTGGCACTCCACTCTGTTGTCGCCAGCAGCCTTTTTTAGGGCACTATTTCAGGTCGTTTGGGACTCCATCGCACAAATCTTACCAAGTGTCCCTGACAAATTATGTCCCTTCTCACACAAGCTATCCAGGATGGCCGCAATGTAGCTAAGTTTACCATCCACTGTGGATTGAATACTACAGATTGCTATTGGCAATTGGCACCAGTTTGGCTATTAGGAGGCATGCATGGATGAAATCGAGGGGCTTCTTCAGCGAAGTTCAGCCCATGTTAATGGACTTGCCTTTTGATAGCTCTCACCTTTTTAGTGAGAAGACAGATTTGTCTCTTGAGCACTATAACGACCTAGAGCCAATGGTGCACTACTCGGGCCTGTCGGCCCGCCACGTCAACTGCACCAACAGTTTGGCCACCTTCCACCCGAATGGCTGAAGGAGAGCAGTCTGTCCATCTTGCATCAGAACGTGCAGGCCTCTCTGGCCAAAGGAGTAGAGAGAGGGTGCAGCATCAGAAGTAGGCCTTAGTTGTTACTCCCACTACTTTGTGGTGCCGACAAAGTATGGAGCCTTCATCCTATTTTAGTCCTTTACCCTCTCAATGCCTTCCTGTAGATGGACAAATTCAAGATGCTCACCCTGCCCCAGGTCTTGTCAGCCCTCAACTCTGGAGACTGAATGTTAGTTTGGGACATGCAGATGCTTCTTGTCATGTCACCATCCTGCAGGCCCAAAGGCTCTACCTGAGGTTCACAGTGGGGTGGCAGTATTTTCAGTTTGCTGTGCTTCCCTTTGACCTCACCAGTACCCCTCGGGTGCTGAAAAAAGTGATGTTGGTGGTTTCAGAAGATCTTCGGATGTCAGGAGTTCAAATCTTCCCCTACCTGGACAATTGGCTGTTGGCTGCCTGGGACAAGCTCGTATTCATCACCCACTTCTGTACTATGGCAAACCTCCTCATTTTATTGGGGTGCTCTATAAAGGTTCCAAAGTCACATCAAATTTGTTTGCAGATGCTCCCTTTTGTCAGAGCCTTTCTTAACAGGATGCAGTTTTGTCTGTCCCTCAAGAACAGAGAGTGCAGGAATTTGGGCTATGATGCGGATGTTTCTGCCTTTATCCTGGATCTCAGTGAGTATGACTCTGAAGTTGCTAGGACAGATGGGCTTCTGCATTCCGGTACTGCAGCAGGCCAGGTGGCTCTGCAGAGGGATCTAAAGTCCCGGTGGGCACTTCATTCACCTCTTTGTTCATGTACATATTTTGGAGAAGACTGCAAAAGAATTGCATTGGTGTTTGCAGGACAGCTCTTGAGTTACCAGCAGACCCATTTTCCTACACCATTCACAGCTAACAGTGATGACTGATATGTTGCGTCTGGGTTGGGGGGACCACATGGGTGAGGTGAAGAGCAGAGGCCTCTGGTCTCCATCAGACACCCAGCTCCAAATCAACCTTCTGGAGCAGTGGGACAACCGCTTAGCATTGAAGTCCCTACTACCATCCATCAAAGAAATGCTGGTGCAGTTGCTCACATACAACTCCACCACCATGTGGTACCACAGCAAACAGAGTGATGTGGGGTTCTGCGCTCTGTGCCAGGAGGCACAGCATCTCTGGAAAATGCTGGAACACAAAGATCTCTAAACAGCAGGGCAGGCAAACTCAGCTGCTGGCATCTAATGGATCACAAGTGGCAGTTACAACCATAGGTGACGTAAGGTCTCTTCTGTCAATGGGGAGAACCTTGGCTAGATCTGTTCGCCACCACAAAGAACTCTCAATGTCAGCACTTCCTTGTGTTGAAATTTCCAAGACATTGCTCTTTCTCTGAGACATGTTCCGCCTAGAGTGGAACTCTGGATCCGCTGTACGCCTTTCTACTGGTACCTCTCCTGCCCCAAGTTCTGAAGAAGATCATGAGCGACTGGACGCAAGTCATCCTAGTGGCACTGGATTGAGCACAGAGAGTGTGGTATCCAGAACTCCTGGGCATGAGCATCTATCCTCCGATCAGGCTGCCGCCTCAGGAGGACCTTCTATTGCAGCAGGAGGGCAGGGTCCTGCACCTGGGCCTGCACAATAGTCTCTGCCATGTTTGGAGATTGAGTGGCAACAGCTGACAGCATTCAACCTTCCTTCTGGGATTGTTGATGTCATCTTGGCAGCGGGGGTGTCCCTTGACAAAATCTTCATGCGCCTGTCGTGGGGGCAAATTTGTGGTTTGGTGCAGTTGCAGTACCCAGCAGATTGACCCACTTCAAGCCAATCTTTCCAAAGTGTTCCTTTTTGTGCTCTCTCTAGCCCATGAAGGACTTGCTTTGGGCATAGTTAAAAGTACCTGTGAGCTCTTTCAGCGTTTTTGTCATTGCTGGATTAGCCCTCTTTGTTTAAATCACCCAATGTGATGTATTTTTGAAAGTTTTGCAACAGTTGTTTCAACCTCCCTCTATGTCATGCCCCAGAGGGACCTTAACTTGGTCCTCAACTAACCGATGTGCACTCCTGAACCACTGCGGAATTATCCACTTTAGGTTCTTACCCACAAGACAGTGTTCCTCATCACCACAACACTGGTGCGGTGGGTGAGTGAGCTGCAAACCCCCTCTGTAAGGCCACCTTTCACTACTTTCTTTTCTGACAAGAAGGATCAGAGAATCCGAGCTTCCTTTTTTTCCCCAAAGTGATGACTCCTTTTCACGTTGGATAAAATATCACTCTATCAGTGTTCTTTGCTCCACCTCACCTCTTTAAGGAGGAGGAGAGACTCCATTGACTGGATCCTTTAGGGCCACTTAGCTTTTACATCGATTGTGCCAGGGAACATCGCGTGGACAATCATCTATTTGTGGGATTCACTGTAGCGAAGAAGCACAAAGCAGTGCAGATGAGGACAATTTCTCGGCGGATCGTGCTCCGCTGTATAAAAGAGGAATCCAGACTTCATGTCCATTCAACCACCGACCTTGTTGATGAGAACTGATTCTGCCTTTTATACATTGGAAGAAGCAGTCCCCCAAATGTTTGTGACCTCATTGCACCAAAGCAAGGCTGCTCCCAGTGTGTTGGTACTCAGAGAGCCTCTTAAGGATGTTTGCTATGCTGTTCCAGGAGCGTCGCACATTACGTTCATTAAGCATTGTTGTCTGGACGGCGAGGTCTGCCAAGAAGGGCATTTTGTCTGCTCGGTCCTGCAAGACTTTGTGGTTTGAGCCAGTTCACGGACCCACCTCCCGAAAGGTAATGCTTTGATATCTATTTAAAAAGTGAGGAATCTACTTTTAGAAGTCTCCTCCACAAGAAGAAGTTACATACCTTATGTAATGCTTTTCCGGGTAGTTACTCTATCTAACTGCACATAGCTCAGCCACCCTCCTGCCCTCCCCATTTTGTGAACTGGGCTCTTTTCCACCTAAAAAGATCCCAAGTTAGAGGTCTGCTCACTGGTCAAAGACAATTTGCTGTTGGGCGAGAAAGGTGTATCCATTTTCCCACTGTTCTTTGTTTGCCTTTATTATTCCCCATGTTGAAACTGGTGCTAAACTCCACATCTACATACACTGCAAATATGTATCAGCAGGGTACATCGATTAGGTAAGTTTGGTTAGCCTAAACTTATCTATATATACTTACTTTCAAAATATTTTGGTCCTCAGTATTTTTTCTACGATAGTTTGGCACACGAATATTTTCCCCGTGATATTCAGGTAGAATACAAGAGAATAGCATAGAACTCCTCAACAAGGCAGCTAAGATACAGATCTGAGTGTGCCAGAACTTCATAGCTGAAATGATGCATTTTGTAATGGAACAGTAAAAGAAGCAATGCTGCTATTCATTTTAATAACGGAATACTTACATATGTTTTCATTCTCATATTGGGACCAATGACTGAATGGAAATGAAGCCATGACTCGCATTTTACACACACCTGAAGGTGTAATGGATTCTTTTACGATGTATAAAAGGCAGAATCAGTTCTCATCAAAGAGGTCAGTGGTTGAATGCACATGGAGTCTGGATCCCCTGCTATACTCCAGGGTGGGCACGCTGGATATTGGTACGATGTACACCAGGCAGCACCATTCTCAGCAGCACAAAAAAACACAATTATTGAATAGGCACAGAATCTGGTCATCCTTTTGCACTCCACAGCAAGTGTAATGCACCGAAAGGCACAGTGAGTTCAGTAGTCGCTGCTGAAACCAGCGGTGATGTGCAGGTCGCGAGTTCAAATCGTGGACAGGACAGCCATCACCCTTCTGCAGCTTGGTGATTTGGGAAAAAGCACCATTTCTTATTTATAGCATTTAGAAATGACAGAAGTGATATGAAAAGTTATATTTAAAAAGAAAAATGTAATTTTATGGATATTAGCATGGGCTGCACAAGATACCATAAGTTGTCAGCAGAGAAGCCTTTGATTTAATGGCCATAGAATCCGGACTTCTCTAGCCCTCTCTAGGTGTGATTGCTACAGGTATGTTGCAAATGACACAGAATTAGGTCCCAGCAAATTAGCCTATGGTTGAATGAACATGGAGTCTGCCCCATCCTTTTACACTTCAGGCATAACGTCTACTGGTAAAGCACACAAGGAAACCTCAGTGCATGGTATGCTTCCTCGCAACGCTGTTTTTGACCAATCAACCACAGCACAGGCTTTGCTCACACACGGGCACGGTGTGCAGTGCAGCGTCCACACATACTAGCACAAACGGAGCAAGTACAACACAAGGTCTGGGGCCTTGCCAGTGTGTTTCACCATTCAGGTACAGGGGTCAGCAGTGGACAGGTATAATGAAAGCTACTTCTCTCATTTAAAAAAATAAAAGCAACACAGTGTTCCTTCAGAGCCACTTGCTAATCTTTAGAAGTGGAAGAGGGAATTGAAAAAGGTCTGAGGGGCAGCAAGTGGCTCGTCTAAATGAGCACAAGTGATCTGAATGAATCATCTTGGAAGACTACCTACTATGCAAGATCTGGCTAAACCGCTGCTTGGGGGTTTTCTGAAACTCAGCTTTAAGACGTTTCCCCTGACAGTGGTGGACTCTCAACTCTTTCACACCACTTGGTGACTGGTGGAATATTTGATTGTTCATCTGTTCAACAAGGAATGTGATTATGCTAGCATTTAAGCCTGACATTATTCTCATAACTGTAGTTTTACAGTTTTATTTATTGATTTAACTTCCCAAGTTTGCTTGAACGTGTTTTGTATTACAATGTGTAATTTAGAGACTGGGAGGACCGATATCTGAATTCCTGTGGTATACTCCTCTGCCAAGCTTTAGCATTCTCCTGCTGCAGATGGGAAGAACCCATGCTCGAGAAAGACCTTTAAATACGAAAACACTGCTGGCCATCAGAGTTGCAGCCGGCATTATAGGCAGATACAACTTAGTGACAGACCACTGGGTTCCGTGCACGCAAGGAAATGTACACTGATTTCCAAAAGCACTGCAGAAATAGAGCATGGTAAGCACCACACATCTATAAAGTTATTTATATTTGCCAGTTACCTTTAGGCAACAGCTCCATGTATGTGTAAGAACCGCACAAAAAACCTTGGCATCGGATCAGCGGGCAGCTAGATGTCCTATTTTTATTTTATTGTGAAATAGTCAAATCTGAAATGGATCACACGGGCAGACCAAAACTATATATTTAAACCTTGCAAGTCACAAGATGGCTGAGCTTTTCAAAGATTCTTTACTACACATCCGTGTTTGTCTTAAAACTCTAGAAAAGCATTTCTAAAAGAATCTTATGGAGTGCAAATAAGGAACGGGTGGGAAAATGATGTACCTGCAGAACTGCCACTGGCAAGAGCTGCATAAAGAGCTTATGGATAAATATTGGGTAAAGGCACATCTTGGGCATGGAAACCTTTCTGAAAGGGTTATAATATATCCCTCTGAATTCTACAGCTTCTGAAGACCCCACTGGCTGTTTTCTGAGATTGAATACCATAGAGGCAAGAGTATTGATAGCACAATATGGCTTCTTAATGGTCTTGCTACAGGAAGGGAGCAACAACCATTGTTTCCATCCATTGCTAGTAGATCTGAACTTCTTTTTTCATCTAGTACTGTAGTAAAACCTGGAAACATGTTAATGGATATAAACCCTGCACATGTGACAGAGCACCCTTGGTAGTTGCCCCGGCACACACAGCTTTGCAGTTCAGAGGTAAGGTAACAGCCGCTCTGGCTAGGTTGCAAATGGTCTCATCAGACTAAGATGGTGGACAGCAAATTCACGGGGGGGGTTAGTACCACTGTTCTTGTTAAGACTACCAGTAGTGGTATGTGAAGGTGCTCCCTGGACAAGAATTGGCCTTATCTACCATGAACCATGAAAGACCATACTCTATGTGCCCTCCAGTGTGGTTTAAGTACAGGGAGTGCAGAATTATTAGGCAAGTTGTATTTTTGAGGATTAATTTTATTATTGAACAACAACCATGTTCTCAATGAACCCAAAAAACTCATTAATATCAAAGCTGAATATTTTTGGAAGTAGTTTTTAGTTTGTTTTTAGTTTTAGCTATGTTAGGGGGATATCTGTGTGTGCAGGTGACTATTACTGTGCATAATTATTAGGCAACTTAACAAACAAAAAATATATACCCATTTCAATTATTTATTATTACCAGTGAAACCAATATAACATCTCAACATTCACAAATATACATTTCTGACATTCAAAAACAAAACAAAAACAAATCAGTGACCAATATAGCCACCTTTCTTTGCAAGGACACTCAAAAGCCTGCCATCCATGGATTCTGTCAGTGTTTTGATCTGTTCACCATCAACATTGCGTGCAGCAGCAACCACAGCCTCCCAGACACTGTTCAGAGAGGTGTACTGTTTTCCCTCCTTGTAAATCTCACATTTGATGATGGACCACAGGTTCTCAATGGGGTTCAGATCAGGTGAACAAGGAGGCCATGTCATTAGATTTCCTTCTTTTATACCCTTTCTTGCCAGCCACGCTGTGGAGTACTTGGACGCGTGTGATGGAGCATTGTCCTGCATGAAAATCATGTTTTTCTTGAAGGATGCAGAATTCTTCCTGTACCACTGCTTGAAGAAGGTGTCTTCCAGGAACTGGCAGTAGGACTGGGAGTTGAGCTTGACTCCATCCTCAACCCGAAAAGGCCCCACAAGCTCATCTTTGATGATACCAGCCCAAACCAGTACTCCACCTCCACCTTGCTGGCGTCTGAGTCGGACTGGAGCTCTCTGCCCTTTACCAATCCAGCCACGGGCCCATCCATCTGGCCCATCAAGACTCACTCTCATTTCATCAGTCCATAAAACCTTCGAAAAATCAGTCTTGAGATATTTCTTGGCCCAGTCTTGACGTTTCAGCTTGTGTGTCTTGTTCAGTGGTGGTCGTCTTTCAGCCTTTCTTACCTTGGCCATGTCTCTGAGTATTGCACACCTTGTGCTTTTGTGCACTCCAGTGATGTTGCAGCTCTGAAATATGGCCAAACTGGTGGCAAGTGGCATCGTGGCAGCTGCACGCTTGACTTTTCTCAGTTCATGGGCAGTTATTTTGCGCCTTGGTTTTTCCACACGCTTCTTGCGACCCTGTTGACTATTTTGAATGAAACGCTTGATTGTTCGATGATCACGCTTCAGAAGCTTTGCAATTTTAAGAGTGCTGCATCCCTCTGCAAGATATCTCACTATTTTTGACTTTTCTGAGCCTGTCAAGTCCTTCTTTTGACCCATTTTGCCAAAGGAAAGGAAGTTGCCTAATAATTATGCACACCTGATATAGGGTGTTGATGTCATTAGACCACACCCCTTCTCATTACAGAGATGCACATCACCTAATATGCTTAATTGGTAGTAGGCTTTCGAGCCTATACAGCTTGGAGTAAGACAACATGCATAAAGAGGATGATGTCGTCAAAATACTCATTTGCCTAATAATTCTGCACTCCCTGTATATACCTGGGCTTTGCCATTCACACCTACTGGTGGATACAGTTGGTGAGACCCTCCTTGCCGGCTGTCAAAGATCTCTAGGGGCATACATTAGACCAACTTCTAGGTTACCTAATTTCTATACATTGCTCAAGTGATGTTTTGCCTCGTGTGTGTTGTTATTCCCCATTCTGAAGAGAAAACTTATACTAGCTGGACTTTGACCCTCTTAATCACCACACCAACCCCAACAAAGTCGTCATACGGGCCTTTGTCTTGCAATATAAATAACAAGATTAAATCTGTATCATTAGTTAATGTGACTTTACCTTTCTCACTGTATTTAGAACTTTAGTTTGCTGATACCACATCTTCAATTCTGAGGCCATGATACACATCATTCCCTACCTTTTTTGTCATATATAGTTTTTTTCTGTTTGTAGAGAGTTCATTTCTTTGTTCATTTTGATTTAAGTGCTCATTGTGGCATCAATTCAAGTTCCTCTTTCATAACACAGTAAATGTTAATAAATAGAAACAGTTCTGTAAAGTTCATCGAAATCTATGATTTCAACACAAGCAACTTTGAGAGTTATCTCAAATTGCTGTCAAGAAGCTGGTATGCTAACCTTGCAGCCAATAAGGTGACATAGATTATGGATAGATAATTTAAAGACATGCTGAGCGTGAATGTTCTAAAGGGCCTCGCAGAATAGAAAGAAACACATAGACTAAGACGCTGTGCTTGTGTTATTACGTTTGTGACATTGGTCTGTTGGACGAGACAACAACCTCCAGTTTTTAGTGAAAAGCAAAACAAGTGTTTGAGGGGAAGAGGAGCTATGTGTAAAGACGAAAAAACAGCTCGTGGAAAGCTTTTGAGACTCTCCTGTCTGTCTTTGCACAAAATGTTTGCTTCCATGGTTTAAAATAAATCCTAACAGGAAAGATTGTAGACCAGTGCAGCCGCCAAAAATCCAGTGGTCCCTGGGACCTTGATAGTTGAACTGGTAGACTACGTGGTATGTGAAACTGCTGGAAAGAACGGTTCCACTTAAGAGCCAGTGACGACGCTCCTGGATGTGAGTAGCCTCAGAACTTGCCAAAGTGTCTGTCTCAGAGAGTTTACAGCAGGGCAAGTGAGATGACGGCAAGTGTAACACGTGTGGAGTGACAAGTAGTATGTATTCAGGGAAAGAGGCAGTTTTAACACTTTCTGGCCTTTTCCTCCCTCTCTAATGCCTTTCCAGAAGTGCACCAATGTTGATTTTGACTTCCTAAGGAAAGTGTAACTGTTTTCTTAAAGTGTAATCAGGGCCTTTAAGTGTCAATCCTTTTTTTAAAAAAAAATGTGTTAGTAGCATTTTTTTTCAGTCACTCAGTTCAAAGACTGTCTAATGTAAAAGTTTTTTACGTAAAAATACGCATTTCACCCATTGACTAATTCGATCTTGTGTTTCTAGGCCCCCATCATTTGAGTCCGACATTGCTAAAAAAACGTTTTGTCAGGTGCTCTTAAACTGAAGACTAGAAGAGGATTCTAAAATAATTAAGCCTTTATTTAGCAGAGGAGGAAAATCGGTGCAAGGGTTCCCACTTGACAGGAATATGAGTGACATTGTTTGGGCCATGATATTAAGAAAATCAAGTTAACATTCTCCAGCACACACTAGTGAGCGTGTAGTACAGTTTACTTATAAAGTTTGATCTGTACCATATGATATGCTTCTTGGTATCAAAATATAATAAAAAACAAACTAATAAAAGTCGGTGGTTTTGGTCTGCACACATGCCACTTCTGTTGTTTCTTAGGACACGGGCAGAACAAAAGACTAGTGCCCACATGGCAGTGATGAGCGGTGTAACATTTGCTGGGAGAGCAGGGTGTATTACTACGTCCTTTTTCTTCAACTTGATTTGTGGCTCCTGAGACCCACTAATGCCACAAGGCATCGCTTTACATCAGCCTGATATTTGGTTAACGTCTGCCTGAGCCTGTCATCTGCTGACATGATCTTACTGTCCGTGTCCTTATCAGGGTACCAGTTTCATGCTCCGTGTATCCTTGCTAGTACTACTAAGATGTCAGTCTGTAGTGCGGAGAACGATAGCAGAGATCAATCTGATCAGAAAACACTATCAAATTAAAACTGTGCTCAAACTAGAACAAATTAATCACAGGAGTGTGTTTTAGCAGTGCAGTTACCAGATAGGATCAGGAAAAAGCCTGGTGGTCCAAAACACAGAAAGGTAGAAGTCAATTCTGCCCCCCCACACACACACTTTTCTGGAAGAAAACTCCCGGCGTGGTAGGGCCATTTTTTTGTTTCCCAGAAACTCCAGCTCTGATGGTGTATTACTTAAAAAGAAAGAGGTTTGCTTAGCTGGGCCACTGTCAGCTAGCATACTCCTCTGCCTGCTGCACAATCATTGCTGCAGACACAAAAGCCTTTGATCGGCTAGGTAAGTGGGGATTTATGAAGGACGATTCTCCTCTGATCTAGCAAGTCGCCAAGGTCTACAGGACCGCCAGAGTATTCAGGTGAATGGAGGACGGAGTATAAGTAGCCAAGTAAGAATTCATAGCCAGACTATAGAAGTGAAACGCACAGGACACATATCATTTGCAAAAAATTGAACTACTTACTGCCTCTTGATAAGTATGTAAACGTTATATAACTACAGTTCTAGTAGCAAGGTAACACATACATTTATAATTTATTCATGATTCCTAAAGCTATGAGTATGCAGCAAGCATATACGGTTCAGTTTCAGTGATTAGTTCATAACAAATATTTTTAATTTGCAAAGTCCAAGATCCAGAAATTGCACATAAAATTGAAATCGGGTACTTTGAATACAATTTCTTAATCTCTTTGGGATAGCATGATTAGTGAACTCGAAAATTCGATCATTAGCAATCATTCTCATTTCTACGCAACCTATGAATATCTGTGAGATTTGGGTATTTTAGGGGTCCATCTGGAGGAAGTCCCATCATTTTGTAGTAAGCCACTGCTGGTGAGGGTGCAGTTGGGTGTTGCTTCAAGTTTAGAGTCAACACATTGCGTCTTTTTGCATCTTCTTCTCCGATATATACAGTTATCAGACAGGAGCTGTGATTTATGTTCTGACATGTAAAATATGGTTTGAGAATAATTAGAACATTGGAATGTTGAGATCTCCATTGAAAACAATAGCTACGGGCTAATGATGGCTGGTATAAACCCAGAGCTCCAACATTCCAATGTTTGTCTTCAAGTTGCTCGCTTTTTAATTTAGAACATTCTACCCTTAATGGGTGGAATATTCAAATAGCCTTATAGACCCTCTGGCTCCGGCTTTACCAATGTTAAAGGCCCTTTACCACGTTATAGGCCTGATCTGCAGACGAGGGCCTATAACTATAGCCCTCAGCAGTGGGCTAAAAGGCTATATTGAAAGTCCAAAAATAATTTAATTGAAGAGTAGTAATAAACAAAGGCTAATTATGTAATAGTGCTTTACTATTGTACCTCAAATTCTGTGGAAGGGCAAATTGGAAAATAGTTATTTTTTTAGTTGATGGATTAATCTTAGACTGGTTTGCAGAAGATGTATTCTTCTCAGAATATAAATTATGAAGAAATTATATTTAAAGGGACAGTGCCCTCCCTTGAATAGGAAGGTCTTTCAATAAATCTGTGCAGAACCAGTGTTCACTAATTAATAAAAGTCACCCCTATGATTCCTCTCACTTTTGTTCTTAGTCCTAGAAAAGGGACTCCCTGTATATACTTCTCAGTCCCAATTGAAATCTTATATTTAAACAAGCTTTGCAGAGACTACCATGTACCTTAAGCTGTCTCGTCCACCTGTGCCTTAAAATATCCTCAAACCATTGATGGACATTCTGTATTTCTTAGCGGTTCTATGTCTATGTCAAGATCATATTTCTTTCATCAATTCATTAACAATTTAGTAATCTCTTTACAATAAGGGATTCACTCCTAAAATCTTAATTCAGACACATAGAAGCTATTTTAGGGGTACCATCACTAATTATTCTAGCATTATAAATTATTTTAATAAACACCTCCAATTTCCAAATCCGTGCTTATTTCCTCTCCACAACCACAGTCAAGCTAAAAACTTTAGTTAAATGTTTAGCTTCACGAGATTCATAATCAAGAGTCTTTTCCAATTAGAGGCCATTAGAGTAATATTTGGACGTATGTTTTTCTTATAGGCATATAACATTGGTATTACTGAAAAGCCTGCATATCTCAGGCTAAATCAAATTAAAATGCCCATAGCTCTAAGAAGCCTTGCTAGGAAAACAAGGTAACCATGAACTGTATAGCAGTGTTCATTAGAATCAATTCCCTAATATTTATCAACTTTGACCCGTTGCAACATAACGTTATCTAAATTTGCATCTTTTTTCCAGGATGCATAATGTGGGTTTTAAGTGTTATTAAAGTTAATGATTTTGTTTATAATACTGGCCCAAAACATCGACCTGTCTCTAGTAACTTATAGGTTTGGTATCTAAACTAACAAGATTGCATGTAGCAGGACTGCTGAGTATCTGGTAAATTGGACAGAAGAAGAGAGAAAAGCTGCACATACACATGGAAAATACACATCCTTGTGTAAACTTGTTATGAATTGGGATCCTTTTAGATCGCTCACCATTTAACCCCCATTTATCTCTTGTACTGTCCTGTTAAGTGTTGTAAAGCTCATTGGATTAAAATGCTATATTAAATAAAATAAAGAATACAATAAAGAATAGGAATTACCCAGATTTTACCAGAATCCTAATATATATGTTTTACAGTCATACAATAAATTGTCTCTTCACAAAGCACTACAGCATTGTTTTCTTTTACAATAACAATCCCATGTTGTACAAGCATTTGAGGTGCATCAGTAAATACCTATGCTAACCTCATTCCAGGGGCTGAGTAACTCCTGATTCAGCCAATAACAGGAGTTGCCAGCCAATTCCGGAGTTACAAGGTTTCTGGTAAAAGTACAACTCACGATTTGTTTTCACAGGGACATCTCTCCGACTCAAACACCAATTTGATGTAATTCCCAGTGTCTTAATTGCCCAGTTGTGTACCATTCATTTTCATTACTCGGAGTTCAAGTCTTACTTATCACAGCTTGTACTCTATGAGGACGACATCTAATTTTGGGCTGTAGAATCTTTCCTTTTTTCTCAATTAAATGATAATATTGTAGTTTTCTCTCACTTAAAACATTGACTCCATTGCAAGTTAATGTGGAGAATAATTTTTCTTGAGTTTTGTTTATTCTCCGTCTTAACTCTTCTTCCATGTTGGTATGTGAGAGTGAGTCACGCCAGAGCAATCTCCTTTGCATAAAAAGAGAACTTGTCTCTTGGAATTTTGAAAACAATATTTTTCCTCATATCATCTTTGAACTTAGGTCAGTTGAGAACTTTGACTAATATGAAGGCTCGGCCAGCCACTCTGTCTCTCCTGATGAATGATAATCCCATGGATGGGATGAAGTGGCAGAGAAAGTAGGACTGTGACGAGGAGACTTAAAATAATTGGGATTAACTGAAAGTAACTGGGCCCAAAACACCTTGCCCATTGTTTTTTGTCATTGTCTTTACTCCTGATAGATATATGAAGCAAATACTTTACTGAACTATGCGTATTAAGGTAAATAGATGACCAGTAACTATCGGTCAAATAGTGTAACATTAATCAGCAGATCAGGCAGAGAATAGCTGCCATGAAGTGAACACTTTCCCTGAACCAGAAACCCCCTCAACCATGCACTGAAAGGTGAAAAGAAGGCTGTAGAGTACCGACCAAAGAATGAAGTCAGCTGGCAGATCAGACAAGGAATGTCTACCAGTAACTGAACATTTTGCCTGAAGGGCGACCCTGTGGACCCTCAATAGACCAGCACAAATACTGCAAGGGAATCCAAGACGCTGCTATCATATTTAATGCAGGGAACTTTCTGATAACATGTGCTGATAAACTGCCTTGTGTAGCCCAGCTGGGCCAGTCACTGAAGCTGGAGGGATCTGCTACCCCCGCCATGCTGCATGCCTTGCAGATTGGAACTCTTACCTTTCACCATCTAGAGGATGAGAATTTGGTTAAAGATTGTGAGACACTTAAGTTAAGCCAGTTTCCAGGCCTCTGTCTACCATAGCCACCAGGAGCTGAAAAATGAAATTGAAGCTATACTTATCATAAAAAAATCTCAACCTTAGTATAGTGTCAAACATGAATGCGCAAAAAGAAGGAACTGACATCCCAAGTGTTCTCCCATTCAAGCACAAACCAGCCATCTTACTTAAATGGAGTCTAAGTCTGCATACACGGACCAGAGAGCTTATCCTCTGAGACTAGTGGACTACTCAGAGACTGCAGACTCAAATAACTTGAGAGTCAAGGTCCCACGTCTGATGCCAGGGTAAACTGTGACGTCAACCATGTGGACCTGACACCATTCTCGAGCCCCTTTTTTTTATCTAAACAGCTAAAAGGTTGGTACAACCAATAATCTGTCAGTTGTGGCTACCCTGAGTGCATAGGAGATCTAGTACACAGATATCCAGAACCGACACTCCTTTATCAAAGGATAGTGTGCTCAATGAGCCTGAAGAGATAGTGTGAACATTATTTCACGAAGGGAGAAGATTTTAAGGGTAAGGAAAAGTCATGGAAGTGGTTTGAAAGTAGTTTCACTAGGCCAGCATAGAGAGAGAGGTTGGTCCGAGAGACTGGCACTCTCCCTTGAATTAGAAAATAGAGACAGATGTTTTATAGGTGATGGCGCTCACAGAGTCACACCAAAGATATAAACAATAAATCTGTGCAACGATGCTCCTGGCAGGGGAGATCCACCTAACTCCCCCCAACAACTCCTAAGAGTGGGTCAACAATATTATATAAGAGTCCAAGGCACACGTTCCCAATTCAAACAAAGTCCATGCCTGTCTTGTTTTATATATTCTCCAGTTCCATGTTGCTTTATGTCATGTTGTGAAGTTCTGTTACGATCAATACAATCACAGTTCCTCGCAATTTCAGTCACCGTTTTAGCCAACACGTGTTTCGTGAAGCGAAAATAGTCGCTGAGACTTCATCAGGACGGACTATTATGCATATCCTCGGTATTACCAATCTTAATTCATTGGAGACCGTATGTATAATCACAAATTTCTTGCTTTTGGAACCCAGATATCTCAATGTACACATTAGTATCCTTTGATCTCTGCATGAGTGTGTGTGCTCCTGAATAGTCTATCGGTCCTTTACATTGTTGACCAAATATTGCAACAGCAAAAGGATATTGTCAACAGGGAGGCAACCTTTTTTGGCCTTTCTACAGCACAGCTTTGCAGTGCATTTCAAGGTGTCAGCTTCACCACCTCTGTCCAAGGTAGACAGGTCTCAACTTTGCCTGGCCAATTGGTGCAATAAATTCGAACCTCAGAAGCCAAAGAAAGGACTGTGACAAGGATAATCAGCAAGGCTAATGTTGGTTTTATGTAAATTGAGAAAGAGAGAGGGAGGCTCAGACAATAAATTATAAAGTTAAGAAAAATAGTAAGGGAGAAACATGGTATTGGTAGAAATATATTCTCTTCTAAGCACTGCTATCAGACATTGTGAAAGGACACACTTTTAAATATAAATCTGTCGGGCCTTTCAAATTTTCGCTTTTGTCTAAATAAAGACTTGTTAGCCCATTCACTATCCTGCTGTGGAAGTAGATTTATTTACTTATTTAGTATGTGTGTAAGATCATGATTACCTGCAAGGACGTCCCAGCACGGACAGAGCATAAAGATAAAAAGAGATGTATTCCAAACAAAAGACAGATGGCATTCTGGGAAGGAAGGCGGAAAGAGTGTTCTACTATTTGGTTTTGAGAAACAAGGAGCCATGGTTTCCTTTGCATCTTGGGCTCCACCAAAATGCTGTGCAAGCCTAACTTAAGAAGTCTCCTGGGTACAAAAAACAAAAAAGTATTTGTAAAAATACACAGGCCGTTTCCTTAATTGGCCCTTGCCTTAATTTGAGATATCTATAAGCTTTTGAATGTTGATCACTTGACAATGGGAAACCAATAGAGTTTAGCAAATGACCAGTTAGGGGTAAGGAAGACCAAGTAGGAGTAAGGAAGACAACGTAGGAGGCAGGCTGCAGAATATTTGAAGTAGTTGCAGATCGCATGTCAGATAGGTGGGTCATCTAGGGTTCAATAGACTGTAGTCATCAAAATGCATGTTACCACTGTCAGTATCGCATTAAAGTGTCATTTGGGTGGCAAAAGAAGCAAAATCTTTTCAATGTAATGTAAGGTGAATTTGTAGAGCGCTGCTGGTCATCCGTGAGGGTATCCAGGCGCAGAAGAAGCTGTTCAGTTAAACCTTATTAACTTGAGGGGCAAGAGAGAGTGCTTGATCTAACATGAGTCATAGGTTACACACACTACTAATAGCAGAGGACCGTCAGTCGACTGACTTTGCCAAACTCTGGAAGGCTCATTTAAATAATTCGCTACTATGGAAATCTTCACAGATAAACCACCTCTGATGTCTGCTATTGCAAATGGTAAATAACTGTAACTTTACAATATTGGAGAGTAATATGTTACGTGTGGGGTAATGTGGGATCCGGTCAGTGGAAAGGTGAACACAACCTAAAATTGGAATCAGAAATGTACTCATGAGGAAACAAGTACACTCCTTAAAGACAGCATAGTTGACTACCTCCATCTGCAAAACTCATTCTAAGTTCTAGGTGCTCCACACATTCCGCATTTTAATAACATACTACACACCTTTACAGAAAAGGAAATGCACACACAGTGGGTTAAACATGCCCACAGACGTGCTTACACACACATAAGCAGACAGAGACACATTGTCTTTCTCCCTCTCGCTATTGGAAGCTATGGCAATAAACAAATCATTACAACACAGGATCCTTGAACATCACTGGTCTCCTCTTGTAATAGCAAGTAAAGCACTATACTCACCCCATGCAACTAGCAGGGTTGTGGAACTTGTTAAAACATCTACTTGTACATGGGACAGGTTGCTTCATAAATCTATCCTGTACAAAAATCTACTAGTGATTTAGGTACCATGTAGTGTGGGGACAAATTGGGGCAGTAATCTCATTAGGTAAGAGCTTTGGTAATGGCCTCTGTGATTATTCCAGGGCTAATACTATAGTGGGGCTTGAACACTAGCAATTGTAAGCCCTATTATAGTAATTTCCTTATTTTACCGCCTTTCAGCAGATCTACATACTGAAGCTGGAGGAAGCATTAAGCAGTAGTTCCAGGGCTGGAATGCCTTTGGGTCTGTGCAAACATTTTCACCAGCTCTTCTCTAATCTTTTACCATACTGAGAAAGGTTGGAAATGTACTTCTGACAAGGACAGAAGTAGAAATTCCTCCAGGGTTGCGAAGAAAGTGCTTGGAGGGAAAGTGAACTTTTAAATGCTCAGTAGATTTTCACATGAGCAACTCACCATATGCATACTTGCTCCTGCTAAAACGGAGTTCACAAATATTTTCTAGGAGTACGATTTCCTGGTCTACTTCTGTAAGTTCTTGTGAATTCATGAAAGCAACTAAAGACAAATACCATGGGTGCTCTTTTGTGACTTTCTTTAGGAATTGGGCCCCCAATTAGGTCAGGCATTAACCAAGGCATTTTGTTTTTATTAAAATTCTATTTCTCTCTCTATCGGCTAGCTTTACCGTGAGTGATAGAAGTCTGCTTTTCCACAAGGAACACTTTGGCACACAAAGTACTTTTGTTTAGTGACAGGAACTACTGTGGCAATATGTGGTTTTTGAGACCAAAAATGTGTTTTTCGCTTTGTGCAGGGCTTGAATCAGGTCCAGCTATTTTTAGGACTTACTTGCCCCTTCTGGCCAGTTGACAAAGAACAGGTGTTCTGTTCAGTCAGAAAGTGGAGTGGCAATAAAAGATGCCTTTAAATTGTGTTCTTGCATGCCACATTTGCTCTGTGTTCACAGACAAAGGTCAAAAGTCAGTTTGTCTTACAATTAATTTCCTTCTGACTGCAGAGTTCCAGGATTTTGTTTGTTTGACCTGCTGTTTAGTGTGTTAAGAGTGTGAAATAAAAGGCTATGGGTGTCAGGTTTTTCCTAACACACAGCATTTAAATGACTAAGTCATCCATACAAACATTTCAAAATATATATCAGTAGTTGTGAAAGGCCAATTTTTGTATTTCTGTGTGATGAAAAAACTATTTTAATTGGATGAAAAAAATCAGAATACTTTGCGTGTTGATGTGCAAAGGATATGTTTTCTGAAACCCAATTGTTACCGATTGTTAATACACTATGTAGTTTTATAAGTAAAGCTGCAAGTTAGTGGAAAGGTTTTTAGTCATTTTGTGGAAATTGACTGTGTGTAGATGACAGTATGCTACCACATCATTGTTTAGTAATATATTTTTTTTAAGTGAGTGTTTAAACAAACTGAGAAACACTCCTGCCCTGATGGCAATGCTATTAGTATACTAAAAGCAAGTCATGGGTCATGTGTCCCCTATTTGTGGGATAGATTCTTTTGATACATGCAGCAAACTTTAGTCTACTTAATCAAACCAAGGAGGTTTTGTTTATACTGCAGAAATGCTGAGCTCCCATATTTGTAGGTACAATCATATGTGAGAATGAAGAAAAAGGCAACTCTGTAAACTATTTGCCTAGGATCACACAATTTGAGAGCCGTTTACGGGCCACGTACATTACAGTTAAGCTGAGTAGATTATTCAAGTTACTCGTGTGTGAGAATTAAGAAAAAGGTGACTTTGTAAACTATTTGCCTAGGATAACACAATTTGAGAGCTGTTTACTGGTCAAATATATTACAGTTAAGTCAAGTAGATTATTCAAGTTACACGACCTGTACACGACTGTAACATTTTTATTATTTTTTCGAGGCCTGTTGTGCAAATGTTTGTTACAATGGTGAGGGCCTGGCAGCTCTCACAACAAAAGCCATGTGAAAACAAGACACTCATTAACAAAACCAAAAGACTGACCACCAATGTCAGATAAGTTGGCTTTGCCAGTGCTTGTAAATTTTCATGTTTCCCAGAATCTTGCTAAAATAGTTACACTGATTTTTCGTTATGAATATTTTTGGGAAATACTAGCATGCATCAACAGTTTACTAAATGATGCTTGAAAGACATACTACCTAAAACTTTAAAGTAATTTAGCAAAACATTTTTTCCCACTAGCATTTTTTTCTGAAAATTTTATTTTGAAAACAAAGAGTCGTCAATCTTGCTTACAAGTTTCTGAAAGCATTTGCATCTCATCAGAGAGCATCCCTTGAGCATTATACCTAGCCTCATTATCAAAAGGGTGTGTACACATTTATTTACTGGAACCACTGTCAGTAGTGAGTGTGACATTACAACATGTATTTAGAGTGTCCAGTCTAATAATAAAGGCTTTGCATTGATGAACCAAAAATACAAGTTCGAACAGCATTAGCACATGAACACAAATATTACCTCAACTGTAGACTGTTCCTTTCCCTGCAAACTGGCAGAAAAAGGGTTTGTTGCTGTAGGGGGTTGGGCCTACTTGTCCCAAGGACAAAAAAAATATGAAAACCTGTTGTCCTTGACCTTAAACAATATGTCCTGGGTGTGGGCTATGATAATTCCACGTCCCTGAACTAGTGTAGAAACTACACTCGATTTGCACGATGAGTCCACCATTTGGCTATCACTTAAGGGATCCAGCTCTTCATCCGCAGCATCTGAATGCATGCTGCTTTGATTGCTTGAGCCATATGTCCTTACTTGGTGATTACTTCTGTAACTTGAATTCATACACATATTCCATACTTTTCCTCCTTCATTTCTCACAACCTTATTTAACAGTTCAGTAGTTGGATCCAACCCACTAGATGCAATTGCTCCAGTGCATGAAGGTAACTTGGTGATTACTTCTGTAACTTGAATTCATACACATATTCCATACTTTTCCTCCTTCATTTCTCACAACCTTATTCATCAGTTCAGTAATTGGATCCAACCCACTAAATGACTGTGCTCCAAAACCCGTACCACTTGACCTATCTAGATGTCCACTCAACTAATGTTTCCTCTTTTAAAATCTAACTGCCATCGGATCTTCTTTTGATACTCAGGTACCCTCTCCCTAACTTCACATTACTTCACTGCACCATTGATACAACTACATCTCTCTTTCTACCAACATGAGACCAAGCTCCAATCTATCTTTGGACCATTTAATAACTCAGATTCTGTAGAAAATATTGTTGTTTGCAAAACTTTCTTCCAGCAAAGTCTCTCCATTATTGCTGACTGGATTGATTCCCTTACTATTCAGTTGAATCTTTGGACTACTCTATTTGCCGAAGAATAATACACTGAAATGCCTCTGTGGCTAATTTAATATCTACAGAAGTACACTTCCATCTCTGAGCCTGTAAATTGTGAACCGTTGTCCAAAACCAAACATTTGTCAGCACGTGTATAAGGAACTCAGTGGCTATTCTTGTAGTTACCTTTTCCAGCATCTTGACTTTTAGCCACTTTCTGAAATAATCCGCTGAGATTATGGCAAAAGCCTAACACTTAGAAACTACAGCAAATGGGCCTTTATATATCTCTGCTCAACTTCCTTGAAGAGCATTTTGGAAACTCAAATGATTACAGACTCGCTACATAAAGTATGGCAGATTTGTTGCACTCGCACACAAGTCACAACCCTGTGCCGAACTATCAATGTCATTGGCCGTACCCATGCACCAGAAAAATTGCTTAGCCTGCCTTTAGTCTCAACATGTCCTTAATGGCGATGATCTCTGCTAAGGACCCTATTACGAGTCAGGCAGAATGAAATAGTGCATGCTTTGATCCGGTTTTTCATCAGCAGCCAAGACTTATTCATTTTTTTTTCCACAGCATGCTGTGCTTCCCCCTACTAGAAAAAAACTTCCCCTCCTCTCCTGCCCACACCCCATGCACCAACCACTGCTTACATTTATCATCTGCTTAGAGCAAACCCCATGCAGTGGCAAATTCCGGTTGCATGACACAACCACGCATGCGTGAACCATGAATGCCTTAACAAAGTGGTCGGAACTATGACCACATCTTTACCATGCACGTTTTTACCACACATGCCTTTACAACTTACTTAGTTGTAAAAGTATGCTTGGTAAAGAAATGTGTGTTAAAGACATGCTTAGTTGTGTCATACACCACCCGCCCTGAGCCCTAAAACCCTGCGTACAAGTACTGCACAACAGTGCCCCCCTCCCCGCCCTGAGCCCTAAAACCCTACCCTTGGGTAAAAAAAACTATCCCGACCCATGCACCCTGAGCCCTAAACCCCAAATCCCCTAAAAACTACCCCCCAAACTAGACCCCAGCTCGACCTCTCCCTGTCAAAAAAACTAACCCTCCCGCCACCACGAGCCCTAAAACCATCCCACCACTAAAAACTACACCCCACCAAACTCGGCCCCTGCTCGACCTCCCCCTGCCAAAAAACCTAATACCCCCACCCCTAAAAACTATCCCCCTCCCACCAAACCCAGCCCCACTTATCTCTCTTGCTTCCTTTTCCTGCTCCTGATTCCTGACAGCTAGACCGCGGTCTGCCATGGATATGCTTTTTTAAGGCACATGCGTGGTTAAGGCAGACACCATGCCACTGCGTGATTCAGGCAACCATGGTTTAGCTTGTGGGGAAACGGCACACATGGCTCAGCCTGCATTAAGGCCATTTCCTGGAAATTCCATGTGGTGTTCAGCTGGTAAAACTCCTCTTTACACTAACTTCCCATTCCATGGTATAACTCATAACCATGTGGTATAACTTGTAACTCCATGGTACTGGGTGGATTTACTGCATGGTAACAGTAAATTTGCATGTGAAGTTGCCATGTGGTCAATCTGACGGTTTAGCAATCCAGGTGGTGTTGTTCAGGTTACATAAATGTATACATATCATCAAATCCACAGACTTTTAAGAGAAACAATGACTATCACACCCATGGAGATGACTAAACCAGTTCAATAATTCTCTTTATACTTATTCAAGCATTCATTTAGCTTGACTCTGTAAGTGAGTGGTTAGTTTATCACTCTGTGCCTAACAGGAATGGCAGTCTCCTTGCTAATTATCTTGTGTTTGAAACTGTTAGAAATTGGGTCTCCAGTTGCCAGAGGTTTCCTCTCTGTCCAGGTAGGGACCACAATCCTAGTTAGGGCAAGTAAGATGCACACTGAAGGTTTAGCTGTGCTCACCCTCTGGAAGCTTGGCACAGAGCCAGGCTGAACTCAAGAGTCAACGTGTAAAGTATTTGTGAACACACACAGTAACACAGAGAAAACACTACAAAAGGACTCCAAACCAGTTTAGACAAATATACAATATTTATCTGAGTCAAACAAGACCAAAACAACAAATATCCTACATACGCAAGGCAAGTTATGAATTTTCAAAGATTAAATCAAAATGCAGTGCTTAAAAGACAATAGCTCCAACCGGGGTTATCTGGTCAGGCTGGGCTTGGGCAAATTCAAACATGCAGTTTAACAATGATGAAGTGCCAGCCAGGCACAGGAGTCATGCAGACCCACTGATTGAGTTAAGTGTTGGTGACGATGCGTTGTTCCAAGGAGGGGATGCGTTGCGCTTGCAGCCGATGCGTTGTTTCCTGATTGGAAAATGTCGGTGATGCGCGGAGGTCCACATGCAATGAGTATTCGTTCCAATGCGTCAGTGCTGACTCAGCCAAGCCAGGGCTGTGTTGTAAGTCGGGGTCATTGCGTTACACAGTCGAATGTAGTACAGGCAGCGACAAAAGCGGCGTTTCTGCAGGGGGATGCATCGGTTCCAAGTGATGCTTCAGTACTGTTGCACAAGTTATTTTGTTGTAGCACCACCATCATCTCCAAGGACCCAGGACTAGATTTGGCACCACTTGGCAGAGCAGGACTCATAACAGAGGAGCCCAGGTGTTGGGTAGCAGCATGCAGGTGAAGTGTTTGATATCCCTGAGACTTCAGAAACAGGAGGCAAGCTCAGTCAGGCCCCTGGAGAAACTTTAGATTACAGGTTGTATAGAGTTAGATCCAGTCCTCTCACTCCTAGGCAAGAAGTAGCAGTCAGCAGGCCAACGCAGCAGAGCAAAGTGTAAGTCCTTCCTGACAGCCCTGCGGTCCTTCTTCCTGGTAGAATGTCCTTAGTCCAGGAGTATTCCCAGTATATGGTGTCAGAGGCCCAGTACCTACACCCAAATGTGCCTTTGAAGTGAGGGAGACTTCAAAGAGTGGTTTAGAAGTGCCCCAGTTCCCTTTCAGCCCACACCTGTCTGCCAGGAGGTCTGTGGGAGATTATTATTCCTTTATGTGGGGTCAGGCCATTGCCCTTTGAAGTGTAAGAGCCCCTGCACCCTTCCTGTCCAGGAAGACCCATCAGTATGCAGATTTAGTGCGGGGCGTTGACTGTCTACTATTTATGGCTGTCTGGCTGGAATGCACAAAGGTAGCTGCCATCTAACCTTACACAGACAAGACGTGGATTGGAGGCAGGCTAAGGTACAGGATGGTTGAATTAAGAAAATGTCAACTTTCGAGATGTGACATTTTAGGACCTGCAATTTAAAAATCACCTTTACTAAAAGATGTGTTTTTAAATTGTGAGTCCAGAGACACCAAACTCCATTTTTCTATCTTTCACATACTGGTCTATGGTAGAGATAGCCCTTGCAGTGTGAACATTTTCACTCTCTGTACATGTTAAACTTAAAAGTACATGTCGAACTTTTAAATACACAGCACCCTGCCTTTGGGACTAACCATGGCCTACCTTAGGGTTGTCTTACATGTAATAAAAAGGAATGTTTGAGCCTGGCAAGTGGGTATACTTGCTAGGTCGAAATGGCAGTTTAAACTGCACACGTAGGCTCTGCAAGAGCAGGCCTAATACATGTTTGAAAGGCTACCACAGTGGGTGGCACAACCAGTGCTGCAGGCCCACTAGCAGCATTTGCCTTACAGGCCCTGGGCACACATAGTGCACTTCACTAGCGACTTACTAGTAAATCAAATATACCAATCATGGCGAAGCCAATGTTACCATGTTTTAGACACAGAGCACATGCACTTTAGCACTGGTCAGCAGTGAGAAAAGTGCACCGACTCACAAAGCCAACAAAAAAGGCTCAGAAAGCAAGGAGGAGAAAGGCAAAAAAGTCTGGGGATGACCCTGCATAAAGGGCCATTTCCAGAAGAAACTTTTGAATTTCCTAACCTTCTCACTGAAAACTATGCTGAACATTTCCTTGGGATTCTTAACATTCTTGCCAATTTCCTTGCTCCCTAGATGTTCCTTCCTTTTCTATAGCTCCAATATTTTGGTCTCATACGTTTCCCCCTTCTTCAACTATGTATCCCAGAGAACTCAGCTTTAGGATCTGGCTTGATTCCTGCACTCCTCTTTTTGGGATCATTCTAAAATCAGATCACCTTTCTCCACCACATACATTTTACCATTTTCTTCTCCCCTGAAGTTCGGTTTCTTCCCATAACTAACAGTGATATGTGTTTTATTACCTGTGTCCTGAGCCCCCAGTGTTCATCTGTGGAAAATAATTTCCTATTATCCCATAACTTTTCAATTAGTTATTTCCCTAACATGGTGAACCAAATGTGTGAATCCAACATTACGCCATCGTCTTTCCTGTCTCTATGAATAATATACTTTGGAAACTCTGCTCTGTTCTATTTTCACTCACTTATGGAAAACAGCATTGGTTAATAGATCTGACTCCCACTCTTTATTTTCATTTACCACTATTTATCTCATCACTACTTGCTGTAATGTAGACCTTTCTGAAGTTCTAATTTTTCCTGAAAATATTACATATATTCTTCAACGCTAAACACCATGTTTGTGTAGGTGATAAAAGATTCAGCACCCGAATCAGTGGGTCAACGGTTTTCGCTCCATTTCTTAGCATCACTTTGTTTTTTAGACCTCTTCCCGTAAGTTCTTCTTGCTGATGACATTAGCACCCATAGAAGGCCGGCTTCCTATCTTTTTTTTTTAAACATCTTTTTATTGTTTTTTTTAATGTATCAGTAAACAACCCCATTCGTTCCCCAAACGAAACGACTGTGCACAACACCCGTTCGGCCTAATATTTCTTGCAAATATTGCTTTCCCTGATTCAATACTTTGAAAATATTCATTGTTTTACTTGGACAACTAAGATCCAACCCACAACTTCTCTTGTACGTTCTTGCTTTAGCTTTCACAAGTGTTTGAACTCTTAGCACCTGTTCATAATAAATATTTTTGAAATTGCATGTCACAGCCAATACTTTTAATGCTGCCAGATGCTGCAAGGAAAAAAGCCTTTTGGAATCCAGTTAGGCACAGGTAGTACTTCTTTTTATTTGCGGGACAACTTATTCAGCTAGAAATAGCGCTTTATTGCCAGCACTCGCTAGTGCGCTTCTATTTACTGGCAGTAGCATGGTCGCCCAATAACGCAACCGTAGAAGTGAATACCTGGAATGGCCTGCAACATAGTTCCGTGCCTTGCCGTTGCTAGGCGAGGAACACATTTGCACATTTAAAATTGAGATTGCATATGTAATGCTTGTTCGTACGTATGCATGCTTACTGATGACAGAAGCTGTATTGCTGTCTGACATTCGCATCTACATTGAACCTTTACTCCTTCCACACTTTGCTTGGCCTCACTGAGACTTCTGTGCAAATCGCCATTGGCACCAAGAGGACTGCGGAGATTCCCACACGTGCTGCAGAACTGTTGGTGATGTACAGTCACGCGGCAGTGTCCCAGTGAGCCTCCTGACTCACTGGGCTCCTCTCTGCTCCTGGACACACTGTCCGCGTAAGGAATAAATAAGGTTATTCAGGAAGTCTGAATCCACACACGAGCAGGAAGGAACAAGTACACCCCTTAAAGACCCCCCAGCTAACTGCCTCCACCTTCATTCAAACCTCATTGTATGGTCGAAGCAACCCACACTTTCCATACAGCCCCTACTCACACGTCTCTCCTGACAACCTACCACGCTTCCTCATTGTTTCTTGATGTCACATGGGTTTGCCTTATCGACCAATCAGATGCCCCAGAACATCTTGGTTGCCTGATACAACCTTGCATCCTACGGTCGCAGGTAGCTTATCATTTATGTGAGACACATGCTTCGATGCGAGGAGCAAAAGATTCAATCGCCTTCAGTTGTGGGTTGGGCTTTTTAATAAGAGTAACTTTGTGGAGCAAGCTACTGATGTGCTGAATAAACAAATCATGTTTTTTTATGTATAAATCCGTTTAAAAGAATCTGCAGACTCGTTTATTCAAACAAAAAATCCATCACAGACAATCCCTATTCCATTGCCTAAAACTACTAGAAAGAAATGTAAAAACTTAAAAAAAGTGTTACAAATGTCTTAGTTGTAAAGTCTAAATTCTGCCTTTGTAGAGTGCTCTGACACCCGTGAAAATGTATTGTGTAGAAGGAAGACTGTGCATAAATATAAATTGCCACTGGATAGTCTTTAATGTTGTAAAATGAAGACTAAGTACTTAAGAGATAGTAAGGTCAGAAATATGAACAAAGCATCTATAGTAACCTGGCCAAAATTGTTCAGCTGTGATCCACTTCATTGGTCTCCCTTGTGTGACAAAATCAATTACTTTCTTGATGATTCATCCTGTGGATGACTCTGGCACTGTTTCCGGTTTAGCCTGATGTGTGGGAGTAGGCTCTTGCTGAAGAAACAGCATGTTGATAGTGGCAGTCAGCTACCCTCTGATATGTGATGTAGTCTTCTGCTATGTAGTGGTACAACTGGGCTGCTGTAATGCAGGTTGCATTCCAGTTGGTTGTTCAGTTACGGTGTTTGGTCTTGCCAGTTGCAGTACATTAAATATCCTAGTGCACAAACATTAGAAAACTGCTTGTTTTTGTCACTTCCCCCCTGGAGTAGTCTTCAAAGCCAAACACCGTGGAAGTCAAGTTATTTTGGAGATGGTCACAATTCTGGCGAAATACCACAGGCCAGAAATAGCCATAGAATGTTGAAGTTAAACTAAAATTCACAGTGAGGGGGGTGGTTTGAACTCTTTCGGCCAATACTGCTCTCTGATGAGCTCAGACTAGAGCTATGGCGTGAATCAGGAATTTAAAGATATATTAATTTATAATGATGGCCAAAATTGCATGAACTACAAGGCCCAAACTACCAGACACACAAAGAAACTTGAACTGTACCTTCAGGTCCGTGCCTGGTTTGATAACTGAGCCCTAGATACCTGTGTTGGAATGTTACCGCCTTCTCTGTTATAAGACTGCTTCTCAGAGCTTTCTGCTAAGGAAACATTCCTACAGCCTGGTTGCATATAGACATGGTGTGTGTGTGTTTAATAATGTTTCTATCCCCGCTGTAATATATTATTTCAAGTATGTGGCGTAGTTAACAAGTTATAGTCTTATTTTACCAACATGATGCATTTTTACTTAATCCAACCCTCTTTTGATGTTTTTGATATTGATTGTCGATTACAAGATCTCCAAAAAATGCTGTAATCAGTCCTGGAGTTTTATGGAATACTGTAAAGAACATGTTTGATCCCATGCTTGTGGAAGTCCTCTTCACTTTCAGTGTATGCCAGAAAAATGTTTACTTAAAATCCTTTCACACTTTGGTTTTCTCATTCTGTCACCACTTCTAAAATGTGGTGTATTGCTTGCTGATTCGAAATCTTAATAATTGTTAAATAAAAAAGTAACAAGTTAACCATCATAGTAACTTTAATTTGCTCTCACAAACAGCAAGTGAAGGTTGTTGATCCCTTCCTTCAGTTTCCACCTGCTATTTTGATTTTATCAGAGGGCTTACTAGTGGCAGAAACTCAGTGTCCCATTTGTGATCTTGATTTGGGGGCCTCATAATTCTGTGAATTAATGGAACTCATAAAACTATATGTGCATATTTCGCATTTCTAATGTGCTAACACCAAAAATGGAATCCAAGTGCAGCAAAACCTCTTTTAAAAACCTGGAAAGAAAACCAAGGAGGACATGATATCCATCATGTTTGTTACAGAGTACCCATCTGCCAAAATCCAAATCAGGCCATAGGTTGGATGAATAGAGTGTTTCTTCTGTGATAGCCATTTAAGATTCCTGAAACATCTCAGTCAGGCGCGCCACGTTTCGGATGCGAGGCGTCTCAACAGCTGCACTGCTTGGGTGGAGCGAGATATGTGGTTGCCCCACATTTTTCCATACCTGCAGGGTGGGTGGTAGGGTGGATGTCGGCAGCTTGGGTGCCCAGGTTGATGGTGCAAGGAACACTATTTTTTTGGTTTTTATAAAATACACAATCCAAGATGGTGTCTTTCCCATTTTTCCCTGTGGATGATCCCCGATCCAATTTGGCGGCAGTTTACTTCCTATGGAATACTTGCTATTCCTGGTCACCTTCCAGTATATAAGGCAATGGGACCTAGTCTAAGTGTGTTGCAAACGTTTCCGTTCTGTGTACATTCTCCTAGTTATTTTCTTTTTTTCTGACTAGTTTTTCTTGTGCCTTGCTCCTGGTTGGTCTTCTCAGCATTTCCAGCTCTTCTGGATTCTTCTTGGAGGTTTTTGCTCCTTTGGCTTTTCCTCCTTCGAAGTGTTTCCTTTTTCTAGTCATCTGTAGTGTGGGACACTCCCTGTTGGCAGGGCGGCTTTGAGAAGGGATCACCCTTTCTTTAGAGTCAAGCTCTCCACGATCTGCAGCCGACCGCCACTCCCGGCCACCGACAATCACTGCAAAAAATTAAAAAACAGGGGCCAAGCCTTCTTCATCTATGCTTGAAGGATCTAGAACTGCTTCCTCATCAACATCAGAACTGTGCCAACCCTATGAAACGTTCAGGAAAGAGATGAAGAGCCAGCGCTTTAGAAAAGATCCAAGAAGGCTATATCTCCAGGCCATAGTATTCACCATCCACAATCATCCTGCTTCTTTGTAAATGATCCTCATTCGTAACTTTGGGCTCCAGCCCTTTTGCATTGCTCCATGCTCTTTGCTAGATTCACACAATACAAATACCTACATATGTTTACTATAACCTTAGAAGCATCTCCTTTAGGATGATTATATCATATGAAGAAAACAAAACCAGTTTCAACCGAATTAGGCCTTGTCAGTGGGGTACAGCTTGAGTCCTTTGTCAGAGAGAGAGCAAGGGTCCCGCAAGTGGGCATATCTGGTGCTCGTAGGAAAACAGGTGACGGGTGGAATGATTGAATTAATCTCAGCCACTGCTGTAATTTGGGCGGATGTTCATGGCCATGCTCTTGCCATAATCCTTTTGCAGACAGGAGGTTCTTTGGGATTTATTATTTCTTCCAGCAATCTACAGTCAAGAATCGCTTCAATCTGGAACAAAAGTTTTTTAATCATATACGTTGCACATACCTCTCCTATATGACCACTTCCCAGTTCTTTTCCCTCTCCAAATGATGGAAGTACAAACATTTCCAATATACCTTTTTTGAAAAAGCCGAGCAGGTGGCCATGCTTGCACTCCTGCCATTTTCAGTGTCTGCATCCTAAATGTTTGCCTCTTAATATGGACAAACATTCACTAAAGAATACCTTAGCAGCGCTCGCAGCACTCAACAAAACAAAGACAGGGTCCGAGCTAGCATCAACATTCTAAAGATTAAATCAGGTACACTTTTTGGCAAAATCCCTTGAAAACAATTAATGTAAAGATGGTTGCACAAAACAATTCTTTCTACTCGAGCTATGTTTTCTGCCCGCAGATGTCCTCAGTCTCATTGTTGTGCACTAATTTGTCCAGAGTAACTAAATGTCAGCCATCTGTGCCCTGACGTTATTGAACAACGTCTACAATCTCTTTAGGACTGGTTGAACCTCATCCTTTGGGAAAAATGTTAATAAAATCACAAATTAGGTTCCTTGTGAAACCACACCCTGGGCACTTCCATTCCTCATAGAGATTCGAGAATAAGTGACCTGCCACAAAAAAAAATATGTTGACCATTGGATTTTCACAAGAGGGATTTTTGAGGTTATGAACTTTTTTGAAAACATTCTATTCTAAGGTGAGCCATGTATATTTTATTATCCTTTAAAAGTGTAAAAAAGTTAAACTTCATGATCACCGCCCCTGTCAACACTAGAATAAATTTTGGCCTGACCTATGGATTTAGCAGTCAAAAAATCCAAGAGAAACAAAAAGCAATACTAAAAATCAGAATCAGGTGCATACCTAACAGGCCTGTTTGGCTTGTGGTCTTGCCAATAGCAGAGAAACTTCACTATATGTGGCCGCTAATTTTCTACAGGTTTTTACTTGCTCTTTCTCAGAAAGTCATGGGACTGTACCAGGGCCAGACACAGAATGATGAAAAAGCTCCATGTTGTCAGATCAATTCTTTTTCTGTCTTGCGTTTTCATGCTACAAACCAGTGTATTCTGAAATTAGTGATTCTGGTTCAGGTCGATTGGACAAATCAGAATAAAATACCTGAAAACAATACTTTGTTAAAAGCAAAGATGAACTGGGAAAGATATGTCCCACTGCCATGAAGCCATCTGATATTTGTTCTGATCTTTTCGAAATTGAAATACTTGCTTAGGTCCCTTATACAAGTTACCAAAGCTGTATAATGGAGAGGCACCATCCCAGTGTCATCACAAAAGAAAAGCTATTTATCTTTAGAAAATAGAATTTGTGTACCTATTGAAATGCCAGGCAATGTTTTTGCCCGAAGCCTTCATAGGTATTTTCAGCAAGTACATATTAAATGTGACGTGTGGTTGGTAATGCCATTGTCACTTAAATATAATTCATTTGAAAAGAAGTGCTAGGAACAGTGGATCAAGGAAATATCTTGTGTAATCCAATTTCCAAATATGTTATTCTTAAAAGGCAGCCTCTATGCATTGCCTTTATGGACTGTTCCACACCCAGGGTTATTGATTATCCTCTTGTTAAATACTTTCAAGCTTTTTAACAAATAGTGCAGCTCTGCTTTCATGAGGTTAGGTCCCTTATACAAGTTATCAAAGCTGTATATTTGAGAGGCATCATTCCAGTGTCATCACAAAAGAAAAGCTATTTATCTTTAGAATATATAATTTGTGTACCTATTCAATTGTGAGGCAATGTTTTTGCCTGATGCCTTCATAGGTATTTTCAGTCACATTTAATATGTACTTGCTGATTATTGATTATCCTCTTGTTAAATACCTTAGAGCTTTATAACAAATAGTGTAGCACTGATTTCATGAGCCAGTATTCAGCCCATAGAGTTAACAAGCATAGATACACAAGTGTGCTGTGGTTGAGTCTCAGCACCTCTTATATTTTCTGCATGTAAATAGGATGCATGCAGTCTTTCAACAGGCCAGTTTATGTGTCTCTTAGACTGACAATGAAAAACTTTTTCCAGCTCTTTGTTGATTTTGTGGTACTGGTCGTATTAGCAAATAATGTATTGGGGAAACTTACAGAAACATTTCCCAAATGTTCTCAGAATAATCATCATGGGACATTGAGGGAGAAAAGGTGAGTGATCTTTAATTGATTATGTCATTGCAAACCCAAGATGAGAAAAGTTTAAATGAATGGGATGAAAGTCCACTGCATGTTTGAGAAACGCTAAATCATTCTATCCTGTTAGTTATTCTTGCTGTCGCTATGTGCACCTCTGATGGTTTTAACAATCATGTGTGTCCTCTGCAAGTGCTCCATCCTTTTTCTTTTCTATGTGGGGGCCTCCAAAGAAGGGGGAACACACAAAGAGTACTCATTCTTTGTGAGACTGATTCCTGGCCCATCACTTCATGTTGTAGTGTGACAGGCCCCAGTAGCAGTTGCCTAATATTGCATGGACAGAAGACTCTTTTAAACTCTGCTGTTGTGGGGATGACGGTGTCTGTCCAGATCTCGAAATGGTGGTCTCTTGCATCTTATTTAGTATGTGTCGGTTACTGATATTGGGTGAATACTGACGTATATGTGAGCCCTGGTGCATGCTGCACATGTTTTTGTCCTTCCAGAAGCAGGCTTAGTCCATGGTGGACATGCTAATTTGCACACACTGCTTCCTCAGTTCATCTCTTTGAAGCTAGTAGATGTTGCTGAATGAAGAGAACACTGTCAATGTACTGCCTTGTCATATTTAGAATTCCTCCTGTTCTAGTAAAACCCACTTATCTCCCTCTTCTTCTGTTTCTATTGGAATCAGAGTGGTGAGAACAAAAGGAGATGGCTGTCAGATATGGATTTATCTGAACTATCTTTTCCATGTCCATACGGTCTGACCTGTAATTCTTGGCTTCATAATCCAGGAAAGGTTGGACAATAAAAGGAAGAAGCACTTCTCCAGGATTGTACTACTGCTTGGTATGAAAAGATTTGTGTAATTATTCTTGTCCCTAATAAGACCCTAAAGCACTTCTGGGTTTTCAGCTAAAAAACAACTCTGTTGTATACAGTTGATGTGTAATGTATGTGGGACACATTGCTATCACGCGTGAGGGTTAGAAATGCACTCTAATAAGTTCTTAGCAAACTTGTGGTTGTGCATAAACACGAAGTGGAACAGAGATTTTTAGAATAGATAGAGTTACATTTTCAGGTACGTACCATCTTATTGGTGATTGTACTTGGTTGACAGGTTGTGTGTTTGTAGCATTAGGTGTCATGTGGGAGGTTGAGGGGAATGTTCCTGTTATGTGACAACAATCTTGAAGGTGCACTTATTCATGGAGAGTGACAGAAAAGTATGTGATATATAGAGTCAAACTTGAGGATGCATGCCATCCTCCTCTATTCTGACCCATGTCTGATCAACTGTGTGGAAACAGCAATGAAAATTCATTTAATAATAACTGGAGCTATACTATGCACTAGTGCAGATTCCTTTAGTGTAGCCATAAAACAGAGAACTTTTAGCAGCAGAAAGCCTTGGTTGTCTCTGGATATATTCCAGTGTTGTGAAGTCAAGATGTTCAGTCGCAAATGGAGATGCATGCCGCCAACTGGCAGCACTGGAGAGTCATTTCTGGGGAATTGTTTTAGGAACGGGTCTGGCATCGCGAAGGAATATTCATAAGGTGACAAATTTGTGAAAAGATTATATATCCACCAGAAATATAGTTACATAAGGTATGTAACTCTGTTTGTGAATAAACCGAAATTCTAATATGTTATTATTTAACAGGAGGAACATGTTTTTATAATTATAAATTAACTGATGCAAAAACTGTAATATTACAATTTGCAGACCTTTCTAAAATCTAAGTATTCTTCTTCTGATATACTTCTGTATTGGATCGCAGAGAACATTAATCAAGTTCTGATCCTCCCTGCTTTTTGTTTGTGTAAAATTAGTTTTTATTTTTTGTGGACATGTCAGGGTAGCCTGTGTTTATTTCATCCTATGTATTCTGTATTTAGCTCTCTATTAACAAGAGTACTTGGTTACCAGTGCAAATTTTCATCTGTGCAGAAAGCAGCAGGAGCTACCAATAATTTGGTTTAGAATTTTAGACACACGAGTTCATATTTTCTGGCTAAACTACTGCTGTGTTCCAGAGAAGATAGCAGTGTCCATTATATGCCTTATTTGTCAATAAGGAGCTTTTACATTATTCATTGGACCAAGCTGCTATGTTCATAATATAAGAGGCGTGTACATATCTACTTTCCATTGCTTTATCTGTACAATGTCCTTCCACACTGTAGACATAGATTCTATGTTACAGTGGCAATTTATTTTTTAAATGTATTACCTATGCTTATATATTGAGGATCTAGCAACATGGGCAGCAGTACCTTTTGCCTGCAAGATGTAGAATACATCAAAAGTGCATAACTATATGAACGGCGGCAGTGGAACTGAAAGCATCAATCATACGTCTTCAGTTGAAGTTAGAGTAAAGGATGTTCAGACTTTTCCTGAAGGCTAGACAGTTTGAGTAAATATGACTTTCTCTGGGAGGAGGTATACAATTCTAGGATATTGGCATTAGAAGGCCTTATTGGACGTTTTAGTTTTCTTCTTCTCAGGTATTTCAGCTATGCTTCTGCTGCAAAAACGATAGTGTGACCCAGTACTTTTGCTCTACATTGGATCAACAGGCAAATGGTACACAAGTCCCACATCAGCGATTTTGAAAACCGTGTGATAGCTAGGTTTCTTAGGCTGAGAACAATTAAAAAACTTCACTATTAGCATGGGTAACCACTTTGAAGTACTATTGTTCTAATAACAGGTGGAAGACACCATCTACTCAGTAGACCACTTCATTGACTGCCTTCACAACAGAAACCTAAACATCCAAAGAAATGTTATTGCTCTATATCACCGACTACTAATCATTTTTACCTAGGTGTGTCAAGTCACACAATAATACCACATAATTGTATAAACATGTATGTGCTACGACGCTAGTACGAACCTAGCTGAACGGCGGTGGAGTTCTGTACAGGGTAGAGTTTTGTGATTGGAAATAGTCCCCCGGTCCTGATGAAGGCCCTCTGTATGTACTAGACACTGGCAATGGTTACGACTATAGTGCTATATCTAGTAGGCTAAACAATACATGTCTTGTGTGTTTTAAATTGTAAATATACGGGTGGGTTATTTAGGGATGGACAGCCATGTGATATTCACTGAAAATTGGCAGGGGTCCCGTTCCTTGCAATTCACAGCTCCTTTTTATATTTAGGGGTAGGGATCTACTTTGTGTCCATCTTTTTAGCCTCTACTGGCTCCTCCAGCTCCGGGGTAGACCACCTATGTTACAGCATCGATAATGTGGTTTTACTGCTTTTGACTACTGTAACAGGCACAGGGGCTGCAAACGGCTCTCCTTGTTCTAGCTGAAATATATGTGGCATTTTGACAAAAGACCATTCAGTCTTACACAACAGAACACAAAAACCTCCCAAGAAGCCACCACCTGGTTCATTACTTCAGACTGTACCACATAGTCTACAAAATACTGCAATGCGAGCGCAGTCTAGGCCTAAGTATCTAGCTGCCTTTTCCAATTGCTAGACATTTCCAGCAGTCCTATTGGATATCTATATAGAACCGTCACAAAGCACCATAGCCACAAAGACCTGTAGTTCCACTATCATAGACCATCCATCTAACTTAAGGCTCATTGCTGCTCCATCAAAATCTGACTATTAGAATACTTCCTAAGCCCAAAGAGTTATGGGTTTGCATATCTCTTAGCTGTGTGTCTATTAAAGATAAGTCAGTAATTCAGGCAAACTATTTGTCTGACTTCAAGTACCCACCAGGTGAGTACGTGCCACCGTAATGTAATGGAAATATTACACAGGTTTTTTAAGCGGTACAGTCCCGTGTAAATTCTATGGAATTTGGGTTCTGTCGAGTGTTAACAGTATTGTGGCAGAGTACACACTGGAGTGGAAAAGATGAGGTGAGCGTTAGTGCAAGAAAAATATCCCCCGAAGGCTGTTCAGAAATAAAAACACAGCAATCTCTGCGCAGTGATCCCACTGCAGCCGCTTCACCATCACTAGCTATCCCCCTGAGAGAGCGCCTCGAGTGCTGGGGCCTATCTGATGACGGAGAAGCATGCTAACAGAGAGCAAAATGATACTAACTCATAAATAACGCCTTCTTTGAAGAGTTGGACTGGAGTTTTCCGTTTTACTCAAAACATTCCCCAATAAACTTCATTAATTTTGAATTTTTCTGCGCAAATTGAGTGGAATTCAGTGTTATTGGTGTATTCGGTATTTGTTTTCAAGCACAAATAACATGGTTTGAAACAACAAGAAAACCATCAGATAAATACACCCGCCAGAAAGTAGTCCAGGTGGGTTACCCTGATATTTCTTGCTGCGTACCTCGGTGATAGTTGGCTCACGTAAACCAGTAAGATAGATCGCCTTCACATAACGCTAAAAGCTTACCGATCTATTTAAGTATAGTTTAAAATCAACGCCGTAGCAATTTCATGTCACGAGTTTCATCACAGGTATTAGTTATCAGTGCTGTAAGTTAACATTTTCATACATTTCAGCAATGTGCCAATATCTAGCACATGTGCCTTATTTACGAGTGCATGTTCTGTGCCCTGCCTTTTTTTTTCCACAATATCGTTTGCTGCAACCTGTTTGTAAACCATGATCTACCATATACGCCAGAGTATTTTAATTTCAATAGTAAATCCTCATAATCACACTGTACTTACTGTGCTAAGATTGGTTGTTGTTATTCCACTTTTTGGCTATCCACTCGAGCTATACTTGGAATGAGTTCCCTAATCGCTCTTTCTTTCTGTGTCAAGAATGTAGGAGATGTTGATATTTTAGAATGTTACCATATGCGCATTCAAAGTCCTAAAGGAAGACCTCTTTTTTTGTAGAAGTATGTTTTTTTATCTCTATAGTTAGACTTTGCAGACTTAACAGTCAAACGTGCTCAAAAGGTTGTCTGCTAGTTCATTATTCCACTAATTTGTTTGTATATGTAAGACTCCTATGGAGGGGATGTGCAAACGCACACTAACATGGTGGATCTAGAAGCACTTGCAGATGCTGTGTTATTGTAAGGTGCAAGCTATCTTGTATCTAATATGGGCTGAGTTGAGCTTCACGTGTCGGTGTCAGATAGAAGTGCTGATCAAGCCAGAGTGAATATGTGGCTGCCCCTATGTGTAGTAGAGTCAATGAAAATGCGTAGTACATAGGGCATAATCTACTCACTCCTACTAGGTGTGTATTGCTTTTAGGGGTTAGAGAGTTGATGGGGATCAGTGCTCAAAAGTATCGATTAATAAAGTGCCAACGCAGCATCGTGGTTAATGGTACATGGCAGGGTTAGTTACTCATTATTGATTCAAGGGTTGGGAGGCAATAGCCACTTTCCAGAATGATAGTAACCCATTGGTTCCTGAATGGTCTTCATAGGTGGATATAATTTTGTTAGGCATAAATCCCTTTTAGATTCCAGAAAGAAGCAAATTGTATTGGAAAATACAACTGAAAAGTTTAAAGACAGAGATCTGCAAACTGCCAACATTTAGCAGACTGAAAAGCCTCATGTCTGATTGGAGAATTTACAAAGCTTCGATTGGAATCTGGGAATGAGAACGTAATTTCTCCTTTGATGGAACATTTTGCTCTAGGAAGAAAGCTAAATGAGCTAAATAGAATCAGTGGCTAAGCATAGGTTGTTTGTTACTTTTAAAATAGTGAAGAGGATCTGGCCATAAGAAGCTCTGTTGTGGGAAACATGGTCAACGTCGGAGACATGAGGCGCTCCGGGAGGTGAGTACCCATTTAATACCCCTTTCACTGCTGCATGGTGTTGACTTCACATATACCATCCTGATGTAGAAAGCGTAGCAATCCAACAAGGGGCTAAGTATTCTTCCACAGCTGGTGAGATATTGGTAAGAACCGGAAGAAGATTAAAGCCCTCCACCAATGAGGGCAGTGGACATCTTGCTACATGTGTGGATTCACTGAATAGAGTTGATTAAATACTGAAAGTAAAAACAGCAGCACTGTGAGCAGTATCCATGATGGGGGCACAGACGCTGACAGGCACTGGTGCTGGAGCGTGGTGCAGGCAGACCCAGGAGATAATGGCAACATTTTAGTGCTGGGGTGCCTTCTGGGTCTGATCGCTGCCTGAATGAGATGAGGCCTGGGAAACAGAGTCCAGGGCTGTTGGGGATGCCCAGTCATCACATGCAAAATCTATGATGTACTGGAGGTGGTAGAATCAGTTGGGGACACACCTTGGGGTGGAGAGCAGCACAGTTGGGGAAGCATTACAATGTGTAGGTATCCTTGAGCTTTATAGTTGGCATATTTGATACTGGTGGTTGTTCCTCTTTGTGAACTTTAAGTTTGACTATGATTTCTGCACCATATGAGTGGTGAAAAAGGGTAGAAACATGCTAAGCCTTTCAAAATCAGAAAATCGCACAAATTCTTCTCAGTGACGGTCTATATGTGCTCGAGAACGAGTGAAATGGAAGAGGTTTGGTGGTAGCAGGAACTGAGGGAGGAAGTTGCCTAAGCGCTGAGTTTCATTGCTAGTGGCTTGAAGGCTTCTTCTGTGCATGGTAGGCAGATTGTTTGTTTTTAGGTTTGCAGAGTATGGATTTGCCTATCTATTGGGGAGGAACACAACACTGATTTGTTTTATTTCAATAATAGATTTTCGATGTAATAGTGGGAAGTTTGGGGTGCAAACTTTATCAAACATACGTGAAGCGGATCAATGCCATGCCTACACAGAGTTCATTTATCATTTATTGTTACTCTTTCCATGCTTATCTTAGGAGACATTTTAGGGCAGTGGTTCCCAACCTTTTGACTTCTGTGGACCCCCATTTTATCAATACTGGAGCCCGGGGACCCCCACTGAATCATTATTGGAACACGGGGAACCCCAAGGAGTCATTACTGATAGCTGGGACCTAATATTATTACATTTTTTAAGCAGCCGCAGAGCCCCTGAGGAGGCTTCACGGACCCCTAGGGGTCCCCGGCCCACAGGTTGGGAACCACTGTTTTAGGGGGTCAGGGGACACCACCACATTGCTGCAGAATGAACTTCGATTTAATTTCCTAAACTTTATAATACTGTTAGGGAGAGGTTCAGTAACTTAGCAACACCTTACCATGTTTACTGGAATGTTAACGGCCTGAAATCATTGGTGAAACTTTAAAACCTAGTGATTCAATCTGGAACTTAAACCTGATGTGTTCTTACTGGAACTCCATCACTAGCTCAACAACACCAACCTCTTTATATACAGAGCATCACAAGTATTTCTCATCTGCAAAATGAGTAGTACAATGATATCACTCTAGAGATTTATCCTGGGTGAGGGGAACGTTAAGAGAGTACTGCTCACATGTGTTCCTTCATATGCACTAAGTACGAATTTCAATTAGCACATATGTGACTATCACTCTGTGTTCTCTGAAGAAAGGCCAAGGATTGGAGATGCATGTAGTCTACAAGCTTTCATGAGCCATTGACAGGCACTATGAGAAATTTGTACTGCCATCTCTCAGCTTCAGAGCTCTCTATCGAGTGCCTGTCATAAACATGCACCCACAACCTGAACTCCCTCAGACTTCAAGAGGAACACAGTTCAAAGCATGCAGTATGCAAGAATTATATCTTGTATGAACAAAAAAAACTACAGTCACACGTCTTGAAAAATGCAAACACTCTTAGGGAATGCTCGATGAAGTAAAATGTTAAATGTAAACAGGGATTGCATTACTGCTGTGTAATACCTTAAGAATCTTTTCCATCACAGTTGAGAAATAAACTTCGCACTTGTATAGCACACTACTCACCCGTTAGGGTCTCAAAGCGCTTTACACATACCGCTGTGGAACCCCGCCTGGCTTTTCCCTGTGAGGCGCCCACTCCTGGACAGCCCCAGGGTGAAGCCAGGAATCCAAGCACTGTGAAGGCCGTTGTGGAGATTAAGCAAGCTATTGCCCAGAGTTACAGAGTGGGACCCATCAATTAGATTAGGCACTGAGGCGAGAATTATCTGGTCCAAGGGAATTGAGCCCAAGACCCACCGAGGTGGGATTTGAACCCTGGTCCCGGGCCAGATCTCTGCATCAGCGTCTGCCGCTCTAACTATTGTGCCACACTTCTCCACTATCTATCTATCAGTGTTTTCCAGTATCATCAAGGACATTAACATAGAGTCCTATACAACTCATTTTTGTCCCTGCTGTTTGCTACTTGCAATTGACATTTCTACTGGATTTACTTCTTGATGTTTTTGCTTGGCTCCTTCTTGTTCCGTGGTGTCAAGTGGAGCTTAGTAACTTGCTATTCATGTATGTACTAGTCTTCAGCTTCACTCAGCAGCTATACAATTTTCAAGCAGGTCTTTACCCTTTATTGTTATTTCCTCCACACTGGGAGCATCCACGCTGGCATCTTTCATGTGTACTACTACCTGCAGAATGGCACTGTGACTACTTGGAGGAGTCCCCTTACTGGAAGGAGTTTCGCTTTACACGTGCAATCAAGATGGGGACTCAGCAGACTTTCTCAATGTCCAGTTCAACATATATGTTGGAGTCCTTAATGTTGTACTCCATGCACCCCAGCCTGTTGAGATTTACCAGGAAGAGGCAAACCTTTTGTTATATTGGAGAGTATCTCACCTGATAGAAATGGATTATAGCAGGACAAGGTTTTGCGATACTGGCTACACTTAATGTCAAAAAGGCTTTTGAAGGGTCAGCTGGGGCTTTCTCAGAGGAATCCTACCTGAGTGCCAGCAGGGGAAAAATATGCTGACACATGCATGGGCTCACTGTACATATTCCATGGTTGAAGGGGCAGGTTAACAAGTTGTACCAAGTTACATTAAATATGATACTCACTAGTGTTGCCCCATCACCACTATTATTAGTCATATTAGTAGAATTTCTGATAATTAAGGTCAGAGACAGTTGTGATTTTGAGGTTGTTGGATTTGCAGATAAAATTCATAATATATATCTATTCACAATTGACATTTTACTAGTTTTGACCGATTCTGTCAAATTATTTTCTGATTTTGTGAAAAAATGACAGATTCATTTGTTCTCTGGGATTGAAAATGTATTGCAAAAAGTCTGAGATTGCAAATTTGACCCTAAAAAGAGCCTTACACGAAAGGGAAGAAATGATATTGCCCTGCAGGTGAACTGATAGAAAAATGAAGTACCTTAGGGATTATTTTATCCCAATAGTGCAGGCAAAGTGCAGAGCCAATTTACCTGCTCTAATAGATGATCTAAGGAATTATCTCCATTGTTGAAGGCTTCGACATATATCCTAGCTGAGCAAAATGTTGAAAATTAAAGTTTTCCGAGTTTCCTGTCTCTGTTCCAAGTCTCACCTGTGCCTTTTCTATCTTAGTTGTTGGGGAGATCCAACATTTGTGTGTGGGTGTGGTGAAGAAGCGGAAAAAAGCAAGACTATCCAAACATATACCTGCCTTTCAGGAATAATATAGCTCCACCCAATCTCGCCTCATTTTTAAAAAGTCACTCGAGCATTCAGAAAAACAGTAGGCACTCATGGACCTCGCTGTGGCAGAAAGGAGGATAAGGGATTTGTTACAGCTGGTCAAGGGAGATAGAATGAGAAATGTTGTCTATGACAGCAATGTGGTTAGGCTTCTGATAAATATATATGGTAGAGTCAGTGCTGACCTTAGCATTGACAAAACCCTCTATTCACATTCACTCAGACATGTTCCCTACGGAAAAGATTAAGCTGGTCATATAAGCTGGTCATGTCTCCAATGTCGGTCGTGGATGGCCGGATCCATGCCAGATTTCTAGTATATTCCCATTTAGATAAATGTAGTTCTCTTAAAAATCTGGCGTTGATCCGCCTCTCCAAGACTGACATTGGAGAACCCTGATGTAGACCACAGAAGACAGCCCCATCTTGCCAGGCTGGCGAAGGCCATGGTTGTTGCCTCAGCGACTCTGTGGATAGGTCATTTGCCCTATTTAGAGATCCTTAATTTGCAGCATTGCTACTATTTGAAAGAAGCCGCAGCTTCCTTTACAGCATTTCCACTTTCCTGAGTGGGTGCTATCTTTGAAATGTGTGCTCTGCAAACGTTTTCTGTAGAAAAAACAAACTCCCAATGCAGGAGTTTGTTTTCTTTATACAAAAACAAATGGCCGAACAAAAAAACAAAAGGGCCAGTTACGCAGAGATTAGATTTTCCTGTGGCACGTCGGGGGGTCATTCCACATTGTCATTCTTGCAAAACTTGCATGCCAAACATGAGTGGGGCAATCAGGGTTGCCCCATGGTAAACAGGGTGGCACTAAGCCAGCACCATTTACTTCTTTGCACAATCTAATTTGTACATTACTCAAATTAATTAACAAAAAATGACTGGGCTTTTAAAGATCCCTAGGGTATGAAATCCACTTTTAAAATCAGATTCACTGTCAGTACGTACTATGAGGGGACAGGAAAAATAATCTAATGTCTCAGACAGGGTGACAAATACATCTAAAACACATTTCAAAAAGACAAAGAAGACCACTTAAAAACCTACATTGGTAATGCTAAAGCTGCTGTCATATACAATTAACCAATTATCCTCATATTCATCGTATCCTTGATTCTTTGTCAATTAATTGGATGGTAGAAAGTAGCAGTTTTCTTGTAAGCATTTCAGCATCCCAGATATATTTATGTGAGACCACTGTTGTGACACTATTGAACATAACTTATCTTGTCCATATATAGACATTGTATGTAACCCAACATCACTGATGCACTATTGCACCATAGGACAGCTACAAGGCACAGAGCATCAATCTCCATACAGACTCTAAATAGTGTGGGGCAACCTCCACTGCGACCCAATTGTCCTGTGGCAGACTGACTGCCAGTTTGAGCAGTTGGAGTGAGCTTAGCTGATGCTCCACTGACAGTAACCCAGCCATTTCTATAATTCCACATGTGGCAGGTAATTAGCTACTTTTCAGTGGTCCTCTCATTTAATCAAATCCTAAATTTGATACCTGTAGTAAGAGTTTCAAGCTTACTGAAAGCACCAGTTCATGATATTTACAGCTTTTGCATTGAGTTATGGCTTGATACTTGGTACTAGAGTCACCACTATATAGAGGATTTCCAAGACCTCTAAGTCTCCGAGCGCCACATTTTGAATATTTACAGAAGTGTGCGTATTTCTCATCTAGTTGAAAAAATGGATTACATTGGAAGGTGTTGAGAAGAACCTGCGAGCAGCATAGAAAAATAACTTATAAGTTGAAGACCAGTTGGTAAATGACTCCAAGAAAATTAATTGCCATGTCCTAGTATATGGAAGGGGTGTCTTTGAGAGGATTTAGGTTTTAGGGAGATGAGCTCCAAAGATGATGACCTTGCCCTAGTCTGATACATTTCTGGTCGGAGGCCCTAGACCACATCAAGAAAATCATGGACTTCTCCATACTTCTCCATACTACTGTACCTAGTAATTTTGATTCTGGAGCTGGGACACCTTTTCCTTGGAGATATGAGTAGAAGAAGAAGGATTAGAGTGCTCATTTCTCACCTGTTGATGACAGCCAGACTGCAGCTAGCATCTTTCTGGGTGGGAAAACAAGTCATTTACTGAGGGCCTGTGAATGGAGGATATGGAATTCCTCACACTTTTTTAAGGACCTATTTAAGGAGTTTTAGTCTAAAGTCTTTTTCTACCTTTCCTGAAGTCCTGAGCGTGCGATAACTAGCGTGTGGTTTTTGGATTCATTAAATTACTGGCTTGCTCTCGCACCACCCCTCTTGGGCCGCCCGAGCCCGAACAAGCATTTGTTTATTGGATGTTGATTGGAGGGCTCATTTCGGCCGGCCGCTATTGTGGATGGAGCTACAGCCTGGCCGGTATCTGTGGATTGTGATTAAAGTCTTTTTCTACCTTTCCTGAAGTCCTAAGCGTGCGATCACTAGCATGGGTTTTTGGATTTATATATATATATATATATATATATATATATAACAGTTTGGCCATTCAATCTGAAATTGTATATTATGTAGAAGAAAATGCAAAACATAATCAAATATTAAAGCCAGAGCTGAAAATATATTGCTTTCTGTTATAGATTGGGTCTCTAGTTAGCAGAGGTATGACCCTGTCCAAGTAGGGACCACGATCCTAGTCCGGGTAAGTCACAATACACCCTAAATTATCCTGTGTTCACCCTCTGCTTGACACATTTGTGTAATACTTAAACAATAACACTGTGGAAACCCCACAAGCAGACTTCACATCAGGTTAGAAAAATAGATTATGATGGTATAAATAAGACAAGACCAAAACAACAAAAATGCATCAAGTAGAAGTTGAGATATGAATGTTAAAAGTTCAAATGGAAGTGTAGTGCTTAGATTCAAATAGCACTCAAAGAGTTAATAGGTCGAGCTGGACCAGGGCAAAGTCAAGAGTTCAGGCCACCCGCGATGGAGCTCAGGCTGGATACAGGACCCACGCAGGCCACAGCACAAAAGTACCCTGATCCTAGTTGCAAAAGCGAGATGCGTCATTGACCCTCACGCAGGGGAGGTGTCGCACCAAATTTCTCTACGCAACTGCAGTGATGCGTCGGGTCTGTGAGCGATGCATCGGTTCCAAAGTGTGACAGTTCCAAATGTGTTGCACTGGGTTTCTCCACGCTGTAGAGGCCATGCATTGATCTTCTCATGCAGTGGCAACAGTGCATCTATTCCGGAGCAGTGGTTCTGAGTGCGATGCAGTGGTTTCGAGTAAGATGTGCTGATCCGATTCTCACAGCAACGTTAAGGCGTCAGTTCTGCCCTTGCAGCAGAGGATCCATCTGTTCTACGGGAGAAAACCCCAGGGTCCACTTCTAAGTTTCCAGGACTGGGATGGCACCACTTGGCAGGAATGGCACACAAGGAGATGAGCCTAAGGGTTAGAATAGGATAGTTCTAAGTCTTTTGTATCCCTGAGACTTAGGGAACAGGAGGCAAGCCAGCTAGCCCTTGGAGACACTCTGCGGTCAAGTGAGGCATATCCAATCCTTCCCATCCAGACAGTGGACTAGCAGGCAGAGTTTGTTAGAGCAGTAGTCAAGCAGATTAGCAGTGCTTTCAGCACAGCAGTTCTTTTCTCTGGCAGAATAGTCACAGGTTCAGAAGTGTAAGGAGTTGGTGGTTTCAGAGGGCCAGTATTAATACTCAGGTGTGCGTTTGAAGTGGGGAGACTTCAAAGAAAAGCTTTGAGGTGCATAAGGTCCCTGCCCATCCTGCTCTGGCTCCAGACTCACTACAGGGGGGTGTGCAGCTCTTTGTGAGGGAACAGGCCCAGCCCTCTCAGGTGCAAGTGTCCGCTCATCCCTCCCTTCCAGCCCAGGAAGACCCATTAGGCTGGTGGTAGGCCATCAGTAAATGAATGGCCCATCAGGCAAACCTAAGCTCACTTTGTGTGTGGCTGTCCCAGGCATGTTTTGGAGACAGGCCAAAGGCACAGAAAGATTTTAGTAAGAAAAATGGCCACTTTCTAAAAGTGGCATTGATAGACTTGCAACTTAAATCCAACTCCACCAAAAGTTGTGATTTTATATTGTGAGTCCAGAGACACCAAACTTGAAATATCTATCTAGTCCCAGTTGGAAATTACACTTGTAAAATGTAATAAGATAACCCCAAGGTTAGCCTGTGAGAGAGAGAGGTCTTGCAGTTGTGAAAAATGAAATTGGGAGATTTCCACTTCCAAGTGCAAAGTTTAAAAGTACATGTCCTGCCTTTTAAGTACACTGCACCCTGTCCTGTGGGTTATGCAGGGCCTACCTTAGGGGTGGGTTATATTATGAAAAGGGAAAGTTTATGCCTGGCAAGAGGGTTTATTTGCCAGGTCGACATGGAAGTATGATGCTGCACACACAGGCTTTGCAGTGGCAGGCCTGAGACATGGTTAAGGGGCTACTTATGTGGGTGGTACAATCAGTGCTGCAGGCCCACTAATAGCATTTAATTTACAGGTCCTGGGCACACGTAGTGCACTGTACTAGGGTCTTATAAGTAAATTACATATACCAGTTGATTATGAGCTCATATTACCATGTTATTGGGGGAGAACATATACGCTTTTGTAACTGGTTATCAGTGGTAAAGTGCTCAGAGTTCCAAAGGTAGCAAAGACAGATCAGATAAATGAAGAGTATCAATGGAAAATTCTAAGCGAAAGGTCTTAGTCTCAAATGAACCAAGTTATGGTTCTAGGGAAATAGGCATAGGCATTTAGGAGCATGGCTCAAAAAGAAAGATAGAGAAACTAGCAGAATTAGGTAAATTTCTTCCCTCTGCAAGGTCAGGACAGTATCTGCTAAACTATTCAAAGAAACACACAGCTAAATCAAACAAAATTCTCTAGAAACATCTTATCTCCAACTCCCTCTGCAGTAGGTAATCAGGTGGCACCCTCTTGTGGGATTGTGGGAACTGTTGGACCCCCTACTTTCCCATCCCTGAACATAGGCTCACACAGCTGAAAGGCCTTGTAGATATAAGCAGTCTGGTCCACTTGGTAGTGAGGGATCCATTTCATCTCTACACACGGCATAAAGCATAATAAGTATCTAAATGATCATTTAAAGTATCATTTCTTAATCAAACAACAAACAGTTCCTCCAGTCAGTGATGATGATAAGAAACCTGCAAGGAAAAGGAAAATGTGAGAACACATGGAAACCAACAATATGTTTCATAAGTAATACTTTGAGAGGCTCTGGCATTCCTGCAGTCAAGCTAACGTTAAGGAAATGTCAGTTAATTGGATTCAGGTATGCCAAAAAATATTCATGGACTATACTTAGATTATATAAGTGTAGCTTGGTTATATCAATATACTGACACATATTAATGTATCAGTATATAGATTAACATGAAATCAATAACATTTAGGAGCACCAAAGTTATACTGCTTTAGGGCTTAAACTCAATCAAGGACTGAGACGAATAAGAGATCATATAGGATGTTAGAGATGGGCTCTCATGTTGCCTGAGGAAGCAATTATCTTGCTTTATGTATTTTGAGATGATTGGCAAGTATTTAATGGACAACAACAAAAAAAGAGAGGGGCTAAAGTGAAGTGGGAAGTTCTGAAATGAAATCCTGGTCCTGTGTATAGTACTCCCATCAAACAGGTAAGGCAAAAAATGTGTATACACAGTTCCACTACATGAGCCTATAATTCACAGGTTCCTGGGTGTTCAAATATTAGAAGCAAGAGCCCTCACTCACCAACTGGTGACATTCTTCATCATAGGGCTGTGCTCCTTGTCAGGCTGGCACTGCAATGCCTGATGGGCCCCACAAGGGGGCACTTTGCCGGAGATCTTTTATGGTGGTAACCAGCCAGTCAAAAGATGTGGATATGTTGGATTGGTATGAAAAAAAGGGGGGTGCTGTTAAAAATGACTAGAGGTAAAACAAAATGTATTGTAATATCCAACCTCTGTCATGATTAAGGTCTAAACTCCGCTCCAAAAATAAGGGATAGGTGTCAATAATTATCACTAATTCCCTAAATTTAGAGTATAGTGAAGTAGATACAGGATCCCCTGTACTACTCTCAAATCATGGTCAACATGTTTCTCGCTCAATAGTCATAATGATCTGGTGCGATTCGTCAGGACCGAACAACCTACCTAATCCTTAGAGAAAGTAACCCATATTCGGGAAAATATATTAGCAGGAACCTAGAATATTAAATAGAAAAAACATGATTGGTAAACAGGTAGCGAACACTTAATTATGTGCAGGGTGTCAACAAATCAAGGCTGCATATTCGTGAAAACTCCCTTCCGTGATGTGCAAAAGTAATAGTGAAAGAGAAAACTTTTTATTAAAAAAATATATACACAACAAGGCAACTAATCCACCGGTGCTTACCCTCCTCATACTAGTGGATGGGCCCCATCGGAGAAAGCACCAAGCTTGCGTGGTCCAATGTGGTCTACGAATATAGATATAGAATGAAGAATTGTTAGGCTAAAAAAATCGTGTGAGCCGAGAGTATCCCTCTGAGCAAAATTCAGCTGTTATGCATCTACCTGATACATCACAAACTCTGTCTAGAAAAACAAACAAAAGTTTACTGGTATCACCCAGATATAGATTTTGCTGATAATGGTTATCACAAAGACCAACCTTTTTGACAGAAAACTATGTTTATCACGTAGTGCAAGCAGGGAAATCAAAGAGGTACTGGGTCTAGATATACAAATCTGAATAGAAACGGTATAGACATTCCCGCAGGGAAGTGTACTCCTGTTATGTCATATAGAGTGTAATAAGGATAGTGCATACAGTTGAAATAATGGAACAATCTAAGGGCAAGAGTATGCAGGCAGAACACAGACACGTAAATATTAAAAGTCCAGCGATTATCCTCAGCATGCTTGAGAGGCAAGTGTGCGAGCATCAGCAGGACCTAATAACAAGATAGGAAAGAATAGTCAGCTCTATCCCACATTGGGATACAAACAACAGTGCATAGAAGGAGCGCGTTGCAATGAAATCACCGGGACCGTGCTGCGCGATCCTGGAAGAAAGCGTCGCTTTTGCGTTCTCGCCGGCTGGAATGCATACGGTCGGCAAGGTAAACTGGACAGCCGGTACAGCAAAAAGAGAAAATAGCCACAAAAGCATGTGAAGAGGTCTAAAAATATACCGCGTGAGACGCGCGCACTTACTTGTGTATTTCCCACGGTCAGCGAGTCCACCTACTTCAGCTTGAAGCCCCCGGAACATTGGGGCTCGGATAGAAGGTGGAGCTTATAAAAGAGGAAAAAATCATGGAAAGTGAGAATGGACTAACGTGCCTGTACCTCCAGTGGGGTGATAAACACTAAAGAAGTACAACAAGTGGTGTGGCCATACTAATAGAGGGAAAGAAGCCCTCCAAACTACCGGAGGCTCTTTGAGTGTTACAAATCAAATGCGGAAAATCTACAGTTATTAAGCCACAGTCCTGAAATCAATGTCAATATGTTGATAATTAATAGAGTTTGCCAGGGGCCAAGGCAGAGGTCAAAAAATGTGATTACATTTTTTTTTATATAAACATTTTTTTTTTAAAGAATTCCTTTTTGTGGAATTTGCCATGAGCAGAAAAATCTAGTTCTAGTAGAGGCACAAACAAATGTGGGGTAGTCTAAAAGGGCCAATGAATGGGCAGGGAGATGTTCCTACATATGTATGAAATTATTCCAAGGAATATCATTGTTAAGTCCCACCTGGTGTGTCCTCAATCTAAAAACCCAACGTTGTTCCTTCTCAAATAACATGTTAGTACTGTCCCTGTTGTCCTTAACTGTCTCTAGAATGACCCATCTCAGGTCATTGGGAGTATGATTCTTCTCAATATAATGGTTAGTCATTTTTGTCGCAGACCTATGACACCTGATAGTGCTACGGTGTTCATTTATGCGTGTTTTGACCATTCTGATAGTCATGCCTATATACCGTAAGCTACAAGGACATGTAATCATATATATATACAATTCTTAGTGCGGCAGTTAGTATGTTTTATTAACTGCCATCTCTTTGGCTCACCCAAATCCAATTCTTGAGTACTGGTAGTGAGAGGGCAAACATTACATCCACCACAAGGGTGGTGCCCTCTCACACTCAGCCAATTATCAACAGTGGAAGTGGCAGAATAGCCACGGGATGCCGGTCTGGCGTGTACCACTTAATCCTTGATGTTCTGGGTTCGTTTAAAGGCAAAAAGAGGGCGTTCCAAGGATTCCCCTGTGCTATTGAGAATAGGCCAGTGTCTCTGAATGATCCTCTTGATGCAGTAACTTAAGGGGGTAAAAGTGGTTACACAAGTCAGCCTAGACTGTTGGTCATGTGTCGTATTGATTAACAGAGTTTCTCTGGGAATATTGCTGGCTCGTTTCTTGGCCTGTTTGATGATGGACTTAGGGTAGTTGCGTTCCTCCAGCTTACCACATAAATCATCTGCTTGTGCATGGAAATCAGCTAACTCTGAGCAATTTCGTCTAATCCGTAAAAATTGGCCAAAAGGAAGATTACTTCTCAAGGCCTTAGGGTGGTGACTATTGTATAGAAGGAGGCTGTTACTATCAGTGGATTTGTGGAACACTGAAGAGTGTAAAACTCCGTCACGTAGTGTGATACGTAAATCAAGGAATGACACCTCTGTGTTGGAAAAGTTAGCGCTAAAACGTAGGTGGATATCCAAGGTATTAACCCATTGTGTGAAGGCTTGTGCCTGTTCTGCGTCACTTTTCCATACTACCAAAATATCATCTATGTAGTGCTGCCACAGTCTGATGTTGGAAAAAAAGGGTTGTGTTGGAGGCAGTATATGACGTTGTTCAAAAGCGTACATATACAAACACGCTAGGCTAGGCGCAAAAGTACTTCCCAGGGAAGTGCCTTCTATTTGGTGATAGAATTGGTCTTCAAATTGGAAAAAAAAATATTTGAGTACCAGTACTCAAGATTTGGGTGAGCCAAAGGGATGGCAGTTAATAAAACATACTAACTGCTGCACTAAGAATTGTATATTTATGATTACGTGTCCTTGTATCTTACGGTATATAGGCATGACTACCAGAATGGTCAAAACACGCATAAATGAACACCATAGCACTATCAGGTGTCATAAGTCTGCGACAAAAATGACAAATCATACTCCCAATGACCTGAAATGGGTCATTCTAGAGACAGTTAAGGACAACAGGGACAGTACTAACATGTTATTTGAGAAGGAACAACGTTGGGTTTTTAGATTGAGGACACACCAGGTTGGACTTAACGATGATATTCCTTGGAATAATTTCATACATATGTAGGAACATCTCCCTGCCCATTCATTGGCCCTTTTAGACTATCCCACATTTGTTTGTGCCTCTACTAGAACTAGATTTTTCTGCTCATGGCAATTTCCCCAAAAGGAATTCTTTAAAAAAAAAGAAAATTATTTAAAAAAAAAAAATTATCATTTTTTTTTATCTCTGCCTTGGCCCCTGGCAAACTCTATTAATTATCAACATATTGACATTGATTTCAGGACTGTGGCTTAATAACTGTAGATTTTCTGCATTTGATTTGTATCGCTCAAAGAGCCTCCGGTAGTTTGGAGGGCTTCTTTCCCTCTATCAGTATGGCCACACCACTTGTTGTACTTCTTTAGTGTTTATCACCCCACTGGAGGTACAGACATGTTAGTCCATTCTCACTTTCCATGAATTTTTCCTCTTTTATAAGCTCCACCTTCTATCCGAGCCCCAATGTGGGAAATACACAAGTAAGTGCGCGCGTCTCACGCGGTATATTTTTAGACCCCTTTACATGCTTTCGGGGCTATTTTCTCTTTTTGCTGTACCGGCTGTCCAGTTTACCTTGCCAGCCGTATGCATTCCAGCCGGCGAGAACGCAAAAGCGACGCTTTCTTCCGGGACCGCGCAGCACGGTCCCGGTGATTTCATTGCAACGCGCTCCTTGTATGCACTGTTGTTTGTATCCCATTGTGGGATAGAGCTGACTATTCTTTACTGATCTTGTTATTAGGTCCTGCTGATGCTCGCACACTTGCCTCTCAAGCGCGCTGAGGATAATCGCTGGACTTTTAATATTTACGTGTCTGTGTTCTTCCTGCATACTCTTGCCCTTATATTGTTCCATTATTTCAACTGTATGCACTATCCTTATTACACCCTATATGACATAACAGGAGTAAACTTCCCTGCGGGAATGTCTATACCGTTTCTATTCAGATTTGTATATCTAGACCCAGTACATCTTTGATTTCCCTGCTTACACTACGTGATAAACATAGTTTTCTGTCAAATAGGTTGGTCTTTGTGATAACCATTATCAGCTAAATCTATATCTGGGTGATACCAGTAAAATTTTGTTTGTTTTTCTAGACAGAGTTTGTGATGTATCAGGTAGATGCATAACAGCTGAATTTTGCTCAGAGGGATACTCTCGGCTCACACGATTTTTTTTAGCCTAACAATTCTTCATTCTATATCTATATTCGTAGAGCACATTGGACCATGCAAGCTTGGTGCTTTCCCCGATGGGGCCCATCCACTAGTATGAGGAGGGTAAGCACCAGTGGCATAGTTGCCTTGTTGGGTATATATTTTTTTAATAAAAAGTTTTCTCTTTCACTATTACTTTTGCACATCATGGAAGGGAGTTTCCACGACTATGTGGCCTTGATTTGTTGACACCCTGCATATAATTAAGTGTTCGCTACCTGTTTACCAATCATGTTTTTTCTATTTAATATTCTAGGTTCCTGCTAATATATTTTCCCGAATATGGGTTACTTTCTCTAAGGATTAGGTAGGTGGTTCGGTCCTGACGAATCGCACCAGATCATTATGAATATTGAGCGAGAAACATGTTGACCATGATTTGAGAGTAATACAGGGGATCCTGTATCTACTTCACTATACTCTAAATTTAGGGAATTAGTGATAATTATTTACACCTATCCCTTATTTTTGGAGGGGAGTTTAGACCTTAATTTATTGTCTCCCTTCCCTTTTGTTTTTAATCATGACAGAGGTTGGATATTACAATAAATTTTGTTTTACCTCTAGTCATTTTTAACAGCACCCCCCTTTTTTTCATACCAATCCTACATATCCACATCTTTTGACCGGCTGGTTACCACCATAAAAGATCTCCGGCAAAGTGTCCCCTTGTGGGGCCCATCAGGCATTGCAGTGCCGGCCTGACGAGGAGCACAGCCCTATGATGAAGCATGTCACCAGTTGGTGAGTGAGGGCTCTTGCTTCTAATATTTGAACACCCAGGAACCTGTGAATTATAGGCTCATGAAGTATTTGATGGAGACAATGATTTATAGGCATGCAGTAGAGTGGCATCTACCTCTCAAGAGAAGACTGCATGATCATTTTAGAAGAGAAAACTGAACCCAATGTGATATTTATTTCTGCCTTATGATAATATCTTTGCCATGCTTATGACATCTGATGTTGCTTAAATTATGCTGATAAACTTAAGGGAGATGTGTTACAGAAAGCCCCTCCTAAAGATCAAAGTATTTATGTTCCTCGGAAAAAAAAATCAATTTGCACTTCTGCAGGTAGAATTTTATTATTTGGAGCCAGCCAGAGAGTGTGACAACACATAAGGATTTCAACAACATGAAAGTGTGTTTTAGGAATGGTATATAGAGATCATGATGCTCAGAGAATAGTAAAGACATGTGAATAGGCTGATGGCTTTCAAACTGAGCCAGCCAGCCTGTCATTCTGCTGCCTGATACTGCAGATTGCTTTTTTTTGTTGTGGTATGTAATGCATCCAGGATGTTCAGCAGAAGTCTTAGATTGATGTGGCCATTACAGAACTATGTTAATTGAACAGCAATGGATGACTACCTCTGTTGCCAGCTACACCAACCGTCATCCCTTTGGGTTGGTTTCCTTGGATTTATTACACAGTTTTGGAAAAATGTTTTGATGACCTCCACTCTTTAGTTTGAAATTGTTGAGTCACCTCCTTCCTCTAATGTTTTGGAGGAATGAATGTCTAAATTTCCAAATTATTGATTTTTGACTCTTATGTGTGACATATGATGTTTCTGTTACTAAATAGTCACTGCACCGAGTTCAAGCTAGACCGTGTTCCCTTAAATTCTCAAATACCAGACCTCGTAAAGTTGTCTTTCCACAGTTTCTTGCCTGTGAGCCAGTCTTTTCCCCTTGTAGTGTATAAGACTTTTTTTACATGTATAAGTCAGACTGGCAAATTTAAAGTTTTTTTAGGTGAACTCTCTGAAGTTTTTCTTGTGATTTCTGACCAGAGTATTTTGGTGAAAGGTGGAGTATTAAGAAATTACTTCAAAGTAAAAGTGTCCTTTTGGACAGAAAGGGTTTTTTCAGGCCTTTATTTTGTAGTACAATTCCCTAAAGTGGGCTTTAAAAGAGGTTTTGATAACCGTGGGTGATGAGGTCAGCAAGCAGTGGGTCTTTGGTAGCCAAAACCTAAATTGCTATAATGATGTCAGCTTCCCTGATTTATTTGATGACGGTAGGATTCTTGTCTATTACCAAGTTTAGTGGTGTTAAGACCTTGAGAGACTGCAGGAAAAGTGTATACTGTGCATCTAACCTGCAGCGTGTTAGGAAGGCCAGTAATGAGAGTAGTGATAATGTTAACCTACGTTGAGGGTATATTCTGAGGGGGACAAACGCTGGTAGATGTTTAACCATCTCCTGAGTGTGGCATTTTCACTAAGGAAGCCCTCCCCCTTCCCAAATGGTTCTTTCCAGGGTGTTGGCAACTACTTTCAGAGTTAAATAGTCGATTTACAAAGCTGTCAGATATCGATTAACACACAGTCCGCATATTTCTTGAGTTCTCTTAATGGATGGTTGCTGTTCCGTTTGCGCCTACTATATTAATTTGTGCTGCTTTTTCTGGGATATTGGCCATCTGTAGTGATTTTTACCCTGATGAAGCCCTATTTCGGGTGAAACGAGTTAGCTGCACTTCTGTTCACGTGTGAAGAAGAACAAAGAATTCAAAACAATAAGAAACCTCTTGACCAACGCTATGAACCTGATTGTTATCTTTATTTTCTGTGCTGCCTCTCTAATGTGTAAAAATTAGCTTTCTGTTGGGTTATTTGGTAGCTAACCTATAGAGGCAGGCAGCAAGTAAACCTACTTTGTGGAACTTACAGGTGGTGCGGTACAGTGGTCTTTAGCTACCTTTATTTCTCTTACATATTAATTAGCAATTTAGACTGTGACTTGTTTGGGCAACATACTTTTACCCAGGCACCAGCACAGCACACAGTTATTTGCAAAAACATAAAAAAGCAGAGTCCCTGCCTCCATGTAACATTCCAATGCACAACAACAAAAATTGTTCAATGCAAATTTTACATAGGCTGTAGTGCCTGACCGTGACTTTGGGGATGTGACTGGCATTTTTAGGTTGATTTTTGCAGGGCCTTTGGGCATATGTGCATGGATTGCTCTTGCCTCTCGGCATAAGTGATTTGCTTGTACTGGAGAATGTACATAGCCCGAATGTATGCTGAAACTGTGCAAATCTCTTCTGCAAATGTAAACATCTTACAAGCATTTTGCGAATTATCCATTTCGTTCTGACTCTTGACTGACTTGCAATTACACTTATAAAGCCCTAATTACAACTCTTATAGTAGTCCGAACCAAGTGCACACTCCGAAGGTGGAAGTTATTTGCTCATGTGCTAATTGCACGTGTAAGTTGCCATGCCTGTGCTGCTTGCTCACACGATCTCGGAAATCTGATACCCTGATACGTGCATAAGAAATTGGACCTTCAAGGAGCGCAGATGGTAAATTTGGCACCATTACTGACAATATTGTTTCCAGGGGTTAGATGCTTACAACCTGTGTGCAAATCAAGAGGTGTAGGCAATCCGCACGTGGCCAAATAGCACATTTCCAATTACCACATGGGCAAATACCGCCTGGATAGAAAGTTTGCATCTAAAACGTGGCATCTGAATCCGCATCAGCGCCAAGGCTGTAATCAGGGCCTAGGTCTGTGCATTTCTAAAGTCTGTTGCAGGGCTCGATGCTTTGGCTTTTGTTCGGTAGATCACACAACTCAGACACTTATGAAACCGGGAGGTAAAAGTTGGCAAGTGAACTTCAAACTTCTCATTGTCAAAACAAAGACTATTTGCTGTGGTAGATAAAACAGTGTTATTCGATGCTTGAGAAGCAGGATAGAATATTTTTTAGGAAAGTAGACAAAATATCGCTTCACACATTGTTTCCATTTCGTTAAGGCTGGGATCTGGTAATTGTGGTCTGGGAAAGGAAGATTGCGGTTTATACATTTATAATAAAGTTAACATAAATATTGAGACATTAAAACTAAGACAGCTGTTTTAAGAAGCACCTTCAGCAGTTTGGTCAGCAAATGAAATGGCACAAAATTGGCAAGTGTGACTACAAAGTCTGCGAACATCAAACAGTAAAACAATCGATTTCCCCTATAGAGACTCAGGTTACACGAAGCAACCCACCATTGTGTAAGTGTTCGCGGATACAAACCTGTCCACGCATCGTTTTCCAGGAAGGCTCGTAAAAAAAGCAACATTAGACTAAAGTAGCTCTTTTCTAGCCAGAGGATGTTGTTATAGGCCATTCCCAAAGTATCCGAAATACTAAAGCATGTTTGGCTAAAAGATATAAGCACAGCTAAATGAAGGGTTATCGAATGTCTGTCATCCGAGATAGGGAATGGCTATTATTAACAAAAGTTTTCCAAATTTCAGGTTTTGACTATACTGCGAGCCAAGCAATATTATCCGTTAAATTGCTTTGCATTTTTGTGGTTCCCTAAACACTATATACATAAAGCTTTCTTATGTTTTACAGTTTATTGCGGATTTGTGGGACAAACCACGTACCTGTGACTGGCAAAAAAAAAAAAATGTTGCTCTTGCTATGGTAGGACCCGGGATTAATCGAATCCTTGAAGTCAGGAAGAAGCCAAGAAGACTGCAAGAGGAAGTATAGCTAAATATTGGTGAATCGGATTCAAACTCTTAACGAGTTACAAGTTTACATCTATGAGTTATGTACTCATTTTCGGAGATGCACAAAAACCCTTTCCCTACTTCATGGTCATCTGTGAAAATTGTAAAATTCCAGGTGTACCCCTCGCCTCAAACCAGGAGATGTTCTGCTCGTGGAAAACCCGTGCACGTTGTTCCGATGCAACTGACCTATTTTTATCTCTCGCATGAAATGTATTTTTCTTGGGGAGAAACACCTCCACCGTGTAATATGATGTGCAAGTTTGTTGTTTTTTCACAGCCAACTTGCACACTTACTCTGCCATTGTGTTACCACTAAAAATAAGTGTGAAAAATGGACGTGAAACACTGTTGCCCATCTTTGTGAACATCAACAAATTTTGAGTCTGTGGAGGCTCTTGACATTTTGAGTACCTAACATCCAGCTTATCGCAATACACATGTACCCCAGCTCTATATGTTCTGTATTTATTTATTTGTTGAGTAATAGATTTTCTTTTGTGACCCGCACAGGAGGCATAATCAGTGTCATAGCCCTGTTCACAGGTAAACACCCAAATACAAGTAGCCCGAATACGAGAGCAAAGGTTTTTCGAAAATTGTTTTCCTAACTGTAAATGGAACGTCCCCTATTTGTTAGAAGTAGCAGAAATAGCAAGATACAGATTCAGTTTTCAAATAGCTTGACCACAGGGTCCAGAGTTATAAGCCACCCTGTGTTACAATGCTAGGAATCCTCAACAGTTTTAAAAGTAGCAGTATGTATATTCGTATTCACCTTACCTAGCCTTTTAGCTAAATTATGATGGTGGTTTTGCGTAATCTACAGGACATATAGTTCAACAGGTGTATAATTAAAAACTGAATAGCATAAATCTAGCGTGGAAGGCCAGGCCACCAAAGAAATCCCAATATATATGAGTATTCCTGATACTTCTGTTTTGGTGCCCTGGTCGTGGCTTGGATAGTTACTAAAGAATAATGACTGATGTAAAGTGCATGACCTTGAGCTACTATGCAATTAATCATTATGTGGTTTGGTTATCCCTCACCAGATATTCACATAGTCAACGTGTTTCACTTATGAATCAGCATGATTGTAGCTCTTTCTTCTCTTTCATATAATGCTTTAGGTGCATAGAGGTAGCCATGATCATTATGATTGTCTGTGCTTCTTGTAGATTCAGACCAACTCACAGGACTTCAAAAACTGTGGAAAAAATGGAAATTGTGCTGCTGATTCAAAATGTGATGATCTATGCATTCGCATGTCTGCAGATATCACTTCCAACAGCAACATATCTGGTCAAGTTGTACTTTTTCTACAGTGATGACTCTTAGGCATTGGAAAACTGCCATTCTGAGTGTCATAGGAGTTATTTATATATATTTTTTATATATTAATGTGGTTCACTATATCTTACAACTTCTATAAACTCCTTGCATCACACCTAGGCAACCCAAGGATAACTGTTGATAAAAGTGTTCGAAGCTATAATATGGAAACATTTTTACCATATAAAATTAAATGTAAAATTTAATATTTACCGCAATCCAGTGCCTACACATTTTCCATGTGGAGTGTTCAAAGACACTGGTTTAATACACACATTCGTACAGGAGTATAGTTAGGAGAATGTAGAAACATGACAAGTTTTCATAGTGTACATATCAGGCCTTTAAGAATCATTGAAAACATTTCAATCACATAGTTTTATGATTTTATTGTGAATTAAAGTCAATAGTTGTTTCCCTGATCACCACTATTCCCAAATGGTGACACATTATTTCCATTACAGTATTTGAAATCTGCAGTAAGAAGGTGGAATGACTAGATAAATGATAACTTATCTTTTGTACTTTACTTCAGCAACGTATTGAATAGTCTCTGATTGGGGAATTTGGTTTGACTTTGGAATAGACTTGTAATGGAAAAGGTTGGCAGAGAATCTTCAGTAATCCACAATTCCACATGCTTTGGATGTTTTGCCAGAGGTAATCTTAAAACGTTGAAAAATTCTTCCTCAATTGGCATCCCAAATTTTCTCAAGACCTTATTTTAGCACTTGATTTAGGTATTTCCAAAATGATCTAGGGAGGTGTTTATTCACTTCGTCTATTGCCAAAGCTGGGGAGAGATTCAAGGAGCAGAATGAGGGAAGAGAGAGGAACAAATAAATGCTGTTTTAGAACCCACTGAACACTTGAGTCAGGGTAAAATTGGTAGAAGGAAAAATATTGCATTGATTTCTAGAGTGCAATTAATACAATGTTTTGCCTTCTATATTTGCTCAAGTTTAAATGAGGAGCAAAACACTGGTATAGAAATGTTAATTAGTTTTAGCATCTCAAATCTGGGTTCTTGTGCTTGTGTTTCCAATCTCGCAGTTTTCATTGAAATTTAGTTTATCCATATCCATTCACAAGCATGATTCAAAGATTTTTTATCTATCGGATTTATAAACTCCTTCCCCTCACAAGAACATCTTAAATATCTTAATTGTCCAGTGCCCTGTCCACACCCCTTTCTTGGTAACACTGTATCTTAACTTTCACCCCTAAAACAACCTGAAAGAAAAACAATGGTGACATTTTCTGTATTCTCTTGTGATAATCCAGTTGTTTATCCAAAGCGTCCGGTATGTTTTGTCACCACACATTTCTTACATGTGTCAAGCTTACCTAAGATAAGAGCTCCTCTACATTTTCCTTCAAAGCCTCAATTTTTTCACCACACTCTTTGTTCTTGGATATCTTGTCCCTTTTTTGTCAGTTTCCTCACGTTCAAAATCCAGCTAACCACAACTTTTACGAATATAGACAGGAACTCCACAATTTCCAGGGAAGAACATATCTGATCTATGTTCTCGCTGGTGTTGTATTCCTAATCCTGCTCTACTGATTTCATGCCACAAATAACTTGCCAGTCTCTTTCATAATCTGGACGTTTATGGCTTCACTGTCAAACCTTCCTCTTTCAAAATGGTGAGGACTCTCTTTTACCTTTCATCACCCTCACTAATACCATGTTCTCCAATCAAAATGTTATTCTGAAAATTAGAACCTTTGGCACTACCCAAATGGTTGATGTGTCATCTTTTGAAATGCAGATGCAGCTGACACCAAACAAAAGTAATCTCACAGAATCTGAACACACATTCAGGAGGTGAACATATTAAGTCTTTTGGACTCTAGATACAGTTGGATCCAGTGATAAGCAAAGGAAAGGTCCAAAATGGTGAATAGATTTACATTATCAAACTGCATGTCCGTCTCTGGCAAACAGGGCTTGTGCTCCTCCACACATTTATGCAGCCTTTTTAAACTGATGGATAATCTGATTGATCCTGACCATTTTCTATTAATCACCAAAAAAACTAACACACTCACAACCTCCACATGTTCAGTAATGCCCCCTTTTCATAGTCTCACTATTTCAAAGTCCCTTCATTAATCTCACACCATAAAACAAACACACAAGAGTTTTTATCTACAAAGTGACACAAACTGTACCAACTTCTCATCCATGCATCATATGATAATACCAGTTGATTACTATTGGGATCCAGCTTGTCACTGACCATGTCATGAGTGATGTAATATTTGAGATCATAATCAGTGCATTACGGGGCAGAAGTTATAGTTAGCTCAGGTAACTATAACTGCTGAATTTCTGTGGTTTTGTACATGTGAAATGTGAACCTAACTATAATGTCTCTGTAACCTTTGGTTCTTAGTGAAATTCTATGTTTTTTAACATTTTATTTTCTCACTATAACATTAATTTAAACATTGTTTTTTTAGTGAATTTTCTACTTTTTTTTTCAATTGTATTTTTTAGGAGTGGGTACATAAGTACATGAGTGGGTATGCTAGTGGCTGAATCAGTGTCTTAGTGGGTGAATTAATAGGTGTTTGAGTGTAATGTAATTTGTGACTGGATGACTGAGTAGGTGAGTAACTAGGTGTATGAGTGTGTACATGGATGGGTATGTGAGTGGTTGCATTGATGAGTCAGTGAGTGTGAGAGTGGTGGAATGATGACTAACTGACTATCAGAGTTAGTCAGTTAGCCAATAGATATACAGAAGTGAGCAAGTGTATCAGTAAATTATATTTTATATGAAATAATGGTAATTTCTCTAGGCAGCAAGATGAATATGCACATTGGTGAGATACTCCATGTGTTTATAAATTGCTGTTGGTGAAATGGTAATAAACTAGACACACCTGAATCTCAGCCTGCAATGCTCACTTGTGTGAGGAATACTTACAGTTTGTACAGTCTCCTAGAAAATTCTACTTTTATAGTTCTTTTAGAAATGTTAGTTGGTAGTTTGTAGTTTTGTATCTGGTATTGTGTGTGCCTGTTTTAATTTATCTGGTATTTATTTATTTTTTCCTAAAAAAAGTTGCATAGCGGTCATCGGGATTGATCGCGATTTCGGCGTGTTTTTTTAAAGTACATAGCATACTTAAGCATGTTTTCTACATAATAATATATTACTATTTCATTTTTGTTGTAGAAACTGTTAATTTTTCCAAAAATGCAATTGTAAAGATGTTATTTGGTGTCTTTTCCTTTAACTGTGATTTCCTTGTTCTTAGCACTCCCCGCGATTAATCACGATTTAAGCTCGTTTTCTGAAACTTCCACATACTTGTAAACAGGTTTCCTACCTAACCATTCACATCAGTATTTTATTGTTATGAAAGAGAAACTGTTGATTCTGTGAGTAATTCAATTGTAAAGATGTTGTTTGGTTTCTTTTCGTTTAATTGCAATGTTGTTGTTTGTAGCATTCATCACGATTAATCGCAATTTCAGCGTGTTTTCAGAAAGATTGAAATACTTACACATAGGTTTTCTACCTATACTTTGACATTAGTATGACATTGTTGTGGTATAGAAACTATTAACTCTGTGATTAATTCAATTATAAAGATGTGATTTTGGATTTCTTTTCGTTTAACCACAACATAGTTGTGATTACGCCATTGTTCACGAATATCATGTGATCTCGAAAGAAAGGGATTTAATTGGACAAGAAACAATTCAGTTATATTCTAGGGAAGACCACACCCAGTCTTCCCATTTGGTTTCAACATGCAGTGGGAGAGGAACCTGTTTTTGGTTCTGCAAAGCTGCTGGTGTTTTTAGTAGGTTTTGTTTATTTTTTTTGATTTTTGGTTTATAAAATGGCATCTAGTGGCTCTCACAGGAACACCCAGGCAAAGAGTCTTCTTCAGATGAATAACCTCCCCAGAAGAAGCAGTAAATTGCTTGGAAATTGTTTGTAATCCCTTCTGGAGAGAAGAAGACAGTGGCCAAACTGGTGAAATGTACAATATCTGAGGAGATACTTTGAAGGGGATCAAGCAAGAAGTATTAATGCTCAACAACAAGCATGCTTTACCATCTGAAGGTGTATCACAAGACAGTATGTAAGAGTTGTAAGAAAGCAAAGAGCAGAAGAAACATCACCTTCCAGTGGACTATGGCTGGCTATAGGAGAAGTTGTGCCACCAGAGTTAGATACTGAGCTTTGAGACATTGCTCCAGACTTTCATAGAGTGGGGAGCTTCTGCCTTGATTGTAAAAAAAAATACTAACTGCAGGCGAACACTCAGTTACTCTGATGAAGAATGCTTAAAAAAACAACACACAAGTCTAATTTTTCTTTCCTAATTTTTTAAGTTTTGACTTCAGGTTCCTACAATCTTAAGGACCTTGTGATGGTCTAGTTGCTATTTTATTAAAACAAACACCAAAACAATTTACAAAAAGTTCTGAAAATCACAAAAAAACGTGTAAAAAGTTCCAGAAAAAAGAAAAAATGGTTGCCCTTAGAACCACCTTTCTTGGTTTAAAAATAAATAAATATATGTGTGTGTGTGTGTGTAATCGTATACATGTATATATGTATTTACAATTAACTAACTGCATATATGGGTGAGTGAGTTATTCCATGAGTGGTGTATAGGTGATCAAATGAGTATATGTATGAGTTATTAACAGAGTGCAAGAGTGCATGTATGGGTGAATGAGTGGGTGGGTGAATAGCAGTATAGGTAAGTGAGTAAATACATGACAGCATGTACAAGTGAATGAGTGGGTGGATGAATGACTGTATACATAAGTGATTGAGCACATAAGTGCATGTATGTGTGAGTGACTGCATGAGTGCGTCTATGAGTGAGTAAGTGTGAGGGTGGTGCAGAAGTGTGTGACTGCATGAGTGCATGTATGGGTGAGTGGCAGTGCAAGGGTGCATCTATATGTGAGTGAGTGAGTGCAACAGTGTATCTGTGAGTGAGGGCATGAGTAGTGTGTGAGTAAGTGCATAACTGGTGTATGGATGAGTGACTGAGTGTATGAGTGATCCATGGGTGATTTACAGATTGTATGAGTGCATGTATGGGTGAGTGAGTGCATGACTGCACATATGAGTGAGTGCATGAGTGAATATATGAATGAGTGAATGTATGACTGTGTGTATGGGTGATTGACAGAGTTCGTGTATGGGTGAGTGAGTGCATGAGTGCATGTTTGAGTGAGTGTATGAGTGCATGTATGGCTGACTGAGTGCATGTATGGATGAGTAAGTGGGTGCATGAATGGTTCTATTGAGTAAGTGAGTGGGTACTTGAATGGCTTTATGAGTGAGTGAGTGCACATATGGGTGAGTGAGTGGGTGCATGAGTGCATGTATGGGAGAGTGAGTGAGTGCATGACTGCATGTATGGGTGAATGACTGAGTACATGAGAGCATGTATAGGTAAATGAGTGAGTGCAAACGTGTGTATCTGTGAGTGAATCTATGAGTGATGCATGGGTGGGTGCCTGAGTGCGTGAGTGCATGTATGGGTGAGAAAATGAGTGCATGTATGGGTGAATGACTACATGTATAGATGAGTGAGTGCGACAGTGTCTATCTGTGAGTGAGTGCATGAGTGGTGTATAGGCGAGTGAGTGCATAACTGGTGTATTGGTGAGAGCCTGAGTGTGAGTTGAGCATGTATGATTCACTGATTATATGAGTGCATGTACGGGTGAGAGAGAGAGTTAATGGCAGCATGTTTGGGTGAGTGAGTGCATGAGTGCATGTATGGCTGACTGAGTGCATTGTTGGATGAGTGAATGGGTGCAGGAATGGCTCTATTGAGTGAGTGAATGGGTACATGAATGGCTGTATGGGTGAGAGGGTGCGTGAGTGAGTGTATGAGTGCATGTATGGTAGAGGGAGTGAATGCATGAGTACATGTATGGGTGAATGACTGAGTACATAAGTGCATATATTGGTGAGTGAGGGCAATTGTGTGTGTATCTGTGAATGCGTACGTGAGTGATGTGTGAGTGAGTGCATAACTGGTGTATGGGTGAGTGACTGAGTGTATGAGGGAGAAGAGAGCAGGGAGAGGATGATGCTCAGCGGGCAGAGGGACTGCGTCAGAATCCAGCAATCCTGGTTCGAGCCTCAGTGACTGAGTGTATGAGTGGTACTGATTGAATCAGTGCATGTATTAGTGAGTGAGTGCATGAGTGCATTTATGGGTGAGTGAATGTTTGTGTGAGTGCATATATGGGTGAGTGAGCGGATGAGAGTGTGTATGGTTGATTGAGTGCATAAGTGCATGTATTGATGGGTCAGTTAGTGTATCATTGGTATATGGGTGATTGAATGAATATATGTGTGGGATGTGGGTGATTGAGTGAGTTGATTGGTGCATTTATAACTGAGTAAGTGAGCGTACAAATGGTGCATGGGTGAGTGTGAATGACTCCATGTATAAATGAGTGATTGAGTGCATGAGTGGTGCATTGGATATTTATTGAGTGCATGAGTACGCGTATAGGTGAGTGAGTGCATGAGTACCTAAAACTTCCTAATATTATACAGAACATTTAAATAGGAGATAGAGGAAAGTAATAGAAAGTTAAGGCAAGAGCAGTTTATATTTAAAACACTCTCTATGCACATCTTTAACCAATTTGTCTTTGATTTAATAATTATTTTCATAAAACATCGTCCAACTAGAGCCATTATTGAAAAAGTAAAAGAAGTTAAAAATATTTTACTATTTAATTTTCAAAGGAAGACAAATATAACAATAGTCATAGCTTATACTATAAGAACGTATTACACTGGAGTAAATATATCATTTTGATTGTTTTACTCTTCTCAGCTTTTATACTTCTTCACGGTAAACTGTGGTATGTATAAAGCATCATCTTCAAACAGTGGGGAGAATCAATGGATTGTAAAAAAACAAAAAAAACAAAGATGCACAGTTGATCACTATAAATAAATGCTACTATGCTTTGCACTCACTACAATTGATCGATTAGTGTCTTTTTTCAGAGATACTATCTTATGTATTCTATCCGGTACAATATCAGAAATAAATGTAAAGTACTCTTCAATTTTACAGAGTGTTTAGTAGGCTAAATGATTTGTAAACTGCTGAAGATTCATGTACAAAGAAAATCCACTCAGCACTCATTTTCTTCAATTATGATGTACGAGTTTGGTTGGAGAAACAAAAGGGGTCATATTTTTAAGTGTTGAAGGCATTTCTTGGTTTCCATTTAGGGCTGCTGTAATTGTAGTGTGACAATCCAGTTTCAGATTTTAATTAGAGAGTAGTATTTTCAGTGCTTATATTAACTCCTTTCTGGACCATTTGAAAAAAACTACTGATTCTTGAAGATCTTTTTGAAAACATTACCCTTAATAGGCCAAATAATGTCTAAAAAAAAAGGAACCACATGGAGGAAACACTGTACAACACTTTATTAAGCAGAATTTCTTCTTAGAACTTCAGTTGATAAAAAAGAAGATATGAGGTTGGTAGTTTGAATGGAAGTTAGGTTGATGTCATTATATTCTGTCTATCCAGTTTGCTCTTTAGATATACAGTGTAATTTTAAGAGGTTGTAACGATGCCTTCGTGAAAGATGATAGTAATAAAAGTTCTTCATGAGAGTGATATTTGTCCAACTTTGAAGTCCGTAATTTGAGTGTCCAATTTCAAACCATCTGGTCTGCAACGTTCTAGCATTACTATAAGGTATTTTCCAGTTCTTTTTAGGAACAATGTACAGACAAGATCAGATCTGCAGTTTGGGCACATCAGTTTCTCAAAAGGTACAGTTCTACAATCTGATAGTGTTAAATAAAGGAATCGTTCAGAATTGATTTGAGTGCTAGATGTAAAAGAGCAGTCTTAGCACTCATGGTTCCATTTGTAAATGATCCCAAATAGATCATCAGTATTTACTTCTTCTTTTAAGACTCAAAGCATGACCATGATAAATTCCTGTGCATCTTGCTGAGTGCTGAGAGTAGACATCATTGATCCTGTACATATATCTAAAAGGTCCGGGATCCCGGAAGTAGAATGTATTAAAGTTCTGTCACTTATTAAATGTTGCAGCAAATGAAATAGTGCAGAACACATTCTCATATCTATGTTTCGTTCACGTCAATTTACTACATGATGTAAATGGAACAGGACATTGAGAACAACATTTGCATAGCAGTTGACACCTGAACTATTTTCCAAGTAGTAACCTACTATTTCACAATATTTTTCTAGTTTTCTTTTCTTAGCACTTTCTGTGTTGTTCTTTTGTTCTTTCTTTCCTTGAGAGTCTGTAGACTGTTTTGTGATTTTTCCGCTTTGGACAGAGTATCCGCTTCTCATAAACAGGGAACTGGCCTAAATGAGGAGTGTAAAGTCTTCTTAACCGTTTATACTCTCGTACACAGTTTACGTCAGCACTAACTTTGCTGTCATCAAAGTCAATTAAAAACAAGCCAGACAAAGTTCTTATCTGTGACAATGCTACATATTACATTCCTTCTTTGAATACAAAACGTCAAATATTAAACAAAGCTGCATCTACACTTAAACCTTGCAATTTATTGGTGGTTTCTGCATACACTAAAGAGACAGTAAACTTTTGTTGTTGGATGTTTAAGTCTTTTACAAGCAAAAACTATACAACACACACCGGTCAATCTTTTGAACATCATCTAACTGATCAAATTTTATAACCAAATACTCTATCTTGTCTCTATTAAGAAAGTTAATGAAATCAATAACTTTATCCATTGCACCAATTACTAAGCCTTCATCAACATTTAATTTGCGCCGTAAAATCACTGTACAGTTTTTACAGACACAGAAACGCTTTTCTAATCCCACTGTTTTTTATACTTATTTTTCCAAAGAATCTAATTTTGCTTTCAGTTTATCTGTCAATAGTATTGTGACTCATTGATGCTCCATTTTATCAATAGCTGTAATTTACAAAATAGTTTCTTTCTTCAATCATAGCATTTTTCCATTAACGTTTGAGCACTCTTGAAGTGTTGGTGATAAACAAACCATAGATTTCTCTTCTTTGATTAAATTATACATTAGTCTTGGTGCAGTTATGTCAGATGGCGATGGACTCTTGATTAGGCAACTTTCCAAAGCATGTTTCCCCTGTTTTGTAAGAACTTTTACGTTAATATCTTTCAGTATCTCTTTATATTCTATATCAGACGCTTCACACATATTTTTTTACTTATTCTTTGTACTCAAAGTTTAACCAAATGTATACATTGCCAATACTTCCTAGGGAATTTCTTGTTTCGTTATGCACAAGAGATTTGAAAATTGGTTGTCCTTTTACAGGGGTAAGTTGGAGTAAGTCACCAAAGACAAATACATGTTTTCCTACAAATAGTACATCTTATTTTGTTCTTAAAACTTGCTGCATACTTGAAATGTATGAAAGCAAGGATTATGTCTGATACTATGCTCACTTCATCAATGATGATAAGAGTCATCTTTTTCAAAACTCTTGAAACTTCATGACAAACATCACCAGATAACTTCTGATATTCCAGTTTATTGTCAAGTTCAACAGGTAGCATTAGTAGTTGCAGAGTTATTCCTTTGATGTCATGTGCAGCTAAACCTATTGGTGCTGTTACCACACATGCCAAATTTGAATCGGTAGTCTTTAGTAGATAAGTAATGAGAACTTTAATTAAGAAGCTTTTACCAGTACCAGCTTGTCCACTATATACAGTAATATTGTTTTATATGTAGAACATTTACATAGTTTTTTTGTCTGGGATAAATCTGTGTTCTATTTTAGTTTTAACTTTGTTGTAAATTTCTCTTTGTTCATTGTTCAGTTATTTGATGGACTGTTCCAAATTCACAGCTTTTTCTCCTGTCAGGTGCATGGCAATCTCCACTTCATTCACTGCCATAGCTGCTTCATTTTGAATTACGGGTTCTCCAAGAGGATCTTGACTTGCAGGTGCAGAACTTTGGCTGCTCTGTGAACTCTCCCCTGTCTATTTCACATGCAATAGTTTATTCTTATTGACCCTCATCTTTCATCTGTAAGTATGTTGGAAAGACAGAACACTGAATAGTGTATTTTGCAGCATTGATTGTATCGTAATAACAGTCATAGTGTCAGCTCGCCATGGTTTGAACAGTTGCCAGAGTGCCAAGTAGAAAAACTCTTTTCTGTCTGGAGTTGGGCAACTAAGCTTCCTGTGGTTAATTAGATTTCCTTTGTTGTGTCTTACTAAACAACCATCACATCAAATAACTGCAAATCTTCAATGTTTTCAGTGACATTACTTCTATATATATGTTGTCAAAGCAAAATTTGTCTGTAAGAGAAATACCAGTCAATACACACTCATGGTGATGAAGAGAAGCAAAAGTTATTTGCCTAAGCCCAAGCCCAAGGGGGAAGACGCACACAGTGGCGCACTGTAGGGTACATCAAGCTTACCAAGTTGGGAGGAACTTTTATACGTTTCAACACTCATTGGTTTGTATTACAAGCACTGTTTCATCATCTATTAGCACCCGCAAGGCCTATAATTGACAGAAAAGTAATAAATTTTTTTTTAAAAACAAGCTTATCAGTAGCGTAAATTAGGACAGTGACATCTTATCTCAATTTGAAGGCCCCTGTTTGGGGCACATTGGATTTCATATATAACAACCTAGCCTCCTTATAGGCCACATTCCGGTTGCATGGTGTAAAAAGCTATACGTTTGGAACACATGTCACTTTTATCTTAAATAAAGAATACTATTCTCACAAGTGAGTGCTCTGGTAAGATGTTCATTGCAAATTAGCCAATTATTTTCTCGGGTTTCTCAGAATTCAGGGTTACAAAGCATGCACAGAGTTAAGACAGCCTTGTGTGCCTACACTCTTGCACCTGCATTTTATAATTAATTCAGCATGACTAAAGCTTTGCATCCTATCTTAAGTGGCCATTTTCACAGGAATATGAGCATGTCTTTGAAAACTATCCTAAAAGCACAATTCAAAATGGAGAATATATTGCTAATGTTTGAATAATGGTTAAAATCTTTAGGTCTATTTTTTCTTCTTCTTTCACAATGTGTAATGCTGAACTACTTCATAGAAACACATATTCAAGATGGGCACTTCTTCCTGGGTTGTATGTATCCAGCATGTTAGTCTTTAGAATGTCTGTACTCTCAGGATCAACTTCAGCAAGATACTCTATTTCCTGGGAAAGACTTTAATACTCTACTACGACTGTTTGTACGGCCTAAGCTTACCCATACAATTTCTCTAGACTTGGAGAACAAACTTGCAGAACTCAACCTCTCTGTGCATTCATAAGATCCAATTTCCCTGTGCAAAAGCATTTTCAAACTAAGACTGTACAATTTTTTGGTGAGACTCTTCTCTGCTGAAATCTCTTTCCTCATCTCTTTCTTTTCTGACTTTTCTGCCTTTGTTATGGAAGAAGTGACGTAACGAGCTACAGCAATAGATTTGTCTGCAATAAACTGTATATCCATATTTGCATTACACATCTTTAGAATAACAGGGTCATAGTAGTTTATATATTTTGAAGCTTCTGTTCTTCTGATGCAAGTATTTTCTGGTGATTTCCATGTCAAGGTGCGTCTCAGTGCAGACAAAGAGCTAATCACTCTTCCTTATGAGATAACAGGACGTGGAAATCCAAAACAACATAGTGTATACAATTTTGCCTTTGATATATATTTTCATTGGCAGTATTTACCACACCTGTGAGTTTTAAGTCTAAGTACTTGTTGTCTCAATGCCTTGTTAGAAGTTTCTCTTGGGATGACGCATGTTACATACTGTTCTATAAATGACATGACAGCTTCATCACTGTCTGTTGCAAACCCATAAACGCATGTGAATATGTGGAGCACCTCTAACTTGGCACTCTTTGTGCCAAAATAAATTAGTCACTTTGCCAAAAGGTGAATTCTTTTTATTGCAGATTAAAGCCATCATTGCTTGAAATCTGTGATTATAGTATCTGCAAACATTTGCAGGGTCCAACGAAGAGGGTTCTCCTGGTGTCTTCAGACTGATGTCTTTTATGTTTGAGTTTGTTTCTCGTGAGAGTTCAAGCGGGTCATCCCATGCATACTCAGCACAATTGAGTGTGAGCAACCAAGTAGGTGATCCTAGGTTCTCAACATGCATTTCAACTCCCCATGATGACAATATCAATACTCATTGGTTTCACGTTGACAGGCCATCCAATTAGTCAAGTTGTATTCTAGGTGTTCATCTTTTACATGAACTTTGTCAACAAATTCTCTTGCTGACAAATACAGCAGATTTACTTCAGTTTTGAGAATGTGATATAAGGTAAGCCAGACAAGTCCCTCTAGTAGGTGAAATATATATGGATACACTGGCAAAATCTGGGGTACTCTTAAAATATAGCCTAGTTCAGGGTTCTGCAAAGTCGGTCCCGGAGAGCCGGGTCCATGCCAGATTTTTAGCATATCCACATTTAGAAACAAGATGTTTCAGAAATCTACATTTTTCTAAATGTGGATATGCTAAAAATCTGGTATGGACCCGGCTCTCCAGGACCGACTTTGCAGAACCCTGGTCTAGTTGATCTGTATTCGGCTGCTGGTATCTGTAGAGGCCGGTCATCATACCTACCACCTACTCCTGTAGGAAACAGTTGTGAGAAATATTGAACTTCTAAGCTTTTCTCCCAGACACTTAATGGAGCTCCTTTTGCTTTTTTTGAAATAGATCAATAGCATCTCCAATAATCTCTTTAGAATGTAAAGGATGAATGTTGTAGTGTTCGTACATTTCTTCTGTTCTTGATCGAACTACCTTTTCAATCTGGCCTCTTGATGGTACTGAGCCTCCGCTATATGGGTAATATCTTGAAGGACATCTGCATTTCTATAGTAGATGTTATCTACTAACTCTTGCCATATCTTTTTACTCTTGGTAGGCACACTATTTACTAGAATTTCAAGTCCTTCTTCCAAATTTCTTTGCACACCTACAGTTTCAACAGCCTGCTTCAAAATCTAATTGTAAATACACAACTCTACCTTTTAGACCTTTCTGAAGCTCAGTTGGAAGTAACTTTCCTGTCTTTTGCTCGATACGGACTATAGCTTGAAATGGATGTATAGTTTGTATAAGTATACTTCCATAAACAGTGAATTCTCTAAGTTCTTGTGGAATACAAACTGGTTATAACTTGTTGTACACTGCTGTAGCTGGTACTTTGCTATCATCTGATTTATTATAACAATACTTACAAATAATCAGTTGAGTGAAATAATCAGAGTGTTCCTCTACAAATAAATAGGCTGCAAAATCTCACCCCTTATCTCTACTCTCTTCTTCAGTTTTTGAAGAGACTATGGGGGTTATTCTAACTTTGGAGGAGGTGTTAATCTGTCCCAAAAGTGACGGAAAAGTGACGGATTTACCACCAGCCGTATTACGAGTCCATTATATCCTATGGAACTCGTAATACGGCTGGTGGTATATCCGTCACTTTACCGTCACTTTTGGGACGGATTAACACTCCTCCAAAGTTAGAATAACCCCCTATAACATTAGGAGTTTGACTTTTGTAGTGAGTGTGTCGACAAGAAATACAAATGACATACTGGCAAATGATAAAAGAGCTCTGGTTTCTCTGAAGAGACTGTGTTAAACCTTCTAATCTCTTCTTGAAAGTTATCAATAGAAATACCTGTTTCCTGTACACCTTCACTTTCTGAGTGTTCATTTTCTCTGCACTCGTCTTCTGGTCCAAAGCAACATATTTGCATATCATCACAAACCTTTTCTATCTCTACCACTGTTCCATGCAAAAGAACTCTATTAATTTCTTGTAAACAAAGTGCAGGACTCTTCACATGATAAAGCCACCTAACTAAAGCTTGCATTCATGAGTGGTGCACAGCTAACCTTCCAAAATGATGAAAGATGCATTGGCACACTTTCTTTGATAATCATGCTAGAAAAAGTCCCTGTAGATTTGGATATCTTCTTACCTTGCACGAACCTAATCCTTGCAAAATGGCAATCTTCTGATAAAGACTACTGCATGGAAAGACATATAAAAGTTCTCACTAAATCAATTGATTGCTGGCGAATACTGCAAATACTGCTACACTTCCACTTATATACGGGGGCTTGTGTACGCCTTCGCTGTACATCTTCATTTATGACTTAATCTACATTTCTAGGTAGCATTACCTCTTAATAGGAGAACCATCTTTTATCTCATAACAATGTCCAAATTCATGAAACTCATGCACAAGTCTGTTCACTTGTAAGTAGCTCTCTTCACTGAAGAAAGGCTTAGTACTAGAAGAATGTCTGCATTCACCGCTAAAAACTTTGGAAACACTAGCTTTGTTTTTAAATCTTTTCTTTAGTCTTTTTTCCCTCATACCCAACACTATTTTATATAGTGTTTTCATTCTATTCAAAATCAAGATAAATAGCTTCCTCTTTAGAGCTAATACCTATATCAGTTAAACTCTCAACGTGTTACTTTTGTCTAACAGCTTCTCTCCTTCTTCTATACTTCTTCATACCTTTCATTAGATTCTGGATTACTCTCTAATTGAACATTCAAATTCTTATTTCCTGAACCCTGCGCTGTCTTCTAGTTAAACTCTATACTTCTTTGTAGGATTTGTTACTTGTGATATCATGTACTTTTACTCCTTTCTTAGCTGATGTCAAACTTTCTCTTTTATGCACTTTATTTTTCTGTCTTTCAATTTGACCACATACTATTTTAACAAATGTCTTTGTTCTCTTACCAGAAGCTCATTTTTCTTTCATCCCTTTTTCAGCATTTTGCCCCTTTTGTTTCTCAATTCTAAGGAGGTAGTATTTTTGTTTTTCTTTCTTTTTTCGCTCACTTTTTGCAACTCTGTGTACCTAAGTAGAATCTTCCACCTGAAAACTAATAAAAGAGGTAGATTTATTCTTGAATTATTTACTTGTATATTAAATATTTTGAACAGTTAAGTACAATATAAAGAATTACCTCATTATGATTCATAGCATATATGCAGCGTATCACACAGCTGACTTATTTCCAATAAAACATATTTTTAAGACTTCAGAAAGTGGTTTTGTACAGCTATTTGAGTAGCCAGTGACACAACACACACAGGTTCTAGAATAGTAGGCCTCACCCATAAGGTGAGTTTAAGAATTGACAAAGGGCTTTCAGATGCCAATTTGAGTGGGCAGTAACAGTTCACACTCACACTCTGCACTAGTAGATTGTGCTGCTACTTTGCTGTATGTATGAGTGAATACAGAAACCCACCTGTAGTAGTGCATGGGATGTTTTAGTACATTTGCCAGTATGTGGCTACCTGTTTTACTTACTACCTGTATAACTCTGTAAATGTGTATGCAAGTGGCTGAACAAATACCTCAGTGCCTACCTTAGGGAGTATAGAAGTATGTGAGTGTGTTTAAAATTCACTTTGATAGTGCTACATATAGAAATACTTTCTAATTATCTAAGTGATTGTAGAAGTCTCTATATTGATGTGTGACTGGCTGAGACAGAAGATCCATTCTTTGGACACAGGAAGGTCAGTTTCTTTATGAGTGGTATGCTATATGTAGTGCTTGGCTTACAGGTCTACAAGTGCATGAGTACGATTCTAAAAATGAAAAGTATATTTCTTAATCAGTTAAGCACAATGTACTGTGCTTCATACCATACCAACAGTATATCAGCAAGGTCACTCATTTGCAAAAGAACATGTCTTTAAGATTTAAGAAAGAGGTTTCACAGGCCAATTTGAGTGGTCACTGACAGAGCACAAACAGACTCTACACTACTAGGCCTCTCCGATGATTAAAGCACTATTTGTCTGCATAAATGCTAACTTCTGTCCCTTCTAACTTATATATGTCAGTGCCTGTGTTACTGAATACAGAGATATGGAATGCATGTAGAATTACCTTAGATAGTGCTGCATATATAAGTACTTTCTGAGTATGTCAGTGAATGTAGAAGTGTCTCTGTTCTCTGTCACTGACACTCCATCCATCCTTTAGAAACATGAATCTCAGTTCCTTGGTGTTGGTGAATGGTATACTCAATGTAGTACTTAGCTTAGGAGTCTGAAAGTGTACTAGTAAGTCTCTAAAACGGAAACGTATGCTTCTAATCACTCAAGAACATTGCACAATGCTTGATCACACATCTTCAGCATATCACAAAAGTGAGATATTTGCTCTAAAGCGTTAGATTTACACTTTACAAAGGGGTTTTACAGGTCAATTTCAGTGGCCAGTGACACAGCACAGACAAGCTCAACACTAGTAGGCCTCACTGTTTATTTAAACAGTAGTTGTGTGGATACATGAAAAGATTGTGTCAATACTTGCCTATATATCTGAGTGAATGTTGGTGTCCCCCCATAGTAGTGTCATGAGATATTTTACTACATCTGGATTTGTGTGACTGCCTCTTAAAGTACATGTATGACTCTCTAAATGTATATGTAAGTGCTTTAATAAATACCTCAGGACCTGTGTTAGGGAATACAGGGGTATGTGAATGTGCCTACAATTGCCTTTGATAATGCTACATATTTAAGTACTTTATGAGTATGTGAATGCATATAGCACTCTCTCTGTTGCTCTGTGACTGAGTGAGACACAGGATCCATGCTTTGGAAACATGAATGTCAGTTCCTTGGTGAGTCGTATACTGTATGTAGGGCTTAGCTCAGGGGTCTGCAAGTGCACAGATACATTTCTAAAACTGAAAAGTACATTAGTTAATCACAATACACCATGCTTGATGGCATACCTACAACATATCACTGACATACATTATGTGCAATAAAATGTGGCTTTAAAACGTGAGGAAGGGGTTCTACAGGCCAGTTTAAGAGATCACTGAGAGAACACAAACAGGCTCTTCACTCTCAAGCCTCACCCATGATTAAAGCAGTATTTGTCTAAATACATGACAGATTGTGTCAGCACTTGCCTGTATATATCAGTGTTTGTAGATGTCCATCTGTAGTAGGGCCATGAGATGTTTTAGTACATCTACTGGTATGTGACTGCCTGTTTCAGTTTTCGTATGGCTCTGTAAACACAGGAGTATACAAGTTTGTTTGCAATTACCTTGATAGTGCTGCATATATGTGTATTCTGAGTATGTGACTGATTGTAGAAATGTCTCTGTCACTTCATCACTCACTGAGACACAGGATGCAAGCTTTGGAAAAATGAATGTTTGTACCTTGATAAGTAATATGCTATATGTAGTGCTTGGCTTAAAGGTCTGGAATTGCATAAGTATGTTTATAAAACTAAAAAGTATGTTCCTTAATCTCTTAAGCACATTACACCATGCTTGATAGCATATCACAGAGGTCAGGAAGTGGCAGTAAAACATAATTTAAAACTTGATAAACAGGTTTTACAGGTCAATTTCGGTGTCCAGTGACAGAGCACAGACAAGCTATCCACTACTAGGCCTCATGTATGATGAAAGAAGAATTTGTCTGGGTACATGAGTGCATTATGTTACTCCTTCCCTGCACATTTGAGTGAATGTAGCTGTTCACCTGTATTAGCACCAGGACACTTTTTGGAACATCTCCTAGTATATGAGATTCACATATATTACCATCCAAGCACATAGAAACCTACTCTATAATTTACCAACACCTACCCTAGCAGAGTACTAATACATTCATGTGAACTTTCACACATTAATGCTTCACAGACACCTGTTGTAAATTGTATTTTGCTTTCAATACTGAGATTTGTAGTCCTCTTTTAAAACAGAATAAATAGGACTACAAGTCCCAGAATTCTAAGCAATACATTCTTTGTAAGCAGCTCATCATGTATAGACATGTACAACTTTCATATCCTGTAACACATTGTGAAGTTTGACTTTAACACTTAGCATACACTTTTTTCCTAGAAATTAGAGCATGCAATAAAATACCACATTTAGAATACGCAGATCCATGGCAACACATTGCAAACTTCTCCCACAGCTAATCTGTACCTCAGACAAACTGCATGTTACTTACCAATTAATAAATATATAAACATAGTCACACTACCACTGATAGATCAGCTCATCTACTTTCAATCTAATACTATATATTTCATACTCAGTTTAATAAACTGACGCACACATATATTTTTTTAATTTATTTTTTCTTCACAATTAAATGTACTTCACGTACCTTGAAATTGAATACGTTGGTGAAATATTTTTTATTTTGCTCTCATCAGATAGATTCAATACTCTCAAGAACTGACAGCAACCATAAATTGCAACCTTTTCAACTTTGCTCTGTGTACTAGAGATGTAAACAAATAAAAACATACCTTGCATTTTTTACTTTTGTTAGCCCAATTCTGAATGATTAGTATGTGTTAACCCTTTCATGCACTTTTCTGAAGAAGCCCAGAATGGGAGGCTTTTTATCTGCAATCATGGGTTAATTGTGAAAATCTCAATGAAATTGCAAAAAAAAAAAACTGGTGCCCAAAACATATTTAGCTTCATAGTTTTGTTACTTCAAGAGTATCCTACACATCATTAGCAATGCTTTTGTAAGAAATTAAACCCTTATTACACAATAACACGTACAAACCCTTTTAATTTTTACAAATAAATAACTCTTTAGGACTCTTCCCCCAATAGGCACAGTGTCCATAGCAAGCCACTAGAACCAGTAGGCAGTAGGTCACAAGTTTGCAGCACTTTTTAGAGGAGGCACACTAGTTACAAAATGAGCTGCAGCAGGTATGGTTTACTGTACAGATTAAACACCTAAGTAACATCTAAGTCTGCAGTACTAATTTTATTTTTACTATAGCCAATTAAAGAACTACTCACTTATCATTTCAAGATAGCACCTAATTTTCCTCACCTGAATATTCACAGTACCCAATTAAAGGTATGTTTTTTTTTTAACCAGGGGCATACCTCCATGTTAACTGCATCCCATTCCCAACACTGCTACAGGCCAAGGAATGTATTTCTACACCATTGGATACCCTGCCGACCCTTTTTTTTTTAAAACTCCATCATTGGGCGAACTAGGCTCAGACTGCAGGATTCTAAAAGACAATCATTTGACCAACTTAGACTCGATCCTTAAACCTCTTTTTTCGGCTTTAGAGGAGAAGCTAACATTACTTATTGACTACAAATTTGAGCAGTTACAAGAAACTATTCTTAAATATCTGCATCAGCAGTCCACTTTAAAAACTAGTACAAATTCCCTTTCCTCTACTCCGAAACTGGTGCCTGATCCCAATGCCTCTCAGCAGGCTAACTGTTTGACGAATTGTAACCAACTCCCGTCCCATCGCATGCCTACCCGCAATTCCCATGATGATTCATTAACTGATCCTCTGTCTACTTTGGCCGGTGGTGCGACTGCCTTACTGAAGCCTGAAACTGCTCTTAAACCTAGATCTTCCACTAGTACAAAGGAGGTTCTACAGCTTCCTCCGGATAGCTTGCCATATGTTTTAGTCTTAGCAAACGTTCCTCCTCTTGATTGTACCCAGAAGGAAGATACTCATGCGTTAATAAGGAAATGTGCACATTGGATGAGCCAAAAACTTAGACACCAAGATGATCTAAATAACAGAATAATTATGGCTAGAAGGGTGAAGTGGTTAGGTTTGTCTAAAAAAGTATATGAAGGCGATTATATAGTGATCAATTTGACAAATTCTCATTGTGTTAATTATTTGTTGGCGTCTCTACCATCGAGTCCAAAAGGGGAAGGTGGGATCAAAGTCTATCCATTAAGCTTCTTCTACAGGCCGCCCACTTCATCACTTCCTTCTACGAGGGCCTCCCATGGTAAATTTTTTTTAACAAAGGCACCTTTACAGAACCCCACCCTTGACCCTGGGGGTACCCAAAATCACTCTTCCCTTGATGCAATTGATTGACAATTGGAGAGTTTGGGGCTCCCAAATGATTGTTTACAGGAATTAGAGCTGAAGGGAGTGCACACACTTTTGGAATCACCAATAGGGTCTGATGAGCTAGCTGGCTTTCCACATCTTATAACAGATACAGCCATAATTGAGGAGTCTGGGAAAATGCCCCAGCAAAGTAATGCATTGTTATCTTTAATTAGTTGGAATATTGCTGGGCTTCGTTCTAAAGCTGAAAATTTAGAATGGCTGGAGTTTATTTCCACATTTGATATCATTTGTTTTCAAGAAACTTGGCTTATAGCACCCTTCCATTTAAATGTCTACTTCTCGGTGTCTCAGCCAGCTACCCCATCTAGAGCAGGCAGAGCAAGTGGAGGTCTTCTGGTACTTGTGTCATTACTACTCCCAAAAATTGAGGTTTCATTGATTTGGTCTTCTGCCTTTTTTTTGGTAGTTTTATTATCAATATCTGGACGGAAAGATATTCTACTCTTAAACTTTTACAATAACATTCCAAGTGGTGCCCTGCCAGGAAGTCTCGAAGAGCTTACAGACCTGCTAGACTCTGCCGGGAAACTCCAGGACAGGGATTTTGATATGATCTGGGTTGGAGATTTTAATGTTCAGTTATGCAAGTATGAATTACCCCACGTATGTGGTGTTGCTACAGAAGCCAGAGAATCACTTACTCATTTCATTCACTCTAATTCAGGAAGTGCCTTGAATACCCTCATTTATAAATTTGATCTTGCTTTTGCAAGGGATATGGCAAACAGTCGGATAAGAGAAATACCCACCTATACAGGGAGTACTAATGGTAGCACTATTGACTTTATTCTTATTAATTCCTCATTTTCAAGTTCAATTGTGGATTTTAAAATTAAATCTCACTGTGCCAGTGACCATAACCCTTTGAGTATAAAATTATCCTTTAAAACTAGAGTAATCTTACCTAGAATTGTATATAAAGGGAAAGAGGTGCTTAAAAGAAATTCTGGCCCTCGCATGAGGTGGGAGAGAGTAAACCCTAACACTCTTCACATGAACCTTATAACTCATAATAAGGCTGACATCAATACTTGCTTGTCCCTGCAATCCACTCCATTCCACCTTATAACTGCCTTTGAATCTTTAAGCTGTGCTATTTCTGAGGTTCTGACGTGTGCCCAATATCCCAAAGGCGTAAAACCTCAACGGTGGTTCAATTCTGCCTGTACGGCCGCTCATAGAGATCTAAAGTCAGCAATCAAAACTATTCCTTGTAATCGGGATTTAATTAAACAGGCCAGGGGCCGATATAAATCAGCCCTTGAAGAAAGAAAGAATGAAATACGCACTAGCGCTTGGGGAGACCTGATGGCAGCGACAGAACTACGGGATCCCTCTCAATTTTGGAAGGTGGTTAATCACTCATATTTCTCAGGAAAGGAAAATAGGGACGATGACTGTCTGATACCAGAGGGGGTTTGGGTTGACCATTGTTTTACTGTATTTCAATCCGCGAATAATCCTAATGATGGAGGGGAGGTACGTGGCCTCCCATGTTCGGCTACTCTAATTCCATTTAAGAGCGGCATTTTATTTGAGGCACACGAGGTCAGTGCAGCAATAACTAAAATGAAATTAAGGAAAGCCCCTGGCCCCAATGGGATACCGGTGGACCTATTTAAATCTTTACCTGATCTGTGGGTTCCATTAATCACAAATGTTCTGAACAATGCTATTCAAAGTACTATCCCCTCCTCATGGTTAATGGCAATAATCGTTCCAATCTTCAAAAAGGGTAATAGGCTTGACCCTTTTTGCTATAGACCCATCTCTTTAATAGACTCCACGGCAAAGATATTGGGGAGTGTCATTCTGTCCCAGCTCGAGGATTGGGTTGCAAGGACAAACATTTTATCGCCAATTCAATATGGGTTTAGGCCTGGATTAGGCACAGTGGATCAGGCCATAAATTTACATCTTATCCTCAGTAAATATGTTATTGCCAAAAGGGAACCTATCCACTTAGCATTTATAGACCTGTCCAGTGCATTTGATATGGTGAACAGAGCAAAACTGTGGGGCATAATGGATACAATGGGGATTGAGCAGGATTTGCTGGATTTGATCAAACGTTTATACTCTGACCTCTCTATTTTAATTCAGTTTGGACAACATGGTGAAAGGTCACATCCCCTTGCTTCCAATCGAGGTGTTAGATAGGGCTGCACACTGGCACCTTTTCTGTTCCTACTGTATATAAACGGCTTGTATAATTGTTTGTTCCAAAATGGTAAGGATTTCCCCAGGATGAGTTTTAGACAATTGGCAATTTTATTATATGCCGATGATGCTGTTTTAATTGCCCGCACGGCCAATAGTCTACAGACCCTCCTGGATCTTTTTTTAACACATACACGAGAGACTGATTTGAAAGTCAATTTAAAAAAATCACATGTTATGACCTGCGGTCCTAAAACCACTCGCACCAAATGTTTTAGAATGGGGGGAACACCTTGACAAAGGTAAAAGACTTTTGCTACCTAGGTCTGTATCTAAGTTCTACTTTGTCTTGGAAATTCCATTTGAATTTTAAGTTCCAACAACTGGCAAGAAATGTTGAGGCAATCTTTCGTTTTGCCCGCAGATTAGGGCATAGACCGGTCCATCAGATCATCACGCTCTACAACTCCAAATGTGTTTCGGCAGCGACATATGAGGGTGGCCTTTGGGGATATATCAGTCCAAGCATTCTACAGCTTGCAGAGAACAAATTCCTTCATCGGTTACTTATGGTACCTAAGAATATAGCAAACATTTTATGCCATGAGGAACTGGTAATCCGCTACATTACAGATTTGATAGATATTGCCCCACTTTTGCTATGGATAAAAGTATGGTCAAACCCGGCGGCTACTTTAACACACGATTGCGTAAAAGACTGTATTTCATTAACAAACTGTAACAAAATTCCATGGCTAAATTTTGTTCACAATGGCTTCCGAAACTTGGACTTGGAGTATATGTATTTTAAACCAGAGCTCCTGCCAGCCAATGCGAAAGAAATTGTTAAACTTCGACATAAGGAGCATGTTATGAATCTTAGATACCAAGTGGCAGAGAAATTGAGTTCTTTTAATTCATACATACAAATTCTATCATCAGACTTGTTAGAACCTTATTTTGTTTGGTTCACGACCCCTTCTTTATACTCTTTACTCGTACTTTTTAGATTTAATATGATCCATTTTAGAGTGGCGTTCCCGATAAAATGCGTGTGGGAAAAAACACTACCGCCATGCCCTTGCGATAATTTTTCGAAACAAGGTACTTGCCATTTTATTTTATTCTGTAAACTTTACTCAGTTCCCAGGAAATCCTTTCTATTACCCATTTTGCGTAACTTGCACACTTCTTCCTACAAAGACGGATTGACTGGCATTCAAAGCCTCTCATCCAAACAAATGTGCATTTCTATTCTTAGTTTTATTAAATCTGCTATCACCATTAGAAACCAATATGAACTGGTAATGTGACCATTTATTAAGAGAAACTAGGTATTGTCTTATTACTATATTGTCCTATTATTATATATGCTTTTATAAGTATTTATTATCTTATACTGTTTTAGTAAGCTTGGGCGGTAAACTTAGATTTAATAGATTTGCTTTTGACGTATACAATAAGTACTGTATTTTATGATGACTTTTATGTATGCATGTGCACTTTTATGGCAAAACGCTGAATAAAGTTATTTTGACTGACTGACTGACTGACACTGCTTCATGCAGATCCAGCTTTCTCCTTACTGCTACTACTGCCTCACTCCGAAATGGTTAAAGTGTGAATTGTTGGACACAGCTATGATGTTTTGGGCTAGAGAGGCTGCTAGAAGGAGTGGTATTGACAGGGACTTGGGTTTGGCTAATGTGGATTATTAATTGGATTGGCCAGAGAAGGTTAGAGTGGAATCAATTGCTCCCTTTGGTTGAAAGCATTGTGGATTTTCAACCCCCTGACTTCTTGATTGTGCACTGTGGTGGTAATGCCCTGGGCCCCTGACTCGGGTAGGGCTGGAAATCCTAATGAAGGATACCTTTGCACAATTGATGACACTTTTCCCTCACACTCTGTTGGTGTACTCCAATATCTGCCAAAGGCAGAATTGGAAGTGTCTTTCTCAATTCTGTCCACAGATTAACAAAGCCAAGAAACATGTTAATAAAACTGTTTCTGCATTCCTCAGAAGCCATAACATTGGTTGTATATACAACTACAACCTGCACTTTGATGTAGATGGTATAAATAGAAGTTACAGAATGCACTTCACAAGCGAATCTGAAACTCTGCATCTGGTCTTACATGTAACTATCAAATACTAGCAATGAACACTAAAGCTTTTGACAGGGCCACCCTGTTGCCTGAAAGTTTTGCTCATTATCTGTATAAATCTTTTTATTTTTCAAAACATTTGCAACAATGTCACAATATTCATGACATACTCACACATTCACAAAAAACAAAAGCAGGCTTACTTCACACCAACCCATTCAAAATTTAACTAGGTCTGCGAATGGGTGCGTAACAGTGTGAATGGGTCTGTGAATGGGTGTGCTGGTGTGTAGGTGGATCTGCAAATGGGTGCATGAGGGTGTGAATGGGTGCTTGAGAGAGTTACTAGATTTGTGAATGAGTGTTTAAGGGTGAGACTGGGTCTGAGAATGGGGGTGTGAGGGTGTGAGTGGGTCTGCAAATGGATGCATCTGGGTGTGAGTAAATCTGTGAATGCATGCGTGACAGTGGGAGTGGGTCTATGAATGGGTGCATGAAGGTGTGACTGCGTCTGTGAATGGGTGTGTCAGGGTGTGAGTGGATCTGTGAATTGGTGCATGACGGTATGATTGAGTCTGCAAATGGGTGCATCAGGGTGTGAGTGTATCTGCAAATGAGTGAATGAGGGTGTAACTGTATCTGTGAATGGGTGTGTCAGTGGATCTGTGAATGGGTGTATGAGAGTGTGACTAGGTCTGGAAATGGGTGTGTGAGAGAATGAATGGGTGCATGAGGGTGTGAGTGAGTCTGTGAATGGGTGCGTTAGATTGCTACTGGGTCTTTCTCAGTAGTTTTTTGAAAGGGTGGATGACTTTCTGAGTACCACTGTAACTGAATGAATTAGTGTATGTATGACTGAAATTATTTTTTTGCTATCACTGATATTCGTGATTTCGTCGCAACGTTACAGAGCGGCTGCATGAGCATCGCAACCTGTTCATGAATATCGCGAGCCGCAACAAAAAATGATTATAAGCTCAGCATTGGAATACCATAGTCCCCTGTATAACAGCCCAGGGGTCAGAGTAACTCCACCATCACCCCTTACGCACTTTTCATGTCAAATTTCAGCCCCATGGACTGTAACCTATTCCTTAAGATGGCGGCTGCAACTTTCTAGTCAGTTTGTCGCCAGCCAATCACAGCATCTCTGTTGTCACATGCATTGGCGAATACGTTGCGATCGTCTGGAAAACGTTGTGACCTCAAATATACAAATGTGTTTTCCCTTTAGAATCTCCAATACTACTAGACAGATTTACACCAAATAAGCAAAAGCAAAAAGTGTGTCCCGAAAGCTAGCTTTCTACCAAATTTGGTGTCATTTATTCATTAAAAGAAAAAAATAGTTAAACATTTTGGTTATGGTTCTGGCTCAAATGCATCAAACCACTGAAATTCACAAGCTACATATGCCATAACTCCAATTTGGAATTTTATAAACTGACCTCAGTACATAGTATGCTTCGGAAAATTCTTTACTGGCCCCAAAAATATTGTTTTCAAATTACAAGACTTTTTTGTGATCAGTATTTCATATATCGGTCCCTAAAAATGCAACATTAGGAAGTACATTGTCTAAAATTCTGATAAATGTATCTATACTTTGTTTAAGAGAAATATAATAGTGTCTGTTTCTATTCTAATTTTCGGAACAAATTCCCAAAATATGCAGGCTGCCATTTTCTCTGTTTTAAAAAACTTGAAACGTTTGTGTTTTTAGAATAGCTTTGTGTGGAACCTGTTTTTTAGTCTAATTTAACAATATGCACTTTTTTGTTTTAGGATCACATCTCTTATCTGCCTTCTTTTCATATTCCCATATGCTGCATTTGGATCAATATTCCTGTAAAACATTGTTAGTGTTATAACTTCACATTGATACTAAATGTGTTTTCCATTAGACAAACACACATGCCCAACACTTCTTAATAATTTTGGAACTCACAGGCCAACCTGTTGGAAATTAGCCCTTCCTTTAGGGTCACATGAGATTTTTTAGCTTTTGTTGAACCCGTTTTGTTCGCTGTGAACTCTGACCAGTGGTAAGGTGCTTATGCTTCCTTCTTTAAACATAGTACAGTTGATATGTACCTGCTTGACACATTTCCTTTGCTTATAAGTCCCTATTATATGGTATTACCTGTACTTGGGGAATGCAAGTTAAATGCTACTAGTTGGCTGCAGCACTCACTGTGCCGCCCACTCAACTAGCACTGCAAATCATCTCCCAGCCTGCCACTGCAGCCTGCATGTGCATTTTTAAACTGCCATTCCGACCTGAGAAATCAAACCTTTTGCCAAGCCAAAACCTTTATTTTTAATACTTACAAGTCATGTTTTACATATCTTGGCAGTAAAAAAACACATCTCCAAAGTGTTTTCGCTGGGGCAAGACTGGCTCTCCTCTAGGAAAACACTGAGTTACATTATAACAGCTTGTCATGCTTAATTTCAGTTAGGGAGAAGCTAGAAAAATGATTCTAGGACTCCCTTTATTAGTAATTTAAAATCTAACTTAATGATCAAGTCGGATTTTACATTACTGTTTTAGAAATCACACTTTTATAAAGTTGTCATTTGTCTGCCTAAAACCAAAAGGCTTTTCTGCCAGTGTCCTGCTGTAACCTAGTGCTGATGGCTCTTCTTCGGAGAGTTGTGTATTGCTCACAGACACTGGAGTGTGAGAGGTAGACTCCTATCTTATCAGGATTGCCTGGGGACAATGCTCAGCCCCTTCCTGAGCTTTAGATGATTCCTATCCTGTCATTGGCAAATGAGCCTCCCACCTAGCCCTGCCTTCCTTTTGTTTCTGTAGTCAGAATGGCACTAAACCTAGTGGGAGTGTAGGTAATGGCAAAATCTGGTTTAGGGTGTGGGCAAAGGTGTATCCTCCACCAACATGCTGGCACTGGGCTTGAAGGTGGACCCACCGATCTTTCCGCAGAACACTCCTGGACCTGTGAAGAATCAGCAGACGGGCTGCCTCGCTGTTTAAAGAATCTGATTGCTTTAAATGCAGGACCGCAGAAATTACTCAATAGCCAGTTGGCTGACCTCATGTGTGAGCCTCAGGGACATAGTAAGCATCCAGGGGCCTTTTTTTGCTTTCCAGCTGATCATTCCCAACTGGACCTGACCTTGTCCCTCTGCTGGCCTCTGTGGGAGTGCATCTAGCATGACCCGATGCCAACAGTTGGCGCTTTGTGCTTTTTAGCGCTATTTTTAATTCAAACTTCAAAAAATCATGTACATTAATTTACTTATTGGATTTTTGTTTTGGTGCCATTCTATGTATTGGAATATTGTCTATTTCTCTAAATTTGTTTGGGAGTTTTCTTGTGTTGTATTTTCACTTTATTACTGTTTTAGTACTGCATACAAACTTTACACATTGCCCCTAAGTTAAGTCTGACTGCTTTGTGCGAAAGGGTTAAGTTAAAATTTATGTAGTGACTTTAGTGTTTCACACCGACAAGAATTGTGACTATAATTTGAGGTGAGTTCTCGTATTCCAGTTTCTTTCACACATCACGTTTCACCATGTTGCTCCACAATTCAATGAGCAGTGGGCTGCTAAAGCGACAGGTTCATAGACACAAGGCACAATAATGAATCTAATGAATGGTAACAAAAGGTGACATTGAAAGAAAGCCTTTATCATTTGAGAAAGTTTTTCTTTTTTAAGACATCATTTTCAATTTCAAAGGAAAGCATGCACATAACTTATGTCCAAGCTGGATTGACCTAAACATTCAGAAGACTGTAGGGCAAGTAATCCTTAGTAGGCAGAAGCACCAGTAAAATAGCTCGTTGGGTTAAGCACCCATCTACGTATAGCATGTAAGTCATAGTTTTGAATTGCAGCAGGAACAGCTCAACTTGGAATCCACCCAGGGCATATAAAATGACCACCATTGAGTGAAGTAATCCAAATATCTAATATTTAAGTGTCAAGACAATTCCTTTTGTGGTGTGTGTTTTTTCATCTTTTAATATTATTTTATTTTATTCAGCGTTTTTGTAAAGTACTACATACCATCTTGCAATTTTCTCATAGTGGTGTGGGATAAGAAAATATAGCGAAGGAAAATAGTCATAAAATGCAGGTAGTTGAAGCAATCAATCTGCCAATGGAGGTATAGAGTCTGCTTGTGAAAAGTGCATGTACGTCTAAGATGTGACAACAAATACCTTGCTTAAGAACAAACCATTTACTGCGTTGCCTGAAATGGTAAAGACATAGGCATCTGACCTGAAGATAAAAGGTTCCGATACAGTGCATATTTATTGAGCTGGCATCTGGGAAAGGTCTCTTCTTTGATAGATTCAGGAAGAGGGGTCTCCTAAATCTGTAACAATTATTTTCCACCCTGAGCAATAATATTAGAAAATTTCACAAGGAGGAGCCAGGCACAAGAAGTGATTCTCTTCTGAATTTCTTGTATCAAGTGAGTCATATCTAGTGCACTGTGGTTCTTTTGTACAAAAAAAAATACTTCAAGTCATATTTTGTACTACTGAGTACAATTCCTAAAGTGGTTTAAGTTTCTCACGTATGTTTTTTGTTTGGAAAAAATAGTAAGAACATTGAAGTTGAGATTGTATTCCAGTGGAGGTTTCTTTTGCCCCCAACATATATGTTGAATACTGTGTACAAATAGAGAAGGTTAATCACTTTGTTGTGGAACTGAAACCTTGTCACTAGCTATAGGTAGGCCTTATATAGCTTGTGTATACACCAGCATTATACTTTACCCCTTGCGCTATTGCCGTTGCTGCATGATTGTTGTCCTCTGCTACCTTAATGCTCCCTATCAAGAGGGTAATACCATCATCGGTGTTTGTTCTATAATTGCCATTATGCCTCTCTCACATACAAAGTAGGATTAGTAAGGAGCAGAGCAAACATATTCTAAGCCAACCCGAGCTCCACAGCAGACCCATTCAAAAAGAACATATAATTTATAGATAGTATTTGAAGCATTGAATATGCCAAATGTGCATAAATATTTGAAGCATATATTAAATATGCTAAGACAGCAAGCATTGCTTACCTGAAACCTAGATTTATCACAAAAAATCTGGCCCTGCTAGGGAATTTATAAAACAATTCATCTTCTTTGAATCTATCCATATGACGTTTAAAAACTTAACCAATGCCATTTCAGCACTAAGATATACTCACTGTTAAGTATCTTCTCCTGAAGTCTTGATCTTCTGTAGAATCCATTATGCCACGGCTCTTACAGCTCCTCTCCTATATGCGCAGGAAGAACAATGTCATCCTGGGACATTAGCCGTCAGAAACAGCCTAAACTGTGTTATCCATTTTCAGTTAAATTGACAGGTGGTGACTGGCATTAGACTGGTGCCGCTAAAGAAGAGAACATTACGATTATTGAAATAAAAAATAAAAAAAAAACTGATTTCCGCATATGGAAGTGGTAGATTTGAGGCTAAAATATACTTGGACCAGTAGATCCAGGTCTCCTAACATTTAAAGAATATGTAGCAAAAACAATTGACAGAAGTTGTTTTCTGGGGATGCTTGCAAGTGCCAAAAAGGCAAGGTTTTAGCACAGATGAAGCTAAAGGAAATTACTTTGGACCAGGTGCAAAAGTAGTTACAGGCATGACCAACCGTTAAGGATAGTAACTTAAAATAGTTTGGGTTATAACCAAGTAGTATGGTATTATCTGACCACAGGAAACTCGGCCCCTGAAAAATATTTATCTTAATTGGTTTTGTAGCCATATTATTCCACCTGTTACAAGTAAAAGGCATAGACCTTGTGGAGGATTGGCAGTTTTTATTTTGGTTGACTTATATGGTAAAGGCAAGTGTCAGTCCTGAAGGCATACATCTGTTGTAACTGTGCAGATAATAAATCGTTTAAATTTAGTAGGATCTGTGAATATCCTGAATGTGTGTTTATCTGTCTTCTGTTCAGTTTTGGCCTTGGATAGAGTTACATTGAAGGTGGAAAATTCTCAACTTGTTTCTGAGTTCTAAAATTACCTGAGAATCATAAGAGGGGATTTCAAGCATAATCCTGACTCGATTACTGTGGAATTAGACTGCACAATTTGGCCAATAAACCTAATTTGGATAGTGAACTGTAGCACATTGCATCCTACGGTTGTCCTGACTAGCATAAACATAAAAAAAGTGCTAGAAATATTAAACTTCCTACAGGATTTCGATTCACGAAAGTTAAATGGCAAACTGGCCTGAAGATGCCAACTCAGTGTACACATTGATTGATGGCCCGGGTCACAGTATTGAATTATACTTTAATCACTTGTGGGGACATTTTGAGAGATGAAAGTGAGGCATAAGGAAAATGCATGGGTGGAGATTTTTTTTTTTTTTGTCAGAGAACTATACTTTGGTGCATTGTTTATGGTTGTGAGAATTGGCATATTAATTTCAATTGCTATTTTGTTTATTGATATTGCATATTAAATATCTATTTTTAACTAAATAGTGAGGTAGAATATAATTTGCCCATATGATTATACCTGGAAAACTAGTCAGCATATTGTAAAATCCTCTGGGGAAGCAGACTTTAACATGCTCCATGTAGATTTGTTTTTAACATGCAGACATCCTTCCAGAGAAAATTCTACACCTCTCTTCACAGTAATTTGCTAAGGAGATACTTAATCCCCAAATTAGGGAAGGGATAATCACAGTATTCATAGGTTAATATAACAGCGATGAGCATTTTTACCACATTTTTGATGGAGTCACTGAAAGCTTTCTGTAATAATTACTTAGACGCCTTCCAGGAGGTAGAAAGGAACAAGCTTTGGCAAAAATTAGCAAGTCTGGAAAAGCAATCCTCCTCTTTTAAACCCATTGCAAAAACTACATACCAATAACTGGGTTTGGATGGAGCTGGGCAAAGACAATTGCTTATCTCCATAAATGCAACCCAATAAAGCCTTATAGCATCCTTTAGCGGGCTATACCAGTTAATAAAGGCCAGAGCTGACGGCGAGGACCTTTAACAAGGGAGCGGGCGTTTAAAGGCCGGTGTAGCCAGGCTACTGCGGGCTATAAGGCTACTAGAACATTCTGCCCCTAGAGGACAGAATGTTCTAATTAGTAAAACAAAGGCCTCACAGAGCGTGAGGGAGTTGAATTCCCCTTGGGCTTCGTGAGGCCTTTGTTCACAGCAACAGCTCTAAGAGGCAAACATTGGAATGTTGATGTTCCGAGCTTTTACCAGCCATTAGAAGCTTGAATCACTCCATTGTCTTCAACAGAGCGCTCAACATTCCAATGTTTTAATTTAGGTTTTAAGCAGTCTCACATCTTTATTTGGTTGAGACACGCATTTATTGCCAATCTTGATCTATCCTCCCGAGCTAGGAACTTGTCTTATTTGCTACAATATACACAGATGACACTGTCTTTCTCGATTGCTCTTTGTTAGGATTTTGTGGTCTTTGTGCACCTGCCCATCATTTAATTATGATTTACAGGCTATGGGTGTTTATAACTATTGCTTATTTTTTCTAAATTACAATTATTATTTTATAGTAGAATATTGTATTTTTATCATAGTGTATTTATAGTTTTTGTATTCATATCTTCGAACTTTGAATACATTTTATGGGTTTTATCCCTTTTCACATCAAGAGTGCCTCATTGTAGTGAATGGCCTTCATAGGCTAGAATGAGGAGACTTTAGTTTAATTTTAAATAACTTGTTCAGGTAAAGAGTTTTAAACTTTACCAGAAAAGTTGCCAATTTCAGCCCTGCATTGTTTTTGCTGCTGTGCTCTGATTGGCCAGCCTCTGACAGCCTGGCCAAGCTGACTTGATGAGGTTTGAAGTGACCTGGCTTCACACAAAGAGATGTGCCTGTGGGAGGGGATTTCCCCTCTGCAGATGGTGAGGCAGGGAGGGGGAGGGCTGCCAAACTGGTCTTCAAAGGCAGAGAAGGACATTTGGAGCAACCCAGCAACACCCCCACATCCTGCAACCCCAGACAACTAGGTGCCCCCTTGATTAGATTAGGAGAGGGCAGGAGAGGGGTATGTTTATGATTTTTAGTCACACCAGTGGGTGGGCTCAGCCAGATGTAACCTCCAAAAATCACTTTCAGCCATGATGGATTTTTGAGGAATGTTGCCCCCTGGGAATGATTTTTGCCACCCTTGCCAGGAAGTGGTCATCACAGGGGGAAGGACCCTGCCCCTGATTGGAGAACCAGGACCCCCCTGTTTTTCACCCAGGAGCAAGGATAAAACTGGCAGACCTGCACCCACACCTCAGTTCCCTACCAGATCCCTACCAGGAAGAACTACAGAAGGACTAGCCTGCTGGAACCGTGGCCTGCACCTGGACCCTGCACTCTGAAAGACTGCATCAGCTGCACACTTGGGCTTCACCACAAGAAGGACTTTGCCTGGCTTCAACTGGTTGAAGGAGGGACTCCCTGTTTGCTACAGGTGCAAAATTGCTAACCAGAGTCCCCTACACCAACTCCTGAAGAAACCAACCAGCTGACCACTGTCCAGTGGCCAAAAAGGAGTTTGTGCCAGGTGCATTCTGGGAGTTGTAGTCCACACCCCCAAGGATCATCTTAGAGCTTCTGGAACCTTGGGGTGAGCTGTGGAACCCAAAAGAACCTTAAAGGAACATCTGGAAGAAGATCCAGAAGTTTAGAGAACTTTTGAAAAAAAAAGCTCTATAAAGGGACCAACCTGCCGTGGCAACTCTAGCCGGCTTGCCTCAACTGCGACCTGGCCTGACTTGCAGGTTCGTCCCGGTGAAGAAAATCTCCAAAAAAGAGACTAAGTCCGAACGTAGAAAGTTGACCGGGAACTCCCAGCCAGCGTATCCGAGGAGGGCTCCAAGGACGCCGGAACAAGATCCAGGTTTACCCTGGTCAAAGGATTTTTCACCTCGAAAAAAACGACTAAGTCTGAAGGTAAAGTCTCCAACGAGGGCTCCCGCGACGCGTATCCGGAGAAGAGTTCCAGGAGGTCGGATTGGACTGGCAGGTTCATCCCGCTGAAGAAAATCTTCAGAAAAACGACTAAAGTGCGAAGGTAAACTTTTGACCGGGCCTCCCGCGGGCTGTAGCCGAGCCAGGCTCCATCGCAGTCGGCCTTAAACTTTGACTTTGCCCCGGTCGAGGTGCGACCAGATGACCAGATTGGTGCTTTTTGTTTCTAGGCGCTAGAAAACAATAATTCTTTAAAAATTCATATCTCCAGTTCCCCTTATCCGATTTTATTTGTTTTTGTGTAATTTTAAAGATAAAAATATAATCTATTTTTATAAACTGGTTTCGGATTTTTAAACTGTTTCCTGTGTTTTATTTAATTACTGTTTTGTGATATTTGAATGCTTTACTCTTTGTCTCCTAAGTTAAGCCTTGTCGCTCGTTGCCAAGCTACCAAGGGTTGAGCTGGGTTTAATTTAGTGAGACCTAACTGGACATAAGTGGAGGTTAGTGGCCTATTGCTAAGTGTAGGTACTTACCTGCCCTTACCAATAACCCATTTTCAAACACCAGGGTACAGACCAACATGACAGAAATATTACAAGTGAGGACCATCTCCACTGGACTACACGATCCACAGATAGTGCCAGGTTTTAATTTGTCCTCACATAGTTCACCTTCTACTAAAATTACTCCGTTAAGTAGAGGTTTATCATTTGTTCCCACTGAAAGAACCAATGTTTTACAATTGCCGACTGAATTATTAAAGTTCTTTTGCAAAATACTCCTGAAAGCTGTTTTTGAAGGGAGACCGTCCACTTCCAACTTGGAAATAATGGGTTTAAGGCCTTCCTTGTCCTTTGCTCCCCTATCGAGCAGTCTCCCTACAGAGATATTTAGATTTGCAAAGATTAATGTTGAAAGGCATTACAAATTTCCAACAGAAGAATATTTTAGCGCCATATAGTATATTTCTCTAGAAGAAAGCTCAGCACTCGCAAAATTCAAAACAGATACTTAACTGATTAAAAAATCTGCTGACAAGAGTGGCAGAATAATTGTGCGGGATAAAAAGACTTCTAATTATGAGATCCACCACCAACTATCCATTTCTGATCACTATCAAAGACTCACAAGAGATCCTACTCACAGCATACAGCTGGAAATTCTTAAAATCACAACAGTTGTGTCTAGTGACCTAAGTGACAATTAAATTAAGTATTTAAATGTAAAGGACCCTAGAACACCGGTATCCTACACTCTCCCAAAAGTCCTCAAGGATGCCAGCAACCTCTCCGGTTGCTGCACCATTCTGGAACCCATTAGTGAATACAGTGATTTCTTTATTAAGCCATTCACCCCTTGACTGAGTTTTACATCCATGACACCATGCATTTTATCACCCTGATAGAGAACATGCCCTTCTCACAGTCTGACAGTTTACCACACTTGACATTGAATCGGTGTATACCAACATACTGCAGGATGATGGTATCAATGTCATAAAGAATCTCCTGGACACAAGAACTAGGCAAGACCAGATACCTACACCATCTATTATTTCCTTACTTGAGTTAGCATTAACCCTAAACTGCTTTTGTTTTGACAGTGAGTTCTTCGGATTGAGGTCAAACTTATGGGAGCATTTTTTTGCTCCCAACTCTGCTATTTTATATATGGAAAACCTAAAGACCACTAACATCTTGACCTCTACAAACCCGTTTAGAAACCAGAACCAGATCCTAATTTGGAAAATATATATATTGATATTTTTCTCATATGGGAAGAGACATGTTCCTCTCTCATTCATTTCCAGAGGTGACTGGACCAAAACTACAATAGACTTAAATTCACTATGCATCACAAAATGTTGAAATTCTGTTTCTTGATTTAACTGTAAAAGCGGACGAAAATCAGCTTTATATTACTTGATATCAGAAACCTACAGAAAGAAACACACTCCTTTCCTATAAAAGTTATCATCAGCTTTCCCTTCGAGACTCATTGCCTTACAGCCAGTTTCTGAAAATCTGTCACAATTGTAAGAAAAAGGCTGATATATTTAAAGAGCTGAGATTCAAATTGTTAAACTCCTGGTACAAGGATACCCTAAACACTTTGTAAATGCTCAGCAAAAATGTTGTTATTGCCCTAGAGACAGTTTATTGACACCACAGACAGAATCAAAATCAGAGAGACTAGTATGTGTCACTACATTTTTACAAGCCTCAAATTGTGTTCCTAATTGTATCAGAAAACACTGGAAAGCACTGCCAACTGGTGACCTTACATTTGAGCCCTCAGTGATTGGATACAAAAAAGTTAAACTTTGAGTAACCACTTTGTTCTTGTGGCTCTGCCCCAGGAGAGAACCTCTAGCATTAACATTGACCATGGGTGTATTTCTTCCGTTTGGACATTACAAATGTGGAAATTATAATGCATGTTCCGTAACTATCGAAAGAAAGGTTTAGGCACAGTAATATGACTGTGCCTCTCAAGAGATTCTCCAATTGCAACACATGTAATGTTGTTTATGACGTATTTTGCCCATGAAACGTGCTTTATATCGGTCAGACTACACAAAAACTCCTGAACAGCGAGGAATTGAGATGGATTCTCAAAATGAACACTAGAAATTGGAATTGACTGGACATCACTGATATGCTAATGTGAACTCCAAGCTTTCACAGTTGTTCATGAGCAATATCCGCAAAGAGTTACAGCTCCCATTTGGTGAATATATGCTTTCAGGATTGCACCACAGGATGACAGCTCTGGACATTTTGCTATACACTTGCTTTATTTAGCACCCTGTTCTGCCCTAATGTGTCCCCATTGGGCCCCAAAGCCTCTTGAGATGTTCAGGGAATTTGTCCTTTACTTATTTATTTTTTAGATTTTTACATTGATTATTTTTCATTGTTCAATATGATGGCATTGGTTTTGAATCATTGTTCCAATTTTGCCTCCTCTTGTCTCCAACTTCTTAATTCTACCTGCCCACAGTTTTAGGAATATGTTTTTGTGTTATCCTTTTCATTAGGGCCCTTTAGCAACTGCTAAAATATTGAGTTCCCTCTTGTTTTTTCCCCTCACAATCCATTTACATTCAATCTCAACTATATATTTAAAGATGGCCACGCCTCTGACTCTAACACATTGGTCTTTCCTTGATTTTACTTCCCCAGCCTCCATATTTTAGTACTACGACCTCGAGGCCAAGTTTGCTTTCCACAGAGTGCAGCCATCAGCTCCCATCGAGGAGATCGTGATCTAGGCAAACCCCTCTGCCTCAGAGGTCCCACTTTTTTCCCCTCAGATTGCATTTACACTCCATCTTGACTATTCACTTCAAGCTGGTCACCGCTCTGACTCTAACACACTGGCCCTTCCTGCATTTGACTACCCCAGCCTTCATATATTCATGCTCTGACCTCTAGGGCTGGTTGGCTTCCTCCTGATTGCAGCCATTCCCACCCTTGGTGGAAATCGTTAACCAGACAGACAACCACTCTCTGCAGCACCTACATATGCCACATGCAGGAGCCTATTAAGGTTACTGCGCTAAGCCCAACGCTCATTCACTCCTCGAATGGTGGATGCTGTAACTTTACTGGCACCACCATGGAGCGCACACATCTCGGATATTACCAACTAGCTAAGCTTCTCATGAGAACATAACCTAAAAGAAAGTTCATGTTAGGAAATTAATCAGCCTTTCTAGCATGATCACAAATTATAAGCTTCTACAGGCCTCCCTCATGCTAACACAAGGGGCTCATATTAATGTGTTTAATGTGTTTAATTAATGCTTTTTAGTAAAACACATGTAATATGAAAACTTATAAATTCAGCATTAATAATAGTCCACTAATATGAGTAATACATTTCATTTCAAATGGGAAAACTTTTTTTACTGCATTTCATTGGGTACAACAGAAAATGCATTTCTCTCACCTTTGCACATATTTTTAAACTCATTAAGGATTTACTAACCATTAGAAATGTACATTTTCCTAGTAATTTATGAAGGAAAGCCTTAATTTTATTAAAGACACGGAGGCGAGTATTATGCATACTTTTCTTACTTTAAGAGAATAGCAGCAGTCAAGAAACTACAGCTCCCAAAGGGCTCAGCAACAGGCTAGCCAATGGGAGTGAAAAAGTAGGCATGTAACGAACCAATAGAGAGCCACCAAGGACCATAGAGTACACCTTTGACTGCAAGCAGCCCTCTTTTCTTGAGAGAGCATGTCAAATGGAGTCATGAAACAAAGGAAAAAATTAATCCAATAATTGCCAATGCGAGGATGAAAGATAGTAAGTCTTGACAACAGGAAACAATCCAGGCATAACTCGGAGAGCAAAGGTCTTGAGGGAAAAGGATTCGAGGATACTGAGGTCCTGAACAGGAAGTGGAGAACGGAGAAGGTCCGGCATCATCCTGAAGAAGGAGGCAATGCTGGAGTTGCTGGGAGGGAAAGAAAAACATACATGTTAGTAGAAATAGTGGTGGGATAATACTCGCCTCCGTGTCTTTAATAAAATTAAGACTTTCCTTCATAAATTACTAGGAAAATCTACTTTTTATGTCAAGACCGGAGGCTCTTATTATGCAAGTTTAAAGCTTGTCAGTTACCAAAGAAGTTGCAGTTTTAACAGGTTTACAGTAAAAAGTTTTAAAAACATTATTGTTCGACCAATCGGCCGACCTGAGAATGTCCTCTAAACTAGATCCTAAAGAGAAGACTTTAGAAGCCATAGCTCCCCTGGAAGAATGGGCCCCAAAGATGGAAACATCTATACCCGCTAAGGACATAACCCATTTGACCCAGCGGGCTAAGGTGGCTGCCGAGACTGGCTTATGGGGTTTCCGAAAGGAAATTAGAAGTTGATGGAGAGAGGACATTCTGAGGTTGAGAGTTCTATTTTCATATTCTTTTAGACATAGACCCACACAAAGTTTTGGTTTGTCAGGGAAAAAGGGATAGAAGATTGAATGTAGATTGTTTTTTGTGCATTTAGAAATTTGAAATAAAACACCTGTAGGCATAAATTGGCGAGAGAAAACCTCTAAGGATTTAATATCGGAAACACGTTTAATGGATATTAAACACAGCAACATGGTTAGTTTGGCAGAAAGCATTTTTAGAGAACGATCCGTATTATCCAGCCATGCAAGGAACAAATTTAAGACCAGGGATATGTCCCATAGATAAGAGTATTTGGGAGCAGGAGGCTTAGACAATTTTACCCCTTTCAGAAGGCGACAGACTAAGGGATGTTCTCCGACAGGTTTGCCGTCAATATGATGGTGCTGCATAGAGATAGCTGATCTATAAAGATTTATAGTTCTGTAAGACTTACCTGAACTGGCCAGAGCCGCTAGGAAGTTAATGATTAAATTCAACTCTGTTGAAATGGGATTGATACATTTTCCGATACACCAGCTTGTCCAAAGAGACCAGGCTGATCTGTAGGCTTTCTTAGTGCCAGGAGCCCAGGCATTACTAATGAGTTCTGAACCTTCTGCCGAAATAGGTGTGGTTTGTTGGGTAGTCCCGAGATTCTCCAAGCTGAAAGTGTTAACGAATTGTTGAAAATTAGGTTGCGGGGAGATCCGGATGGATCTAGAAGAAGAAATGGAAAAACTGGGAGAAGGAGAGGAAAGTCTGTCAATAATTCGAGAAGAGAAGGAAACCAAACCTTGGACTGCCAGAAGGGAACCACGATGACCAGAGAGGCTTTCTGGCATCTGACTTGGGCTAAAGCTCTGTTGATTAAAATGAATGGAGGAGAAGCGTAATTGAACGATTGGGACCAATCTTGAAGAAATGCATCTGTTGACATTGCCAACGGATTGGGGCGGCAACTGAAGAAGAGCGGAAGCTGGGAATTGAGACGAGAGGCAAAGAGATCTATGCGGAAAGGACCCCATTTGTTCAGTAGCATTTGAAAGACAGACAGATGAAGTTTCCAATCGCTGGTATCCTTGAGATGACGGGAGTGCCAATCTGCAATAGTATTCTGGGAACCTGGTAGATATTCTGCAAGAAGAGAACATTTGTGGGAAAGAGAACTCCCAAAGGCTTTTCGCTAGCAGGGCCAAAGGTTTGGATCTGGTGCCCCCGAGATGATTTATGTACTGAACTGCCGAAATGTTGTCCATGCGATGAAGGATAGAACAGTGAGCCCTGTTTTTTGTACAACTTTGAATCGCAAAGGAGCCTGCAAGCATCTCTAAACAGTTTATGTGCAATTCGGACTCCTCTGTGGACCATATACCGCCAGATGATATTGGTCCACAACGGGCGCCCCAACCTGTGAGGCTTGCATCTGATTCTAACACAAGATCGGGTGCAGAGGGGAAGATAGTTCTGCTGTTCCAGGCTTATGGGGATAACCATCACTGAATCTCTGTCCGAGATTCTGCATCTAGAGATATGAGGTTGGAATAGGCGAGACCTTTTCGAAGGTGTAGAAAATCTTTAAACGTTGAAGAGCGCAGTAGTGTAGAGGACCTGGAAAAATGGCCTGAATCGAGGAAGAGAGAAGGCCTACCACTCTTGCTAGAGATCTGAGAGAGATTAGATCTTTTTGGAGGGTTTCGAAAACTCTTTTTTGATCGAAGAAACCTTTGAGGGAGGAAGATGGAGAGTGGCTGAAGAGGAATCTATTTGGAAACCTAAGAATTCTATTTGTTGAGAAGGGACTATCATGGACTTCTCTGGATTAATAAGAAAACCGAGATCCATCAGAAGGGAAGCTGTGAGATGAAGGTGTGAGAGGAGAGAAGACACATCCTGATGCATGATAAGAATATCGTCCAGGTAAATTATAAGTCTTATACCTAGAGATCTGAGGTGGGATACTACTGGTTTCAACAATTTTGTGAAACACCAAGGGGCTGACGAAAGGCTGAAGGGAAGGGAGGAAAACTGATAAGTTTTTGAGAGCCACTGAAATTGTAAATATTTCCTGTGAAATGGATGGATAGGAATGGTCAAATAGGCATCTTGAAGGTCTAATCTGACTAGCCAGTTGTGTTGAAGAAGGATGTCCCTGAGATGAACTATAGTTTCCATTTTGAAATGGCGATATATTACGAATTGGTTGAACGATTTGAGATTGATTACCGGTCTTAGTTTTTTGTTCTTCTTGTGAACAAGAAAGAGGAAGCTCATGAATCCCGAAGGATCGGGAATGGAAGGTTGGATAGCGTTTTTGTCTAGGAGCGACTGGACCTCTGAAGTAATGAGAGAAGACATTAGATGAGAGAATTTTGGAGGAGGAGGAAGAAGGGATTGAAAAGGAGGGGAATATAGTTCTATGTAATAACCCTGGACTGTGTCTAGAACCCAGCGAGCTGAGGAAATTAAACGCCATTTTGGAAGAAATAATTTTAACCGAACCGCCCTCCCACGGGGGGCCAGAACACAGGCTTACCTTGGGAATTATTAGCTCTGGCATAACGTTGTCTGCGGTTACGGAAACCTCTGAACCTCTGGGGGTAGAATTGAGGTTTGTATTCTTGGTTGTAGGAGGAGATGTAGGAGCCTCTTGTGCCTTGGTTTCGGTAGGTGTGGCCGGTAAAGCGGCTCCTGCCTCTACCGGCCAGGGCAAAAACACGCTGGTTGAACACCTTCTTCAAAGATTGTTGCGCCTTATCGATAGAGGAGAAAGTTGTAACATAACGACTGAGGTCGTTGATGAAAGAGTCTCCAGAAAGCTTTCTGTCAGCCTGAATGCCGGGATCAAGGGAGGCAAGGTTAGCCAGTTTTGGGTCCAGCTTGAGAAGCAAGCCTTTTCTCCTCTCATGAATAATAGCCGAATTGGCTTTTCCCAATAGGCAGAAAGCTCTTTGGATACAGAGAGAAAGATCTTAAGGGTTAATAGTAGAGTCGTCCAGTCTAGCAGCCTCAGCCAGGTCAAAAATATGGGCGAGAGGGCCCACCACGTAGAGGGGTTTGTCTTGACAAGTTGTCCAGGCCTTATCAACCCCTTTACGGGGGTCCTTGCCAAACTTGGTGAAGAAAGTTATTAACGACTGATCTATGGAGGGAGTAAGTGTAATGTTTTAAGATAATGGAGGTCTTGGACATTCAGATTTAAGTTTTGCACGGGTTTGCTTGTCTAGAGGAAAATGGAAACGGGACGCAATATATTCACCCACATGCGCGGAAGGAAGCCATTCAGTGGAATTGGGGTGAGAAATTAGAGAGGGGTCAAACATTGGGACTCCATCGGAATCCATAATAGCAGAAGAAGCATCAGCAATGGAAAATTTAAAGCGTTTAGCTGGAGGAGAGGAAGTCGTAAAACTGTCATCAGGAATATCCGAATGATATAAATCATCCATATCATCATCTGTGTCCAAAATGTTAGCAATAACAATCTTTTGGGGCGCATCATCAATATTTTTTTATTTAAATTTGCATTTGGAGTGAAGCGTAGAGATGTTGGGATTTTCTGCGGCATTCCCCTCCTTAGCAGGACGCCTGTGAGGAACCAAGTCCTCAATCTGATGTGAGGAAACCTCACTAGTCATTTCAGCGCCTTTAGGAATTCTTTTTTGAGATTGTTTGCGTTTTCTGCTTTTCCCCGCAGAATGGGCCAGAGAATTGGACACCATATGTTTGACAGAATTTTCAATGTTTTTAGACATTTTTTCCATGGAAGCTTGTAAAGCTTGTTTAACTGAGGACTGAATAAACAAATTCAAATCTTGTTTGAAGACTTCCTCGTACTCATTTAAGTCAGGCATGACAGGAGAACTGTAAAATCCATGCCGAGTAAACAATTGAAAAAAGGGGGTGAGGAAACAGTTAATGTAAAATGAAGCCTTCCAGACCAGGAAGACAAGCAGGTAAAACACTCCCCACAGGGGTGGGGTTAATATGGTCAATGACCAATGAAGAGCGGGAGGCGGAGAGAAAAGACGTGTGATGGTTGGAAAATGACCGTTGTGAAGCGCGCGACCGATACGCCAGGAACAGGGGGGAAAGGGGGGAGAGCTAAGACGGCGTCGAAGCAAAAAGGAACCAGGAATAATAATTGAAATGAAGTTAATAACAAACACAGTAACAGACCAAAATAACCATATATTCACAATTACAATGTTGAAGAGCAATTAAATAAGAGTACTTATCTTGACTGCGAGCAGCAAGAAAAGAGGGCTGCTTGCAGTCAAGGGTGTACTCTATGGTCCTTGGTGGCTCTCTATTGGTTCGTTACATGCCTACTTTTTAACTCCCATTGGCTAGCCTGTTGCTGAGCCCTTTGGGAGCTGTAGTTTCTTGACTGCTGCTATTCTAATAAAGTAAGAAAAGTATGCATAATACTTGCCTCCGGTCTTGACATAAAATTCAGTATTGTTTCTATATGCACTGTTAGTCTAAAGTTTAAATTACACTTTGAGATCCATTCCATCCCTCTAATATGTGATTTAATTCAAAAGATACCTAAGTCGAATTCTGAAATACAAACAAGTGCAAAATCAGACTGTGTGTCTGTGCAGCATTCCACGTTTAACCATTAAAACTACAATTAAATTAAAACACAAACTGTCACTTTCTGATGACCTTTGTGACATGAGATACTAAAGGTTAGACTGCATCAATCTCATATCTCTGGCAGAATCAAAACGTTGTTGACTATGGTGCAGACCTTCAAAAAATATTTTGTATCATATATACATACTATGATCACTTTTATCGCACTTAAATGACCATGTTTTACTCACTGGCACACACTGCATCGTTTTAATACATTCTTTGTTCTGCATTTCATTATTGAATACCATTTGGGTGTGATCACAATTGTTCTTTATTTGTAAATTAAGGACCACTGATTTGTACTAGTCTCAGGTTCCTAGGTATACTTGAACACCACAAAGACGATGAACAAATGCTTGCAGTCTAATCACTGGCAATCACTTGGGGGCAACATTCACGCCCATCTTTTTGCCACTGCGCCATTCTAGACAGAGGCCCACCTAATGCAGATCAGCACTAACTCTGCTCCTTAAATGAAACTTTGGTAATCTCACCCCCCTTTGTAGCGTCGCGCACCTCAGCTTATGCGCGGCTACTGGAGTGAAACACACGGAGACGTGCGGGTCGTTTTACAGTGCTTTATTAATCCAAACGGCACTCGTTCCCTAACTAACTCTTCCCGCTTTTCTCACTCCCTTTTATGCCCTCCCCCTCCCGCCCGAAGGTGCAGACCACCTTCCATCGGTTTAGAGGGGTCGGGCTCAGACACCCCTCCCATACTCGTTCCGTTGGTGTTGACCACTCTGTTGTCAACACTACATCCATCACTGTACGACGTGATTTCACTGACTACGCTACACCACTGGGAATGTCCTGCGAATCGGCCAGATCTGTTAGGACACTCAAGACACCTAAACACCTGACTTTCAATCAAAAGCAGAACAGTCTGTGAAAAGTAATAGAGGTCAAAGTTCCTTTACGTTATGTTGTTTTCAATTAATGATAATGCCAATTGTCCGTTATGTTGCGGAACAAATTAAATGATGTGTATTAGTTGTGTCAATGAGGGAAAACTATCTGGCCACAGTCCCTGTTTTTTTTCGGAAGCGTTTATCATGTCATTGCTTAAAACTTCCGTGAAGGGTGAATTTTTTGATGGTCACAGCCTAATTCCCTCAAAACATAACACTCGTATCTGTAAAAAAACAGCCAACAAAATGTTTCATAAAACTACAATGCTCTAGCCACTAGGTGGCAATGTTAACCCATACAAAAGGAAACGTGTCAGTTTCACACATTATGAGACGAACTTAGTGTTGCAAAAAATAGGAAATATAAATGGAAAGGCTCAGTGCCGGTACCGGAACCGTTTCTTTACGTTTCCTCATTTGGTAGACTCTTTTAGCACAAGGGCTACCTTTCTATTACAAAACCCAAGTTAAACATTCTAGTACACTTCAAACACCTTGAGTTCCACAATTGAGTAATAATACAATTTGTGTCACTAATACATAGACTGTGATTTGGTAAACGTAAAAAAACATGCATCCAGTGCTTAATTTGTGATTAAAGACGTGTCGGTGCCCAAAGCCCTCCTCTTAAACACGCGGGTGTTGGAATTAAATGTGGGAACACGGAATACTGAGGCGGCGTAATGCCGAAGTCATCTCGGGCCTCTTCAATGGATATAAAGCTATTCCCTGCCCCTTTAGCTCACTCTTGCAGCTTTCTACTTTATCCCTTTGTGACGCTTTTTCGTTTTTCTCTTCCTCCATCTGTCCCATATGTGTCTTTTGCTCGCAGCAAATGCTTGAAGCAGAAGAATAAGCGCCGGCCCTCAAAAATAAGTGCTGGTGCTCAGAACCGGAAACAACAAGCACAAATTAAGCACTGCATGCATCATGTTAAATCATTATTATTATTGGGTCGATATTTCTCAATTTCAACACAGCACACACACCCTACATGGGAGCAAGCTATAGCTATCAGACCTTGAGTAAGGTATTTAGTGGCATTAGAATCCTCCCGGCTGGGTGAAAAATTATATATATATATATATATATATATATATATAACCTAGTTAGGACCTTTTTTTCTATTTCTATAAACAGAGCATATTTTGTTCTGCAAATAACTTTGGATCCGTTCGATCAATCTTCATGAAATTTTCAAAACCTATACATTGGTCAGTTCAGCTGCTGTCTTGAAAGTTTCAGGGTGATCCGTCAAGTGGGTGCCGAAATAAAGGGGGGGGTCCCAAAACACTTTTCTCCATTCTGTGTCTATGGGGATTTTGCATTCTTTAGACACACCTACAGCCCAAACCTCTGAACAGAATTACACCAAATTTGGCACAAAGCTAGATCCTTTTCTGCAGATTGTGCTTTTGGTGGTTTGGTGTAAATCCGTTCAGTAGTTTTCGAGTAATTTAAGGCCAAATATTATCGATATTTAGCAACGTGGATTCTCTATGGATATAACTGTCACCATGCTCATGTCTGATTCGCTGCCAACACTTCAACAAGGAAGTCTCTGTAGCTTCTTGGGACTTGGCTTTAGCTGAGTGCCAGAAAAAAAGCCAAAATAAAAGAAATGGGGCCAGGGTAGAGTCACCTTGACTAACCCCTTAGCCGTGGTGCATTTTCTTTTAAAGAAACATCGGAAAAATCTGCAGATGGATCCTCTGATTTTTCAGAGATTCAGGGCTTTCTATTTTTTTGCCAGCTGGTGGGCCAGGTTCCAGTGCATTTGGGGTTTAATAGAAGAGGGGGCACGTGGAGCCCCCCTCCTTTGGCTGGAGGACCACCACCTCCTTTGGACAAATTTTTAAAAACGCTAGGGGGTGGGGGGATGGTGAATGGGGCGCATGGCCGCCCCAAAACTTAAGGACCACTTAAACTTAAAATGTAGGGAAGGACTCCTCCTCTGTCCCAGATAGTCCATAGAGGGTTAAAAAAGAAGTTTAAAAAAATAAAAGAATTGCTAAGTGTGAAGGTCACGGACCTTCAGATTGAGCGTTAAGGGTTCAAGTCCAGCTGGACTCCTTTCCCTTCTTTTTTTTTTACTTCAAATGTTTAAGACTCATACTGAAAGGTGATCTTAATCTTTTTATATGACGAATACATTTTTCTTTTCAATTTTCCCAGAAATATCTCATTATAAGTATATCAAACATTAAAGCCTAAACAACTCGCTATCTCTCTCTCTCTCCCTCTCACTCTCTCACTCTTTCAATCTTTCTTCCACTCAGACACTTATGCACCCACTCATAGACCCGCTCAGATACTCACGCACCCTCTCACAGATGCACTCAGACCCCAGTGAACCCAGTCAGACTTTCGTACACCCACTCACAGACCCACTCAGAGAGTTACGCACCCACTCACGAACCCACTCAGACTCTCACAGCCACTCTCACCCCCCAAATACACCCACTCACCTATTCTGACACCCAGAGAGGCTGCGGCCAACTCCCGCCGCACACGGAGAAAGGGCTTTGTGCAGCATGGGGTTGGAAGGATAGGGGGTCCTTAACTAAAAAAAAAAAAAAGGTAGCAGGGACGTTATAGCTAGGTGCAGATTGTACATGCATAAAACCATAGCAATTGAGCTGTTATTGTTAGCGTTATTTCAAGTAACTATAACTCGTGTCCTAAGGTAACTATACCTCACCATGCACAATTTTCTCATCAATAATTATACTGCAAATGTTACAGTGATATTATCAATGATGAGCGATGTGATATCTGGAGTAATTAGCAGTGCATGGCGAGGGCGCCAATTATAGTTACCTTAGACACAAGTATAGTTACTTGAAATACCTGTGGGGGAGGGAGTTTGGACACAGGGCCTGGCCAGGCATTACGCTACCCCCAGCCAAGCTTTCTGCTCCTACCTTCCTCCACCTTGTCATCCACTGTGCAAGTCCATGCCCCTTCTCCCTCATTACAGCCCTGTGTGGCCATTGTCCAACCACTGCCCTTCCTGACTGCCCTAAACAGTTACCTTACTGCCCCTTCCACCTCCTCCCTACCCTCTGTTGTCCGAGTCCATGCACCAGACCCTCGCTCATGCCCTGCATGGTCCATTGTGCTGCTACTGCCCTCCATTCAGCTTGATTTCCCTGCCTATTCCTCCTGCCCTCAATTGCCCAGTTATATGCCCCATCGTTGTCCCCTTGCTTAGTCTCTGTGCTTAGCTTGCTGCCCCTACCCCCCTTACCCTTACCCTCCGATGTCTGTGTGTATGCCCCTGCTTCCTCCTTTTTGCCCAGTATGTTCCATGGACCTACCACTGTCCCTCCTATCTACTCTGAGTGTTCTGTTGAGCTGCCACTGCCCCTCCCACCTGCTCGGCATGGTCATATGGCTTCTGCCTGCCCCCACCACCTCCACCCTGCCTGTCAGAGTATCAAGCCCCCTCCCCTCCCTCCATGGTCCATTTTGCTGCTACTCCCTTTTTCCCTCCATGCTCTGTTGTGCTGCAACTGCTCCTCCTGCCCTGCGTCGTCTGTTGTGAATCCTCTCCACCCGTCCCTCTTTTGTCTCTGTCCAGCCCCTGCCCCTGCCTTCTTTTCTTCAGGGTCCTTTGTGCATGCCCCTGCCCCCTTGCTTTTGCCCACCCTGGCTGTTGAGCTGCCACTAACCCTCCCGCTTGCCATGCATGTTCCTTTGTGCTGCCCCTCCCACCTTTCCTCCTTTGTCTGTGTGTATGCCATTATAGTCTCACTGTTGCCCTCCATGGTGTTTTGTGCTTCCAGTGTCCATCCCGCCAGCCTTCCGTGGTCAGCTTGCTGCTCCTGCCCCCTTTCCCCCCTCCCCTCCGTTTTCCATGTGCAGGCCCCTATCTCCCCTCTCCTGCCTTGCCTGTTCCATTGTCGTGCGCCTGCCCCCTCCCTCCTGTACTTCATGGTCCGTTATGCTGCAACTGTCCCTCCTGCCTGTCCGATATGGTCAGCTTGCTGCCCGTACCTCTTTCCTCTTTGCTCTCTATTGTCCATGTGCACGGTGCCGTCCTCTCACTATTGCTTTCCATGGTCTGTTGTGCTGCACTGCCATCCTGCTTGCCCTATGTGGTGTATTGTGGTGCTTCAAACCCTGATGCTTGCCCTGTAAGGTCAGTTTGGTGCCCCTGCCCATCACCTTCCTGTCCTCTGCTATCCCAGTCCATGTACTTTCACCATTCCTCCTGCCTCTTGTGATCCAATGTACCATTCTTGCTAACATTTTGAGCTTGCTAAGAGGGAGATTTTGGAAAAAAAAATCTGGAGAATTGATTTTCCCCCTTGATGTACATTGACATTGAAAAAGAGGAGATTTTAGGCAGGAGGCAGACAAAATAAAGCCCTTTTGGGCTTAAAAACATCAGAAACCTTCTGCCTGAATCAGGACTGTTGCATCTATGGTTGTACTTTCACTGCCTCTTCCTTCTGCCCTGAGTGGTCTGTTACAGCCTTTCTTGCCTGTCCTGCATGGTTGATTTGTTGCCCCTGCCCCCCTTTCTCCTGCCCTCCATGGTCTGTTGTACTGCCACTGTCCCTGCCACATGTCCAGCATAGTCAGTTTGTTGCCTCTGCACCCTCTGCGGGCCCTCAATTATGCGAGTCCATGCCCCTGGCATCTGCCTCCCCACAGTATTCTAATGAACAACTAGATTGCTAAGATTCCGAATTTATTAAAACAGTGTGGCACTCCTGATGTCATCTTGATGTAATCATAACTATAATACTAAAATTATAGTTTGTTGTTTATAAATTATAAAAATGAGAGGGTCTTATTCCCTCAGAAATTTTGGTTAGTTCTATAAAAAACTAAAATGAGGGTATATTTAGTTCTCAAATAGCAACAAAGCATGATTAAATTATTTTAAACTTTGCCCTCTGGTAACTATAACTCGTACCCTTGCCATGCACTGCTAATTACCCCAAATTACTCGAAAATACTGAAGACAAAACTGTGCATGGCAAGGGCACAAGTTATAGTTACGTTAGGGCTCGAGTTATAGTTACTTGAGATAACTCTAACTGGTGAATTTCTGTGGTGTGGTGTGGTGCGTTTAAAATGGGAGCCTAACTATAACGTCCCTGTAACCATTGTATTTTTAAGTGCACACACACACATATATATATATATATATATATATATATATATATATATATATACAGTAACTTTTCACTGACTCCTAAAATGGGTTAATCTCAATGAGAATCTCATTTAGAGACCATTTTTCTTGATGCTGGAAAAGCCGTTTGACTACGTGTCTTGAACTTACATATGCAAAGTTATAGAAGAATAGCACTCTCTAAATAAATACAATTCGGCATTTCAAACAATAAGTTCTCATTTTGTTGTGGCTCGCTTTTTGAATTAATCAATTTCTAGAATGCTCGATATTGAACAAGCACAAAGCAGGGGTTTCCACTTTTCCCTGAATTTTTGCTTTTGTAGCAAACCATATATTTCTGTTATTGAAGTATCTTGTGATATCCTCCCAATTTGTCATCGACAGAATTTAGCCAATATCTTGGTTTATAGAGATGATGTTGATGTTTCTACAACTGTCCCCCTAGTTACATTACCAGCAATGAAATCGCTGGCCTCAGATTATATTCTGAGTTTTTTGTCTAAACTAAACTGTGATAAAGCACACATTCTACTGTCCAATAAATATTTTAGAACTTCAACCAAAGTGGAGTATTTAGAGATTAAGAATTTGGTTGCGCACAACCATATTAGGACCTCTAACTATAAGCCTCTTCTTAATAAAAGTGAACAACTCTTAGGGAAAGCGCAAATTACAGTTCACTTTTAGGGGGCATTAATGTAGTTATAATGACAATTCTTTTAAGATATTTGTATCTTTTTGTAACGTAAACCTGCAAAATTCCATCATCATTTTATAAACATTTGTCTTATATTTGGCAATCTGGACAAGTACTTATAAAACCCTATGTTTGACTGTTTTCAAAAAGTGGGTTGAATCTCCTGGATTTCAAATGGTATTCTTGGGTATGTTTATGAAATGTGTCCATTTGTCAATAAAAGATACATTTAAAAAAAAAAAAACTCTTCACTAATTTATTTTCCACAGCCTTTAGGGGGGGCAAATTGTACCCCTAGATTGGCAACAAATATTACAGTACCCCTAATTACAGTGGGCACTACATGCCACCATATTCAGCATCAAAGGTAAGGTCAGCTTGCATTGCCTGTAAGGACTTACAGGTGGATGGACTAAATACTGGTTGAAAAAAAAACTGGTCATAATTTTTGTGACCTGTATTTTTGAAACGGGTATTGCATTTATGAGGTGAGCTAAATTCTAAATCAGAGAACTTCATAATCTGACCTATCTCATGAATATTTATGATTGCTAGCTCTGATTGGTGGCTATCACACGGATGGTGTGGCCTTCATGGGTCATCAAACCATGATGTCTGTGATCACCTTTAAATGGGATTGCGTTTAAAAAAAAAAATCCTTTTGAAAGTTTTTTGAACTATTGTTTACTCTCCAGCAAACTTTTTTTTTTAATTCACAATGGGGAATGGTTCACAAGGGGCTCCTTCCTGTTTGAGAATGGCTTACCACCCAAACCTGATTGTCATTTTCAACTTTTTTTAGGTCGAATTTCAGTAACAAACCGATGGTACATCACATAGGCATTCGGTATTTGGAAAGAATGCATACAGCACTTTAATTAACTCCTTATGCATTTGCAGTCTCATTTTAGGAGTCTGCAAATATTTACTGACATTGGAAAATCCATTTTTTGGAGTGTTTATGACTGCAAAAATGGATATACATCTTTCTCATTATCTTTGCCTTAACCATTTTTTTGGCCTCCTCTATTGCATACAGAGATAGTATAACTGGTTGACAACTTCTAAACGAAGTTCCTTGTATGAAAAGAAGCTTTTTAAGGCGTAATTAACCATGGGCCAGATGGAATGAGCAGTGTTCCTGCCTCAAATGCACAGATTCAGAGTTTGAGACTGAAAAACTACTTTTAGTAATCTACTAAACCCACTTTAGGAGTCGGTAACTTTTTACTGACTCCTAAAACTGGTTAAGAAATGGATAAGAAATAGCTATTTCGAAGGGGCGCGTTTTGAGCATCCCTTCCAAATATTGATTGCTATTCATATGTATCAAAGGTTGAGGACTGAATTACTGGTAGTAACCTATTGAAAAGTTACTGATCCCAACATTGGGTTGATAACCCATTTGCAAAAGGGAAGGGGTCCCCAAGGGTTACTACCCTTGTGAATGTTAAAAAAGAGGTTGTTTGTAGCGTAGGCAGTGGTCCACAGGACTGCCACAAACTCTCAAACAAAGTAAAAAAACAAAGTAAGCTTTTCTTTTTAAACAAAGCACAGTTTCCTTTCAGGAAATCGTACCAAATGTAACATAAGAAGTTAAATTTCTTGAGAAATGATCACTGGCACGGTGGTCTGCTGACTCCACCAAGCCACCATTCCTGTGATGACTTCAAATCATAGTGAGTCATAATTTATGACCTACCTCATTAATATTCATGACTTAGGTCAGATTGCAACCCACTATGATTGGTATGTTTAAAACTGACCTTATAGTAGCTAGGGTGATTGTTAAAAATCTTTACTGGTTGCAAAAATTCTGATTACTGTTCATGACAAGTGTGTTGTGACCAGATATTCATACATCTGGCCCCATAATATTTCACTTGCTATATTTGTAAAGAGTTTATCTCAGAGTATTAAAGCAGCTAGCCATAGTACATTTAAAGGGCCCCTAGCTTGGTACAGCACAGCAATTACCCTGATTTAATTCTGACTGGCACCCATAACCGGAGGACCACACAATCCTTGGACCTCATGATGGTGATGCACACGTCTGCTAGTCCATGAATGATACAAATAGACGTTTGGCCCATAAGGTGAATCAGTTTCAGAGCAAGCAATGTAAGCCAATTACTTGGTTAGGACTACCTCCTCCACTTCTTAATACTGCATGCAATTAGGACAAACTGCTATTATTTTTAACCAATCTGTCAAGGTGAGACAACCAAACTTTTGTGGGAGCGCTTGGCTTCAAAGTTGACATATTCCCCTGAAGTTTGCAGCGTTAGAGTGTTCTCCGGTGCCAGAGCTTAATTTGAACCAGTGGTTGCAGGTGGTACCACCCCACTCGTTTTGGGAGACCAAAACTTATTTTCCTATTCAGATTTTGACCTAGAGCACCAGAGTGAAAACACAAAAAGAGAAAAGAGGAGGGAGAGAAAGTGGGGAAACAGTGACAAAAAAAGAAAGCAGGGATGAAAAAGAACCTGCAAGAGTGAGATAAAGGGACGGGGAGGGACTGGTGGTGGATGAAAGAGGCACCCGTGACATTCAGTAGGCCAGACCATGGGCTTCTGAGCACAACTTTGGTAACTAATACATGTTCTTTTACAAATTAAATAGTTTTCACTTTTTAATATATTGGCGCTACCATATCACCTGGCAACCACTGAGTTGGCCATCGAAGAAGAAACAGAACTGCACCCCAGTCAGAAATCGGGTTCTGTAATGTAGGTGTAGTTTTGAAAAATTATATTAGTGCTCAGAGTGGGCCTTGAGTTTTGCAAGCAATCTTTGCAGAAATTACCTTATGTACGTCCTGTAAACAGGTAGGGCTGGGAAAACGTTACTCCAAGGTACAGACATATTCTCCGGAAGAAGATGCACCTCTTACGTCCTTCTCATAATCTTACACGTTCCCAAAATATTCTATCTAAATTGCAGCTAGATCTTGTTCAATTAAATGCACACCGTCTTCATAATGGTCTTCAGCAAACAGCTGACAATTTGACAATTGGCAGTAAGAGAGTCCAAGAGATGCTGCACTCCTGGCCTTTACTAAAATTCGTGAAAATGTAGCGTCTGCTTAGTAGTATCAAAAGTGAAACAAGTGCGTATGAGAGGAAATAGATGTGGTTCTACGGTGAACCTACACTAGTTTAGTAACTTTATTTCGAGTACCCGCAGAATTATTTACAAATATTGGACATTGCTGCCACCGTGTGGCTATAGTGGGAAACTCTTTTAGAACAATTTGAAAGGACGTGCATGCACGTTAATTGCATGCTATAGATGTGTAGGAAATTAGGAATCTCAAACCTTAGGGCAACCAGTTTATTTTGGTTAAAGGCTTGATTTAAGAAATGTAAGCTTTTCTGACGCAAAAATGCCTGTTGTGCTTTCTTCGGTTTGTGATTCAGGGAGAAATGAGCATTGTTACAATGGTTAAACACAAAGGGGCAGATTTAAGAGAAGTGGCGCTGCACCTAGTCCAGCGCCACTTTCCTTGTGCGCCTTAGCTCCCCCCTTGCCGCCATCATGTGTGCACCATATTTAAAATACAGCGCACCACGGCGCAGGGAAGGGGGCAATGGCGCAATCTTTTTTACGTTATTGATGTACTCTGCAGGAGTAGCGCCAACATTTTGGTGCTACTCCTGCAGAGTACATAGGGGCCAATTATAAATAATGGAAGCCCCCTTTTAACACCTGCTCTGAGCAGGCGTTAAAAGTGCAGAAAAGATGGCGCAAGGAAATCGCTGAGATTCCCTTGTGCCATTTTTCCAGCCCCCCTTGCATACATTATGCCTGGCGCAAGCGTAATGTGGTGCAAGGGTTTACAGAGGGGCTCAATGCATGCATTGCGCCACTTTGTAAATATGGCTCAGGGAAAATGCTACTTTAGCGCCGCCTTAGCCTAAAAAAATGGCGGTGCTAAGGTGGTGCTAGGGTCTCTTAAATCTGCCCCAAAGATCGCTTTTTTTTACTTACCTCGAGAATGACAGTTTTATTTCCGAATGACATTAATGAGTTTCTTTGATTTTGTTTTTTAGAAAACTCGGGTCTGTATTTCCCGGCTCTGAAAGAGCATCCAAGCAAGTATGTGCACCCTTGCCCAGAATCCGTTAAAAGCTGGATTCGAAGACTGAAGGAAGCGGGGAAGATTCTGGTGTTAATTACCAGCTCTCACAGCGACTACTGCAGACTTCTCTGTGAGCACATCCTTGGGTAAGCGCAACAGATATATAGGACTTATTAATGCTTCAGTCAGACTTCGAGGGCATGGCAAGTTGCTTCGCTCCATTAGCAGTGCTTAATATCAAAATATGTTTTTCTTAGGAACCCGTTGCTGGTGCTGCCAGATGCTGCGGTTGCTGAATCCCAAAGCTGCACATTCAAGATTCTACATCATGCCTCTTTCTGTACCATTCTACAATTCCTGTCTCTTTAACTAATTCTTGCATGTTCTTTTTCATCCTGTTTCTCCCTTTGCCACCGTTTTCCTATTTTTCTTATCCTATTGCATGGGAAAAAATCCAGGTCCCCAGAAACGATTGGCAGTGCTCAAAATATACAAGCACCAGCACAAATAAATGTCTGTTAGAGGATATTTGCTCCACTACCTAGAAAAAAACGAGTTCCTTTACGTTTTGAATGGCCTCAGTTCCTTTGCAATTAGCTTTTTTAAAAATTTATAGTTGTATTTTTATTTCCTCTTTTATACAAAACCATACGTGTATAGCAGATAAAACATGACGCCAGTGTGCGCACACAGAAGACATTTCCTCCATACCGGTCCAGAGACGTTTTAAGGCTTGAGCAAAGTGGACTGGATCCCAGAGCCCCAGCCTTTCAAACCCGATCCCCCCCCCAACCCCCCTCAACCCCCCCCCCCATTAGAGCCAGCTCTTTTCTGCACAGGATACTGCCTGATGACCTGTAATATTTCTTAAACGGATTGTTTTAAACCCCATTTTTGTTTCATTTATTTTTAAAGTAAGTCATGTGTGAGAGTCTATTACAGACATTTTGAACAGAAATGTTGTGTTTATGTTTCATGCAACATCCTTAAAAAAGTTTCTTTAAGATCAAAACAGGACCTCGCATATTGGAAATGAGAGGATGTCACAAAGATTATTTGCAGTAATATTAGTTAGTGAATCCTGTTTTACAGTATTAAAAAGACAGGTTACTATTCCTGATAATTAGATGTAAACACATTTGGAATTTGGGCAAGTGTCCCTGTGCACTGGCAGTGACCCAGCCAAAGGGGGCATGAAACAGCTGAAACTGTATCATTATTTTAGAGTTGTCCCAAACACTGGCCCAAAATTATGTTTGGCCCAGGGATCCTAAAATCCTTAATATGTCCCTGTACCCGACAGGGGTGGGGAGGGTGTGTAAGAAGCTCCAAGGTAGAGATCAACAGTCCAAAGGTTGCTGGGAGGGATGGCGGGGGTGAGGAGTAGATAATGGGGGATGTACACGTTCGCATCCAGTGTCAGGCTTCGTATGTGGCAGTTCCATATCTAGGTTCTCCGCCTTGAAAAACAGAGGGTCACCTGGTCCCAGTCTGTAAATGTTGGGAGCCCTAGGCCCGCATGCTGATGCAGGACCAACCCAGACACATAGTTATGTGGCTCAGTAACTGGCCCGAGGTCGCCTGGACCCTTTTATTGGCAGGGTCTCCTGACCGGTAACACTTGTGATGGATGGGTGTGGGATGGGGATAATAGACCAAACACTAGAACGTGTCCAGCAGGACACTACACAGTCCATAGTATGCCCTCCAGCAGCTCTATGTCTTATTAAATCGTTGAGCTTATTTTTATATTTGCAACCATTTTCTTAAAGAAGTCTGGTTAAGTGATTCCTTCTACATTGTCTACAAGTTGATGCATTTTCACTAAGATAGTCCAATTCACAACAATTACGTAAAAATGAATTCCTGTAGGTGTTTTCTTCAGGCCCAGTATTAACAGTCGGGTGGGCCAGGCCCAGCAAAATATGACCTTTGGCCCTCCAGTTTGGCAGAAGTGGCTATAGAGAATGCAGTTGTGAAATGGTTCCTCCATGCTGACAGACAAACCTTGTGATGTTGTTTCACTTAGTTTACATTCATGAACCCCTAGAACACATTTTAAAGTGTATTGCTTTTATAAATACTTTTTTAAATATGTACTGAAAAGGGGTAAAATGCTGGCTTTAGGTGATTTTCTCTATTTTGTACTGGCTGAGACATTAAAATGTTCATGTCAGTAGAAAGTGGCCCTGTGGCAACCCTAGCTCATTTCTGAGGCAAGCTGCAGTTGGGCAGTATTTATTAGGGGTGTGGGGGTAGGGTGTTACCTGCACAATGTTGTAGCAGGTGCAGTGGCACCAGGACCGAGGGCTTCTTCTGAACCTCAATAATGTCTGTTTCTGGTTGAAGGTTCTGAAAGTGTTTATCACAACTTTGTGCCAATGCAAAGTCACACAAAGTGATGCAAACTGATGCAAAGTCTAAGTCTTGATAAACTATTTGCTTTCCAGTGCAAAACTTATTTCAATTGGAAAATAGCCTCAAAGTAGCACAGATAATCATTTGTGCTGCTTTGTGCTACTTTGCACCTTGTGAGCATGAAATGGGTACTATATGGGCATTCCCACTCTACAACCTAGGCTTTTTGATGCAAAGTCCTGTCTACTAAAGATATTAGACATGGCTTTGCACCAAACATAACACCTTATTGAGGCAGGTGTTAAGTTGAAGAAATGTTTTAATTCATTCTAACTTTTTACACTCTGCATATGCACTATACAGCGCACATCCAATGTGTGAAAAGTTTTAACGTTTGTATAGGCACAGTAATTTGAACTGGAAGGCTCTGTCAAGTACAAAACTTATGCTAGATATCATGCGCATTCTTTTACACATGTTGCAAAGGAATGTATGCATGGTGCTAGGCAGCCTGTTTCTGCACCACAAGTGCTGGATAAGACAGCATAAAAGCATATCTTAGTAGATATGGCTCTATAGTGCTGTCTTCCCCTAGTGCAGGGAAGCATAGCAACTTTGGTTGCAGCGCTGCATGTTGCTATTTTGTTTAGTACATGTGTCCCTAAGTGTCAGCAAGTATGTGAGTGAGAATGTGAGTGAGAAAAAGAATGATTACATAAAAGTGAGAGTACTCAGGTGAGAATGAATGAGTATGAGTGTGAACAAGAATGAGAGTGGCAGTGAGTGAGCACAAATGAGAGTGAGAATGAATGAGTGCAAGTTAGTGAGAAGGAATGAGGGTGTGATTGTGAATGAGTGAATATTAGTGAGCATGAGCAAGAATGTGGTATTAGGCTTGTGAGTCTGCCCTTGACTATGGCATGCTGAAGGTGATTCTTGACTTAGAGACACCCGTGGCAAAATTCTGGCACCGGCATTCTGGAGGCAGTTCTTTATATGACAAGCAGCAGTAAGGAGATGTTAGCAAACGAGGGCACACTACATGTTGTGCTTAGCATAAGGTGACACCTATGACAAAATGCTGACATGGGCATACTTGATGTGATTTGTGGCATATGGTCAACTATGGAACATTGCTGGCATACTGAAGAAAATTCTAGGCATGGGGCGACCCATGTCAAAATGCTGGAACATTGAAGGTAATATTTGGCATGAAGGAGGACCACCATGGTATATAGGAGGGAGCAATTATGATCAAGTGCTGTCCCTGACATACTAGAGATAATGTTTGCTGTTAGGATCACACCGTATATGGATGGCACTAATGGCAAAATTCTGGCAGTGGCATATTACATTTAATTTTTGGACTTAAGTGTCACATATGGCATATGTGGAGCAGCTATGACAATATGCTGTACCTGGCACAATGTAGGCACTTTTAGGTGTATGGGGTCACCCCCAGCACATTTTGGAAAAGGTGGAGGGAACCCCTGGGAGCATAAGGTCAAAATGGCCTGGCACATCAGGAAAGACTTGAATTTTTAATGAGAGCAGAGCCTATGGCGTTTTAGCAAATTATTGTGAAAACCCTGCTTTAAAATGCACTATCTGTCCCATTTTTACAAAATGTTCATCAGGTGAGACCCACACAACCATCCCTAGAAGATGTCAGGCTCACTCGCTTCACTCTCTGCAACTAAGGACAAGTGTTACGACTAACCACTTTAAAAAATCACCAGCATGGCTCCAAGAACAGCATCCAAGCAGTGGGCCTCATTACGACTTAGTGCTGGAGGTCTTTTGTCCACCATATTAGGGGTGTTCCGCAGGGCCAGCAGGCGAAGTTTTTGCCCACTGGCCCAGCGGAACACTCACCACAACATTGACACCGGCTCGTAATTGAGTTGGCCGCAATGTTGTGGTGCGTTGTGTCTTACAGCACCCATCGTGCATTTTGCTGCCCGTAATTTGGGCAGTAAAGTAAGCGATGGGGCTATGCATGGGGCCCCCCAACACCACTATTCCGCCAGACTTCCGTGGCGGTGTTTACCGCCATGGAAAGGCTGGCGGATGGGGACTCTTAATCCCCAGGGCAGTGCTGCCCTGGTGAATTACAACCACCGCTGGCGGTGTTGGCGGTTTGACTGTGGCGGCTCTGCCACGGTCATAATGGGGCAGTCGAACCGTCCAGTCTGCAGCGGTCCGATCGCCATCGCAAGGCTGACGGTCTTAAGACCGGCAGCCACGTAATGAGGCCCAGTGTGTTCATGAGCACAGCTCACTTTTAGCAGCTTCCTCAGTGACTGGGACATTACACATTAGATTTTGTTAAATTAATAAATTCCTCAATGCAATGTGCACTGTTCTGATTAAATTACAAAATAAACTAAAGAAAAAACGTTTTCAAACAATTTGTTGCAATGTTTCATTTTTGTGAAATCATGAAAAATTAAGTGTCTGTCTTAAACCTTCACCTCAGTGCTTCACATGAGTGATATAACTTGCAGGTGATCTTAAATAAAAATGTATTAACAGTAAAGAATAATTTAGGCTCATAATATAGTTTAAATTCAATATATGGCCAACTTCAGGTCAATTAGCACATGTGGACTTAACTACTATTGTTTTAATTAAATCCCTTTTTCTCTCCCGGTGATTTATCAATACATTTCTCATTGCAGTATCAAGTAGTGAAACTTTTAAATAATAACAGTTTGTGGTATAAAACATGTACGTTCCCAGTGCTGCTTTGTGGTACTCTATGCTGTTCAGATGAACACATAATTTTTCATTTAATACTAACAGAAACAATTAATGATCTCCTTGAATATAATGACAGCACCCTAATACAAGTTAAAACCAAAAAAGACATTTCTCTGTTATGTTATTATTAATCATGATTTTATAATGGCTTTAATTATAACTTCAGTGATGTCAATTATTGTGCTGTTGCAGGGTTAAGGTCATGTGGCATTACTTCACAGGACGATTGAGGGTCAAAGGTCCTATGATGTCACTTCTTGTGATGCTGTTATGTTCAAGGATATGTGATGTCCTTTCCCCTATCCCTGCCATTTTGGTGAATCTACGTACAGGCTTGTAGGCTACTTCCAGAACTGACATAAACTGGTCCCGCCAGGGCCCACCTGAACGCACCCTTGGTCAATCCCCAAAAAAAATCCTGGAACCAGGCCTGGTTTTCTTACGTCTTTAGCTACTTTTCAACCTTCTCAACAATCACAAAGGTTTCCCGAAGTCTATGACTGTTGTAGTAGAATGATTTTTTGCATGAGCAAATATTCCCATGACTTTTTGAAACTGCACTTGCTAACCTTATTTTTCTACTCTGTGAAATTAATAGATACCCTTGGAAAAACTCCTTCACCTGCACCCTTACTACGATTCATTACCATGACATTTGGCACAACAGTTCTGTATTAAAACCATACATTGGTTGGAATTTTCTGGACTACTTTACTTAAAGTACAAATTGTCATGCCCACTTCCACATTGAAAGGCATATGAAGCACTCATTGTCGTGACAATTTCCATATTGATCCAGTATGCAAAGTACACATTCCTCTCATGGCAATCTGTGCTCTGCATACTGGGTATTGGACAGGAATGTCTCCTGCATATTAAATGCCCATATATCCCTACCCTGAGTGCCTGACTGCATGCGCTCCTTTTTGTTTGGCCCTGCAGTTATGCTAACTGCTTGTGTGCAGAGGCCTACGCTTGTTCTTGCTAATAGGAAGTCCAGAACCTGTTCTGTGATTTGGAGGGGTGCACCAATTGTGCCCTTATAGCAAGTATAGGACTATTGTCCATGCCCTGGGTAATTCACAGAAAGCAGTGGTGGTATACTGAGTTTACGTGAATCTTTAGCATGACCAGACCTTTTTTTATGTGTCAGGTTAAAGCACACTCTACTGACTCCTCTTGTGTAAAATTCTGCTTTAATGTGAATCCCAGACCTTGCACTGACATTCTTTATGCAAGTTGAGTGTATGTATGTGTGCTAAATGTGTAGTACATATTTGATAGTAGGACTCTGTGTGTGGTGAAATTGTGACTTCTGGGACTGGTGGAATCCATTTAGCATGACGCAAGATGGAGGGTGAATACAGCTTCCACAGACTGTGGAAGTAAACTGACTGCATTCCTATGACTGGAGGCCGAAGACCTAGACACAGAACTGAGTGTGGGGGTGGACATAGGGCTACCCTTTGAAATTCACTGAGGCCCTTGTTAGCAGAGGACTAAAGATTAGTTCCTGCTGAGCACTTGCTTTTTATAGATAATAGGGATGAAAGATAGGAATGCAGTTTATGTTGATAAAGGAGATTACTTTTATAGGCAGGGCTTGCCATTTTGTCTGGTCTCTGATTACTGTTTCAGTAAGACCTCACACTTCATTGTGCCCTTGTTTTGAATACTCCTGCTTGGAGCCACCATCATTGCTTTCTACTGTCATAGTTGTCACACTGCACAAAGGCTGCTCTGAGAGTCATCCAGAAAAATATATTTAAAGGAGAACCAAACCTAAGTGGTTATGAAACCTTAGACAGTGGATCCACATCTACTGTCTGGAAAACAATTTTTAGAGTGGGATCCAAATCACCCCATTTTGTTTCCAATCCAATTTCTGCTTGCTCGAAGAAGGGAGTTCTTTTCCGAGTATTTGATGCACTGCTATGTGAATAGGGCTGGTGTCTGCATGGATGCCAATCTCCCAGAGGAGCTTAGGGGGACACCAGCTGAAGTCTGCCCTTTCTGCTCAAGGTGCTTACGGCATGCCTACAGCCCAGAAACCTGTTTGCATGCCAACAGAGAGAGAAGAAGAGTGGACCTGAAGAAGGAGAGACTGCCCACGACGAGAAGGCCAGCATGCTCCTGTAAGACTGGTGCTGCTGCTGGTTATATCAAAGCCAACAATCCCTTGTAGCCGCTAATGCCAAAGTCACGATCAAGCGGGAGGCTACGACTGCTGAAAACACACAGCTGCTGATGACGTGGCCTGGAGGCAGCACCTACCTCTGAGTCCAGTAACCTGTCTTCATTTGGCATGGGAGGCTGCAACTGGCGCCGTGTGAGTCTACATCGTTACTTCTTGTGTTCTGAGTGTGGTTCTGCTGTGGCATCCACAGTTACAGCTCAGTTACCACAGGACCGGGAATACTGAATGACCCCTCACCACCAGAATTGCATTTCTAGTGAGCTGGTAAAAGCAGAATCTAACTGAGAATGGAATGAGAGAATGGCACACAGAGAATGCTGCCATATAGATCTGTGAACTTTGCATGGGTAAACTCGAAGTGGTAAATAGGTGCTAAAACTGATATACCTATCTTACCATAGTGGTTCTCCTGGGTCAACTGCACTTGTACCTGATCAATGCCTATACCTCGTCTATACAGAGGGGCTGTATATCTTAAGGATTCCAATAACAGGGAGATGGAACCAAAGGGGGGTAGTGCTTCACTACAAATAACATCCCTGTATTTGAAAGCTCCATTGCATTTCGTAGTATTTTTTCTTTTGCTGTGAGATGTAAGAACTTACTTTTAACTAAACGATAAGCACTGTGTGGACAGTACATTATTGTGTCTGTTGGTTGACTGTTGACTTCTGAAATCTCCCTGAGAAGCATTAGACTGATTGCCGTCTTTGCCCTGAAATAGAAGTACAGAAAGGATGTGCTCAGCCCAGTTCTCAAAGCCACAATAGGACAGACACCAGTGGGAACCGAATAGAATGAAAATTAGCCCACCCGATTAATCCAAGCTGCCCATCTGAAGTTTCTGACCTCTTAAGTCCCTTCTCACAGATCTTTCCTAAATTAAACTAGGAGCTTAAAGTCCATCTAATGGATGTTATGATCTGCACAACTCACACACGATATAGCACTGTTTGCCATGTTTTGTTGAGTGGGCACCATTTGCATTTTAACAATACATTTGCTTAATTTTAATTCAGAACGTGAGTTACGCGATGTTGGTATTCAAAGCCTTTCCTTAACAAGACTAGACAAACGTGAGAGATCTAGTCTTTTACACTGAGAGGCATTGACTTGTATCAACTTATGTAAGACAGTGTATTTGAAGAGGGTGCTGGCACTTCTTACACCTTCTCATCATGGTTGCTGCTCTTTAAGTGGACAATATGGACATTTATCAGCAGGACTTGGGCCAGAACCAGCAAGTCCCAACAAGACTGCTCTATGTTAAAACGAGCAGTCTCTGCACTTACTGGCAGGGCTGTTGTTCTTTTAAATGGATACAATGTTCATTTACAGTGGCTGCAATAGGTTCAGTAGGGCAATGCCTACAATCCTCATCAGGCCTGCTTAACATTAAATAATAGATTTGTGGCCCATCCACTGGAATACATTAGAAAATTATAATGTTCAGATTGCATTTGTTGATCTAAAAGAACATTAAATCACATGGCTGGTATTATTGATGCACAAGTGGTATGATAGTTATGATAAGACGTTGTTGGTGGTTCTTGATAAGCATGCTTAACTGTTCCTGAATTATTCAGGAGGGTATTTGGTAGTAAAATGCAACAGGAGCTTTAATGATGAAGTGTAGTGGTCATGACTGTGGCCCCGTTTGGTCTGTTTTAAAGATACTAATGAAGAAGAGTGAATTTATAAGGGTAGTGTGCGAGGATAAGGTCCCTAAGGAAACAGAGCTAGAGGAGATCTGAGACATAAAGTAACCCAAGAATTGTTTCGCCCTGATTTGGGTTTGTCATTCGGGTGCAGCTTGGTTCCAGTGTCACATATGGCTGTGGCATTAGCCGCTTAAGACAACCCGAAGCTGGGGTGTTGAGGGAGGGGTTTCAGAGGTTTGTTGGGGACTTTCCAACTCTGACCCTTCCTTGGAATGATAGGAAAGTGCTGCATAGTGTTATTGGGGTGGAGGAGATTCAGGAGGCAATGTAACAGCTCAAACCAGTGAAGTCTCCTGTGCCCATTGGGTTTCCACCCAAGTTCATTAAATGTCTGGGACGATGGATCAGGGAGCTGCTCAGGAACATGCAGTATAAGGCAATAAGAGTAGGGATCCTGCCACAAGACTTTAGCATGGCAACTATGACAATCACAAGGGAGGCAAGCCTGTGGAAGAGTGCACCTCCTACAGGCCTGTCACGTTGTTCAGCATAGGAGTACAAATCGTGGTGAAAGTGTTGGCCAGTCACGGCTTTCTACCCCAGAGATCAAAACAACATAATATTAGGAGGCTATTTTGGTGCCTAGTCAGTGGTGGCTGCTGCCAGGAAGGCTTGGAGGGATAGCGAGCAGAGTGGTGGGGGGGATAATACAAAAATAAATTGAAAAGACACCTGCCAGTCCTCTGTGTTCCTCAGCTCCCACCGCCTCACTTCTTCTCTTCTTGCTCCCTTCCCCACCCAATCCAGATGTTTCTCTCATGCTGTTACCCAGGATGAGAGAAGTGCTGGGACTGGCCTGGGCGGGCTGAAATGCCGCTCAGGTAGGGAGTAGGAGCCCGCATTGGTTCTCCACCCGGCTGTGAAACACAGTTCGGGTGGGGAGTTCTAAGTGTGCATGTCAGTTTGGCCGGCCTAAGACGGCTAGCCAAACCGACATTAGTACTTAGAGTGCACCTATCACTCCTCCTCCCCCTGCTGATGCAGAGGATGCTGGCCCCGTCCTAGACTCAGCAGACTGACAGTGGCTAAGTGGAAAAATTAAAAGATAATAAAATACTTTTAATATAGTTTTATTTTTCTGTTTTCTGCTGCCTTCCAGCAGTGTGGCAACGCCACTCCGCAATAGCGGAGGGGCCGCCCCTGTGTCTGGTAAGAGGGTGATACCATGGGGGAGAAGGCGATTCTGCTGGCCCTAGATGACAAAAGGCATCCGACTTGGTTGAATGGCATTATCTGTTTTGCATTATCTGTTGGAAATCTTACATAAGATTGGGTTTGGACACAAATTTCTGCCACAGTTAATGCTACTAGATGCCCAACCAGTAACATCGGTAAATTCTAATGGAGAGATGTCACAGGAGTTCGAGCTGGGGCAAGAGATGAGACAGGGATTCCCGCTCTCACTCCTGCTGTTCACACTGGCTCTGGAAAACCTTGCGGTGTATTGGTGAGTACAGGGGGATGCTCAGATCTGTGGGATAAGATGGACATCAGATTGGAATATGTTTTCTCCCTTTGTGGTGATAGTGTTTTGGTGTATTTGGCGGATCCAGTGCAGTGTCCAGGGTTTAGACCTATTTGATAAACATTTAGGGGTGCACTTGAACTGGCACAAATTAATGGCATTTCCAATCACTGAATGGCAGCCTCAGAAGTACTGGGAGTGCTTGTTGCTTTGGACAAGATAGGGTTTCACCTACGTGGGTGATACCTGACAATGAATCTAGTTAAGCTTCAGCAACGCAATCTGAGGAGAATTCTGGAAGGGTCTAGAAAAGATGTAGCAAAAACTCCCCATGTCATGGATAGGCAGAGCTGCACCATGTACAATAATTGCACTAGCCAAATTCATCTACTTGCTGCAAAACACGTCACTGACTAATTTTTCTGAGCAGCAGATGCAGTGACACAAACTCATCTTTTGGATGGGGCCATCACAAGTATACCATTAGAGACTCTGACAAGTAATTCTTATGACAGGTGTATAAGTCATTTGAATTTGCAGTTGTTCTATTTGGCGACCCGCTATTGCTGGTGAACGAATTGGGTTTTGCCTTCCAGCAGGAGCACGCGCTGATGGTGGACAGACAAGTAATGGACCAAGGCAACTATCCACACTAACTATACAGCACCTCCTGCCCATTGCAATCGACTCATCAAAAGGAACAGGTAATGAGACAAGGAAAGGGCTATACAAAAGCTGGGGTAGGAGAGCAAAGTGATGCTGCAAATGCCCCTTTTGGAGTCAGACGTTTTGACAGATTTAAAATAATTGGAGGGGCAAATGCAATGGGACATGCTGCGGATATCCAAACCGGGCAACATGTAGGTCTCTGGGGTCTCCTTCCACTTAAAAAGCGACAACACCAATCTGAGCTGGCTGAGAAACCAGGGTTATCACTACATACATCTGAAACTTGTTCTGGTTGGATATGTGGATCGACATCAGGACATAGTTGAGGAAATGGCCCCAGAACGTAGACTTTTAGCTGCCCCTCCCCCCCCAACATTAGCATGCTGTAAGAAATTGGGTTTTGATTGAGGGGTGAAAACCCTTTTCATGGAACGACCACAGTCCTTGTCAAGATGAACCACAAAAGTCATTAAATTAACCTACCCTATGTTAGCTTAGCACAAAAGCAGTCTGGCTTAACTGAGAGGCACTGTGTTAAGTATTTATGCAGCAAAAAAACAAGAAGAAAGCTCAACCCAACACAATAAAAAGCCCAAATCAATTGATCAATGTTGTGTGCATTTTAATAAATACAATGAGACCAAAATGACAAAAGTTCAATGAGTAGAATCAGAGAATTGCAATTTCAAAGGTTTAAGTAAAAATAGCATCAAGGAGCAGAAAGTGCGGATGTCTGGTTGCGCTAGACTGGGATAAAGTCCCATGTACAGGTAGTCAGCAATGGATTGTGGGCTGGATAAAGGGACCAGGGTTGCCCAGCTGAAAAGGTTACCAAAGTCCAAAGTCAAGCGCGCGGAGTTCAAAATTCGGAGTTCCACTGGTGGCAGCCACAGGCCCAGGATCTGGGGAGGCACCTCTTGAGGATCAGGAACTCACTACAGTAGAGGCCAGCAGGGCACAGGCAGGTCCAGTTGCAGGGCCAGGCAGGATCAATTGCAGGGCCAGGCAGGATCAATTGCAGCAGGTCAGCTGGTCAGTTGCAGAGAGGCCTCTGGAACTTGTTGTATCCCTCCCTGTAGCTCAGAATAGGAGGTCGGCAACCTGACCCTTGGAGTAAATGTGATAGACCTCCGTCCTTCAAGCAGCAAGTTAGGCCTCAAGCTGCAGACCAGTTCTCTGAAGGACAAGGCAGGCCTCAAGCAGCAGGGCAGTCCTCTGGTAGCAGCAGTGAAGTCCACTGACAAAGGCAGGCCTCAAATAGCAGGACAGTCCTCTGGAGTAGAAGGCAGTCCCTCTGTAATCTTCTGCAGATCTAGGAGTGAACCTAAGATTGGGTCTGATGGTCCTATTTTTCTACCTGGTGTCAACTTTCAAGTGGGAGAATCATCTGGAGCTCTCCCAACAGATTGTAATGGAATTTCCTTCCTCTCTGCCCAGGTTCCACTGGAGCTGGGGTGACAAAAGACAAATGGGAAGTTCTTTCGGAGTGCGCTGATGCAACTTCTTTGGAAATGTAAGGGGGGCTGTGCACAGCCCTGCCCCTCCCATCCTGCAAACACCTAGTCCCCCTTTGTGTCACTGTATGGAAGAAAAATACAAATACTAACTGCCATGTTAATTACAGTAATTTGACCCAGCGCACAGGATGTATGCACAAAATAGGACAGGAAACTTCCTACTTTCTAAAAGTGGTATTTTCAAAATTGTACTTTAGAATCTGACTTTACCATAAAAGTGGATTTAAAATTACAATTCATTGAGTCCAAACATGGTATTCCTAGCTGCCATGATTAAATCTAATAAGGTAACCCAGGTAGAGAACCCAATGTTATCCTATGGAAGAGGTAGACCTTGCAGTAGTGAAAATTGAATTTAAGAGATTTCGCTACCAGGACATGTAAAATGTAAATGTTCATGTCCAACTTTTTAAATAAAGCGCACACTGCCATATGGGCTGTTTAGGATCTACCTAGGGGTGACTTATATGTATTAAAAAGAAAGATTTAACCTGGCAAAAGATTTATTTTGCCAGGTCAAACTGGCTGTTTAAAAGTACACACAGGCTGCAAATTTGATAAACAGTCTCTATACACTTGTTGTACCACTTTACTAGTGACTTGTAAGTTAATTTAAATGTGCCAATTAGATGTAGGCCAATTTGGCCATGTTTAGTGGAGTGAGCACAAGCATTTTAGCACTGATTAGCAATGGTAAAGTGCTCAGAGTCCTAAGTTAAACAAAAATGAATTTAAGAAAAATAGGAGGGGTGAACACAAAATATGTGGTGGTAACCCTGCAGAGAGGCAACACATGCAATCTTGCAAATCTTTAGGGCACTGCTGATTGAATATAAGCCCTGCTTAGCCACATAGAATGAAAAATGGGAATTGGATTTAGGAGTCCTGGAGGATGAATATTGGGGGCAGACATGTTGATACCCAAGGCCATCAGGGTAGGATTTCGCCAAGTGCAATTTAAGATTTTGGAATGGGCATAGTCTTTTCAGACAGGATGAACAAACAATGACAAATGCCTGAGAGGCCGTGGCTAACTTTTCTGGTCATGAGTGAACCACCAAATGATGGCTGCAACAGGAGAAGATTAGACACTCGGTCTGCCACATTGGGTATATGGGGAGCGCAGACCCTACCCAAACATACACTGCTATTGTGTAATGTTGCTCTCATGGTGGTCAAGATGGACATTTTTCTGATGCAGCTCAGACGTCCTGGGACTGGAGCACTGGTCAGCCAACATGGAGTGGTGTATGCAGGTAGAGAAGTTTGTGTATGAAGCAAGAGGAGGCTCTCTGAAATTTGAGAAAGTGTCAGGACCATGGCAAAACTTTCACAAAACAGACTGAGATCGCTTGTTGGGGAGTGCCCCAAGTACAGTGGAGTTTTTTTTCAGATGATTCACATCAGGGGAGTCTAACGACCGAGCTGTTGTTTATTTATATCTGCCCAGTTTGTTAATATCTGTACAAAAAAAAAATGTACAGTGTTATTGAACTGTATCAGATTAGTGTTTGCAAGTTTGTTTTCACTGTTTTTACGGCTGATGAAAACTTCAGTACAAGGATTTAAAAGACAGAATCGTAATAAATAGCATATTACATTTTATGCATTTATGGTTATGCCACAGTATATTTTATGTTTATTTGTTTTAATGAAAGGTTTTTAACCAAAACCATGATTCAAGGGATTAAGTTTGTGCAGTAAGGTAAAATCACATTAAAGATGCCTGACGAGTGCTCAATTTGGGCCAATGGTTGTTGGTGGAGGCCAGTGGGATTATTGTTTGGGAACTAGCACTTACTTTTCCACATCCAGCATTTCCTTACCGCAAGAGAGGGAAAACAAAGAGGGAAAGAAGAAGGAAGAAAAAAACACAAACCAAGTAGCGGTTGGAGAAATATTTCACTAGAGGCTTGTAAAACAGACACTAAATATAAAAAAGTTAAACTTACCTTACGCTGCCGGCAGCATGTTGTGCAGTACATCCTCGCTGTTGCTGGCTCCGGAGTGTACTCCAGTTTGAGTGCGCGGTCCCCCAGCCACCTCCTTTATGCAATCAAGATGCTGCTCTCATGCTATTAAGTGGGCTGCCTCAGCACTCCGAAAAGCACTGAAGGCCTGTACCTGCTTAATTGCGCATGTTTGTTTGGCCATAGCAAGGCAGCTGGCCAAACCAACATGCGCACTTCAAACTGAAGTGGCCACTCCTCACTGCTGCCAACCATTGGCAGCAGTAACGCACTGGCCCTTCCCTGCCCTCACACTCCATTTGCTGGAAGAAAACATCAACAATAAAAAGGTAATAAAATAGTTTTATTACCATTTTATTTTTTATGCTTTCTGCATAGAACTGTGGGGGGGCACTCCTCCACTTCTCTGGAGGAGCAGCGGCTGCACAAACTCCTTCTCAAAAGGAGAAAGCAGGAACCAGCAAGAGTGAGATAAAGAGGCAGGTATTGTCTGGAAGTGAATTAGAGAGGCTCGAGGTGTATTGAAGACTGAGCATTCTGATGTTTAATTGCACCAGCCTCAGGCTTCTGAGCATTGCTTTGGGCACTGGCACTCATTCCTATACAAATTAGGCACTGCTCCTGACTATTCCCTGTGTAAAGTAATGGTTAAATGCAATCTGTAAGAAAGTAAACACTGCTCTTCTAATGTCAGCTTTTGCTGTACTGTGCTGAAAACTCGAATTTGCCTTTTGCACTGTAGTACTCAATGCGTGAGCATGCATTTATGAATACAGTTGATCTAAGTAACGTTATTGAGCCACATTTATTTTCACTGCCATTTTTGCTGTACTCCTTCCACTGTCATCCTTCGGTAAATGAATAGTTAACCATGCATTGGTTTACTCTGCGTAGCTGTAGAGCTAGAGATTTTTAGCCACTTTGTCTTCCAGGTTTTGTCTGATGATGGATTTGAGGTGAAAATTCTACAGTATTGGTTATTTATATTGTAGTGTTCTGAAGCACTGCATTTCTCCCTGCAGTTACATCATAGTGATGAAGCTGAGGGGAAAACTCTACTTTGAGTGAGATGATAGAGTCAGCATGTGCACGTGAATGCTGTATACGTCTACAAGTAGGCCTATATACTTTAATTTTCTCCTACGAGTGAAAATTTTAAAAGACATTTTGTTTTTGAAAAATATATATCAGTCCAAATCTTCTTCAATCTTGGCCAGTCCTAGTCCTATACATTTCTTGAAAACCCCGCTCTGCACTGAATTCAGTGATGTTATAATAGCTCTCCTTTTCATTTTAGGAAGAACTTTGAAGAACTGTTTGACATAATTATTACAAATGCTTTGAAACCTGGTTTCTTCTCCCAGACACCAGACCAGAGACGCTTTCATACTCTTGGTAAGCAGTGCTTCATTTAATTTTATAAGTATCTCTTTAGGAATCTATGACCACCGTACATTGGAAGGGCGAGTTAAATGATTCAGTACTTAAAGGGGGAAGTGCATGATTTTTCAATTCTATTATTTTAATATTTGGTGCTCACAATAAAAGCCCTTCTGAAATATCAGTGGTCTTGCATTTTATATTTGGAGCCCCAAGAAAAAAAAAATCATTAATGAAGTGAAAGTGATCAACATTGCAAATAGGCTGGACAATGCTCCATAGCTTAGCCAACAGTTCTGTAATGTTAATATCTGACACACACAATGGTTTTGACAAAAGTGTAATGACGTCCCTGGAGGGCACCCAGGAAAGATCGCTGTGCCCTGGGGAATGAGGTCTCTGGGGCTGAAATCGGGTAGAGGAGGGGGCCACATGGCCGCCATCTCTCCCAAATAAATTATAAGGCCAGGCCCAAAATCGGCTGAGGGAGGGGGGCCTCTTCTATTTACTGAATGCTGGGTCACAGGGGATGGGGTCTCCGGGGCAGAGATTGGCCCGGGAAGAGAGGTGCGGCCATTAACACAACGAGGTAACGCTTACTAACTAACCAGTAGAAAGTGCTCTACTGGATAAACAAGCAGGTGAGCTTTTGTTCTGGCCATGATGCTCATTTCACAGAAATTAAACCTCAACAGAAAGCACTTACAAATATAAATGTAGCAGGTGCCCCAGTTGAAGCTCCACTTCTGGAAAGGACAAATAATCCTAACTCCTGAAATTGGCGACTCTACATTGAAAAATGATCTGAAATCCATTGTGGAAGTGAATGGATCTTATATCTATTGGTTCTCACACCAACTCTCACACTCACATAGACACTGTCCCAGCAGTCTCACACCCAGAGACACCCTCTCACACCTATTCTCACACCCAGAGAGACATGCGCTGCGTCCAACTCCTGCTCCGCAAGGCCAAAGGTTGGGTGGTTAGGGAATTGGCCGCAGAGACTGGCCTCAGGCCAGGCCCTCCAGCCAACCCCCACCCCGCTCAGCCAAAGGCCATGCGCGGCACTGGCTAGATTAACATTTAGTGATCAAAATCATTTAACGTTAAAAACCATAGAAATTTACTGAAAAAGAGGCTACAGGGACTTTATAGTTAGGAAATAGAATACAAAAAACACATAAGAAATTCACGTAAAAAAGCAAAGGTTACAGGGATGTGATAGGTTCTGAATTTACCCGCACAAAACCAGAGAAATTATGCAGTTAGAGTTAGAGTTATTTTGCGTAACTATAACTTGCGGCGTAAGGTAACTATAACTTGTGCCCTCGCCATGCCCTATTATTATCACAGATATTACAGTGCTCATGACAGCTTTTATAACATCAATAAAAATATCAATGAAACAAAAGAAGTCAAATTATTGAAGAAACAGCTGTGCATGGTTAGGGCACGAGTTGTAGTTACCTTAGGTCGCGAGTTATAGTTACTTCATATGACTCTAACTATAAATGCTTAATTTCTCTGGTTTTGCGTGAGTAAATTCAGCACTCAACTATTACGTCCGTGTAACCTTTGCTTGTTTAAGGAATTTCTAAGTTTTTTTTAATTCTATTTCCTAACTGTAACATCCCTGTAACCTTTGTTTTTGTCAGTGAATATATATATATATATATATATAAATACATATATATATATATATATATATATATATATATATATATACATATATACATATATATATATATCCAAACCCAAACACTGTCCTGGTAAGTGATGAGGCGGATTCTTAAGTGGTCCGGTGCGGGTTCCAGGAGCCCAAAATCTCACGTATAGCAATTTCATAATCCAGAAAAGGGTAACCGGACACCATGAACATGCAAATTTACATTTATTGACGCATTTCGGCCGTAGCCTTGCTCACAATACTCCTCCAATTCATTCGAGTCACATATAAACCTAAATTACAAAACCTGAAAAAAGGACTAATTTCCAAGACAGATTCCTCAGGAAAGGAAAAATGGCAGCCATTTTGAACTACATCTTTTTACATAATAAGATACTAAAAGCGACACAGTGTTTACTGCAGTTCCTCCTCTAATGAAGAACTATATTTATATTTATGTTACCTTCAGTTTGTCAACCTTTAGTAATTATATATAATAATATAGGCTAAATTTCTTTAACATTCTTCAGTTGAAAACATTCTAATTCTTTTGTTTCATTAATAGCAGAACAACCGCTTATCCCCTCTGTCTGTTTTTCCAAGTTAACTCACCTAAGTTACTATCTTCTCATTAATTCCCTAGTCATCTGCTTTTATCTCCAGTATTAAATAGTGTGTTTTAGTTCACTTCTAAAACCAATTACCAGTGTTATAAAAAATAAATACTTTAAATATAACCCATGAGTAAATAAGTCTAATTCTAAAAATATACAATATAAAAAAAAAAACAACCACTGTGGCTTACTATTATCCATCTTGTCATCTTATTATTACGTTATTTAAACATCACATTTTAACATCTGATACTGATATAATATCCAGACTATTTATAAATAATGCCTCTATTTGAATAAATATGAATATTAAATACATTCAATAGTCTTGGAATAAATAAATAAATAAATAAGTGTACAAGTTGGGAACTCCTAAAACATCAGTGCTACATATATTCCCTCAACACACATGTTAAATAATAACCCCAAAACATACCAGCAATGGAATACAAAAATAGAATTATTTACAATTGATAATTAATTTATCTTGGGTAGTATCAAAAAAATCAATCAATCGAAAAATCAGAAAATCAAAAAGTCACAAAATCGAAAAACTCGGGACATGAATTGAATTTTCTCTCAAATGTACAGCTAGCTCCTCACTTAGGTTTAATCCTTGTGGAGCAAGGGTCTCGAAGTCAATAATATATTTTGACTCGATAATCCTCAATTTTACAACTCTGTCCCCTCCACGTGGGTCCTTCTTCACCTGATCAATGACTAAAATTTTTAGCTTATTGACATCTCCATTATGCATAATCTGAAAGTGTCTTGCCACCGGATACTTTTGGTCATTATGTTTGATGGCTCTCTTATGTTCAAGAACCCTCTTTTTTGCTCGGTGAATTGTGCTGCCTATGTACACCTTATCACAAGGGCAAATTAGGCAGTAAATACAGTAATCAGTGTTACAATTAAAGAGACCTCTAATTTTAAAATGTCTATCTCCTAACCTAAGGGTATTAGAATTCTAACTCTTACTGCATGCTTTACAATTCAAGCAGCATACAAAGCCTATGCTTTCATTGCCATTGTCATAAGTATTGGAAGTAATCATGTTATGGCTCAGATTATCTCGCAAGGACTTGCTCTTTCTAAAAGTAATCTGCGGTGTCTCGTGTACATATTGGGCCTGATTACGACCCTGGCGGTAAAAACCGCCAGGGCCGTGGTCCGCGGGAGCACCGCCAACAGGCTGCCGGTGCTCCTTTGGGCATTCTGACCGCGGCGGTACAGCCGCGGCCAGAAACGGAAAGTCGGTGGTGTACCGCCGGCTTTCCGCTGCCCAGGGGAATCCTCCATGGCGGCGCAGCTTGCTGCGCCGCCATGGGGATTCTGACCCCCATACCGCCATCCTGTTCCTGGCGGTTTCAGACGCCAGGAACAGGATGGCGGTATGGGGTGTTGTGGGGCCCCTGGGGGCCCCTGCAGTGCCCATGCCAATGGCATGGGCACTGCAGGGGCCCCCGTAAGAGGGCCCCACTTAGAATTTCAGTGTCTGCATAGCAGACACTGAAATTCGTGACGGGTGCTACTGCACCCGTCGCACCCCTTCCACTCCGCCGGCTCCATTCGGAGCCGGCTTCCTCGTGGAAGGGTGTTTCCCGCTGGGCTGGCGGGCGGCCTTTTGGCAGTCACCCGCCAGTCCAGTGGGAAACCCAGAATGACCGCCACGGTCTTTTGACCGCGGTACGGTCTTCTGGCGGTTTCCGCTTGGCGGGCGGCTCCCGCCGCCCGCCAAGCTTGGAATCACCCCCATTGTGTCAATACAGAATCTGTGTGTAGAATATGCCAGCTTCTACTTAGTATAGACCTCACCCTCTTCGATTGTTTAGAAAAAGTAGTAATGAATCTTATACTTTCTTCCACAATAGCTTTGATGTTACGAGTGTCAAAGAGCAGGCTTTCTCTTGTAATTCTACTGACCTTGTCCATTGCTTTGGCAACCAGATGTTCACTATATCCCCGTTCTTTAAATCTTGTACACATATTTCTCTGTTCAAGTTCAAAGTCTAGGGCAGTACTGCATATACGTTTTGCTCGCAGAAGTTCCCCATATGGGATACTGCGTATGAGACTGCCCGGATGTGCACTCTGTGCACTAAGGAGGCTATTCCCTGCTGTTTTTTTTCTATACAGTTTTGTGGTAAGTCTTTCTGCCGGTACAGTAATCATTACGTCTAAAAATTCAATACCACTATTGCTCACTGATCCACTGAAAGCCAAATTACAATTATTCACATTCAATTTCGATATGAAATAATTCGCTGAAATCGTATCACCTCTCCAAATGACACAAATATCGTCGATATATCTGCACCATAAAACTACATGTTTCTCAAACTCAGGTAGACTGACGGACATCTGCTCCTCCCACCAGCCCATGAACAAGTTCGCGTAGCTGGGGGCAAAGCAAGTGCCCATCGCGGTCCCCTGTAGTTGTCTATATACATTTTTGTCAAACAGAAAGAAGTTATTCTTTAGACAGAAATCAATCATATCTATTATCATTTCAGTATGTAGCAAATAAGAGATCGGTCTTGCTCTCATGTGATGTCTAGTAGCGGCCAAACCCACCTCATGTTTAATACATGTGTACAGGCTAGCCACATCTAATGTCATTATTAGAAAATCTTGTTCCCAGTGTATTCCATCTATGATCTTAAGAAAATGTGTTGTGTCTTTTATATAGGAGGGTAATCCCTCCACAAAAGTACGAATAAAAAAGTCAATATATTTAGACGTATTTTCCAACATTGATCCTAAAGCAGACACAATTGGTCTGCCAGGGGGATTGGTCTTATCTTTGTGCAACTTCGGTAATAAATAGAGAACCGTAATTTTGGGATATTCACATACAAGAAAACAATATTCATCCCATTCCAGTAATCCTTGCTCTCTCCAATTTTGTAATTTGTCTCTGAAAGAGTTATCAGACTGTTTTACCAACTCATAATTTACTCTTGTGTAGCAATTGTAATCCCCCAATTGTCTTAAACCTTCCTTGATGTACCACTTCTTGTCCATGACAACGACATCGCCTCCTTTATCGGACTGTCTGATAACAATGTCGTTGTCCTTTTTCAATTTATTCAGGGCTTGAAACTCTGCTATATTTAAATTGTTCTTCCTGTTATTGCATTGTTTACCCTTCAGGTGTCTCAATTGTTTGATAACATCTTTTTCAAATACTTCTATTGAATCACACTGAATTGCTGGTAAGAATCGAGATTTGGCTTTGAAAGGCCCAGGGCATGATCTATCTACTTCTGCCCCCCAAAACATCAAGGTTAATTAGTGAGTCTTGATGAGCTGATGTATCCTCATCTAGCTCATCCAAAGTGTATAAAATTTCAACATCACTGATGCATAGATTGCTGGGTTCAAAGGTACTCTCAGGCTTCCTTAATCGAGTTGTGTTGCTGAACCATTTTTTCAATTTTAATTTCCTGACAAATTTAAATAAATCTATTCTTGTCTGCGTATAGTCAAAATTACTCGAGGGACAGAAAGAGAGACCTAGAGAGAGAAGTTTGTGCTCAATGACAGTTAGTGCCCTATTAGACAGATTAACTACATTCATGATATTTCCTTTTTGGCTCTGGTTGTCATCCCCATCGGCTTTTGTTCTTCTTTTCTTGCTTCTCGCCTTTGCTTGTCTATTCCTCTCCCTTTTCCTCTCATTCCTCACCCCCTTCCCATCTGTGAGGGCTGGAACCCTCGTTGTTCTGTCCTGCCTTTGTGTAATACTTGGAATTGTTTTAAAAAATTAGATTTATCTGTATGTTGTCCTCCTTGAATAATAGTAGATAATGTAGTTTCGGATACATCTGATAAATTACTATCTGAAACATCACTTTCACTAGTGTCATGTGGAACCCCAACTTTCTGTCTCACTTGTACTTCTCTCTGTAGGGTGGGATCTTCATTGTACAAATGGTCAAATTTCTGATGGAAAGTCAAAATTCTTCCTGAATTATAATCTTTGAAATCACGTATAAATTTCCGTTGTTTCTTCATAGTGATTTCCTCTTCTAATTTTGCCAATTTGATCTCAATTTTCTTCATAAAATCTTCATATGCTTCCTTTGATACTATAGCCACTAATTCTGCTGTTAATTTTTCAATATCGTCCCAAAAAAAATCTCTGTCTTTAATGGCATATTTGATCAAAATTTTCATCATATTTAGTGAGCAGCAGTTCGAATTACTTGCCCACTCTTCTAACATCATCGGATCTGGTTCGTCATAAGTTGGTATAGTAAAGATCCTGACGCCCCTTGGAACTCTCTCAACATCACAGTATCTTTGTAGGGATTCTGCTTCCCACCATTTGGAGAGTTCTTTTATATGTAATTTTTCCAACTACTCGCACAGTAGTTGTGATTTCATGCCCAAGTTGATGCCACCATTATCCATGTTATTTGTATTCTCATTGCTGGTAGTGGAGAAAAAAAGTTTGTTAGACTTTTCCTTTCTTTGTACCTCCAAAGCAGACGCCATGTCTTGCCAATAAAATTCCAACATTATTGTAAAGTGCTGGCCAGGGTGAGTATACTCCTGAAATAATTCTGTCCTTTACTCACTCTTAACTGTAACAGCGCATATGAATCTCTAGAAACAGCACATAATCCACATGGAATATATTCCTTAGGTCAGATTTGATCTTTTGAAAAATGTCCTGTTAGTTAGTCCCTAAAAAGATGAATGTTCACTCTATGTGCTTATGACTCGCTATTTAATCAACACTGTGGCCTTTCTGTATCTATTGTCGTGTCCCTTCTATTCCATACAACCAAAAAAAGAAAAAAGAAAAGAAAAAAAATTGTCAAACAGAGCCACACAGCTTAATTCGTGCCCACAATCGCCAAAGAGTTCACCTAATAGTTTGCCAGTCCTCAATATTACATCCAACCTGCTTCACTTACAAACAGGAGAGTTCTCTCAACCATGCAAGCAGAATTTATAGTCACGCATGGCCTCCCAAGTGAAACCGCTGTCTTTGTTGGCTAACGCGTTGCTGAAATCGATGCGATAACAGGAAGAACAATTTAAATATAGCAGAGTTTCAAGCCCTGAATAAATTGAAAAAGGACAACGACATTGTTATCAGACAGTCCGATAAAGGAGGCGATGTCGTTGTCATGGACAAGAAGTGGTACATCAAGGAAGGTTTAAGACAATTGGGGGATTTCAATTGCTACACAAGAGTAAATTATGAGTTGGTAAAACAGTCTGATAACTCTTTCAGAGACAAATTACAAAAATGGAGAGAGCAAGGATTACTGGAATGTGATGAATATTGTTTTCTTGTATGTGAATATCCCAAAATTCTGGTTCTCTATTTGTTACCGAAGTTGCACAAAGATAAGACCAAACCCCCTGGAAGACCAATTGTGTCTGCTTTAGGATCAATGTTGGAAAATACGTCTAAATATATTGACTTTTTTTATTCGTACTTTTGTGGAGGGATTACCCTCCAATATAAAAGACACAACACATTTTCTTAAGATCATAGATGGAATACACTGGGAACAAGATTTTCTATTAATGACATTAGATGTGGTTAGCCTGTACACATGTATTAAACATGAGGTGGGTTTGGCCGCTACTAGACATCACATGAGAGCAAGACCTATCTCTTATTTGCTACATACTGAAATGATAATAGATATGATTGATTTCTGTCTAAAGAATAACTTCTTTCTGTTTGACAACAATGTAAATAGACAACTACAGGGGACCGCGATGGGCACTTGCTTTGCCCCTAGCTACGCGAACTTGTTCATTGGCTGGTGGGAGGAGCAGATGTCCGTCAGTCTACCTGAGTTTGAGAAACATGTAGTTTTATGGTGCAGATATATCGACAATATTTTTGTCATTTGGAGAGGTGATACGATTTCAGCGAATCATTTCATATTGAAATTGAATGTGAATAATAGTAATTTGGCTTTCAGTGGATCAGTCAGCAATAGTGGGATTGAATTTTTAGAAGTAATGATTACTGTAGAGGCAGAAAGACTTACCACAAAACTGTATAGAAAAAAAACAGCAGGGAATAGCCTCCTTAGTGCACAGAGTGCACATCCGGGCAGTCTCATACGCAGTATCCCTTATGGGGAACTTCTGCGAGCAAAACGTATATGCAGTACTGCCCTAGACTTTAAACTTGAACAGAGAAATATGTGTACAAGATTTAAAGAACAGGGATATAGTGAACATCTGGTTGCCCAAGTAATGGACAAGGTCAGTAGAATTACAAGAGAAAGCCTGCTCTTTGACACTCGTAACATCAAAGCTATTGAGGAGGAAAGTATAAGATTCATTACTACTTTTTCTAAACAATCGAAGAGGGTGAGGTCTATACTAAGTAGAAGCTGGTATATTCTACACACAGATTCTGTATTGACACAATATGTACACGAGACACCGCAGATTACTTTTAGAAAGAGCAAGTCCTTGCAAGATAATCTGAGCCATAACATGATTACTTCCAATACTTATGACAATGGCAATGAAAGCATAGGCTTTGTGTGCTGCTGGAATTGTAAAGCATGCAGTAAGAGTTAGAATTTTAATACCCTTAAGGTTAGGAGAAAGACATTTTAAAATTAGAGGTCTCTTTAATTGTAACACTGATTACTGTATTTACTGCCTAATTTGCCCTTGTGATAAGGTGTACATAGGCAGCACAATTCACCAAGCAAAAAAGAGGGTTCTCGAACATATGAGAGCCATCAAACATAATGACCAAAAGTATCCGGTGGCAAGACACTTTCAGATTATGCATAATGGAGATGTCAATAAGCTAAAATTTTTAGTCATTGATCAGGTGAAGAAGGACCCAGGTGGAGGGGACAGAGTTGTAAAATTGAGGATTCTCGAGTCAAAATATATTATTGACTTCAAGACCCTTGCTCCACAAGGATTAAACCTAAGTGAGGAGCTAGCTGTACATTTGAAAGCAAATTAAATTCATGTCCCGAGTTTTTGATTTTCTGACTTTTTGATTTTCTGATTTTTCGATTGATTGATTTTTTTGATACTACCCAAGATGAATTAATTATCAATTGTAAATAATTCTATTTTTGTATTCCATTGCTGGTATGTTTTGGGGTTATTAATTAACATGTGTGTTGAGGGATTATATGTAGCACTGATGTTTTAGGAGTTCCCAACTTGTACACTTATTTATTTATTTATTTATTTATTCCCAGACTATTGAATGTATTTAATATTCATATTTATTCAAACAGAGGCATTATTTATAAATAGTCTGGATGTTATATCAGTATCAGATGTTAAAATGTGATGTTTAAATAACGGAATAATAAGATGACAAGATGGATAACAGTAAGCCACAGTGGTTGGGTCTTTTTTTATATTGTAGATTTTTAGAATTAGACTTATTTACTCATGGGTTATATTTAAAGTATTTATTTTTTATAACACTGGTAATTGGTTTTAGAAGTGAACTAAAACACACTATTTAATATTGGAGATAAGAGCAGATGACTAGGGACTTAATGAGAAGATAGTAACTTAGGTGAGTTAACTTGGAAAAACAGACAGAGGAGATAAGCGGTTGTTCTGCTATTAATGAAACAAAAGAATTAGAATGTTTTCAACTGAAGAATGTTAACGAAATTTAGCCTATATTATTATATATAATTACTAAAGGTTGACAAACTGAAGGTAACATAAATATAAATATAGTTCTTCATTAGAGGAGGAACTGCAGTAAACACTGTGTCACTTTTAGTATCTTATTATGTAAAAAGATGTAGTTCAAAATGGCTGCCATTTTTCCTTTCCTGAGGAATCTGTCTTGGAAATTAGTCCTTTTTTCATGTTTTGTAATTTAGGTTTATATGTAACTAGAATGAATTGGAGGAGTATTGTGAGCAAGGCTACGGCCGAAACGCGTCAATAAATGTAAATTTGCATGGTCATGGTGTCCGGTTATCCTTTTCTGGATTATGAAATTGCTATACGTGAGATATGGATATATATATATATATATATATATATATATGTATATATATATATATATATATATATATTAACTGAAAAAAAACAAAGGTTACAGGGACATTATAGTTAGGTTGACGTCCTACCCATACAAAAACCATAGCAATTCAGTAATTATAATTATACTTATAGTTATACTTATGTTAAGAAACTATAACTAGTTGCCGAAAGTTACTTTCCAGCATGAGTTTTAGTTTCTTCAGCTAAATATAACTATAAGTATAACTATAACTACTGAATTTCTATGATTTTGTTTGGGTAAAATGGCAACCTAACTATAACATCTCTGTAGCCTTTGTTTTTTCCAGTGCATTTCTATGGTTTTTGTAACGCACAAGTTAATATTTGTGTCAGGTTGCAGCAAGCCAATCAAGGCCTTGCTTTACCCCAGGATGCGAGGAGGATCCTCATATCTATGGATCTGCCCAAAAAATAAAAGTGGCATTTTTTGCCCAGGGCCCCTCTATGTGTCCTATGGGGTCAGGATGCTATATATGCTTTTGTACGGTTTTTTTCCCATGCCCCAGGCAATGTGAGAAACAAAATGGTGGCCGCAACTTTTCTGTCAGGTTGCGGCCAGCCAATCAGGTGCTTGCTTTTCCTTCGAATCCACAGAGGATCCAAGGAGGATCCGCGTCCCTATAAATACAAGTTTGTTTTTCATGTAATACCTAGGAAACTACTGAATGCATATACACCGAATAACAAAAAGGTTTCTTTTTGGACCAAGAGCTACCTTTCTGCCATATTTGGTATAATTCCGTCCAGTGGTTTTGGTGCTATCACTGTTCAAAATACCTATTAAAAAATGAATGTGGAAAAAACTTTTTGAGACCCCCATGTTTCTTAGCGCCTGCTTGACCCCGAACTTTCCATGCAACAGCTGAAGTGGTTTTTTTTTGGAAAGTTTTGTGAAGATTCATCAAAAGGCACCAAAGTTATTAGCCAAACAAAAAAACGCTTTCACTATAGAAACTAGGTCCTAACTATATGTACCGAATACTGGCGACCGCCACTGGGTTATATATACATATGTGTATGTGTATATATATATATATATATATATACTGTATATATATATATATCAAAAACAAAATCCTGTAAACCAACATCCATGTTTGGAAATCCGTTTGAAGGTATAGATGATCGACTCAATGTTACAATTTCAACTGTTGACCAGCATATATGTTGCTTGGGGTGACAGATAGGCATTCTTATCCACTCAAATCTCCCAGCTAAAAGATGGTAACAGCCCTTCTAGGTGTAGTAAAACAAGCTATAGTAGCAGCTTGGGGATCAGCCGGGATACCCAACTATAAGTTCTGGCTGCTTAACGTGTGAGACATACTTGCCATGGAGAAAGTAACTTTGACATTACAGCATAGGGAGAAACAGTTCAATATGTGCTGGAGACCTTATCTGTCATTCAGTAATAGAGTTTAGAGAAGTAATATGTCCCAAGTACCTTGGAGTTCCTAGAATATTGACGTAGAATAGGAGTACCCCAGTTAATTGATAGCTCAAGAGGTGCCCCAATATGACTTGATGACACTATGTGAGGTACCAAGTAAGTGCGGAAGAACCCGCTTGTATTAAGCCATTAACCATTGTGTCTCTGAAAGGCAACACAAGGACGTTTGACGTAATTGGAAGGGAAGGGGTGGCACTGGGGAGAAGGGTGTTATGGGTTATTCAGTCTGTGTAAAATTCCCGAGCCGGACTATGGATGTAGGCAGGAGTATGTGTTTGACAAACTATCTATAAAAAAAAACCTGCTTCATAAAATAGCGTGTAATTTGTTAATATTGGGAATATTAAGCTCCTCACCAAACCAGCAGTTAAATGTGCAACCTTCCTCCAGCATAGATTATGTCAATAGTACATTTTGAAATTCGAACCTCATTCTCTAAGAGAAATTTTAAATGTGGAATATTTACTAGCTCAACAGGAAGATGTGCAACCTATGTGACAAAGCCTTTAACATCTGAGTGAAATGCTTGTAGTTTACGAATTTTGAAAAGGTGAACATGAAGTCAGGCGTTTTTACGCTCCTTTATAAATCTGCAACAGAGTACTGGTCTAGAACCCCCTGGAGTGGCAAAGCTACTGGATGTACTACTGGTTATAAAAAAAAAAATATGTGGTGGGGGAGCAGTGCAGAGGAAGCTAAGGAAGCAATGCAGTATCTACTTTGCCTCTTCCAGGGGGCTGCCCGCAATTCCTGCCACAATACTTTGGGTACTGTGTGTTGTGAAGAGATGGACAGCGCATAGAGTGCCAAGGTTCCTCAACCACTCTGTAAAAGTGACGCAGTGGAAAGTTCACAAGCATCCTAATTCCTGTCCTTGGTAACCACCCAGTCACCTGCCCAAGAAGATCTAAGTGGGCTTTGGAGGAACATCGTTCCTAACCACAACCAGAGCCTGAACAGCACAAGACTTGCGATTGGACTGAAGGGCTTCTCACCTACAAATGACCCAGGCACCAAGGTTGTGGCCACAGAAGGGAAAGAAAGTTGTGAAAGATAGAGTACACGGGAGTCAGTAAAGGGGCATGGTGACTAAGTGCAACTTCCCAGGGAGTAACAGAGATAGATGATTGGCTGTGCATGCTCTTTTAGCCAGCTTCAGCAAAAATGTCCAAAATGAAAATAAGGTAGATAATGTGACACTAATTTCAGTAATGGTGTTATACCTCCATTGCAATGTAACCATTCTGTTCCATGTGATGCTCTTGTAGCCGCACTGATGTATCATTGGCGACTGCCATATTGCATTTCATTTTCATCTTGCAAATGCAGTTGCCAAAATCAAATATGATTATCAAATTCTGAGTTTTATATAGGAGCCTTCTTTACATGCAAAGACAGCTAGTCAAAGCAGCATTCTCATAGTTCTCCTGACCTATGCATCTTGAAAACAATGGACTTTTCAATTGTTTCATTTCCTTTTTGTTTATACAGAACGTATGTCTAAGCACTGTATAACAAAATAAACAAATAATAAAATGGTACGTAACAAAGAACACAATAAGAGTTCCCAAAGAAGGTGGTTGAGTTACGCAACAAGAGGACTAAGAAAGTGCCAGGGGAAGCAGATGGGATTTCAGAGAGACCAGAAAAATGTACAAGGAAGAGGAGGGACATACTAAGGCACAGAGGGTGTTTGTAGCTTATTGTCTTAAAAAGAGAGGGGGCTCAAGGAGATAGACAAGTCTAAACTGAGAGGAAGAATAGAGCTATTAAGTGGGGAATATAGGGCTAGTTGTACAAAGTTTTTTTTTACCAGTCACAAACACTCCGTTTCAGTAAATCATATGGTTTTTAATGTGTAAAAAAACGTTTCTAATGTACTAAACTCATTTTACCTCTCTGAAAACTGTTTCCGAATCACAAACTGGGTTTAGAAATGGTTACAGATGTGGTATTTGGCAGTGACCTGTTTTGGGCATCCCTTCTAGATACCTAATTGGAACCCTTTGTATCAATGGTTTGTGGCCGTAATTTCTGGTAAGTTGACAACTCCCAAGTTGGTATGGTAACTGATTCTCAAGGGTACCACTGCTAACTCTCAATGAAGTGTTTCCGAATTTAAAACTTGTTTGTAAAAGCAGTTGGTTTCCCTTTCAGAATTAGATACTGGTTGCTAAAAGTTGGGTTGCAATTTGCCCAAAGAGCTGAACAAGAAAAGTGTGGCAAGGAGGGACCAGACTAGGTACACATTTAAAGACAATGCATACAAAGTGGAGTTGGAGGTAAAAAGAGAAAGGTATCCAACAAAGTGAAATAGGACGGGGATAGCATCTAGCAGTGGGTGAAAGTTTAAAAAGAAGCCGAATGGCAGAGTGGAAAGTGATTTTAATGGAGAAAAAGAATAGGCATAGTATAAAAACAGTCAATGTGAGATGGAATATGAGTAGAAATAAGGACTATGGAGGCCTGGAATGTCAGAAGAAGTTGAATAAGGTTGTAGAGAACAAAGTGAAAGGAGTGGGAAACAGTAAAGACGTTCAGAGAGACAGACTGCACAGATAATGCCCTAATAGTGGATAGAAGGTGAAAAGGTGAGATGGGAGGGAGGTAAAAAGTCTGAGGAGTCAGGAGGGGCAGAATAATAGAAGGCTGAAAGGAAGAATAACATTTCATTCTTGGCATGATCCTGATGTAAAGCGTGAGAGTATATCCTGGAGTTAATTGCCAAAAGATAATGGGAGATGTTATCATGAACATTATAGATAAAGGAGCTAAAAGAGGTACAGAGCTGGAAATCATGGACATAAATGTTATGAGATAGGTCAGAGGCAAAGATAATCCTTGAGAGGGAAGACCTGAAGGGGCAAGGACTGAAACCTAGAGAACACAATAAAGAAGAGGCAGAGAAGGAGTCGCTACAGAAGCATAATATGTTCAGCCAGAGAACCAAGAAAGAGCAGTGCCAGAGATACCAAAAGAAGGCAAAATAGAAAGCAAAATGGAATGGTCCATAGTGTCAGAAACAGTGGTAAGAGGATGATGATGTCATCCAAATTAAGGCAAATGATGTGATGGCCATAAACAGTGAGAGATGCCCAAATTAACTCCTATGTACCAAGCTTTTTTCACTTTGCTTGGAGGATTTATCTCTTTTACGAAACATGCTAAAATGTCACCCTACTCATCTCTTATCATATTTATGTAAACATCTTCTGCATCCAAAGTCTGCCGTAATTGCCAGAGGATTGATCAATGGATAAGAACGAATTGATGATGAGAGCTTTGTGATAGGGAAATTCCATTCCCAAAACATAATTCTACAAGGAATATATAGAGGACAAAAGAGTGCTGGTGGCATGAATTGCACCTTGCGGTTCATACAAAATCAATGAGACTTGCAGCTTCAGGTTGATTTTCTTGTTTGGGGGAAAGCTCTGAAGGAAAGAGGTAGAACTATGGGGGAATCAGTACCCTTCAAATTGGAGGATCGATGCTCTTGAATCTGATCCGTGCTGCCTTAACCACCTAATGAATGGGACCGATAAAGAAGCATGGATGTGGAGGGAAATACAAAGTAATAGATTACTATTCGCAAAGGTATTTTGAGTATGTAAACTAGTACTCCTTAATGGCTCTTTTATGTACTCTCATGTCTTTGTGTCTCGGCCTCTAAACATCTAAAATGGGAATATTTGGGAAATAGGCATACACAATTTGTACAGACAGAAATACTGTACCATTTTTGCACTTTTATTAATGGGGAGTTAGACTTAACTGTGTTTAATTACCCTGGTAGTGATCCTGAAATCACGAAAACAATGGCTGGCCTTAAATTTATGACATTATGGGTCTGTCCAAGTGCAAAACCAGGCTCCATGCTAGGAGCCCCTTCCTTTGGTTCCAGAACCGCATCACCACGTGCCTGGGTTATTTATTTGATGCTCATGCGATTCCAACATGTTGATGGATGCATCACCGATCTACCAAAGTGACATTGTATGATTGCAAAGCACATGTGTTTCATGTGGACTGTGTTTGTACTTTTGCACAAACCCCCCAGCCCCCAAACAATTAGGACCATAAATAATATGAGGTGCCTCCCCTTTTGAAACTTCCAGAAAGACATGGTATGCCAGGCTAACAGGCATTGTGTTACAAAATTAAATTTGAAAATCAAAAAAAACATTGGCGTAAATCAAATGTTGGTGTATTATTTGGATGTTATTTTGACACTGCCACTTGTATTGTTCATTGTAAAGATGTGTGACACTGCAGTCTCAGAAACAGATCTATTTCTAATGCACTGAGAGTAAAGTTTATTTGAAAATGCAAGTCACATCATGCAATCCAGTAGAACTTTCAAGTTTTCCATTTCCATGCATGAATAGATCTTGAAATATCTGTACAATCTCACTGCTTTTTACATTTAAAAAAGAGACTCAGATATGGGCTGATAATAAAAATGCCCATCCCAACAGATGTCTCCACTTCTCTCTCCCTCCAACCATACCAGCTCAGGACCACAATTATACACAAATTCTCAAATTTGACAGCGCAGTGCAGTAACTAGATAAGCAGACTGTATAATATGAAATACCATAAATGCAGTAATGTTCAAAGCTACCAGCATATTGAAAACCATAAAATTGCGCATCTATCTCTCACCCTAAATTACTCAACACACTGCTATGCGCTGTGTCCCATAAAACGATAACCACACCTCAGTGGTCATCACGCACGACATAGAAACATCCCAAATATGATCAAAACAAAGACACCATCCTTCCAACCACACACCCTACACAGTGTAACATACTACTCATGTAGGTATGCACTCCAGAGCCCCTTATAGTGGTAGGAAGTCCTATATAAATGCTGCAATGCAATGCAATACAGTGTATGTGTGCATGTACATATATATGTATGCAGAATTTGTATAGGGCGACGTATCTGAAAGCAGAGAGCTGTACAGTGTCAAGGGCAATGATACAATCAACTAGTGGTTTGAGAGGCAGCTGATTTGTGGGCTGTTAATGCATTGTGATGTAGTGGTCCTTAAAGAGGCACTTATTCAACTCTTGAATTGTAGCAAGGTTGAGGCAGTGTTGTTCCAGATCTTGGATACTTAGATGGAAAGAGTCTGTTGCCAGTGGTGGCTGGTGAACTTTTAGATTGCTAGGGCACCAATTCATGCACTCAAGTGCAGGGCCTCTTCCCAGAAGGGTCCCAGGAGTCTGGAGGAGGACCTTCACCAGATAAATGTGGAAGAGGTGGCAGGATAAAAAACGAGTGGAAGAACATGAGATGGTAGCAGGAAAATGGTGAAAATAGAATGTGGTCAAAGAAGAGCGTGCCACAGTTAAAAGAGGGAGTGTGAGTTCAAATTAAGGTGGAAAGTGAACTGAAGGAAATACACAAAAGTTGTAGAGAGAGAGAGAGAGAGAGAAACAAAGAGAGTGGAGACGACAGTATAAACAAAGCTAAAAGCATCACACTGAAGAGAAACAACACCCAGAGAATAGACAGCACAGTGGGGAAAAAATAATAGGGGCGACATTGAGAGGAAGACAAAAATTGATAAAGAGATAAGAAGAGTTGAAACATTAAAGAGGACTGAAAGGGACTCAGGGAACAACAAATGGAGAAAGTGACAAAAGAAAATATATCCAGAAGGAGATATGGACGAGAGAATGGAGAATGGCGCAGTCTCAGGTGAGAGATATGAAAGAGAGCAGATCCCATTCCATGCGAACTAATCACGGCAGGTAGCGGTAAATATGGTAATGTTTATTCAGCAGCTTGTTTGCTTTTCTCACTTTGATAACTTGCCAAAAAAGCATTGTTTATTAACAGTGCCATCAACTCTATTGGAAGCAGATTGGGTGCATTTTGGAATACTTTACTTACTGTTGGCCACTCTGGCGCCCATGCATGCCAACCCCTGGGTCCAGTGCCTCCATCCACAAAGGCTTTCAAATTGCACACACATACATTTAAACATACATATACCCCAACAAAGGCATCCGTACAGACGGACACATGCAATCCCCAGCAAACAGACAAAAACACACTCATAAGACACTCATAAGGAGTTGAAGGGTGCTAAATATAAAATCTATATGCTCCTCTTTGATGGGGGCATGCAAGCTCTTTGTCTGCAGGGCAGTTCTGACTCCTCCATCTCCTAACTCCAGCTAACAGCACATGAGAATCAGGTTCATGACTGACTTTGTCGAAGGAAATTGAGAAGTCAAGCAATATACGTAAAAACGAGTCATCTTCACCTGTGAACAAGAGAAAATTGTCGATGATATATAAGATGGTGGTTGCCATAATGCAAGAAATAAAACAGTTGTGAATAGTGCAAACATAGATTTTTTTGTACTTTCAGAAAATGATAAGGAACAAGACGTGCTGCCTTTCCTGGATAAGCCTGGATGGTACTCACAGGGAAACTGGATCCAGCTTTATGATCTTTTAAAGAAAATGTCAGGCAAACCCGAACCCAAGGTATGACATAATCATGCATTACTTGTTTAATTATTTTCTTAGGTGTTTATGTTATTATTTAATACTTATTTGTTAGATTTGGTACAAAAGACAGCTTTAGTTGTGGGGCTAGATTTTTGTAAATAATACAATAGTCCATAAATATTATCTTTTAGAGGTATCTTGAGGTCACCTTCCTTCAGCTACTACCTGTTTGAAATGTCATTAGCATTTTGAATCAGCCCACAAGTCAGCATTCATAGAGTGGGCAATGAGTCGACGCCCTTTGCCATTGGCATGTAGCTAATATAATTCACATTGACTTCTCTCACTGGACAGTCATTAGGTTTTTCAAGTGTCAAGCAAAATGAGTGATGGTACTGTGCCCATTTACTGTTGCATCCACATTACTAAAGGGCCATACGGACAGGCAAAGGTGTCTGTTTCAAGGTCCATATGGAGCGTTGGGCTTTTTGCCACCATCCCTAAGCTTGCCTTGCTCCTACGTCTGCAGAAGCACCAGGACTTAACTTGATCCTGTCACCTTTGTTCAGGTAGGCTTGGCTTCTGGTGCTTGTACAGCCCTCATCACGCATTCCTGCAGACAACTTTTAGAGTGGTTTTGAAGCGCTGCTAGAGAAGCTGGAGATAGGCAATGAGAGCTAGCTTGCAGCTGTACTCAACTTTCCTCCCATTTATCAGTGCAGTTATAATTTGCGTGGGCATGCAGATGATTTTCGGTTTATTAAAGGTATACTGATTGTTAAGGAGAGTACTTGTAAACGTATGTGCATCTCTTGTACTGATAAATTACTCTGAAGCAGCATTTTCCATTTGGTGTACTTGGAAAAGCCATCTCACGTCCTTGTTGTTTTCAAACCAGTCGTTCTTGGCTTTTCCTCTTTGCCTGTAATTTCCCTCTGTCTATAACAGTAGCACTGCATGGTACTTGTGGAAATTGCTAAAGCACAGTAAGATCATTCCTCACAAGAACAGATCATGTTGGCATGTTGTTAAGGTTACAAAGTTCTTGTCCATGGAATACTTTTTTAAATGTATTTTACCTAGCTATAAATGGATTTAAGTCATCAATAATATACTCTCGCCTGCACATTGTTTCCCTCACAGACCACTTCCTCCAGGATATATCACATTGAGCTTCTCTGGTGTCAGTTATCATCCAGATACAATTGTATATACATATTCTATGTGCAGGACCACTCTGCTATTCCCGCCTCTAGCTTCCCATAGTTGCCACCATCCTTTGATACGTATATCTCTACCATGGGCGGCTTGTACCCTTTGAAAGTGGTGGGGTGAGTGAAGTGCCACACCACTTCTCAAAAAAATAAACCACCCCTCCTGCCTAAAGCCCAAATAAATCCATAACACTAACTACAACAAAAAAAACACAACCACTACACTTAAAACATGCATTGGACACTTACATGCATTTCACACTTACATGCATAACACACATACATACTCATTTAAAATAAAATACAGCACTTACCTACGTGCTGTGTGTCCTCCTCAGTGCTCTTCTCCTTTTAGGATGCCAGAAGAGCTGCCCTAATCAATTCAGACACTGCTCTCATGGTGTTAACCTGCAGGAGAGAAGTGCCTGGATTGGATGAAGCAGCCTGGCTGGATGCTTCTTCAGGCCCTAAAGGCCTGTGCTTGGTCTCCACCAAGCTTTCTTAAGACATCTGAGTGGATAACTTCATGTGCGCATGTCACTTTGGCCAGTGCAAAACAGACAGCCAAAGTGACATGGGCACTGTGGCGCATCCACTCATCCCACTAGTTCAGTCCTCTGCTTCCATTCGGCAGCAGAGGACACGCCCAGCATGTCTTTGAGCTGGTGCGTGCTGCGCCAGTAAAAATAAAATGGAAATGACATCTTTTCATTACCATTTTATTTTTGCCTGCATGGCTCTCAGCGGGGGGATGACTCTCCCCTGCCATCAAGAAGAAACCGCTGTTGATCTCTATTCAAAATACCTTTCCTCCCTATCATGTATTTTCACTTTTGACCACTCTCTCAATGAGAAGATTGTATAGTGATGACATGATACTCTTTATACCCCCAAAGACAGCTACATACGCTGTCAGGTATCTGATCACTGCCCTCTTAATCCGCCCTGCCCCTCCGAGGTTTTAATTTGACAGTAGTCAAAGCTTTCTCCCTGTTACAGTCTTTATGATTTCCTTTGCCCTCTGAAAGTTCAGAGCTCGGGCCTGTGAGCACGTCTGGCCTTATTTGTTCTTTTGTAATTTATTTATAAGGGAACGCGTTAGAGGTTCAATAGACCTTTTGACTATGCTTAGAGGAATATCGCCATCATTATACTCAACGTTTTCCATAAACAATTTAAGATCCACAATATATAAACAATCGATTTGGCAACACTTCAGTCGGTAAACGTCATACACCATGACCCATGTCGCCATGACTATCAAACCACACCTTTTAGTACAATTTAGAAAGTTTATTTTCCTATATTAACAGTGCTAACAATATGTATATTAATCTTAATATCAAATGATAAACATAGATGAATAACACTGGCTGACCAAATCTTCTAAAGAATCTCAATTTAACTAAAGCACTCACAATTAAGCATTCAAGTGGTACAGTGCAAATCAATAGTAACAATAACTGCGCAATAGAAATAACATACATCTGATTTCAGCGGGTAAACAAGATCAAATCTTAGTTAATAACCTTCATCAACATTATGATTTCTCACTAACCTTCTGATTAGAATGGCATGTTTGGACTTCATTCAAAAGCAATTCAGTCAAAAGTTAATTTGGAAAAACATCTAGCTATGGCTCTATCAAAATAGTGGTTGATACCTAGAAATCTAAAGAACAAACCTACAACAAACAATAGCATTTGTTATACCTCTCCTCAGTGGGATCAGCAAACTGCGATTCTCTTAGTCAGTTGGATATCCGTCAGGTCAGCTTCAGTAACGGGCAGTGAAAAAGTAATGGCTCTGACACAGTGGGTTCTAGACTATCTGAGTCACCTAAATCTTGCAAGCTAAAGCATCAGCATTAGCACAGATCTACTCGATGAGGATGTTTGTAAAGGAAAGACTATCAGGAACTGTTCAGCTCCCTCGAACAGAATAAGACTGTGCGCTAACAAGAAGAATGGGAAAGATAATGCCCAGAACTCTCTCTGCTGTCAGGCTAAGTTCAAATTTCCTAAAGCATCTTCTCACATCGTCATTGGTCAGAAAATCTTACGTTTACAGTTGACCCAATGGAAACTAAAACCCAAATCTAAGATACAACTAAACTGTCTTTCACACATCGATGACTGGCTCCTCTCCTCCTGTTTCCCTCTTTAGGTATCTTTGTTGCAATCCGTACTCTAGGCAAGGCACCCATTGTTAATTCCTGGGAACATTTTAGTCTCACGCATCAAGTTAACATTTGTATCTTTTCTAGCACAACATGATTCTACAAGCAGTTCTCATGAGAACGTTAAAAACATCTGCAAATTGTTTGGTCAGCCCAGCGTGAATAATGAGTCATTAATTTTCTAGTCGTACAATACATTTTCCCATCCTTTATTAAACATTTCAGTTTGACATGAGGTTCTACAAACTAGGCCCAAACCTTGCCAATTTATGGCCTAAAGTTAATAAATCAAATACATAACATGAAACCGTTAATATGACATACTAATAAATTTTTCCTCTACCCGCGCACAATAATCAATAATAACATGCATTCACCAAAACCTTTATGTAATTTATCACAGCCTCTTAAGTGGGCACATTTTCCGAATCACATATTATTTTCTATGTTAGTCTAATTCCATGTAACTTCTTACTTATTAATAAATGAAATCATTAGCAATGAATTCAGCTTTCACAGGCTCCACATAGATCTCAGGTATTGTTTTGCATTCTCCCATTCTACACACATCAAAAACTTGTCCCTTGATCACAAGTAGGTTAGAATGAACTGATGATAATGGCAAGAGTATTGTGGTCAGGGATTTCTTAATGGTTTATCCCAAATTTCCACCATCATACCTCTGATCACTCACATCTGGCTTCTGTTGTCAATTTTGTTTTGGAAGCAGTAGGACGTATCATATCATCCTACCAGTCCCAGCTTTTTCCATATGTAGTGAAATGTAAAGTAATGTAACATGGATTTGTTGAGTGCGAACACTGTCACCCTTGAGGGTATCCAGACTCTGAGTAGGCGAGGGCTCTTCAAGTAGGATCAGTTGAAGAGCCAAGTTTGTGGAAATCCATAAGTGACATGGCTATACTGATGTGCTGAGGGAGATCGTTCCAGGATCTTGAATTGACAGTGTTGATGAATAGGGAGCCATTGTCATTTTCAGAGGTGAGGTGTGATGTGCCTGTGGTGAGAAAGGTTGATGATTACTCTGGAAGCATTTTTTTGGATTGTTTGCAACTTGTGTAACAGGTGTGCGGAGATGCCGTAGTAGAGGGCATTGCCATAGTCCAGTTTGCTTGTGATGAGGGACTTGTTGACGGTCTTCCTGGTGTCAGGAGGGAGCCATTTGATGATTTTTCTGAGCATGCAAAGTATGTGAAAGCAGGCAGAGATGACAGCATTGATTTGATGTCTCATAGTGAGGTTGGGGTGTCCAGGATGATACCCAGGTTTCTTGCATGAAGGGAGGGTGAAGGGGTGGGGTCTAATTCTGTTGGCCACCATGTGGAGTCCCAGGGTGAGTTATTGTTGCTGAATATCAGCACTTCTGTCTTGTCAGCATTACGTTTGAAGTATGTGTCTCTCATCCAGATGGCCACGTTGGGTATGCCCATTTTGAAATCACTTTAGGTGAAGTTGGTGTCTTCTGAAAGGGATAGGATAAGTTGAGTGTCATTGTTGTAAGAGATGATGTTGAGTCCATGGGTCCAAATGATACTTGCTAGAGGAGTTATGTACATGTTGAAGAGAATGGGGCTGAGTGAAGAGCCTTGCAGGACTCTGCAGATGAGGTCCTTGGGTTCTGAGGTGAACGGAGGGAGCTTGACCCATTGTGTTCTTCCAGTCAGGAAGGAGGCTATCTACTTGAGAGCTGATCCTTGGATTCCAGTTTGGATTTTGGAGATGAGTGTGTTGTGGGAGACAGTGTCAAAGGCATAGGAGAGATCCAGGAGGATGAGTGCAGCAGTGTTGCTTCGATCTAGCATGAGCCCAAAATTTGAAGGATTCTCCTAGTTTCCACTCCTCAAGGATTCACAATTGTGGTACCCAAAAGTAGGCTTATATTTGCATGAAGCCACAACCCCCTTGCATCCTGCATGCCTCCACCTTACAGGTCGCAAATCCTTAGCACCAAAGTTAAAGAGGTCCTTCTGTGGAGCAGACAGTACTTACAGACAGTGCCTGGATTACATTTAGAACCGTAGAAGAATATTCGTCTGGATGGTGTTGAGCCAGCCTCTCTAAGATATATTACCTGATAAGACTTCTAACCTCAGATTCCTCACCTTAGAATACTCCTCAAGGGTCAGACTGGATCCTAAAAATCTTGAGCAGTAACTCTGGCCACTGGTTGGTGATATTATTTGGCTCCACGTCAGTGTCATCCATATAGGAACTAATGATCACTGCCCACATAAACACCAAATTGGTGGCCTGTCTTGAGCTCCTTTCTTTCCATTGAATCCCTTTTTGAGCTTTTGCTCCTAGTGTGTGTGGTGTACCGGTTTTAAGCCTTGTGGCGACTGTTATCTGCAGATGTTGATGTCAGATCCACACCTCGTATGCTGTGGTGCACGGAGTAAGGTATGACCCCAAGGCTTGGGCCCAGTGCAAATCTATGCACCTGAAGGCAATCCAGGAGCGGCCGCTGGAGACTGGATGGTAGTGTTGGACCTGCAGGATGCATATTTTCACATCCCTGTCCTGCCAGCCCAAAGGTGCTACCTACGGTTCACTGTGGGCCGCAAGAGTTGCTGTGCTCCCTTAAGGCCTTACAAGTGCCCCTCGGGTATTCACAAAAGTGATGACGTGGTTGAAGCACACCTACGAAAGTCAGGGATCACAGTCTGCCTGTACCTTGATGACTGGGTGTTGAATGCAGGCTCACCCCAGGCTGTCCTCAACCACGTCCAGACTAGGGCAAATCTTCTGCATTCCCTGTAGTTTACTATCAACATGCTGAACTCACACCTGACTTCCTCTCCGACACTTTTTTTCATTACTCTACTCTGGACATAATGCAATTCTAAGCCTATCCTCTGGAGTGAAGAGTCTAGGATATTCAGACTATGATTCTGATGTTCAGCCTTTATCCTGGATTATGGCACTGAGGCTGCTGGGCATTTCCGACCGGGTCCAAGTCATCCTTGTGGCTCCAAATTAGGCTCAGAGAGTGTGGTATGCAGAACTCCTAAGCATGAGCATTGCTCCCCTTTGGGTTGATTTCCTGTCACTGCAGCAGGGCAGGGTCCTGCACACAAACCTCTGCATGCCCCACCTTCCTGTATGGAGATTGAGATTGAGCTGTGACAGTTGAGGATTTTTGATCTTGCTCATGAAGTCAGTGATGTCTCTATCAGAGGTTTTGTTGTTTGTTCTCTCATTGGCCCAACAAGGCCTTGCCTGGAGCACTGTTAAGGTTTATCTGTCGGCCATCCCGTCCTTCCTGTTGTTGCTGGACCAACCCTCCATGTTCAAGTTACTAGTTGCTACTCAATTTATGAAGGGCCTTCAAAACTTTTTTCCACCCGCCCAATTTGTTATGCCTCAATGGGTCCTCAATTTGGTGCTAACTTGTCTTGTGTGTACCCCCTTCAACTTCTACATAGTCAGGAGGGTCAGTGAACTTCAGGGTCTGTCGGTCCACCCTGCAAACACCACTTTCTTTTCAGATACTCTGGTCCTCCACACACGTGGAGGCTCACTCCACCAGGGCCAAGGCTACAACTTATGTGCTAGTGCTTAGGGTAACCATCCTGGACATCTGTCAGGCAGCTTCATGGGCATCCCTGCCACACATTCACCAAACACTACTGCCTTGACAGTAAAGTCTGTTATGATGGGCACTTTGCCTGTTCAGTCGTCCAGGACTCTTTTGTCAAGCCAATTCACAGTCTCAGCTCCGAGGAGGTATTGCTGGGGTGTCTATTCTAAAGTGAGGAATTTGCAGTTAGAAGTCTTTATCAGATAAAAAATGTACTTACCTTTGGTAATGCCTTATCTGGTGGAGACTCCATCTATCCACATATCTCTCACCAACCCTTCCATCCTCTCTACTTTGTGAGCTGGGCCCTTCACCCTAAAGCTCCCAGTAGATACTGCACACTGGTCAACAATGTAATTTTTTTTTTGTGGCTCTGCTCTTTTGGTGCAGAAATAGTCACAATAGAAACTAATGTCAGTGCGCCCGTGAGGTGCTCATATAGGCCCTTTGGCGTCACTTCCGTCGTGCACAACACTGACGCAGAGACAAATGAATGCAACTGCTAGCACACAGAGGTACTGCTCAATATTTTCCAGATACAGTCGGGGAATATTTAAGGTGAGAAATCTGGAGTTAGGGAGAGTCTATCTAAGTCTACATAAGTAACTTCTTCTGTAGGTTGTACCCCCCCCCCCTTGTGAGAGCATCCCTAATTTCTCTAAACAGATAATGTAGATTTATTCCATATAATCCACCTATATTTGTAGTTACATTAATATTCAAATATTGCACCAGCTTTTCAAATTTTTTTGGCCACCTTAAAGAGTATCTTCTTCCTTATCCGAGCCAGTGCCTTCACACAGTATTCATATTTTTTTTAATGTAATTTAAATCCCAGTGCCATACCGTATTCTTCAATCAAAGACATCAAGGGGATTATACATGTGGCCATATCTGTCACAGACAGAAGCTTGTTGGTACTGGAGCAGGTGAACGACAGGAGTTGGTGAACAAACAACAATAATTTATATTCTGCCCTCAAACCACTACACCTTTATTCGTAAGGTGCCACCTCACTCCTCCAAAATAAATAAGAATGATGACAAACTATCCCTTTGCCTAGTACCTCTGTTCAGTCACAACTGTCTAGGGAACACACCATTTACTCCTTCTCTAGCAGATTGTAAGACACAACCTGCCTTTAAATGTCCATAAACTCCTTTCCGTCCCAACTTTTCTTAGGCTGTCAGGTACTGCCAACTCACTCAAAGGCTTTTTAGCATCCAGCGATACCACAACTGCCCTTCCTTTCTCCTAACTGACTTTTCTCTGAAATGTGTGTTTTCCTTTACGTTGTAAAATGCCTGCCTCTCCCTCACAAATCCAGCACGATCATGGTGTATCACATCCAGCACCAGTAATTCTGACATGTTGGCTAAGATATTCTTCATATCTTAAATTAACAGTGTAGTATATCTGTACAATGACTATTTCTCTGCATCAAAGTGTTAAGGATGTCTGTCAGCACTCTGCCCAATTGACCATTGAAATTCCTGTAAGACTCACTTGACAAACCGTCTGGGTCATGTCTTTGTTTGCCTTCAAGCTTCAGATAACCATCAACAGTTCATTTTGTGTTGTGTCTGCAACTAGTGTCTTCATCTGGTCCGGTAACATACTGGGGTGGTCTACCACTGAACAAAAAGTCATCGCCCTCTGATTAAAAGTCCTCATATTAGTTGTGTAACAAGTCTGCCTTGTCCTTCCTTCACATCAGTGATACTTTGTCCACTCCCATTTGTCATCACCCCTATTCCAGTTACTATTGAAAGTATCTTTCAGCTTCATAGCCAATAATCTGCCTAATTCATCTCCTTTTCAGTAATATGTCTTTTTGGCTGTCAGTATGTAATATGTTATTAATTTTAGTGTGTATAAAGGTAAGACAACAGTTATGCCCTACCTAAAGATGCAAGGTCGATTCTGGAGTCACTGTGCATTTTACGTACTTAAGGGGAAAATATGTAGGCATAGGAATTGAGCAGATAACACTGTGCCTCCCATAAGGAAGGTCTACCATGTTGACATAGAAAATTATATCTTTGACTCATGAGAATGCTTACAGGTTGACCACTTTGTTACTAGAGACAACACACACTCTCTCCAAGTGGGAATTTCTAATTGAGCAAGGATCAAGTCTCCTCATTTCCTCTTGTGGGTAAAGATTCTTTATGGTTCTTTATTCTTCCAGTGATACCCAGACTTATACAACAGTTCAGGAACAGCTCGTACAGCTTCCTAGTTCTGGATGACCTCAGCAAAACATGGCCTTGCACCTTCCACTAGAACAAGATCATCTTTTACAGAGAATGGATAATAATTTGCAGCACTCCAACAATGGGTTCTTCAGGTCTTTCATAAAACAATTATGGTTAGAATCGAGTTGAGGGCTATGGATAGCACATTCTAAAGCTGGATCACGCCATTGGAAAAGCCTTCCTCTACTACAAGCCCACTTAAGGTATAGGACTCCTAACAATTAGGATCCAGTGCAGCAAAGGTTAACCTGGCGCATAAGAATATTTTAGAGGCTAGAAGCCAGCCTAACTGCCGTATTTTGGATTTGCCATAATCTGGCAATCAGTGGATTTTGAAAGCACAGATACAAGACATTTCCATTGTATAAACAAGAAAACACAGAGGTCCTATCACCTCAGCTTTGTACTTAGCAGGAATAAAAGGCAAGCTCTTATAACAGAAGTTCAGTTGTGGAAAGTATGCCTACCAGACCTTGTGGACCTAACCCTCAAATGTTACACCTAGATTTCTAGCCTGGCGTGCCGGCACAGGTGTGAATCCTAAACAGATGGGCTTTTGACCACTGTCCCAGGCAAAGTTTTTACCTATTGCAGTTCAGCCCTTTTCCTCACCATTTATCTTTAGGAAGATGGCCATCCAACCTTAAATGATCAACGAGGTCTGCCACTTGATCTTGTCTTAACAGTAACTAAGAATCATTCTTGTGGGGGAGGAATTAGAAGACAAAGGACCTAACCTTCGTAGTTTGTTTGTACAATTTAAAAATGTAAGTGAGCTGGGCATATATAGGGTACTCATCTTATTGCAGTTCTCAATGCTCTTAGTCATTGTGCTCTCTTCTCTTAAAACAATTACCTTCAATCCCATTTCAGGATTCAGCAATGTATTTTGTTTATATCAATCTTAACTTCTTTAGATGTAGGTTTATGTGTATCGGCTGTGCTCTTCATTGATCTAGGCAACTGTCATATCACATAAGCAATCCATTGACAATACTTCCCTTTGGCACAAATAGTAATGGTGGGACTTAAGATAAAATAGGTGCAGTTCAGCCTGCTGAATTATAAAAAATTATAGCTATTTCAAAATCACAACTAGCCTTCAAGTGTGAAAAGAAGTCAAGGAGTCAAATGGCTCAGGTAATCTTGTATTTTTGTAAGTGGATGTGTTTTCTAATAAACCACTTTCTTTGATGTCTGGCCTGCAGGTTGTTTATTTTGGTGACAGCATGCGCTCAGATATCTTCTCAGCTCATCACTATAGTAACTGGGAGACTGTCCTAATCCTGGAGGAGCTGAGAGACGATGGTGACAAGGAGCAGGAAGAAACCAAGCTTAGAGCATTGAAGAAGAGAGTTAAATATGAGGTAAGAGATCTGTGCATCAGTTTTTCATGCAGTCATTCAGTCGCAAAATGGACCAGCCGTTCTTCATTTCTCTGCTGCTGTTCAGTCACATTCACAGCTCATGTGTCGGAGGCGCCTGATGGAAGTAAGTGCTGCCAACCAGGGTACTCCATCACAAAAATGACAGCTGTACTGTGCACCAAACTACAGAGTACATTATATTCTTTAACACCTGTAATACAGCAGACGGAATGTCAATCACGTATTCAAAGAGTATCTTGTCTACCAAACTCTAAATCGAGCCCTGAAATTATATTAACTTGAATCTCAAAAGTGCAAGTAATGGTACATGATAACACCTTTTAAGAGAGTTTGCATGGCCACCATAAGTATCTTTGTAAACTTGAGTGCATGTGCTATAGCTATCCTTGACTATCATAATTCATAAGTCATCAGAGTTGAGCCCAGAAGACATGAATTTTGAATCCTGGTTTCATCACTTGGACATTAACTCAGTTACTAGATATCATGTGTCAGAAAGTCTTCGATCAGTAAACCAAATCAAGCCAGGCTCCTTCCCACATCCATATATAATCTGTGTTCAGAAAAGCTGTTACAATAGCACGTGATTGGCCAAGCTCATTGGCAAATTTAAATCCGACTGCAAGGCCCAAAGCCTGAGAGAACTGCTCTGGCTGACCCTCCTCACTAACATCATCTTTTATGCATGCTATATCACTTTTAGGCAATAACCACAAATGCTCAACCCTACCTGGCTGAAAATGAACCACTTCAACCTACCTTCAGTAAGCAAGGACACACGGCAAAGCCAGGATCAAAACCAAAAAATGTAAAATTTAAAATACAAGGAGACACGTGGATGCCCTGATGCAAATCCAGGATCTGGAACAGCATCCCATGTGTAAAAAGCTCACCTAATTTCTCCTGCAAATCATAAAGGAGCAAAAGCCCCGCCTGTGTCCAATATGCATTTTCCATCAATAGAAATCCCCCACAAACCCATTCCCATGCCTTACTATTCCTTTCTACCAACCAGTTACTTGTGCACAATCTTGAATCTATCTTTACCCATTAGAGAACCCCTTGTACTGTGCTCTAGCGCTTCCTAGTTGAGTTCTGCTTTAAAAACCCAGCATGTATATATGTATAAGAACCAGCTCCCACAACAGCAGAGATGTACTTTAAAGTAAGCTGCTTACAAAGGCAGACCTCCACCATGACGCCTTTTTTGATGAACTTTTGCTTATAAATTATCAGTGTTACATGTGCACCTTCAGATGTTTTATATAGGTATTTTAGAGAAAATGTGATAGAATAACAGTAGAGAGTAGGTAGAAAGGAAAATAATTGAAATGGCACAGAGTGAGATCTCCAGGCATTATGAAATGGATACTGAAAGCCAGCTATGTGATTTTTTAAAACCACTCTACCCATGTGGCCACCCAACTCTTCAGTGATTTGCAGTGTTCTTATCATATAGAATTGCAGATGTTTGTTTAAATGTATATTCCATTGTATATTGTGTATCAGTATGAAGTACAACAAAGTAGTTCAAACCTAGAAGAGTAGTTTTAGGCTTAACCACTAGTGTGAAAATGAGTTGAACACCCACACTGGTCACCTTTTTGAGTATTCACAAACATTTTCAATACCCTTTCTATGCTTAACTGTACTTCTAAAATGCCATATTAATGATGCAAGTGTAAGTGGTGCAATAAATGAGGGAAAGCTGGCCAATGTTTTACATTTGTAGAAGAGTGGTAGGGATTTTCTATGCACAATTGTTCATAAAAGGAACACCTAAAACATTATAAGTTCTCTTGTGTTTTTTATTCTTAATCCTGTTGATTCTCCACAATGCTGAGACTTTGCAAGCCTTAGGTTTGGAAACAACAGACATACTCTATCAATGTATGTGACTACTCTACATTTTCATGAAGAAAATCTGAAATTCATGGGGAATTTGCAAATACGTACCTGACATTAAGAATATTCTTTACTGCATCAAAGTTCTTTCTTACTTTTGAATTTTCTGGTGGAGCATCAAGTTGGAACCCCAATTTTTCTCTGTTGAGTCATTACTAATTTTGAACTCTGTCCCTGGAAACCATTCATATGTTATCTTAGTTATCTTAACATGTTCATTATTCTTCTGGATAAACTTGCTGGAGCATGCCTCCACGATGGGATACTATCTGCTCTGTTGAACTGTGTCATATGTGTTGAACTGTGTAATATTTTACTTTTTAGCTCATTGCATAATTTTGGAATCTTTGTACTTCTACTCTGATTGCTTTGCACCAGTCCTAAAAAGCTTCTGTTGTGTTTGCATTGTCTGTCATCTAAATATTGCCTGTTGATGATCAGCACACCATCTTCTTTGATCCCTTTTATGTCAGATGCCTGTGACATCAGATTTGTGACATCTTTTGTGATAACCATTCCTAACACTCTTGCATGGCGCCTCAGTGCATCTATATCATATTTCATCAGAGGCGTCAGATATGATAGTGATCTTTTCACTGATATCTCTATTTACGGCCATGAGCTGGAGATTTACGACCAGATGTACAAAGCATTTGTGTGGTTGCAAACATTTTGATTCAGAATTCGCAACTGTAAGCTTGCTTTTTCGCAATGTACTAAACACATTTTGCGATTCGGGTACCGGGTTACCAAATTGCAAAATGGGTTTAGAAGGGCATATTGAATCGCTGTTTGAAAGGGGCATGTGTAGGGTGTCCATTCCAAATAGCAATTTGTTAAGGTATGTATCTATGTTTTGTGATCAAAATCTAAACATGGGCTGGGAAGCAATAACATAGAGTTCATAACTCTCTCTGGTCTGTCATTTACCTTGCCCTATCTTTGAGGGATGCAAGTGTCATGTGGATAACACCTACATTTATATTAAATTCTCGGAGGACTTTTCCATGTGATGAGACCTAAAGAATGTTGTGGTGGATTTTCAGTCATTGATGACAACCAACCCCTTACAACTTAACAGCTCAAAGACATGGGCCATCATTTTTTGGGCCAAGAGCAGATCTAAGATGACCACCCCCAGAGATCCAAAACATGTGAGTTGATCTTAATGTTGAGACTGTGAGATCCCGAGACAGTGAGAAATGTGGAAGTTACTTTTGACATTGCATCCCCATTGACTCCCCAGTACACAGCAGCTGCTTCTTTTAATTAGGAAACCCCAAACCCATTCTTTTTTTATGTTTTTTTAAATGTATTTATTTCATTTTCCAACATACACCATAAATTCATAAATCCAGTTATAGCACACAAGGTCCACATAGCACAACATAGCTTGTGGATATGAGTTGTCTCCTAGCACAACCACTGCCTTCCTCTCTCTTAGTCTGCTCTGAGCGCCTCTGCAGTTGCTTTGACCTCCGTAAGTTTCACCTCTCCTTCATCAACACCGCACCCCTTCTTGCGTATACCACGCTTTCTGCCCTCATGCATATATCCATTCCTGCTAGCCATGTCTGAACTCTTTGTTAAGTCAACATTGTTAGGGATTCCCCACTGAAGACATTGAGTGGTACACGGATGTATTCTGACCCCAAAATCCTTTATCAAATTGTGCACCAGTTCCCCAAAATAACTAGTATTGATTTTCTAATTGGTAGAATAGGACCTGGAAATTGCCCACAAAGTCTGTAGTCCATTTTACGTGTAGCCTACCTATGGTCGGTGCACATGCATGCCATGACGGGACAATGTTTTTGTCAGGGAATCCCTGTACCTTAAATTCACACTTTTATTTCTGGACTTTGGGTGCTTTTCTTTTATACCCTAGGTGAAAGGCTCCTCCTGGTGGTAGAACAATACAGCCACATTAGCTGCTGAAAAGTTCAAGCAGTACCACAGAGTCTCAGCACCACTTACATTACCACCCGGAACAGTTGTAATTTATCTGAGATAATATTTCTACCTGTTCAAGGCCCCACTGTCCATTACATTTGTTAGAGTGAATGGGTACAAACCCCAAGTGACGATCAGAATATTTTAACATAGCTAGGAGTTGTGGCTTTGAAAGTATGACGTAGCTTGAGGCGAGTGGGGAAAATGGGAATTAAGTACAAGTTGGGCAATTCTTGTGATTCACTACCTATAGGTAGCTGGTGATAAGTGAGGCATCAAAGTAGGTATTGGTGAAATTTAATGATCATTCTGTTTTATTCTGTTTGCTTTATATGGCTTTATGTCTATTGAACTCAGCAAAGTGGAAAGATATGACAAACAGTTAAATGTTAATCTCAGTCCGTACAATATATTGCTATTATTAAAGACAATAAAGCATTTGAAAAACAGAATTCTTACACAACTTTTATAAGAGCTTGTAGAGGTTAGGAGCATAGCACTGTCAGAGTGAAATCTGGGAGTGGGTCTGGTGAGGGTGAATGGGATTTAGGGGGTGAACGCTGGGACCACATTATATAAACATTGCATTCGAGCAAATGCAGAGCAATGCTCTTTGGCAGTGTTCCTGCTGCTTGTGTAACAAACCTTGGCGAAACCAATAGGTCCTACCTATGAATGACCTATTGACTTTATCAATGTTTTTTCATTTACGTTGTATAGTATGGTATGGTATGGCCTGTCATTGTTTAGTGTGGTATGGTATGCACTATTGTTACATAGTATTGGAATATCATGAACTGCCATTGCATAGTGATGGCATGTCACTGTATTGCATGTTATGGTATGGTTGGGCCTGTCATTGTATGGTAGGGAATTGTACGGCCAGTCGTGGTATAGTATGGTATGGTTTGTTATGCTATGGTAAAGTACGCGTATATCATGTTTAGTAGCTGTGACAGGGTGCTGGGCGCAGGCCCGCGGTGGAAGTACCCCGGGGGCACTGCACAGTTTACCAACGTCGTACAAGAAGAGGCGGTGTCGCAGGGGAACAGAGGACGCCCAGAGGAGTCGGAGATTAAGGGGGTTAAAAACCCCGTGAGTCCTGGAATCGGGACGCCGAGAGCATAAGTGGTGAAAGGAAGGGTGACCGCATCAGGAGGCGAGGACGGAGTTATAGAAGGTCACGGAGCAGAGAGGCCGGAGGAGTACCAAGACAGCTGTACGGAGGATTTGTGCACAGAAGGAGGAGGACGCACAGAGACCGGACACATTCAGGGGAGAACGTGGCCAGCCCAGGTACGAACCTCTCCATAAACAGGAAGAATGGGGAGGGGACGGGTGGTAGTACACCAAGGGGTCGCGGGGGAGGCGAAAAGAATCAATGAAGAAGTACACCCGGGGCACAATATAACAATGGGCACAGTATAATAATAATAGACACAGTACACCAATAGGCACTGTCAGGGAAAACAGCTGGTGAGGAAGTGGAAAGGAAAGAGAAGTACGCACGGGTATGAGGCACAGTATAACAAAGAGCAAAATCAAGGAAAACAGCTGAGAAAAAGGAAGGCGAGAAAAGGAAAGAGAAATGCGCTTTATACATAGAGAAGCGAGACAGCAACAGGACAAACTGCTGACAGAGAGAGAGAAGGATTTAACATAAAGAGTAAACCGTAGAACAGTCCAGAAAGAAGAACAAGTAAAACAGAAGGGTAAAGACTATAAAGACAAAGCAGTGAGACAGGAGACACAGGAGACAGACAAGAGAAAGAGAAAAGGCACAGGGAAAGATTAAAGATAATAAGAAAAGAAAACAAACGTACCTTCTAAACGGTCTCTTCTCTTCTTCCTCTCCCACATAAACTCCTGCACTGAGACGACCACCTACACAAGGGAAGAAAGAAGAAGGTACCACTCAAGGACTATAAACCTATGAAGAACTAACGACAATAATAAACTAAAGAAATGACAGTAATAGGAAGGAGAAAGAAATAAAGACATTTATAAACCCATCACTACGCTCGCAAGCCGTCTTTATTACTTAGGCCCTCATTCTGACCTTGGCGGAGGCCGCCCGCCAAAGTCCCGCCGTCAGGTTACCGTTCCGCGGTCGAAAGACCGCGGCGGTAATTCTGACATTCCCGCTGGGCTGGCGGGCGGCCGCCTTCAGGCCGCCCGCCAGCCCAGCGGGAAAGAGGCTTCCACGATGAAGCCGGCTCGGAATCGAGCCGGCGGAGTGAAAGCTGTGCGACGGGTGCAGTTGCACCCGTCGCGTATTTCACTGTCTGCGCAGCAGACAGTGAAATACATTTAGGGGCCCTCTTACGGGGGCCCCTGCAGTGCCCATGCCAGTGGCCCCGCGACCCCCCCTACCGCCATCCGGTTCCCGGCGGGCGGACCGCTGGGAACTGGATGGCGGTAGGGGGGGTCGGAATCCCCTCGGCGGCGCAGCTAGCTGCGCCGCCTTGGAGGATTCCAATGGGCGGCGGTACACTGGCGGGTGACCGCCAGTGTTGCCGGTCCGACCGCGGCTTTACCGCCGCGGTCGGAATGCCCATTGGAGCACCGCCGGCCTGTCGGCGGTGCTCCCGCGGTCCTCCAACCCGGCGGTCATGGACCGCCAGGGTTGGAATGACCACCTTAGTCTGTCACAGTAGCATTCACTCACATTTTGGAGCTCGCGAAGTGGCTAACATTAACAAAGCCAATTGGTAAGTGACATTTGTCTATGATTATAGCCATGTTCCACAGCTGCACTGCTGTGCATCATGGCTAAAAACATTGACAAAACCAATAGCTCTCATGGACAAGAGGTACTGGCTTTGCCTGTGTTTATTTCCGGATCAGTCTTTGAGTTCAAAGTTAAACATTTTCATCTTCCTTGAAGACATATCTGCATGGAGCATTAATCTGCTCTTGCTGCGCGGCTAAATTGTTCTTGATCCACAGAGGTCTATGGTGTTCAGATTATGGTTGTAAAACCGGGCTTAATAAAACAATTTCCCATGTCTGACACAATTGTCAATAAGTCTGTCTGTCTCCTGTGAGCTTTCACTCTGCTGGGGACCCAGACACACTTATCAATGGGCGAGATGGTGTAAAACGAAAAGGGAGACCCGGCTTAACTGTGGCCATCAACCACACGTTAGACAAGTGAACGTTTTTAATGCTGGTACGTGGCTGTTTTCCTCTGTGTGGCTTCCAATCCATTTGTACCACTTCTACATGAAAACTGAGGCTGTGTTTTTTAAATGAAAGTGGCCACATCCAAATGTGAGCCCAGCAAGGATTTAGGGCCAAATGTACGAACACTTTTTCCCATAGACACAGAATGGGTAAAAACCTTTGCTACATCTGGCCCTTAATTACTTTAAGTTCCATGAGGTATTTGAGAGCATTTCTATACGGGTCCTGCATGCGATGTGACACTTTGTATGACAGAGGTGGCAGTAACAATGGGCAAGACTCATGAGTGGTGTAGGGATAGGGCAAGCAATGAAGCAAGAGACAGAGACGAGGGAGAGATGGGAGACCAAGCAGCGAAAATAGGGGGTTCAACCAAAAAAAAGCTCCCCAAAGCGCAAGCGTCGGAGGTACACCAAGAAAGTAACTAATCAGTTGTTGATCTATGCTCCATCAAAGCAACAAACAGATGAAGAGGAGAAGATGGCCGGTTAGACGTGCCCTGCTACTGCTTCCGCTGTGAAGTGAAACACCCTGCCTCATCCAGAGTCCTGTGTGCCTCTGAGGGTCAAAAACTGAAGGCAGTGCATAATCTAAACTCTGTGCGATACTGGTGGCTGTGTGATTATCACTGTGACGGACCCACACTGGAGCCCAGCCGGTCTGCAGACACGGACGGCGCCGCAGCCTTTAGTTGTATTGGAACACGCTATGAGGCCTGAAGCAGCCGCCCATCAGAACCCCATGACGAAAGCACACAGGCTTCTCCCTAATGGTGCCCCGCCTCTGACCAGAAGGTAAGACATTAAAAGGAGTAATACTAGAAGGGGAACGGTGATTGCCGACTCTGTTCAACATTGCGACCAGCAGCACGGGAACTGCAATACGGTGACAGGGTGTTTAAAAATCAAAATCTCACTTCATCCTAGATCCCTGCTGGGACAGAGAGCTGCCACCTCAGGGGAGGAAGACAAGGTAGTGACCTGCTTGGTTGGGCAGAACAAGTTGAGCATGGTGTAAGTTGCATAGGCGTGGCTGTGCAAACAGCACAACTGTAGTATCGGTCTCTTGGGCCACACAGCAAACATGACTGAGGACTCATACAGGCATGCTGGTGTAGAAGAGACGAGAGCCCTGGCCACATAAGGAGGTACAAGTCATAGTACTGGTTCAGTGTGCAAGTGAGGCCCCTGCTAGGAAACAGATGCTTTCCTTTTGATGGCGCACAACTTACTTCAAACTTGTCAAACACGTAACACACAAAGGACTGGCAGGGAGAAGAGTTGCAAAAGTGAAAAACACAGAACTGTATCCTAACGGCAGAATTGGTGGCTCGTACAATAGAAATCACTTGCCACCTTGCCATCCCTGAGCTTCAAGAGACCGGTAGTTATGTATTCACTTGTTCAGGAGCACCAGAGAAGAGTCCTGTTGGGGCGGGGAATGGTAGTATTTGAAGGACATTAGATGGCTGGAAATAGGCAGGAGGCAAAACTGCAACTCCCCAAAAAATCACAGGAGGAGAGGAGGGGCTCCTGAATACATGCCCCCGACGACAGCTTTCTTTAACCCAGGTGGGATTTGCAGAGGGGAGCCTTTACTTACTAGAAACAACTGCAGAGGACATGGAAGTATAGACATGCTAGACACAGGGTAGCCCCAAGCACATGCAAGGGTGCAGAGGGATTGGTGGTACCTCAGTCGCTCCTACGTGTTATTTGATGCCAACTGAGCTGTTCCATCAAAATGAGCAAAGATAAAGCTAACAAAACTACACAAGCCAACACAGTCAGTCAGTACACGGGCCAGGATCTGGGAAAGCGGGAGCCAACACACGGAAAGAGGTCATCTGCAGAGCCTGAAAATCAAACCAGTGCCACAGCAGAAATTCTGGCGGCCATGTAGGGCACCAGAGCACTGCTGGAATCAAAAATAGATGCAATTGCAATAGATGTCAACCACCTCTGTCTGGATCCGGGGAAAGTGTCTGATAGGATGACAAACACAGAGGGTGATATTACAGCCCTCAAAAACGAAGTTAAGTCACTACAGACTACTATGGCAGAACTCAGGTGCAGTGGTCACAGATGGAAGAACACATGAAAGATGCAGAAGGGCGCTTATGCCGAAATAATATACTCCTGATGGGCTTCCTGGAATGAGCGGAGGGGCAATCTGCAGAACTGTTCTTGGAAGACTGGATAGCCAATACATTACAGCCAAAGGGTCTCTCCAAGTTCTTCTCAATAGAGCATGCCCATCGAGCTTTAGTGGCTCCCTCGCTGCTGGGTGCCCCGCCTCGTACCTTAATAGCACGCATGTTACACTTCAGAGATAGAGATACTATACTCCAACATGTACGTTTGCACCGCCACCACGGTTTGAGAATCAACAAATCCTAAAATTTCCTGACTATACATGTAGGGTGCAAGAAATCAGCAAAAACTTTATGCCAGTTAAAAAACTGATGAGAGAACACCAAATACGCAATAGTCTTTTATCCCAGGCAAGTTCAGGAAACAATATGACGTAAAGTCTCTTTTCATGACACCCCACAGGTGGCGATAGAATCCTATGAACGTCTATGCCTTACTACCAGCAGTCGAACCCAGGAATGGGGTGGAACATCAAGACAAGGCGAACGTCTGTCCAACAGAAACAAAGGGAAAACTCCCAAAATCGATGTACTCTCCACCGGAGGTGACACTGGGCACATCCTGGTACACCCAGATGGAAATTTACAAGCAGAATCATGGACTGTACCCCTACAGAACTCATCTACTAAACTCAACTACGAGAGATTTCAGACACTTTAAGTGATAGCTTAGAAGCTAGCTGATTGCCCAGCTGAAGCATAAGGTGGGTGAGAATTATCAGTAATGGGAATGGGTGTGAACCTCCATAGTGTAATACAACTTCTTAGACCTATTAAAATGATGGAAGTGAGGGGTACTGGATTCATAATCACCCCCAGTTGGTGGACCTCAGCCTATTTGAACTGTTATGAACTCGAAGGTAACTGAACTACAGCTTTGTTTGGTTTCATGGACGGGAGGTGCCGCAGAACAAACTTGGGAAATGGGGATCCCTTTGGGGATTCACGGAGGAGTTCGTCTCCAAGGCTGTAACTGCAACTGTAATAGCTTCATTCTATTTAGTGTTAATTATTTTTCTCTTCTTTTTTCTTCTCTTTGTTCAGTTTAATAAAAGGGTATAGAGGGAGCAAGGGTGGGAGATTTGGGCCAGTGATTGTGGGTTGTGTTTCCTGGTCTTCCTAATATTGCCTGAGGGAGGGTTAGGGGAGGGTATCATGGGGAAATGTTTGCATTTAACAAGGTTTTTTTATTGAATTACCTTCTGATACTAACTGGTGCTTTCATAAACTGCGACAATCAAAAGTTGGTTTTTGATTAGTCAAACTGCTAGGCCCATGTCTCCCATGCCAATTACAGGAACACATATAAATTCCCCACATGGAATGTGAGGGGACTTAAGAAACCCGAGAAGAGGGCCCAAGTACATGCATACCTTAAAAGATATGGGGTGTCTGTAGCATCCCCTGCAGGAGACCCACGTTTGGGGGGACTGCATTAACTATTTAAGGAGGAGATGGAGGTGGCAGATATATGCTACATCTTATTCTGGTTATGCCCGAGGTACCCTCATAGGGATAGCCCCAGGAGTCTCATTCTTAGACACATGTACAAGTGGACTCGAAAGGGAGGTATATCATATTGGCGGGCACACTAGATGGTCACAAGTTTTACTTCATAAATTTGTATGTGCTGAATTACAATGAAGGGGCATTTTTTGGAAGGATAACGTTAGTGGCGCATGACCATTTGGACACTGAGGTGATACTGGTGGGTGATTTCAACTGTGTCAACAGTGGAGAAATAGATAGATCCCCCTCCTCCCCACGACAAGATATCAAGCCAAATATGAGGGGAGCCCTTACGCAACGGCAGGCAAACAAAGATCTGGTAGATGCTTGGCGCATGCACCACCCACATGTACAAGCATACTTATGTTACACTGCAGTGGTTGGCACCCATAGGTAAACTGACTATTTTTCTGTCCCTTCTACGGTGCTGCACTGGACACATCCTATCCTATCACACCCTGGAATCCCCTGTTTGTCTACTTTTAAAAATTGTCTGTAGTTGGTAGGTTTTCATGGGTGGCGGCCGAGCATGGCCCAAAATTCCACAGCTACCCCTATTGCTGATCTCTCCACATCTCACTTTAGCATCTTTTGTGTCAAAGTCTCTTGGCCTACCCACACAAGTGATGTGCAATTTTTATTTGGAGACTTAGGAGAATTCTGTATGGTAGGAAATTTGTCTCCCTGCAGATTTCAGAAGTTTTTCTCACAGCAATATTAGGAGTTAGCCACACTCTGCTAGCCCACATGTAAAAAACAACACCCTTAAGAATCAAATGTCCTATTGTTTGCCTTTGGGATGGGCTGCTTTAGTCCACAGGGGAAAGAAAGACTGTTGAGGTTTTAAGGGTGAGGGTGGGCCAGATGTTAGGATGTGAAAGACTCACCTATTATTTTATCAAAAATATACATTTCTGCAGTACAGTGGGCTTTCTGACCCCTTTCCCCCTGGTTGGAGGCAGATCAGGGGTAATTACCCCCATATGCCTCTCAGGGTGATCATCAAGACTTTTCCGAATTACTTGTGGTGGCGGAATAGCCATGCCCATGCTGGGCAGCCCCCACCCCTATATTACAAAAAAAACCTGGCTTCTAGTGGGCTTTTTGTTCCCTCGGCAGGGCACAGGGGGCAAATTGGGGGTAATTAGCCCAGTCCACCCTCCCAGGGGAACAGAAAGATTATCTGTCTTGTTGAGGTGGGGCATGGCTATGCCCAAGTTGGCCAGCCCCTCCTGTATATTTAAAAAACAAATTAAACATTCCCTGGTGTCTAGTGGACTTTCTGCTCCCCTGGAGGGTAGGGGGGAGATTGGGGGTAATCACACCTATCTGCCCTCCAGTGGGGCAGAAAGACTGTCATTATTGTTTTTCGGGCTGTGGGCATGAACATGTCCATAATGGGCAGTCCCCACAGCTCATAACTATTCTTAAAAACAACCCTAAAGTCTAGTGGGCGTTCTGGTCCCCCGGGAGGGACAGATTGGGGGTAAATAACCCCATCTGCCCCCCAGGGGAATGCAGAAAGACTGATCTGCTTTGTGGGTGGAGGAAGCGTAAGCCCTTGCCCAAGGGGTTGTTCCCCCAAAATCCCTGGTGTTAATGAGTGGATCTTTGCTTGGGAATCACTCTTCTATGGCGATATCCAAACTGAGATCCACTCAGGAGAGAGATCATTGGAAGGGGAGATTCTCTCCTTTCCAACGATACCTCTCCCACCCTCTTCAATGCTTGGGAGGCTTAGAAACCCCTCCTTCCAGAGTACTGATGCAGTGAAAGTAAAACAAGCCTGTTGACTTGTTTTGCTTTCACTTTAGTGTAATGACGTCAGCGCGGCATGTGCACTGATCCGCATTACACTAAAGAAAAACATACTCTGCTCAGGAACGTTTTAATTGACTCCCTTGTTGCTCTGCATAATGGGGCCTTTTGGTGGCTCCCTGGTTTTGACCAATGGCCAACAAACGCACTGGGGAGATGGTGCAGGCCACACCTGTTAAGACCCATAGAACAGATCCTCTTATGGGGCTTAACTGTGGAAGCTTGCCTTCCACACAAAGAACAAGTATAAAAGATCCAGCAGCAGAGTGGGCTCCTGACCACACAGCTCACGCAGAGCTCAGGCACCAGAAGCGCAGGTGTCTCAGACATAAGAAACCTGTGCAGCTTCTCTCACATACACAAAGCAGGCGCAGCACTATCAGAAACAGTTCCGTCTTTCCACAAACAGAATAGGTATTAAAGTGACAATGGCAATGCAAGCTTGTGTCACTCGCACCAGGCAGCACCTGTGCATTATCAGTGCATGAGCCCTTAGCTACACAAATCAGTTAAAGCAACAGCAGCAGGCTTGTAAGCAGCCTTCACAGTCACAGGAAGTATAGCACAGCCAACAACACTGCAGCCTTGCACCCTGTCTCTTTCTCTCTCTCTCCCTCTTCCTCTATCGGTCCTTTTCTGTAAAAGATGTAGCTGTCAGTGTGCACACCTTTATGGCACCACATTGACTCCTATTTTTAGGGTGAATGTCATAGTCATTGTTTGATTCTGGTTGGCAAACAGTCACTTGTGACCTAATGGTTAAGGCCTAAGACTCTTCCTCTGAAGTGTATGGGTTTGTGTTCTTAGGCCTTGATTGTCACATGGCTGGTCAATAGTGGAGCGAGTCAATGAATATAGTGAAATATGTTTTTCCTCTTGTTTGGATGAAAAACTATCATTTCATTGCATTATGTTTCACAATATTAGTTTTTAAGTATATCATGCCTCAAAATTAAAAATGTCCTTTGTCTATCCCTCCCCCCTGCCTTAGACCTAATGTAGCTGTCAGTGTAAACTCCCCTTTGGAACTTCATTCACTTGTATTTTTGAGCTGAAAGTCATGGCTGTGATTTGATCCTGGTTAGCAAAGAGTCACTTGTGAGCTAATGGTTAAGCTCTCAGACTCTCACTCTGAAGGTTAATGGTTTGCGTCTTTCGGTTTTGATGGCTAAGAGGCTGATAAATTGTAGAGTTTCAATGTTCAATGAATATAGTAAAACATGCTTTTCTTTTGTGTTGATTGACAACTATATTTTCTTACAACTATGTGTGACAATATTAGCTTTTATATATATCATTCCTCAAGGCTAAAACCATCTATTGCCCATCCCTCTCCCCCTTCTATCAGACCTACGTGGTGAATGAAGTAGCCACCACTGTAGATTTTACTTCATCACCACAATGACTCGTATTTTAGAATCAAATGCCCGGGTTAAGTTTTGATCCATTTGTGTATAAGTCCCTTATGGATTAATGGTTGAAGGCTTGGAATCATGAGCCGAATGTTAAGGTTTATGTCTTGCTGGTTCTATGGTCAAATCTGGTCATATTATAAAGAGGTTCAATTAGTATAGTAAATTATATTTTTCTTTTGTATTGCGGGACTTCTATATTTTCTTGGCATTATGCTGACAATATTAATCTTAATGTATTTCATGCCCCAAAGGTAAAAATAGTTTCTGTCTTTTTCTCACCTCCCCAGAACTCATCTTTGAATGATGTAGCAGTCTGTTTGGACTCCACTATGGCTCCACATTTGCTTGTATATTTAGGTCACATGTCCTGGTTATGATTTGAACAGTTTATCAGAGGGTCACTTGTGGCCTAATGAATATGGTCTTAGGCTCCCACTCTGAAGGATGAGAGTTCGTGTCCTGCTCTGTTGATGGCCCTGTGCCTGGTGAATTGTGAAGAGTTTCATTGTTCAGTGAATGTAATAAAGCATGTTTTTGGTATTGAAGGACAACTGTATTTTCTTAGCACTTTATCTCACAATGTTAACTTATAAGTATATGACGCATTCACTGTGAAAACAACGTATTTCTCTCTCTCTACCTTTCCTTAGACCTATTCTGTGAATGTTGTAGATGTCACTGTAGACTCCCCTACAGAACCGCATAGACTCAGACTTATTTTTTTTTTGTTGAATGTCATAGTTATGTTTTTATCCATTTAAGTAAAGAGTCACTTGTGGCCTAATGATTAAGGTCTTTATGGTCATTTGTCTGCTCTATGGTCTGATCATTGGCATAGAGTACCAACGTTAAATGTGTGTACCACAATATATTTTTCATTTCTGTTGATGGGCAGCAATATTGTCTTCATGCTATATCTGACAGTATCTGTTTTTAAATATATCATGCCACGAAGATAAAAAAAAACATTGTCTCTCACTCTCTCTTTCACTCTCTGGCCCCTTCTTCCATCCATCCTAATCTCTAAATGATGTTGCTGTGCATGTACACTTTTATGGCATCACATGGACTCATATTTTTATGGTTGAATGCTATAGATATGATTTGATCAAGCTTATTAAAGAGCCACTTTTGTCCTAATTCTTAAAGTATTAGAGTCGATTTGGATATTGGCGGACGGGTTACTCTATCGCAACAGTGACGGATATCCTGTCTGCCAATATCTAAATCCTGTTATTTACATTTGGATTTAGATTTGTGCGGAAAGGATATCCGTCACCATTGTGATGGAGTAATCTGTCCACCAATATCTAAATCAGGCCCTTTGTCTTTCACTCTGAAGTTCAATGGCTTGAGTTTTGCGGGCTTGATGGACATGTCTCTGTTTAATTGTGTAGAGTTTCAATAAATATAGCAAAATAGTTTTTTTATTATGATTGATGGTCAAGTATATTTTCTTTGCGCACTCATCTCATAATATTATCTTTTAGGGATAACATGCCCACAGATAACAGCAACTTTTGTCTCTTTTTCTTGCCTCCCAAACTACCAGTGAATGATGTAGCTGTTAGTTTGCTCTCCCTTATGGCACCACATTGACTCATATTTTTGGGTTGGATGTCATAGTTATGATGTGATCTAGGTTTTGTTTGCGGAGACGCACCCGGCCATTGTCGTCCCACTACAAGTGGCCAACAAAATCAAGCAAGTCCCACAAGAAAAAGAAGGAGTCGAAGGGGTGTTCGACTTCACTGTGCAAGTCTTCAGATGAGTCACAGGGCTGTTAGCACTGCAAGCCTAGCTCTGTGGTGGAGCCTATGTGCTGGGACCACTCCACTCCACCCTCAGTTTCCAGTAGCCAGAGTGACCCCTGCACAGCGAAAAGAATGTCATGAGGCCGTGCACCTCATCTTAGGGTGTCGTGACTCTAGAGGAAGGGACCCCTACTGGTTTCTGCTGACCATTTTGATCCCAGAGATCAGTAACAAATCCGGAGCAGCACTGGTCGAGAAACCATGACCTTCCCTAACACCCACTGCACCCCCATTGGTGGCACCACCCCTCATCATCATTTCTGACTCTGACATGGAGCCGGAAGCATTATCCAATGCCGGTTCAGGCTAAGGGCAGTCTCCCCATGTCAGAGCCAGTGCCTAATTTCTACTAGAGGTTTGGATTGAATGATGATTGGGAGGGGTTCTACAGACCCTTTGGTTACCAGCCCTTAGAATACCCCAAGGACACCTTGTATGAGGATCCGGCAGATGCCAGTGGCCTGTACACCTCCTTTGACACCGGCCTGGTCTCTCCACCTTCAGTGGCTACAGAGGAGGGTGCCTCGTTCGCCATGTTGGTGAGGCGCGCAACTGAGGTCATGGACCTTCAATTGCCCTGAGTGGCCATCAAGAAGAATGTCTTGATGGAGGTGCTTCAACCAGAAATTACTCCATCTGAACCACTTCCCCCCTTCAATGAAGGCCTCACTGACTTACTGTTCCAGGCCTGGTCCAAGCCCTTCACAGGAGCTTCTGTGCACAGGACAATGGCATGCGGCCATCGCCTCGTCCCCAGGGCCCACAGTTTCCTCACCCTGCACCCCACCCCTGAGAGTTTGGTGGCCCAGGCTTCCATCTCCAAAACCAACCCCGGCATGTTCCCTACACTCCACCAGATAGGAATCCAAAAGGCTGGATACCTTTGGTAAGAGGTTCTTCTTTTCTGCCAGCCAAGTACTGCGGTCGGTGAACACCACATTCTTCTTGGGCCAATAATCCCATACAATCTGTGACTCGGTTGTGCAAGTGCTGCCTATGGTTTCAGAGGATACCTGAGGCATACCCCTTGTAAGCATTTGCTGACAGTAGAGGTGCAGCCCTGTTTGCCATACAATGTGGGCTTGACACAAAAGTCTCACTGGGCAGAGCAATGTCTTTGTTGGTGGCTCTTAGGCACCACACCTGGATGGGAACACTTCTTTTTTGGGAGATTTCCAAGCCTCGCTCATGGACATGCTCTTTGATGCTTCCCATCTGTCTGGAGAGAAGGGAGGCTCAGTGCTGGAGTGCTTTAAGGACAGCAGGGCTACAGCCAGGTTCTTGGGCCTTTCCGTGGCCCCTAGCCAACCCCAGTGCGCCCTCCATCGCTTTGGTGGCTACAGAAGAAGCTTTCAACCCCATCTCTGCACTCCAACCACAGCCATAATGTTCCCCAATCTTTTTGTGGCCTATGCCGCAGTTCCCACAGAATACAGGGGACAGGTAGCTAGAAGTGAGGCCAGTCCAGCACCCTCCACTGCAGCATTCAAACCATAACCATCATGGGCATCCAGTGCACCACTGCAGGTCAATAAGATCAGACTTAAGGGTTTTGCAGCTCGCCCAAAGGGGTTACTCCCTCCCCTTTGTAACCACCGTTTCACCCATGCCAACTACCTATGACAGACTGACAGGGGACCAGGTCTATATGATCTGTTAGGAAATGCTGGCTCTCTTGGCCAAGGGAGCCATAGAGAGGGCAGTGTAATCAGAAGTAGGTCATGGTTGTTGTTGTCGCTCTTTCTGGTGCCCAAGAAGGTTGGAGTCCTTCATCTTATCCTATCCTAGACCTGTGCCTTCTCAACTTCTTCTTGAAAGTGGGGAAATTCAAAATGCTCATGCTTGCGCAAGTCCTGTCTACCCTGGAGACAGGTGACTAGATCGCAATGTTGGTCTTACAGGACACATATTTCCACATCCCTGTACTGCCTGCCCACATACATTAGCTGCAAGTCACGATGGGCCAAGAGCACTTTCTGTTTGCTGTGCTCCCCCTCGGCCTTACCAGCTCCCCTAGGTGTTCACAAAAGTGATGGCAGTGGTTGCAGCTTCTCTGTAGAAGTCAGAGGTTCCAGTCTTTCCCTGCCTCGATGATTGGATGTTGTAGGTGGCTTCTCCCTAGGCAGTTGTATCCCACCTCCATACTACGGTGAACCTCGGGCACTCACTGGGGTGCACTCTCAACAAGCTGAAGTCACACCTGGCACCCTCTCAGATGCCCCCTTTCACCGGATCTGTTCTGAATATATGGCGGTTTTGGGCTGATTTTCCTGATCAGCGAGTCCAGGATATTCAGGCTATGATGCTGATGTTTCATCTTTTATCTTGGATTTTTGGGAGACTGACTCTGAGGTTGTTGGAGTTCATCGTCTCCTGCATCTTGCTTGTTATTCGTGCCCATTGGCATATGCGGGCTCCGCAGTTGGACCTGAAGGCCCGTTGGGCTCAGCATCAGGGATGTCCCTCCGACATGGTCCAGATCTTGGAAGGAACCATGAAAGGTTTGCATTGGTGGCTGTCGAACAGCTATTGGATCAGTGGCAAGCTCCTAACTCTCTTCAACTGGAGCTAACTGTAGTGACAGATGTTTCAGCCCTAGGATGGGGGCAGCCACCTAGGAGAGGTGGAGATCAGAGGACTCTGGTCTCTACCACAATCCAAGTTCCACATCAACCTGTTGGAGCTTTGGGCGATCCGTTTGGCATTGAAAGCCTTTCTTCCTTCATTCAGGGGATGGCTGGTACAAGGGTTTAGGGACAACACCACCGCCATGTGGTATTGAAGCAAGCAGGGCAAGGTGAGGTTCTGGACTCTTTTTCAAGAGGCACTGAGCCTTTGGATGTGGCTGGAACACCAGGACATATCCCTATTTATTCAGTATCTGGCAGGCTCTCTGAAAGTCAGGGCAGACAAACTCAACCGTCAATGCCTAGTGGATTATGAATGGCATCTCCATCTGGAGGTTGCGCAAGGCCACTTTCAAGAGTGGGTAGAGCCTTGGTTAGGTTTGCTCACCACTGCTGAGAATACACAGTGTCAGCAGTTTTGCACTCTGGAGTTTCCAAGGCAGCTCTTGCTCAGAGATGCTTTATGTCTCATGGGGAGCTCCTGTCTCCTGTGCGCCTTTCCATCATTACTACTCTGATCCAGAGTTCTCAATAAGATTAGGAACGATCGGGCCCAGGTCATTCTTGTGGCTCTGGATTGGGTGTGGAAAATCTAGTATCCGGAGCTGTTGAGAATGAACATCGACCTCCAATCAGGCTGCCTCTTCTGGAGGATCTTCTGTTGCATCAACAGGGAAGAGCTCTGCACCCAAACCTGAAAATGCTTTGCCTTCATGCTTGGAGATTGACTGACAACAGTTGACAGCTTTTGACCTTCCGTCCAAAGTCTGCAATATTATTTTGGCAGCCAGGCATTCCTCCACTAAAACGGAATACGTGTGCTGTTGGAGCAAGTTTGTGGCAACCCGTTGATGCTCTGTCTTCACCTCTTTCCCAGGTTCTCCTGTTTATTCTTTATTTGGCAAGCAGGGCTCTGATTTGGGCATGTTAAAAGGTTATCTGTCTGCCATCTCAGCATTTCGGCAGTTGCCAGACAAGCTGTCCCTTTTTAAATCTCCTGCTGTGGATAGGTTCTTGAAATGTCTCCACATATGTTTCCACCAGCGCCTTTTTTCATGCCCCTATGAGGATTAAATTTAGTTCTTATGTTTCTGATTTGCACTCCCTTTGAGCTGCTCCATAACTGCCCACTCAGACTGCTAGCCATCAAAATGATCTTTCTAGTGGCAATAACATCTGCCCGGAGGATCAGTGAGTTACATGCGCTGTTAGAAAATCTTCTGTACCTTACTATCATCCAGACAAGCTGGCCCTTCAGACTCAAGCATAATTTTTACCAAAGGTGATAACTCCTTTCCACATAGGCTACTCTCACTCTCCATACCCTTTACGCTCTGCCTCATCCCTCTAAGGAAGAGGAGAGACACCACTGGCTGGACCCAAAAAGAGCATTGTTGTTCTTCCTTGGCTGCACAAAAGAGTTCAGTGTGGAGGATCAGCTCTTCGAGGGTTATGTCAGAGCCAAGAAATGGAAGGTGGTGCAGAAATGGACCATCTAATGATGGATAGTGCTCTGCATCAAACTCCTCTACACACTGGCCAAAATGCAATCCCCTTAGGGCTTGCGTGCTAACTCTGCCAGAGCCAGGGCTGTGACCATTGCATTAGCTTGCGGAGTTCCTGTTCTGGATATCTGCCAGGCTACAACTTGGGCTTATTTGCATACATTTACGATGCATTACTGCCTGGACAGTCAAATCCGGCGTGATGGTCACTTTGCCTATTCAGTCCTACAGGACTTTTCAGTCTAACCTGTATTGTAGCCCCACTTCTGGGGAATATTGCTTGGGTACCTATTCTGAAGTAAAAATCTGCTGCTAGAAGTCTCTATCAGATGATCAAGTAAGTTACTTTTGGTGACACCTTATCTGAGACTCTAGCTTGCTGCAGATTGCTTACCGACCTTCTTATCCTCCCCGCATGCGAAAGGATTATAGTGTAAAAGGTTCACCCCTCTCAGGCCTCTAGTTTCTCACACCAGTGGTCAATGTTCCTCATGGCTTTGCGCTTCTGGTGTGGAGAGTTGCGAAAAGAAGCTAACATCAGCATTCTGGGGTGATGCCTACATAGGCACCGTGCACGCCCATTCCACCACGGACGACAGCATCTTCTAGTATGCAGTCATACTGCTCATCATGGTTTACAGATCCAATCTGAGGCCTGGGAAATATTTTAAGGTAAGTAATCTGCGGCTAGAAAGAGCCTTTACCACTTAAGGTGTTATAGAAGGTAAGTAACTTGTTTGATTAACCTGGCAGGGGTAGTTCATCAGAGCAATTTTTAACTTCTTCCTCACCATTTGGAGAGCGGAGACCAATAAACATTCTCAATTAACAATCTCCGGGGTTCACTGGACTTCGAGGTGATAACCTTGGAGATAAGTGAGAAGGGAAGAAGCTCCATCTTTTAAGCGCTCAGTTATTTCAACTTTCAATTACATTTAGTTTCACAAGTCAATAATGAGAGTTTTAGTTCTAGTTTAAAAGGTTTATTAATCATTTGTTCATAACATCTCTATATTTTAAAATCATTGGAAATTACAGAATTTAGTATAAAGTGTGCCCCTTAAACCTCTGATCCCTGATCTAATAATCTAAATAAGGAAAGTACATTTAGAAGAACAACTCATAAGGAGTTCCCTCACATGGAAATTCTAGAAACTCTGCAACATTGTGTAGTCTAAGTCAGAGAGTTATCAAAGGATAAAATAGCAAAAAGGAACAAGCGTTTGGGTGTCTGTCTAGTCACTAAGGCTGTTGATTGTCTCCATGTGCGAATGCGAAGGCTACGCTGGGGCTGGAGTGAGTGCTCTCATGTGATCAAGCGAGCCTTCTCCTATCTCTTTCCCTGGGGCACTTTTTATACAGATGAAATTCTTCCTCCATCCAATCATGTGGTTGGTTTCCGTGCGACTGGGACAGTTTCCTTTGATATGGTAAGTTCAGAACATTCTAAACATGCAACACATTTAACTAAACTTTTAATTACATTGCAACATTTAACTAAGTTCCCATCCTCATTGAGTTTCTGAAAGAGAGAACAGCCATGTAAGTTTTAAATATAAGCACAATTTGTTATTTCCACACACACATCGTCTCACTAGAAGTTTATTTACAAGGAAACAAATATTAAGATTAGTTAAGCATAACAGGAATTCCTGAACAGATCATGCAGTTAAATACAAAGGAAGCTACATTCTTCTTTGTTAGCATTGGACATAAGACATGAAATGTTATGCAAATGGCCACGACGGGGTTCAAGAAGAACAATTTCAACTGACCTACAGCAGTTAGGAATTTGCCAACATTAGCTTTTTATATCAACTGCATGCCGTGTAGATTTAGAAAGGAAAATTAGGCCGACAATCCACTTGTACACGTAAATATATTAAGGCATTTGTGACTATTAAAATCCTTAGCACCGTCTCCCTCCCTCATCAGTAGGTAGGACTACACCACAAATCCAGCTGTGGAAGAACTATTGGCCTTATCTACATAAACCTAATTGTTCAAGGTCACTTGAAGGTGTTGTTAGGGCCCCTCTATGCTGCCCAGTTTGACCTCCATTAGCAGGGACTAAAAGAAGTTGGTTGGGAACTTAACTGGTCTTGCTGAACTCTGTGTTGCACCCTGCCTTTACTGGCCACTGATGGCACGTAGTCAGTACATTGCAACTAGTAGCAGCTACTATTAGTTCTGACACTAGTTGAGAACAGCTAAGCTGGTCTCAATTATGATGACAAATATTTTTATTCTTTAATGGTCACATTTCATCAAATGGGAAGTCAGTGCTGGTGCGAACTTTACCAGTGGTAGTATGTAAAGTGCAAAAATCCAAGGCATAATCCAAGCAATATAAACAGCTGGAAAAGAAATGAACAGAATCAATACATCTTTACTTTCAGAACAAATACATCTCAAAACAAAAAATAATCTAGAGCCCAGTAAAGTGCTTGCTATGACTTGTTTAAAGTTCAGAACACACAGTGGTATAAGAGGGCCTTAGGGGTATCAAGGTTAGTCCGAAGAATGGAGATTAGTCTTTGTCTGACATTAGATTTCACAGCTTGACTGGTCTTGGCCAGGTACATAGAGATCCAGCAAAACCACATACCATCAGAAAGAATACAAGCTTTGCAACTTTGACTGTGGCACCTGTCACCTATAAGAGAGAAGAATGATGCAGAAAGTAGCCAAGGAAAGGACAGTGGGCCATGGCACATTTCCATGTAGCTGCTGCTTGATCATGTGACAGGCCCTGTTTTGTCACCTGCACAGCCTGTAGGGGGAACAAATGGTCCTGTTACGAAAAGGTGCAGGGGATTTGGTGCTACAGATAAGGAAAGACACAAATCTTAATGTGAGTCATGTGCTGATCATGCCACACTGGGAACAGAGGAGACAGATAAATAAATATTTGCAGTGCCAATAGGTCTGGCTTATGAATTAAAGTTCCTCTTGTGCTACTGATAAGTGTAGCCTCTCACTAGGTCATCTTACATGTACTCTGTCACTCGTCTTTGCACTCATGAATCCATTCATTCATCCACTGGTTCATTGTTGCATTCACTCTCTGATATGTTTGCAACACACACTTATTCAGCATATGCACAGTAAATTAAAAGAATACAGGCAGAAAAAAGAAAACCTGCTGCTGCTTAAACACGTTGGGCATATGCTTGCAATAATGAAACTAAACATAGCAGTGGGTGTTCATCTTGTAGAGGTATTGTAAATAGTCTATCATTATTATAAAGATCCAGCATGGCCACCACAATTAGAACAATGCACTGGCAGTCTTGGAACGGTAAAACAGTGCTACACTATGGACAACAGCATTCCACCATGGTCTCCTGGTTTAGAGTAAGTGGCCACATGGGATGCCGTGCAGTGCAGATATAATGAGTGCCAAGCAAGTGACCTGTTGACACTGCCAGGAGAGCTTGGGATCATTTTAAGAAATACTAAAATAAATGGAAAAGAAGCAAAGAAATTAAAGGGTAACTAGAAAAGGAGAAATTTGAAAACTAAAGGGTTGGCTAACCAGCCAGACAGTGAAACAAAGTTTCAGGGGGATGTGATAAGAACAATCCCATTGTTCACAGTGCAAGAGAGCCAATGACTTATGTGAACTGAGCCATTACCCTATGCAGTACTCTGTCATGGGTGGAAGCAAAGTGTAAGTGACACTCAGACAGACTAGTGGCAGAACGGAGCTGACCCAAAGGCCCCCTATGCACCTATATGGATAAATATTTTTATATATGGATGGATGCATTATTTAAATGATTTTTTTACAAGATCCAGGCAGACAGCTAAGAAGAAATTCCAGCAAGATTAATTACATTGCAAATTTTCTCCACCTAAGGTTTATCAGAGGCACCATCCAACACAAAAATCTTTCTCTACAAAGGTAATTTGGACATTTCATTGAACAAAATACCTATCTGTAGGCTTTAATACAGAGACATGACAATCGCCCTTAAAAGTCTATTGACTTTAACATATGTGTTTCACAATCAATATGTCAGGCCTGCTGCGTTTGTCACAACTTTTCATAATAAGCAGCTCAGATATATGACATCTGAAATATTTTTTCAGAATGAACCAGTCAGGACTCTGGATGTTGTCACCATAGCCAGCTCACCTATCATGGTGGTTATAAGCCCTCCCACGAGGCAAACATAAGGCATACCAAATAAAATGACATGACAAATATGTACAAAATGTAGTTGTCAAAAACAATGTACAATCCCTACTAATAGAGCCTAAAATGGATTACCATAGTGCAGATTGTCTGTCCCCATGGTTTGTGCAGTTGGACCACCAACAGCAAAACTCTTACCTACTAACTTAATCTGCGAGATTCCATGTAATTGAATCCCTGCCTCCAGACTTTAGCATATCAGAATAACAATTCTACCTTAAAAGCCTATTGTCAGGCAGACCTCAAGACTTGGCTCTTCGCTTGAGCAGCACACCCACTAACAGCGCCTTGAGATCCTACGGGTGCTTAGCCGGGCTTTAGAAATCACTGATTGATTGATTTAACACATGGCGTGCTCTATTTAGAGTTTGGTAGAGAGGGATTTCCTCTGAAAAGAGGTGGATGTCTCATGAGCGTATTTTAGACTACCACTGATATCTGTGCGCTATTATTACACATGCAGAACATTTGCCACTTTTTGGTGGATGTCCGGCAGCCACACACTTCTAAATAAAGCCCTGGGTGCCAAAGTACTCTTGAGTCTTAATCACTAATGACCCCAATTGTATAAGACCATTGAAGGTAAAACAGTTTTGCCTGCTTTCTAAAAGAAGAGGTCTATAATTGCTTCTCTCACTTCTCAGTCACAAAAGTGCCATGTTGGATTAAAAGACGAGATCTCTGGGACAAGGAACTTTTTCCTAATTTACATTTGTAATGAAACTAACCTTTCTTCCCCAGTAAAGTAGTTTTAGCGGGTTGCAGAGCAAAAGGAACAGACCTCACAATAGTTATAATAGTCTTACTAGTATACCCTTTAATGAATTCTCTAAAGTGCATTTGAATCAGGTATACAGTCCAAGAATGCATTCTAAAGAATTCAGACACCCTGCCCAATCAGACCAGAATATCAATGACAAAACTGTATAACACTGATGTAAAAAACGGTTCTGAGTAGCTCAAACCTCCATA